>NC_141700.1:52359244-53806361 GCF_964263255.1 Lissotriton vulgaris
GGAACTCCGCGAACTACGCCCAGGCCTGAAAGTTAAGTTAGCCACGACTTAAAATGCGATCTAGGCCATTTGCCTTTGCCAATGCTTGTTCTCCTTTTCTTCTGCTATCTTTGTAAACCCTCCTGCACCCACTGCCTCTCTCCCTCCTTGTTAGGCCTTTTCTCCTGATTCTATCGCTCTAGGGAGCACCTGGTGGTTTCCAAGTTCATCCTGAATGCCCTCCTTGCTGGCTCAGGATACACAGGCTTTGGAATACAGGCTCCGGATACACATGCTCCAGAATACAGGCTCAGGAGACACAGGCTCTAGAATACAGGCTCAGGATACACAGGCTCTGGAATACAGGCTCAGGATACACAGGCTCTGGAATACACAGGCTCTGGAATACAGGCTCGGGATACACAGGCCCAGGATACAAGGGCTCTTGAATACAGGCCCCGGATCCGCTGTGGTTAGACACCCTTGATAGATTTGCAGGGGCTGTGGTCGAGCAGGCAAGGACTAACACTGGGAGGTTGTCAGAAGATTGGCCCCAGATAAAGTATAACACAAGTTGACACAATCTGTTAAAATATAATCGACAGACGTGAACATCGCCGGCGCCATCTTGCCTAACAAGAGCCACCGTATGCACGTAAGTGTAACGTCCTGAACGTCTCAGGATCGTTAACAGACACGATAATGAGGACGCAACCACTTGTGTACGGTTAGTTATTTTAATGAAGGCAAAATTAATACAATAAGTAAACAAAAGATATAGTCACTGGAATCCTCCAGTCTTTTTTCGTTACCAACCCACAGCACGGATGGTCCTAACCGTCCTCTGCAAATACACCGGTCCCGGTGTATGCCAACAGAGGGCAGATTATGCAATGGCCGAAAATGCCAATCGGTATGCTGTGAGGGGCACGAAGAGTGCGGGGGAGAACAGAGGAGTCAGGGAAACACCCAGCCGGGGTCTCTACCTGAAGGGAGCAGCCGCTCAACCTCTTCCTCGTACTGCACCGGGACGCGAAGTCACCTCCTGGTGCTGCGTCACCGATGCCCAAATCAAAGTATGGTAATGGGATCGAGAGCAGCCGCTCGATCCATCCTGTGGACTTCCTAGTCTGTAACGGGGCAAACACCTCCCGGTGTGCGTCACAGCTGGTAGTCCCTGTATCTCGGGTCGGGCTGGGAGCTATGGCTCCTACCAGCGCAAGTGCCAAGGCGCCTAGACTCAGCCGAGTCAAGGCGAAGCTCAATGGGTGTCCGGTAGAGCTTCCGGGTCAGAAATAGGTTAAGCTTGGCAAGACACGGCCCAGGGAGTGACGACTCGACCTACCTCCGTTCTTGCCTGACTGGAGTACCTCTCCGGAACGCTGCTCTTCACGGAGCAGGTATGTCTGTGGAAACACAATATCCGACAGTGTTCTTCCTCCAGGTTCCTCCTTTTATAGGGCGTGTTTCCTTGAGTGATGTAACGGCTCTCCCGTTTACATAACATCTTACTCGCTAAGCATCCTGGGATTCGTAGTCCGTCTTTTCCTTATGCTGGTTTACCCCTTCCTGACGGGAATTCTTGACAGTACATCCTCCCTCTCTCAGCGGCTCCCCACGGGGCCAGCGCTGGAAAGAAACCGTCGATGAAACAACGAGACCAAGCGTGGAGCATGGACCCCTTCAGCCGGTTCCCATGATTGCTCCTCCGGGCCATAGCGTTTCCAAGCCACCAGGTACCACAGCTTGCCCCTACGCCATTTGGACGCCAGTATGCCCGATACCTCATACTCCACCTCCGAATCCACGCATATCGGCCTAGGTGTCTCAGACTGCTTGGAGGTTGCTGGTTTAATCAATGATACGTGAAAGACTGGGTGTATTCGCAACGACTGGGGTAAACACACCTTCACGTTCACTGGACCAATACACTTGGAAATCAGATAGGGGCCCATGAACTTGGGATGGAACACACTGTTCTTACGAAATCGCATGTTTCTTGTGGATATCCAGACGAAGTCTACAGTACGGTACAATGGCCCTGGCCTTCTCTTCCTGTCAGGGGCGTTGCACAGGCCGAACGGCATGACGAGGTACTCGAAAAGGCCGAACCTGGTCTTAAAGGCGGTCTTCCACCCGTCCCCGTCTCTCATGCGCACGAGATGGTATGCCCCCTTTAGATCCAACTTAGTGTAGATACGAGCTTTCTTGACCTGCTCCAAAAGAACACTGATGAGAGGCAAAGGGTACCGATTTTTGATGGTTATCGCATTTAACGCCCTAAAGTCCACACAGGCTCTCAGCTCCCCGTTGGTCTTTGGGATGAAGAAGAGTGGAGAGGCGGCCGGGGACTTGGACGGACGAATGAATCCCAGCTTGAGGAGTTTATCCAGGTACCCCCGGAGATGCACGTTTTCTGGTTCCGTCAGGGCATACAGCCTGCCGCTGGGAACGCTTGCCCCTGGCACCAGGTCGATCTGGCAGTCAAACAGTCTATGCGGTGGGAGTACCTCTGCCTTGACTTCATCGAAGACGTCCTCGAAACTGCGATAGTGTAGAGGGAGTGCCACATCTTTCTCTGCCGCTGTAGCCACAGTCTGTCTCCCGCTCTCTTCTGCGTCAGGGGATTCTGGTCGCATTCCACAATGCAGTGTGCAATATGGTGACGTCATTTCGATGCGATGTGTTGGCCAATCCACAGAGGGGTTGTGCTTCTGTAGCCACGGCAATCCCAACATGACACCGTATTGGGGTGCTCTGATGATGTTAAAATCAATTTGTTCCAAATGGCTCCTTCCATATCTCACCGGAAGGACCCCCGTGTGCTGCCCGATGGGCCCCGTCACCAATCGCCTCCCGTCTACAGCATAGACGTCTTCGGGTACAGCTTTGGGAAGAAGCACTAGCCCTAGCCTGCACGCCTCGTTGTAGTCCATAAACATGCCTGTGGCCCCTGAATCCACCATGGCTACAATGGGTATCCACTGGTCGTGCACTCCCACATGCACCGTGAGAAATAGGTGTTGTTGTCCTTTCGTGACAGAGTTGGATAGGGAAGGGATGGATGCGTGACTCCGAGATGCCCCTTCATTGGTCTGGGAGTCCTCTAGTTTTCCGCCGGTACATCCACCACGGCTGTTACCGACCGGTTGGCCCGATAACGTGAGGTCTTCGGTTTGGCAGGGCATTCACGTACGTAGTGGCCTTTTTTGCCACAATATAGGCACAATCCTTGTTTACGGCGTGACTCTTTCTCCGTGGCTGTGAGACTCGCTCGTATTGCGCTAATGTCCATGGGTTCTCCCTTGGATGCGGTTGAGGTTTCGGGACTTCCCACCGTCACATATGATGGAAGGGCTCTTCCCTTTCTCCCATGATCCCCCTTTCTTTCGTCCAGCCTATGTTCCAACCGCAATACCAGGTTGATAAGGCCTTCACATGTCTTGGGTTGAGGGTCTATATGAGCCACGGCATCCTTGAGCTCATCGCACAGCCCTTGATGAAAGAGCGCCGTTTGTTTAGCAACAGGCCACTTGGTTTCCGCAACCAACCTACGGAACGCGTTGAGATACTGTACCAGGTCGTTGGATCCCTGTCTCAACTCGAGCATTTCACGGTCCGCCGTGTACGAGTCTGCCCTTCGGTCGAATACCTTCAGGAATTCTTCGCGGAAAGCACCCCAGTCACATAAGATGGGGTCGTCCCTGCTCACCAGAGGTACGGCCCACTGTGCCGCGTTTTCAGCCAAATAGGAGATAAGGAAAGCCACCCGGGCCTGACTCGTGGGGAACGCCTTTGGTTTGCACGATAGATGTAGCGCCACTTGTGTGAGGAATACCTGCACCGTGTTGGGGTCCCCACTGTATCTCTCCGGAGTTGCCAAGGGTATGGCAACTGGCATCTCCACTACTACCGCAGGGTTTTGGTTCGTGAGGGAGGTGCTGGGCGTGAGCGGGTCCATCTGTATAGCATCCAGTCTGGCTTTTACATCGGCAGTTTCTTGCCTAGAGGCTGCCAATTCAACTTGCATGGCAGCTAAAGCAGCCAGCACGTCATCAAGTGTTGCCATGTCTGTTATCGATCAGGAGACAGTTAGTGTTATAAAGGTCGGATATTTTGTAACGTCCTGAACGTCTCAGGATCGTTAACAGACACGATAATGAGGACGCAACCACTTGTGTACGGTTAGTTATTTTAATGAAGGCAAAATTAATACAATAAGTAAACAAAAGATATAGTCACTGGAATCCTCCAGTCTTTCTTCGTTACCAACCCACAGCACGGATGGGCCTAACCGTCCTCTGCAAATACACCGGTCCCGGTGTATGCCAACAGAGGGCAGATTATGCAATGGCCGAAAATGCCAATCGGTATGCTGTGAGGGGCACGAAGAGTGCGGGGGAGAACAGAGGAGTCAGGGAAACACCCAGCCGGGGTCTCTACCTGAAGGGAGCAGCCGCTCAACCTCTTCCTCGTACTGCACCGGGACGCGAAGTCACCTCCTGGTGCTGCGTCACCGATGCCCAAATCAAAGTATGGTAATGGGATCGAGAGCAGCCGCTCGATCGATCCTGTGGACTTCCTAGTCTGTATCACGGCAAACACCACCCGGTGTGCGTCACAGCTGGTAGCCCCTGTATCTCGGGTCGGGCTGGGAGCTACGGCTCCTACCAGCGCAAGTGCCAAGGCGCCTAGACTCAGCTGAGTCAAGGCGAAGCTCAATGGGTGTCCGGTAGAGCTTCCGGGTCAGAAATAGGTGAAGCTTGGCAAGACACGGCCCAGGGAGTGACGACTCAACCTACCTCCGTTCTTGCCTGACTGGAGTACCTCTCCGGAACGCTGCTCTTCACGAAGCAGGTATGTCTGTGGAAACACAATATCCGACAGTGTTCTTCCTCCAGGTTCCTCCTTTTATAGGGCGTGTTTCCTTGAGTGATGTAGCGGCTCTCCCGTTTACATAACATCTTACTCGCTAAGCATCCTGGGATTCGTAGTCCGTCTTTTCCTTATGCTGGTTTACCCCTTCCTGACGGGAATTCTTGACAGTAAGCGGCACCCATTTTAGATACCGCTGCCATTTCGTGTGTTGCCGATCACCAGCGCGTCACCCTGACCTCGCTATTATCCCCCGCGCTCTGACAACTCCCAAGTACTTATGCTAGAGTCATAAAGCATCCTCAGCGCTACCCAGCCCTGGAGCCACTTCCGTGCCAAGCACCCATGCTCTTTCATCCCCCTCGCACGAACAGGCACATCGATAACCTCCTTCCCTGCACCTGGCTGTTCGATCCGGTCTCAGGCAATAACCAGCCCCTGCGGATACAGTTTATTGCCCCCGTACAGTAGGAACTCGTTCACCATCAAAGGGACCGGAATTACTCAATGCCACAACCCTCTTAGATCTGACCGATTCTGCATACTTGAGACCCTGCCGGAATGCCCAGCTGCGCGATAACAATCACCTGCTGAGACCGGGGTGGGGGACATTTGCTGTTGGGTATGTGTGGGAACTAGTTGGAAGCGGGGATTCCGGGGATGTAATAAACTACTGTCAGGAATGTGTTATCCTGCAATAAAGAGCTTAAGATTGTGTATAAAAGGCTACGCCACAGAGGTAGTTAGAGGACCTCGAGAAGTTTATCCGTATCGACGTGTTTTCCTCCGGAGAAATAAACCTGTTCATCGCTTTCCAGTTTGCCAGCGCCTGCCTCTTTATTTGACTAGCTAATAACCGAGTGGATTAGAGGCGATTAACGCCAAGCAGTGTTTGATGATAACTAGAGAAAATCTGCTTTTCTACAAATCAATAAACACAAATCTCCTCTCATAGACACTGCTTTTAAAAGAATGGGCCCTGAGCTAAAGAATGAAGCAGAAATCTGACCCTGCAGACCTACATCCTTTCACAGGTGAAATAAATATACAACACTCAGGAACTCATAAACTTTTCTAGAAGTGAGCCAGGAGACCAGCAACAGTCTTAGGTTTCCAATTATACCTATTTTTCGTGAATTTGGTTTTCACAAGCAATTGCTCATGCAAACATCTACTAAGCACGTGCATACTTTTGCCGCTATTTTATTCATTGTGAAAATATTTTTTTTATGGAGGAAACCTTTCCCCCATCCCACGACACATTTTGGGAACGCTCCGATATCGTTCCCAACCTGGAAAGGGATTTACTCCTGCACTTGACCAGAATACAACTCTAACCTTTTCTGCGACTGGAATCGGAAGGAGAGACGTATGGAAATACTCACCGTTTGCATTTGTGGGTGTGCAGAAACATTCAAGGCATTCCAGTCAGCAACACTCATGCCCCTGTTCTGGGACTGGATTCAATCTCACGAAACCCTTCATGAGAGTGAATGTTTTTACAAGTGTAAAACCAACAGTTGTGAAAATCGAAAGCGGTTTTCCACCTGTAAACAAATTTAGTTGCGAGGGAAGGTTGCGCTTAAATGTGAAATTAGCTTAAAGAATCGGGCTAATGTGTGTACACGCGTGCACAGTTGGAGCCAAAGGGGAAAAGCTTCAACTGCCAGCATCTATAAAGAGGGGCACTGAAATGATAACATTATGCCATTTTACTGATGTGGGCTTTTCCACATAATTATAATTATGGATTTTACATGCTTGCCAGATAATTCACTTTCTGACGTATAATTTTCAGATTTCAACAAAAATGTTTTGCTTCCAGCACAAACAGATCAAAAGTTACTTTAAACAGCACCACATAAGCCACACAGCAGAAGAACATTTCCAAAGGTTAATTAGTCAGCTTTTAGCTGCTGATGGCTGTTTAACTGGCACTAATGAGATGAAACCTTTACCTTGGAGGTACTAGCAAATGGTACAAACTAACTTTCAAATGGCGAACAAATAGAGACCGTTATTCTAAAAGTAAGTCTGGAAGACACAAAGTTTCAGGATTGATTACAGCATTTCTTTTATAGGCTTCGACGGATCACTTTGCGTGGTTGCCATCTTGGTATAGGATGTGTCATCAATGGATACTACCTCGGTCTAGGAAGTTCAAGATTTCAAGTGCCCATGAATGGTCAAAACTTTCGGCCCTTTTTGATTGGGATGGATGAGAAGACCAGGCAAGCCCAGATCCACAAACAGACGGGTCGCAGTTCAGTTTCTCTGCTAACCACATGGGATTACGCCTGATTTATTTATTTATGCAGGATTTATAATGCGCATGGCTGCCTCAGCGACGAGGCATCCCAGCGCAACCAGAAACCAAAGGGAAACAGGGAAACTCACAAGCGCCAACATCAGATGGTGGGGAACAGCCATGTTTTTAGGGACTTCCGAAACGTCAAGAGATTAGGGATGACTCGGATGCTCGCTGGGAGGGAATTCCAGAATTTGGCAGCCAAAAGGCTAAACGAGCGATCCCCCGCCCTCGCTTTCCTTACTCGAGGGACACAGACCAGACCATGATTAGCGGAACGCAGAGCACGCCTGGGCAAATAGGGCTACAATAAACCTGATAGCCCGATAGGGGCTTGATGCTTCAGAATTTTGTGCGTGATGCACAGCACCTTGAACTGAATGTGTGCTTCAATAGGCAGCCAGTGCAACTTAGAGAGCACATGAGCCACCGACTGAGATCTTGGAAGCGCCACTAGCATATGTGCTGCCGCGTTCTGGACCCTCTGCAGGCGTTTAATACTAGCTTTAAACGTCTAATGGTACCTTGCTGTTAAGTTCATGGACATTGAACTGAATGTGTCCTCTTCCACTACCTTTACTTCCCATATCTTGCCTTCTCCCCTTTTTCTGTGTCCTAAATTTACTTTGTCCCCTTTCTGTACGATTTAATTTATGCATACTTTATTCATCCTTCAAAGTGGCTCCCTATCCTTAAGGCTAAAGTTTACAAGAATGTTTCCCATTCCATAATCATATTGCAAACTTAATTAAATTACATAAGTTGTCATTAACCTCTACCCCTAAGGTTTTTTTACCCGTACCCTAACCCTAAACTCAACAACGTTAAAATGTGTTACTAATTAAAATAATAAGTTAACTTATTCTAACACAACATTCAATCCCAAACTGAATTAATTTTGAAATTTATGAAATGTACCATTATAAATTAATAGTAAGTCTAATCTTACACCTTTGTTTTTATCTACATAATTAGATGTGTCTATATAATTAGATTAAAAATTAATTAGATTAAAAGTAGTAACCTTATTGTAGTTTCTTATGATTAATATTAAAACTAACCATAACCCTGTTTTAATCTATGTATTTAGATAAAAAATGCAGTGATCGTATTATGATGTTAATGGTAATCCTAACCCTATATTTAATTGAATTTAAATAATTTATACTGAACTAAATTAACTTGCATTATATTCAATTGATTCTTACCCTACATTGAATCAAATACATTCTTAGACTAATGCTAATGCTAAACCTATTATTATATTTTGTGGAATACCTTTAATTGATGTTTTGTTCAATTACTTTAATATTAACCTTACCTTTAAATGTTGTTGATATATTTAAAGTGTAGAATTAAATTAACAAGTATTTTTTACAGCAACATTAGTTTACCGATAACTGTAGCCACAAATTAATTTTAATTAGATTGTTTTTAGATGAGTTACTCCAATAAACTCTAATAAAAAGGATAACAAAAAGGATAACAATAATACAAAATGTAAATGAAATCTAAAGTTGCTTCCTTGTGCTTTGGGTGAAGTGAAGATCTGATTAAAAAAGACAAAGTAAAACAAATACAAGAATAATTTGATTTTTTAAAAAGAAGACACAGTATCCTGGCTGATATTAAGGGGTGAATGAGTGCACTCAATAGGACACCAACAACACAAGTGGGGATTCAGGAGCTTCAGCTTGAAGTCACCCTAGGTGTTGCTGATGTGCTTTAGGGGCTTAGAGAGGAGCACTTTAATGGGGCAAGGGGGGAAAGCAAATTTCTGCAGGGTGAGTTTCCCCACCACGTAGGAGGCCACCCTAATTGCTCACCTACATTTGACGCTCTATTTGATCAGGTGTTCCGTCTCTGCTGTGGTTTGGCAGAGCTGGTTTTAGAACAACTCAACAGTACCTGCAGGGCCGGTGGCTGGTCAGGCCACACATCTTTGCCCTCATTTCACAGAAGGGGCCGCTTAGGACAAGTGCTTTACGCAGGCTGGTCAGGTCTTCACGTCATTCTCCCTCCGGGCCTCCTACCCCCGATGCTTGTGGGTCTGTGTGTGGTAAATTTAAATTACCTATACTTAATTTATGCTGTAAAGTTCAATAAGAATAACTCAGTCAAAAATAAGAGGCAGAATCCGTGGCATTTGAGGTTTGTAAGGGTTTTACTCCTTAAAAAGGAATTGGTTCGAACCAGGTATCATGTTCCATCACCACAAGGGTTCAGGAAGGGAATGGACATGGACATGTACAATGTTTTATTAACAGAGCATCATATATATAGTCAATACACATAATAGTAATGAATGCAGAAGGCGTAACAGCTGAGAGAAACGAGATAAGAACACATGTACGTAACAGAAGGCGTGCATGAGGGCGTACACGGAAGTGTGTGCTAGACAACGTCACTTGAAACGTATCACAGGTGGGTGGATCCATAGAAGAATCCTGCAGTGTCAGCAGAAATACATGGCATAGATGCGCGCGCAGCAGCATGACGTGTGATTGACGTGGAACTGGAGGGTGAAGGGGACTTGACATTTAGCCCTACATGAGGAGACAGAAGTCTGGGGTGTCAGAACAACCTAATCCCAAATCATATCTAATATCTTGTGTTTGAGGAACTGTATTATCTAGAAGGAAAGGTCTCTCGGGCAGAGGCTATTCTATACTGACTGCTAGTGCGTGCATATGCGACTACGTGTCTACATGAGATGCGAGGGGCCATGGGCCTACCATGGTAACGGGAGCTATGAATTACTTGCATGGAGACAGTGAGGCCGGGCCCTTTGCTCTGCAGCTGGGAAGGATGTTTTCCTAAACTACTAGACAGGAATGTATTTTCGAGGAGCGGAGCAGATAACTTGAAGGCTGAATACAGTCTTGGCAGGCAAGCAGGCCGAGCCAGGCACCGCTCGCCACACAGGGAGTAAGGCAGAGGTCAGGAAGCAGCAGACTGTAGGTTTCAGAAACAGAAGGCAGAAAGGGCTCGATGGCAGGAATCAGGGCCTAACTCGCCAGAGCTAGTAAAACATGAAAGTGCACCATATAAAGACGTTGGCAAGGCACACTTAGGAACCGAATATCCGACCCATTCATGGTGGATCTGAAAGAGGACATGTTAACGTTGGACGCAAATGTATTTGCGTCTTCATAGCTGGAAGTGGAGGGAACATACATGTACTTAAAGCACGTACATGGAGCCGTTGGGGTCTACGATAGGAGACACAAATGACCATGAAAATTCATATTACCTCATTCCCTCCTTGTCCTCTACGGACCCTTCATGATATATCAATCCTCATTAATCTATCAATCTGTTCATGTAACATCATTTGCTCTTCTTTCTTCTTACGGTGTTTTGAATGAGGACTTGAATGAGGAATACATGATGTGGCGCACAAGCCGCAAATCGCTGGCCCACATAGCAGACATAGGCAACAACTGAATACTATGAGAAGGGCAATACCTAGGAAGGATAGGACCTTCCATCCCCAGGCTGACAACACGCTCCAGAACCAACCGGACCAAGTCCAGGTGCCTGGATTCTGGTGTATCTGACTTGCAATCTTGTGAAGACGGGTTATGGCTCTGTATACTGATGGCGCGTTTTCTGGAATGAAAACACAGCAGCTCGATCTGATGACTCTACAAGCTCCGCCCCTATCGGCCAGGATGACGTCAAGGACGAGACGATTTTGAAGAACAACAATCCGCATAGCAGACTGCTCCTCTGTTAAGTTACCTAGGGCGGAAGTAGTTTCATTCACTACTGCTTCAAGGGTTCTGGTTAATTTTCGTATCAGTTTACTATTAAAGACAGCACCTAAGTAGGGAAAGAAACCTTTATTGAAGTCTGTATATTGTTCCCATGCCGTTTCAGTGTAGTCGACAATCGGGAGATCTCTCTGTGGTCTATTGTGTACTAGATGGGTGTCCCTATGGTAATCAGGAGGGGCTAGGAAAACAGGTGGCAGAAGGAATGCAATGTAACAGGTGCCATCCCAATCTAGAGGTAAGCGTATATATGCGGTATGACCACAAATGAAGTAGGAATGACGAGAAGCTTTAAATGTAGACTTGCCCTTATCACTGAATTCGATCACAGTAGTACATTTACTATGACCCAGGTGTACTGAACCATTCTTTCTGACACATAATTCACCTTTGACTGGTAGTACGGACATAGCGGGCAAGACTGGTTCGGCTTCGGATTCAACATTCAGAATCATGAGGTTAAGTGTAAAGTTACCTAATCCATATACTTCATTTTCTAGATCAGTCCCTGTCCTTTTTGGAAGACCCTCCTTGTCAGGGAAACATACTTTATGCAGAACTGTGTTCAGATTTCCCCATACCCAGTTGCCCTGGTAAACTACGGAATTGGAATCTAGAGAGTTCATTCAACTAAACCATGCACCACAGGAACCATTGTGTGTGAACGGGTACGGGAAGAGGGGCAGAACTCCCTTGTATTTCTGATAGGGAGGGAGTCGGCCACATATCCAACAATTGGTAGCATTGCTGGTCTGATGGGAATGATGTAACATACTAATGAATAAGTTGTTGCGCAGCGCAAGTCGGTAAGATAATTCATGCGGGGGCAGTTCACTGAAAGAGTGCTCGGCAGTGACATTAAAGGAAGAATGTGCACGCTTGAAAATAGGGTAATATATATGCAACAGTACACTTGCAGCAATAATCAAAAGACTCAGAAAAAACATAATCAATAGTGTCACAATGCAGTGACTGCGAAGAGATTTACAATATTCACGTTTCTTGAGCTGTTTCTGTCTATCTCTCTCTCTGTTGGGGTCTAGGGGATACATGTCAGAAACTTGTCTAACCGATTCACCTAGGGGAGGACTTAAACAATTAAACTGTCTGACTTGCTAGACCTCAATTTCAATTTATATTCTTGAGAAGAAGTTTTCTCGACCAGGGGGAGTTTTGAGTCAGTCTGTGGAGGAGGGCCGGGCTGGGAGGCTAGATCTGGCGGTAGTCCATGGTATTTTTTTATATGACTCGAATGAAGCCAGCCCTTGCGGCCCTCGACTTTTATCGCTGTCCTTGTGGTCAAAAGTACTAGTTTCGGTGCTTGCCAGCGGGGCTCCAGCGGACTCCTCCTGTCGAAGTTCCTTATAAAGACGAGGTCTCCCGGAACCACTTCATGCGGCTTCACCTCGGTGTTGTCGGGAAAGGCTGCAGCAACCTGTGAACGACATGATTGTAGTGCAGACATCAAAGAAGCAAGGTAATCTGTCAGCATGTTACAGTCAACATCAGTGATTTTGCGAGGCAGAGGCGTCCCCCACATATTCGGTGGCCTACCAAAGACCACCTCGTACGGGGATAGCCCTGTTCTGGAGTGTGCGACCATTCTCATATAAAAGAGTGCGACTGGCAAAGCTACTATCCAGTCAACACCTTTCTCTCTACAGATCTTGGCAAGGCAAATTTTCAGAGTCTGATTGTGACGTTCCACGAGGCCTGCTGCCTCGGGATGTCGGACACAGTGGAACTTCCATTGATAGCCGAGCAGGAGAGATACCTGCTTCATAAGCTCGGACGAGAATGGCTGACCGTTATCGGAGTATACGATGCGGGGCAAACCATATCTGGGGAAGAATTCACGAACCAGCTGCTTGGCAGTGGTCGGAGCAGTGTAATCTGGGACTGGATATGCTTCTGTCCAACGGGAGAGTGCACATACAACTACGAGGACATATTTGAATCCTCGACAATGTTCCATCTGGATATAATCCATCTGGAGGACTTCAAAAGGGTGATCGGGAGGATGAAATCCACCTTGTTCTACGGGAATGCTTTTACCTGGGTTGAACTGACAACAAATCATGCAAGTACGCACTTTCTGTTTGGCTGCTGCTCGTAAATGTTTATTGAACCAGAGGTGTTGAATACTGTCTAACATGGCTTTTTCTCCTAAATGTGCAGGACTGTGTACTGTGTTAATGATTACTTGGACCATAGAGTCAGGGAGAAACCATGTAGATTTTCCCTTCGTCATCCATCCCTGTTCTGTCTGGACCCCTCCTAGTTCAATCCATTTCTTGATTTCGTCTGGTGTAGCATGTGTCTGTATATCAATTACATCGAGGGCGGGATCCTTAACTGTCATACAATGTGTCGGTGTCTGGACTATTGTCTTTGTCAGATCAGTTACGTGAGTCTGAGTCTGAGCCGTATGCTTGGCGGTTCGGTCTGCCAGGTCGTTACCCTGGGAAATTGTATCTGTGACTTTTGTATGTGCTTTGCACTTCATAATGGATATCGCTGTAGGCAGATGTATTGCATCTAACAGAGTTTGAATGAGGGGACCGTGCTGAATTTTGGCTCCGTGAGAGGTCAAGAAACCTCTCTCTCGCCACAGTACACCGAAGTCGTGTACGACTCCGAATGCATAACGTGAATCTGTGTATATGTTAACTCTCTTGTTCTTGGCTTGAATACAGGCTTGAGTCAGAGCGATGAGCTCTGCTGCTTGAGCTGACAGGGTGTCTATACAATTCGTTTCTATGACTTCAGTTTCTGTCGTGACTGCGTAAGCGGCCACTAATTCTCCTGTACTTGTTCTCATGCATGAACCATCCACATAAAGTGTCAGGTCTGGATCCAGTAATGCGGTGTCTGTCAAGTCTTGTCTGGGTTTCGTCGTAATGGTAATGACTTCAATACAATCATGTGCCAATGGGTCCGTCTCACTTAATGGCAAAAGTGTAGCAGGGTTCAATGTGTTGCAACGTCTGATTTCTATGTGTGGCTGAAACAATGTCAATTCATAACCTGTCAGTCTCGCTATAGTCAAGTGCTGGGTCTGTGTTCGGTTTAAAAGAACTTCCACGGAGTGTGGAACTTGTACTGTCAATTGGTGTCCTAACAGTATGGAATCACTTTGTCTGATTGCTAGAGCTGTTGCTGCTACTGATTTCAAGCACGCAGGCAGAGCCTGGGCTACTGGATCCAATGTACTAGAAAAATAAGCACACGGTTTGTGTGAACCTGCTAGATCCTGAGTGAGTACTGACAATGCGGTACCTTCACGTTCTGTGACAAAAAGTGTAAAAGGCTTGCTGTAACATGGTGTCGCTAAAACTGGTGCTTGACATAATGCTTTCTTTAAGTCGTCAAAAGCTTGTGTGTGTTCCTGAGTCCAAGGAAGGGCAGTCGATGTCGCTGCCTCCTGGGTTGTCAACTGTATGAGTGGTTTCGCTAGAAATGCATACTGAGGAATCCATTGTCTACAGTAAGAAGTGAGGCCTATAAAGGCTCGTACCTCCTTTTGTGTCTTGGGCTGTGACATGTTTACAATTAACTGAATGCGGTCAGGGGTCAGCTGTCTCCCCCCTTTGGACAGCAAGTGCCCAAGGTAAACCACTTGCTGAACACAGAATTGCAGCTTCGAAGGGGACACCTTGTGTCCCTTGTCAGCCAGGAAATGTAAAACCGTCAGTGACGCTTGCTCACATTCAGGTTCGCTACGGGCGGTGATCAGTAGATCATCGACATACTGTAACAGGGCAGTGTTGTCAGGCATGTGTATACTGTCTAGTTGTCTTTTCAGTGCTTGGCTATAGATGCTGGGGCTTTCTGTGAATCCTTGAGGTGCGCGTGCAAATTTGAAGCTTCGACCATTTAAACAGAATCCGAAAAGGTATTGGCTTTCTGAATCAATTGGGACACTAAAGAAGGCGTTCTTCAGATCAATTACAGTGAAGAACGTTGCTTCGGAATCAATGGCTGTCAATAGAGACGAGATATCTGGGACCACGGGATACTGTGGTACGATGCATTTATTCAATTCGCGCAAATCGATAACTAATCGATATACTGGGGGTGCATTTGGGTCAGTACGTTTAAGAATCGGAATGATAGGGGAATTACATAGATTCGAGTCGGTTTCTACAACCACTCCTTGTGCAATGAGCTCGTCAATGATTTTCAGTAAAGCCGCTACAGCATCTGGAGGTAACTTGTATTGTCGGATTCGTGGTAAGACTACTCCTGGCCTGAGTGTGACTCGATATGGTGTAATGTGCATACAACCTACATCAGTGGGGCCTTGTGCCCATAAATGTGCAGGAACATTCTGTAATCTGGGATCAATATCTCTCAACACATAGTGACCCTTAAAGTCACGTAAGAACAATCTTACTCCTTCCGGAGAACAGCAAATAACAGCTCCTAGAGCTTTCAGTGTCTTGATACCTAACAAGTTTTCTGGACATGATTTCGTTAATAACAAATCTGTAGTGCGAGACAACGGACCAACTAAAAGTGGTACAGGTTTTGATACTTCATTTACAATAGGTTTGCCTGAAAATCCAAGGGAAACATTCTGGGAGCCTGAGAGGGGTGCCCCTGGAACCTCGTCATGACTTATCGTTGTTCTGCTTGCCCCTGTATCAATCAAAATTTTTCTATCTTTCCCTAATACTTGGCTATGTACATAAGGACCCTCTTGATCTACAGGAACCTCAATAAGGGGCAAGCCAACTTCCCTCTCTAGGCTGTTTCATGTGTATCGCTGATAATCAGGATAATCTGTTTGTGCATACTGGTACATCTGTTGCGTTGCATGTTGTGTTGCGGCAATGGGCTGTGGCTGTGGTACCGCTACGGTCTGTACTGTCTGTTGTGAAGCTTGCATAGGCTGGATATTCTGTGATACTTGTTGTTGGACCTGGTCCTGTCTAGGAGGACGCGGTCTTTCTTTAGTTTTACCTGTAGCTATATTATGTTTCAAAACTGCACAATCGTTTATATAGTGACCTGGCTGTTTACAATAGTTGCATATCCCTTTAACAGGAGCTGCTGAATTATTGGACTGTGTCATACCCTTTTTCTGACCGTCAGCTGGAACTGACTGAGCAACTAACATTTTCATTTTTGTGTCTTTCATACGTCTTTGTTCGTGATCATGTTCTTCTCTAATTCTGTTCTGGTGGTACTGTAACATTTGTACTGTTGCTGTATGGCGGAACCCGCAAAAAAAATATATAAACACTCTTAAGAACGTTTTCAAATGAGTTTTAGTATTTTTACAAATGAATGTTTTCAAAGCTTTACAATTAATCACAACATAATTTTGTTATTTGTTAAACACAAAAAATGTTTTCATCATAACATTTCAAAACTAAAATGTCAGTTTTTTGAAAATTTTAACATTTCTTCTGTATATGCCCAATGCATTTCGAGCTATATGCAGCTCTTCGTCGGGGGCCTGTAAAGATGAGATATAAAATACAATCACTCAAAATCTTCTAATACATGTTGATTCAATATAGTGAGGCACTCGAATGGTTTTAAGAGAAAGCGGTAACATTACCGCAAAATGAAACCTTCACCAACACCTTAGTGCATGTGAAAATACAAAACCAAAAGGAACTTACTACAGTCGCGCTCCTCAAGAGCTTGATCCTTCTGAAAAAACAAAACACACACGCAAACCAATCTACCTGACCTTATAACGGGGTATATCAGAACCCAAAAATAACCACACTGAGCCGAAAACTTCCTTACCTTGAACACCAACCAGTATTCAAGCAACAGTATTGTGTACCCAATGGTTCGCTTTTCTGCCTGAAAGTAACGAAAAACCATAACCTGTCAGCCAGGATAAGTTACCCTGATGAAAAGATATAAACACCGCTGCTTCGCGCAGCACGCTCACCTTATTTTTCAAACTCAATGACCAAAACGACCAACTCTCTACTTCGCTCACAACCGTAACTCTTTGGGAACAGCGGATGCGAGGTGACTCGCCTCGCCTGGTTCTATACACGGAGGACTGTCGATCGACATAAAAAATCCAAATTTCAAGCCCCAGTATCTCATAAGATCTTGGATGCTTTTGAAAACTCAGTCATCAACGAAATGGAGAGTTTGAACCTGAAGAAGTCAAAAAGGAAAAACGTTTCTATTTACGACAGATCCATTATAAAGGGCCTTCAAGAAAATCAAAACATCCACATACAAAAAGCAGACAAAGGAGGTGCCATTGTAATTATGGATAAATCAATGTACCACCGGAAAGTGAATGAACATGTAGAGGATACCATGACGTATCTAAAACTGGAGAGAGATCCGACAGAAGAATTACAACTGACTCTCAATGAAATCCTGACCAAAGCCTTTGATCTAGGCCAGATAACCACCACGTCTAAACAATTTCTCACGGTTCTAAACCCAAGGAGACCATCCCTCTATATGCTCCCGAAGGTGCATAAGCATCTCTTAGATCCCCCCATGCGCCCTATTGTGACCGGGTGTGGCACTATTTTTGAACCACTCGGTCAGTATATTGACACATTTTTGCAACCATTCGTCCAACAATGGCCATCTTACACTAAAGACACCAATGATTTCCTTTTGACATTGAAAAATGTCACTATGACCAGTCCCACATTATTGTGTACCATTGACGTCAAGTCATTGTACACTTCTATTCCCCACCAGGCTGGACTGGAAGCCGTGGAATGGGCTTTGCTACAACAAACCCCAGTAAGAGCCAACAAAGTGTTCATTTTAGAACTTTTACACTTCTGTTTATACCATAGTTATTTTCAATGGTCTTCTGAGTTCTTTCTCCAACAGCATGGAACATCCATGGGATTTGCCGGGGCCCCGGCATATGCCAATACTTTTATGGCTAAATTTGAGGCAGATCACATTTACAACAATAAACTATGGAATGATCACATAACTCTGTACAGGAGGTTTATTGACAATATTTTCCTGATGTGGTCAGGAACCAGACAAAGTTTGGAATTGGAGATTGAAAGGTTAAATCATTGTTCAGAGCACATTGAATTCACTTATGCCATCAGTGAAAAAGAATTACCTTTCCTGGATGTTCTAGTTAACATCCATGAACTACAAATTCACACTACCATATATAGAAAACAGACGGATGTCAATAATTCACTACGGTATCAAAGTTTCCATTCTCAAAATCTCAAAGATAATCTACCGGTATCTCAATACATGAGAATCAAGAGGATCTGTTCTCAGGAGGATGAATATATAAAGAACCTAGACTTGCAACAACAATGCTATAAAGACAGAGGATATCCCGAGGAGGTGTTGAAGAAAGCTAGAGATCGAATTGAAACTTACAGCAGAGAGAACTTGCTGATTCAAAAACCTAAAAAACTTCAGGACAGACAAGTGTTTGTATCTAAATTTTCAACCACATCACAGAAGCTGAAAACCATAATATATAAACATTGGGATCTCTTAAAAAATGAAGTGGATTTTAACGGGATATTTAACAACAAGCCCATCTTTGCCTACAAACGATCAAAACATTTAAAGGAACTATTAATGACCCCCACTAGGGCGATAGAAGAAACCAATAGAGGCATGAAGAAATGTCAAAATTGTGTACATTGCTCGAATGTGATTGTAGGCAAATCGTTACATCATCCGCAAACTTGCAGAGAGATAAAGTTACATTACAATGGTGACTGCAATTCTAAAAACCTGATTTATTACATCAAATGTCCTTGTGGAAAAATTTACACGGGCAAAACAGAAAGAAAACTGAAAACGAGGATTTCAGAACACAAAAGTACGATTAGAAACAAGAATATAAAAAGCAACTTAGCCAAACATTGGAATGACAATAATCACAGCATAGCCCAGATCAGGTTTTCCATTCTAGAGGTAGATAAAACTTATGAAGGGGTTGATCTCACCAGATCCCTCCTCCAGAGAGAAATTCATTGGATCAAATTTCTAGCTTCACAAGAACCTAAGGGTCTTAATGAAAAAGTTGATTTATCATGTATCCTATGACTCCCCTTGACTCTGTTTCTGTATCGAGTATGATATCTGTAACTTGTATTATATTTACAGAGAATATTATGTCATCGTTGGTAACTACCACTACATTACTTTGTGCTTTCCCCTATTTCTCTTCACATTTTCTTTTCACAACCACCTTTTGGTCTTCATTTTGCTATTACAAGATGGCGCTGGTTAGCACTGTCAGTTTTAGATCCATTAGTCCGTTTTTTATGTCGATCGACAGTCCTCCGTGTATAGAACCAGGCGAGGCGAGTCACCTCGCATCCGCTGTTCCCAAAGAGTTACGGTTGTGAGCGAAGTAGAGAGTTGGTCGTTTTGGTCATTGAGTTTGAAAAATAAGGTGAGCGTGCTGCGCGAAGCAGCGGTGTTTATATCTTTTCATCAGGGTAACTTATCCTGGCTGACAGGTTATGGTTTTTCGTTACTTTCAGGCAGAAAAGCGAACCATTGGGTACACAATACTGTTGCTTGAATACTGGTTGGTGTTCAAGGTAAGGAAGTTTTCGGCTCAGTGTGGTTATTTTTGGGTTCTGATATACCCCGTTATAAGGTCAGGTAGATTGGTTTGCGTGTGTGTTTTGTTTTTTCAGAAGGATCAAGCTCTTGAGGAGCGCGACTGTAGTAAGTTCCTTTTGGTTTTGTATTTTCACATGCACTAAGGTGTTGGTGAAGGTTTCATTTTGCAGTAATGTTACCGCTTTCTCTTAAAACCATTCGAGTGCCTCACTATATTGAATCAACATGTATTAGAAGATTTTGAGTGATTGTATTTTATATCTCATCTTTACAGGCCCCCGACGAAGAGCTGCATATAGCTCGAAATGCATTGGGCATATACAGAAGAAATGTTAAAATTTTCAAAAAACTGACATTTTAGTTTTGAAATGTCATGATGAAAACATTTTTTGTGTTTAACAAATAACAAAATTATGTTGTGATTAATTGTAAAGCTTTGAAAACATTCATTTGTAAAAATACTAAAACTCATTGAAAACGTTCTTAAGAGTGTTTATATATTTTTTTAGCGGGTTCCGCCATACAGCAACAGTGCGCTAAGGTTAAGTGTTGCATACACTTAAGATAAGGTTGTCTGAATGTTAGGCACGTTTTAGGGCAGACGTGCTACCTCAGCTGCACGCTTTAGTTTAAACTTAATAAATAGTAAAAAACGAGAGATAAGAAGAAAAAATTTTGAGTGCTCCTCTCATCATACAATAAACTGTAACATTTGTAACATTTGTGAAGGGGTATTAGCTTGCCATGTGCTCTCGACTTTCAGTACACGATTCTTAACTTGGGGCAGAGAATTTTCGACCAATTTGGATACAAAAAGGTGTGGATATGACTCGCTACTTGGTTTCAGGCCACTATTAATAACAAAACATTTCTCAAATCGGGAATAAAAATCACTAGTGTCTTCATCAGGTTTCTGTTTGCAGGCTGAGATTGCATCCCAGTCCTCCTTTTTCGTTGCTAACAAACGTGGCAATACTTGTACTAACAATCCTGGTAGTGCTTTAGTTTTGTCCCCAAGCCCTAGGCCTGGAGTTCGAGTATTTTCTTCGTTTTCTAATGCAGCCCAATCAATCTTTTGCTCCCCCACCTCCCATTCTTTTTCTTTGAGTTTCTCGTAAATACCGGCAGGCAGTAATACTTTCAATAATTTCATGATGTTAGGATAGGTATAATCACCCATGAGTAACATGTCTTTTATTTCACGGTGGAAACCTGCTGGGTCTTTGTCGTGACTGGGCACTAATTTCTTCATTTCTAATAGTTCCATCTTTGTTATGGGCGTGTACACAAACACACGTCTAAAGGTATTATCATCATTCCTAACTGGATGCACTTCTCGCAAGGGATTCTGTCTGTCTATATAATACATTTTTCTTTCTACGGGTGGGGCTGGAGCAAACTGTGTATTCAGAAAAGCATTATACCTGTGTCGATGTTCTAGAATTACTTTAATTAAGTCGGTACCTAGACCTCTCCATCTATTCGAGAGTAGCTCTATTAAAATATCAGGTAGGGGACCTGGATCAGAATGTTGGCCTTTGAACAACGTAATGAGATTCTGAATCATGTATATTCCAGCTAATTTCTGTTCATCAGGGGAAAGGTTCAAAAAGGTCTGCGCTAAGCCGTCATCACTATATTTATCAGAATTGTCAGCCCATTGTACTGCTGACCTGGCCAATTCTTGTTCATCCATGGAATCGAGTACATGGTACCCCATTCGTTCTTGAAGTATTTTATCGGTAGCCTAAAACAGATGTTCAGGAGATTTCGGATTTGATATAGCAGAGAGGAAAAGTCTTTTGCTTTCTGGACGTATTCTTTTCTTAAGGTATTTTCCCTTACCTACATAAGCTATTGTCCCTTTATCTGACTGTTGCGAAGTTTCTGCTAGATCCTCTGTTTCCTCCTCCTCTTGCGAGGAAGTTGGATCGTCTAATTCAAGATCTTCGTCAGGTGCTCGTTCGGCATGTATGTCTATTATTTCTTTACGGACTTTTCTAACCATATGATGTACTTGCTTTTCCTTATCATGTTTACCCTCCGACATATTCTGGCTCCATCTAATCAGTCTATCCATCTCACTTTGCGGAAAACCTGCCTGATCGTGTTCTCTTATTAAGCAATTAACAAAAATCGCATTAACAAACCTTTAGTCTCAACTTTCTGACGTGACATGGCTTCAGCAACAGAATCCGTCCCTTCTCCTGTTCTAATAAAATCGTACAATTTGTCTAGATGTTCTGGCATTCCTGGTAGTAACATTAAATAGTCTGTAACGCGTCTCAAACGTAGGGATGCTAGTAACATGGGGCCTGACGTACCAGGCACTGGGTCATATCTGCAGTCTGTAAGCTCTCTTCTAAGTAGTTCGGCCGGAACGCCTTTCGGTGTCCGTGCCTTTGCTAAATCTCTCATCGTAATTTGGTGTATCTGTGGGGGTGTTTGATAACCTCCCGTAGCACCTCCTGAACCGGAGGCTTGAGCATAACCTGACTGTGCTTGCAGTAGCTGGGTTGGGTCCTGGGCCACGCCAGTCCCAAAAGGATTTGATGGATGCAGTTGTTGAATACCGGGGGGAACAACGGGAGCAGGTGCGGGCAGCGGGCCTGGAGGAATCTGCAGTTGCGGACCTGGGAGCTGCTGCTGTAGGGGTAGGGAGATGTCAGCAGGAGCAGGTGGTACGGGTACATGAGCAGGTGCAGAAGTATATGAGGGAGCTACATCGTCTAGATAGGAGGAAAGAAAAACGTCTTTTGTGGTCTTATGACGTACTTTAGTCGGGAGCAATGGAGGGGGCAGATCCTTCGGTATTTCCGGAGTGGCCTTAGGTAAACCCTCGGCCAGAAGAGGATACATACCATTCATAAGAGTGTTTCGTTGTCGGTCTACTTGTTCTGTTTTTACTCGTATCCCCTCCTCAACTAATACGTTTTCTCGGGCTTTGTCTGAATCCTCTCTACTTTTCTCTGCTTTTCTGAGTGCTTTCTCTGTCCGTCTGTGTGATTCTTTACGCCATAATTCAATGGCATCGTTCTGTGACTGTCTGGCTTTCTTTTTCCACAATGCTTCTTCTACTCTCATGATGCAATCGGCATCCCATGTCCCAGCAGCGGGCCATCTCTGATTCTCTGCTAAATCTTTGGTGTAATCCACCCATAAATCGAGATATAATACAGCATCTAGGCCGTGTTTGTGGTACATAAAGTACCCTGGAGTGTCCCTGGGTGGAATGGGAACAGCTTCCTCGAGTATCCCTTTTCTAGTTCCTATCTGTCTTAGTTTGGAAAACAGCGGCATGTTTCAGCCGTATTACTTGATACTTGATACTTACTTGGACTTGGACACAATTACTACAATATACACAATAATGTAGATCGAACAATCACTCATACCACAACATTAAAACCACATTTAAACATTTTGAAAACGAACAACAATAACTAGAATAAAACTAGCTACCTGCATACTCGATATACTGCTAAACAGTACAGATACACCGCTAAACAGTGCAGACCGGGTCTGTGTACCCAAACCCGTCTTGACCGGGCACAAATTAATGCACCCGTCTAGATGCGTCCCCAGCAACGGTATTCACCGGGAAGCACGGAAACGGAAGGCCTCGGAAACTCGACACTGGACTGGACCGGACTGGACTCGACTCGACTCGTGACGTAGGCACTTCGGAACTTCGGAACTGGTGGGCCTCTGAATACCTCGGACTTTGCTCTCTCAGCTAGGCTCTGGTCGGGATCCTCCGCACTCCTCACCGCCTCGTCTGGGTGTCAATCGCAGCCTCAGTCACCTCCGTTGGCCTGAGGGAGATACAGGAAATCCTGCGGGTACGCGTAGTTGTCCGTCCGGCTGTGGCAGGGGACCGGGCCTGCAACGCACCGCCGGCGCGTAAGGTGGGGGAGGGTCCCTGTTCGGGCGCCAATTATGTGGTAAATTTAAATTACCTATACTTAATTTATGCGGTAAAGTTCAATAAGAATAACTCAGTCAAAAATAAGAGGCAGAATCCGTGGCATTTGAGGTTTGTAAGGGTTTTATTCCTTAAAAAGGAATTGGTTCGAACCAGGTATCATGTTCCATCACCACAAGGGTTCAGGAAGGGAATGGACATGGACATGTACAATGTTTTATTAACAGAGCATCATATATATAGTCAATACACATAATAGTAATGAATGCAGAAGGCGTAACAGCTGAGAGAAACGAGATAAGAACACATGTACGTAACAGAAGGCGTGCATGAGGGCGTACACGGAGGTGTGTGCTAGACAACGTCACTTGAAACGTATCACAGGTGGGTGGATCCATAGAAGAATCCTGCAGTGTCAGCAGAAATACATGGCATAGATGCGCGCGCAGCAGCATGACGTGTGATTGACGTGGAACTGGAGGGTGAAGGGGACTTGACATTTAGCCCTACATGAGGAGACAGAAGTCTGGGGTGTCAGAACAACCTAATCCCAAATCATATCTAATATCTTGTGTTTGAGGAACTGTATTATCTAGAAGGAAAGGTCTCTCGGGCAGAGGCTATTCTATACTGACTGCTAGTGCGTGCATATGCGACTACGTGTCTACATGAGATGCGAGGGGCCATGGGCCTACCATGGTAACGGGAGCTATGAATTACTTGCATGGAGACAGTGAGGCCGGGCCCTTTGCTCTGCAGCTGGGAAGGATGTTTTCCTAAACTACTAGACAGGAATGTATTTTCGAGGAGCGGAGCAGATAACTTGAAGGCTGAATACAGTCTTGGCAGGCAAGCAGGCCGAGCCAGGCACCGCTCGCCACACAGGGAGTAAGGCAGAGGTCAGGAAGCAGCAGACTGTAGGTTTCAGAAACAGAAGGCAGAAAGGGCTCGATGGCAGGAATCAGGGCCTAACTCGCCAGAGCTAGTAAAACATGAAAGTGCACCATATAAAGACGTTGGCAAGGCACACTTAGGAACCGAATATCCGACCCATTCATGGTGGATCTGAAAGAGGACATGTTAACGTTGGACGCAAATGTATTTGCGTCTTCATAGCTGGAAGTGGAGGGAACATACATGTACTTAAAGCACGAACATGGAGCCGTTGGGGTCTACGATAGGGGACACAATTGACCATGAAAATTCATATTACCTCATGTGGACTGCCGAAGTCCCAGGCCTGGGGAGCTCTCCTACCACTCCATTAGTGGGTTTCTCCCAAGATCATCCAATCGCCTTTTACGCCTTTGTTTTAAGTTTCCCTCCCTCCCTCGGCCACTCCTCCCTTACTAGTGCGGCGGGACTCAGCCTCCTGTTGGTTTACTTTTGCTGACCATCTCCCTCCCTCCTCACGCCCTTCCTCTTCTCCCATGGCCTCCTATTCTCCCTCACTGGTCCCCTCTCCCACCAGTGCACTTGTTGCCCCTCAACTCATTCCCCTATTTCACTGTCTTCCTCTACACACCTCTCCTGTGGTTCTCTTCTCTGATTCTCTACCACCCTCTAGCCAAGGGCCTAGCTTTCATCAGTGCAGCAGGTGCAGTGGGCTGAGAGGAACAGGGGCCGCCTTGAGCATGAGGGAGCTGGGCCCTGGCGATACAAAAGGGGATGATGGACGGAGCGTTTGAGCAAATCAAACACTCACCCCCAGTCAAATGATCTGGGTTTAATCCATTACCGTTCTTTATCTCACTCTGCCACCCAAGTTCAGACATGGCCATATGCAAATCAGTCTGGCCCTGTGCCTCATGGGAACAGTCCAGCCCGAACTGCCAAGCCATGCCCACCCTGGACCGGAAACAAGCATCCTGGGACCGGTTTCGGATTCATAATCCTCATCAGCCAGGCTATCTTGAATCCAGTGGCCAAGTGAGCAAGGGACTCACGGCCATGTCTGAAGTGGGGTGGCAGGGTGAGCTAAAGAATGGTGATGGATTAAACCCAGATCAGTTGAATGGGGTGAGTGTTTGATTTTCTCAAACGCTCCGTCCATCATCCCCTTTTGTATCGCCAGGGCCCGGGGCACCATTACTCAGAGGGGGCTCCCCCGTTCAATTCCATTGAGGGCCGGCCCTGGAGGGGCCACTGCTGTTCATTACTGACTGCCTCTTTCTACCCAACCAGGAGGTAGGGGCACATTTGCATTCCTTGCTTTCTTGCCACTTTTACTACACCGCAGATTCTAGCATAGCTGCCAGGTTTCCCAGGTCCATGGGCGGCTAGTTAGGCCAATCCCGTTTTTTTTCTTAGACTTCTGGGACTTGTAGTCATACTTAACCCAGTAAAAACCAGGACTACAAGTTCTAAAATCCCAAGACAAAAGCCGGGGCTGATCCAACGATCCTTTCTCGTCCCTCTCTTCTCTCACCTTCCCTCGTTCCCTCCCACCTCTCTCCTCTAAGCTACCCCCTTTTACAATTCCCTCTTTCACCTCTCAACATTTTCATCCGTTCCTACCTCTTCCCTTTGCCCCACCCCCTTTCGCTGCCCCTCTCTCCCCTTTTCTCTCTCTCTCCTCCCGTTCGTCTCCCCCTGTTAATCCGGCCCCCGTTGCTCTCAGGTGAACAGGCATCCTTCTCCCTGGTGGAACTTTCCTGGGACGTCACGGGTTTCCATGGCAGCCCCGGGACTTTGTAGCAAGGTGTGAGAGGTGCGAGCGAGACCTTCTGTAACACACTGCAGCGAAGGGTGGAGGGCAAGAGACATCATACGGAGACGTGACCCTCTGGAGAGCTATATAAGACTTACTGCCACATGCATCAAACTCCCGTTTTGCGTTTCCAAATTTGCGAATTTTACCGAATCGCAAATATGGATTCGCAAAACGGGATGCATCATAGAAAGTGCAAAATATTTCCGATTCGGTAAAAATCGCAATTTTTACCGAATCGCAAATATTATGTGACTTCAAAATTGCGAATTCGCTATTCCCATTGATTCCTATGGGCCAAAAGGCCCATAGGAATCAATGGAAATTGCGAGTGGCACTTAGAAAATTTCATGGGTGCAGGGGGGGTCCAAAGGACCCCCCCCTGCACCCCTGAAATGTGTTTTTAAATGGATGTTTCACACACACATGTCCTAAGGACATGTGTGTCTGTAACATGACATTGTTTAAAATGTAAATTAGTACATTTTAAACATTTTTCGCAATTTACCACGAGGTTCAACCTCGTGGTAATTTGCACTTCCAAACCTTGTTCTCGCAATTTGATTTCAGAATGATGCATTGCATTTAAGGAATCGCAAATTTGCGATTCCTTAAATGCAATCGCATTCTGGAAAGTCGCAAAATCAGCGAATTTCATTAAAAAATAATGATGCAGCTGAAAAAGCATTTTTGGAGTCGCAAACGGCCGATTTTAAGGAATCGCACCGTTTGCGACTCCAAAAATGCTTGATGCATGTGGGCCTTAGACACTTAAATATATCGATGCTCAAAGCTGCACCATGCTTAGTGCTGGGGGGTGCTCAATTAGCGGCATTTGCATCTGTGCAATTAGATATGATTTCTGTAAAATTACTCGATAATACGCATAAATTACCTGAATTGCTAAACTGGCATTTGGCGCAATATTTTAGCGCAAATTGCCTCTGCGACTTCAAATTTTGAAATAAAAAGAGTGCAAAAAAGAGAGCTGTTGTTAACAGAAGCTGCCCGTGTTCTGGTTGTTCACTTTATTCTCACGTGGTCACGCTAAATGAGTGCTGCAAACAGCACGTAATTGCGCAATGTAGCATAACAGTATAATTTCTGGAATTTCGTGTATCGGAAGTAACATAAAATTACTAAATTTACGTTAGTCTGCGCCAGCATAATGGAGAATTTCACCCAGACCAATTTACAGCTCCGCTGCATATCTTTTAATTTTCGCAGTCTGATTTGCAAGGCCTGTGACTATCTCCACACAGGATTTATTCAGGGGTGGTCACCACCTTCAGAGGGTTGAAGGAGGCCCCCCTCGGTGGTGTGCCCACAGCTGGATCCTAGGGCAGTGGGATGAAGGATTACCCTCTCAGAGATGGCTCAGAAATGCCTTACTCGGTGGTGTGCCCACGGCTGGCTCCTAGGGCAGTGGGGTGAAGGATAACCCTCTCAGAAATGGCTCAGAGATGCCCTACTCGGTGGTGTGCCCAGGGCTGGCTCCTAGGGCAGGGGGGTGAAGGATAACCCTCTCAGAAATGGCTCAGAGATGCCCTACTCGGTGGTGTGCCCACGGCTGGCTCCTAGGGCATTGGGGTGAAGGATAACCCTCTCAGAAATGGCTCAGAGATGCCCCACTCGGTGGTGTGCCCAGGGCTGGCTCCTAGGGCAGGGGGGTGAAGATGAAGTTGAAGTTGAAAATATTTGTAAAGCGCACTGTGACCAAGCGGCTTCCTGGCGCTGAAAGATAGACAGTGTCAGATGGAGAAGGCAACCAGGGAATTACAGGGTTGTGAAGGCTTGGGCATACAGATGGGTTTTGAGCGCCTTACGGAAGTGAGGGTAAACAGTGATGGACCTGATGGTGAGTGGAAGACTGTTCCAGAAGCGGGGGGCAAGAATAGAGAATCTGGTACCACCAGTTCTGGACTTACGGAAACGGGGGACACTGAGGAGTGCCTGGCTGGAGGAGCGAAGATTGCGACTCGGGTGGTAGTGGGTGATCATGGAATTAATAAAAACAGGGGCAGTACGGTCACGGGCCATAAAGACTAGGCATCCCATCTTGAAGAGAATTCTCGCAGGATGGGAAGCCAATGGAGGGACTTGAGGAGGGGGGTGGAGGGACTTGAGGAGGGGGGTGGTGTGATGGGACTTGGGAATCCAATGGACAAGACTGATTCTGGATGGTCTGAAGGCGTCGGAGCTCATATCACTTAGGGCCAGATGTAGGAAGCCTAATTCCGGTCGGTAATGACCGGAATTACCGAATGCCCGCGTAGAGGCAGTTCCCGTAGTCCAACCGTGAGAGAATCATAGCCAAAACAATTATTTTAAGGGCATCGAAGGAAAAGAAACGGGAGATCTTGCGGATAATCCTAAGGGACAGGAAGCAGGAAGATACAACAGCGCTAACATGGGGACGCATGGAGAGGTCCTGGCTGATTTTGATGCCCAGGGTTCTGACTGTTACCGAAGGAACCAGAGGGGGGGCGAAGATGGAAGGCCAAAAGGCAGGAGTCCAGGGGCTGATGGTACCACCAGTCAGGACTAGCTCAGTTTTGTCCGGGTTAAGCTTGAGGTGGTTTTGGTTCATCCATTCAGAAATAAAAATAAGTACAGATTGGAATTTAAGAAGAGAATCAGGAGCAGGGGAAAGATCAAAGACAAGCTGAAGGTCATCTGCGTAATTGTATACAGAGACCTCCATGCTAAGCAGAGAAATGATGAGGGGATAGATATAAAGATTAAAAAGAAGAGGGGATAGAGAGGAACCTTGGGGAACCCCTCAAGGCACCGACCGGGGGGGGGGGCAGAAAAGCCGGAGAGACAAACGGCCTGCGTCCTGCCTTGGAGAAATGAGGAGAGACAAGAGAGGGCAGTGCCCTGGATGCCCGCTGCCCTGACACGGTCGAGAAGGATGGAATGGTCGACCGTGTCAAAAGCAGCGGACAGATCAAGGAGCACCAAGGCCTGGGGAGAGTTGGAATCCGCCTTGCTCTTCAGCTCATCAAGAACAGAAATGACCACTGATTCGGTCGAGTGGACCGGGCGAAAGCCAGCTTGATGAGAGGCTAAAAGATGATTGTCCTCTATATAGGCCGACAGGCATGAGGTGATGTGGCTCTCCAAGATCTTACTAAGATATGGGAGCAGGGAGATGGGCCTAAAGTTAGCAAGGAGAGTAGGGTAAGAGCCCATTTTTTTAAAAATAGGAATGACTGTGGCTGATTTAAACAGAGATGGAACTATACCCTGGGAGATGGATGCATTAAGGAGGGATAGGGGGGGGGTCGGGACAACCAGAGAACAGCTCCCTCAATATACGAGCCAGTCCACAGTCAGCGGGGAAACCTGACTTGACCTTCCCGAGCAGGGCAAGGAAAGATTCCTTCGAGATAAGAGGGTAATGATCGAGGAAGGAGAGCAGTGGGGGAAGGGGAGCGACGGGAAGGAGAGAAGATGGTGGGGGAATGTTCTGTTTGATATTAGCAATCTTCTCGAGGAAAAAGTCATTCAGGGAAAGGCAAAGAGATTGGGAAGGGACGGGATTAAGGTTAACTTTGTCAGATGCGGCCAAATTATGAACGATGGAAAAGATCTCCTTAGATTTATTAGCTGCTGATAGAATTTTGCCCGAAAAGTATTCCAGCTTGGCTGAGAGGTAGTAGTGAAGGAAAACCCTCTCAGAAATGGCTCAGAGATGCCCTACTCGGTGGTGTGCCCACGGCTGGCTCCTAGGGCAGTGGGATGAAGTTACACCCTCCTCATTAGGAGGTCGACCATCCCCCAGTGGTGACGCGTGCCACTCTCCCATCCCCCAGTGGTGACGCGTGCCACTCTCCCTCTGTGGTGCAATGCGAGATGCCCTCCTCTTACCAGCGGCTCCATCCATCTGTGGTGGTATAAAAGCTGCTCCCTCCCACCACGCTGCCCGCCTCGCTGTCCAACAGGCCACCTCCTCAGAAACACAATTATGAGGCCCCAAATTTGGGGGGGTGGTTTGGGAACAGATGGCCCCGCTTCAGTACCGCAACACACTGCCAGTTAATTAATGCTAGCTGTAATTAAACTTTACACAAATTAGCTGTCAGCCATGCTAAAGGGAATCATTGCTCTCAAATGCCACCTTGAATTGCTGAGTTGTGAGACTCTCTACAACGTAATTAAGGGAGGATGAAAGGGGGACGGACAGACAGACAGACAGAGGCAGAGCAGGGGACGGAGGGTGTGTGAGGGGAGTATACTGGGGACTGATGGAGAGAGTTGGTAAAAGGAGGAGGTGAAAAAAGGAGAGTGCGGAGAGAGCAGGGAGCTGAAAACAGGACGGAGAGAGGAAATGAGCAATGGGAAAAAGCACAGTTGGTAAGAACAAAAGAAGGAAAACAGAGAGGGGTGGCGTGATTCACGATACAAAGTATGGCAAAACAGAGGAAAAACTGAACGACAAGAAAGAGGTTGGTGCACGGTGAAGTGTTGGTGGCAGGAAACAAAAAAAAACAGGAAGAGGTAAGAGGGGCTTGCTGATTAGCAATTCCACAAGACTTAAGCCTTCATTAAGTCATTTATGCTTGCAGTGCAAGTGGCCCATTAATTCCAAGAGGCCATTAACAGGAGTTAACACCCCCATTTGCGAGATCAATTATTAAGTGCCACATGTCAGAAACATTTCACCCAAAGATTACACCTGGGCCACAATCTCACAACTCCAGCTGCCGCCTGCACCCACTAGAATCACCTGGGCACTGGAGGGAGGGTTGGAGAGACTAGCAGCCAGATTCATCAAACCAGAATCGGGTCGCAAAGGGCCAGATTCTGAGAATCTGGCCCTTTGCGAGCACTATTTTTGCATTTGGGATGCATCATCCCAAATGCAAAAATCGCAAATGTAGAAATCGCTAAATTGTGATTAATTGCATTTAAGGAACCTCAATTTGAGATTCCTTAAATGCAATTCATGAACCATTTTAAATTGCGAAATCGCAATCTGGGGCCGCTATTTACCGCGAAGTCTAACTACGTGGTAAATAGCAAAAACTAAGAAAAATGCACTATAGTGCATTTTTCTAAGTTGTATGTTACACACACACATGTCCTTGGGACATGTGTGTGCGCAACACCAGTGAACATTACCATTTCAGGGGTGCTACAGGGTGTCCTTTGGACACCATGGCACCCTTGGAATTGCTTCCTTATTTGCGATTCGCTAATCGCAAATAAGGAATGACTCCCCATTCATTCCTATGGGCCTATAACCCCTTAGGAATGAATGGGAAAGCCATTCCTTATTTGCGATTAACAATTAGCGAATCCCAAATAAGGAAGCTGTAGAAATCGCTAAAATTATTGCGATTTCTACATGCATCCCGTTTTGAGAATCTTTAATAGCGAATCCTTAAAATTCGCTATTAAGGACTCGCAAAACAGGACTTTGATGAATCTGGGGGTTAATATTGGGCTTTGTATGAGGCCAGTCGCAAAGAGGGCCTTAGTATTTTGTTTTTTTATTTATTTGAAAGATTTGTAGAGTCCCTGGTTACTCCGAGGAGTGTCCCGCTCTAGACAGTAGCACCATGTTATTGTCAGACAGAGGCAGAAACAGTTAAGGCCAGGCTAGTTCTACTAACTCTGCCTAAAGAGCCAAGTCTTAGGATTTTTAAGGGGCCTCTGAAGGTTCGAGTCTCAGGTTCAGTGGCATTGAGTTCCACAGCCTGGCTGCCCATAGTTCAAAAGAGCTGCCCCCGCCCCCCCAGTCGCATTCTGAGCACAGTAGGGATCACGGTCAGAGCTGCTTCACAGGATCGAAGATGTCTGGAGGGGATATAGGCTGTATTCAGTCGAAAGATAGCCAGACCTCTCGGATTCAGTATCCTATGGGTAAAACAGAGTGCTTTGAAAGAGACTTTGTGCTTGATGGGGAGCCAGTGTAGTTCAGCAAGACCTGGACTAACAGGAGGAGGATAACGCCTTACGGCTAGAGCGGCCAAAATGGAAGCTGGGGAACCGGGTTCAAGTCTCGGCAACGATGCTCAACATCCTCTGATTCTGGGCAAATCACTTAGGGCCAGATGTAGGAAGCCTAATTCCGGTCGGTAATGACCGAAATTACCGAATTTCGTCCGTTACCGACCGGAATTAGGCTTATATGATGTAGGTGGCCAATTTACAGATTCGGTAAATACCGAATCGGTGTTTACTGAATCATCATTTACCGATTCAGTGTTTACTGAATCTGTAAATGACATGCAGGAAGCACTTTGAAGAGTGCTTCTGTGCTTTAAGGATTCGTTATTTACCACCAACTATTAGTTGGTGGTAAATAAGGCATACCTCTGTAAATGCAAATCTGTGCATTTACACCAGTGCCATGTGGCAGACATACATGCCCTTAGGCCATGTATGTGTGCCACATGTGCACACAAGCACTACTCAGGGGTGCAACAGGGTGTCAATGTGACACCCTGCCACCCTTGACTCTTTCCCTATTTTACTGAATCTGTATTTACCGATTCGGTAATTTTCATTCATTCCTATGGGCCTCCAGGCCCATAGGAATGAATGGGAATTACCGAATCGGTAAATACTGATTCGGTAATTACCGTTTACCGTTTTTGTAACTACATAGCATTTACCGATTCTAAAATACCGAATCGGTAAAATTCAGTATTTTAGAATCGGTAAATTACAATTACCTACATCTAGCCCTTAATCTCCCTGTGCCTAACAAAACAAAAATGTGTGTGTTCATCTGTAACGAAACTGGTGCTCATGTAAAGCGCTCTGATACCCGATTTCTCTGATCTAGATCACGCTACATAAAACTCTAAAAATCAAAACAAAATAATGGCAAGCCATTTCGGAATACTTAATAGCATCTGGGCTGCTGTATTTTGTACTCTTTGCAGCATTCCCAGCCAACCTTTGGAGTCCCCCAGATAGAGCTCATTACAATAGTCAAGTCGGGACATCAAAAGAGCTTGTATTACCGGCTTTTTAGCGGAGTCCGGTAAACGCCCTAGAATCTTCCTCAACAGCCTCAATACTCCAAAACAAGCACCCACCGTGGCCTTGTTCCGGCTCTCAAATGATAACTGCGCATCAAAAATGATGCCTAGATTTCTCACTTTGGGTTTAGGGATCCGAGTGGGGCCCAGTTCACAAGGCCACCATGCGGAGGACCAGATTGAAGGCTGTTTCCTGAACAGCATGACCACTGCCTTGTCTGCATTTAATTTCAGACAGCTGGCATGCATGCATGCCGCGAGGACACCCAGACAAGATTTAAAGTTTGCCGCGGCGCTGCCTTCATCTTGTGCCAGTGTGATGATTAGCTGAGTGCCGTCAGCATACAACACCATTCTGAGGCCATGGTGCTCAATTGCGTCTGCCAGGAGGCGGAGGCACAGGTTGAAAAGATTAGGACTCAATGCTGAACCCTGGGCCACTCCCTGCTGAAGGGGGATAGGTGTATGGCTTCTGGAGCACCTGAAAAGAGCGCTGTGAAGGAAATATGCAAGCCAATCAAAAGCTCTTCCCCCTATACACAACCGTTCCAGCAGTACAGCATGCAAGACTGTGTCAAACGCAGCACTTAGGTCGCACATGACAAGTGCAATCGTTTTCTCTTCATCTGCCACTCTTCGTAGCGCCTCAGAGGCTAGAAGCAGGGCAGATTCCGTGCTTTGCTGTGGCCTAAATCCTGATTGTGTACATGCAACAATGGTCCCATGCATACAAGAAATATGAAAGGAATAAATATAGACAGAGTCAATCTATATTACGAGTGACATGTGGTCTTCAAAGTTTACTCAATATACACTTCGTTATAACACAAGAAGTACCTTCCACAATTCAACCAGTGTGGAACACAAGCCTGTGCCCAGCACTAACAGAACGGGTACAGAAGGTGGATATAGAGAGCGAAGAAGGGCTTTTTAAGGCAAAGCACGTTTTCTGTAATTAATGCAGTTGTACAGAATTTTTTAACAAAGCACCCTAGTAAATCCGAAACGCCGTCGACCTATCGAGCACCTAATGCTAAAACGTGATTACTATGTGTTCTAATGGTGCTTTGTTAAAAAATTCCGTACAACTGTATTAATGACAGAAAACGTGCTTTGCCTTAAAAAGCCCTTCTTCGCTCTCTATATCCACCTTCTGTACCCGTTCTGTTAGTGCTGGGCACAGGCTTGTGTTCCACACTGGTTGAATTGTGGAAGGTACTCCTTGTGTTATAACGAAGTGTATATTGAGTAAACTTTGAAGACCACTGTCCGGCTGGACATGTCACTCGTAATATAGATTGATTCTGTCTATATTTATTCCTTTCATATTTCTTGTATGCATGGGACCATTGTTGCATGTACAAAGTATGTTCCCCGAGGTCCCTGCTGACTAATTTGGGGCCCCTTGTTGTTGTTAACCTAAATCCTGATTGTGTCTCACGAAGGAGACTGTTCTCACCAATGAACTTTATTAGTTGAAAGTTAACATGCTTTTCAGCAAGTTTCGCCAAGAAAGTAATCAGGCAAATTGGATGGAAATGCTCCAGTTTTGAAGGGTCCAGTGATGTTTTTTTAAGGAGAGGAATCACCATAGCATGCTTCCACTCAGCTGGGATTTGACTGGCTTCAAACGACAGCTTGAGCACAGCAAATAGTATAGGAGCAACAAGGGCACTGAGCCCACGCCCCAGAATAGCCGGGGGTGCAGGGTCTAATGGAGAGACAGATTTGATTTTGGCAGCTAGAGAGGCGACGTTTTCCACAGAGACGCTCTTAATCATAAAGCAAACTTCTGGAGAAGGATAAGAAGTCATTTTCGGTGGAGAGGAGCTGTAATTCGTAGTAGTTTCTGGAAAAGAAGCATAGAGGGATGAGACTTTGTCAGAAAAAAAGTAGGCAATCTGATTGCAGCTACTAATATTTTGTGCTCTAACAGCTGAGACTGCGTCCAAGGACGTGAGAGACTTAACTAATCTGATAATCTCGCGAGGAGCGTTCTTAGCCTTGTCTATCTTTTGTGTCAAGAATTGTGTCCGAGCGAGCCTGATCTGCTTATGATATTCCTTTAGCGCAAGCAGGTAGATCTCTTTGTCTAGCATGCAATAGCTCTTACGCCATTTGCGTTCCAGGTGCTTGCATGACTTTTTAATCCGCAGACATCACTCCGTAAACACCACCGCAGAAGGTCTGGAGCGTGAAATGTTCTTCGATTTCCAAGGGGCTATGTCACCTAGAGCCTCCTCAATCCAGGGCGAAACCTGCTGATTGGCAACCTGAGGAAAGTTGTCTAGACATGGAGGGTAGCTGCTGAAGGCAAACGTAAAGGCATCCTGACTGACCCTGGTCCAATTTCAAGTTTCAATAGAATGAACAGGTAATGGTTTCGGCAGGGGATGGGTGTCAAGAATCTGAAAAGGGATAAGAAGTGCAGAGGGGGTGCTCCCACTTTGCCAAACAAGCCAGGGTCACAGTGGCAAAAGCTCTGCATCATCACTCATTTCTCCAGCCCAGGACCACCAGGTGAGGCACAGTTCTACCCAGCAAGAGAGAAAAATGCCCCTGACACATAGGGTGAAAACTCCCTGTGTGTCACAGTTGTTTGTTGGTTCCATAGAGAGAAACCCCTACTATGACAGGTTCTTTGCACAGAACAAACAATCATTGCAAGTGGCCTGGCCAGCATGCTTTTTTGCCAAAAGTGCTTCCACTACTTTGGATGGAGCACGTCTGGCAAAAACAGACAGGTTGGCTCTTGTTTTGAACAAAAAGACAAAAATGAGTCTGTGGAGTCGACAAAGTAGTTGAGAAAATGTCAGAAAGCACTGACCTGAATTCCAGCTCCAACACTTCCCTGTATCCATGGCCAAACAATGCCCGCCACAAATATGATGGTTACAGAAGTCCCAGGAAGAATGAAAGAAAGAGACCGCGATGAGATCCGTCTAGCCCATCACTCATGCGGCGTCCTGGCGTCATCTAAACAGAAGATTTAGATCATTAATATAATTTCTCTGTGTGTCTTCATCGAACTCTGGCTAAGCCAATCAATCTACCTCCAGAATATCTATGCAGATCAAAATGCCAATAATTTTGACGGAGCACTGGCATTCCTGGAATTGAAACATAATACTACTTTAATTGATATAACTTGAATTCTCACAACCCTCTTTCTCGCCTCAAACACACACAAGTACACATTCTCTGATTCTTTTGATATTCCTTTATTTAGAGTTTTATAGAGCGCAACCAGACCCGTGAGGCCCTCAGGACCCAATGCTCCAGAGCCTTTTGTTATGAAAAATAAGGGAGGAGGTGCGCATGGTTAGGTATTGAAATGAGGCAGGAACTACCATTGAACAAAAACTAAAAACATTAAAAAAAAAACTCAGTTATAGTTTAATCAACTAACTGTAACCTGCAACCCCTTTATGCCCTGCTTACTGCATTGAATATTATATCACTCATGACTTGTGTACCGAACCCTCCACGTGAGCTCATTCCCCACACCCCATTGTCTTATATTCTTTAAATTCTCTTTTTGGGGACAGCAGAACTAATTAGTAATTTGTGCAATATTGTTGTCTTTATATACATAAACAGTACTTTATCTACTCAAATTTATTTTTTAAATAAGATGTAGTTTATTGGAGTACTTTTCTTTATTAAGCTTTGACTTCACACCATGCTTCCAAGTGAAACAAGCATTGGAAATGCAATAGGTCTCGCATTAGAAAAGTAGGAGCTATTGGTCTTGTTAATGTTTTTTTTGTATTTGTGTTTATTTGTGAAATAGCTAAATTGATAGCTTTGTCATTCACAACGCCAATAGTTTTAACTTTTGTGAATGTGACACCTATAGCATTTGGAATGCAACATGATTTGTATTTATGTGACTTTGATGGCAGCTTTTGTTGTTATGCCACATCTCTAGAGAGCAGGAGAGTGCAGCAGGGGAAGAAGCACAGCCCTGCAAGCTGAGCGTCCTCCCATCGCACACCCATCTGTGGCTTGAGTGGTGTGAGGGGTGTGAGGGTGAGGGGTGTGAGGGTGAGGGGTGTGAGGGTGAGGGATGTGAGGGTGAGGGATGTGAGGGTGAGTGGGTGTGAGTGTGAGGTGGTGTGAGGGTGAGGGGGTGTGAGTGTGTGTGATGGTGAGGTTGAGTGAGGGGGTGTGATGTTGAGTGTGTGTGACGGTGTGTGATGGTGAGGGTGTGTGAGGGTGAGTGAGGGTGTTTGATGTTGAGTGAGGGAGTGTGAGTGTGTGGGTGTGTGACGGTGTGAGGGTGAGGATGTGTGAGGGTGAGTTAAGGAATGTGAGGGTGTGTGAGTGGGTGAGTCTGAGAGTTAGGGGGTGTGAGGATGAGTGAGGGTGAATGAGTGTGAGGGGATGAGGGTAAGGGTGTGTGAGGGTGAGGGGTGTTGATGGTGAGAAGTTGCGAGGCTGAGGGTGGCTGAGTGTGTGTGTGTGGGTGAGGGTATGAGTTGTAGTGAGTGTTAGAGTGTTGTGAGGGTGTGAGGGGAGTGAGGGTGTGTGAGTGTGAGGGGGTGTGAGGGTGAGGGGGTGTGGTGTGTGTGAGGGTGAGTGAGGGGGTGTGCGGCTGAGAGTGTGTGAGGTGTAGTGAGTGTGAGAGTGTTGTGAGGGGTGTGAGGGGAGCCAGGGTGTGCGAGGGTGATGGACTGTGATGTTGAGGGGGTGTGTGTGTGAGGCTGAGGGTGAGTGAGGGGGTGTGAGGCATAGGGTGTGTGACGGTGTGTGAGGGTGAGGGTGTGTGAGGGTGAGTGAGGATGATAGAGGGGTTGTTAGGCAGAGCGTGTGTGACGGTGAATGAGTGAGAGTGAGTGTGAGTGAGTGTGAGTGAGTGTGAGTGAGTGAGTGGGTGTGAGGGGGTGTGAGGGGGTGTGAGTGTGTTACGTTGTGTGAGGGTGTGTGAGGGTGAGTGAGGGTGTGTGAGTGGGTGAGTGTTAGAGTTAGGGTGTGTGAGGGTGAGGGTGTGAGGGTGACTGAGGGTGTGTGAGGGTGAGGTTATGAGGGTAAGGGTGTGAGGCTGAGGGGTGTTGATGTTGAGAGGGTGTGAGGGTGAGGGGGGTCAGTGTGTGAGGTGTAGTGAGTGTGAGATTGTTATGAGGGGTGTGAGGGGAGCTAGGGTGTGTGAGGCTGAGGGTGTGTGAGGGTGAGGGGGTGTGAGTGTGTGTGAGAGTGGGGGTGAGTGAGGGTGTGTGAGGGTGAGGATGTGTGACGGTGTGTGAGGGTGAGTGAGGTTGAGTGAGGGCGTTTTAGGCTGAGGGTGTGTGAGGGTGAGGGTGAGTGAGATTGACTGAGGGTGAGTGATTGTGAGTGAGGGTGAGTGTGGGGGTGTGAGCGTGTGTGTGTGTGACGGTGTGTGAGTGTGAGGGTGTGTGAGTGTGATTGAGGGAGTTTGTGGGTGTGTGAGTGTGTGAGGGTGAGATTTAGGGTGGGTGTGAGGGTGACTGAAGGTGTGTTAGGGTGAGGCTTTGAGGTTAAGGGTGTCTGAGGGTGAGGGCTGTTGATGGTGAGAGATTGTGAGGTTGAGGGGGGTGAGTGTGTGTGAGGGTGAGGGTGTGAGGTGTAGTGAGTGTGAGAGCGTTGTGACGGGTGTGAGAGGGGAGCGAGGGTGTGTGAGGGTGAGGGTGATTGTTTGTGAGTGTGTGTGAGGGTGAGTGAGGGTGTTTGAGGCTGAGGGCGTGTGATGTGTGAGTGTGAGTGAGGGGGTATGAGGTTGTGATGGTGTGTGAGGGTGATGTTGTGTGAGGGTGATTGAGGGTGTGTGAGATTTTTGGGGTGTGTGACGGTGAGGATTGGAATTCTTGCATCTGTGAATTATCATGCACTATTACTAACTTAAGGGCTCATGGGCTTACCTGATGGATTAGCTTTGCACTTTGTTTAGGGTCACATTTTTTGCACAACTCATGGCAAACATGTCAAGCAACGTTCTTTAACTTAGTGTGCTCTGACCTATCTGTGTATAAATTATTGGAACATATTTAAAAAAAAACATTAAATGTCGAGTGTAATATTTCCATTTACACACAGTGGATTCAGATGTAATATACAGGAAAAATGCTTCCGTCTAGTGGGAAGGCATCTTTTTCGTACATATATCTTTAAGAATATTGCCCATATCTATATCTGCATGTGACCAATAATAGTTTAACACAGAATTTTAGTTTTCATTTTTTTTTTAATTAATGGCATGTATTGAACATGTTTTTAATAACTGATGCCTTAGAGAAATGGTTATTAAAATTATACTTTAAGAATTGCGCAATAATTACGAGAAAACATCCTGTAATTTTCTTACTTCTTTTTTTCAAGCTACACATTTTGTTTGGGTACATTTTCTTTTGAAAATCGTCTCCAATCGTGCATCCTTTGTTTTTCATGTAATCAAGAAACATTCTTGTCGAATTGTAAATGGTCACAATGGTTACATTTTGTAAACATGTAGACGTGTTTATATTGGAACCACTGTACGTAAAGCGAACTGTTTTTACTGTACTTCTTGCCTAAGAGTAGGTCCTTAGTTCCTACTAAAGACTTTGGGCACCAAAAGTGACATATTGCGAGTACGCTGGGATTGGAGGTAGAAGCAACGGATAGGCAAGCGACCTGCTCCTTGAGATTAGTTGATCCGCGCTGTGCCTCGTCAAGAGGACCGCCGAGAACGGCAAAGAAAGCGCCTAAGAAGCCCAATCCGTTAGCTCTTGGTGTGATCCCCGATCTCAAAACAGAGTCAAAGCAGAGGCGCTAGAGCTGTTGCCGGGAGGCAGGCAGGCGAGCAAGTGGGCGGGTGGTTGCCGATAGGAGGAGCAGCCCACTTGTGGTGAGCATGAACTGTCGTGGACTGTGGCTACTAAAAGAGCAGAGCTGAGCTGACCATGCAGAAGTGCAAGAAGTGTAAAAGAAGACCTGCCAACTTCATCAAACAAGTTTAAAAGGGAAGAGAGAGAAGGGGAGGGGGGAGGAGAAATGCGACACGGCGGGCAGGGGAGGGGGCGGAGCGGATAAAAAAAAAAAAGACGGAGGGAATGTTCTTAGAGAAATGGTTATTAAAATTATACTTTAAGAATTGCGCAATAATTACGAGAAAACATCCTGTAATTTTCTTACTTCTTTTTTTCAAGGTACACATTTTGTTTGGGTACATTTTATTTTGAAAACCGTCTCCAATCTTGCATCCTTTGTTTTTCATGTAATCAAGAAACATTCTTGTCGAATTGTAAAAGTGACATATTGCGAGTACGCTGGGATTGGAGGTAGAAGCAACGGATAGGCAAGCGACCTGCTCCTTGAGATTAGTTGATCCGGGCTGTGCCTCGTCAAGAGGACCGCCGAGAACGGCAAAGAAAGCGCCTAAGAAGCCCAATCCGTTAGCTCTTGGTGTGATCCCCGATCCCAAAACAGAGTCAAAGCAGAGGCGCTAGAGCTGTTGCCGGGAGGCAGGCAGGCGAGCAAGTGGGCGGGTGGTAGCCGATAGGAGGAGCAGCCCACTTGTGGTGAGCATGAACTGTCGTGGACTGTGGCTACTAAAAGAGCAGAGCTGAGCTGACCGTGCAGAAGTGCAAGAAGTGTAAAAGAAGACCTGCCAACTTCATCAAACAAGTTTAAAAGGGAAGAGAGAGAAGGGGAGGGGAAATGCGACACGGCGGGCAGGGGAGGGGGCGGAGCGGGTAAAAAAAAAAAAAGACGGAGGGAAGGCAGAGAAGGGGAGGGGGGAGGAGAAATGCGACACGGCGGGCAGGGGAGGGGGCGGAGCGGGGAGAGGGTGTGAAAGCAGCAGGGGCCTGGAGTGCGGCTGAGGGAACTTAAGAAATGCGACACGGCAGGCAGGGGAGGGGGCGGAGCGGGGGTGTGGGAGGAGTGAAAATACATGCAAGGCAGGCGGCTGGGGGCATGTGCACGTGCTTTTAAGCTCAATGCGCATGCGCATTGAGCTTGAATTTAACGGGCACTGCAAGGAATCGCCACGATTCCTTGCAAGTTGGTTAAAGACTGTTTAAGCCCCCATAGTCTCGCAAGCTCGATGCGCATGCGCATCGACAGGCGAGACCTAAAAAAACTATTTACAAGTGTTTCCCAAATGTCTGGTAACCAAGTCCTGACTGCAGCAGCAAAGTACCACAATTGCCTAGCAAGGACAGTCTGGAACCTGCTGAAACTTATACTTGGTAACTTCAAGATGGCCGCCCACATTGCCAAACACCATGAGAGTTCTGTGAGCTCATGGGAAATGTAGTTTCTGATTTGCTGACTAGGCTGTTATGCGTAGTGCAATCCCAGGAGATGCAAAGCCATTCGCCAAGTGGTGTCAACGTTCTGAGTGCGTGGCCAGCCTTTCCTTCCCCAGAATGTTTACAGCACTAGTTGGTTCAGAGTATGAAGCTCGGCAGCGAGTGCAGGAGGATGAATCTGGCCCATAGCTCATGACAGTATGTCACAGAACTAAGACAGAATGAGGAGATAGTAAAAACAGAGAGGAGAGGATGGCAGGGAGTGCACTTCCAGGTAGAAATAATGTTCCCTTGTGGGTGGAACTTGGAATGAAGGAGAGGGTAAGAGAGAAAGGCTAGGTGAAAGGAGAACAGATTGTGAAGGTGACCCTGGAATGGTCAAGACAGGAAGTAGAGGCAATCAAGAAACAAAGTAGAAACAAAAGAGTAACAGAGTTTAGTGGAAGAGTGGGACTCAGGAAAAGGAAGAGGGCAAGCGAGGACAAGAAATACAAACAGAGAGCAGCTCTAAAGATAGAGCATCAGCAGCTGTGGCAGGGAGGGGAGTGGGCCTTGATTATCCAGGTTTCACAGGGGGGAGGAGGGTGAAGGCTCAGAGCCTCCTGTGGCAGCTGTGAAGCTGCCAAGGGCAGTCGAGTCTGCACACAGCCCCCAGCCTGGCAGGAGGTGCAGCCTCTTAGAGATGAGTCTCACCTAGTTTATGATTGTTGGACACAGTGAGCTCTCTAGCAGGGCCGTCATGTAAGGTCTGTAGTGACATCCATGGTGGCGACACCCTTCCCGGTACCAATGTAATGCAAACGGTAACCTTGCTTTGGGAAAGGAACGGCTGTAGGGTGCATCTGGTCTTTTACACATCAATCCATCCTTGAGAAGCCACACTACACCCTCCTTATACACAGATCGGAAGACTTGAGTCCATGATGGCTGCGTAGGAATGGGATTACAGCAGCACAACGGAGAGCGCTACAGGGCAATATTAATGACAGATTCTGCAAATTACATATGCTACCCAATCTCTTTTTTTTGGAGGGAAGAGGGGCAACAGGAGGTTATTTTCTGTTCCAAAAACATTATGAGGATGTGCGAAACCACCAAATTGTTTGCGAAAAATTCCATTAAAGTTTTGTGAAATTGTGCTTTTTAAAGTGAAGTGTGGTTTGCCAGTATCTCATGTAACTTTTTTCACACAAGCGTGCATTCCTATCACAAAAAAAGAAAAGTCTTGCGAGATACCAGCAGGAGACTGGTTTGAGGGGAAAATATCTTGCAGCAAGACATTCCTTGTGCGAACGCGCCTCCCAATTTGTAATGCGTATTGTGGAATGTGAAACAACAGTGAGAAATTATGCAAAGTTATACGCTTAATTAAAAAGTTCACCCTGTCCTAGAACCATAGAAGTCACATCTTTCATGACCTCGGCCATAGTCCTTTGTGCTCTCTGGAGCCCCCTTCAGGTGACCGGTCTCAACATCCATCCATTGACCATTTAGTCAATTTGCAATATCAAAGGCAACTTTTACTAGGGCTTTGGCTTGGACCAACAGCAGAGCACAGTCATGTCCTTACAAACTATTGTAGGATTCATACATTCCCAGTATGACATGGAAATCCTATTTAAAGAATAGACAAGAGAGACTGTAATGTGCAAATAATTCTGACACATCACACAGAACACTCTAGAGTCCAGGTCTTATCATGTCTCATATGAGAAACACCAGTCACAAGCCAGAGGAGTTCTTGCAATCCCTTCTGCATATGGGAGAAGCTGGAGGACTTGAGGAGGCGTCCATGTGATGGTGGAGGATGTCTCGCCAGCAGGATACAAGTAGGTAATGCTGGTAGTAATTGAGGCAATAGCACAGAGCATACTAAGAATATAGCATAGTCAATGGCAATAGGACTGCATAAACACTGCGGTAACGCAAACAAAGGGGAGAAGCGGGACGGACTGGAAAAGACAACAAAGACAGGGTTCATTAAAATGATGGGTGAAGTATCAGTTGAGAAACCATGCAACTAGGCAGGAGTGTGGCAAATTCACATAATTTGCTTTTGTGTAGTTACGCAAAATTATGCAAAATGAAAAGGCATCATTTCACTCTATATTTTAGTGTGAAATGATTCCTTCCGTCAATTTTTGGCACAAGGACACATCTAAACAAAAGGAATGTGAACAACAGCCACTCATATTCTTTTGTTCCTGTGGGATTGTTGTAAATGTTTACTGTGAATTGCACTGTGCATTACATTTTTACAGGGAATGCAACTTAATTGCGCAAAATAGCATAATGGCGCAATTTTGTGAATTTCGCCTAACAAGTGTAATGCGAAGTTACGGCGGCATAATATCAATTTCGACCAGGCTTACTAAGCAGTTGCTAGGCAACTCGAAACTTCCCTGTGGTTTTTTAAGTTCCCCGGAAACACTTGCCTTTCCTTTGAGCCTTGCTCTGAGTGGACCTGTGGCGAATCTGATTCAGAAGCTTCGCCTAATACCTTGGTCGCCACTGTCATACCTTCCACAGTCCCTTCTTTTCTCATGCCGTTTCTCTTGACTGCCTCGTGAAACCAAGGACATCAAGGTGTCTTTCCCTGTTTTAATTAAGTAGGAACCAGGGTTGTCTCAAAAGTTGACTCTGAACTTGTTTTCGAAAAAAGAGCAGGCCACGTACATATATATTACCATGCTTGGAACATTTTTGCAACCATCCAATGAGCCTGGTGTCTGCGTGGAGTAATCCTACCAGAAACTTCTAGACTGAGAGTAGCAGAGCACGCGCTCTTTTTAACATCCTTGTGCCCAGCTCTGAATGTGCTGCCTTTGCCACACTTGTGTCTCTGGGCACGTTCTCTGGTCGCCGGCTCAAGACCAACAGCCCGGTTTACAGTCAACTAACGCCACAGCCAGGATGTTATTGACTGTTAATAGTTTGACACTGTCACAGCCAGCTCACAGCAGCCCCTAAAGCCTCCGTGATGTCCACATTTTATACCGGATGTGATGTTCCGGAGTCTGCACTTCACAGGGCTTTGCTTGACATGTTTTATAACGAGTCGCCCGGCGGGAAGGTGCTTAGCTCAGGTTTCAGATCCGAGGCATTTTTCATTTTCTATCTCCATTCGAGCTCGAAAGAAGCCCTCTCAGGCAGATGCTGAGATGGAACAATATGTCGAGACTGAATGATCACAGCAAAATGTATATTTTATCTCTGCTGCACACAGCACCGCGGAAGGACTCTCCCCCATCTGCCTCAGATATGGGATTTCAATGCTTAACAAACTCATCTTCCAGGTAACACATCTCAAGGGGTAAAGAACACATAGTTACCCAAAATAATTGGTTCATTGTGTATAATTATAGTGTCTACAGAAGTAACAATTACTCTTCGTCAAGTAGTGCCTCCAAGAATCAGTAATGTACTGTGCTTAACCGTAGTGCTCGCATGAGTAACACACAGGGGCGTAAAGCAGATCCCTGCAGCCCCTGCGGGTCAGGGGGTCCCAACCCTCCAGAAGCCACCAAACCATCACGGGCCCCCATTCCGCCCAAGGGCAAGGAATATCTGAGAGATTTGGGAGGCTTAGGGCCCCTTATCACATTCTGCAGGGACCCCATGGTTTTACGTTACACCACTGGCACTACACTCTTCTTCCTGAGATATAGTGTCTACAAGAGTATAGACTGGGTCATGGATTAATGCAGAGTACCCAAGATGAAACTACAAATGTAGTGCTTCCAAGAGTAATGGATTCATCTTCCTCGGTGTAGTGGCCACAACTCACACAGGTCAGTTATCCAATCCACAGATGCAGTGGGGAAACAGCCTTTACACCGCAACTGTTACAACGCATGCTATCACCCCACATGCCGTTGTAAAGCAAAAGGTGTGTAGCAGTGAGTAGAAGGTGTTGGATTTAACTCCAACACCTTCCCTACTGTTGCACACACTGGAGTTGGAATAGAAAACTAAACTATTCCAACTTCCAGCGCTCTCCCGACAGCAAGACGGGGTAAAGTTTTGCGTTGCAACGGCAGGCGGGGTATTGGCATGCGTTGTTACGTCACATAACCATGCAGTGTCTCCCAGTGTAATGGTTTTAGAGGTAGTGTCTACAAGACTGAAGCCACCATAATGCATGCGTAAAGCGCAGCAACAAAGCTTAATTGGTAGAACACAGCATAGGTGACCGTGTTTCATGTTAATGGATTAAGTGCTGATTGGTGTAGTGTCGCCAATAGTATTGTACTTATCGTCCCAATATCTAGTGCTCCCAAAATCAAAAGAATAATCTTCCTGATATGGAAGGTCCAAAACGCAGGGATCCATTCTTTTTTTAGCTGAAGTGTCTTCAAGAGCAACACGCTCATGTTTTATTTTATATATATATATATATCACGGTCGGTGGGGGTGGTCCTAGGAATGAGTCTCACTCGAGCACAAGAAAGCTTTCCCCAGACGCTTTATTTTCGGTAAAACAGTCCTTTCTGTCAGTAAATCAAGGCATCTGACCACATCCCTGACGCGTTTCGAGTTCACCTCTTTATCGAAGGGATTGCAGCCAAGGAGCGCTTAATTGGACCACACCTTTTATATACGTCTCTGAATGAGTTCTGTGCGTTGCTTGTTGGGAGATGCAGTCCCAATGTTTCCTCAATGGAAGCGTTCCAAATTAAAATGCACCTGGTAGTCACGACTGTATTAATCCGTATCTTGTGCCCCACATATAGAGCCCCGTGGATCACGAGCTCCGTGGCCTCCTTGATTTCAAGTGGTGCAGACTCTGCGGCAGGACAGCCGCACAAACATCACGCTCGGTGGGGGTGGTCCTAGGAATGAGTCTCACTCGAGCACAAGAAAGCTTTCCCCAGACGCTTTATTTTCGGTAAAACAGTCCTTTCTGTCAGTAAATCAAGGCATCTGACCACAGCCCTGACGCGTTTCGAGTTCACCTTTTTATCGAAGGGATTGCAGCCAAGGAGCGCTTAATTGGACCACACCTTTTATATACGCCTCTGAATGAGTTCTGTGCGTTGCTTGTTGGGAGATGCAGTCACAATGTTTCCTCAATGGAAGCGTTCCAAATTAAAATGCACCTGGCAGTCACGACTGTATTAATCGGTATCTTGTGCCCCACATATAGAGCCCCGTGGATCACGAGCTCCGTGGCCTCCTTGATTTCAAGTGGTGCAGACTCTGCGGCAGGACCGCCGCACAAACATCACGCTCGGTGGGGGTGGTCCTAGGAATGAGTCTCACTCGAGCACAAGAAAGCTTTCCCCAGACGCTTTATTTTCGGTAAAACAGTCCTTTCTGTCAGTAAATCAAGGCATCTGACCACAGCCCTGACGCGTTTCGAGTTCACCTCTTTATCGAAGGGATTGCAGCCAAGGAGCGCTTAATTGGACCACACCTTTTATATACGCCTCTGAATGAGTTCTGTGCGTTGCTTGTTGGGAGATGCAGTCCCAATGTTTCCTCAATGGAAGCGTTCCAAATTAAAATGCACCTGGCAGTCACGACTGTATTAATCCGTATCTTGTGCCCCACATATAGAGCCCCGTGGATCACGAGCTCCGTGGCCTCCTTGATTTCAAGTGGTGCAGACTCTGCGGCAGGACAGCCGCACAAACATCACGCTCGGTGGGGGTGGTCCTAGGAATGAGTCTCACTCGAGCACAAGAAAGCTTTCCCCAGACGCTTTATTTTCGGTAAAACAGTCCTTTCTGTCAGTAAATCAAGGCATCTGACCACAGCCCTGACGCGTTTCGAGTTCACCTCTTTATCGAAGGGATTGCAGCCAAGGAGCGCTTAATTGGACCACACCTTTTATATACGCCTCTGAATGAGTTCTGTGCATTGCTTGTTGGGAGATGCAGTCCCAATGTTTCCTCAATGGAAGCGTTCCAAATTAAAATGCACCTGGTAGTCACGACTGTATTAATCCGTATCTTGTGCCCCACATATAGAGCCCCGTGGATCACGAGCTCCGTGGCCTCCTTGATTTCAAGTGGTGCAGACTCTGCGGCAGGACAGCCGCACAAACATCACGCTCGGTGGGGGTGGTCCTAGGAATGAGTCTCACTCGAGCACAAGAAAGCTTTCCCCAGACGCTTTATTTTCGGTAAAACAGTCCTTTCTGTCAGTAAATCAAGGTATCTGACCACAGCCCTGACGCGTTTCGAGTTCACCTCTTTATCGAAGGGATTGCAGCCAAGGAGCGCTTAATTGGACCACACCTTTTATATACGCCTCTGAATGAGTTCTGTGCGTTGCTTGTTGGGAGATGCAGTCCCAATGTTTCCTCAATGGAAGCGTTCCAAATTAAAATGCACCTGGCAGTCACGACTGTATTAATCGGTATCTTGTGCCCCACATATAGAGCCCCGTGGATCACGAGCTCCGTGGCCTCCTTGATTTCAAGTGGTGCAGACTCTGCGGCAGGACAGCCGCACAAACATCATGCTCGGTGGGGATGGTCCTAGGAATGAGTCTCACTCGAGCACAAGAAAGCTTTCCCCAGACGATTTATTTTCGGTAAAACAGTCCTTTCTGTCAGTAAATCAAGGCATCTGACCACAGCCCTGACGCGTTTCGAGTTCACCTCTTTATCGAAGGGATTGCAGCCAAGGAGCGCTTAATTGGACCACACCTTTTATATACGCCTCTGAATGAGTTCTGTGCGTTGCTTGTTGTGAGATGCAGTCCCAATGTTTCCTCAATGGAAGCGTTCCAAATTAAAATGCACCTGGCAGTCACGACTGTATTAATCGGTATCTTGTGCCCCACATATAGAGCCCCGTGGATCACGAGCTCCGTGGCCTCCTTGATTTCAAGTGGTGCAGACTCTGCGGCAGGACAGCCGCACAAACATCACGCTCGGTGGGGGTGATCCTAGGAATGAGTCTCACTCGAGCACAAGAAAGCTTTCCCCAGACGCTTTATTTTCGGTAAAACAGTCCTTTCTGTCAGTAAATCAAGGCATCTGACCACAGCCCTGACGCGTTTCGAGTTCACCTCTTTATCGAAGGGATTGCAGCCAAGGAGCACTTAATTGGACCACACCTTTTATATACGCCTCTGAATGAGTTCTGTGCGTTGCTTGTTGGGAGATGGCTTTTCCGCACTGATGAAGGCAGAAGCCAGAAACGCGTCTGCGGATACGACTAAGCCCACTAATGCCCCGTGTGTGTACCGAAGTTGCCATGTGTTTGTTGATATATATATATATATATGTATATATATATATATATATGTGTGTGTGTGTGTGTGTGTGTGGTGTGACTGCTGTTTAGGGGATCAACAGGTTGCTATATATATATATATATATTTTATGCTCTAAGTCTGCTCGTTCAGTATCCGCTCGTTCAGAAAGATATATATATATATTTTATGCTCTAAGTCTGCTCGTTCAGTATCTGCTCGTTCAGTAAGATATATCTATATATTTTATGCTGTAAGTCTGCTCGTTCAGTAAGATATATATATATATATATATATATATGTATATATATTTTATGCTCTAAGTCTGCTTGTTCAGTAAGATATATATATATATTTTATGCTCTAAGTCTGCTCGTTCAGTATCTGCTCGTTCAGTAAGATATATATATATATTTTATGCTCTAAGTCTGCTCGTTCAGTATCTGCTCGTTCAGTAAGATATATATATATATATATATATATATATATATATATATATATATATATTTTTTTTTTTTTTTTTTTTTAATGCTCTAAGTCTGCTCGTTCAATCAATCAATCAATCAATCAGTGACACTTGTATAGCGCGCTACATACCCGTAGGGTCTCAAGGCGCTGGGGGGGGCCGCTACTGCTCGAACAGCCAGGTCTTCAGCTTCTTCCTGAAGGAGAGGTGGTCTTGGGTCAGGCGCAGGTCGGTCGGGAGGGAGTTCCAGGTCTTGGCGGCCAGGTAGGAGAAGGACCTTCCTCCTGTAGTCGCTCTTCGGATGCGGGGGACGGCGGCGAGGGCGTGGTTGGCTGATCGGAGGTGGCGTTTGGGAGCGTAGAAGTTGATCCGGCTGTTGAGGTAGCTCGGGCCTTGGTCGTGTAGGGCTTTGTGTGCGTGGGTGAGGAGGCGGAAGGTGATTCTTTTGTTGACGGGGAGCCAGTGAAGGTCTCTCAGATGTCCGGTGATGTGGCTGGTTCGTGGGATGTCGAGGATGAGTCTGGCTGAGGCGTTCTGGATCCGCTGAAGTCTCTTCTGGAGCTTGGCGGTGGTACCGGCGTAGAGGGTTCAGTAAGATATATATATATTTTATGCTCTGAGTCTGCTCGTTCAGTATCTGCTCGTTCAGTAAGATATATATATATTTTATGCTCTAAGTCTGCTCGTTCAGTATCTGCTCGTTCAGTAAGATGTATATATATATTTTATGCTCTAAGTCTGCTCGTTCAGTATCTGCTCGTTCAGTAAGATATATATATATATTTTATGCTCTAAGTCTGCTCGTTCAGTATCTGCTCGTTCAGTAAGATATATATATATATTATGCTCTAAGTCTGCTCGTTCAGTAAGAAATATATATATATATATTATGCTATAAGTCTTCCCGTTCAGTAAGAAGCACTCTGGTGGAGTTCATGTACACAGTATTCTGATTTTCACCCTGGCACATTACATAAACACTGAAAGGGTAAATTAGTTATGATATAGATAACGGGAGAAAAAGTGGAACCAGATAAGCAGATATTGAAGAAGGACAAAAATGAAAAAAAACTCAAAGTAAGACAGAGACAAATGAGGGGGCAGCGAGAGAAAGAGATGAGCCATGATTGGGGAGGGAAGAAGAGCTGTGATGCCACAATCAGACCTTAGTGTGAGGGTAATTCCATAGCAACACCTCACCTGTGCAAAGACATTGGCATGGCACGCAAGGGTGATGACTCGGCGTGCAAGTTCAGCAATCTGAAGCCCCTTGAGCTGCCCTCTGAGATGTACCATCAAGCCTATGGCCACTTAAGGCACAACGAGGGCTCAGGGGATTCCTGTGCTCATCAAAGCATCCATACCAAATGGGGTGCACACATGGGTTTACAACACAACTTTTACCACGCTGTACCTTTACCACGCAACTTTTACAACGCAAGTCGTTACAACGAATTGCGCTGGGGGGCGCTGTAGGATAGGGAATAGTTTAATTTACTATCCAAAACCTTCCCTACTATCCACGGGGACTGGAGTTGGAATAGTAAATTAAACTATTCACTATCCAGCGCCCCTCAACGCAAGTCGTTGTAACGACTTGCGTTGTAAAACCTGCGTGGTAAAGGCATGTGTTGTAAAAGCATGCGTAGTAACGACATACATCCGTATATTTCTAGTGTGCCCTGTCCCATCAACCTGCTATTGGCCATGAGAGGTCCAATTCAACTTTCTTCTGCAAGGACCGCTTTCCCAAAGACACAGAGGGCAATTGAGGTGTCTACATTACTGAATCAACGGTTTTGATAACATTGAGGGAGATGGGGCTCAATCTGATATTATGTCTTTTGAGATGGACATCTTCTTTTGACTACTTATGGTTTTTTAGTGACGACGTAAACCAAATAAGGTTTTTTAATGTTCGTTCCAGACCGAAGATACTAGATTTCAGAATGTTTAGTGAGTGTAAAAGGCAGAATAGAGGGTCTGCACAGTACAAATATGGTATGAAGGAGGAACCCTATTACCCCTCTCACACCAGAACTGCAGTCAAAGAATTTGTCCCTGACTGTGAGCCTGTTTGGAGTGGCACTGGAAGAGGGGTTTCAAGAGAAAAATAGCATTGAGGGAGAGTCTGGGGCCAAGTACAGATAATCAGTTCTCTAAAGAGAAAAGCATCATGGGAAACACAGAGGGGGTATTTTAGTCCTAAGGATTCCCCTGGGAGCTGCACCACAGTATGATGATATTGAGAAGGGGTTTCAGCCCGGCAGACAGACAATGGACCATCCATGGTGCTTTCAGGGAGACTTTAGAACCAAGGACAGAGGCAGAGCTGCCCATGGGAATGAATCACAGGAGAACATTTGGAGAAACTTAGAGGAAATGACAGAGAGTGAGCTCTTCATGATGATGAATCACAGGACGACACTGAGGACACTGAGGGAAGACTTTGGGACTAGCGGCAGAGAACACGTTGTCCATGATGCTGAACATGTCATTGGAGAACCTTCTGCCAAGAAGATTTTAGAAGCAAAGACAGTGAATGTATGTCCGTATGTATGGGATTTATAAAGCGCCGGAATCACCTCCGAAGGGGTAACTCCGCGCTACCAGAAAGAGAGGGTACAGGACAAGCACAAATCAGTCCCGGACAATTCAGTCTTCAGGAGTTTCCTGAATCAAAGCAGACTGGGGCATTTGCGCAAGACTTCCGGCAGAGTGTTCCAATATTTGGGGGCAAGGTATGCAACAGTTCTGCCACTTGTTCATAATTTCCTGTAACGGGGGACCACAAGCAACCCTTTACCTTCGAATCTAAGCAGTCTGGTCGGACAGTAAACTTTAAACTTGTCCGGCAAGTAGCTAGGACTCATACCATAAAGAGCTTTATGGGCGAGGCAGCAAAGTATGAATTTAATTCTCTGTTGGATAGGTAGGTAATGAAGCTGTTTCAGCAACGGCCCCTAAAATGAATCATCCATATTGTTGGGCCAGGCATTGGTTAACGTTCAGTTAAGACTTTACAAGAGGATAAAAGGATTAGAGACCTTAACACCAAGAACAGAGAATGAGATATATTTGGTACCTGGCCTATCCTAGGGTAACACGGAGTTAAGACTTTAGAACTGAGTGCAGAGTATTAGCGGTCTGTGGACCTGAACCTATTGTACGAAGTTAGGACTTTAAAACTGAGTGTAGAGAATGAGCTTCCGCGGTGCTGAATTTATCACAGGAAGAGAAGACTTTAGAATGGAGGACAGAGAATGAGCTATCTTTGGTGCTAAACCTATCATAGTAAGTTACGACTTTAGAATGGAGGACATAGAATGAGCTATCTTTGGTGCTGAACCTGTCAAAGGATAAAACATGATTAGAGACTTTTTGATAAAGAACAGGGAATGAGGTATCAACGGCACTGAACCTGTCATGGGATCACATTGATTTGAGACCTTAGAATTTAGGATATACCGTGAGCCTTCCACTGTGCCGGCCCACCATAGAGTAAAATTGGCTGTCTGATGGCAATAATTCCATCTCAGTAGGAACACTGTACGGAATCAACTTCGGAAACACAAGATGTTTTCTACTTGTTAGAGGATCGCATTATTTCCCACTGCTGTGCTTCTGGCAGCTGATCGTGGTCCCAGCACTGCCCTGGAAGGGACGGTGAATAAGTAACACAAGTCAAGACAATTAACCCCTTCGATGCTGTTGACGGAACGGTTCCGTCATGCACGTCGGTTGAGCTGTGCGGATGACGGAACCGTTCCGTCATGACTCCGCCCGCGCAAGGCGGAGTCAGCATGGACGGGGAATTCGCGCCGCAGCGATGCGGTTAAGAGCCTGGTCTAGAGCGGACTAGTGGGTTAGGTTGTTGCGCTCTTCTGGCTAATATCCCGCTGCGTCTACCAGCTGTTCCCGCATATATTTTCAGAATGCACCGCCATAAACCACACAAAACTCAGCATCCCCCGACTGACCATAATTACACCGCCGTATTCTGTCAAGAAAACTGTGTCCCGATCTAGTATTCCTATCAGGAGAACGAACCGGACTGCTACTGCCTTGAAAAAGGCCCATGCCTGCGAACCATTATGGGATGAGACACGTGTTAGCTGTCTCCAGAAGAACCATATCCAGTTTACTGGAAGCAAGTTCTTCTATGCACAACTTTTCTGTGAATGCAAGAAGAACAAATACATTCTAAAATGTAACAATTGCTGACTCAGTACTTATGCTTTAAACCAGTAAGAGTGATGATCATTATGAACTGTGGTAAGCAACATTCTACTTTGAGTTGCTAAGTTGGGAAGAGGATCGATCGCCAAGGAATATTTGATCACTTGTTAACAGCCAATAGTTGTCCAGAAATGTTGGATTTTGTAGTAATGGCCATTGAGTGACAGGAATCGGGATCCCTCGATAACTGTGCGTGAGTGTTATGGAAAATAGAATTAATTTAGAATAGTCAATGAGCGTAATGGATAATTGGATCCCTTGGTAATAGCTATTGCATGTCCAGAGATATTGGGTCCCTTGTTAAGATCCATGGGGGATCCAGGAATGCTGAATCCCTCTACAATACCTACTGAGTGTCTGGGAATACTGAGCCATTGTTAATAGATATTGTATCATTTTCTATCCTCGGCGCACAGCACACCGCTGGTTACCCGTCCGAAAAGGACTCGTGTCGCCATTGAGCTAAGCACCAAGGTATAGATGAGGTTAGTTGCCTGACTACAGCAGGTAGTACCGACCAGTGGATCAACGACTGAGGGGTTCCACATCCAACCACTGATTTTGTATACTCATTTTTGTCTTCACAATATTATTATCAGGGTACTAGGCTGAAGCATGTCAACCTATGATCACTAACGGACACTTTGACAGATTTAATCTCACTCTGTCTTTGTTGGTTTTAATACTGGTCGGAGGATGCCCTAATAAAATAATGTGCATACCTCTTAACTAGTTTTATCTCCCATCTATTTCCTTCATCTCTCACCGCACCAGTCTCACATAGGGTATTTAGTATACCTCTTCTAAACCACCTAAACATCCCTGCGCTCCTCCCTCTCAGTGAGGGGGTTGTGACCACGGCACAGTGCAAGAAGGTTGCCTTATGATGAAGTATGCCACCTTCGGGTGGGTGAGGGAAACCGTCCAATAAAAGGGACACCCTATTAGCATCAGCTTCTCCCCTTTTTTCGTTTCTATAGACCCAGGGTTCCTTTTGTGTTGTGAATCTATTTTCTGGCGCAATGAAGCAGGCTGCCTCTGCAATCCCGATGAAGTGTCTAGGAATACTGGATCCCTGCGCACTAGTGTTTACATGTACAGGAACATTAGTCCACTTAGAAATTACTATAAAGTGACCTGGAATATTTGATTTTGAGGTAATAGCTAAGAAGTGCCCAGGAATTCTGGATTCATTGGTAATAATCGCAGGGTTTTGAAGGATACTAGTTCTCTCTGCCATAGCTATCAAGTGCCTAGTATTACTGTACTGCACGCTAACAGCAATAAAGCATGTATAAATATTAGATCACCCAAAAACTATTTCTTAAAAAGAGCAGCACATTTCACAGGTATAATCAATCACAAACAGCAGCAGTATCCAATTGTAATATATCGCACGTCAATTGCTTCTCGGGCCTCACGCACGAGTCGTTTGCAATTACAATTGCATATTATAAATAGTGATACTCTGGAGTTTGGTATTTATCAGATATGATAAATAATGCAATTACGTATTTTGCCCTTAAAGTGGGGAATAACATCCGGATTCTAATACTTACTGCACCAAAACTTGCATATCCCAGTCTTTGACCTGCTACAAATGATCAGGTGAAAAATTTGACTGTCGAAGTCTACTGACAAACTTATAATTCCGACACCTGTGCACACAATGGTGCATATGGGTGTAAGAATTATTGAGGGAATTGTAATCGACGCCATTGCCTCCAAGAATACCAGTGCCTGGTCAATGACCCCGGTGCCCTCAGGAAAGAGGATCCACCTTCGATAGTTGTAGAATTTATTGAAACATTGTTGAAGCTTCTATCGGGTCAGAAGATGTGTCTTTAGGGTATGAGGCTGCCACTTCCTCCAGCTCTCCGTCCCCATCCCATTCCCCTATAGACGCCTAGCCCCGCACAGGCTCCTTCTCCCATGGTGACTTTAGATAGTTGTAGAATTTATTGAAACATTGTTGAAGCTTCTTTCGGGTCAGAAGATGTGTCTTCAGGATATGAGGCTGCCACTTCCTCCCGCTCTCCATCTCCTATCCCATCCCCCCCTATAGACGCCTAGCCCCGCACAGGCTCCTTCTCCCATGGTGACTTTAGATCGTTGTAGAATTTATTGAAACATTGTTGAAGCTTCTTTCGGGTCAGAAGATGTGTCTTCAGGGTATGAGGCTGCCACTTCCTCCAGCTCTCCATCTCCTATCCCACCCCCCTATAGACACCTAGCCCCGCACAGGCTCCTTCTCCCATGGTGACTTTAGATAGTTGTAGAATTTATTGAAACATTGTTGAAGCTTCTTTCGGGTCAGAAGATGTGTCTTCAGGATATGAGGCTGCCACTTCCTCCAGCTCTCCATCCCCCATCCCATCCCCCCTATAGACGCCTAGCCCCGCACAGGCACCACCTCCTCCCGCACACTTGATCGCTTCAGACTGAAGGACGCGGCAGACACGGGGTGACCGAGGGCGACCATAGGTTAATAGGAAACAGGAAACTCTTCAGGGCGCAGGAGACCTTGGGATGGTTTAATCTTGCTGACTGCGTCAGGCAGAATATGTTGAGTGCATTAATTCTTTATAGGTTGGCTCTTTCAAGTGAGCAGCGATACCTATTTTGTGGAGGCGTACAAAGCCCAGCGGCACCACAGTTCGTTTTTGGGGATTGCTTGGGAAACAAACAAGCACATCCTCGGTTGTAATCCTTTGTGAGAAGATGTGAATTGTAGGCAGGCGGAGAGATGTGTTTAATTACAGTTTTCTAATGTGGCAGCGTGTTTTTATCAGGCTTGGCGGCAAACGGGAGAAGCCCTCCCAGCTATTTCAGTCCTGGGATGCTGAGAGTCAGCATCTTGAGATGCAAGGTGACATCTGATATGTGTCAGAGTCGTCTCTGTGGGGTTTCATGTCCCCAGCATAACATGCATGATGTGTGCAGCAGACACTCCCTGGCAACTGCAAAGATAGGTGGCTGGTACTGCGCTATGGACATTGCTTAATGTGTGCCAGTGGTTGCCAGCACCTATTTTTGGGAACTGGGACTTATTTTTTATCACGAGACTTTGAGCAGGAGAGTGAAAGGCAGAACAGGGATAAAGGAGGAAGTGAATGGTAGAAAAACAACGATAAAGGGAGAAAAGAGGGAAGACAAAAAAACTTACGAGATTGATAATGAGACAGGAAGTGTTGGGTGAAGAAAGAAAGAGGCAATGAGATGGAATCAAGACTAGACAGCCTTGGTATTCATGAGATAAAGAGACAGGAAGTAGAGGGTAAGGGAAGTAAGAGGCATGAGATGGAATCATAACCAGGCAGCCTTTGCATTCATGAGATAAACAGACAGGAAGTGTAGGGGGTGGAAGAAAGAGGCATGAGGTGGAATCAAGACCAGGCAGCCTCGGTATTCATGAGATAAAGAGACAGGAAGTGTAGGGTGGTGGAAGAAAGAGGCATGAGGTGGAATCAAGACCAGGCGGCCTTGGTATTCATGAGATAGAGACAAGAATTGCAGGGTGGCAGACAAAAGAGACATGAGGTGGAATCAAGACCAGGAAGCCTTGGTATTAATGAGTTGAGGTGGTAAGTGTAGGGTGGAGGACAAAAGAGACATGAAGCGGAATCAAGACTAAGCGTCCTAGATATTCAGCAACTGCGACACTCAGCATCTCTCAAAATCTCTGGGCATCTGCACTTAGTCTTTTTTTCACAAGTTAAGCACTGACTATTGGGCAAGTTGGGCCAGTTGTAGATCACTATGCGACTCAGTCTAGGCTAGGTAAAGGTGGAAGCATTGGAGCAGTTCCAAAATTGCTGTCTACACTGACTTTAAGTTTGCTGCAGTCTGCACATTGGCAAAAACGTAGCGATCATGGTTATCAGACAACACCATGTCGCAAGCCACACAATACTCCAATACCAAGGTTTCATTTACTAACAAACGGCATTCTGGGAGATGTTGTGCTGATTCACCTCATTTGAAACAATTCGATTGAGCACTCAATACCATTGTTTTCAAGCCAAGTCTGGTAGTTCAGTGATCAAATGCATCCACTGCAGAAACCTGTCTTTGACCTCATGGCCACATGTTCAAACCCTGGTGAGTCCAGTCATCATTTCATCATTACAAGGTAAAAAAAAACGGTACTACATGCCGTGGAGAAGGTATTTCCACGTTTAGCAACTGCATGACTCTTGGACTGCGTCCACTGAATAGTCTTTCATAGTAACACTTGTGTCAGCCCATAATTTGTACTGGCACTTCACAACTTCTCTCACTCATATTCAATAAATCTAAGCGACGCACATGCCGTACTTTTCACTTGGAGATCCGTACGTGTGGGTCTCTCACGAAAGTGGATGCGATGTAATATATAATGCTTGTAACATCTTGTCAGATGTTCTACTGTTTTGTTTGTATCTTTCCCAGCCCTGAGGAGTCGCGGAAACACTTTTCCAAATGCAATGAAACACGTGTCGGCTGGCTGGTTCTGAAATCATTAAAAGTGAACTATAGTGACATTTGTGCAGCAAAAAAATGTCTTTCCTGTATATTTCTGTTTGCTTTGTTCTGATGTACATTGTGTCCACACTGACGCTACTGTTTATTATTCTAATGTTGTGTGCATAAGGTATTCCGGTAATTTAGTTCCTGTATGTCAGGCTCTCTGACATACTTTTGAGCGCTTAGTGGGTCTTTTCCGCTCGCCAGTTGCACCATAATATCTATTTGTTTGCTTAAATACTCATTGCGTCTACTTTTAGCTGAGCGCCCAATATCACTCTGTAACTTAAAAACCCTTTCTCTGGCACACAAGATCTGAATAAGGCCCTAAATCCTGCATGAAACAGGGCACTCATACACGGAAATGGGCAACTCTTCCACAAAGAGTGCACAGCAGGGCCTGGTAAAAGAAGACTAACAGGGATTATTCGGTACAATGAAAAAGCAAGAGCCACAAGGCCTTCTGGAACAGGTCTCTTGGTAGTCCTGCTGAGGGCTAACAGTTTGATCTGCCAAAGCAAGCACTCCCCTGCTAAATCTCCATGCCAAAGGTCTGGTTCATGTGGTGGTCGGAGGGGTATACAGTCAAAATATCGAGTTAAAAATATAGAATTGCAGTAATATCGAATGAAAAATATAGAATGGAGACAATATCAAATGGACAGAATATAGACAACAAAAATATCAAATAGAATAGCAGTAATATCGAATTCAAAATATAGAATGGACAAAATATCGAATGGACAGAATATAGAAGACAAAAATATTGAATTTGAGGTAAGTTAATATTGATTTTTTAATATTATTGAATTTTTTATAGTGTTTTTTATGTTAGTATATGTGTGAAAAGTATGTATTTATTTTATAATTTATTTTAAGTAATTAATTTCATGGTATTTAATTTTTGCGTAATATAATTCTGTAGCGGGTTGTGGATTTATAGGGGAATAGGGTCTGAAGTAATTTAATTCTAATTAATTAAATGTTTTAATTTATTTATTGGTATTTATCTTGAATTAATTGTTAATTAATTTTTAATTGGTAATTAATTCAAATATAATTGGTAACTAATTTTTATTAATTGATTAATTGATAATTATGTTAATTTTATTAATTTATTTTCTGTTGCAGGTTGTTGGTTTATAGGGGAATAGGGTTGGAAGTAATTTAATTGTAATTAATTACGTTTTTTAATTTATTTATTGGTATTTTTTAATTAATTTTAAATTATTTTTTAATAGTTAATTAATTAATTGGTAAATATTTGTATTAATAGGTAATTATTTTTAATACTTAATTTTTATTTATATTTTAATTGATTTTTATATTATATTACATTGTTAATTACTTTAAATTAATTTGCAATTGGTATTAATATTTAATTTATTTTTATTCATATATGAAGTATTTACTTTCCCTACTGTTGCACTCACTGGAGTGGGAATATTAATTTTTACTCCTACGCTGTCCAACGCTTTCCCTACTGTTGCACTCTCTGGAGTGGGAATAGTAATTTTTACCCCTACGCTATCCAACGCTTTCCCTACTATTGCACTCACTGGAGTGGGAATCGTAATTTTTATCTCTACGCTATCCAACACTTTCCCTACTGTTGCACTCACTGGAGTGGGAATAGTAATGTTTACCCCTACGCTATCCAACGCTTTCCCTACTGTTGCACTCTCTGGAGTGGGAATAGTAATTCTTACCCTCCCGCTATCCAACGCTTTCCCTACTGTTGTACTCACTGGAGTGGGAAAAGTAATTTTTACTCCTACGCTATCCAACGCTTTCCCTACTGTTGCACTCTCTGGAGTGGTAATAGTAATTTTTACTCCTACGCTATCCAACGCTTTCCCTACTGTTGCACTCTATGGAGTGGGAATAGTAGTTTTTACCTTCCCGCTATCCAACGCTTTCCCTACTGTTGCACTCACTGGAGTGGGAATAGTAGTTTTTACCCCTACGCTATCCAACGCTTTTCCTACTGTTGCACTCTCTGGAGTGGAAATAGTAATTTTTACCCTCCCGATATCCAAGGCTTTCCCTACTGTTGCACTCTCTGGAGTGGGAATAGTAATTTTTACCCCTACGCTATCCAACGCTTTCCCTACTGTTGCACTAATTGGAGTGGGAATAGTAATTTTTCCCCCTACGCTATCCAACGCTTTCCCTACTGTTGCACTCATTGGAGTGGGAATAGTAATTTTTCCCCCTACGCTATCCAACGCTTTCCCTACTGTTGCACTCTCTGGAGTGGGAATAGTAATTTTTACCCTCCCGCTATCCAACGTTTTCCCTTCTGTTGCACTCACTGGAGTGGGAATAGTAATTTTTACCCCTACGCTATCCAACGCTTTCTCTACTGTTGCACTCACTGGAATGGTAATAGTAAATTTTACCCTCCCGCTATCCTACAGTAAAAATATTGGATATTTTTTTTTTCAAAACCGTGTTTATTAAGAGTTCAATCAAGATTCAGGACAGCCCTCCACAGTCAGGAGGAGACTGTCAACAACACAGACAGAGAAAGGCATGGTAGTGAACTCAGAGTTTTATGGAAACAAAAGGGGCACGCCCCTAAACCCCCCAGCCCACCCATCCCCAACAGCATCCCCCAACACCCCTTCCGACTACCCACCCCTTATCCCACCCTAACCCAGTGCACGTGATCGCTAGTCAGCAACAGGAGACGGAAGCAATGTCAGAGTTGGCTAATAGCCTAGGGCCCGGGGTCCACATCAAGGGCCAGCACATCATCAATGTCAGCTGGGGGATCGAGGTCCAGACCCCTGTAGTCTGCCCACCGCTTCCAGATCTTATAGTGTTTCCGGGGGCACCCCCTGGCCTCAAACACGGGTAATTCTAAACCCAACAGATAGTCTAAACCTGCCTTCCACGCACTCAGGGGGGGGGCACGTTCGCACTTCCATGCTTGGGCCAGGTCACGCTTAGCCACCACTAGTCCCAACAGCAGTAGGTGGCGCTTGTAAATGTTACCCCCAACATTTTCCAGAATATGAAGGAGACCCAGCCTAGGGGTACGGGGAACATCCCACCCCAGCACTTCCGACAGGCAGTCCCACACACCCGCCCAGAATCGGGTCAGCCTCTCACAGGACCACACGGTATGGAAAAGTGTCCCCCTCTCAGCACCACACCTCAGACATTCAGGGGCAGCTATGAGGCCCGCACGCCACAGCCGCTCCCTAGTATAATAGGCCCTATGGAGGTATTTAAATTGAATGAACCGAAGACGGACGGCTATAGCTGCATTCCGAGGGGACTCGAGGGCCTCCCGCCAATCGTCATCATCCAAGGGGCCAACATCACTCTCCCAGGAGGCCTTCAAAGTCGAAAGGGAGGGGGAGCAGTGGGCGACCAGGGAGCGGTACATCTGAGAGACTTTCTTGTCGCCCAGGTCGCCCATAAACAATTTAGCCTCAATAGGACTAAAGTCGGGGAGCTGTTCCAACCCCACTAGGCTGGGGCCAAGGGCATGTCGGAACTGAAGATAGCGATAGAATTGGGACCTGGACAAATTATACTCGGGGCTAAGGTCCTGAAAGGACTTAAGCGTGGTTCCGTTGAGAACATTACCGAGGGACGAAATCCCGATCGCGTCCCAGCCGCCGAACCCGGACAAGGAGGCCAGCTCTGGTAGTAGACCGTTATGCCACAGCGGCGTCTCGGCCGTCAGCCTGCCCCACCACCCCATGCGGCGCAGAGCCTGCCGCCAGATCGCGAAGACCACCTGGGTGACCCTTGGCAAGGCCCTCCTCCGCCTGGCCGAGTACAGCAGAGTGTGGAGAGTGGCACCGCCCATCAAGGAGTGTTCCAGTGCATAGGCTGGATCGCTACGATCCCCATACCACCACTCGTTGAGCACTAGAAGGTGGGAGGCCTGGTAATACGATAGCAGGTCCGCGGACGCCAAGCCGCCACAGTAGGCAGAGAGGAAGCAGGTACGCAGCGCCACCCTAGAGGCACCCCCGGCCCACAGAAATCTGCCCAGCACCGAGTTGACACCACGGAACCACTGCGGGTCTATTTTATACGGGTGATTCTGTAGTTGGTAGAGGAGCCGAGGCAGGGCCACCATTTTGAAAATAGCCGACCGGCCATAGATATTGAGGGGCATACGCGTCCAGGTCTTAACGTCAACCTGGACCCTGTCCCACACCGGCTGGATGTTACGATCCCATGCCACAGCAGGCGAGGCCGAGAGGTGAACGCCCAGGTACTTCATGCCGTCGACCGCCACCTGAAGAGACGCAGCCCACTGGCAACTCACCGAGGCACCCCCCAGAATCCACAGGGTTGACTTGCGAGTGTTAAGAAAGAGCCCCGACGTCTGGCCGAACTCCCGCATTATGTCGAGAACACGAGGTCCAGTACGGTGTAAATCGGTCATGAAGAAGAGCACGTCGTCCGCATATAGGGCAATGCGGTCCGAGTGGCCCGACCCCCACACAAAGCCCCGATAGAGCGCGTCCTGGCGCACTCGGGCGGCCATAGGTTCCATGGCCAGCGCGAAGAGGTACGGGGAGAGGGGGCACCCCTGACGAGTGCCCCTGGCCACGGGGAATCGCGCGGAAATCGCCCCAGAGACGCGCACAGAAGCGGTGATATCGGTATAGAGTAGCTTTACATAGGAGACGAAAACCGGACCCAGGTTCAGTAGTGGCAGGAGGGTAAGGAGGTAGGCCCAGCTGACCGAGTCAAAGGCACTATCTATGTCAGCCAACAACAGCGCCGCCTGGTCCCCAGTCGTCCCGATCGCGTCAATCGCCGCCTGCGCCCGCCGAATGTTGTGTCGCGTCGCCCGGTGCGGCATGAATCCCGCCTGATCCGGGTGGACAAGGGCCGATATGTGGGGAAGCAGGCGATTCGCAAGCGCCTTGGCCAGGAGTTTGGCTTCAAAATTAATAAGGGAGATGGGTCGGTAGGACTCGTGGCGCTCGGGGGGTCTGCCTGGCTTTTGAAACACCACAATCTCGGCGTGACGCCAGTCCGGGGGGAGGCTACCTCGCTCCCGAGCCAGTTCCAGTGCCCGCCTGTAATGCGGCCCAAGCTGCAGGTGGAATTTCCGGTAAAATTCACTGGGGAACCCACTAGGCCCAGGTGCTTTACCCGTATTGAGTTGACCCAGCGCGTCACCCAATTCCTCAGCTGTCAGGGGGAGATCCAGGGCATCGCGGACCTCGTCAGGTACCGCTTGCGGGCGAACCGCCGCGAGGTAAGCCTCAATGCCATCGGGGGAGAGGCTCTCACGAGGGGCATACTGACGCTCGTAGTAGCGCGCGAAGCTCGCAGCAAGGATCGAAGGGTCTGTTATTGCCACCCCCGCGCCGTCGACCAGCCCCGGTAAAGTGATCGGCTGAAAAGTCTGCTGACACAGCCGGTGGAGCATGGTGCAGGACTTGTCGCCCCACTGGTACACCCTACTACGCGTAGCCAGCCACGCCTGGCGGGCCTCATCCAACAAGACCGAGGAGTAAGACTGTTGTGCTTGTAACAGCAGCCGCAACGTCATATCATCGGCCGCCTCCCTGTGTCGTGCCTCCCGCCTTTCCACACTCTCCGCCGCAGTGGCAATACTTTCTTGTCGGGTCCGGCGAGCAGAAGCGCACCAGGCAATATCGACAGCCCTCATGGCGGGTTTCATGGCTTCCCACACTGTCACTGCATCGACCTCATCCGTCAGGTTGTCCCGCCAATAGTGGGCGATCGCACTGCGCAGATGCCGAGAATAGCCCGGTTGCTGCAGGTGCCATGTAGACATCCGCCACCTGAATGGTTGGCGCGCCTTGCAAAGGTCAATTTGAACCGCCACAGGGGAGTGGTCGGACAGCCCGCGAGGCCGGATCGCCGCCCCCTTTACTCTATCAAGGAAAGTCCCCGGTACAAATACACAGTCTAAGCGTGAAAGGGAGCCATGCACAGCAGACACATAGGTGTATTCTCGTCTCTCTGCATGAAGGTGTCTCCACACATCCACCCATCCAAGGCCATCAATCATTGCACTCAGCTTCGTAGGCGAGGCCGCAGCCGCGACCCCCTGCCTCCTCTGCCTGTCCAGAGCCACATCCAACACATCGTTCCAGTCGCCACCAATTACCGCCAGAGAACGGGGAAGTTCGGCCCACAGGGTAAACAGTCGCTCCGCAAGGGCCCACTGCAGCGGGGGAGGGGCATACACACTACCAAGGATTACGGGCTCCACACCAATCTTCCCTTGCACAAACACAAACCGGCCCTGCGGATCGAGCCACTGACGCTCATGGGTATAAGCTAGTCGTTTATGAACCAGGATGGCCACCCCCCTCGAGCCCCTGGCAAACCCTGCATGAAACACCTGGTGGAAGCCAAACCTCTGTAGGCTCAGAGCCTTCGTACCCAGCATGTGCGTTTCCTGGAGGAGGAGCACGTCAGCCAGGTCCCTTTTTGCCCAGCGGAGCACAGCCCCCCGTTTGATCTTGTCCAGGAGCCCCCGGACATTCCAACTCAGTACACGCATGAGAGCAGTAGATGGCACAAGTCGTGGGGCGTCAGCCATTGTCCCAATGGGTCCGTGTCCACAATCCCCGCAACCCAACCCAAACTCCCAGCCCACCAGCCGCCGACCGCATACGAAACACGTGCATCCCACAGAACACATTCCCAACCCCCGCTACCCCACTAGTCCCAACCCGACCCCCCAACAACCAAACACCCCAGAACCCCCCTCCCCCACCCCAATACCTCAATAAACAATGAAGCATCTGTCGCGGTATACGGTACTTCAGACCCAAAACACAGCGTCTAAAGCCAGTCATACCAATGGATCCCAACTAGACCCCCCTTAAAACCAACCAGGCACACTCCCAGAACCACCCCCCAACCCCATCCGGAGGAGGCAGCCCATAAAGTGCACCCCGAACCCACTCCAGGGAAACAGCAACATCAGTAGTAAGGCACCACAAACCAAGGGGTGTCGGACCGCAAGCGTCCACACCCCCACCAGGAAAGGAGTCAATACTGCACCAGTCAACGGCTGCTCCATCGGCCAGAGTTCAGCAGCCACGGGGTAGGGACATCGACGAGAGGCCGCCAGTAGGTAGCCCCGGCCTGCGACAATCCTGAGTCTTCGCCAGGCTATTCTGTGTCAGGTTGTGTGTCCCCCAGCAAGGGATCCCGGGACAGGGACCTCCGTCGGGAGCGGGATTTGCGATGGCGTTTCCCCTTGGCAGGCGGGTCGCTCCGGTCCGGCGAGGAGCCACGTGGCGACCCGGAGTGCAACCCCGGCTGGACGTGCGGGCGAATCCTGACAGTTTCATCAGTCCAATTGAAGACGGCCTCTGGTGTATCGAAGAAGAGAGTCTTTGAGTTGAAGACCACCCGGAGGCGAGCCGGGTATAGCAGCGAATACTGGATCTTGAGACCTCGCAACTTGGCCTTTGCCTCCAGAAAGGAATGCCTCTGCTGGTGAACCAGTTTGGTGTAATCAGGGAATATCATAATCTTGTGGTTGTCATAGAGCAGCGTGTCCTTGAGCCGCGCTTCCCGGAGAATAACATCCCTGTCGTGAAAGTTAAGGAGCCTTGCGATGATCGGGCGAGGTCGCTCCCCAACCGGCGGTTTCTGCGTCAAGGTGCGATGCGCGCGCTCCACCACAAAGCAGCTCGACAGGGCGTCCGGGGGCAGCCAGCTCACCAGCCACCGAGACAGGAAGACATCCATGGGCCCTTTCTCACAGTCCTCCGGAAAGCCAACAAAGCGCAGGTTGTTCCGTCGCGCCCGCCCCTCGGCATCTTCCACCCGCAGTGCCAGGCCTCGTTGAGTCTGTTCCATGTCGGCAATCTTCTTCTTAAGGACGCCAACATCACCCTCTACTGTCGTGACCCTGGTCTCCGTCTCCGTTATGCGAGCGACTGCGTTGCGGAGGTCCTGGCGCAGAAGCATCACATCGGCTCCCACCGCTCCAATTTTCGCATCTAACATATCACGGGACTGGTTGATGGCCGTCAGCAGCGCCGCGTTGTCCGGTCCAGCACTCTGGCCCCCACCAGCCGCTCCAGCACTTCCACCGGGGCCGGTAAATTTGTCGATTGGCCCAGTCTTTGTGGCGGCCGTGCCCCTAGTCATGGCGGCGGCGGCAAAGGCGATCCACCAGTAGCACGCACCAGTAGGGGGGTCGCACCGCTCGAGGGTCCCCCACTCAGGCCCCAGCCGGGGCGGCCGAAGCACACCAGTCCACTCAGGATCTCGCCGTCGCCGAGCCGTCGGTCACAGGGAGGGACTCAGGTCGTGCAGCCCCGCCAGATCCCAGCGCATGGAAGCCTCTCCCCAGGTGTCCGACTCCTTCGATCTATGCCAGTGGAACCAGCGAGCCCCAATGTACGCAGGGGCACAATGTCCTGCACCTGCTCCTGCGCAGTTCGGCGGTCCCCACAGCGGGCCGGCGCCCGGGCCACACCGGTCTCACCGGCCCCCCCGGCTCGTCACGGGCACTGGCCGCCCCCGCCCGACTCGCCTCGGTCCACGAGGGCGGAGGGTGCAGCGCGCACCGACGGCCTGGCACCGCGGGTGGCCGCAGTGAAGAGCGCCGTGCCCGCCGGCAGCAGAATGCGCCAAAGGATGCAGGGCGCTGCAGGCGCCAACAGCGTAGGGTCCCAGGATCAAAGGGTCCACGATGTGCGGGGGCCGCCAAACTCGAGGCCCCGGCTCCGCCGAGGTCAGGAAGGCCGCAGCTCCACCAAGGCTCCCACAGAGGCACGGGCCCCCACCGCTGGCAATGTGGGGAGAGATAAGGCACTCCTCGATGGGCCGCTGGTAGTGGGTAGCCCTGGAGCGCCGTCCGGGAGCGGCGCCGTCTGCCCCGGGTCCGGCCCGGGCACGCCAAAATTGAGGCCCCGGCCTGTCCGACGGGCACCAGGCCGCACGCTTCACTCACTCGCCTCTTCGCGCCAGATGGTCTCCGCGCTCCGTGTCGGGCACCGGACGGCTCCCAGCGACGTCCGCTCGGGTCTCCCCGGTCGTGGTACACTCCGTAGGGTTCAGGGACCAGGATAATGCCAGGATAAGTGTCGGGCCGGCGGGAGCTCTAGCAAGCCACGTCCGCCATGATCGCCCGCTAAGCCACGCCCTCACGGATATTTTTAATTAATATTATGTTCATATATATATATATGTATTAAAAAATTAAATTGTATTTTTTTTTCTTACAAGAATTATTTATTAATTTTAAGGTTATTTAAGTATTTTAAGTATGTTTAAGTTAATTATATTTATTATTTGATTAATTTTCAATTACTTTTATGACATTTAAAAAAAATCGATATTTTGACTAACTATGGGGCCTATTAGGATGGCGGACGGACCTGCGTCCGTCCGACACCCCAGAGGAGGAGGGACTGTCCGCAGGGGCAGCGGCGGTCCCTCCGTGTGAATTAGGATGTGACCGCCACCCTGGCGGTCACATCCTGTATTTTTAACATTGCGGCGGGTGCTGCTTGAAGCAGCACCCGCCGCAATGTTAAAGCTGCAAGCAGTGCATTTGCGTGCACAAAGCGGCAGGCACCACGCGGTGCCTGCCGCTTCATGCATGCAAATGCAGGGGGGTACCATAGGTACCCCCCATGTGCACCCCCCCTTTCACCCTGGGGGCCCGCAACGGGCCCCCAAAGAAAAGACCGTATGCCTTTTCGTGGCGGCATTGCCGCCGCGGAAAGGCATGTCACATGGCAAATCCTAATATGGCTGGCGGTGTCTGATAGACACCGCCACCATATTAGAGCTTTTCCGCCGCGGTCTCGCGATGGAAAAGCGGCGGAAGGTCTACCCGTCCGCCGATGACACCCCAGCCATCCTAATCTGGCGGGGGTCTTCACACACACCGCAGCGTTGAATCCGCATCCTCCGGGCCGGCGGGGGCATCCGCCGGCCCGGAGGATGCGGATTCACGGCAATCATAATCGGCCCCTATATTCTTTACAAGAATATTTTTGATTCAATATTTTTGTACTTACCTGTTTGGAGATAGGGTTTCTATATTTTTGCATTCTATATTTTTTCCTCGATATTTTGGTAAGTCTATATTTGCATCATCGATATTATGTCAGTGATCCGGTGGGAGGGGGGAGGGATAATATGGTAGAAGGATTACCAAGGGAGGTGGTATAATAGATGTCCTATGCAATGCTCTGACTGAGCTCGGTGTATAATGCACAAATGTGTCCCAAATGTTTAATGTACATTTCAGAACAAACATATTTCCAGATTAGAAGGCCCTCTATTAACATATCACTAATGATATGCATTGAATTTGAAAGGTGGGCTGGGAAAGGAGGGCAGTTTCAAAACCACATCTGAAAATAAATATTTGCACATTGTCTTCAGTTGTGAATCTCCAAAAAAAGTGAAACATGTCCATGGCATCAGAAAGTAAGCTTGGTTGGTCCAAGGCATCAGTAAGTAAGCATGGTTGGTCCAAGGCATCAGAAAGTATGCATGGTTGCTATCCAGAAATAAAGTAGGAAGGACAGGCAAGTAAAAAATTACATTTTACTTGTCGCAATAGTTGCGTGGTTAGAATTTTTTTATGCATTAGGTATATAAAAGGATTCTTAAAAGAATGGTTTGCCAATGTTTCGGTTCCTTCATCTTATTAGGTCTCGGGCCTAGCGTACACTGCGCAGCAGTGTCGCACAGCCAGAGTCCTTTTCTCGGGGTTTTTGAAAATGGACCTGGAAATTCCACGCAGCTCGTGCATGTTATTTCCTAGGTCCATTTTTATTTGCCTTTGCGAGCGTGTACTTTTAAAACAGAACACTCAATAGGCCATGGGCGGTCGCGGTGCGCGGTGTCTGTTACGCGCACCAAAGGCCATATGTCTATAATTATCGCGGCCAGACACGGCTGCGATATTTGAAGACATATCCTCGCAGTGGCGCACGCGCACCACTCGCAGGGTTTTTTTTTTTCAAAAGCGATCGCTTTCACTGCAGAACACTGCGTTCACAGCTCTGCTCGCAACATGCCTTCAAAACACTAGAATGCTAACTGGCACATCGCAGTAGCTTGTAACTTTCAATCATGACCTTTATGAGTTTTTGTCTGACGAGCAAACTGGTGTAAGTATTGCTTGTGAGTGCCTTAATCCCTCAAATATGACCAGTCTTTCTTTTGCAGGGTAATACACGTTTCGCCTCACGTCTCTCAAACCCAGCAGGCTACGCTTGTTCCGTGCCGCAGGCGTCCGGCGGGGGCGCTCCGCCCTCTCGCCGGATGGAGGCAGGCTAACAACAGTGAGCGGCACACAGAGGCACCGGCGGCAGCAGCAGAAAGTGATCCTTGGCGCGGGCAGGCGGGGACGGCCGGGCAGGGGAGAGGCAAGCCTGACCCCAGTGTGAGCACAGGGTGGTGAGGCGACCATCACAGCCAGGCCTCTGGGGAGCGCGTGGAGGCACTGCCGGCTGCACCCGTCCCGGCACCCGGGCACTGGTCGGCTGGGACAGAGAGGATGCTGCTGCTCCACCGTGACTGGCTGCTGTCACTGTCAATTGGGCTTTTGGTAGCTGGTGTGTGGGGCTTCCTCTTATGTTTACATCTGGTTGCTTTGACTCTGTAGCGTGGATTTCAGTGATCCGGAAATTCTGCGAGCATGGAGAGCGTGGAAGCCGCTCCTGGACGCACCCATGGACCTTTCTCATGCTACTCCTGCAAATTCAGCGGCACCGACAACATCTCCGCTACAACCACACATCAGACTCCCGACCCCAACCACTTACAATGCATCCTTCTCAACACCCGATCGGTCCACAGGCACGCCATTGACCTATGGAATCCACTAGACACCATTTCTCCGGACATCGCCTTCCTTACGGAAACATGGATGAACGCTTCCTCCGCACCAGACATCACCATTGCCATCCCTGAAGACTATAAGATCACTCGCAAAGACCGCACCAGCCACACAGGAGGAGGAATCGCTATCGTCCATAAGAAATCCATCCGCATCTCAACCAGCTCTGACGCCAACCTCGCCAACTCTGAACACCTTCACTTCCAGATCCACATCGACCCCAAAACCACACTCCGAGGCACTCTCCTCTACAGACCACCAGGACCCCGCGCAAAATTCAGTGAAGACATCACGGACTTCATCACTCCACACGCGCTCCCCTCCAAAGAATACATCCTTCTGGGAGACCTCAACTTTCACCTTGAAAATATCAACGACCGCAACACCGCCACCCTCGTGGACAACCTCGCCAACCTCGGACTTAAACAACTAGTCACTTCCCCCACCCACATCGCAGGTCACACACTCGACCCCATCTTCACATCCAGCGATCATATCTCCTTCGGCCACACCACGGACCTCCTCTGGACTGACCACAGCTGCGTTCACTTCACCTACAACAAGCCAAAACCCATCAACCACCTCCAACCTACCCTGCAAAGAAACTGGAACAAAATCACCACGGACCAATTCTCCGCATCGCTCCTTCAAAACCCCCCAGCCCCCTCCTCTGACGCCAACGAAGCCGCCGCTAACCTCACCCTATGGTTATCCAACACCGCCGACACCTTAGCACCACTGAAAAAACGGCAAAGCAAACCTGGCAGCAAGAAGGCCTCATGGTTCAACGATGATCTCAAGAAGTCCAAGAAACTCTGCCGCTCCCTTGAAAAGGCCTGGAAAAAAGACCCAACCACCAGCACCAAGGTCGCCTTCAAAAACGCCACCCGCACTCACCACCAACTGATCCGAAAAGCCAAGAAAACAGCATTCAAGGATCGACTTGACAACAACGCCCACAACAGCAAGGAACTTTTCAACATCGTCAAGGAATTTTCCAATCCCTCGGCCAACTCCAACGACATCACCCCCTCTCAAACCCTCTGCGACTCCCTAGCATCATTTTTCCACAACAAGATTGCAGACATCCACAACAGCTTTGACAACCAACCCGGAAATCAACCCACCCTACCATTTGCTGATCATCTTCCCCCCGTGAACATTCTCAACGACTGGAACCCAATCTCCACTGAGGACACCATCCGCCTGATGAATTCAATCCACTCAGGATCCCCCACAGACCCATGCCCTCACCACATCTTCAACAAAGCAGACTCCGTCATAGCTCCGCACCTCAGAGACGTCATCAACTGCTCCTTCAACTCCGCCACCTTCCCGGAAGACTGGAAACACGCTGAACTCACCGCCCTTCTGAAAAAACCAACAGCGGACCCCACCGAACTCAAAAATTACCGCCCCATCTCGCTACTCCCATTCCCGGCCAAAGTCATCGAGAAAGCTGTCAACAACCAGCTCGCCACCTTCCTCGAAGCCAACAAATCCCTCGACCCCTCACAATCTGGCTTCCGAGCAAAACACAGCACCGAGACCGCCCTCATCGCAGCAACAGACGACATTCGAACGCTACTAGACAATGGAGACACAGTCGCCCTCATCCTCCTCGACCTCTCCGCAGCCTTTGACACAGTCTGCCACAGCACCCTCCTACAACGCCTCTATAACATCGGAATCCAAGGAAAAGCACTTGAATGGATCACCTCGTTCCTCACCGGAAGAACCCAGAGAGTCCGCCTTCCTCCATTCAAGTCTGAGGCCTCTGAAGTCATCTGCGGCGTACCACAAGGATCCTCACTCAGTCCCACCCTCTTCAACGTATACATGAGCCCCCTCACGGCCATCGCACGCCAACACAACCTCAACATCATCTCTTACGCGGACGACACTCAACTGATCCTCTCTCTCACCAATGACCACAGCACCGCCAAAACTAACCTACACGAAGGAATGAAAGAAGTTGCCGAATGGATGAAACAAAGCCGTCTGAAACTGAACTCAGACAAAACAGAAGTCCTCATCTTAGGTACATCCCCCTCTGCATGGGACGACTCCTGGTGGCCGGAAGCCCTCGGAAAAGCACCCATCCTGACAGACCACGCACGGAACCTAGGCGTCATCCTGGATTCTTCACTCTCAATGAACAGACAAGTCAACGCCGTATCCTCTTCCTGCTTCAACATCCTTCGCATGCTCAGAAAAACATTTCGCTGGATCCCCTCCGATACAAGGAAAACAGTCACCCACGCTCTGGTCACGAGCCGACTGGACTACGGAAACACCCTCTACGCGGGTACCACCGCAAAACTCCAGAAGAAACTCCAACGAATCCAAAACGCCTCAGCCAGGCTCATACTAGACCTCCCACGCAACGAACACATCTCTGGTCACCTTAAAGACCTCCACTGGCTACCCGTCAATAAGAGGATCACTTTCCGACTGCTTACCCACGCACACAAATCACTCTACGACATCGGACCAGACTGCCTCAACTCACGGCTGTCCTTCTACACCCCCTCCCGCCAACTACGTTCTTCCAACCAAGCCCTCGCCATTGTACCTCGCATCAACAAGACCACCATGGGAGGCAGATCCTTTTCATACCTGGCTGCTAAAACATGGAACTCACTCCCCGCTTACCTTCGCCTTACCCAGAACCACCTAGCGTTCAGAAAGCAACTTAAAACGTGGATATTTGACAAGTAATCATCCTTCCCTTCCTAAGCGCCTTGAAACCCTCTGGGTATGTAGTGCGCTATACAAATCCTATGACTTGACTTGACTTGACTTGTATGGGGAACGCTAATTCCAGGCCACGCGGGCTTTACGCTTTGTTGCTCCTGGGCGCAGGAGTGGGGGCTTTTACTTTCGCACACATGGCTGCTGTGCAGGCGGAGGTATTGCTCTCTTCCAACTGAACAATTGCGCCAGTAAAAATTCATTTGAGCATTTTGGTGGCGTACACGCACACCCTATTTGATTTTCCTGACCCTTATTCATTTACTTATTTTTTATTTTTGCGTTTTTATATAGCACAGACTTTACCCGAAGGTGCCAGAGCGCTTCACAATAGGAACAGTAATGATACATGCGGAGAAAATTACAAGTGAACAAATTACTAAAGCAAACGTTAAATTACATGAGGCAAAAGTGACAATTGTGAGCAAACAAAATACAAGAGGAAGCAAATGGTGCATGACAGTCGTGACGAATCCAGGAAACAGATGTCTGTCTATACGCTGAGCTAGTGGTCCATGCAGTTTTGTTTTCCACGATTAAAGGATTCTGACGTTTTAGGAAGGAGAGAACGCTTTGCAGTGTGGGACTAGTAGTTTCAGGTTTTAGCATTACAAAAAGGGCATATACGTCTCGCTAGGCATTCTCCTGTTCTTTATGTTATATTAAAGCCTGGTGGTGGTGCAATTGCGCTGTTACAAGTACTAAGTAACAACAGCACGTGGCAGGGCTCCACTTAGTAGTTATGAAGCTGACGTCAGTATCGAGGTAACTGAATAATGAGAACAAGCTGGGCGGATTTAAGCATCGGATTTTTCCCAGTCACATCACTGTCAGATGACCCCCGTAGAATATGGCTGCTTCAGCCTGACTTAGCTGTGTTTGTTTCAAACTGTAATTTATATTCTAGAAGGGCCTGACCTGTTGCATTGCAAATGTTTTTTTTACGTTACAGATCTGAATTTGATCTTCTAATATTTGGCTGCAAAAGTGATTTATGCACGCCTGACAGTTACTCTGAAATGACTGAAAAGACTGTGCAAGGCACTCACTATGTGACTATGTGAAAGTCTTAAAACGTTGCTTGCCTCAAAATGTAGACCAGAGCCCTCACAAACTAAAAGTATTACACACAAAATTGCCTCTTGTACTAAGGTAGTGATTCTTTAAGTGACAAACTTGGATTTAAATTGTTAAAAAATAACAACAATTCCTGTCTTTTTCTTTTAATGTAAAAAATAAAGTATGTGATTATCAGGGCCTGATTGTTTGTTTTGTTCTTGTGAGGGTTCTCGTGACTTCAGCTCTTGGTCCTACTACCCTGATTGCTTTTTAGGTCTCGGGCCTAGCTTACACTGCGTAGCAGTGTTGCGCAGCCAGAGTCCTTTTCTCTGGGTTTTTGAAAATGGACCTGGAAATTCCACGTAGCTCGTGCGTGTTATTTCATAGGTCCATTTTCATTGGCCTTTGCGTGTGTGTACTTTTAAAACAGAACAAGCAATAGGCCATGGGGAGTTGCGTAGCTCCGCCCATGGCCTATTGGTGTCTGTTACTTCTAGTGGGTTAGGTTCGTGTTACATTCGACGTTTTCATGTATGTATTGACTGGGTACATTTTGAATAGCAGAGTGGCAGACCTCTAGCTGTTGGCAGGGCCGGACTGGCTATTTATTCCTTCGGGCCTATCCCGGATGGCAGTAAAAATTGAAGGGTGGTTTCTGACCGCCCATGGTTTTTACTGGTGTCTTTTTCACTTGCTACAGATCATTGACACACATGTGGAGTGAGCAGTGTGTGAGTATGGAGGGTGAGCAGTGTGTGGGTTTCCAGGGCCAGCAGTGTGTGTGTGTGTGCAGGGTGAGCAGTGTGTGAGTGTGCAGGGTGAACACTGTGTAAGTGTGCAGGGTGAGCAGTGTGTGCGTGTGCAGGGTGAGCAGTGTGTGGGTTTCCTGGGCTAGCAGTGTGTAAGTGTGCAGGGTGAGCAGTGTGTGGGTGTCCAGGGCTAGCAGTGTGTGGGTGTCCAGGGCTAGCAGTATGTAAGTGTGCAGGGTGAGCAGTGTGTGATTGTGCAGGGTGAGCAGTGTGTGAGTGTGTAGGGTGAGCAGTGTGTGGGTGTCCAGGGCTAGCAGTGTGTAAGTGTGCAGGGTGAGCAGTGTGTGAGTATGCAGGGTGAACACTGTGTGAGTAGGCAGGGTGAGCAGTGTGTGGGTGTCCAGGGCTAGCAGTGTGTAAGTGTGCAGGGTGAGCAGTGTGTGAGTGTGCAGGGTGAGCAGTGTGTACGCGTGCAGGGTGAACAGTGTGTGAGATGCAGGGTGAGCAGTTTGTGGGTGTCCAGGGCTAGCAGTGTGTAAGTGTGCAGGGTGAGCAGTGTGTGAGTATGCAGGGTGAGCGGTGTGTGGGTGTCCAGGGCCAACAGTGTGTGTGTGTGCAGGGTGAGCAGTGTGAGTGTGTGCAGGGTAAGCAGTGTGTGAGTTTCCAGGGCTAGCAGTGTGTAAGTGTGCAGGGTGAGCAGTGTGTGAGTGTGCAGGGTGAGCAGTGTGTGGGTGTCCAGGGCTAGCAGTGTGTAAGTGTGCAGAGTGAGCAGTGTGTGCGTGTGCAGGGTGAGCAGTGTGTGGGTTTCCAGGGCTTGCAGTGTGTAAGTGTGCAGGGTGAGCAGTGTGTGGCGGTCCAGGGCTAGCAGTGTGTAAGTGTGCAGGGTGAGCAGTGTGTGATTGTGCAGGGTGAGCAGTGTGTGGGTGTCCAGGGGTAGCAGTGTGTAAGTGTGCAGGGTGAGCAGTGTGTGAGTGTGCAGGGTGAACAGTGTGTGAGTGTGCAGGGTGAGCAGTGTGTGAGTGTGCAGGGTGAGCAGTGTGTGGGTGTCCAGGGGTAGCAGTGTGTAAGTGTGCAGGGTGAGCAGTGTGTGAGTGTGCAGGGTGAACAGTGTGTGAGTGTGCAGGGTGAACAGTGTGTGAGATGCAGGGATAGCAGTGTGTAAGTGTGCAGGGTGAGCAGTGTGTGAGTGTGCAGGGTGAGCAGTGTGTAGGTGTCCAGGGCTAGCAGTGTGTAAGTGTGCAGGGTGAGCAGTGTGTGAGTGTGCAGGGTGAACAGTGTGTACGCGTGCAGGGTGAACAGTGTGTGAGATGCAGGGTGAGCAGTTTGTGGGTGTCCAGGGCTAGCAGTGTGTAAGTGTGCAGGGTGAGCAGTGTGTGAGTATGCAGGGTGAGCGGTGTGTGGGTGTCCAGGGCCAACAGTGTGTGTGTGTGCAGGGTGAGCAGTGTGAGTGTGTGCAGGGTAAGCAGTGTGTGAGTTTCCAGGGCTAGCAGTGTGTAAGTGTGCAGGGTGAGCAGTGTGTGAGTGTGCAGGGTGAGCAGTGTGTGGGTGTCCAGGGCAAGCAGTGTGTAAGTGTGCAGAGTGAGCAGTGTGTGCGTGTGCAGGGTGAGCAGTGTGTGGGTTTCCAGGGCTTGCAGTGTGTAAGTGTGCAGGGTGAGCAGTGTGTGGCGGTCCAGGGCTAGCAGTGTGTAAGTGTGCAGGGTGAGCAGTGTGTGATTGTGCAGGGTGAGCAGTGTGAGTGTGCAGGGTGAGCAGTGTGTGGGTGTCCAGGGGTAGCAGTGTGTAAGTGTGCAGGGTGAGCAGTGTGTGAGTGTGCAGGGTGAACAGTGTGTGAGTGTGCAGGGTGAACAGTGTGTGAGATGCAGGGATAGCAGTGTGTAAGTGTGCAGGGTGAGCAGTGTGTGAGTGTGCAGGGTGAGCAGTGTGTAGGTGTCCAGGGCTAGCAGTGTGTAAGTGTGCAGGGTGAGCAGTGTGTGAGTGTGCAGGGTGAGCAGTGTGTGAGTGTGCAGGGTGAGCAGTGTGTGGGTGTCCAGGACTAGCAGTGAGTACGTGTGCAGGGTGAGCAGTGTGTGAGTGTGCAGGGTGAACACTGTGTGGGTATCCAGGGTTAGCCGTGTGTAAGTGTGCAGGGTGAGCAGTGTGTAAGTGTGCAGGGTGAACAGTGTGTGAGTATGCAGGGTGAGCAGTGTGTGGGTGTCCAGGGCTAGCAGTGTGTAAGTGTGCAGGGTGAGCAGTGTGTGATTGTGCAAGGTGAGCAGTGTGTCGGTGTCCAGGGCTAGCAGTGTGTAAGTGTGCAGGGTGAGCAGTGTGTGAGTGTGCAGGGTGAACACTGTGTGGGTATCCAGGGTTAGCCGTGTGTAAGTGTGCAGGGTGAGCAGTGTGTAAGTGTGCAGGGTGAACAGTGTGTGAGTATGCAGGGTGAGCAGTGTGTGGGTGTCCAGGGCTAGCAGTGTGTAAGTGTGCAGGGTGAGCAGTGTGTGAGTATGCAGGGTGAGCGGTGTGTGGGTGTCCAGGGCCAACAGCTTGTGTGGGTGTCCAGGGCCGGCAGTGTGTGTGTGTGTGTGTGCAGGGTGAGCAGTGTGTGTGTGTGTGTGTGCAGGGTGAGCAGTGTGTGTGTGTGTGTGTGCAGGGTAAGCAGTGTGTGAGTGTGCAGGATGAGCAGTGTATGGGTGTCCAGGGCTAGCAGTGTGTAAGTGTGCAGGGTGAGCAGTGTGTGATTGTGCAGGGTGAGCAGTGTGTCGGTGTCCAGGGCTAGCAGTGTGTAAGTGTACAGGGTGAGCAGTGTGTGAGTTTGCAGGGTGAACACTGTGTGTGTGTAGGTTGAGCAGTGTGTGGGTGTCCAGGGATAGCAGTGTGTAAGTGTGCAGGGTGAGCAGTGTTTGAGTGTGCAGGGTGAGCAATGTGTAAGTGTGCAGGGTGAACAGTGTGTGAATATGCAGGGAGATCAGTGTGTGGGTGTCCAGGGCTAGCAGTGTGTAAGTGTGCAGGGTGAGCAGTGTGTGATTGTGCAGGGTGAACATTGTGTGAGAGTGCAGGGTGAGCAGTATGTGAGTATGCAGGGTGAGCAGTGTGTGAGTGGGCAGGGTGAGCAGTTTGAGAGTGTGTAGGGTAAGCAGTGTGTGAGTGTGTAGGGCTAGCAGTGTGTGTGTGTGTGTGTGTGTGTGTGTGTGTGTGTGTGTGTGTGTGTGCAGGGTGAGCAGTGTGTGAGTGTGCAGGGTGAACATTGTGTGAGTGTGCAGGGTGAGAGCATGCAGGGTGAGCATTGTGTGAGTATGCAGGGTGAGCAGTGTGTGAGCATGTAGGGTGAGCAGTGTGTGGGTGTCCAGGGCTAGCAGTGTGTAAGTGTGCAGGGTAAGCAGTGTGTGGGTGTCCAGGGCTAGCAGTCTGTAAGTGTGCAGGGTGAGCAGTGTGTGAGTGTGCAGGGTGAACATTGTGTAAGTGTGCAGGATGAGCAGTGTGTGAGTATGCAGGGTGAGCAGTGTGTTGGTGCCCAGGGCCAGCAGTGTCTGAGTGTGCAGGGTGAGCAGTGTGTGTGTGTGCAGGGTGAGCAGTGTGTGATGGTGCAGGGTGAACAGTGTGTAAGTGTGCAGGGTGAGCAGTGTGTGAGTGTGCAGGGTAAGCAGTGTGTGAACATGCAGGGTGAGCAGTGTGTGAGTATGCAGGGTGAACAGTGTGTGAGTATGCAGGGTGAGCAGTGTGTTGGTGTCCAGGGCCAGCAGTGTGTGTGTGTGTGTGTGTGTGTGTGTTTGTGTGTGTGTGTGTGTGCAGGGTGAGCAGTGTGTGAGTGTGCAGGGTGAACATTGTGTGAGTGTGCAGGGGGAGCAGTGTGTGTGTATGCAGGGTGAGCAGTGTGTGAGTATGCAGGGTGAGCAGTGTGTGGGTGTGTAGTGTGAGCAGTGTGTGAGTGTGCAGGGTGAGCAGTGTGTGAGTGTGCATAACACAACACAACAAAGCTTGGCATAGCATAACAAAACATAGCATAGCATAGCATAACAAAACACCAATCTGACCCCCTAGAGTCTTGTGAATACCTCGGCCTCAATATGAGATCAGCAAACAACCTAAGATGCAGCATGCATGCGTTCTACTACCCTCCTGGAGATAACCCAAAGTTCTCAGAGCAACTCATGGAGATCATAACAACCAACTCTAACCCTGATGCCCACAATATATTCCTCGGTGACTTTAACCTCCACTGGGAGGACGGCAATGACAAACTAGTTAACTCACTTAAAGACTTCCTCATCGAGCTAAACCTTACACAAGCTTGCACACATCCCACTCACTCACAAGGAGGGACCATAGACTGGATTATTTCAAGGAATAAAGAGACTTCAATTCTCGCCATTGACCCGTGTGATTGGTCCGACCATCCCGCCATAACTTTTGCGATAACCACAATGAAAAAGGGCAGGACCATACAACCCCGCAAGGCCAAAAAACTGGTCCGAGACACAAAAGAGGCTAATATTGAACTATTGGTGGAAAGATGTGAGAAAGTCTTGAAGCCACCAAACAACAGACTGAATGTCAGCGAGTTAACGGAGCACTACTTAACCTCTATAGGAAATATCGTCAATGACACCATGCCACAGACACTGAAAAGAGTATCCGAGAAACCTAAAAATCCTTGGTTCAGTGAGTCACTAAATGAGGATAGGCGCAAATTGAGAATGGTCGAAAGGAAATGGAGGCAACATCCCTCCTCCCGAGCTGATAGCCCTTAGGAATACCAGAAGCCAATATAACAAGAAGATAATTAAATCCAAAAAAGATTTTATAAAAGCCGAACTTGACAATGCATCAAACAGACCTCGGAAACTCTTTGAGATTTTAAAACAACAGTCGAATAAGCTAGCTAAAACAGTTCACGAGAATCCCAAAACTCCCTTAAGTTGTGAGGAATTCTCTACATTTTTCACGGAGAAAACCAAACTGCTTGAAGTGGAACTCTCAACTGCTGCAACCAACATCTCAACCCTTACCTCACCTACAAAAGAGGCCAATGAGCCAACAGAGAGTCCCCAAACAAAAAATAAGGCACAGTGGGACACATTCGAACTTTATGACCAAGATAAGATCACCAAAATGCTAAGGGAAATCAGACCGAACAACCATTATCAAGACCCTCTACCGGCAAAGTGCGTAAGAGTAATTAGCCATACCCTGGTTCCGATCTGGACTGAGATAATAAATGCCTCACTTACCCAAGGGACCCTGCCCGACTGCCTAAAAACAGGTCAGGTTGTGCCCATCATCAAAAAACCGACAGCGGATGCAACTGACCCGAACAACTATCGACCAGTGACCAACATACCTTTACTAGCCAAAACTATTGAGAAATGCGTACAAGGTCAACTGAGTCAACACATCGCTAAGTTCTCATTACTAGATGATTGCCAATCTGGATTCAGAGCTGGGCATAGTACTGAAACTGCGATCCTGCATATCGTGGACGACGCCCTACAAGCCCTAGACAGAAATCAAGCATGCCTGCTGATTCTCCTAGACCTGTCATCTGCATTTGACACGGTAAATCATGAAATGCTGATGACCAGGCTACAAGAAAGGATGGGCCTGTCGGGAAATGTGCTGAATTGGTTTAGATCTTTCCTGCAGAATAGGTCTCAACGTTTCCTGGTCAATCAAGCGACCTCTTCCCCTTGTCCTACTGCCGTCGGGGTCCCGCAAGGGTCAACATTATCCCCAGATCTATTCAACCTATATGTTGAACCTCTCACGGAGATTCTTCGGGGATCACAGATACCCTATCATATGTATGCAGATGACACGCAAATATACATAAAGATCGCCTCCCGTGTTGACATTGACCTAATGAACATGACACTAAAGAGAGCCCTACAGTGGTTAACCACGAACCATTTGAAACTAAATGCCCATAAAACGGAATTCCTGTTAATATCACCGACAAAGAACCGTCCCGAGGTAAAGGAATTGACGAAACTGGTGACAGCCCTGAACTGCACCCCGACCCTAGTTAAGTCAGCTAAATCACTTGGAATTACCTTGGATGAGAACCTGGACATGAAAGACCACATAAACTCAATGGCCAAGGGTGCCCGCTTCCATCTGAACTATCTAAGAAAATTGAAACCATACATCTCAAAGACGGACCTAAAACTGGCCGTACAATCCCTAGTTATTTCGAGAATTGAATACGGTTGCACTACGTTAGCGGGTCTACCCAAAACATCCATAGCTCCGCTAAAAGCCTGTCTCAATGCAGCGGCAAGACTGATCACGGGATCGAGGAAATTCGACCACATATCTCCTCACCTGAAGACACTAAACTGGCTACCCTATGAAGCCAGAATTCAAATGAAGATTGCTTGTATTACCCACAGAGCAGTTCACTTCAACATGCCGAGATACCTTGCCAAGAAAATTAAGCTATCGGGAAGCAACAGACCAACGAGAAGCGCTAAAGAACTGCTACTGAGGCCAGCCTTTTTCCGTAAGAAAAAGACCTACAACCGAGCGTTCTCAGGAGCCGCCCCCAGAGTCTGGAATTCTTTACCTCCGAACATCAGGAAGATTAAAAACTTGATATCATTCAAACGCGAACTGAAGAACCACTTGATAAGCAAACACCTCTCTTAGGAAAGAGTATTGAGTACTGATGAGAATATCCCCACCTAAGAGAGACGGCCTCGACTGGAACTTCTTGAAGATCAATTATCTGTTAACTGATTGATTTCATGTTTATACATTGGCCACACACGTTACTACTACCTTAAATCAAGGGGATCCGATATCTGTAACTCTCCGACAATACGATATACCCTCTACCTCACTTTGTTTTATTGCCTAGGATACCGGTTACATGGCAACACTTTTTACTCCTTAATGCTATTTATACACGATATTTGCACTGTTATGCTATACAACCCTACCTCATTCACCTCCTAATACTAATTGGATAGGCTGAAGAACTATTACCTATAATCCCCTTTACAGCTTACCGCCTTAGACCTTACACTCATGTATGTCTGTTGATACAATTGCCTCCATAATGTTTGTAACTTATCCTACATGTGAAGCGCTCTGATACCCACGGGTCTTGTCCGCGCTATACAAAACTTTATAAATAAAATAAAATAAAATAGCATAGCATAACCAAAGACAACGAAACATAGCATAACAAAACAAAACATAGCATAGCATAACAAAGCACAGCATACCAAAACATAGCACAACATAATGCATAGCATAGCATAAAACACAACAAAAAATAGCATAGCATAACAAAACAAAACTTAGCATAGCATAACAAAACATAGCATAATACACAACAAAACGTAGCATAACAAAATATAGCATAGCATAACATAGCATAGCAAACAACAACAAAACATAGCATAACAAAACAAAAACACAGCATAGCATGACAAAACATAGCATAGCATAACAAAACACAACAAAGCATAGCATCGCAAAACACAACAAAGCATAGCATAACAAAACACAACAAAATAGAACAGCATAACAAAGTATAGCACGGCATACCAAACATAGCATAGCATAACAAAACATAGCATAGCATAACCAAACACAACGAAACATAGCATAACAAAACATAACAAAACAAAACATAACATAGCATAACAAAGTACAGCATAACAAAACATAACAAAACAAAACATAACATAGCATAACAAAGTACAGCATAACAAAACAAAACATAGCACAACATAATACATAGCATATCATAAAACACAACAAATCATAGCATAGCATAACAAAACATAGTATACACACACAACCACACCCACAGCCACACACAGCCACACACACACACAACCACCAGCACACACACAACCACACACACACACACACACAAACACAACACACACACAACCACACACACAACCACACACACACAACCACAACCACACATACCACCACACATAGAACCACACATACAACCACACACACACAACCACACATGCACACGCACAATCACACACACACACAATCACACACACACAACCACACACACACACAAAACTAACAATTCCAATCCAACCCACATAATTCCACGACACACCACATGCATACACTCCATAACACATGGCTAAAAGAAATTGCCATTTACAATGCCATTAGATCTAACTCAAATAAATCCGAGACCTATTGCATTTCCAATGCTTATTTTTGCATAGGGCCTTCCCCAGGTTGATAATTCACCTGGCCACATGTGCAAAGTACCTCAAAGAATCAGCCAGACGGGGAACTGCAGAAAATAACTGTGATGGATCTAATGAAGTGTTGAAGCCAAAATGCCACACGGTCATGAAATACTGACAATTTTGTTGAATTATATTGGGATGAAGGTAAAAAGAAAGCTTCTACTAATGCCAACATTGACTGGCCAAAGACGATGATGCTATCCCTATCAACCTACAAACTCACGTTAAATAATTCATCCTGCACTGCAATGTGATTAGGGTAAGACGCTTTGAGTCCGCTTGAATGCAAGTTGCAAATTTTCCCACAAAAGATTTGAGGGATTCCTTTGAAATACACCAAGCAGAGTTATTCAAACTACACTGTATGACAGACACTATAGGAAACTAACGACAGTGTAGGCTAACACCCTTTGTGGGCACCCTTTGAACCGCTAGGTATAGGCAACTTCTTAGCGAGCATGGGAGATTCGTCTTAACATATCTTTTACTTTGCAGTCATCAAAAAGAGATAAGAGTCAGCTCTCTCACCGCTGCATGGAACAGTCACTGTCTGCTTTCTACACCATGTTTACACACAGAGGATGAATGTACCCTCTCCTCGCCTTTCTCATAGCACAACCCCTAAAATGAATCCTTGCATTGGAATCCTATGCTATTTCACCTACACCTGCTCACATTATAGCTCAGAACACACACATTTTTCAAAGCCCTGTTGTTCCTCAATAGGACCTACCCTATTGTCAATGACAGCATTGGGTTCAAACCTTTTTATCTTCCCTGTTGTTGCACCTTATCTGGTGATGAAGGCCCAATTTTAATTGTCTTTCTGCATCTAAGCATGACTCCCAATTAACCCATTTTATGAGCCTTTTTTCCACATGTTCTGGTGTTAGTATTAAATCATTTTCGATATTTTCAGGAGGAAAGTCTTCAAGTCTTTTCTGCATTGTCTGAGTTTAGTTTTTACTCACTTTCAGTATTTTCTGAGATCCGTCTTCATGGTTTTTTGGTATTCACAGATACGTTTTCCAGCTTTTTGTTTTTTTCTAAAGTCTCTTTGGAAGCAGAGTGGAAAAGGCTGATAATTCTAAGGAATAAAGGCTTGTAAATCCCCCAAAAATCCTCGGTGTCTGAAGGTGAAAGTAAGGAAAAGAGACAGACACACAAAGGCACAAGAAGGTGACAGGTATTGAGCTACTGAAAGAGAGAAATTACGAGAGTGGGATTGAGCGGAAAAAGAGGGCAAGCGAGAAGCGTTGGCAGATCCTATTCTCATTGTGGAGTGGCTGGCTGTAAGCGCCTTTCCATGGCACGTGGGATTTCTTCCTCTGGGGAGAATGGTGCACTCAGCTCGTACTAATTGCACTTTTTCGGAATCAAAGCTTTCCGCCAAAGGGGATAAATATATAAAAATGTCTGAAAAGAAACATTTTTTCTTAAATCCCAAGCAAAAAAAAGAACCAATATAGACTCGTTTGATAATAAAAAAAAAAGCAGACAAATATCTGATCCCTTTGCTGGAGGCAGCATTGTGGAGGAAACCTTTTGAAAGCAAATTGTTATCACGCTAGAACTCTGCCAGGTGTCTGAAATTGCATTACAAAAACCATGTTCTCTGCTCTGTTTAATTTCCTCTTTTTTTCGGTCGGCTAGCCTCTTTCAGGTCTTCTCGGAGTCGGGCTGTTTGCGAATGCAAGCTGCCTTTGTGTAAGGAGTGTTCATGCGCCAGAGGGCGCGAAGAAGACTTCAAACAATGCGGAGGAAGATGAACTCGCCCAAACCACTCGGAGTCCCGGCTCATGCACATCACTCAACAACGCGCTCAAGAACACTCTGGGCATCTGCTTTATACCTTAAGCATCACAGGGTGCACTTCCAAACAAGCTGTTAAGGCCTTCAACGTATCCAGAACATCCGTCACCCAATAGGAGATGAAAAGGGACAATGATGTAGCTGTTCAGTCTGGTTGTACTGCCTTGGCCTGCTTCTAATTGTTCAGAAACAAATAAAAAATGGGAGCCCATAGGCAGCAAGATAAAATATTTGTCAAGGATCACACAGGTTGGTCAAGAAAGTGTGCTGGCATATGAACTTGTGTATTAGGTTCAACAGCAGTCGACACCTTAACCACTAAAGCACAACACAACCTGCACTCTAGACAGCACCTCAACTCAGCTGCTAGCAAACATCTTAACTCAGCATCCAGACCAGATATCAGATAAGAGTTCTAGGTTCTATTTTAACCCCAACACTACACCAAATGTCTACTAGAGATAGAATAGATTTTTAATCAGCTTCTTCATCTCAGCTTGGCTTAACCTTGGCAAAGTCAAAACGTGTCTCAACTCAGCTTGTTTAACAAAGTCCAAAGTACCCATTACATTACAATTACATTTGGAAAATGTACCAGTTATCAGTTTAGCCACAGGACCACAAATTGACCCAGTCGGTAGACATTTCCATTCAACCGCTAGGTCACGTGTTTACTCAACCACTGGACAGCATTACTTTCCTGAACAACCTCAACTAACCTAGACCTCATTATTTCCGAGTTGACTCCCTTTTAAAGAATGTTTGCAAACGGACTATGCTAATCACTGCGTTCTTCTTTTTATTCTCTCGCCCTCCGTTGCACAGTTATTTATTGTTCATGCTGTACTCGTTATCTGTGGTTTGCTTACCTACTGTCAGCCTCCTATTGTAATGTAAGACCTTTCTGTTTTTCATAGTGTGTATGTGAAGCGCTCTGATACCTACGGGTCTAGCTAGCACTATATAAAACTTTTAAAATTAAAAAGAAAATTAAAAAAAGAACACATCACACCTCTCTAACAAAAAACACACACATCACACCTATATATAAAAAAAACATATCTTAATCTAGCCACATGGCACATCTCCAAATCAGCTGCTATAACACAGATCAGCACAGCCACTGAAATGAGTTCAACTCAGTCACTAGAGTCCTACCTACTCAGCCCCTTGGCCACACTCAATTCAGCCGCTGGACCACATTCAACTAAGCCGTGAGATTGAGCTTAACTTTGGGCTCTAGTTTTCATGTTAAATCACACACTAGACCACACTAAACTCACCCACAAGACCACATTCATCTCAGACACTTGCCTACACTCATCTCACCCACTGGGCCACTTTGAACCCAGCCACTTGCCACAATCAACTCAGCCATAAGGCCAGGCTTAACTCTGTTTATTATATGTTAACTCAGACACTAGACCACAGATAATTACAATGTTTAGGCTACACTGGCAGAGAATTAAGAGAAGCAAGGGAAGGTGGTGAGGGATATATTGAAAAATAAAGCTGCCAAGTAGCTATATATGGTGGGGAAAGAAGCTAGCAAGGAAAGGAATTGGAAGAAGGTGAGACATAGGCAAGAAGAAGAAAATGGATGTCCAGATTTGTAAAGTGCTTCAGGCAATGCAGGACCTTTGCCTAGGCACTCAAATGACACATTCAATGTAGCCGAGGCACTGGAAGATTTGACAAAGATTGGGCCTGTAAATCTAAGTATGTTCCTGCTCATACTGTGCCAAAATGTGGAGCCAAGATAGGATCTTCGGTCAACCAAGTCTACGCCAACAAGGCAAGAAACCATCCTTGGACTGGAGGAATGAGGGTCAAAAGAATGAGACATACAGAGATAGTTTGTAGAGATGAATGTCAAGGTTAGTTAGGAAGAGAGTGCGAGGTGGGGAAAGGTTGCAAAGTGGGAGAAAGAAACGTAGAGCCAAGAAGGAAGAGTAACAGGGATGTGTGAAGAGAGCAGAAAGCATAACTGTTTCTGATTGTTGGAAACATCTGAGGGGTTTTGAAAGGCACACAAAGGCATCGACGTTGGCAGCTGGTTTTTGCATGCACATGTAGCCTCAAATCTAATTTCTCACCAAGATATCAACCGCAGTGCTAATCGGAAGAGCCATAGGCCACCACAGTCGCAAGTGGGGCCCCAAATAACCTGTCCTCCAGTAGGCGTCCCTCCTTGACCTCGCTATTATGAGGGTACTGGGCAGCCTTTTAGGGATGCTGATGACAAAGCCCCACAAGATCCTCTACCAGGACCAGTTGTCGCACTCATCTTGAGTGTGTGTGAATAATGTGAATGTGATTTTAAGTGTGCCCAGTCAATTGTGTCTGTGTGGTTGTGCGTGTTCGTGTTTGAATGTGTGTGTGTTTGTGTGTATCAAGATGGCAGATGTATACACAAGATAAGTTAGTGTTCCCCTCCTTTGGAAAAACCTCCCAGCTCTGGACTTCTGTTGTATACTCATCTGCCTTGACTCCTCCTGAGCTCAGGGGGACTCCTGTGTATAACTTTACTGTGCCAAACGTTGCGGTGTAGCAAGGATGGCCAAGGCCCCACCTGTCCTGCTTATGTTGTAGAAGGCAGTCAGAACTTGCGTCCCATGGCTACTTACAAACCTGAGCCCCGTTGTCACTTCATCTGCTGCACTCTTGATAGCAAGGCCCCTGGTCCATCCCTCCTTTCTTCCTGACAGGGCTACTTTCTCTATCCTTCCCACTTAGGCATCTCAACTCGGAGGGCGCCTGTGAATTATGCACAGGACTGTTAAAAGCAAAACGACAATCATGAACATTACCTGCGCCATCTTGTCTGGTGGAAGTTCCTACGTGCACATAAGCTGCAGTCATTCTGACCGAGCCATTTTGTATTCTGTTGGTTACCTTTGCTTTACCCTGCCCTTACTAGCATCCCTCCGACCCTCTGACTGACCTGGTATGTGTGCTGGGGGCTATGAACTCTATTGCCACAACAAACCTCAGCACCACCTGCTGCCATAAAACTCGTTCTTCCTCTCATCTCTGTTTACAGGCACGCCCTTGGCCATTCTCTCCCTCCCTGCACCTGGTCACACAAACATGTTTTATTGCACTGCCAACAGCAAGACTTGTTTTCACCAACAATGGAACCTGTTTTTATCAACAGAACGGACTCTTAGATCTGGCTGGTCTCACATGTTTTAGACGGATGTATGACGTTACAACGCATACTTTTACCACGCATGCCTTTACAACGCATAGCGCTTTGGGGTGCTGGACAGTGAAAAGTTTAATTTACTATTCCAACTCCAGTCCCCGTGGACACTAGGGAAGGTGTTGGATAGTAAATTAAACTTATTCCCTATCCTAGAGCGCCCCCCAGCGCAATGCGTTGTAATGGTTTGCGTTGTAATGACTGCGTTGTAATGGTAGTGCGTGGTAAAAGATTTGTTGTAAAGGTTGTATACCGTTTTAGTCCCTGAAGCAAGGTCCGGCTGCAAGATAAGATTGTCTGTTTGACCTGGGTGGCAGGAGAATGACTGTTGGGCTTGTGTGACAACCTGCCCGGGGCGGGGACTCCAAGCTTGTGTAACCATGTTGATGAAACAAATGCATTGTGTCAAACCTGTATAAAAGGAAGAGCCAAAGGAGTTGCCGGCAGACCACCTCCCTCAGACATCCCGGTGTCTGCAGTTGACGTGGTCTCCTCATGAGAAATAAACCTTTTCTTGTCTTCCAGTTTCCAGCGCTTGCCTCATTATTTTGGTAACGGGCCCAAGGTGAATTATAGGTGAACTCTGCACCGGGCAGCATTGGGGTCTTAGAAGACTCACTGCCTTTCACAAATTGGCGACCCAACGTTGGGGCCCATCAGCGACACATGGGTCTGGTAGAGAGGTCCTAACGATGGAGTGAACGACTAAACGATTGGAGTGTACCTGCCTGAAAAAGACCCTTGTCTGGCTGCCGATCGAGGGAACTTCGCCGGTTCCGAACAGAACTCTCTCGAGTGACATGCGGTCCTGACCGGGACCTTACAGGAACGCCGCATTGATCGTTGGAGTAAGAGGACAATCAGGCGCTGGAAGGGGAAGACGATGAACTGTCAATACGGTCCGGGTAAGGTCGTGAAAAAACAACTTGAATTGATCGATTGATTAATTGAAATACTAGTATTCCTTTTTGAGTTATTTGAGACATTCCCTGCTTGCAAACAACGTAGAATGGGAATATTCTCTCTTTGCATACAGTGAAGGACAGGTAGTGCAGACTTTTTGTCTAAATTGACTGATTGAGATATTCATTTTGACCGCTAAATACGTCATGCCTGTTTTCTCTAGATTGTTCGATTGTTTTGGACCAGACCATTTGTTAGAGGTCAGTCATCCGGCACCGCTGGAAGGCACCCCTAACAAGGACATGTACGTAAAGTATGGATTAGCCACCGTAGCTTATAGCAAACTATGGCAAAAATACACTAGGAAGGACTGGGTAAATCAGTGGCCACTGACGGGATCTTTCGATCCCACTAAAATAGAAACGTTAGAATTAGCTCTCCACAAAAAGAAAGCTAGACCAGCCATGTTTGACAGTTTGACATCCGTGCACTGAATTACTCCCATTGAGGACGCTGACAGACCTGCTTGTTAGCTTACTGAACTGCTGCCTGCGAGGGCGTTGAGAGACTCGTTTTCCCGTTTTCCAGCTTTACTAATTGCGGTACCCGCTTCGCGGGTTCCGCTGCGTATCACTCCCGCTTCTGAGCCTTGGATTTCTACACTCTGGTGAAGCGTGTGTTGGGCAGGGCTGCGAGCGAGCGGGGCCGGACTTCTAGGACCAGAAGCCCCGGCAAGCCGCGCCTCTCGTCACCTGGCCGCTCTCCCTGTCAACCGCGCCCCGCCTGCACACTAGAAAGACTGGGGAGGAGGAAACCGCCGTGGGACACATCCGTGCACTGAATTACTCCCATTGAGGACGCTGACAGACCTGCTTGTTAGCTTACTGAACTGCTGCCTGCGAGGGCATTGAGAGACTCGTTTTCCCGTTTTCCAGCTTTACTACTTGTGGTACCCGCTTCGCGGGTCCCGCTGCGTATCACTCCCGCTTCTGAGCCTTGGATTTCTACACTCTGGTGAAGCGTGTGTTGGGCAGGGCTGCGAGCGAGCGGGGGTCGGACTTCTAGGACCAGAAGCCCCGGCAAGCCGCGCCTCTCGTCACCTGGCCGCTCTCCCTGTCAACCACGCCCCGCCTGCACTCCATAGGTGTACGTACTTAAGAGGAGGTCTTCCCCCCCTGCGCGGGAGCGCGCGGGAGTGCGCCGGGAGAAGCCCGGGACAAGGGCGGGACCGTCTGTGGCTGTCAGGGGCCGAGGGAGGCCGGGCTGGGCCACCTCATTGACATCTCCTTTGTGGACCAGCCAAGGTACTGTGCTGTATGAGGAAAACTCCGTGGTCTATTGCCATTTATTGTCACTGAACTGTTTTCGATTGGTCCTACCAGTTATTCGTATCCTCCATTCTTTTTCCGGTTACCAGACGGGGGTCAGTAGGAAGAGGGTCTTTCCGAGCCCTCACTGAATCGCCCAGGAACAGGGACTAGTAGGAGGGGTTATTGTTACAGAAAAGGACTAGATCGTTCCTTTTCCAAAGCGAAGCAGTACCTGACACACAGCGCCTGAACTCTAAGAGGTGGCTGAGACCCAGAGGAGAGCGAGTTGTTCAGAGAAGGACGCCAACACCGCCACCAGCCGCGCCGCCGCCTCGGGACTGCATATCCCGACAGCCTCAGCGGCGGCGCGTTCCCCGACGCGTCACACGCGCCGGGAGGGGCAAATAAAGCAGACAGCCCTCGGTGGAGCGGGGGGAGCCGTTCCTTTTCCAAAGCGAAGCAGTACCTGACACACAGCGCCTGAACTCTAAGAGGTGGCTGAGACCCAGAGGAGAGCGAGTTGTTCAGAGAAGGACGCCAACACCGCCACCAGCCGCGCCGCCGCCTCGGGACTGCATATCCCGACAGCCTCAGCGGCGGCGCGTTCCCCGACGCGTTACACGCGCCGGGAGGGGCAAATAAAGCAGACAGCCCTCGGTGGAGCGGGGGGAGCCGTTCCTTTTCCAAAGCGAAGCAGTACCTGACACACAGCGCCTGAACTCTAAGAGGTGGCTGAGACCCAGAGGAGAGCGAGTTGTTCAGAGAAGGACGCCAACACCGCCACCAGCCGCGCCGCCGCCTCGGGACTGCATATCCCGACAGCCTCAGCGGCGGCGCATTCCCCGACGCGTCACACGCGCCGGGAGGGGCGAAATAAAGCAGACAGCCCTCGGTGGAGCGGGGGGAGCCGTTCCTTTTCCAAAGCGAAGCAGTACCTGACACACAGCGCCTGAACTCTAAGAGGGTGCTGAGACCCAGAGGAGAGCGAGTTGTTCAGAGAAGGACGCCAACACCGCCACCAGCCGCGCCGCCGCCTCGGGACTGCATATCCCGACAGCCTCAGCGGCGGCGCGTTCCCCGACGCGTCACACGCGCCGGGAGGGGCAAATAAAGCAGACAGCCCTCGGTGGAGCGGGGGGAGCCGTTCCTTTTCCAAAGCGAAGCAGTACCTGACACACAGCGCCTGAACTCTAAGAGGTGGCTGAGACCCAGAGGAGAGCGAGTTGTTTAGAGAAGGACGCCAACACCGCCACCAGCCGCGCCGCCGCCTCGGGACTGCATATCCCGACAGCCTCAGCGGCGGCGCGTTCCCCGACGCGTCACACGCGCCGGGAGGGGCAAATAAAGCAGACAGCCCCCAGCGTCGCGGGACGCGAGCGGGACACCCGGGGCTAAGCCCGGGCAAAGGGCGGGCCCTCTACGGCCCTCCAAGGCCTGACTAGGCCGGGCTGGGCCAACTTCTTTACGTGTCCTTTATTGCCATATTCCCCTCCGACTTGTGACTATGGCTAAATTGGGCATTGATGCCCACAAAAACTGCAGAAGGGAGCTCAATCCTGGGACCATTGGATAAATTCTTTTTTAAAGCAACCGGCGAAATAGATAGAGATCTGGCCCTGGCTGAGCGCCGCGTCGCACGGCGACAATCCATAGAGCAACTGAAAAACACTATTTTTGATCCTTGTCTGACACCTACCCCTGAGCCTCTCCCTTTAAATTCGACCCTGGAAAATACAGACGGGGATCCTTTGAATACGGATAACGTTCCATTATTGTTTCAATCCTATTTTTCCCCGAAAAATGGTCGATCTACTCCATCTCCATTAAAATTGGCTAATAACACAACCACTGCATCTACTGACCTTATCGACCTGGTCACTCAAAACTTGCCAAAGATTGCAGAGTTTGTTGCACCGGATATAATAGAAGTTTCGTCCCCCCTGGACACACAAAAGTTAACTATGTTTCAACCATTACCCGTTGTATTAAGGCCAAACAAATCCTTACCCGCCACAAATTTATCCAAAAAGAAACAGGCTATCATCCGATCTCCACCTAAAAAACGACGAAAAAGAGCTCCAGTAAAAGGGATTCCTAAAATTCACACTTCGGCTAAGGATCAATTAACTAAAGAATTGCTACAAATTGTAGAGGGTACATCCATTTTACCGCGGGAAACTCTTACTTCTTGTGTCCCCCCTACAATTAAAGACTTTGTGGACGCAATGGAACACCTCATCAAGGCACTTTTAATACCAATACTTGAGAGAGTGAAGAGAATAGGTTCTCAGCTGGACACCCTTTTAGGAACCCAGATCCAAAACCATGCTGGTAAAAGGGCCCAAGAAGCTCCTTCAAGCTTCAATAATGGAGATAAAACCCAGAGCACTGTAAAAACTGCCACGTCCATAATAAAGCCCACTACTTCGATAGCTGGAGGAAAAAACTCTAATAAAGAACAAAAGACTCTGGTCCAAAATTCCAAGAATGTCATGACCCTTTCTAATCAACAAAAAACCCTACCATCAGACCCAACTAATAAGATGGCATTAAAACAAAATCCAGCTCCCCTCCTAAAAGCGCCTCCTAATACTCAGGCGCAAACGCTACAAATAAATTCTCTTCTGGCTTCGGCAAAAATAGGCAATACACAGCCTACACTAGAAAAAAATAAATCTGTCGCACAATATGAAAAACGTCCACGGGAAAGGTATGTAGACCTACCCCCCGCTGCATCACAAAACGTTATAGTATTAACGGGGGTCTTACCATTATCTGCTACAGGAGGTCATGAAAATCACCAAAGCCTAAAAAACAAGGTGATTTTCTGGCTTAGGGAGAACAGACCCTTACCTCCCCACATAAATGGCGATATAATAATGGTAAGAAGAACAAATTGGGTCGGAATTCGCCCTAAAGATATTGATGGGGACGTAGTAATTGTCACATTCAAAGACCCAAGGGTCATTACACATATCACCGATTGGTTTTCTGGGTTTAGCAGGGGTCCAATATCACCTAAACCTCTGGCTTACTTTTACCCTGAAGCTCTAATGCCCCCTAAGCCACATCAATCAAAAATTTATTATGACAAATACTCATTGGCACACCCTAGAAGACCACCTTATGACAAATATCCCACAAGGTACCGAGCAAGGGATCACACATCTTTCCCTTTTATTGACTATATGCAATTGCCGACACCACGATATAACCCTGTGGGTTATGCTCAACCTTCCCCATTCATAAATCCGTCCTGGAACTTTCCTTGCCATAACTTTTATGAGCCACTCTATGGTCTTGATGACGTAGAGTGACTCTTTCAAGGCAAAGAAGAAAACCAGGGTAGTATGCATGCTGTAAGAGTAACTGACCATCTCTACGCCATTCAGGATGATCCGGTTGTTGGGCTTGACAAAAACTTTTTAATTAATGGGGCTAGAAATAGAGAAAAATCCATTGAAAGGGGCAAAGTCAAAAGTGCACTATGGTTAGGTCCAAAACGCACTGACAACATTCTGTCACAACAAATGGAACTTAAGAATAAGACTTCCTATTTGCATTTCCTCTCTTGGAACCTGGCGGGACTTTCCTCAAAAATTATATTACCAGACTGGATAAAGGTGATTAATCAGTACTCTATCCTGTGCTTTCAGGAAACTTGGGTGATTTCTCCAATCCATCTACAGGGTTTTCAAACATTTCACTCTCCAGCGTCTGTGTGTAAGCAGGGCAGACACAAAGGGGGACTCTGTGCGTATATTAGTGTAGTAGTTGCCCACAGGATCAGAAAAACTGTACTTAGGGACTCTTTCCAAGTAATTGTCATGGATATTGCCCCGTCTCTCTTATTGTTAATTGTTAATTTTTATAACAACTTGTCCGTGGAACAATTGGAGAAAGCAGTGGACAACCTACAACAAGCCCTCTTAACGATCAAAGCAACCTCTGGAGGAGAGTGCGCAATACTTTTTACGGGCGATTTTAACTGCCACATCTGTCCAAACACAATGAGAGATGCCTGTGATATCTATGAGACATATGAGCTGGACTCTGCTGAAGCTATTTTCAATCATTTCCAACACACAAAATCAGGGGATCTGCTTAATAATTTTGTGACCTCTCTCAATTTACATTTAGCTAATGAACTTCTTCACACCCCAAGATCTCTTAAAACAACCTTTCATGGCAGAGGAACGAACTCTATCATAGACTTTATATTTTTCTCAAAAAATCATGCTTCACTAATATCAGGCTGGGACACCCTCAACCATCCTTATAGTGATCACTACCCTTTGTCTATATCTGTGGAGCTACCTTCCCTAATTTCGGGTCATAAAAGATTAGAGGTAAGATATGATCAACCAATCCAAATGGGAGCCATAAACGGTTATACTGTTAAATGGAATAAAATCAATCCAATTAATCTTCTCAAAAACCTAGTCATCAAGAGGAGGGAGGACATTAATATCTGTCTTTCTAACAACGATAACCCCAATGACATCTGTAAAGCGTTCATCAAAATTCAGGCTACACTGAAAGAATTACTGACGCGCCAGTTCAAATCCGGACCTATTGTACACAAAGGGTGGTTTGATAAGAAATGTTCCATGGCTCTAAAGTCTTTAAAGAATTTGCTGCGTGTCACACCCAAACCACTTCCAGAAATACGACAGGCCAGAATCCATTATCGCCTATCCATTAAAAATAGAAAAAGGGGGAGGAGCTTCGCCGGCGACCAAGATGGCCGCGTGAGCTCGGAGCTCCGAAGACCTCCCGATCCTCCGCAATAATCCTGCTACCCATCCTGTCCCACGATTGTGGGAATCGACTGCTAAGCCGGTCCTGATGCGGCACCCGCTTTCGGAATGAAAATCTGACATTCCTAGACTCAGTTAGCTCGACGGACCCCGGAGGCTCCGCCCGCGTCATTGGCGACCGTCGAGGGGTACAGCGGTGTCCTCACATGGTGCCTCCCTGCCTGCGCTTCGTCCCCCCGATGGGTGCCTCTGATCTTTGAGCGCCTTGCTGCACGGCCTCGACACGGGACCTTGGCAACACCGCTGTGTGCATTGTGCATATTGTACGAAGCTTCTTCGCCCCTGTTGACCGCCCGGCCCGTGAGTGCCAACATGGCGGGCAGAGGTGACCCGGACAAAGGCAAGTCTCAGCGGCTCAACAGAAAACCATCCCAGTCCCAATCCACCATTCCGGAGCGATTTTCCCAGTCTAAGGGATCACCGGGACTGTCGGGCCGCACTAAAGACTCGAGAAGGGATGAATCGCCGGACGACTCTGAAATAACACTTCGGGACGTCATGGGTGCGATAACGGGGGTGAAGACGGAGATGCACACTCTCCGCGAGGAACTGTCCAGCAAGGTTGACTCCCTGAAGATTGAGTTGAACCTCATCAGGACCGACCTCGGGAAGACTAACGACCGGGTGAAATCGCTGGATCTCAAGACTTCTAGCCTGGTCACTGATGTGTCCGATATTCAGACGGAGGTGCGTGACCTGAAGATGGCGAATGGATTGCTGGCGCGTCGACTGGACGAGTTCGACGGTCGCGCGCGGCGCCAAAACGTTCGCATCACCGGGGTGCCGGAGAAGGCTGAAGAGGACTCGACTGAACTCTTTGTGGAGGACCTGGTGGTTAAGAACTTGGCACCGGGGGGCCTGAGTAAGTTCTTTTCGGTGGAAAGGGCCCACAGGGTACCGGGTGGGCCGCCGAAGTCGGGCGCCTCCCCTCGCCCTATCATCGCAAGGCTCTTTAACTATAGAGACAGAGACGCTATCCTGCAGGCATCGAGGACCGCGGGCCCTCTACGCTTCCAGAACTCTGAGGTGAACTTCTTCCCGGATTTCACTCAGGCTGTCCAGAAAAAGCGCCAGAGCTTTACGGGAGTGAAACGGAGACTGAGGGAGATGGGCCTGCGTTACTCCATGCTTTATCCTGCCAAACTCCGCATCGAGCGTGACCACCGGACCTTCTTTTTTGACTTTCCAGATGACGTGGGACACTGGCTTGATACCCTGCCCCAGGAGCGACATGAACCGGCTGACCAGACGGAGGAGACCACCGGAGGCGCGGAAGCACAGGAATAATTGTTCAATCACTTGACTTTCTGAGAGCTGGGTAGCCGTAAGGGGCATCGACTTCAGACATTGCTGCTATTGGTTTGACTCGTTTTGTAAATAATATGGGGGATGACGGGGGGGATGGGATGCCTCCTTTCTCCTCTGTGGGCTTCTTGTAGATTAGTTAAGGGGCGACAGGCACACTGCTAGTTGGGGTGGATTATAGTCTAATGCAGGGGTGCAGGGTGGTGGGTAGTTGGGGTGTGTTTTTTCAACTTCTTTCCATGTTTTACTCTTTGTTCTGGCTGAGGAGCTATTGGACTGATATGTTATCACTGTGGGCGCCATTGCGGGGGGGGGGAGGGGCGGAACGTCCTTGATGATGGGGGGTAAATCTCTTAACTTGTTGAGCTGGAATGTGAACGGGTTGGGGGACCACATTAAAAGGGGTGTCGTGTTGCAGATGCTCAAGCGATGTTCGCCGGATGTGGTTTTCTTGCAAGAGACCCATCTAGTGGGTCACGCCTGTAAAGCGTTGAATAGACGTGGATTCAAAATGGTGGCACATTCGGGGTTCTCCTCGGGATCCAGAGGGGTGGGTATCATGGTGCGCATGTCCCTCCCGTTGGAGGTGGAGTCTGTGCTTGCTGATGAGAGAGGCAGATATGTGGCTGTGGTGGGCAAATGGGAGGGCCGCACGCTAGTTTTGGTTTCGGTTTATGTTCCCCCGGGGCTGCAGGAGACTACTTTCAGGGATCTGGGTGGCGCCATTTTAGGTCTCCCCGAGGGATTGTTGCTCGTGGGTGGTGATTTCAACTCCGTAGTCTCGGGAGACTTGGACCGCTTCCCATCCAGAGACCTGCGCCCTTCTCAGTCCTGGCTACCTGATTTTCTGAGCTCCATGGGGATGGTTGATTGCTGGCGATTGTTACACCCCACCCAGCGGCAGTACACTTTCCTCTCGGGTGCCCACGGTAGCCTTTCTAGAATAGATTACGTCCTCACCCCGGCTGCCCAGGCGCAGTCTGTGTCCACCGCGCGTCTTTTGGCTAGGGGCATTTCGGATCATTCCCCGGTTTGGGTCTCTTTTGACTTCCAGATACCCGCGTCCTCGCGGGTGGCACCCATCAACCCATGGTACTTCCGCGACCCGAAGACCAGGGCGCTCCTGGCTAAAGCTATGGATCGGTACTTTGCCGAGATTACTGACTCCGTTGACTCTGCCGTCTCCCTTTGGGAGGCCTTTAAAACCGTGCTTCGTGGCGAGGCCTTCTCCCTGATTGCGGAGGCCCGCCGTCGACGGGATGAGGATGTGGTGCGGCTGGAGTCTGATCTCGCTGACTTAAACTCCCAACTGGCGCTGGGCCCGTCTCCCGACCTACTTCACGCTCTCTCCCTCAAACAGTCCGAACTCCGGGCGACTGCCACTGACGCGGCGAAAGCCTTGAGCAGGGAGCAACAGGGCAGTATATATGACTCGGGAGACAAGGCGGGCAAGCTCTTGGCGTGGTTGGATAGACGGGAGCTCGCGTCCCGGGTGGTCCCAGAGTTGGTGGGTGCGGATGGCCTGTCCCTGACGGACCCGGCGGCTATAGTTGGGTCCTTCGCAGAATATTTTGAGGGGGTCTATACCTCCGCGAATCCCCTCCCGGAGTCTGTTTCGGCTTCCCTTCTGGAAGACATCGAACTTCCCTGCCTCTCAGATCTCGAACGAGACGACATGGATCGGGACCTGACCGTGGATGAGGTGGCCTTGGCGATCCGGTCGTTGCGCTCTGGCAAAGCGCCGGGACCCAACGGCATCCCGGTTGAGCTTTATAAACTCAAGGCCGACACACTTGCCGCACCCTTGTTGAATATGTTCCTTGAAGCCCGCGAGGCAGGAGAACTCCCCCTCGACCAACGACTTGCCACTATTGTGGTGATACACAAGGAGGCAAAACCGCGTGATTTATGCCGGTCCTACAGACCCATCTCACTTTTGAACGCAGAACCCAAGATCCTGGCCAAACTATTGGCCAACCGGCTAGTGGGAGTGATCTCAGACCTGGTTCATCCGGACCAGTCTGGCTTCATACCGCACCGGAATACGGCGCTCAACTTGAGACGGCTTCACGCGGTCATGGCACGTGCTCATCTGCTTCGTGAACCCGCAGTTCTCACCTCCCTTGATGCCACTATGGCCTTCGACTCGCTGGAGTGGAATTACCTATGGGCAGTCCTGGCCAAGTTGGGGTTTGGACCCGCTTACATCGGTTGCGTCCGGCTGCTGTACTCTGCTCCGCTGGCTAATGTGGCAGTTAATGGTCAGTTGTCGGCCTCCTTTGCGTTGCACAGGGGCACTAGACAAGGATGCCGGCTCTCGCCGCTCCTGTTCGCCCTGGCGCTTGATCCTCTGGCGGCTTGGATCAGGACGCACCCCGATGTCTCCGGGATAACGTGGTCCCCAGGTTTCGAGGACCGGGTGTCGCTTTACGCGGACGACATCCTTTTGTATCTTACCTCTCCCTGCCGCTCGCTCATTGTAGTTTTTGACCTGTTGGGGACCTTTGGGGCCCACTCGGGCCTGGTGATCAACTGGTCTAAGTCCTCTTTGTATACGTTGTGTGGAGACACTCCGCGCCTCCCCCGTGGGTGCTCAATACAGTTAGCCCAGCAGGGCTTTCGGTACTTGGGCATTTACGTGTCGCGGGACTCCCGAGCCCGATATTTGCACAATCTACTTCCACCATTGGTGCGGCTGCGCCGGGACGTCGAGGGTTGGAAGAAGCTACCGATCTCCCTGATGGGCAGAGCTGCGTTATTTAAAATGATGGCGCTGCCTCGCTTCCTTTACGCTCTGCAGAATACCCAGGATCCCGTGCCAGCTAAATACTTCGGGGAGATCGAATCCTTGCAGCGAGCGCTGTTGTGGGATGGTAGACCACGAATCTCGTTGGTCAAGCTGACCATACCATGCTACGATGGGGGTATCGCCCTGCCTGATGTGCGACGCTACTACTGGGCGTCCCAGCTCGCGGCAATCAACCATGGCCTCTACGGCCCGGCGACCAACCCGGGCTACGCCATGGATCGGTGGCTCGTGGGTGACGGGAACTATTATAGAGCATTATACTCCAGGTCTCGGGATCGGAAGCTGACGGGCCCCACTAAGACGATGGTGCATATATGGCGTGCAGTCACTGACACCTTGGGCTGGAAAGATAGGGTTACCATGGCCACCCCACTGTATGACTCGGACATACTGGGAAAGCTGTGGCATACTAAGGGCTTCGACAGATGGAACACCATTGGGATATCTAAGGTTGGGGACATGGTGGCAAGGGGAAGGGTCAAGACGTTTGAGGTGCTACAATCTGAGTTCCAACTGGCGGCGACGGAATATTTCCGACACGCCCAGCTTAGCCATGCCCTCTCCCCCCATATATCGGAGGGGGAGGCGATCCCCGAATCGTCACCCCTGGAGGATCGGGTGCTGGACGGTCACATGCCGGACAGCGCTATCTCCCTCACGTACAAGAAGCTAATTAATGTGAGAGTTGATTTGCTTGAGCGATTGAGAGAGCACTGGGTGAATGATGGCATAGAGGTGGACGACGAGGAGTGGCAGTCGGCGGTCTCCTCCCCTAGAGAGGTGGCCATATCGGCACGGCTCCGCCTGGTTCAGTTGAAGATACTGCACAGGGTGTATGTCACCGGCCCCAGACTCATACATATGGGGCTCTCAACGGATGGTCTGTGCCGGCGGGGATGTGGTATGCTTGCGACCTTCATGCACATCATATGGGAATGTCCTGGAGTTGCCCGGTATTGGACACGAGTGCATGAGGTGATGGAAGAGGTGACTGGTGTGGCCCTACCGGCTGAGGCCCGGCGATGCCTCCTCAATATTTGGTGCCCGAATGATTACAGCGTTGCCCAGACCCGTTGGGTCACCTTGGGCAACATGGTGGCCAAGAGAGATATCGCCCAGAAATGGGGTGCGCCTGCTCCTCCCTCGCTCAGCTTATGGGAAACCAATATGGACTGGTGCATGCTGCGTGAGAAGACGGTGTATGTGGCCAGGGGCAAGCCTAGAATGTGGAGGTCTGTGTGGGGTGCTTGGAACTCCTATAGAGGTGATATTTGCGACCCCCCTGTGGAGATTGACTCCGATGTCCAGCTTTCCCCATAGTGCCCCTTACCCGTGGTTCCAGATAGGTTATCCTGGAGTGCTACCTCCCACATGCCTTACTGTTGTCATTATTATTGTGTGCTGTCTTGGGTGTGCGGCCCTCGACCCCCTCCCGCTACACAAGTCCGCTGTCTCTGTACCGTCCTCAGCCTACCTTCTTCCTCTTTAACTTTCTTTCGTGCTTAATGCACACTTCTTTCTCCTGGCCTTTGAGGCCTTCTTATTTCTTGGTTTATTCATTTCTAGGTTCGACATTATTTGAAAATTAAACCTGATTGCTTCTGCATATAGTATTGTACACAACCTTACCTGCTACCTCGATGCTGCCTGGCCTCCGGGATGTATGGCTGAATAGCGGTGTACTTTTTCTACAAATAAAGGTTTTCCCAAAAAAAAAAAAAAAAATAGAAAAAGGGCACTAAAAATGGAAGCTTGGCAGAATTTGGTGACAACATCTGAAACCGGGGACATGTCAGCCTTCTGGAAACTTATCAATACTCCCCTGCCGTGGGTAGTAATGCCTGAGAGGTGTTTGGACATGGCAATAAATGGCGAGACGTGGGCGGCCCATTTTCAAAAACTATATAGCAAACCCACTTGCTCAAACAACTCTATACCAGAATGCATTTCATCACCAATCTCAAGTTCATCTCGGGAGAGCTTTTGTAAAATTGTATTCTCGTACAAGGAGGTTGAACTGGCCATTAGGGAAACACCCCCTGGGAAGGCACCTGGACCGGATGGCATTCCGGCAGATGTGTACAAGGCAGAAATAGAATTTTGGGCCCCCCTACTGACTTCTGTTTTAAATTCCATAAATACTTTTGATCTACTTCCATCATGGGCTGAGGCAATAGTAATACCAATCTTTAAAAAAGGAGATAGGCACTTGCCATCGTGCTACAGACCCATATCCCTGCTCGACACCCTAATGAAAATTGTCGGACGTATCATCCTGAAACGTTTAACTAATTGGACAGAAGATAAGAACATACTGTCGAATTTACAATATGGTTTTCGGTCAGGCAGAGGAACAATAGAACAGACCCTCAATTTACACCTTATCATGTCTAAATACGTCGATATTAAAAAGCGAAGCTTGTACATAACGTACATAGATTTAACTTCAGCATTCGACTGCGTCCTTCACGACCAATTATGGGACATTTTAAAACATCTGGGGATAGATCCATCAATTCTCCTTTTTATTAAGGCCTTGTACAGAGATGCCGGAGCCAGAGTCAGATTTGGCCTGAAGGGAGAGTGTTTGCCACGCTTTAACATCAATAGAGGGGTTAGGCAGGGGTGCATTTTAGCCCCCCTGCTTTTCTCCCTCTATATAAACGCCATCGGCGAACATCTCAAAAACATCGAATGTGACTTTCCAAAAGTAGGTGGTCAAGCTATCCCAATTCTGCTATATGCCGACGACGCGGCTATTCTCTCTCAGACCAGAGTGGGCCTACAAAAAGCTGTTTCTGCATTCACAGTGTTCATGAACGATAGGGGCCTGAAAGTGAACATAGGAAAAACCCACACAATGCTATGTAATATTATTATTATTATTAAGGGGCATTTATAGAGCGCCTGGTTACGCAAGAATGCGTGTCCCCGCGCTGAACTGAAGCACTCTGAGAGAGAAGTAGGGGAGGAGCCCATTTATTTAGAAAAGAGGTACGTTTTTAATTTCCTCCGGAAACTAGATTCGGAGGGGTCCAGACGGAGATTAAGAGGTAAATTATTCCAGTTTTTTTTAATAAAAGACATAAAAACATTCCTTGCCCCGTGTTCATTGAGGGCCAAAGACTCGAGACAGTGGAGGCATTCACATACCTGGGCATTTGTTTACACAAAAAACTAACTTGGAAATCGGCAATAGAAAAGAGGAAACTTGCTTTTGTCAGAGCCATTGGTGGACTCCGAGATTTTGCAGGAAAAATAGGGGGGAGGCCTGTAAAACAATTAATAACTATATATAAAGCAAAATGCGCCTCTACTGCCACCTACGGGGCTGGTCTTTGGGGAATAGATAAAAACATCCTATTGTTACAGATAGTGGAAAATCAATTTGTAAGGTATCTTCTGGCCGCCTCAAAAGCAACATCCGTGGATATGATGCACATTGAGCTGGATCTGCTGTACATATCAGACATTATAAAATCTGAGCCTCTTCTTCTCTGGCACAAAATCTGGACTACCCCCGAGACCGCCTTGAACAGAGAAGTGATACTAGACATTTTAAAATCGGAAGGGGCCAAAACTGTCAACCAATCCAAATGGCTGACCTATGTCAAGAACTTCTTTGCGGAGATCGGGCACCCAGAGTGGTTTACAGATCCTTCGCTATTGGAAGACATCTCAAGAAAAACCCTTAGAAAGACCCTAATGGCCCACCTGGAAACAACTAGATGGAACAAGCAAAAACATCTTAATACTATCCAGGCATACCAAAGGGTGACATCCCATAAGAGACTACAATTATACCTTTCTTCGGATTTCTCATGTTACTCGAGGATGCTGCTTACCAGATTTAGACTGGGTTCCTTCTACCGACTTGTAACTTTCCCTACATGTAACGATTGGACTCAGATTCTCTGCCCCTGCCCTTGTGATGAAAGGTCAATACAATCTAACATCCACACTATTCTTTTCTGTAATTATTATGTGTCTCTGAGGAAAGCCCTTTTGTTACCTCTGTTAAAGAGATGGGGTATTAGGTCCTGTAAAATCGCCTTCGAGCGTCTGCAAGAACTTGAAGACCGGGAGGTGATCTCTACAATGGAACAGTTTTTAAAACTACTGATCAAATTTAGGAAATCCCTAGAATGATATTGGTGACAACAATTGTTGTTTTTAAACGTTGCTTTTAAATGCTGTTTTTAATTGTTTCCTTAACAGTGTGTTTTAATCATTTCCTAAATAACTGATGAATTTTAGATTTAAATTCTATGTCTTCTTTTTCTTATCATCGTGTTTTAAAATACTGTATAATAATGTACGCTTATATGATATTTCCTTGATGAATATCGAATAAAGCTTATTTTGAACCTTTGGAATAGATCTTCCTTATATGAATCTAAGTAGGACCTTGCTGAACAACTCTGTTTTACAGGTGACCCATTCGAGGTTAATACGAACTTAATACAGGTTATCTTGAGAGGTTATTTCATATTTGGACCCCAGCCCCTATTTGTAATTGTATTTGGTCCTTGAATTGATTGGAGTAAGAAACTGCTTATCGCTGTATGGTATCGTTTTTCCCCTGTTTTGTTAGTATTGCGACTCGTCCTCATTTATTTATTCACTTGAGTGCCGTTCTTGACCCCTGATAGCATCTTTACTCTATTGTAAATATGCCTAGAAAACTGGCCCCTGTAACCTCAGAACCACTTAATACCTTAGACTCCTTTTTAGCCCAAGTGGTCAAAAAAATAAATAATGAAAGAAGGGAATCTCTAGGTTTGAGCCAATCACCAATTTTGCTCCCACCGAGCCCTGTCCCCAATGCACAAATGTCTGGCACACCATCACTAGATCCCACAAACTACATATCCGACATTAATTCTCAAGACATTGGCAACGATGATGAAAACTCTGATCTGCTAGTTGACTTGTCAACAAATGCAGTGTTTGACTCCGAGCAACAGCAAAATATCGCAGTGGAAGTTCCCTCACCCTCGTTGCCCGTCACACGGCCTGTGAGAACTTGTAGAAAATCACAAACTAAACGCGGGGGGAAACAGTCAGGAAGGAAAAAGCTTACCACACCACCTAGACACAAAGGGAAAAACGTGGAGCACGATGATGCTGATGAGTTTAGACAAATCATTGACGACGACCTATTCAATAGGATCTCGGATATGATAGATATGAAAATTAAGACCATCATCAAGCCACTTATTGGGAAGATAGACAAATTAACAGCAGAAGTGAAAAAGATGGGTGGGTCGCAAAGTAAGTTGGTTAATGATCTGGAGAATCTAGCCACTCATGTTATTAAACCAGTAGCCATAGCGGAGGAGGACACGGGCGTAGACACAGGCCCCACGGAAGGCCAATTACAGCCTATCCCGGTAGGGCAGTTACCACCACCTGCGCCCAGCCAGGAAGTAACAAGAGAGTCCCCTACTTTACCACCTGTTGTGCCAGCACCACTGCATTTAGGGGATGATTCATCACAATTTGTCATGGAAGCCTCACCAGTAGTTCTGGTATTGGCGAACGTTCCTGTCCTATCACACGGGCAAAAAGAATCCACTCAAGGACTAAAAGATAAAGCTCTATATTGGCTCACCAATAATATGCATATGGCATACCAGGGAGTTGACCAGCTAGCAGGGGAAATTGTTATGACAAGGAGGGTACCATGGATTGGGAATAAGCCAAAGAAGTTTAAAGGGGACTGCGTAGTATTAAATTTTGCTAGCGCAGAAGTACTCCCAAACATTCTTGCTAACATCTTCCCTCCTCAACGAAGAAGTGGTTCCATAATCCCCCTTACCCTGAAATTCTTTTATAATGAGAATCAGATTGCGACCTCTTCTAATATCTCCAGGCCTAGAAGGAATGCAAGAGTTACTCACTGGGGAGGGGAAACTAGACCCAGATATAACAACGACCGTTTCCACCCTATGCTTAGTCTTGGGACAGGGCAATGCAACTTTCCGATTGGGCCAATCGCCAGAACACCTGGGCTAAATTGGCCCAATATAAATAGGTGGGGACCAAACACCCCGGGATATGACAATAGAGGCCAGGGAAATGGGTTTATGGCCAGGCCGGGAAATGAACAGTTTCTGATGCGCCCTAATACCCCACAGCCCATGTGGAACACAACAGTAAATGGATGGGGTCAGGCGGCCACCCCTTTTGACTGGGGATTTGGAACAGGGAACAGGTATGGAGTCTTGTCCAATTTAAATGACTGCGACTAACATATGGAGGTCACTAACTTGGGAAAAGATGCTATAGATCAGCAACTAGATCAGAACAGCCAACGTATTAATGATTTAGATCCCAGTGAGCCCATCCCTCATATAGGGCAGGAAGACCAAGCCACATCTAGATATGAACATCTCCCCATGCTAAATCTGTCTGAGCACTGTGCGATCCAGAGTCTCGCCAGTGATAACCTACAGAGCCTTCCGAAAGTGGGACCTAACGAAGGAACCCAGCTATTACAAGAGGCTGAAGGGGTATTGGTGCGGTATTCAGAATCTAAGACACCCATAGACTCCTGTAAGTTGATAAGTTGGAACATAGCAGGGCTAAATGGCAAGCGACAGGATAAGGCATGGTCAAGCTTTGTTTTAGGCCACCATATTATTGCCCTCCAGGAAACCTGGGACACTTCCGCCAATCTTTGGTGGGATGGGTTTACCAGTTTCACTAAAGCAGCTGTTCCCAGTCGTATGGGGAGGGCCAAGGGAGGCCTTTTGATCTTGTTTTCCTTAGATCTAAAGGGAAGTTGTAGGCAGATTAGCACCGACTCCCCTAACATTTTGATGGTAGAAAGAGTGACTAATAACACTAGCAGGACCATTTATATAAACTTTTACAACTCAGGGAATAGTGACTATAGAGGTTGTAACATCACTGACTTAGACAGCATTTTAAAATTGGTCAGCCAGAATACCAAGTATGACATAGAATACATTTTATTAGGCGATTTTAATATCCACCCATGTAACTTAATCTGTAGGAGAAGTACCAATGAGGGGGATGAAGGACTAGAGGGACCCCATTTCGAACATACCACAGAGGGAGAGGAGCTGGAAGATTTTCTTGCCAACTTCGATTTGCATGAACCAGATGGTGGCACCAGATTGCCAACTTTCACTGGCATCACTCAAGGTACAATAATAGATTACATCTTCGTATCCCTAGGTATTTTAAACCGGGTTATTGCTTACCGTACGGCACAATCACATTTTAGCGACCATAATCCGGTAGAACTTGAAGTGGCGTGGGGAGGTCATATGGGGCCATCCCCAACGATAGTAAGGCCTGTTCACCCCTTGAGGACTTCTGACCAAGGTAGGCGTATGAAATGGGCAAAGGTGGTACCGGGAAAATTTTATGCTGAAAATTTCCTAAAGATTAAGGACCAGGTCGAGATTTGTAAAAATCCCTCTGCCCAGGGTCAAGAAATTGTAGAGGCATTTGAGGCAATATGTGGGCAGTTGTCACAGGATCTTCTAGTAAAGACAAAAAAAGGAACCCCAGGAAATAAGCGTTGGTTTGATTCAGCATGCTCTAAAGCACATAGACTATTGCTGGCAGCCCTAAAAAATACCCCTAGGGTAAAAGATGAGATTACCAGACTTAGGAAAATTTATAAGTTAGCTGTAAAAAAACGAAAGGACATCATTAAACAAGAAGCATGGGATAGTCTCCTTTCGGAGGCAGTCCTGAAGGATAGTAGAAAATTTTGGGAGATTATTAAACAGCCCTTTTTCTCAGACGACAATAACGAATCCATGGACTGCGTTATCCCTGACGAAAAATGGCTGTCTCATTTTAAAAACGTTTATGGGGATACTGACGAAGCGACTAAAGGTGTCTCGTTGACAATCTCAGCCGCCCGCCCCATCCTTTTTAACCAACATGAAGTGGAAAAAGCCATTTTGGCTACTACAAAGCACAAGGCACCTGGTCCTGACGGAGTTCCTGCCGACTTTTTTATGTATTCACCAAAATTGTGGGCTGAAGTTTTGGCAAATGTGTTCAACGCAGTCAATGGTAACTCAGCACCTGCCTCATGGGACACCTCTACCATCGTCCCTATCTTTAAAAAAGGCCAGCGGGATGATCCAGGCTGTTATAGGCCTATATCCCTTCTGGACTCATCTGTAAAAATCTTAGGTAGAGTTCTTTTATCCAGGCTGAGGGAAAATGTTGAGAGCTGTGGTGGGTTGTCTGAGATCCAATATGGTTTTAGGGAAAGAAAGGGGACCATCGAACAGTGCGCCAACTTACTTTTGCTCATCTCCAAATATACTGTGGCCAAGGAGGGGTCAGTGTATGTTGCATTCATGGATCTCTCCTCGGCTTTTGACCTGGTCAATAGGACAAAGTTGTGGGCCATCTTGTTGGAGATGGGTATTGATGAGGCATTGGTTAGCTTTATAGCCACCCTGCACCAAGAACTCTTTTCAAGTGTACGCGTAACGAACGAGGGTAGGTGTACCCCCCTCTTTAAATCATTAAGGGGGGTGCGGCAGGGCTGCATTTTAGCCCCCTTGCTTTTCACCATCTACGGCCTGGGCGCACATCTAGGTGGGCAGGAAGTCGACGTCCCGCGTGTAGGAGCGGCTAAGATCCCGGCGCTCCTATATGCGGATGACGCCGTGCTGATCGCTCGCACGGGTGTTGGCCTCCAGCATCTTCTGAATGCCTTTGGTTCGTTTATGGAGCAATTGGACCTTAAGATAAACGTAACCAAGTCACACACAATGGTGGTGGGTCGAGAATGTCGTAAGAAGAGAAGTAAAACATTCACATGCATGGGGGACACGGTTTCTAGGGTATTTACATTCCCCTACTTAGGTGTACTGTTCGATCAGAAAGGGTCCTGGGGTCCGCAGGTAAGAGCCAAGAGGTTGGCTGTTATTAGATCATCATCAGCACTCCTGGGCTTTGCTGGTAGGCTAGGGGCTAGGCCTATGGAAGCTATACTAAAAATCTATAATAGTAAATCCGTGGCTATTGCACTTTATGGTTCCGCATTGTGGGGTTATGTAAATGTGGAACCAATTCAGAGAGCAGAGAATAGATTTATCAGAACCCTGCTTTCTGTACCCCAGTCGACCCCAACCTATTCCATTCATAAAGAAGTGGGCCTACATTTTCTGTCTGACATGCTGAGTATGGCCCCCTTGATTTTTTGGCTAAAAATGTGGATGAATGAAGAACTCCCATTAAATCACAAGATCATGTCTGACGTTCTGTCCCTGGATAAATTCAATAAGATTTCCTTGGCTGGCTTATTTGGCCAAGGCATGTTTAGACCTAGGAAGCCCGGAGCTTTTTACCTCCCCTGAGAATATTAGGATTCAAGACATTGACTTTGTGAAAAAGTCCTTTATGGGAAGGAAAGAAGCATGCCGTGAAGAACGTGAACTGATAAACCCGGCAGTGAGGGATCATTGTTTACTTGTTAACTCGTTATCACTAGCACCCTATCTTGGTTTCGTCACAATCCCCTTCCATAGGTTTCTTTTAACCAAATTCAGATTTAATTTGTTACATTTTTATTTAGGTTCTTTTAATAACTGGCAGAAGCCAGAACTAGCCCTGCCCTGTAGCTGCGACCAGTTTTCTGTACAAGATACAATGCATTTTGTCATGTTTTGTGGGTTGTACTCAGAGCCAAGAAAAAAATATCTGTTGCCTATTCTTAAAGAGGCCGGCTTCACTCAAGTGAGACCGGCTCTGCTCTTTCTACAATTATTGCCCAATCCCCACATTACTTTTTGCATAGCTAATTTTCTGGTAGCCGCTTCAAGGATGAAAGCTGTCTGTCAAGATCAGTCTTAGAGTAAATGTTTTATCACTTATGTCTATGTTTGAACGTAATACTTTTTAATTTTTTGTAACATTTTTTAAACTCGTCGTTTACATCTAATGTTTCTTGTGTAAAAAGGAAAAACCTTGTATGAAATGTTTTTATCTTTTTTCTTTGCTTTGTATGGCTTTTAAATAAGCCGAATAAAGATATTCTGACTGACTGACAGTTTTGGTTTATGGCGAAAAGAGGCAGCTCTAAGAAAGAAAAGAGACGAAGTTAGACAAGATAAAGAAACGCGAAAATCAGCTTACCAAGCCTGTAAAAAGTTAGAAGAAGAACTAAAAGAAAAGGAAATCGATAAAAAGGAACAGGAATCAAAAATATCTGGTTAATGCCCTGTTGGAATGCTCTCAACTCTTTACCCCGAGTTACCGGCAAAACAAAGGATAGATGATGATTTATTACTAGGACCCCCAATCATATACATGCCACCCCCTTATGCCCCTACTCATCCCGTAGTACAACGCCAGGACCCCCAAAGTATAGTCGGAGATGGCACAATCGCCTCAGTCTCCACCGCCTCTCCTCTCACCGAGTCACCCACACCAAATGCCTCATCAAAGGATGCAGTAGTAGAAGTAGAAACAAAAGAAATAGGAACGCCCAGGGTCCCGAGATTAATTAAAAATGAGCGAACAGGCATTGATAAAATAGTTAAAACCCTCATAGATAGGAAAGAAACAGAAGAATATGTAACTGACATATGCGACTCCTATGTTAAAAACCACAGACAATACTTTATTGTACGACTCTGTTATCACACTCTTACTGCATATGAAGAAAAGTACCAAGATATAGGGCCCGAGCGACTAGTGGCTCTCTATAGGAAGGTAGACACCGGAGATGAAGACGACAACGATGTTGCAGAAATATTTTCATCTACACTAGAAGTACTGCGTCACCTCGTAGAACAAGGACAGATAGATAGGGACAGGACAACTAAGATAGCAGGACCCCCGGTGGAGAACCCAGATAGCATGATGCCAATAAAAGAAGCTGCCCCTTATTGGGTACCTCCTAGAGGACAAGGGACTCATGACGATATGAACCATTAAGACGCTAGAGCAAGGGTGGTCTACAATTGGGTGTATCAGCCATGGGACAGACAGGACATTTTGACGTTCTGTAAATCTTTACTGGATTTACGAAAGAACCCCACCGCCTTTTACACCGAGCTAGGTACCGCTCTGGGATCGACAATAATGACACTTGCCGACATAGACATGTTCTTCTGGTTATGTTTGCCAGCAGATGTGTGGAAACAGATTAGGAAAGTAGATCATACCGAACTGCTGGGTCATACCTGAAAACAACTCAACATACTAGATAAACAGCGGAACCCTAGTCAGAAACCGGTTAAAGCAATATTGGACCTCCCTGACAAAATAGTGCAGAAAGTGAAAACGCTGATCTTAGAGAAAAAGATAGACTGGTCCATAGTAACCGCGTGCCGCCAGAAACCACAAGAGGATGTCTCAGAGTATTTCTCCAGATTTGAAACTGTGTTCTCTGATTACAGTGGACAAGACATGTCCACCGCAACCGGACACCACTTATTTGTGCAGAACTACGTCAAAGGACTACTGCCAGATGTATCCCAGAAACTACAAGCCAGGGAAAGCAGTTGGGCAGCATCTAAACCGGCGGCTACTACGAGCATCAGAGAAACGAAAATGACAGGGCTACAGAAAGGAAAAAGAAGGACTTGAAGGAAAGGGTAATGATAACACAACTCCAGGGGGCGAATGCAGGAAGGGAGCAATATAGGGGAGGAAACCAGCAGAATACCCCTAGAGTACAGCCACCTAAGAACAATCCATTGACATCATATGTAGGACGCCAAGACCTAGGACAGGATCGATGTGCATTTTGCAATGAATATGGACACTGGAAATCCCAATGCCTGGCTTTGTTAGGAGCTGGTAGGGGCAGAGGGGCGAGTGAAGCAAGCGAGGAAAGGCCAGGAAGCGTGAACGCATTTGACCATCCCAGACAGAATCAGTACCAACAGACAGATTACGACAACACGTACGACTTTGCATAGGACAGTAAAGGGCCAGGGAGGGATCTAGTCGAGCTCTCTGTTGATCAGCAAGGCCCTTATGTTACCGCTGAGGTCCTGGGCACAAAGTCGCCATTTTTGGTAGACACGGGAGCAACACGTAGTGCACTATCCAAACGACTGATTCCAAGGGCACCCTTGTCAGGCTCACATGTGACCTCAATAGGATTTGACAGTACGCCCTCCACCAACCCTTTGTCCCGACCAATCCTTTTTAATCTTGACAGCAATGGCGTTGAAACGACATTCCTCTCATCTAACACCCCAGACCCCATTATGGGTCTCGACCTTTTGAAACACTTCCATGCGACTATCAGAGGCTCACCAGACGGAGTGTGTGTCATTCTGTATAACAACCCCCAACGCCATAGAGAGAACCCTTTTCAGCACATGTTTTCCATCTAGGAGACTGACGCATCCCTACTGGATACTTTGCCATCACACTTATGGGCTAGGGCTGATTCAGACGTGGACGATTGACCCAGTACACGTAACAATATGACAGGACGCAACCTACTGAAGTTACCGCAGTACAAAATATCGCCAGAGGGTGAGAAAGCACTGACAGAGATCATACACTCTTTGGTAGAGGCAGGGGTGGTAGAAGAAGTAGTGAGCAACATTTGTAACAGTCCCATACAACCGATTGTAAAGAGACAGGGAGAGGGAGACGGAAAAGCCTACCGCTTCATCATTGACCTGCTGGAGGTAAACAAAATCGTAGTGCCACAATACCCAGTAGTTTCCAACATCACGACAATTTTGACTTTAATCCCCTCCACTGCCGCCACCTTCACTGTGATCGATCTCAAGAACGCCTTCTTTTCCATACCTATACACAAGGACAGCCACTATCTTTTTGGATTTACCCTAAATTCCCATTCGTACAGATTTTGTGGAGCAACTCAGGGGTACACTGAGAGCCCTAGCATCTATAGCTAAGCGCTTAAAAGACAGTTGGACGCCATACAATTGCCAGATGGAGTGGCACTAATACAATATGTAGACGGCATCCTTCTAGCAGCAGACACCATACCAATAGCCGTCACAGGCACCATCAAACTACTCCAATTCCTTGCTGAGAATGGTCACAAGGTCTCTCGAAAGAAATTGCAGTTCTGTAGATCACAAGTGACCTATTTGGGTCACCTTTTATCAAAAGAAGGGAGAAAACTCACGCCTGACAGGATCCAGACAATTTTAGACACCCCTGTCCCCAAAGATCAGAAGCAAGCCGCTCATTTATAGGTCTCACCTCATTTTGCCGACAGTGGTTACCGAACTTTAGCCTCATTGTCAAACCCCTTCTCTCCCTCCTAGCTAAAGACATCCCCTCACCTCTCCCCTGGACCCCCGAAAGCCAGACAGCCTTTAAAGAACTACGCAATGCCCTTTGTTCAGTGCCAGTCCTAGGAACCCCAGATTACTCCAAACCATTCTTCCTCTACACGCATGAAAGGGAGGGATGTGCATTGTCTGTCCTAACACAATCAATTGGTCACAAACAACCCCCTTGTGCATATTTTTCTGCCACCCTCGATCCATTAGCCAGAGCGCTGCCAGCGTGCCTGCGCGCTGTGGCAGCTGCAGCAGTTTTCGATACGCCAGAGCGAAGGAATAGTGCTCTCCAATCCAGTCACTGTTTTAGTACCCCATGCAGTCGACACACTACTGAACCAGACAAAAACCCAACACTTGACTAGCGCCCGACTGACAGGATATGAGTTGACCCTGCTAGCACCGCACATTACCCTAAAGCGATGCACCACCCTCAATCCAGCCACACTGTTACCCCTACCCGAAAATGATCCTAACGTGACTCCACTAAACGACTGTGTGACCCTAACCGATGAACAAACAAAGAGTAGAATAAATCTCAGAGACACCACCTTTCTGAACCAGATGGAGAACTATGGGTGGATGGTTCGTGCATCAAACTCGCCGACGGCACCACCTCAGCTGCATACGCTGTCACCACAGCCCGAACCGTTCTGGAAACAGCCTGTATTCCCCAACGTTCAGCCCAGGATGCAGAACTCATTTCACTCACACGAGCGTGCAACTTAGCGACTGACGCAACAGTTAACATATACACCGACAGCCAGTATGTCTTTGCGGTGGTTCACCATTTTGGGATCTTATGTAAAGAAAGAGGGTTCCTGACTTCGCACGGTACACCCATCCTGCATGGAGATTTAGTCTCCGCCTTGACGGAAGCAGTCCTCCTCCTCAAAAAGTTAGCAGTGATAAAATGCCAAGCACATAGGAAAGTGACTGATCTCATTGGACAGGGAAATGCACTGGCAGACGTTACTGCCCGAGCCACGGCAGGAGACAGAACTACGACACGAATGTATGTGACCAGGTCACAAGCTGAACAATGGACTGACGCTAAGACCACTGTGAGGGACATACAGACTACAGGCACACAAGACGAATTGACTGAGTGAGAAAAGGTGGGACTAAAAGACGAGGAAGGTTGCTGGAGAGCTAAAGACGGAAATAAATGGCTGTTACCCAAAGCCTACCTCATCCCCATATTGACCATGGCACATTTACCAGCACACATAGGCTCCACCCCCATGATTGTACTAATCACCAGAGTATGGCATAATGTCAAGATAGCAGAATCTGCCAAACGCCTAGTACAACAATGTATAGTCTACCTACAACACAACCCAGGGAAGGGGACAGTAGTACCACGGGGAGGGTTTGGGGTCCCTGACCACCGCTTTGAAGTCCTTCAAATGGATTACATCCAACTAGAGAGATGCCATGGTCTAAAATATGTACTGGTCGTTGTGTGCCCTATTAGCAAGTGATTGGAGGCATATCCCACCTGCGACAATAACGCCATAGCCACTGCAAAAGTATTGTTGAAAGAATTCTTCCCCCGATATGGCCTTTGCAGAATTTTATGGAGCGACAACGGCCCACACTTCGTAGCCGAAGTGATACAGAACATACTGCAAGGGTTGGGGGTAAAACAAAAGTTCCATGCCGTCTTCCACCCTCAATCAGCGGGCCTCGTAGAGAGACACAATGCAACATTGAAACTAAAGCTAGCCAAAATAGTTGCCACGACCGGGTTGAAATGGCCCGACGCCCTCCCATTGGCATTGCTATCAATGCGCTCCACCTCAACCAAACACAGACTGACCCCGTATGAGGTGGTCTTCAGCAGGCCTATGAGCATTTGTGCGGCACCAAGACGCACCTCGATTAACGATGTCCCGGACATATTAATGTCGGATTATTTGCATAAATTGACAAACGAGCTAACAATTATCCACTAACAGGTGCAGCAAGCCTTGCCTGACGCATCCAGGGGCCCGGGACATGAAATCAAACCAGGGGATTTTGTCCTGATCCGCAACTTCCAAAGAACAAAGAATCTGGAGCCCAGGTGGATGGGCCCCTGGCAAGTCCTGATCACCACTCGAACTGCCCTCCGAGTGGAAGGAAGGTGAAACTGGCTGCACGCCCATCACTGCAAGAAAGTCCCTCCAACCCTGGCAACCTGGGAAGGAGTGGGGGTGCAAGAGGAAGTACTCTCAAAGAACAGACCAGCTTGAGTTGCTACCCACAAGAAGACACCCTCGAACTGTCGGAATTTCCTGACCCCACAGTGCCATCCAAGAAAGGGTACAACCTAAGATCGACGAAAGGAGGGAGCTCCAATGACCAGGCCACTAACTAAGTCAAGGTCTCAGATCAGTAGCACAATCAAAAAACGCTACCAGGAAAGAGCCAAACAAAAGTCTGTGGTCCTGACAGTTGCTGAGCTCCACGAAGATGATGGAAGAAACTGAACACCTGCAAAGCCACCGCAAAAACGCCAAGATTGTTGAACTGCGCAGTACAAAGATAATTGCACTTGTAGCGCATTTCTCACCTGTCTCCTGCTAATGGTCACACTCTGGATCATTGAAGAGAATGCACCTGCATACAGAACATTGTCACCAACCATGCAACCAATCACCAAGAAAGAACACTACCTGGTATCACTACCGCCACATCTCTGAGAACGACGCAAAGAATTCTGGAATAATTCTTTAGTGCAGATGTTGCTCCAGCACAATCTTGTCGCCAATGCTACCAACTGTTGGGTCTGTGGGCTGTTACCACATGCCACTGAACACTCCATCCCTTTCATCCCTTCGCCCTTTTCTGTTCACGGATCTTGCCTTGCCTGGATGATACTCCTGCAAGAAAGTTACAAAGACAATGCCACTTCTGACGAAACAATCGCCCAGTCCTACAACAAGTTCTGGCGAAACATAACAGGAAGAACAGCCGCCCCCTTCTGCCCTCACATCTTCAATGTGACATTCCCGATGAATGTCCCCTCCAAAGAATGAATGGAAATGCAAGTGTTCAATAATCAGACCCACATTTTCCTACCTGAAGAAAAGAACTGCTGCAACACTGACTGTGGCCCTATCTGTGGTGAACGTCTCTGGCCTTGTATGCATCGAAGGCCGTGGGACTAAAAATGTGGGTCACAGCTCTTGTAGCATTGTAAGAACTTTGAACACAGCCAACTCTCCAGCGCTTGTTGCATCCCCCAATATGTACTTTGTTTGTGGAACCAAAGCCTACACCTGGCTTCCAAGAAGCTGGGGGGACGCGTGCTACATCGCCTTTGTTTTGCCACCAACCTACACGGCCCATGCAAAGAATCATCGAGAAAAGCATTCAAAAGACACTGATCAAGCAGACTGTGCCACATCACAGTTCCTCGATGCAGCAAAAGGGCTTGTCCCGCTATGGGGTTCGATGGCAAACAGCCGAGCCATCAGACATCTGTCCCAGGCAGTAGAACCCGCCGTGAACGTCACTGCGGGCATTCTCACCAACAACACTGCTGAGCTCCAAGCGGTCCGTCTGGTTACTCTACAAAATCGCATGGTCCTGGACGTAGTACTAGCGGAGCGTGGAGGAGCATGCTGCATCATCAGTGCCAGCTGCTGTGTGCACATTCCGGATAAATCACATTCTGTCTATGAAGCAATCAAACATCTCCATAGACTGTCTTCAGAAATTCATCAAGGATCAGAGACTTGGACAATTGGAAATTGGCTTTGGGGCATCTTGAAGGACTGGGGTTGGAAAATATCAATGATTCTCTTGGTCCCAGTATTGGCAATATGTGGTTGTTGTTTGGGTGTACACTGTATACCACCTTTGTGTTCTCTTTGCATAAGTACCTTGCGCCCTAAGACTATGCACACTCAGCTAACAAAAATGAGAGTAATGTATGAACAAGAGATACAGGACATTATGAAGATCGAAACAGACCTGCAAGCTGGCTAGTTATGTTCAAAGGGGCGACTGTTAAAAGCAAAATGACAATCATGAACATTACCTGCGCCATCTTGTCTGGTGGAAGTCCCTACATGCACATAAGCTGCAGTCATTCTGACCGACCACAGCCATTTTGTATTCTTTTGGTCACCTTTGTTTTACCCTGCCCTTACTAGCATCCCTCCGACTCTCTGACTGACCTGGTATGTGTGCTAGGGGCTATGAACTCTATTGCCACAACAAACCTCAGCACCACTTGCTGCCATAAAACCCGTTCTTCCTCTCATCTCTGTTTACAGGCAAGCCCTTGGCCATTCTCTCCCTCCCTGCACCTGGTCACACAAACATGGTTTATTGCACTGCCAACAGGAAGACTTGTTTTCACCAACAATGGAACCTGTTTTTATCAACTGAACGGACTCTTAGATCTGGCCGGTTTCACATGTTTTAGACCCTGAAGCAAGGTCCAGCTGCAAGATAAGATTGTCTGTTTGACCTGGGTGGCAGGAGAATTACTGTTGGGCATGTGTGACAACCTGCCCGGGACGGCGACTCCAAGCCTGTGTAACCATGTTGATGAAACAATGTTGGGCTTGTGTGACAACCTGCCCGGGGCGGGGACTCCAAGCTGTGTAACCATGTTGATGAAACAAATGCATTGTGTCAAACCTGTATAAAAGGAAGAGCCAAAGGAGTTGCCGGCAGAACACCTCCCTCAGACATCCCGGTGTCTACAGTTGATGTGGTCTTCTCATGGGAAATAAACTTTTTCTTGTCTTCCAGTTTCCAGCGCTTGCCTCATTATTTTGGTAACGAACCCAAGGCGAATTATAGGTAAACCCTGCACCGGGCATTATTGGGGGTCTTAGAAGACTTGTTGCCTTTCACAGGAACAGGTGGAAGAAAACTCCTTAAATGGAGCAGGAATTTGAATATGCATGAGTAATTCGAAGCATATCATTTGACAATTAAAAGAGAACGGCTGCTTGCAAAGATGTATTTGTAACCGATTGGCTGGTGCTCAAACCTTTGAACTCTTTAAAACCTGATTGGCTGTTGGCTGCTATCCAGTTAATCGGGACATAGGCTGCAGCCCAGCTCTAGCAGGTTGAAGAGCTTCTCTTGGAGAATAGCTGCAAGACAAGGCTGCTGCTTCTGGGTAAGAGCTCTGCCACGACATCCTGGGACTTGAGGTTCTGCCGTGACCCCTCTACTGCTTCCTCCCTGAAGTGCTTCCTGAGAGGGGACCCTGGCTGGGTCAATGAGATCAGCAGAGCTGTACCGAGAAGCTGGACGCCACCCGGAGGCCTTCACCGGAAGCAGTGAAGATTTAAAGCAATGGCAACACAGTGCAGGTGAAACGACACCCACAAGCGGAGACCTTGAATGGTCGGCTAAGCTTCTGAGTAGACTATTGGTAAAACTGGTGGCCCTCCTTTCTCGACTTGTGGTGGCCATCACTGTAATCCTTCAAGACAGGAGTTAAGGCCCTCACCTGTCTTGGGCTGGGGCACCCCATGCGTGTCCTCAAGCCAGACTAGAGGCTTCCGTCACCTTGTTCGGCTGTGAGTAGCACCCAGCCAAACCCTGCGTCCCGACCCAGAGCAGGGGGTCTCGGATGAGGTCTGTGGAGTGAACCTTCGTCCACAAGACCAGGATTACAGATTGTGGTTTGCCACATCCCACACCATTCTCAAAAGGGGCCCCTCCTGAACCCAGGACCAATATTTAGGGTTAGAGAACATTATTGAAACATGACAGGGAGCTAGGACAACGCCATTGACATTTCCTAACTGTTTAACTGAAGCCGAATCTACACATGAAACAAGGAAGAGGCCCAGCCCTAAACTAAGATTGTGAAGTCTCTCGTAACCTGCGAGGAATAGAGTAGATACATGGGGCTACCAGCATTCCGCCTCCTTTTTACGACTCTATGAATGTAAGCTGTGTACTTATATGTCATTTCTTTTCTAATGTAACAACCCTGGCTTGGCATTTATAGTTACTATTTGTGCCACGCTATTTGTGAGAGAACCTTCACACCATCGGCCATGCGTTGGGCATTGACTACTCAACTAAATGTACCAGAGTCAATGAGGCTTTGACGGCCCATCTGTCCATCACCTACCAAGGACTCAGTGCCCTTGTTAGAATGAAACAAATGAAGTTTGAACTTTGCTAGTGTGAGGCGGGGCCTACATGTTCACAGACATTGGATCATTGTTGAAGGTCTGCACCGGAGGCTAGAAGTGCCGTTCGAGGAGGGAGTCCAGTATGCTCAACGTGGCGTAAGCTGGGCATGAGAAGCATGGGGACCACGTCTCGAAGCAGAAGGTAGAGGCCCAAAGGCAGCCCTCACCTGTAGTCTTGGCTTCCACGATGCCCCTGTCACCCTTCCACCCTCAACCTCCCATCTCGAAGAGGTAGTAGGAAGCAGCTCAGTTGTGAAGATATGATGGCCCGGATGTGTGATATTCGCAAGACCAATGAAGAAGACGCGAAGGCAGCAGGCTTCATTCATTCGTCTGTTGCCTCTCAGTGGCACTTGGGTGATAATGGAATTAGATGTAAGTAAGAGAGAGAGTATGAAAGGGCCTTTCCTAAGCAGGTAGTGTATGCGCCTGCATGTCACATGTCTACCTGCCCTCAAGATGCCCTGTGAGGCTCACTATTCCTGTCTGGGAATGTCCACTCATGGTGTTCCTATGAGCTCAACTGTCTGGTGTGTTAGGTGAGATGGGTCTCTATAAGCTGAGCTCGAATGACAAGAAACTGTAAATAAACTTAAACAAGACCAGGGAGACTACAGGTCCGGATATGGAGAAATCACCTGATTGGACAGTGAGATTGCAGATCTGCATATGGAGAAAGCACCTGATTGGACAGGGAGACTACAGCTCTGGATATGGAGAAAGCACCTGATTGGACAGTGAGATTACAGCTCTGGATATGGAGAAAGCACCTGATTGGACAGTGAGATTACAGCTCTGGATATGGAGAAAGCGCCCGATTGGACGGTGAGATTACAGCTCTGGATATGGGGAAAGCACCTGATTGGACAGTGAGATAAAAGCTCTAGATATGGAGAAAGCACCTGATTTGACAGTGAGATTACAGCTCTGGATATGGAGAAAGCACCCGATTGGACAGTGAGATTACAGCTCTGGATATGGGGAAAGCACCTGATTGGACAGTGAGATAAAAGCTCTAGATATGGACAAAGCACCTGAGTGGACAGCGAGATTACAGCTCTGGATATGGAGAAAGCACCTGGGACCTGTGGGAGAGAACATCTGTGGTCCCAGAACCAAGAATAAGACAAGTGTCCTGCAACAGCTGCTACACCTCAGGAAGAGGCCGTTCTGCAGCAGGGCAAGGCCTGCTTGAGAGGCCATGAGCTGTGCTCGCAGCTCCAACTGGCCACCATCAGCAGAGAGGGGTGGCTGAGACACTGCGCGCTCCAGGGCCATCGATTCGCAAGGCCACCCGGAGAGCGTGCCCAGCAGGAAACAGAGGGCTTGGGGTGCCTTGCCTGGTCGAAAGGGCAGAGTGGCTAGATTTGGAGCAGTCCTGCCAATGGGATGGCCGGTTTTGGTGCCTGGTGCCGACTGCATGTGGGCAGCTGGCCAGAAGTGGCGGTAATAGCCTGAATTTTGCAAATTTCTAGTAGCCTTTTTATATTCGAAAGGGTGTTGAAGAATTTCGGGTCATTTTGCTTACCCCTTGCAAGGCAGAATTTTTTAATGCAAACATTTAGGTAGGCATAAAGCGCGCCCCTTCTTCTCAGCCCTATGACTAGGGGTGTGGGGGGGTAGTATTCCACTTTGCAGCAGTGCCCGTCGTTCTTGCGGCAGGCTGCGCTTTTCAAGATAAGCACGGCCTGTGGGGTCTTATGGGTGACATCCAGACTGGGGGAAGACACTGGCAGGTGTGCCAGTGGGTCTGTGGGGTGCCCTCTGGCGCGGAGGTTGGTTTGAAGAGACTGTCAGTGCAGCATTATGGGCCGCCCGGGTTGTAGGCAAATCCTGGCTCTTGTGAAACTGCAGTATGGTCTGTCGTGATGCAGTGGAGGGAACACCCCAACTTGTGCCAGTAACCCTCATTTTCAAGTTGTGTTTGGCTCCAGGAGGCCCTGCTTGCTCTCATCTAATGCACCCTAAAAAGAGAGACTAGGCAACCCCGTCCTTATTCCAGCAGGCTGGCCACAAAAGGGCATTTTAATAAAAGTGCATTTCACATTCACCGTATTGTCCATGGACAACAACGGGCAAGGGGATTGCGGTTCGGGTGCAGCTGGTGTTAGGATGCAGGGTGCATGTGCTTAGCACGGGAAACATCCGTTATAACGCGGATGTTTCAACGCGGTGCTGTTACGACGCGTCCGTAACAACGCAAGTCGTTACCACGACTTGCGCTGGAGGGCGCTAGAAGATTAAAAATAGTAAATTTACTATTCCAACACCTTCCCTAGTGTCCACGGGGACTGGTGTTAGAATAGTAAATTATACTATTCGATATCCGCGCCCCCAACGCAAGTCGTGGTAACGACTTGCGTTGTAAGGGACGCGTTGTAACAGCACGCGTTGTGACGGTACGCGTTGTACCGTCACCAATCCGCTTAGCACATATTTATTTCCGTGAGAAGAGGCTCAGCTTTCTGTTATTTATTGCTGTGCAGGAGTAAACAGTATTCAGAAAGGGAGACATGCTTGTTCATACTATGACGTGACGGTCATATAAGGTAGCATTGGACGTGGACGTTGATGGGCACCCTTCTAGGGCATGCTGTTGTCAAGGTGCCATTGCATGGAGATGTGTCCCCTGCTGCCTGCAGTGTGTGCTCAAGGCTGCCTCTGCTGGGATGTGTGAGAGGACACTGAGTGCAGGCAGTGGTTGTGCAGTTGTAAATATACATGGGTGGAGGGACGAACATATTTTCTACACAGGGTGTATCACTGGCTTAGAGTGTTTACTGCAGTCAATGTACCAGCCGCCGTCTCCGTGGTTGAGCGGGTTTACTCTTTTCTGTGTATGAAGAAAGACACACTGTGGTAGTCGTAGAGTGTGTGTTTTATGACACTTAGCACCTTTCAAAGTCAAGATTTCTCCTAGATTGATTGCCATTGCTATTTGTCGAGTGTTTGTTTTACATACATCCCCTTTGACGCCAAGATTTCCTCTAGATTGATCCTCTTTGTTGTTTGTAGTGTGTGTTTCGTGACCCATCCCCGTGGATGTCCAAGATTTCCAGTAGATTGTTCCCCCATGCTGTTTGTTGAGTTTGTGTTTTATGGCATCCGACCCCTTTGATGTCCAAGATTTCACATAGATTGATGTTTGTCGAGTGTGTCTTTTGTGACTCTCATCCCCTTGGACGTCCAAAATTTTCCTTAGATTGATAGTCTTTGCTGTTTGTTGAGTAAGTGTTTCATGACACTCATCCCCTTGGACGTCCAAGATTTTCCTTAGAATGATCGTCTCTGCTGTTTGTTGAGTGTGGCTTTTATGACACACATCTCCTTGGATGTCCAAGATTTCCCGTAGATTGATCCCCCATGCTGTATGTTGAGTTTGTGTTTTATGACATTCAACCACTTTGATGTCCGAGATGTTACATAGATTGCTGTTTGTTGAGTGTGTCTTTTATGACACTTATTCCCTTGGACGTCCAAGATTTCCCCTAGATTGATCGCTGTTGCTGTTTGTTGAGTATGTCTTCTTGACACTCATCCCCTTCGACGTCCAAGATTTCCGCTAGATTAATCGCTGTTGCTGTTTGTTCTGTGTGTCTTTTATGACACTCATCCCCTTGGACGTCCACGATTTACCCTAGATTGCTCGCCTTGGCTGTTTGTTGAGTAAGTGTTTCATGACACTCATCCCCTTCTAAGTCCAAGATTTCCCCTAGATTGATCGCTTTGGCTGTTTGTTGAGTAAGTGTTTCATGACACTCATCCCCTTGGACGTCCAAGATTTTCCTTAGATTGATAGTCTTTGCTGTTTGTTGAGTAAGTGTTTCATGACACTCATCCCCTTGGACGTCCAAGATTTTCCTTAGAATGATCGTCTCTGCTGTTTGTTGAGTGTGGCTTTTATGACACACATCTCCTTGGATGTCCAAGATTTCCCGTAGATTGATCCCCCATGCTGTATGTTGAGTTTGTGTTTTATGACATTCAACCACTTTGATGTCCGAGATGTTACATAGATTGCTGTTTGTTGAGTGTGTCTTTTATGACACTTATTCCCTTGGACGTCCAAGATTTCCCCTAGATTGATCGCTGTTGCTGTTTGTTGAGTATGTCTTCTTGACACTCATCCCCTTCGACGTCCAAGATTTCCGCTAGATTAATCGCTGTTGCTGTTTGTTCTGTGTGTCTTTTATGACACTCATCCCCTTGGACGTCCACGATTTACCCTAGATTGCTCGCCTTGGCTGTTTGTTGAGTAAGTGTTTCATGACACTCATCCCCTTCTACGTCCAAGATTTCCCCTAGATTGATCGCTTTGGCTGTTTGTTGAGTAAGTGTTTCATGACACTCATCCTCTTGGACGTCCAAAATTTCCCCTAGATTGATCGCTGTTGCTTTTTGTTGAGTGTGTCTTTTATGACACTCATCCCCTTGGAGGTCCAAGATTTCCCCTAGATTGATCGCTGTTGCTGTTTGTTGAGTGTGTCTTTTATGACACTCATCCCCTTGGACGTCCAAGATTTCCCCTAGATTGCTCGCCTTGGCTGCTTTTTGAGTAAGTGTTTCATGACACTCATCCCCTTAGACGTCCAAGAATTCCCCCAGATTGATCGCTTTGGCTGTTTGTTGAGTAAGTGTTTCATGACACTCATCCTCTTGGACGTCCAAGATTTCCCCTAGATTGATTGCTGTTGCTGTTTGTTGAGTCTGTCTTTTATTACACTCATCACCTTGGACGTCCAAGATTTCCCCTAGATTGATCGCCTTGGCTGTTTGTTGAGTAAGTGTTTCATGACACTCATCCCCTTGGAGGTCCGAGATTTCCCCTAGATTGATCGCCTTGGCTGTTTGTTGAGTGTGTGTTTCAAGACACTTATCCTCTTTGACATCCAAGATTTCCCCTAGATTGATCACTGTTGCTGTTTGTTGAGTTTGTGTTAAGATTTCCCCTATATTGATTGTCTTTGTTGTTTGTGGAGTGTGTGTTCCATGACACTTATATCCTTTGGCGTCCAAGGTTTCCCCTAGATTGATCATCTTTGTTGTTTGTTGAGTGTGTGTTTTACATGTATCACCTTTAATGTCCAATACTTTCCCTAATTTGGTCATTTTGCGGTTTGTTGGGTCTGTATTTTATACCTATACCCTTTGACATGCAAGATTTACCATAGAGATTGATTGTCTTTGCAGTTTGTAGAGTGTTTGTTTTACATTCATCCCCTTTGATGCCCAAGATTTCCACTAGATTGATTGCGTTTGCTGTTTGTTGAGCGTGTGTTTTATGACAGTTTTCCTCTTGGACATTCATCATTTCTCCTACATTGATTGTCTTTAATGTTTGTTAAGTGCGTGATTTATGACACTCGACCCCTTTGACGTCCAAGATTTCCTCTGGATTGATAGTCTTTGCAGTTTGTTGAACGTATGTTTCATGACACTTATCCCCTTTGATATTGAAGATTTCCCCTAGATTGATCGCCTTTGCCATTTGTTGAGTGTGTGTTTTATGACACATCCCTTTTCACATCGAAGATTTCTCCAAGATTGATCACCTTTGCTGTTTGTTGAGTGTGTGTTTACACGTATCCCCTTTGATGTCCAAGATTTCCCCTAATTTGGTAGTTTTGCTGTTTGTTGGGCTGTAGTTTACACCTATACCCTTTGACATACAGGATTTACCATATAGATTGATAGTTTTTTCAGTTTGTAGAGTGTTTGTTTTACATTCCTCACCTATGACGTTCAAGATTTCCCCTTGTTTGATCGCATTTGCTGTTTGTTGAGCATGTGGTTTATGACCCTTTACCACTTGGACATCCATGGTTTCTATTAGATTGATCGCTTTGATGTTTGTTTGAAGTGTGTGTTTTATGACAACTTGGCCCCTTTGACGTTCAAGAGTTCCCCTGGATTTATAGTCTTTGTAGTTTGTTGAATGTGTGTTTCATGACACTTAAACCCTTTTTATATTGAAGATTCCCCCTAGATCTATCACCTTTACTGTTTGTTGCGTGTGAGTTTTATGACACTTGTCTCCTTTGACATCCAAGATTTCTCCTAGATTGACTGTTTTTACCGTTTGTTGAGTGTGTGTTTTATGACACTTATTCCCTTTGACATTCATAATGTCCCCTAGATTGAATTTCTTTGCTGCTTGTTGAGTATGTGGTTTATGACACTTTTTTCCTTGGATGTCCATGAGTTCCCCTAGAATGATCGCCTTTGCTGTTTGTCGAGTGCGTTTTATGACACTTGACCCCTTTGACGTCCAAGATTTCCTCTAGATTGATAGTCTTTGCTGTTTGTTGAATGTGTGTTTCATTACACTTATCCACTTTGATGTTGAAAATTTACCCCAACATTGATCGCCTTTGCTGTTTATTGAGTTTGCGTTTGTTGACACTTATATCCTTTGGCGTCCAAGGTTTCCCCTAGATTGATCGCCTTTGCTGTTTATGGAGTTTGTGTTTTATGACACTTATATCCTTTGGTGTCCAAGGTTTCCCCTAGATTGATAGTCTTTTGCTGTTTATTGAGATTGTGCAAACACAACAGGTGATGGACCGAATGTGGATCAATGTCACACATTCACCCCAGTCCGAAGATCTGGGCCCAAATCCATCGTTTTTTTGCACTCCACACCACCCTGGGTTAGACAATGGCGATGTGCAAATCAGCTCTGACCCTGTGCCCCATGGGAACAGTCCAGTCCAAACTACAAAAGCCATGTCCTTCCCAGAACGGAATCAAGCATCCGAGGACCGGACCGGTTTCGAGGTAACACCTCTCATCAGCCCGGCTAGCTTGACTCCAGTGGTGTGGAGTGCCTGGGACCCACGTCTGGGCATCCCCAGCGCACTTAGGGCGGAATATGCAAACACAACAGGTGATGGACCGAATGTGGATCAATGTCACACACTCACCCCAGTCCAAAGATCTCGGCCCAAATCCATCGTTTTTTTGCACTCCACACCACCCTGGGTTAGACAATGGCGATATGCAAATCAGCTCTGACCATGTGCCCCATGGGAACAGTCCAGTCCGAACTACAAAAGCCATGTCCTTCCCAGAACGGAATCAAGCATCCGAGGACCCGACCGGTTTCGAGGTAACACCTCTCATCAGCCCGGCTAGCTTGACTCCAGTGGTGTGGAGTGCCTGGGACCCACGTCTGGGCATCCCCAGCGCACTTAGGGCGGAATATGCAAACACAACAGGTGATGGACCGAATGTGGATCAATGTCACACACTCACCCCAGTCTAAAGATCTGGGCCCAAATCCATCGTTTTTTTGCACTCCACACCACCCTGGGTTAGACAATGGCGATATGCAAATCAGCTCTGACCCTGTGCCCCATGGGAACAGTCCAGTCCGAACTACAAAAGCCATGTCCTTCCCAGAACGGAATCAAGTATCCCCTTTCACATCCAAGATTTCCCTTAGATTAATTATATTTGCTGTTTGTTGAGCATGTATTTTACAACACCTTTCCTCTGTCACATCAAATATGTTTCCTATAGACCCAATATTGGTGGAACACAAGATATCCCTGCTTGTCTGTTGGCAAATGTATCTGTGTGCAAGACTGCGTTTGTTGAGCGACTTAATCTGCCTCAGGTGGCCTGTTACTGGACGGGTCTCCTTAGGAGATCTGGAGCAGTGAGAGGCTTGAAAATGCCATGAAAAAGCCAATTGTTCTCCCTACAACCTTAAACCAAGAGGGCTGGTCAAGAAAATCTGAGGGTAGGTCCCTGCGTTGATCCAATCCCTGCGAGTGTGAGATTTGTTTGGTCTAATGTATCAGCAAAAGGGGTAAAGTTGGCTCAGGGACTCGGATACATTGCAATTTCACATTGAGAAAATAAATGTGAGGCTGAACCCCCCCTCCCACACACAAACAAAGGGGGGTTAAGAGAGTGATCAATTTGTCGCAGAGCAAGGAAAGGCCTGCGATGAAACCTGTACAGTGCATAGAGGAAGAGGGAATTTACACTGAGCTAGGAGGTTGGGTGATGAAGGGGGGCTGCAGCCCCCACACCCAGGAGCAGGGGGGGCTTTATAAATATTAAATCATTTGTAAACATGCAGGTATCCAGAACGGCTCCCGAAGGCGATGCGGAAAGACGCAACAAGGATGATTTTGTGCTGAGCTCCTCGAAACGAAAAGCCTAATGCAAGAGAATTGCGGCAAGCTGTTACCTCTCAACGGGGAGCAAAACTCTAACCTGAGATTTGTGACTAATTATCCGTGAGCGCAGACACGTGCTGGGAAACCAGAGCGAAGCGACAGCAAAACATCCACCTTGAGAGCTCGCTAACAGGGAGCGCGTGGAGCCTGCGGCATGTCGGGAACAGCATCCGGGGCGGATGTGGCGTACACCCAGCATGCACTGCGCCTGTCCACACTGAGTAGAATGTGGGCACGAGAGTGAAAAGCTACGACAGGTATTGAACAGTCAGTACCAAAAAAGTATTTCTGAGAAAGATAGATGAAGAGTCAGGTGGCATAAAGTGGTTGCAAATAGCCTACCAATGTTTTGAGGCCTGTCCCTGATTTTGCAATGCATTCTATGAAGTAAAGTCATGTCGCAAAATCTCCACTTGAACGGGGGTCACAAGACAACCTGCCTAATGAATATTTTGCAGGCTGCTATTGACAACCCCCATGATTGGCTACAAACACAGAGATGGTGGCCTGCAAGGAAGAGCAAACCACCTAACCTACCCAGTCTTGCCACTCTGTCACTTTTGATCTCCCACAGCGATCCCTCTCGCTCCCAGAAACCACGTGTAGTTGTTGCCACAGTCTTTTGTTACTCATTTGACATGGCCCTTGATGAAACAAACAGTTAATTGTCATAAATAGTCTATATCTTGCCGGGTTGGGGGGGGGGGGTGACCTCTGAGAAGGTTTGAGAGTTTATCCTGGCACCAATTTTCTGCTCCAGGGCCGAGTGCCCCCATCCTCCCCACCACCCCACAGTCTGAGCGGCAGGTGCAGTGCCTCCATCATCGCCTCCCACTTCTTTTCCTGAGAACCTTGCCATTTGGCATCCTAAGACCCATGATCACCAGGGACCCCCATGTACCCATAACTAGGGTGTCTGGCTCCTGCTAATCAGCGTCCTCCAACTCGGCAAGGCGACTGGGCCCTTTCTTCCCCTCTCCCCCATACGTGCTTCTGGTGTGGGTGGGCTGGCCTTCACTTCGTTGCTGCCCATTGAGCGGTTGTCGGCCTCCTGCCATCACATGTGTCGGTGCACACCTCCTCTACTGGCCAATTCCAAGGTGGCGGTGGAGGCACCATTCTATGGCGCTTGGCGGTTCCTCCCACTGGTGGCATCCTGTTTCCAAAGGTGCTACAAATGGAGTTTGAATATGAAATTAACAAAATCAGGGCATATGTGGGAAGGGACTTTCACTGCATGTAGGGATTACATGCAGGTCGAAGTTTGTATAGAGAGAAGTTTATATAAGCTAGAAATGTTGAAGTCTATATTAATTTTCAGCGGTATATTGGACAAGATCTGCCGTGCTTGATGTGATAGTTGGGCTTGGAAAGCTCTCTAGTGGAAATGGTAGCAGTCCTTAATGACTGGTACGAAACTTAGAATGAAATGGTATATTCAGTGGCCTCAGCTCTAATGTGGAGCCTCCACATTCGAGCTGATGCCGGTGATTGAGGCACCAGGTGATTTTTTCCGAAGATCTGTAAGCGGACCATGCTACAGACTTGCCATTGCTGAATATATTATTTCATTCTAAGTTGTCCCACCGTCCAATATACCAGTGCTCTAATTGTCCTGATGAAGACCCCACCCCAAGGACCACAACCTGTCCTAACTTGAGGGGTCGAAACGTTGACAACACCGCAATACAAACTCCTGCGACACCATATAGAATTAATTTTGGGCGCTCTTGAGTTATGTATGATATTGGGAACATTCGATCATTCACGGAAACGTATACAACAAATCATGTTGATGTATATATGTCACTATCACCTTTCCATGTCCCCTACCTACACGTGAACACTTTACCCCGATTCCTTCCTTCCCTACCTATCACATCCAGAGCACTGTAAAATATTGCACATGTGTTTTAAACGAGCAATTTTGTGGCTCTTATCTGTAAATGCTTTGAAAATAATTGCATCAGACATGCTGTCACAAAAAATACAATAGTGGACAACAAGCAACCCTTAATTTGTGTGGTGTTTATGCTACTATATAAGAATACATAAGCTTTGCTTGCTACCGTGACCACACTTTTTTGATATTGACATGGTCCTGTAGGAGCAGGTCCTAAATGAACTCTATGAGTGAACATTATACGTGGAGTTAGTCTTCGGGTGCGCTTCTGGTTTAAGAAGCTGCCCTGGTGCACCTAGGTCTCAAATATTGGTTAACAAGGAAAGACATTGATGCTTTGGCATTATATGGGGTGGACGGGATGGGCCAACGCACCATCAGTGCCTTGAGCCTCAAAAAACACCCACTTCCATCTGATTGCTTGATTTGTGCCTGTGGTTGCAGGTGTGCGCAAAGGCAAACACAAAGAGATGATGGACAGAGCGCTGAAACTTTTCAGACATTCACCCCAGTCACAGATCTGGGTTGAATCCATCATCATTCTTTAGCTCACTTCCCCACCTCAGTTCAGACCCAGCTATATGCAAATCAGTCTTGATCCTGTGCCTCATGGGAAAAGTCCAGCCCGAACTGCCAAGCCAGGTCTTCCCTGAACGGGAAACAAGCATCCTGGGACCGGTTTCAGGGTACACCCTTCATCAGCCAGGCTAGCTTGAATCCAGTGGCAAAGTGAGCAAGAGACCCACATTTGGGCATACCCTGCCAACTTAGGGTGGACAAAGCAAACACAAGGAGATGATGGACGGAGCGCTGAAACTTTTCAGACACTCACCCCCAGTCACAGATCTGGGTTGAATCCATCATCAATCTTTAGCTCGCTTCGCCACCTCAGTTCAGACCCATCTATATGCAAATCATTCTTGATCCTGTCCCTCAAGGGAACAGTCCAGCCCGAACTGCCAAGCCAAGTCTTCCCTAAACCGGAAACAAGCATCCTGGGACCAGTTTCTGGTAAACACCCTTCATCAGCCAGGCTAGCTTGAATCCAGTGGCACAGTGAGCAGGGGACCCACGTCTGGGCATACACTGACGACTTAGGGTGAACAAAGCAAACACAAGGAGATGATGGACGGAGCACTGAAACTTTTCAGACACTCACCCCCAGTCACAGATCTGGGTTGAATCCATCATCATTCTTTAGCTCACTTCACCACCTCAGTTATATGCAAATCAGTCTTGACCCTGTGCCTCATGGGAATAGTCCAGCCCGAACTGCCAAGCCAGGTCTTCCCTGAACCGGAAAAAAGCATCCTGGGAACGGTTTCTGGGTAACACCCTTCATCAGCCAGGCTAGCTTGAATCCCTTTTTGGGGACAGGGACGCATTCAATCCAGAGCATGAGGGAGAAAGGCCTAATAGGATGAAGGGAGGAGGAATAGAAAGACGTGACGGATGGAGAAAGCAGACATAAAAAAGAACCTTCAACAGTGATATAAAGAGACATGACGGGCAGAGTGGCGAAAGAAAGTGGCTAGAGGTGCCTCGTCGACCTTGGTATTTGGCTGCGGTGGGCTCCTACAAAATACTCTGAACACCTGCACGTACCTTTTTATTAATTAAGCACGGATTGTGATCACCCATGATAATAATGATGGTGTGACCTTTTATTTGTCCTTCTTCATCCGCTTAGGGAGGCTAATTCGGCAGGGTGGTTGTCCTTCCATTGTCACTAACGAGGCCTCTGGCATTTTGGCCATGACAGTGAGGATAACGTGGCCACTGGTCCTCCTTGCTCAGTCTCGGATGCTGGTCTCTCCAGCAGTTTGCTCATGGTGGTGATAATGCTCTTTCCTATGGTTGTCCTTCTTCCATCTCTGAGGAAGGCCTCTCTAGTTGGTCATGATAATGATCTTGTGAATTCCAAATGTCCTTCCTTGATCTCTGACGTAGGCCTCTCTGGCAGGCTGGTCATGAAGATAAAGATGATGCTGTGACTACTAGTTGTTGTTTGTGGTCTCTGAAGAAGGCCTCTCTGGCAAGTTGGTCATGATGATGATGAAGACGTGACCTCTAGTTGTTGATCATGACCACTGAGCAAGGCCTATCTGGCATGTTGGTCATGGTGAAGATGCTGTAACCTCAGGTTATCCTTCTTCAGTTTCTGAGGTTTTCTCAGGCAGTTTGCTTGCCCTTCTTCAGTCTGAGGAAAACCTCTCTGGTTGGTCATAATTAGGCTGTTCGGAATTCGGTTAAAACCGACTCTCAACGACAATACACCTCCGGATGAAAATCAGGTGACCCGGTTTAAACCGAGTGTCACTGATTTTCATAGCTGACGTGGGGGGAGAGGAGCTGTTGTGGTGTGCCGTCTGTTTAATTGCGGCCGGCCGCACCAGAGTACTTCACGGTCTTTAAAAAGACCATTCACTTAATGAGGCTTTGTTGTTCTGTTGCCCCTTCTCAGAGTCCCTGGGGGCTCTGTTGAGCCTCAGAGTGTGTGCAGGCGAGAGGAACAGCCGCCTCCACAGAGAGAACGCGGTCGGGCGCCCCTCCCCTCACTGCCCCATAATCTCTTCCATTAATACGAAAGAGGAGTGAAGTCCTGTCCTTTGAAGTTGGCCGAACACCCCGAGGGAGTGGAGACTCCCCTCCCCAGGAGCCGGCGCCTGGGCAGCCGAGGCCCGCAGGGCGTCACTGTGGACACGAACACCAGCTCTGTGGCGGAGAAAGCAGCGCTCGGGGATGTGGGAGACGGAGAGCAGAGCGTGGGAAATTGGAGCAAGGGCACCCTGGCGTCTGTGGAGGAAGAGGTGGAAACCCAGCGCGCACAAGAATGGTGCAAGCAAAAGGAAACCCAAAGTCCTGAAAAAGCCTGTGGCAGAGGCGGAGCCAAGCATGGGCTGACTGCTGTGACTTAGAAGGAAGAGAATACCTGACGTGAGTCGAAGTAGCCTTGTGCACTGCGTGATCACTCGAAAAGAGTGTGAACTAAATACTTGTAAAGTTATTATGAATTGATTCAAAATGTACCCAAAATGTTCCAAAACTGAAATGATGAAAGGAATAAATCAAATTAAGCTTTTGTTGTAGTTCATTATCAGCACTGTATTGGAGTTATGCTGTAAACATAGTTATATCCAGAGATAGTGTTGATATTCACATAATCCAGGATATATGTCAACAATCTTCAGATTCCATGACAAAACAAATCCCAATGCATTTCGGGCTTATGGCAAAAGCCCTTCGTCAGGGGATCTAGGAAAATAATATGCATCACATTTACAAACCTCAAGTTATTTCAATGTCAGCATTCACATAATTGCTCATGCGCGGAAGTGAGGAAAATCATGCAAAACATGCTAGCAACAATATCGGTCATCGCAGGACAAAACCCGCTAGTGTAAGAAACCTGGAAAGGCATGAGTGCCGGAATAATAAAATGAGTAAACCGCAACCATGACGCATAAAGCCGTGAAAAAAGACTGCGTGTTTAAAACTGGCCGGACAGTGCTCAACCCAGAGAGTAACAGTGCTCGCGTGGAAAACAATAGTGCTCGCGTGGAGAAAAAAGTAGCATGCGAATGAATTGTGACATCCACTCTAAATGGAGTGTGCCGGAAGTGATAGAAGACATATTCAGGAAAGCTTACTGATTGACTGAAGTGCTCGGGATAGAGCGCTGTTCGCTGCAACACATATAACAGAAAAGAGACTTAGGCTTGCGTAACGTGAATGTGGTGCGCAGTCTTAACGAAAAGAGAAGAAAATGTGCGCGTGTCTTACCTAAGGGAAAGTTCCGAAACGCGAAGTGTCGATACCCGGTGCACTCTGAAAAGTGAATGGTGGCTACTGGCAGGCGCCAAGGATATACGTAAGAGCCAAGTGAAAAAGTTAAAAAATAGAAAGAGGACTGGAGCAATAGCGCTAGCGATGTTTCAATGCAGAAAGAACCATTTTTACCACAAAGTGACCTACAGGTCCAAGGAAGCAACACACTATCCAATTGATTAAATAAACAACGTGATGTACAATTCAAGTATCTAAATATTGCAAAAAGCGAGATGAAACTGTAAAAAACAAAAACATGAATGTGAAATAAACAGTCCATTTTGAAATGTAAGAGCACATTGTAAGGGAAAAACAAGAAAGTCAAGTTATAGAAAACATGCCAGTTCAAATTTGTCATTAAGACCCAAAGGGGTCAGAGTCTGCATAAACCAGATCCAGTATGTCTCTCGTTGAGACAAATATTTGTTGCAATCTCTATCTGGGCGTAAATCAACAACTTCAAGAACCCCACATCTCAATTGTGCAATGTTGTGTTTAGAGTTACGCCAATGCTCGGCAATGGGGGAACTCGTGGTTTGCGTTCTGATTCGACTTTTATGTTCATTTATCCTCACCCGTAGGGGTCTCTCAGTTTTACCAATATAGAAAAGGTCACAAGGACACTTGATGAAATACACCAGATGATGACTAGTGCACGTAGCGTTAAATCTGAGATGAATGACTTTACCAGACCTAGGGTGGTGAATGATATTGCCTTTAACCATGTTGCTGCAATTGGAGCAGTTCATGCAAGTGGTCATCCCTTTATATCTGACATTAGGAGTGGGTTCAGTGTTTAAGATTTCCTTCAAATTTCTCGCCCTCTTGTAAGCGAACATGGGTGTCTCATGAAATAAATCATTGAAGTCAACTTCTGATTGCAAAAGAGACCATCTGTTGGTTATGATATTTTTTAACTGTGGTGATTGTGTGGAGTATGTGGAAACAAATACTTCTCTCTTGGTGGTTGATGCCTTCGTGGTTTTTTTTAGAAGTTGTTCTCTTTTGACTGTTCTAGTTCTTGTTTCAGCTTCTTGAATGATTGAGGGGGGGTAACCCCTTGCTCTATATTTCTCTTTGAACGTATCGATCGTTTGCATGCCAGTTAGCTCATCAGAGTGTATGCGTTTGATCCGCAGAAATTGACTGTACGGTAGATGGCGTTTCAAAGACCATGGGTGAAAGCTCTGGTATGCCAGAGCATTGTTCCTGTCAGTTTTTTTAGTGAAAAGAGAAGTGGTTATTTTGGAGTCTTGTATCGTGATCATCACATCCAAGAATGGAATACTCGTGGCTTCGATTTGAGAAGTGAATTGAATCCGTGGATGTATGCTGTTTAGGTCTTGTATCCTGGTTTCTAGTGTGTTGCGAGATCCTCGCCAAATGATGAGAATGTCATCGATGTACCTTTTGAAAAGTAATAGATGCTCAGACCAATCATCATTTGATAAAATATGCTCAGTTTCGAATTTCATCATAAAGATGTTAGCGTAGCTGGGAGCACCCGGAAAACCCATGCTGGTTCCATTGGATTGCAAGAAAAAGTCATTCTTCCAACGAAAGTAACTATGGAATAGGCAGAATTGTAAAATCTCCAATAAAAACACTCTATTTGCTCTAAGCTCATCAGTTTGTAGAAGTGCCCATTCAATGGCCTCAATGCCTTCAGAGTGAGGAATGGAGGTATACAAAGCAACCACATCAACAGTACTTAGCCATAGTTCTTCTCCTGGTGGGATGTTAATGGAAGAGAGGATGTTGAGCAAGTGTGTGGTGTCTTGCACATAGGTGCCACTGGATTTCACAATCGGTTGCAGAAAAGTATCCAAGTATCTACCCAAAGGATCATGAATGGAATCGCAACCCGAGACTATTGGTCTCAAGGGTGGGTCCTTCAAAGATTTGTGGATCTTGGGAAGCATATATAGACGAGGTCTACGTGGAAACTTGTTTAGGAGGAAGTCTTTGGTTTTTTGCGTGATCCATTTCATTTCAAAAGCCTTGTTCAAAATGTTGTTGAGTATTCTCAAGAATTCATTGGTTGGATCCGCCGGCAGGGCAATGTATGTGGATGTGTCAGATAACATCACTTCAATTTTGTGTTCATAGTGATTCTTATCCATGATCACAAGAGCGCCACCTTTGTCAGCCTGCGTGAAATGAAGGTCAGTATTGTCTTTCAGTGAGCGTAATGCGTCCTTTTCTCTCTTAGATAGGTTGTGTTTGGAGCGAGTGGTTGGCGGTAACTTATTGATGTCTTGTTTAACTAGAGTCTCGAAGAGATCTATGGTCTTGTGAGAAATAGGTGATACAAACGTACTCTTGGGTTTGAATTCTAAAAGTTCAGAAGTGTCCAGTGTCAATCCAGAAGAATCAATGGTGGAAAAGAAATACCTCAATCTTAGTTTTCTCGTGAATCTGAAGAGTTCTACCTGAGCGTCTAGATTCCTTGCTTGGTTAGTAGGTACAAAGGAACACCCTCGGTTGAGAACAGTCATTTGAGTGTGAGTTAATTCTTTTGATGATATATTTACTACTAGTGTTTCTTTTTAATGGAAAAGGTTTTACCGTGTCCGGAGCCTCTACGTGTTTTTGCTGCCCAGTTTCTATTGGTGGTGCATTTGCAGCTGGACTGATGGATAAAAAATCCTTTGATGTAGTAGATGTGCTTTGAGGCGGATCGCTGGTAGAAGCTGTCGGGACAGGAGGTCTGGACATTTGTGTGTCACTGATAGAGGCTACACTCTCTTCAGATGATGCCGTATCGGGTTTCTTCTGCCATGTTCTTTTTTGCGCATAAACCTCGGCCCAGGAGTAGACCTCATCTAGTTTATAGTCGATTGTGTCTCGACGGAATTTTCTGATTTTTCTTTCATGAAGATCTTTAGCATACGAATCAAGTTTAGTATTGATGTTCTCAAGAGTAGAATTCCAAGCTTCAGTCTCCATGCGTTGAGTTAAAGTAGTTTGTAGCTCTTTAATTTCAGTCTCTAGACCGATGAGTACTTGTGAGAGTTCCTCCACTATTAGTAAAATAAGGTCAAGCGAACACTTATTCAAAACCGCATACCACTTCTCCATAAATTTCTTGTTGAGTTTGAACAGCATAGGCTTGATGGCTAGACGTAATCCACGAGGGATTCTGCTGAAACGATGGTATTGGATGAGCGTTGTAGCGTGCAAACGTTGGTTGATTTCACGTCGCATAAGATATTCAAGTTGTTTTATTTGTTGTTGCACTGGGCCTGAGGACACGTCAAATTTCCTCACCTCCTTGATGAGGTCATATATGTCTGACGCTTCTGCTGAGGTGTAAGCTTTTGTTTGTGCCTTATTGTCTGTAAGGTGAGCTATGTCATCAAATGAAGCCATTATTGCTTTAGGAGCTGTAAACAGGTGGTGCAAAATTGGTTGCAATGCAGAAACTTGAGAATGTGAGAGAAAGCAACCGGGCTGCACTCACTCCCCTCAATCATTCAAGAAGCTGAAACAAGAACTAGAACAGTCAAAAGAGAACAACTTCTAAAAAAACCACGAAGGCATCAACCACCAAGAGAGAAGTATTTGTTTCCACATACTCCACACAATCACCACAGTTAAAAAATATCATAACCAACAGATGGTCTCTTTTGCAATCAGAAGTTGACTTCAATGATTTATTTCATGAGACACCCATGTTCGCTTACAAGAGGGCGAGAAATTTGAAGGAAATCTTAAACACTGAACCCACTCCTAATGTCAGATATAAAGGGATGACCACTTGCATGAACTGCTCCAATTGCAGCAACATGGTTAAAGGCAATATCATTCACCACCCTAGGTCTGGTAAAGTCATTCATCTCAGATTTAACGCTACGTGCACTAGTCATCATCTGGTGTATTTCATCAAGTGTCCTTGTGACCTTTTCTATATTGGTAAAACTGAGAGACCCCTACGGGTGAGGATAAATGAACATAAAAGTCGAATCAGAACGCAAACCACGAGTTCCCCCATTGCCGAGCATTGGCGTAACTCTAAACACAACATTGCACAATTGAGATGTGGGGTTCTTGAAGTTGTTGATTTACGCCCAGATAGAGATTGCAACAAATATTTGTCTCAACGAGAGACATACTGGATCTGGTTTATGCAGACTCTGACCCCTTTGGGTCTTAATGACAAATTTGAACTGGCATGTTTTCTATAACTTGACTTTCTTGTTTTTCCCTTACAATGTGCTCTTACATTTCAAAATGGACTGTTTATTTCACATTCATGTTTTTGTTTTTTACAGTTTCATCTCGCTTTTTGCAATATTTAGATACTTGAATTGTACATCACGTTGTTTATTTAATCAATTGGATAGTGTGTGGCTTCCTTGGACCTGTAGGTCACTTTGTGGTAAAAATGGTTCTTTCTGCATTGAAACATCGCTAGCGCTATTGCTCCAGTCCTCTTTCTGTTTTTTAACTTTTTCACTTGGCTCTTACGTATATCCTTGGCGCCTGCCAGTAGCCACCATTCACTTTTCAGAGTGCACCGGGTATCGACACTTCGCGTTTCGGAACTTTCCCTTAGGTAAGACACGCGCACATTTTCTTCTCTTTTCGTTAAGACTGCGCACCACATTCACGTTACGCAAGCCTAAGTCTCTTTTCTGTTATATGTGTTGCAGCGAACAGCGCTCTATCCCGAGCACTTCAGTCAATCAGTAAGCTTTCCTGAATATGTCTTCTATCACTTCCGGCACACTCCATTTAGAGTGGATGTCACAATTCATTCGCATGCTACTTTTTTCTCCACGCGAGCACTATTGTTTTCCACGCGAGCACTGTTACTCTCTGGGTTGAGCACTGTCCGGCCAGTTTTAAACACGCGGTCTTTTTTCACGGCTTTATGCGTCATGGTTGCGGTTTACTCATTTTATTATTCCGGCACTCATGCCTTTCCAGGTTTCTTACACTAGCGGGTTTTGTCCTGCGATGACCGATATTGTTGCTAGCATGTTTTGCATGATTTTCCTCACTTCCGCGCATGAGTAATTATGTGAATGCTGACATTGAAATAACTTGAGGTTTGTAAATGTGATGCATATTATTTTCCTAGATCCCCTGACGAAGGGCTTTTGCCATAAGCCCGAAATGCATTGGGATTTGTTTTGTCATGGAATCTGAAGATTGTTGACATATATCCTGGATTATGTGAATATCAACACTATCTCTGGATATAACTATGTTTACAGCATAACTCCAATACAGTGCTGATAATGAACTACAACAAAAGCTTCATTTGATTTATTCCTTTCATCATTTCAGTTTTGGAACATTTTGGGTACATTTTGAATCAATTCATAATAACTTTACAAGTATTTAGTTCACACTCTTTTCGAGTGATCACGCAGTGCACAAGGCTACTTCGACTCACGTCAGGTATTCTCTTGCATTTAACGACAAAGGGTTTGCAGGACCCTTTTCCTTGTGGCACGCAACGGATGATACTGATGACGACGCCCTCATTGGCAGTAGTACAAAGAATCGATATATTTGAGTGCAGCCCGGTTGCTTTCTCTCACATTCTCAAGTGACTTAGAAGGAGACATTCACCCTTTCTCTGCCCACACTCCCTGTGATTCAGAGCTACACACTGCTCCTGGCATAAACAAGTCCACCTATCTGGTGTGTGATGCTTCTGATGCCTTCCTGTGCACATGGGCACCCGGATTGATGTCCTTCATGAGTAGGATTAACCCTCTTATAGAGGTGCGAAAAAGTGCCAGTACTAACTGGTGATATGCATAAATATTTGTGTAATAAACGCTCTTCCATTAATAAAAATCCCACCTGTGCACACCATATGTGTAATTCACGTGGACACCTCTAATTGCTGATCTCCACCTCCAATCTTTAGAATCAGTGGCTCTTAAGCGGTTTTACTATCCAAGTATTGCTCAATGTGAAACGGGGGCAGCTTTAGACATCACTAGCTCTCCCACAGTCCAATCTACCTATTCTCTGACTGTTTGTCGGCAGGTCTGTGGCAATCATCTTATCAGGTACTCCAATTGTTGAGAAGAAAGCAGGGGTGGCTGTTGAACTTTGGAAGTGGTGGGGCATAGCCTCAGAGTGTGTGCAGGCGAGAGGAACAGCCGCTTCCACAGAGAGAATGCGGGCGCCCCTCCCCTCGCTTCCCCATATTCTCTTCTATTAATAAAAATATCACCTGCAGTAACTTGCTGTTGTGATGCACGGTAGATTGCAGGGTTCGGCCTCCCCCCTCCCCCGCCTCCCCCTTCCTCCCCCTACCTCTCCCCTCCCCCCCTAACCCCCTCCCTCCGGGGAGTTACTTTGGCAGCTGCACCAAGGAGCTTGAAGACACCTATTGGGCTCAAACGGGATTCAGCCCCCCCCCCCTCCCACCTCCTTCCCCCCTCCTAGTGTGTCAGCCCGGGCTGAGCAGCCTCCAGGGCAGACACGTTTTTGATCTGCCAGCCGCACCGGAGTACTTCACAGGTCTTTAAGACCATTGACTTGTTAATGAGCCTCCAGTGACTTTCCACAAGAGGTGGCTGGGGGTGTGCCAAAGCCCTCATTCATCAGGATGTGTCAGTGTCCATGTGATTGTGCTCTGTGTAGATGTCTCTCGTTTTGGAGGTCGGCTCGCATTTCCATCACAGCTCGGAAGGAAGGATTGAAAAGAGAATAGGAGGGGAGGGGAGCTGTAGGAGAGGAAACTGGGGTTGAGGGAGATGCATGTGTCTGTGAGAAAGTGGGTGCATTCTGTGACATCACTCTACACTCGGCACTGTGACTTCTCATTTATTTCAGTGACTTCATCGCTCACTCTGTCTCCTTTAAGGTGATTTTTTTTCTCTTGCATTCATTCATTCATTCATTCTTTCTTTTTCTTCCTTTAACCTTCTTTATTTCTTTCCCTATTCTTTCCTTCTTTCTATCGCCTGCTTTCGCTCACCCTTGCCTCCTTTCTCTTCTCGTGTTTCCGTTACTCTTTCTCTGTCTCCCTTTGATCTCGTGTTTCTTCCCTACTCCCATCTTTATTTCACTTCCCAATATTAGTTGAAAGATAAGCATGTTATGGCAGAACAGGTGCATGATCCGTGTAGCAGTTACAAGACGCATTGAGTCACGCCCTTTTGTGCTTGTCTGTACGTGACACGCATCTCACGCTGTGTTCGTGTGCAGAGGTTGCACGGTACATACATCTTGGCTGGGGTTGGTAGCGGACCAGCAGTGTCTGGAAAGGGGGCTTTGGCACATAATGCCTTAGGATCAAATGCACATTCATTCAGCTGTTTCGGAGCGCCTTGCTTCACAGCGCACTGCTGTATGGGCTGTCTCGCCGGCGCTTAAACACTTTTCTGTTGTAGCGCCCAGAGGCGAGTGCAGCTCTATTAGGGATATAGCGGCTATTCTTGGGAGCAGCGGGTTGTCCCTGAACGGCAGATGTGTGACTGCCTCTACCCCATGGTGGCAGGATGCTCCAGGGTCAGTACTGTGAAGGGTCTCCTTGTTAATTCCCTCCTCCCAGAGCTCACTCTCTCACCACAATCTAATGGTAGAAGGATACTCAGGACTGCCATTTATTGCAGTATTGTACTTCTACTTGTATTGTGTACTCTTTTGTAACATGCACACATGTCACTTTTTCCTCCTGTAACGTAGCGTTTGCTACCTCTTGTATTTTGTTTGCTCACATTTGTCACCATTGCCTCATGTAACGTAACATTTGCTTTTGTAACATGCTCACTTGTCATTTTCTCGTCATGTATCACTACTGTTTCTTTTGCGCTCTGACACCTTCGGGTAAAGTCTGCGCTATATAAAAACGCATAAAATAAAAAATAAAATAAAAATAAAAAAGTGTGAGGGGATGTTGGAGGGAGGGGAGGGCAGGAGAGGAGGGAACAACAATAAGCAGTGAAGGATGAAACTAACTGCACAGAAGTTTGGTGTTCTTAGGTGGGGGGGGGGCAGCCAGGCTGCAACTGTTCATTATACCACCAAGGATTAAAAGTGCAAGGAGTGAAGGGCGCTCCTTCAAATTCCTAGCCCCTAAACTCTGAAATGCTTCCCCTCTCTCTCCGAGGGACCTATAAAACCATCTTAAGGCCATCCAGAGAACGCAGAAATGGTCTCTCTAAGCTAAGGGGGAGCAGAGACCTATAGACGATTGCACTGTGATGTGCATGTTTTTTTTAATTCTGTAGCACAGATTGTTTTCCACGCTACAGGAGAACATACCTACAAGGTTAACACAAGGCTGGTAGCACCATGCTATGGTAGACTCTTCCATAAACCTTGAAAATAACAGCAGCAGAGGATGTAGTCTAATGGTTAGGGCGGTGGACCTCAAATCTGGCGAACGGGGTTCGAGTCTCGGCAATGACACTCAACATCCTGTGATTCTGGCCAAATCACGCAATCTACCCGTCCCTAACAAAAATGAATGTGCCCTTGTGTAACGCAACAGGTGCTCATGTGAAGCGCTTTAATACCTTCAGATCGAGTTAGCACTATATAAATCTGAGGGTGAAAAAATAGTAGTGAAAATCAGCCTAGCTTTACTTATAGCCGTGCCATCATGCTATGTGATTTGTGAGGAGTGCCCAAAACCATGAACATGTCACCAAGCTCTCACTTTCTTCAAATGACAACACATTGATTCTAAATGAGCTATGAGAACTGCCTGCCTTGCCTACAACGCCCAACACCCCCAGAATTCTCTCATTTCCAAAAAGTTCTCTCTGCACCCAGTTCAAGAGGTGTGCCTTGCACAGAGCCTCCCTTTTCAGGCAAATTTCTGAAAGTGCTGACTTAACCTTCGACTTGTAGAAATGCATGTGGACCTCATATACACTGTACATAGACTGTCTATATACTATGCATCAATGAAGAAAGCAAGCAATAATAAAAGCAAAGCGTTCCATAAACACCGGTAAAACATCGTTTCAGTTGTTTTTTATGGCGCGAAAATGAGTAACCACTGAAAAGCACTGTTTTTTTGAGGTATTGAAATCACTGGAAAACACTGAAAAAACACCACCAGAATTTACCAAAAATAGAAACTGAAAACAGGAAAGCCTAGTCATAATGTTGATTCTGTGACTTCCGTTTCTCCTTCTTCAGTTTCTGGCGAGGGCCTCTTTGGCAGGTTGGTGATGATGCCTTCACCTCTAGTTGACTTTCTTTAGTGTCTGAGGATTCCTTTCTGGCAGATGGTCATGATGAAGATGAGGATGTTGATTCTATGACCTCTGGGTGTTGTTCATAGTCACTGTGGAAGGCCTATCTGACGGGCTGTTCCTGGTGACAATGCTGCGACTTCCGTTTGCGCTTTCTCATTTTCTGACCCAGATCTCTCAGCAACGTTGGCCATGGTGATGATCCACTGGCCTCTAGTTATCCTTCCCCAGTCTCTACGGAAGGCCTCTCTGGTTGGTTCTGGTGATAACAGGGCGACTTTGGTTTGTCCTTCGTTAGACTCTGACGTAGGCCTCTCTGGCAGGTGAGCCATGATGCCGATGTACTGACCTCACGCTGTCCTTCCTCAGTCTCTGATTTAGGCCTCTCTGGAAGGTTAGCCGTGATGATGCTCTGGCCTCTAGCTGTCCTTCCTCAGTCTCTGACGTAGGACTCTCTGGCAGGTGAGCCATGATGCTGATGTACTGGCCTCTAGCTGTCCTTCCTCAGTCTCTGATTTAGGCCTCTCTGGAAGGTTAGCCGTGATGATGCTCTGGCCGCTACCTGTCCTTCCTCAGTCTCTGACATAGGCCTCTCTGGAAGGTTAGCCGTGATGATGATGCGCTGGCCTCTAGCTGTCCATCCTCAGTCTCTGACGTAGGCCTCTCTGGAAGGTTAGCGGTGATGATGATGCTCTGGCCTCTAGATGTCCTTCCTCAGTCTCTGACGTAGGCCTCTCTGGAAGGTTAGCCGTGATGATGATGCTCTGGTCTCTAGCTGTCCTACCTCAGTCTCTGACGTAGGCCTCTCTGGAAGGTTAGCCGTGATGATGACGCACTGGCAGTAGCGGTCGGCGGTAGGTGTTTCTATAGGGCGGTGACGTGGGCAGGAGGAGGGGCAGGGTGGGGGGAAATAATGTATGGATTACGGAGTTTTACAGGTAAGTAAACATTTAAATACATAAAACGAATTTCGTTGCGCACACTGCATCACCAAATGTGATGCAGTGTGCGCAACGAAATTCGTTTTATGTATTTAAATGTTTACTTACCTGTAAAACTCCGTAATCCATACATTATTTCCTCCCACCCTGCCCCTCCTCCTGCCCACGTCACCGCCCTATAGAAACACCTACTGCCGACCGCTACTGCGCACTGGCCTCTAGCTGTCCTTCCTCAGTCTCTGACGTAGGCTTCTCTGGATGGTTGGCAATGATGATGATGCTCTGGCCTCTAGCTGTCCATCCTCAGTCTCTGATGTAGGCCTCTCTGGAAGGTTAGCCGTGATGATGATGCACTGGCCTCTAGCTGTCCATCCTCAGTCTCTGACGTAGGCTTCTCTGGATGGTTGGCCATGATGATGATGCTCTCGCCTCTAGCTGTCCATCCTCAGTCTCTGACGTAGGCCTCTCTGGAAGGTTAGCCGTGATGATGATGCGCTGGCCTCTAGCTGTCCTTCCTCAGTCTCTGACGTAGGCCTCTCTGGAAGGTTTGGCTGTGATGATAATGCTCTGGCCTCTAGCTGTCCTTCCTCAGTCTCTGACGTAGGCCTCTCTGGAAGGTTAGCCGTGATGATGATGCTCTGGCCTCTAGCTGTCCTTCCTCAGTCTCTGACGTAGGCCTCTCTGGAAGGTTAGCCGTGATGATGACGCACTGGCCTCTAGCTGTCCTTCCTCAGTCTCTGACGTAGGCCTCTCTGGAAGGTTAGCCGTGATGATGATGCTCTGGCCTCTAGCTGTCCTTCCTCAGTCTCTGACGTAGGCCTCTCTGGAAGGTTAGCCGTGATGATGACGCACTGGCCTCTAGCTGTCCTTCTTCAGTCTCTGACGTAGGCTTCTCTGGATGGTTGGCCATGATGATGATGCTCTGGCCTCTAGCTGTCCATCCTCAGTCTCTGATGTAGGCCTCTCTGGAAGGTTAGCCGTGATGATGATGCACTGGCCTCTAGCTGTCCATCCTCAGTCTCTGACGTAGGCCTCTCTGGAAGGTTTGGCCGTGATGATGATGCTCTGGCCTCTAGCTGTCCTTCCTCAGTCTCTGACGTAGGCCTCTCTGGAAGGTTAGCCGTGATGATGATGCTCTGGCCTCCAGCTGTCCTTCCTCAGTCTCTGACGTAGGCCTCTCTGGAAGGTTAGCCGTGATGATGATGCTCTGGCCTCTAGCTGTCCTTCCTCAGTCTCTGACGTAGGCCTCTCTGGAAGGTTAGCCGTGATGATGATGCTCTGGCCTCTAGCTGTCCATCCTCAGTCTCTGACGTAGGCTTCTCTGGATGGTTGGCCATGATGATGATGCTCTGGCCTCTAGCTGTCCTTCCTCAGTCTCTGAGGGCCCCTCTCCTGCTTGTTGGTCATGCGCCCGCGCCGACCCTCCTCGCCAGCGGCTCTCCTGCGGGTCCGCGGGGCGGGGTCCGTTTCCAAGGGTCTGCGGGCGGCGCTTCCCGCCGCATGGAGCCCGCCGGTGTCCGCATCGCCTGCCTTTCAAGGAGCTGCTGCCGGCGGCGGGGGCGGCTGGGAATTGGCGACGGGCTCAGCTTGTTAAGATTTAATTAGGCCCTGACAGCTGCGGATCAGGCCCACCTGAGACCGCGCCGCGGCTGCGACAAGATGTTAACTCCTGACACGGAGCAGCCAGGAAGGAGCGGCCCCCGCCCTCCCAGCCCCGTCCTGACATCCGCCGGTGCGTCAGCCCGGGGCCTGGCGAGGAGGACACACGGACGGGGCCGGAGAGGTGGGTCCCGGGGAAGGGCCTGTCCGGGGGAAGGCCCCGGCTGCGCAGTGCCAACAGATGCGGTAGCTGAGGCGTCACGGCGGGCACCGTCTGCTCTGCAGATGGCAAAGAGGACCCCGTGCCAGGCGCGCGCACCGCTATATGTGGGAACGGGAGCGAACACACACAAAGATGACCACACACACGTACACATACTCAAGCAGGCACACACAAAGCACTCAGATACGTGTATGTGCACATAGAAGCTTGCATGGATACACGGATGTACATGGATGAGCACACACACATCATTACATGGTTGAAAATGAACACTCGGGGATGCACAGACTGATTTATACTCACCACACACGCACACGGAGGAACAAGAGCACCCTTTCTCGAAAAAACACAAGGTGGATACATGTATGAAGACAGACACAAACTTGGATGGTCATGGACCCATGAACATACACCTACATGGATGAACATACAGATATTTGTGAACACGTGTACGAACGAACACGTAACAACACCGTACAGTTCAACACGTACCGATGACAGGGATACACTTAGATACATCCATCAACATGAGCACACACAGATGGATCAACATACGGGTACATCGATACACACAAACACACATGAATAGATTACATATGACTATTGCAGAAAGATAGGGCATGTATGAACAAAAACATACACTTCTGTGCACACACACACACACATAAGGGCACATACATAGTGTTCGTGGATGTACACATATGTATAGGTAAATAGATGAGCATACGAAGGCACCTGGGAAAATGCCTGGAAACACATTTGGAAGTACTTATAACCTAGGGTGCGCAAAAGCCTATGTACAGAGATAAACACAGATGTGCAAACACACACAGGTACATGATCGCATATCTAGGGTTGAAACATACGGTATTCATCTCGTTTATTGGCAGTTGAATGGGTGTCCTGAATTTCTCCCTCCTCCCAGTCATCGTCGGAGGAAGATGGGTCCTTCTTCGGTGGTATGGCAAGTTTGAGGCCAGCATCATTCGAGGCGTGGAAGGCGGTACAGGAAAATGAGATACTGTGGCTGAAAGTGGCATGGGAGGTGGTGGTGTTTGTTGCTCCTGCAGGTAAAAAAAATGTGTGTGATAAGCCGGCAACATAGCTTGGAGATCCTACACTGATGCCACAGAGGCTGGACCATCTGTTTACGGATAGTCAGTGCTTTAAATGGGCCGGTTCTATCCGGTACGGAGTACCAGCACTTTTTTATTTTGAGTGGAGGAGTACCAGCACTTCTCAAGAGAAATGCTATACTTTTAATTGGCGAGTACCAGCACTTCTCATAAACAAGCAGGTACTCTGCTACATAGTACCTGCACTTCTATTTTTCCATTTCAAGCACTGCGGATAGTACCCATATATTGTTGGGATTTGCTTGTGTAGCACTGATGATGATATTCCTGTGCATAATAATCATTCTCCTCCTTATCATCTTCCTCTTAATACTTAACATGAATCTCTAATGGTCTATGAGCTTGTATGAAAAGTCCACCATCATCTGATCCTTGGAGGTCTAATAAATGACTAGGCAGCAATGGTGAGATTTGTGAAGGATTAGGAAGAAAGTGTCTTGTCCACAGTGTTGGCAAAGAGAATGTCGATGGTGCAAACTTTGGAGTGAGAAGTAAAGATGAAGGCCTTTTTGAGTTTAAAATAGCATTATCGTCAATGAGGTCTTCATCGACAGTGGTGGTGGAGAAATTGCAGCAGACAATGAGATGATGGGTATGGACGATGAGGTTGTCATTGTTGATGTAGCCGACAGGTTCATTGTCGTTGACGAAGTGGCAGTATTCAATGGTGTGAAATGGTTGTTGATGAAGTGGCCATTGCCGACGGTGTGTCATTCATCGAGGAGGAGTTTGTCTTTGGCAATGTACCTGTCGTCCACAATGTGGGTTTCGATGGTGCGGTCTTCGTTAACAATGGAACCGTAGGCGACGAGAGTCGTTGACAACGGAGGAGAAATGAGAGTCAGCTGTGATTTTTTCACCAACTATTGTTTTGACAGCAATACATCTGTAGATGCGGATTTCATGGCAAGCTTTATCAACAAGGAATCTGAAGAAGATTTAGAAGCTTTTGAGGTCAAGCCAGACGATGAAGTAGAAAGGTCAGATTTTACCTCAGAAGGAAATATACATTTTCCTTTTTGTGAGAAGTCTTTAAAAGACTCATTGTGTGTCTTTCTTAAAGCTTTTTTAAGGGTCTCTGGTGACTTCTATGACCTTTCCCTCATCTTAGGTCTTTCATGAGAAGTATGAGAGCTTGCACGATCTTCCTTGTCAGAGACAACATAAATCTTGGTTTTAAGTTTTGTAGCGATAATAACAACCTCCCCACTCTGTCCTTGAAGGTTTTAGTTGAAAAGGTTCTACAAATGTGGCAGTCCATAACCCATTTGGACTGAGTATTAGCAATAGATGCAGTCCTTATGAGGATCTTCAGCATGGATCCTTTTCGTACCATAAGACTCCCTCTCACGCAACGTGCAGTGAATAATGTCAGGGCATTAGCCTCTATTTGGATTGTTCTACAGTGTGTCGTCGTCTGATTTGTTATAGCTCAAGTTTGGTTCTTTTTTACAAAAGGATGTAGATAAGCCTTTGCAGAGACTATTCATTGCATTGTAGCGTATTGATATTTCGTTTACTGCTTTCATATTGATACTGTGGGACTCCCACTTCGATGACTGGGATGTTTCAAGCATGTGAATCTATGAAAGATCCAAAACTGGAAAACATTTCCTTTTATACTTAACTAGAGAAAGTGGTTAAGGTTTTGGGTGAGGTTTTCAGACATTGGGAGATTCCAGGAGAAGGTGCAAGGAATAAACCAATTGGGGATTATGTTGTGAAAGAGACTATGAGATAGATTTCACCTGAAATAATATGCCTCAAAGAAGAGCTGGGCCACAATGCTGCTAACTATTCAGTGTGAAATCATGAGAAATGGTGTTCTGGTTGCTGGGAGGTCATCCCTAATTGCGGACTGGTTTTACCCTTTAAAATACTATTCTTGAACCATAGCCGGCTGAGAGGTGGTTGTGAAAGACAAGGACGTCCATTCTTGCTTCACTGAAGACTCCCTTTCTGTCTGGCTGACGATTGTGAAAAGAAAAGATTCCAGCTCTGCCTTGAGTATGCAGACCCGAAGGTTGTCTCAGGTGTAATGGTGCCCACCATTTACTAGCCACCAAAAAGCCACAGATGTACAATTCTATTAACACCTTGGCTGCTAGGGGGTTTTCCCCTCCTGTGCTGCATATGCATCATCCCCATTGTTCATGACAAGGTCAACTCGTCATAAGCACAGCTCAACCGTGCCTCATTACGAGCTGGCCTTGTCATGAGCATGGAAGGGGTTAAAGTCCCTGGGGCTACTGAGAATGGCTAACTGTGGGAGTGTTGGGTGTAAAACTGCACTCATGTGAGTGAGACTATTCACCAAGGCATGGAAGTCACTCACAGTGGATGAGTCAAAGATCCAAGTTTTAAAACTCAGACTCATCCAGTGGCATTGTGCTCCAAGAGGTGACACTCACACCCAATGAGTGAGATTGCCCCATCACATACTTTTTCGCCAAATGAAAGAAACTGACACCAAGGCATGAGACAGCACCCAGTGAGAGAACCTTTATGCCATGGTGTGGAACTCACACCACATGGCCCAAGACTAAGGTGGAGAACACATGCCAAATGAGTGAGACTGTGCTCCAAGCTATTGGACTCGCATCAAGTGATTGAGGCTATCAATCAATCAATCAGCATTTGTATAGCGCTGAACTGTTGCCCCTAGGGGCAGCTGGGCGCTGAAGATGCAACCCAAGAATAAAGGTCAAAGAGGGTGAATAAAGTTCAAAACACACAGAGAGGCACAATAAAGGACAGAAACGGGTGGAAAAAGGGCAAAATAAAGGTCAGAAACCGGTAGAAAGAGACAAAATAAAAGTCAGAAAAGAGCAGAAAGTGGCAAAATAAAGGTCAGAAACTAGCAGAAAGAGGCAAAGTAACGGGTAGAACGAGCAGCAAGAGGCAAAGTAACGGGTAGAACGAGCAGCAAGAGGCAAAATAGATGGCAGAAGTGAGCAGAGAAGAGGCAGAAAAACGAGCAGAGGAGGAACGAAACCGAAGGCAGCAGAGGCCAGTTGACTGCGGGCAACCTGGAAAGGAGGACCACGACAGGCCGTCACAGGAGGCAGGGGGCCGAGGTAAGAATGCCCGAAGGGCATTCTCACCTCGGCCCCGGCCTCAGTTTGACGGGGGAGTGCCAGTGATACTAACAACACTTCACAGTGGTCTTCCAGGACCGGGGAAGACATTAAGTCTCTGTGGGCCAGTTTGCATGGGCTCTGAAAAACCGGCCTGCAGATGACCATGAGGAACCGGCCCAATGCCCGACTGCCCGCCTTACCAATCTGACCCTATCTGTGCACCCTCTGGGACTTTGACACCCACCCTGTCTGGTCACCCCTCTGTGCCTATGACACCCATCCTGCCTGTGCCCTCCTCTCTGCCTATGGCACCCACCCTGTCTGTGTGCCGTCTGTGCTTCTGACACCCGCCCTGTCTGTGCGCCCCTCTGTGCCAACGACGCCCGCCTTGTCTGTGTACCCCTCTGTGCCTATGACACCCCCCCTCTCTGTGCGTCCCTGTGTGCCTATGACACCCACCTTGTCTGTGCACCCCTCTGTGCCTATGACACCCACCCTGTCTGTGCGCCCCTCTTTGCCTATGACACCCACCCTGTCTGGTCACCCCTCTAAGCCTATGACACCCACCCTGTCTGGTCGTACCCTCTGTGCCTATGACATCCGCCCTGTCTGTGCGCCCTCTGTGCCTCTGGCACCCACCCTGTCTGTGCGCCCTTCTGTGCCTATGACACCCACCCTGTCTGTGCGCCCTTCTGTGCCCATGACACCGCCCTGTCTGTGCGCTCCTCTGCACCTATGGTGTCCACCCTGTCTGTGCGCCCCTCTGTGCCTATGAGACCCACCCTGTCTGTGCGCCCCTTGTGCCTCTGACACCCGACCTGTCTGGTCGCTCCTCTGTGCCTATGACACCCACCTTGTCTGTGCACCCCTCTGGCCAATGGCGGCCTCCCTGTCTGTGTGCCCTCTGTGCCAATGACGTCCACCCTGTCTGTGTGCCCCTCTGTGCCAATGATGTCCACCCTGTCTGTGTGCCCTTCTGTGCCTATGACACCCAACCTGTCTGTGCGCCCCTCTGTGCCAATGACGCCCACCTTGTCTGTGTGCCCTTCTGTGACACCCAACCTGTCTGTGCGCCCCTCTGTGCCAAAGACGCCCACCTTGTCTGTGCGCCCCTCTGTGCCAATGACGTTCACCCTGTCTGTGTGCCCTCTGTGCTATGACAACCAGTCTGCTTGCCTCCCTGCGCTTTAGACATCCACCCTGTCTCCTGCCTCTGTTGTTCCTCTTTCCCTCTGTGCTCAGATGCTATTATGCTGAACCCAAGAGCTCCACGTCCATTGAAGCGTCTGCATCTGGCAGACTTCTGCTCCCAAACACTGCACTTCGAAGCGCTGGAACAGATGCAGGCGTATTGCAGCATTAACATAAGAAACTATGTTTTTCCTTGAAACATCTCACTGGCCATTGAATTGTTAAAACTTACTTCTCCAGCTTTTTTCACACTGTTTTAGGAGCTGCTTCTCCAACTGCCAACCGATAGACACTATCAGCCTCGTTAGCAGCATGAGGACCAAGGTGCGGGAAGTGCTGCTCTAGGGGCGGCTTCTCCCACTGCCCACCTATAGGCACCACCGGCCTCGTTAGCAGCAAGAGGACCGCGGTGCAGGTAGCACTGCTCCAGGGGCGGCTTCTTATGCTGCCCACCTATAGACACTATCAGCCTCGTTAGAAGCATAAGGACCAGGGTGCAGGAAGCCCTGCTTCGGGGGCGGCTTCTCCCACTGTCCACCTATAGACACCATCGGCATCATTAGCAGCATGAGGACTGCGGTGCATGGAGCGCTGCTCCAGGGGCAGCTTCTCCCACTGCCCACCTATAGACACCATCGGCATCGTTCGAAGCATAAGGACCAGGGTGCAGGAAGCCCTGCTTCGGGACGCTTCTCCCACTGCCCACCTAAAGACACCATCGGCATCGTTAGCAGCATGAGGACCCCGGTGTAGGGAGCGCTGCTCCAGGGGCAGCTTCTGCCGCTGCCCACCTATAGATATAATCGGCCTCGTCAGCAGCATGAGGACCACGGTGCATGGAACGCTGCTCCAGGGGCTGCTACTCCCGCTGCCCACCTATAGACACCATCAGCCTCGTTAGCAGCATGAGGACCAAGGTGCAGGAAGCCCTGCTCCAGGGGCGGCTTCTCCCACTGTCCACCTATAGACATCAGCAGCATTGTTAGGAGCAGGAGGACCAAGGTGCAGGAGGTGCTGCTCCAGGGGCTGCTTCTCCCACTGTCCACCTATAGACACTACCAGCCTCATCAGCAGCATAAGGACCAGGGTCACGGAAGCGCTGCTCTAGGGGCGGCTTCTCCCACTGCCCACCGACAGACACTATCAGCCTCATTAGAAGCAGGAGGTCCGAGGTGCAGGAAGCCCTGCTTCGGGGGCGGCTTCTCCCACTGTCCACCTATAGACACCTTCAGCATTGTTAGCAGCAGGAAGACCATGGTGCAGGAAGCCCTGCTCCAGGGGCGGCTACTCTCACTGCCACCTATAGACACCATCAGCATCGTTAGCAGCAGGAAGACCAAGGTGCAGGGAGCCCTGCTCCAGGGGGCGGCTTCTTCCTCCGCCCACCTATAGGCACCATCTGCCTAGTCAGCAGCATGAGGACCGAGATGCAGGGAGTGCTGCTTCAGGGCGACTTCTCCCACTGCCCAATTATAGACACCATCAGCCTTGTTAGCAGCAAGAGGACCGAGGTGCAGGATGCGCTACTCCAGGGGCGGCTTCTCCCACTGCCCACCTATAGACACTATCAGCATCGTTAGAAGCATAAGGACCAGGGTGATGGAAGCACTGCTTCAGGGGCGGCTTCTCCCACTGCCCACCTATAGACACTATCAGCATCGTTAGCAGCATGAGGACCGAGGTGCAGGGAGCGCTGCTCCAGGGGCAGCTTCTCCCACTGTCCACCTATAGACACCATTGGTATGGTTAGCAGCAAGAGGACCGAGGTGCTGGAAGCGCTGCTCCAGGGGCGGCTTCTCCTGCTGCCCACCTATAGACACCATCTGCCTCGTTAGCAGCATAAAGACCAAGGTGTAGGAAGCCCTGTTTCGAGGGCGGCTTCTCCCACTGCCCACCTATAGACACCATCAGCATTGTTAGCAGCATGAGGACTGCGGTGCACGGAGCGCTGCTCCTGGGACAGCTTCTCCAACTGCCCACCTATAGACACCATTGGCATCGTTAGCAGCAAGAGGACCGAGGTGCAGTGTAGTAGCAAGCTTCAGCCAGGCCTACTAGTGCAAGGGATTCGCCCTGCTCTGCTCAGAGTCCTTAGACCAATAGTAAGAAGTTGGCACAGAAACTGGAATAGAAAAGACAGAGTTTATTAAACCTCATGAGGTGGAACTACATTCACACATCACCCCTCGGTATAGTATGAGGTAGCACACTGACTAGAAGGAGCTTGGTCCTTTTATACCCACACAGGGGCTGAAATGAAGGTGGTGCAAGGCACAGAGTATTGGTTTCAGACACATATAAGGTCATACAGAGAGTGTGCTAGCAACAAGTGGGAAGGGCTGACAATTAGCTAATTTTGGTGGGAACATCTTGACAGTTACAAGTTGGAGACAGCTGTATGCTCTTCTGAGCATGCGCAAAGTAGAGGAGACTAAACATATCTTGTCTCTAGGCAGATGTCAAGAGCAGTTGACAGAAAGGTACGACAGAGCACATGGCATACAAAACGGCCGACAGAAATACAAAATGGATTCCGTAAAACAGGCAAGATAGTCTCGAAATACCGAATGTCTTCTGCTAATGCTTAACCTAATTATTGCTAAACTACCACATACGACCCTGTCAGCATTTACTGAAGACATTCGTCTGTCTAGGATAATGTAGATCTGCATTCTGTACATTGATGTTCATCATATTAGTAATTTCATTGCTTAACATTTGCTGTTCTTTTGTAACACTTCTTTTGGCATGTGTACAAGCAGTAATGCACATAGAGCAAATCATAGGACCACATTGTACACAAGTACAGCATGTAAATAGTATCACCAGTAGTCTACATAGAAAAGCCAGTAGTTTCCAGCCCCAAGTAACAAAGAGTGTCCATATCCAGTTTGAAAATGTCCATGTACCAGTCTCTGGGTGAATGTCTGCATCAATCTTATGTAGTTTAGAGATTGCGTCATAAACTGAAGGTGAGTGGTCAGGTATAAAGACGTAGCAGCTGCTTCCGATGATGCGGCATGCACCACCACGATCAGAAAAGATCACATCGAGCAACATATGATTTTGGAGTGCTACAATTCTTGCAATTTGCAGTTCTTCAGTAATGTTCCTAAGTGCCATAGCTGTCTGATTGGTGACAGCTTCCACTACACAAGTCAATCGTCTGATCTTTCTACTATTTAATGCAGCACCCGCGAAGAAAAACAAACCCAACATTGAAATCAACATATTGTTGCAGAGCGGTGTCTGTTTGATCAATCTCATCAGTACTTGTTGTCCGTTTATATCTATTCCTTGAAATATCATTATACAGTTGTAAGTGAAGATGATATGATGCAGGTGCTAAAAACACAGGGGGTAACAAAAATTATATGTAGCACACCCCTGACCATCCAACAGGTAATTGGTAATATCCTTTATTACCACACACAAAATAGGTGTTATGTGACTATTTGAAGCTGCTATTGTTAACACCATCAGTGTTTAATACAGTATTACATTCGCTTCGTCCTACGGGAATTCTCCCAACACTGCCAATACATAGATCTGCTTTTGCTCTTTTTTAAAAAAAAAATTTTTTATTGAACAAGGCAGTAGGAAATCATTGGTACAAAATTGAAAAAAAAAGACATTATTCGCATCAAGTTTTTAACAGTCAGACAATTTTCAGACAATTTACAAGACATAAAACTGGAATAAAAAGAGAGGATTAAAAGGGAAAGAGACCGTTATAATAACTTATAAAGTCCTTGTGCAAAAAAACGCAATTTTAAGTAAACAATATCACTACAAAAAAGTGCAGAAACTGCAATAAAGTGCAACTGCAAAAGGAGATATAATCCAATAAAGTGCAATTTTAAAGTGCTTAGTGCAATAAAGTGCAAAAACAGCTATTATAAAACAGCAATATTATAAAAAAAGTTCACATTCCCCTCTCCCTCCTCATCATCTTCCTTTCAACAATTCCAGATTCTCAAAATATTTCCAATTTCTTTCAAATCTTGCAATGGCTCCCACCCTGCCTGCATAAGCTCTTTTGAAATTACATGTTCTTCTCATTTTATTGTACCATTGTAACTGTGTAGGAATCACCACGGATTTCCAATTTTGAAGGATTAAAGACCGTGCAACTACACAAGAAATAAAAATAAATACTTCTTCTGTTTTGTCAAACCTGCTCCTATCTTTATATATGCCAAACAGGGCCACCTCTGCTTCCGGCAAAAATACTTTCCCATTTGCCAACTCCATATCTACGAATATCCCCTTCCAAAAAGATTCCAACTTCGGGCAGGAAAATAAGATATGGCACCATCCTCCCTGACCCATAGCTTTCCATCTAAAAAACGTATTCTCAACTTCCGGAAACATTCTCTCCAGGTCCTCCGGGGTATAATACGCGAGCCAACGTGATAAAAAAGACATTCTTTTGTAATTAGCCGCCCGAAGTGCTTTATTGCCCAGATGGCACAATAGCTCCCAATCCTTATCTGTAAGAACACACTGTGTCGAGAGGCTTATTTTCTCTAGATGTCTATCAATTACAGGGGAAGAACTAGCAAAGTAGAGCTTTTTGTACCAAAATCCTATGCCTTTATTTTTATCTCCGTACAGAGCTGATATCAAGGCAGTGGGAGAGATGAACAGGCCACCTAACTCTTTTCTGATAAAATAGACCATTTGTAGATACTCTAAAAACATAAGTCGCCTGGAATTATTCATTCTGTCTAAAAGCTTTTGCCAGCTAATTACCTTATTTTGTACAAACAGATGTCTTAATTCCCTAAACCCGGAAAGTTCCCAATTTTTCAGATGATTCAAGGCTATCTTAAGACCCATTTTGGCACATTCAGACAAGCTCAAATAAATAGAGCCATCAGAGCCATGTTTTTTAAAAAGGAGCAGTAATCTCGCTGTATACACTTTTAGCGTCTTATATCTTGATTTCTTAGGGAGCTTTGCAGTTTTTAAAAAGATAGGAATTTGAGAACCTGCTTCCTGTATCATTTTTCTAGAAATAAATTATCTCTTGTCTGTCTAGTCCTTAATAATCCTGCCACAATATCAAAAAAGGCTGCTTCATAATATGTCTTGAAATGGGGGAGAGCCAAACCAACTTGATCAACAGCCAGTTGGACCACCGAAAGTTTGACTCTTGAGGCCTTTTTGTTCCAAATAAAACCTCTCAACATGGATTCGAGTTCATTAAAAAAAACAATACTAACTTTAATTGGAATATTGCTAAACAAAAATATAAGCAATGGCAATACAATCATTTTGACTAGTGACACTCTACCAATCAATGACAATGGGGACAAACACCATTGATCTAGCAGATTCCTTATTTTATTCTTCATTTTAATATAATTCAAGGCAAAGAGTTTTTCATACTCTCCGGTCACATATATACCTAAGTATCTAATCGGGTCACTTTTTTCTGCTTGGGGCTGAAGATAAATCGGGAGAAAATCTATACTTGTGTTTAATACAAGAACTTCCGTTTTTTTTTCATTAACCTTATACCCCCCTATCTTTTCATAATCCTTGAGCTCCTTCATGTGACGTATGATGTTTTCTTTTTCAGGAGCCAGATAGAGGATAATATCGTCGGCGAACAATTTTAACTTAGACATCCTGACAATGGGGGGTAAAATAGCAATATTATTCCTTATTCTTGTTACTAGGGGTTCAATAAAAAAAGTAAAAAGCAAGGGGGACAATGGGCAACCTTTCCTTGTTCCCCGATTTATTTTAATCTTTCCAGCTTGTTTAGCATTGATAATTATCGGAGCTGATGCCCCTTCATAGATATTATTAATCATTTGTATAATTGAAACAGGGAATCTAAAATGACCCAGAGAGAAAAAAAGTGCTGACCAATTAACTAGATCGAATGCCTTTTCTGCATCAATCATTAAAATACACGCAGCTGTCGTATTAATATTAAAATAATCTAGAGCCTGTATCAGAAATTCTGTGTTAGCTGCCATATACCGACCCGCAATAAAACCTGTCTGATCGTGATGAATTACCTCCTGCTTTTGCTCTTGTTACTGATATCACATAAAGCCCATTGTTTTTAAGTGCTCTCACATTTGTGAAGACATATGGGGTTGAAATATTGTCCGGTTGGTAGTCATCCCATTCCCGTTTAGTCCCTTTAGCTTGAGGATAGCCATCTTTATCTTGGTAACATTCTTTTATTCAATCGAAAAATGATTCCACCTATTGAAGGTTTCCCATAAGCAAACAAAAGGGCATACCAAGCTTGACATGAACCATTATGTGAAACAGTAGAGGAATAAAAGGTGTTCCTCCTTTCTTCTGGTGTGCAGGTATCATCCCACACACCCAACAATTGGTAGTATTCGTAGCATTATGGGTATGATGCAACATCTGAATGAATGTGTTATTCAGATCGGACTGTCGATGTTTCTGCTCATGATAAGGAAGAGTGTAGTAGTGATGCTCCAGTGGAGCTGGAGTGGTTGCAACAAAAAGCTGTCGAGCCGGAACTGCTTTCTCAATGAACCAAGTGGTTATTGCCAAAACCACCAGGGTAACAACAAACCCTACAGCACAAATTATTTTCTTATTCATTTCAATTAACAACGATGCTCGATCTTTCTAAGAACCTGTTGAAAACAATTGTTGGAGCTCTTATCCTTTGGGCCGCCGCTGATTTCTTCACCACGGGCCAAGACGGGTGTCACTACACTAATGCAGGACTGATCCCCCCCTTGCCCCCTTGCCTCATTGGCTCTCAATTTCACAAACCCAGGGCGGTAGCTCAACCAGTCTCGTTCAAAATGCAGATTATTTCCCTGGTCTCAAATTATATCGCGCTGTTCCAGAAATCGCTTGGTCCGGGTTTCCAGAATCTCTCAATGGTCGATCAGCAAAGCAGGTTCTACCAAGGCGGGTGATACACGCTTGCAATACGTGGTATGGAGCCAGTTCTTTCTGTTTGTCACTTGAACTGCTGTCCTTGTAGCCAACAGCACTTGCTCCGTTCCTCGTCACCTCGGCTCCAAGCTCTTCGATCTGTCAAATGCTTTTATCATCACGTGATCACCGGGACGGAGGTCATGGGTCTCACCTGTAGATCTGTCAGGAAGCGCTTCTAGAACCTGTTGATGAATAGAGGTCAAACTGTCAGTTAATTGTGCCAAATAATCATTCAACAGAACACAAGGTACATCATGTATAGGGCGTGGCTTAGGAACTCCCCAAATGTTCATCGGTCTTCCAAATACCACCTCGTAAGGTGTAATACCTGATCGTGAGTGTGGTACTGATATTATGGATAACAGTGCCAAAGGCAATGCATCCGGCCACATTAGGGACGTGGAAGCCAGTATTTTTGCCAGCTTCAATTTTTTTTAAAATTGTTATTATTTTATTTTTTATTCTGACCAGCAATTACACATCTTGCATTATTGTAAACAGTCATGTACAATACATAGTTGGTATTTAAAACTGTTTTGTAGGAGAAACACAATCCTGTGTTCTGGATATCACACAGCAGTTCACATTGCATTAGTCCAAACCGTATTATCATGCCTCACTCCATCCCACACACCCGCCCAATTCCGACTTTCACAAAATAACCAATTTGTTTTTCCACTTTGAGGCTCCTTGTCTATGTGTAGAAAGGTCGGCATCCGCTCCCCACATTCAGTCTGAAGTGTCTTGTAAGTATACCATCAGTGGCTCCCAGAAGTCTCTAGGTCTGGACGCTTCTGGTATTTCTTCAGCATAGATCTATAGAGTCGTTTTACAGTACGTCATGTCTGTGATCCAGTCTTTTAGCCTGGGTGGTCTCTTGCTACCCCATCTTATCGCTACTCTGCGTTTCGCTAGGAACAGCGCCACCGCCAAAAACCTTCTCCGCCTAGCATTTTTGAGTTTATTAATTCCCAATAGGCACGTTAAAGGTGTGTTTGGGATATGTTCCGCAAGCATGATGTTTAATGCGTCAATCACAGCGCACCAGTAGGCCTGCAAGCCCGGACAAGACCACGCCACATGCAAAAAATCCGCCCCATCCGTGTTGCATCGATAGCAATAGTCCGTTTCCCTGAGTCCCAATTTGTGTAATTTCGCAGGCGGGTAGTACACCTGCTGTAGGAACCTGAAGTCTATTATACGAAGATTACAGTTAGACGTAAGGAGTGTGAGTTGCGTGCAGCTGTACTGCCAGTCCTGCTCATCAATCAATATGCCCAGCGACCTCTCCCATCTGTTTTTAGCCACCGTGCACTCCCCGGCCTGCTTACTTTGGGCTGTGGTATAAAGCTATGTTACTAGGTTTGTGCTTGTTGGGGCCGACAGCAGCATCTGCAGCGTCGCCAATTGCTCAGGTTCAGTAGGGAACGTGTCGTATAGCACCTTCATAGCCGCCTGAAAGCGCAAAAATGCAAACATTTTCATCGGAGTCTGGTGTGCGCATATGGCGGGATCTGACCATTTGAGGAATGTGTTTTGAGGGAACGCTTGGCCCATAGTCCGGAAACCCATGTCCTCCAGTAATTTCTGCATGTTGGGTTCTTGTGTCACCGTGAGGTTAGGGTGATGGGCCGTCGGTAGAGCTCGCGCATACACCGGCAATTTGTTTGCTCTGCGCGCCAGTGCGTGCCACGCTCTCGAGGTGTTTTTAGCTGTATGTATCGTGTCAGGCTAGCTTCAATTTTAAGGTAGCATTATACCTTTCCACCAATCCTGCTGATTGTGGGTGGAAGACTGCATGGAACTTCTGTTTGATCCCTAATGCTTTCATGACATAATCAACAAATTTGCACAATAAAATGAGGTCCATTGTCACTCCACAAAATTTTACAAACACCATACCTAGGAAATAATTCCTTCAGAAGCACCTTTGCTGTGGTAAGAGCAGTATTATCCTTTGTAGGGTATGCCTCTTTCCATTTACTGAAGGCACATACCACCACTAGGACATATTTTAGATTATTACAGCGTTCAAGCTGAGTGTAATCCATCTGCAAAACTTCAAAAGGTGCGTTGGTGTAGCAAACCCTCCTGTAAGAGTTTGTGTCCCTTTTCCAGGATTGTCCTGCCAACAGATCAAACAGGACTGTACCACTCTCTTAGCTGTGCTGGCAATCTCAGGATGCTCCCAGACTTGTGTAAGTAGTTTCGTTATCGCTAGAGCTCCAACATGTGCCAGCCCATGTGCCATTTGAACAATAGGTTGTACATAGGCTGCAGGTAACTTCCACTTATCCATGTCTTTGTTGTGCCAACAACCCTCATCGTCCAATATTCCTTCTTTGGACCATTGCTCAAGTTCTGCTACAGAGGCAGATCTCTGTACATCTAGTACCTCCTCTCTAACATCATGCCACTGTTCAGCTTGAGATTTCACTACGTACATGGAAGTAGTGCTTCGTTGCATCGCAGTTTCATGAGCTACACGATCTGCAAAGGCATTTCCTTGTCCTATTTTGTCGGTGATCTTCTTGTGTGCGCTACACTTCACAATCGCTATCTTTTTTGGATATGTCAGTGTAGTCAATTCAATTCAATTTAATTTTTTATTCGGTTATTAGAACAAAATAACCATAAAAGTACAAATAAAATCACAATTAGTATTCATCCATTACACCAAGATCAAGTAATCATAATTCAGGATACAATTGATTTACGTGATTGACATTTTTTTTTATATGAAGAAATAAATACAATAGTTAAAATGTTATCAAGCTTCTGTACAGCTAAAAAAGCAGGGCGACAGCGATTAATTTCCAAGGTCTTCAATAATGGAACAATCCCCATTCGTCTCGGCATTGTATAAAATTTACAAAAGAAAAGTATATGTATATCTGATTGGTCTGACAAATCATGGCAGGGGCATTTAGTCAAATTTTTTGACCCGTCATTCATAACGGGGAAACTGAGTAACCTAAACAACAAATTAAATCTGAAACGGGTTAATAAAAACCTCTCATTAATACTCATTTGTAATTTCACATATGGCTGCATTTTCCTAGAAATCAAAATTTGTTCATGGGCCACCACCGTCATTTTCTTCATTTCTATTGATGGTCTATAATCGTGTAGGTAGGTCATACACTTCTCCTTCAAAAACATTCTCGAAATATTGCATAAAGAGGATGGTTCGGAAAAATAATTCCCCATACCCAAATCCGTGAGGAATTTCCTCACGTAGCACAACCATCTTATTTTGCCACTCTTTTCTAGCCCGACCACATTGTTCATAATCAAGCGATTTAACTCACATTCATCAGTAGTCCAAACTCTCTGCCATAGTAGTACTGGGGCAGTCTTTATAATATCTTCCAAGTATGGTACCCCAAGTTCTACATGGCAGACATATGTGGAGACGCTTTTTGGGATGGCTAGAAGATATTTTATAAAAAGATTTTCCACCACCTGTAAAGATGTCACGTTTGCATGGCCCCACAAACCGGCGCCATATGTTGCAATTGCTATGCAAGTAGCTTTATACACAATTAACATTTCCCCGATTGGTTTTCTGCCTAATTTAAGGCTAAAGTTTTTTAATGCCATAATTGATTTGCAGTACAATAATTTCCTAGTATTAATTGTGGTGTTCCATAGGCCCGTATGATCAAATAAAACTCTTAAATAGGAGAAGGTTGAAGTAAAATCAATTGGGGATGAACCAATAAAAACTACCTTTCTCTTTTTGTGTGCACCCAAACCACAGTTCATGGTGAAAGTTTTCGAACAGTTTATCCTCAAATCCAACCCTGCCATAAAATCTGCATAGGAAGGAGCTACATTTTGCATGGCCAGTGGGGTTCTGGCCATCAGGACAGCGTCATCGGCATAGAGCAAGGTTGGGACTGGTCTTTCCCCCACCATCGGCATGTCCCTACACTTGTTCAATAAAGTGTTCTCCACATCATTGATGTATAGTGCGAAAAGAAACGGGGCCAAGACGCAGCCTTGGCGTACTCCCCTTGCAATTCCAAAGGATTCGGTACATTCGCCGTTTTTCCCATATCTGGCTCTGGCGGAGGCACCCAAATAGAGTTCCCGAAGGAAGTTAATAATTGAAGGATCTACCCCCAGTTTGTCCATAGCCAGCCAGAGTTTACTATGCGAGACACAGTCAAATGCAGAAGTTAATTCTATAAAAGTTAAAAACATTCGACCCTCCTTGGCTTTTGTATATTTTTCTATTAAAATATGCAGATTCAAGCATTGATCAATTGTACCAAGTCCTTTTCTAAAGCCATACTGTAAATCACTAATTTTCATATTCTCTTCCGCCCAAGTTTGAAGTCTATTTAAAATTTCCCGTCCGAGGACCGTAATGGTAGAATCCAGGAGTGATATTGGGCGATAACATTGACAGCTATCTCTATCACCCTTTTTAAATATGGGGACTATCAATGATTCACACCAGGAAGGGAGAAGACCATTTTGAAGTGTAGCATTAAAGAGTCGTGTGAGGATCGGAGCCCAAAGTTCTCTATTATTTTTGTATAGGTCTACCGGAACCTCATCAGGGCCCGGTGCCTTGCCCCCCAGACTTGCATCAATACATGCATTTACTTCTGTTACAGTGATATCAGAGACTAGATTACTCTCTAGATGGTAACAATTTCCCACTGGATCTTTCGCTATTGAGAAATCCTCCTCTTGAGTCTCAGCAGAGTACAATTCAGAAAAATGTTTCACCCACTCTTTCTCAGGTATTGCTACTTCTATTGTAGCAATAGTGTTATAATTCAGAAGGGGGGAATTAACAACTTTCCAGAAAGATGCAGTATCTCTACTTAATGATGCTGCACATAGGGCGTCCCATGCTTCTTTCTTTAAGATATCTTTCCTCCTTTTTATGGTCTGCTTATAGGCGTTTCTACAAACTCTAATTGAGGAAGTATCCTTAACTGGAGTGTTTAAAGCGTGTTTTAATTTTGTGTAGGCCTTGGTACAGGCCGTATCAAACCACCCCTTTTGGGCCTTATTGCCACCTTTTGTTTCAACCCATAATAATTTCTTAACTTGTGCAGTGATCATTAAGAAATTCTTGATTATATCAGGGTCAGCAGTGTTCACATCTGTGCAGGCGTAGATATTGAGGCACAGTGCTTTTTACTCATTTTTGCAAAAAGTCTTCTGGGACAATTTTTGTCCACTTGAGAGAATAACCATTTTTCCTGACCAAAGAGATATTATCTACCAGTGTGTTGGACATATCCTTTCCACATGATACCTATGGTCTGCCTTGTAAGACTAAACTGAGGGGAAAATGGTCACTGAATGAATTATCAAGGGTGGTGAATTCCTGGATCATGCCCCCGTGTCTGTCATAATTATATAATCAATTGTTGTGTTCGCCCCCCTACCATTAAAAGTGGGGAGAAATGAGACCTCAGGGCAAATCAGTCTATTAGCAAAACTCATATCACACCCAAATATGGCTTCATTTAAATTATCCCCACACTTAGTGTGTTCAAAGTGACTAAGACAGGTGTCTTTATCCAGCATTACACCACATGTTCCTCTCTCTCCTTCCATACATAGAGAACAATTGAAATCTCTTCCCATATAACACAGACCTCTCTTTGTCTTCCTTCCACCATAGATTTGATATTACCCCCTAGAGATTTAAAAATATTATCCACGTCCTCTCCCGGGACATTATTATAAAAATGTATCAAAACTAAAGAAAGCATATTATCAATTGTAAACCTGATAATATGATAATACATGTTGTTAATAACCATTTCTACTTTAGTACATAACAACATGTTAGAAATGTAGGTGCATAAACCTCCTTTGGCCCTACCATGGGCTGAACTAATTGCTGGGGAGAAATAAGTTCTAAAACCATTAACGTGATCTGGTTCCATTGTCCAAGTTTCTTGGAAACTAACAACGTCATAGTTATTCAACAGGGTTACCCAGTTTTCGTTATCCAATTTTGACCTTAGCCCTGCGATATTCCAGCTCATAAAAGACCATGATCCCTTATTTGATTGTCTAACCAGAATATCTGTGTTACAGCTAAGCTCCAAAATATCCCCTAAAGATGGCTTGTTAAGTGGGGTAGTATTATTCGTGAGCACCCGCTCCTTACTCACGTTACCCATCGTACCTATCATATCCTTTACATTGCTCATATCTACACCGTGTTCATCAAGGACTGACCATTGTCCACAAGATATCATAGGCATTGTGAAATTAGTGGGCCAAGTATCTGTAGTGAGTCAATCAATGTCCTCTAAACCCTGCAGAATGTGATATCGATTTGATGTTGGTATATTATAATTGTCTCTGTTTCTAGCCCTAAACTCCCCTTGCTGCCATGAGTTAAAAATAGTCGTCATAGGATTCGTGGATGGATAAAAGTTAAACAGATCCAAAGTTTGAATCCCACTGTACCCACGATAATTATTCCAGCCACAAATGAATTTTACTGCACGTCTGTCTCTAAAATTGACAATTATACAGTCCCCAGGGAGATCTTTTTGTCTATGTCCAATCCAACTTACTCTGTGGACATGCATAATTCAAAAGGTTATGTACTAGTTCTCCAAGCATTATCTGCATCCCGTGGGATGTAAGAAAGCCTCTTTCCTTCCAAAGTAGGCCAAAATCATGGGCCACTCCAAAAGCATAGCGACTGTCTGTGTAAATGTTCACACACAAGTCAGTGCTAAATTCACACGCTCGTGTCAAAGCTATTAGTTCAGCTGCTTGAGCCGACTTCTGAGGTATGCAAGCTGTTTCCACTACTGTCTCAAGCGTGGTGATTGCATATGCGGCTGAGGTCGTGCCATCTGGTAACTTCAAATAAGACCCATCAACCCACAGTTCCCCATCTACATCTGGAAGGGGCGTATCTTGCAAATCGATGCAACCTTTTGTCTGTTCCTCAGTAAGGAATATGCAATCATGAGGTTCCTTTGACTGGGACTGAGTCACAGGATATGGCAACAGAGTGGCTGGGTTTAGTGTAGCACACCTCTTCAATATAATATGAGGTGCTAACAGTGTCAATTCATATCCTGTCAAGCGAGCACTAGTTAAATGTTGTGTTCTAGTCTGATTCAAAAGGGCATCTACTGCATGGGGTACTAGCACCAACAGTTTGTGTGACAAAACTATCCCTTCACTCTGACGTATAGACACAGCTGTCGCTGCAACTGAACAAAACCATCCAGCAACAGGATCAAGAACTGCAGAATATTATGCACAGGGACGCTGCTTGTCACCGTGTGTCTGTACTAAAATTGACAATGCACATCCATCTTTCTTGTGTACATAGAGTGTAAAAGCTTTTGTGTAGTCTGGTGTGCCTAACACTGGTGCAGAGCGAAGAGCTTGTCTTAACTGACGAAAAGCATTTTGGCATTCTTCTGTTCATGGAAGTGGGATCGGAGTGTTCTTAGTCAAAAGCGCTAGCAGAGGTTTAACAATGTGTGAAAAGCTCAATATCCATTGCCTACTAAACAAAGTCAAACCAATAAATGCACGGACATCTTTCTGTGTGGAAGGTACTGGAGTGTCTAAAATTGACTCTCAGTGTACCCTTGAGGAACTCTACAAAATCTGTATGATCTGTTATTTAAAGTGAAACCGAACAAATATCGGCTATCAGGATGAATAGGAATCGAGACTACTACTACTACTGAAAATGTAGTTGCAGTGGGTGGGACCAGGGTATGCAATGTCATTATGTCAGACACCACAGGGTACTGTGGTACTACAATCTTGTTCACTTCTCTCAAATCAATGATATATCTATAAATCTTAGTGTCAGTATCTTTTTTCAAAGTGGGGAGAATCAGACTATTGCAGACATTATAAGGAACTTCTTCCACCACCCCCACTTCAATCAGGTCTTGTACAATATGTGTAAGTGCTTCTTCTCGAGAAATTTTATACTGAGGCAATCTCGGCAGTATAGCACCCTCCTTGACACTAATATGTATTGGTGGAATAATAATTTGTCCTACATCGGTATCTGAAGTAGACCACAAAGAACTAGGGAGTGAAGCTAGGGCAATGTCCTCTTTAACAATACAGGATCTCTCAATCATGGGGTGGTTGTCATTTAAAATAACCCGTATTCCTTCCGGAGAACATCGTATCATGGCCCTGAAATATTTGAGCATGTCAAGACCCACAATATTGTCTGGTGTATTTGGAGAAAGCAAAAATGGACATGGAGCAGTAAACTTTTTAACATGGAGTGCAAGTGGTTGTGACAATGGGCTAAGGGTGGATGTTTCATCGAAACCTATTGATGCAATAGTTAAGTCAGACAGGAATCAAGTGTTTAGACAAGGCGCTACAAGTAGCTCCTGTATCAACCAGAAATTGATCAGTAGAACCCAAAACATGTGCTGTAACATAGGGACCCTTCTGATCTACTGGAACATTAACTGATTCCTTACCCCACCCTAGGCAATCCTATGCATAAGCTGAGTCTTGCAAATTAGATGGCTCATAGTCAGACATTTGGTATTGATTCCGTCTATCAAAAGTATTAGCCCCCTCTTGTCCATGTGTATTAGCATCATACCTAGCACGATCATTTGTATTTCCTCTAGGCCCTGAATATCCTGAACGATTTCTCATTTGTCCCCGACCACGTGAACCCTGCTGAGCACGTAGCACTGGACAATTAGAAGTCCAATGTCCGAATTGTCTACAATACGCACACTGATCAACAGACAAATCTACACGAGGATAGGGAGGAAAAGATGAACCATAAGATCCACGTCCACCTCTATTATTACCTCTGGAAGGTGGGCCATAAGCTTGAGCCATCATAACCTTGGTTTTTAACTCTTTATATTTTTTATCCTCCTTACTTTTCGCTTCTAATTCTTGTTGTTCATAATACTGAGCCATAGTTAAGAGAGAAGCCGGAGAGGAGGTAGTCCAAGGACTTTCACTGGCCTTTAGGCGACTAGCTATTTCTGGCAAAAGGTTTGTGACATATTTATCGACAAACAGATGCCTACCTGTGTCATCTGTCAATGACTGGCCACTAAAATCGTGGAATGCTTCTTCAAAGCGAGTGAAAAAATCTGAAACTGATTCATCTAGTGTTTGCTTGCAAGATGCTAACATAGTCCAATCTATCTTTTTTGGGGGAATAATCCTCTTTAAATTCAACCAATATAGCTGCTGGAAGATCTAAAATTTGCTGACACGGTTTTTGTGCAGGTTCTCTGTCTTTATCTGATTGTTCTATATCTAACCACATTGCTCCAAATACGGCACGATCGTCAACTTTACACACAGTTTTCCACCTATCAGGTGGTATTATTAATCTAAAAAACAAATCAATGTCAGACAAAGTCATAGTAGAAGAGCTAATGGCACCCTCAATTTCTTCATAAAAAGCTGCCGGATTCTTTCGTGGATCAGGCAATGCATTTTTAAGAGCCATGACATCTGCTCTATTCCAAGGAGTGTAAACCCAATTATAAATAAAATACCCTTTCGCCTCAATAGAAGTCTTATCATCACTTGTACCTGCTTCTTTAGGAGGAACTTATAAAGGCGCGGCTTCCCGCATGGGTTTCACATTTACAACATTCTTATCTGTGTCGGGCGTCGGAGCTCGTGCCATGTTGATTCGAGGTGTTTGTGCAGCTGCGTCTGCTGCCTTTTTCTCCTCCCATAAACTGACTGCTTCATCACGTAGTTTAACCAAGCGTCTTATCGTGTCAGCCACCTGGGAGAAAACAAAAGAACCTTCACGGAATTGCTTACAATCAGCTACTATATCATCTGGCTCTACTTCCACCGAATATTTCCTAAATCGCTCAAGAACCTCTCCAGCAGATATCTTGATGAAATATTTTTGTTCCCTTTCCGACTAATTCTTAATAGTATCTAAAAGTTCAGAAGCAATAATAGTACTACGATCGGCTTTCCGCGCCGTGGATCTAATCTCAGAAGAACGTTCGGTAGTTAACATCGAGCGAGTGTCTTGGGTTTTATCCTGATCTGTAGGAGAGTCTTCATCCGACTTATCAGGAGTAGAGGGAAGAGTATATGGATGTGGACTACGATCTAAGAGAGAATCATCTTGGGGTTTATTAAGAATAGGATAGAGAGGCCTACGAATAGCATATTGGCCATTTGCCTGTAACTGACGCTCCCTATCTTTAGTTTCTCTCATCTCTTTATTTTTCATTTCGAAGGCTTTCGCATGCACACTTTTACGCTGTTCTTTTCCAATCAAAGCCTGTTCACGCTTCATTCGCTCTCGCACTTCTTTCTCCCACTTTCGCACACAGTCAAACATATCTTGCCTAGCCTTTCGCTTGAACATCCGTTGCTCCACATACTGAATCTTTCGTGAATCAAATGACCCATGTATAGGCCAACGCAACTCAGGATCCTTGCGGGTGTTTTTATTCCACAATGTGCTGTAAATTATGGACGAAATACCATATTTAATATACATATCCCTATTAGGAGTCCCCTCCGGGGGGGCGGTTGTGCTTCATCAATTCTCAAATTGGTACCATCACAAAAGCAACACATCTTACAAAGTGTGCTGGAAACAGGCATGCCGAAAATAGTGCAAAATATGCAGTATTATAAAAAAGTAGCACTTAAAGTACTCTTCGTACGTTGCGCTGTTCAAATATTCTTAGGAGTAGTGAAAAATCTCTTCATTACCTGCCTATATATATTGCAACACATATATGAACATATTCATAGGACGAGTTCAATATTTGGCCAATTTCATATTCAGAATGCCACAGTAAGTGTTTCTAAAACTACCTTACCAATCCAAGGCGTCAAACTTACAGCAAGTGCCGCAAAACGGCTCTTACCAGTCAAATGGTGTCCAGGTTCCTACTGCCAAGTTCTCAAAATGACCAAACGGTCACTGCACGGCGAATCAACTGAAGAGATCTCAGTCGAGGACCGGCGCCACCTGGATGGTCAGATCAGAAAGAAAGGGAAAATGCAGTGGATGCCAAGACTCGGGTCTCCTCCGGCAGTGATCACGTCCAAAGTGAGATTCCAATCCTTCGTCTCGACCAGTCCTTCGGACATCCGAGTCGCCGATGAGCCCCATGTTGGACGCGCCAATTTGTAGTAGCAAGCTTCAGCTAGGCCTACTAGTGCAAGGGAGTCGCCCTTCTCTGCTCAGAGTCCTTAGACCAATAGTAAGAAGTTGGCACAGAAACTGGAATAGAAAAGACAGAGTTTATGAAACCTCATGAGGTGGAACTATATTCACACAACACCCTTCGGTATAGTATGAGGTAGCACACTGACTAGAAGGAGCTTGGTCCTTTTATACCCAGTATCTCTAACCTTCGCTGCATATGCCCTGACGAGAGCTCAACAGATACGATTGAGATCGCAGGCATCCAAATTGGGAGTACTAAGTTTCCCAAGGTGCCGTGGAATTACAAAAGGACTTGTCTTACATGCCCTAAGGCTACAATATCTTATCCCTTTCGAAATTGTGTAAGCCCAAATAGACTGAACCTTAACCGGCATATGAAAAGCCTGGCGACAACGCGAAGAAGAGTTTACGCTTTTTTAAAAGATAATCAACGTCGTGATATCGCTCTAATAAAATATTAATCCATACGAAGATATTATAACTTTCTTGTGGGAACCAATCACTAAATCCTGAAGAAGGTGTTGGCTTTTATAAACAGCATGCCCACAGAAACACGTTGGTGCTCCTTTTTTTTTTTTGTCCTCATTAGCCACTTCATCGTTCCAAGAACTCTCCGACCGCCAAGACACATGTCTCTGTACAGGTAGGAAACTAGAAAATAGCTCCATATCTCCCAGAGAGGCAGACCAGATGTCTTAGCGAGAGGAAACCTCCGCACGATCTTGCTCCATTCAAGCCTGTTACCGGCAGTTGTTCCAATAGCTTTATGGCATGGGGAGCCTCCCGTTGGACTTGGAGTATTAGGCTTAATCATCGGACCTAGGGGAAAAAAAAAACCCGGGTTCTCTGACAACTTTATCTCCACTCAAGTAAATAGTTCCAGAATATCAGAGTACGGGGACTACAAGCCCTTGCCAAATCAACTTTAGATTGCGTAAAGTGATGTCAACCACTCTGCGTGAGTCGGCGGATTAATGTTGACCCCGTTTGTACATATTTGTCTTCTTGCTAACAAAATGGCATAGTATAAAAATTCCCTCTCTAGCCCCTTGATGTTATCGCTTAGCCCAAAAATAACTAAGGACCAGGAAAAAGAGATTGAGATTTTAAGGATTGATTCAAGAGATGTCTTGACTTCTTGCCAGAAACTAGTAATATTTGGGTACTCCCAAAACATATGTAGATCTGAGGCTGCTGGAAGGAGGCATTTGCTACAGCACTTCCCTGGTTGGAACTTAGAAAGTCTTTGGGGGGAGTAGTACGCGCGATGCAATGTAAATAATTGGTTACGCCTCAGCCAGGCAGGTTTTATTATTTTATACAAAAGCTGAAAGATTTCGCCCATAGTTCTTCTGCCTGGGCTTCTCCATCTCCTCCCCACAGTTTTCCCGGAAGGTTAAATTCCCCATCTGCTTCTTCCATGATGTTCCAATAGAAAAAAGCAACCTCTTTACCCCCACAGGCTTTCTCAACTAAGTTTTTCTCTAAGGAGCTGTACCCTCCAAGTTTAATCTTTTTCTTTGTCTGTTCTCGAAGCCAACTAGACAGTTGTATGTATATAAACCAGGATAATGGTGAGCTTATCCTATCTGAGAATGCCTCCCATTCTAATAAAGATCCTCCTGCCACCAACTCCCCCCATCTTTCTATCCCTGCCTTCAATAGCACAGTCTTAACACTCTCGATGTATTGCGGAGAGAACCCCGGAAAATCCCAGATCGGTGCGAAATTGGAAAGATATGCCAGCCCAACCTTAGATTTAATTTGAGCCCATTCTTTTAGGAGCAAATATAGAGTCTTTAGCCTCACCTTCTTAAAAAATCTCTGGTGTCCAAATTTAAACAAAAAACCATCAAGTGGAAGATTGGAGCCCAATAGCATTGCTTTGAACATGCAACCATTTGAGTTATCTTGAGGGGTCTTTAGTAGCATCCTAGAGTGGGACAGATGGAATGCCCAAGCGTAAAATTCCAAGTCTGGCAATGCAAGTCCCCCCTTCTCTCTCTTCCTTCTTAACTTCTTCCATGCCAACCTGGTTGATTTAAAACTCCAGATGAATGAATTAATGTTTTGTTGGCATTTAAACAGCTGCTTAGCGTCAAATGTCAGTGGAATAGTGTTGAAAATAAATGTGTATTTGGGAAGAATGGTCATTTTCACTAGGCTCGTTCTTCCATAGATAGTAAGCGGGAGAAAGGACCATGCTTTCATCAATGCCTTGGATTCGCGGAAAATCTGATCTAGATTGGTCTGGGCCAAGATGTTTATATCATTTGTAATTCTAATTCCCAGATAGCGGATTGAAAGTGTCACCGGGAGTTGAAGGTTTGCGATATTCCTTTCCATTATATCTGTTTTTCCGGCATTTATTTCGTACCCTGAAAACTTTCCGAATTCTTCAGCCCTTTTTATGACCGTAGGAAATGCCTGCACAGGGTCAGTTGTATATATGAGAATGTCGTTGGCATATAATCCGACTTTTTTCTCCCAACCAGAGAAAAAAAAAGGCAGAATATTAATGTCCTCTCTTAGGGTCTGAACAAATGGTTCAACATAAATGTTGAATAGAAGGGGGGAGAGAGGGCACCCCTGTCTTGTCCCCCTACTAATTTCAAAAGGTTTTGTACGTGTGCCGTTAATCAAAAGGCTAGCTCTCGAGTTTTTATACAGCAAACCTATCGCTCTACAGAATTTAGGGCCAAATTGGAATTTTTCCATGACTGCAGTTAAATAGGGCCAATTGACCCTATTGAATGCCTTTGTTGCATCGAGTGTCATGATTGCAAGGGGCAAGGCAAAGGTTGAAGCGATGTCTATTGCCCCGACCAGATCATAAGTTAGATCGGCCAACTGGCGACCTCTAATAAAGCCCTTTTGATCATGATGGATAATTGTACCGATCTCGCTTCCCAAACGTGCAGCCAGAATTGCTGAAAAGATCCTATCATCATTATTGAGAAGCGAGATCGGACGGTAAGATCCACAATCTACTGGATCCTTCCCTGATTTTGGAATTAGGGCAATATTTGCCTTACCCCAGGAACTAGGTGGTGCCTCACCCCTGATTAAGATGTTGTTGAACAAATTCGTTAAAATTGGGGTGATAGTTGGGTTTAATACTCGATACAATTCGCCGGGAATGCCATCCGGCCCTGCAGCCTTCCCCTGTTTCAGTTGTTTAATAGCTCTTTCAACTTCTGCCACTGTTATCTCTTTATCTAGGTGTTCACTCTGTTGCCTAGTCAGCTTTGGAAGGCTCACATTCTCCAACCACGTATTTCTCTCCTCAGTGTTTACTTTGATCTCTTCTGTATATATCTTCTGAAAAAAAACGAAAGGCTTCCCCTATTTCCAAATCTGTTTTTCTATTATTGCTTTCACCCTCTAACCTCACTTCTTTGATATAGTTTCTAGCTTGGTCTGCTTTAATTTTCCAAGCAAGCAATTTACCCGCAGCCTCGCCATAGTCAAAGTGGGAAAGCTTACTAGCCTGCCACCTTTTGTTCACTCTCTCTTGCACTATCGCGTCAAATTTGTTTTTAACTCGCATATTTTTTCCGAATTTACCGGGGACCCAGGGTCGTCTGATTCTATGAGAGCTAGATCTTGCTCTATTTTTGATACCTCCTCTCTATATTTCTTTTTTCTGAAGGAAGCACGATTTGTGATACATCCTCTTACATATGCTTTCCTCGTCTCCCACACACAGACCAAAGGGGCAGAATCTAAATTCCACTCCAAAAAAGCAGCGGATTCAGATATAAGATGTTCTCTTTCCTCTTCTTCCAGAAGGATGGTATGATCGAAAGACCATGAAGCGTGAGTGAAATTCTGATCTAACGTCATAGAAAATAGGATAGCTGAATGATCGGACATATGCTGAGGGAGATATACTAAGTTCTTTATGACATCTTTGAGAGTGAAGCTGAATAAGGCATAGTCTATACGAGATTTATGTTTATATTTATAATTGTGGAAAGAGACTCCCAAAGTATTCCCAGCTCTTTGTCTCCAGAGGTCCACCAACCCCAAGTTCGACATACAAGTCAGACGAGTAGCTCTCGCTTTATTGTGTGTTGCAGCTCTAGAGCTGGGGGATTTATCCAATTTTGGATCCAGGACCAGATTGAAATCACCCATCCATATTATAGGATTTTGAGTTGTGATCAGGTGGTTCTGTAATGTATTAAGATGAGAAGAATCATCCTGGTTGGGGCCATAGTACCCCACCAGAGTATACCCCCTCCCATCAAGCTGAGCATTGGCTATCAGCCATCTACCGCTCGGATCAGTCCTACAATCCGCAATCTGAGCCTTAACTCCCTTTTTAAAAATGATGGCTATTCCGCGAATGTTAGCATTATGATCTGTGCTGAGAAATTTGTCCACCCATTTTAGTTTTTTCATTATATCTGTGATCTCTTGTTTCAGTAATGTGTCTCCTGGATTGTTATAACCTGCGCAGGTGAATCTTTAAGGTATTGCATAATTTTATGTCTCCTTCCTCTTACGCGCAGGCTATTTACATTCCAGGATAGAAATTTAATTTCCCTCATTTATCATTAACAACCAATCTCCCCGCTCCTAGCCTACTTTCCTGTGGAGAACCTGTGCCATTTTCTACTATTTCCTGTCTACTATGGATTAAGCTATCAGATCAATTTATAGAACAATTCCTGGAATCAACAAAATTTAAAAAGCTAAAGGTTTGCTCATGAGGACTTTTTAATGTTTTCTCCCACCCTCCTTCCCCCCTCCCTCCCCTGGAACCCCCCCCCTACTTACTCTGGTCAGATGACTTGCCAGTTTGTCGTCCCCGACATACTCCCACCCGTGGCCCCATCTATCTCATAAGAATTATATTGGTCGATTGTGTAATAGGAGTCGAATTTGTGTAGGTGGCGTATTTATTGTGCTAAAGATGCAAAAAAAGGCCAAACAGCATGTATAGGAGAGAGAACTAAGAAAAAGGAGAGCTAATGAGAGGAGCCAAATTTGTTCTCCTTTTGGTGGTATCTTAATTATTTAAGAAAATATATTAGGAAATATCTTAGGAAATATTATATATGCTTGTTTGTATTCTGTATTGTGTGTTTTGTTTTATATTATGGTCTCTTCTCTTTTCAGACTGTTGTTATTTCACTCTTTAACCCTAAATTCCCCCTTTTATTTATTTATTTATATATATATATATATATTTTTTCCCTTCTTTTTTTCCCTCTTTTTTTCAATGTCCATACATCTATCTCCCCTTTCTTCTTCCCTTTTTCCCTTTTTTTTATATTCAATATATTCCACATCTTTGAGCTATATTATAATCTGGTTAACCCACTTAGGTAACAGATAGTACTATTGTGGGAAAAAAAAGGAAGAGAGAAAAAGACCAGACAGGAGTGTAGCATCAAGAGTCAACCCTTAGATAGCACCATGTGTCAAGAGGCCGTTTGAGTGAACTCACTAATAGAAACTAGTAATTCGTCCGCTTCGAGAGGAGTCTTAATGTTATACATTTTGTTATTGAAAATTATTTTCAGAAAAGCGGGGAATCTCATCTGCACTGTGGCTCCCAGAGCCCTGAACTTCTCCATTCGTTGTCCAAGCTCCCATTGTCTCTCCAATGTGGTTTTTGACAGGTCCGATCTGACTTCGAAAGAGAAGTCGGAAGCCTTCAATGTCTTGGCTTTTAGGGCAAGGTTAAGGATCTTCTCCTTTGTTGCGTATGTTGGAAAATTCACGAGAATCTTTCTGGGCTTAGTCCTCCCTGGATTAAGCCGGAAGGGGTCACGATGTATCCTCTGTATATCCAGTTCTAATTCTGCTGTTGACTCCTCTAGATTGAGGGCATCTTTAAGCAGGGTGACAACGTATTGCTTAATTTCACTCCCCTCCTTCCCTTCTGGAATTTTTAGAAGCCTGAGGTTGTTCCTCCTGGAGTAATTTTCCAAGGACTCAACTCTATCTTTTACTGCTTCTCCTTCTCTCCGCATTGTCTGGATTTTTATTTCTGCGTGTTCTAATTTTGCCTTAGGCTCCCCTACGGGGTCCTCAAGACTCCCCGTCCTCTCAAAGAGCCCATCCAATTTAGTCTCTAGATTTTCGCACATTGCCCGAATCTCGGATTGGTTTTGTCTTGACTCTGCAAAGCTCTTTTTTGATTCTGCAAAACCACATTTAATTTCATTCCTCATAGTGATAAGTGTATCCTGGAGGGTATCTTCACTGTTACCCCCAGAGCATAGTTCTACCACATTTACGGCGTTTACAGGATCTGACCCCACTGAATCAGCAGATATCAGGTCTGTTGGCGCCTCTGTAGCTGCATTCTGCTCTAGTGTTTCAACCGTCATTGTGATATTTTCCTGCTCCATTAATTCTACTTCTGCTCCGAGCTTACTATTATAGAGTGTGACGAGTGTACTGGGTAGAACGGGAGCCGCGGTCAAAGTGTTTATATTTTATGCATTAACTGAACCCTGAGGTTCTTGGTTAATTTTTAAAACCTGAGGCAAGATCTTGAAATAGGACCTTAAAGAGGGTGTAATCAGTGTGGCTTTTGTAACTGTGGGTTTGGGTTTGCTTTTTTTCTGAGATGGCTTTAGAGGTGGCTCTTTTGTAGTGGTATTAGTATTAGAGCCTTCTTCTACTATTCTAACAACCAGTGGTGTAGAATTACTCACTTCTCCTCCCAGCGTTTTGTCACACCGTGTTAATATTGAGTCCAGCTCAGACTCAGTCTCCGTCTCAAGCTCTGCCCCCCCCCGGTTCGTATTCTGACTCAGAGTGTACAGTTGTATCCTTGTTTGCTGCCAAATTTCTCCCCTGCTTTTTGTCGGGGCTCCTTTTGATGAGTTTAAGTACTTTAGGCTTCAGTATCAGTAACTCTGGAAAAAAGAAAAAACATTTTGATATTAGAGTGTAAATCCGAAGATGGTCATTGTACTTACCTCATGCAAATAGGATACATTTTCTCCTTAAGCTTTGCTTCCCACTTGTAAGATGCTAATGGTTTATGCAATGAATTTTTTTTTTTGATAGAAAAACCTTTATTGTAGCATTCAATAAAAATACAAGAATTGGCCTACAACCGCAGGGGCGGGCCGCTAAACAAAATTTAGACTGTCTATATCAAAGTATGACACATCTCATCAGCCGACAACCCTGAGGTCCGGCAGCGATTCAGGATAAAACTTGTATTAGAATGCACTACTGAGTCCCAGGATGAGACAGAGGTTCCATTTTATATTTTTAAGGAAGGATCAGGTGCCATACAATCAAACAGAAGAATACGGGGGACAGGACAAGAGACAGGATATGCAAATAAGAACCGCTATAATGGTACATTGGCGCTAAAGCTTACGGATCAGTGCAGACAACAATACAACATACATTCAATGTTGAGCGCCAGTTCTCTGGGCCTGCCCACCCGGGAATCTGGATATCATAAAAGCATAAGCACTAAATATAAGTACACAATAAGAATCCGAATGAATCGTCAGCTATACTGATCCTTTAAGGAAGAGAAAGGGAGGGAGAAAAAGGCCATAGAAATAAAAAAGGCAAAATAAAAAACCCCTTTCCAGCCCCCCACCCTGCACCCCTGCAAATGGCTACAGCCTAACACCACTAGCAGCGTGCCTGTCGCCCCTAATAACTAAAACCCTAAAAGTAGGAAAAAGAGTGGAGGAGGGCTTATCTGTTTGGGCTCCCAGCCCCTTTAGTCCCCCCGCCAGAAACAGACACCCCCTATCACTAAAAGATCAAAGTATGACAACACTTATAGAAGAAATTAGGGGGCATAGTGATACACCTCCCAGCCTCTTAGATCAAACAGTTGTATGTCTAACACCCGTAAAAGCCACTCCAACCCATCCCGACCTGGTTGAGCTTATCCTTGGCCCTTCCGAACCAGCACACGAACCCCCCCCCAGCGAGACCCAGAGGCACACAAAGGAGTAATAAAGGAGAAGGGAGTCATCCAGAATCAATCTATGGCGACTCATAGGCAGTGAGTCCACAAAAACTTCAGACGCAGGAGAACTCTCCCTCCTAGTTGGAAAGACCCAATGTACCTTGCCCAGGAGTCGTAAAGTCACCAAGAGAGGAGAAGACGACCTCAAAATGAATGGAAAGTCACAAACAAAAGTTTCCGGGAGGGGGACGCCTTTCGGTACCTCAGAAGTCAATGGTGGTGGAAGGTTCGGCAATACACTGACGACCTCGGGAACACCGTCCTCCAGGGCACCATCCGATGGATTCAATACTTGCTTACTCACGGGGTTCTCGCACGGAGACAAAATGGCCGCGGTTTGAACGGCTGCAGATTGCTGTTCCGACAGTAAGGCTTGGTCCGGTTGCACCAGGAGCATCTCCGATAGGCGCGTGTCCACTTTGCTCAATAAGACATCCACATGTGAATGAAACACCCACATTTCTGCCAGTATTGACTTCAGCGATGGCTCAAGCACCTTTCGATCCATAGTCTCACGCCCGACACCAATCACAATCACCTCCCCGGGTGAATCTGGCATCCTCGGAGGGGACAAACAGGATCTCGAACGTGCAGATTTGGAGGGTGACCAGTCTTTATTCGCAGCCACGGTCAACTCGGTGAAAGCCGCAGGCCAGAGACCCCGACCCAGCGAACTCCGCCGGGCCCAGTACCGGGTCCGCGGGACGGGGACCCCCACCCGCAGCCAACAGCGAGCAGAATTACTCCTCCATCGATGCTGAGCAATAGAAACGATTGCCGCCAAATTCTGGCTTAAACAAAAAGCCTCCACTCCGGTTGACCGGACCCAGCCTGGGTCTCCCAGCCGATGCTGTTGCACTGCAGCCCGGCTGTGAAAATACTCGAGGCCCCGGCTTCACCGCTGGAGTAGGCCACAATCTTCAACTCGACGGAACTTCATCAAATCAGCCGATAAAAGTTTCCGGATTTCACCATCGGGGTGCGGAGCAGGTCATGCACACAGAGGCTTGGAGTAAATTCAGGATAATGTACAGGATATTGTGGCGAGATACGGAGGTCGTCGGAGCCGGGAGCCCAAGCAGCCATCTTGTTTGCTGACGTAGCTCCTCCCCCTGTGCAATGACATTTTTAATGTGATTTTTATTTGTGACTGTTATATGAAAATGAATAGTCTCTTTTAATGAACTGTACTGTATTGAATAAACTGTCTTTGTTTTAATTAATTTTTTCTTTATTGCTCCGGGGTGAATATGATGTGAGAGCTATCAGCTTTGTGATTTTAAAGAGTACCCAAAAGGGATTTCTTTCTTGACAATTGTCCTTTTATACCCACACAGGGGCTGAAATGAAGGCGGTACAAGGCACAGAGTATTGGTTTCGGACACATATAAGGTCATACAGAGAGTGTGCCAGCAACAAGTGGGAAGGGCTGACAGTTAGCTAATTTTGGTGGGCACATCTTGACAGTTACAAGTTGGAGACAGCTGTATGCCCTTCTGAGCATGTGCAAAGTAGAGGAGACTAAACATATCTCGTCTCTAGGCAGATTTCAAGAGCAGTTGACAGAAAGGTAGGACAGAGCACATGGCATATAAAATGGCCGACAGAAATACAAAATGGATTCCGTAAAACAGGCAAGATAGTCTCGAAATACCGAATGTCTTCTGCTAATGCTTAACCTAATTATTGCTAACCTACCAAAGCAGGAAGCGCTGCTCCAGGGGCGGCTTCTCCTGCTGCCCACCTATAGACACTATCAGCCTCGTTAGAAGCATAAGGACCAGGGTGGAGGAAGCCCTGCTTCGGGGGCGGCTTCTCCCACAGCCCATCTACAGACACCATCGGCATCGTTAGCAGCATGAGGACTGCGGTGCAGGGAGCGCTGCTCCAGGGGCAGCTTCTCCCTCTGCCCACCTATAGACACCATCAGCCTCTTTAGCAGCATAAGGACCAAGGTGCAGGGAGCGCTGCTCCAGGGGCAGCTTCTCCCACTGCCCACATATAGAGACCATCGGCATCGTTAGCAGCATGAGGACCAAGGTGCAGGAAGCCCTGCTACAGGGGCGGCTTCTCTCACTGCCCACCTATAGACACCATCACTATCATTAGCAGCAGGAGGACGAAGGTGCAGGAAGCGCCTCTCCAGGGGCGGCTTCCCCCATTGCCCACCTATAGACACTACCAGCCTTGTCAACAGCATAAGGACCTGGGTGCAGGAAGCGCTGCTCTAGGGATGGCTTCTCCCACTGCCCACCTACAGACACTATCAGCCTCGTTAGAAGCAGGAGGACCGAGGTGCAGGAAGCGCTGCTCCAGGGGCGGCTTCTCCTGCTGCCCACCTATAGACACCATCAGCCTCATTCCGTTCCAAAGCCTCAAAGATCCTCTGCGGCGTACCCCAGGGACCCTCCCTCAGTCCGACGCTGTTCAATATTTACATGGCCCCGCTCGCACACGTAGCCAGACAGCACGACCTCAACATAATCTCCTACGCCAACACTCAGCTGATCCTCTCCCTCACAAAGGACCCCATCACTGCCAAAGCCAACCTCCACGAGGGAATGAAGGCCATCGCCGACTGGATGAAGACCAGCCGTCTGAAGCTGAACTCAGCCAAGATGGAGGTCCTCATCCTCGGCTCCAACCCTTCAGCCTGGGACGACTCCTGGTGGCCGACAGCACTGGGGGTAGCCCCGACACCCACAGACCACAAATGCAACCTGGGAATCATCCTCGACTCAACGCTCTTAATGACCAACCAAGTCAACGACGTCTCCTCCTCCTGCTTCAACACCCTCCGCATGCTACGCAAGTTCTACAGATGGATCCCGACAGATACAAGAAAGACAGTCACCCAGGCCCTTGTCAGCTGCAAACTCTACTACGGAAATGCCCTTTATGAGGGAGCCCCGACCAAGCTCATCAAATGACTACAACGCATCCAAAACGCCTCGACACGACTGATCCTCGACGTACCATGCCACGGCCACATCACCCCCCCACCTGAGAAACCTCCACAGGCTTCCCGTCAACAATAGGATATCCTTCAAGCTCCTCACCCACGCACACAAGGCACTCCACAAGACCGGCCCAGCCTACCTCAACAGACGGCTCTCCTTCTACATCCCCGACTGCCAGCTACGCTCCGCCGACCACTCACGCGCCACCGTCCCGCGCATCCGAAGAACAACCACCGGTGGGAGATCCTTTTCCCACCTCACCGCCAAGACATGGAACACCCTCCCACTGAGCCTACCACAGACCCAAGACCTGCTGACCTTCAGGAGGATACTCAAGACCTGGCTGTTCGATCAGTAGCGCCCCCCCCCCAGCGCCTTGAGACCCTCGCAGGTATGTAGTGCGCTTTACAAATGATTGACTGATTGTCAGCATGAGGACCAAAGTGCAGGAAGCCCTGCTCCAGGGGCAGCTTCTCCCACTGCCCACATATAGAGACCATCAGCATCGTTAGCAGCATGAGGGCCAAGGTGCAGAAAGCGCTGCTCCAGGGGCTGCTTCTCCCACTGCCCACCTATAGACACTACCAGCCTCGTCAGCAGCATAAGGACCAGGTGCAGGAAGCGCTGCTCTAGGGGCGGCTTCTCCCACTGCCCACCTATAGACACTATCAGCCTTGTTAAAAGCAGGAGGACCGAGGTGCAGGAAGCGCTGCTCCAGGGGCGGCTTCTCCCACTGCCCACCTACAGACACCATTGGCATCGTTAGCAGCAGGAGGACCGAGGTGCAGGGAGCTCTGCTCCAGGGGCAGCTTCTCCTGCTGCCCACCTATAGACACCATCGGCATTATTAGCAGCATGAGGACCAAGGTGCAGGAAGTGCTGCTCCAGGGGCGGCTACTCCCACTGCCCACCTATAGACGTCATTGGCCTCATCAGCAGCATGAGACCAGTATGCAGGAAGCACTGCCTCAGGGGCGGCTTCTCCCGCAGCCCACATATAGACACTATCAGCCTCGTTAGCAGCAGGAGGACCGAGGTGCAGGGAGAGCTGCTCTAGGGGCGGCTTCTCCCACTGCCCACCTATAGACACTACCAGCCTCGTTAGCAGCATGAGGACCGAGATGCGGGGAGCACTGCTTCAGGGCGGCTTCTCCCACTGCCCACCTATAGACACCATCAGCCTCGTCAGCAGCATGAAGACCAAGGTGCAGGAAGTGCTGCTCCAGGGACGGCTACTCCCACTGCCCACCTATAGACGTCATTGGCCTCATCAGCAGCATGAGACCAGTATGCAGGAAGCACTGCCTCAGGGGCGGCTTCTCCCGCAGCCCACATATAGACACTATCAGCCTCGTTAGCAGCAGGAGGATCGAGGTGCAGGGAGAGCTGCTCTAGGGGCGGCTTCTCCCACTGCCCACCTATAGACACCATCAGCATTGTTAGCAGCATGAGGACCGAGGCGCGGGGAGCACTGCTTCAGGGCGGCTTCTCCCACTGCCCACATATAGACACTATCAGCCTCGTTAGCAGCAGGAGGACCGAGGTGCAGGGAGAGCTGCTTCAGTAACTGGCCATATAACGAGATGATGACAAACCTATCATCTCTGCAAGTGCTTCATCGCTCTTACAAATATTCCCAAGTGTGGGAGGCCATCATCTTCACTGCACGTGAGATTTATTTTCGAGATGCTCTTTGGAACATGTTAAATTCAGTCGCCCAATGCGTCCAGACATGGCTCCCCTGAGGGTGGCTTAAGTGCATCTGTGCTGAATCTTTTATGTTGAATCATGGCCTCGCTCTATGTCCTGTTACCCTGGTAGTACACCTTGTTTGGGGTGGGCCTTTCAACTTCTGGTTCTCATTAAAAATTGCGCGGTACTGGTCATTTTATGTGTCTGTATTACCGCTCGTTTTTACCACTGCATCAAGTTTAGATTAATGTGATACCTGTCTTGACATCACAGAAATACCAGGACTATAGGTCAATGTTTGTTAACCTTGTTATTAGAAGGTATTCCTTATCTAAGCTAGGTCAAAGGGTAATACCAAGTGACAGCATTACTACTGCATCGGTGCGTACCCCAATCAGTTAGAAGGGGACCCAGAATAGCATGTTTGAATCATCACAGTACAATAGCAGAAACCCATGTGTTAAATGACAACTGCAAAAAGAACAATTGATGGACAGAATGCAGAACAATGCCATACATTCACCCCAGTACAGAGATCTGGGCCTAAATCCATTTTTGTTCCCCATGCCATTTCAATTTGAACCCAGCAATATGCAAATCAGTTTTGGCCCTGCGCCCAGTGGGAACAGTCCAGCCCGAGCTGCCAGGCCAGGTCCTCCCTGGACTGGAAATACACATCCTAGGACCGATTTCGGGGTTTCACCACTCATCAGCCAGGATAGCTTGACTCCAGTGTCATGGAAAGCACAGGGCCCACATCTGGGCATACACATTTCACTCGGGGTGTGTAATGGCTGCCCTTCTGCTGGCTCTTTGGAGAGGGAGAATGATGGAGAGTGACTCCAGCCTATCACCCCCATAGCATAGGGGTTAGGACTATAGACAGGGCCCCTGTCTTACATATATTAGGGCATTTTCGTGTCACTTTCCTTAATGTAGGGCTTATGAATTTAAGTTAGGGGATAGATATATAAGTATTAGTCATGATTTGCCCATTTGCTAACATGCTAGGATATTTTCCATGGAGTTATGCATATTGTGGGCTCCGTAGGCCTTAAACGAGACAGACTCCATTTTGCTTTCTGCCTGGTAGCTCGAGAAGGCTTTCTAGGTGAAGTGTAATGTTTTAGTTTCAAGCTGTTGTTCGCTTGGAGAGAACCGGTTCAGGCTGACCCTTATCGAAGGAATGTATTTTTCTCCACACCGAAGACACAACTTCAGGCCGGCCGGCTGGGAACGTGTCCTTGGTACGGGGAGGTACAAGAATTTGGTGGGCGGCAGGTTACTGGCCGTAGCTTTCCATGAAGGAACGGGCTTTGATATTAGCGAAGGTGTTAGTCAGTTTTTCAGTTAGTCCGTAGGCGGCATCTAGCCGTTAGCATCTCTGCCATTAATTATTTCATGGCGGACAGTCGCCATCTTTGAAGTCCTAGAAAGATTTAAGACCGAAACTCTCTGAGAAAGATTGAAGGAGAATTAGCGCGGAGCGCACTGATAAAGAGAGAGAGAGAGACGGTAGCTAATAACCAGCAAGGTTCCGGTGCCCTGGAGGGAAGCAGACGAGGTTGAGCCTAGCGGTGCAGACGTGTACTTGTGACGGCTGGGGTGTGACTGCAAGGCGAGCCAGGACACAGAGACGAGAAGGGAACCTAGATGACTGCCGAGCCCAGACTTCATATTAACCAGGTGATGTCCGTCCATTGTTCATAGAACGTGCACTCTAATCTTTACCTTTTCTTTGCAGAAGTTATGTTGCATAGTAATGTGATTTGTGTCTACTGTTAATAAATATCCTAATTCTTATGGAATTATCGTGTGCCTCGTGTTCATGTTCAATCTTGGTAAATGCATCTCCTAGTTGAACGTTGTTTATGTGAGCGGATGTGAAATCCCGATCAGGTAAATAGTGATCGAACAAAGAGGGAGTGAGTGGACCTTTGATGCCAAGAATAGGAGGTACACCATATAATTTGGGAACCGTATCAAACGTCATTATTATAGTTTTATCCCGAGTAGGTAACTGAGATATTATCCTGATGATTGTTCATAGGAATGTGGTCGTCGTTGATATGCGGCGTTAGTGAGAACGCTGGGGAGGATTACCAGCGCGTATACCCACAGGATTGTGGCTTGAATAAGTGAGAACGCCAGGGGGGAGACTGGCGTGTAGTTTCGCAGGATTGCGAACAGTTTGGAAAAGGGAGCATTGGGTTCTGCAGGCCCATGTGTAGACGCACCGGATTGTGTGTCAGATCTGCCCTAGGGTAGACCGGTCTGGGTCGGGGTGGCCGCGAGACCAACTGATGTGATATTGTAGAAAATCTATGTATATTCCCCATCCTTAGGTACGACCTGTATATATATCCGTACATCTATCCATTGTGAATACCGTCTAAGGAGGGAAGGTGAGTACGTTTTGGCTGGGTCACAGGGGCCCCTGGGGGCCGATCCCATTTCAACGGAAAATCCAGCCATAACAGGGTGACAAATGAAAAAAGAACAATTGATGGACAGAATGCAGAACAATGTCATACATTCACCCCAGTACAGAGATATAGGCCGAAATCCATCATTTTTAGACCATGGGTCCTGGGCTCACTGTGTCACTGAATTCAAGCTAACCTGGCTGATGAGGATGATGTCCCGGAACTGGTCCTAGGATGTTTGTTTCCGGTCCAAGGAAGACCTGGCTGGGCAGTTCAGGCTGGACTGTTCCCATGAGGCACAGGGTCAAGACTGATTTGCATATGGCTAGGTTCAAACTGGGGTGGCTTGGTGAACAAAAGAACAATGGATTTAACCCAGATCTACTGATTGGGGGTGAATGTTTGATTTGCTCTGCATGCTGTCCATCATCTGTGTGTCTTTTGCTTTCTCGCCCGAAATAACATCTGACATATTGTGTCCTTCATCTTGGCTACAACATTTTATCCTCTCAACTACAAGGAGCCTCAGGGGGAAGAGAAGAACTAGGGTTTATACAGGCCGCCCCCCACTCAATATATCTTAAACAAACAATGGCCTGCCCTGATGCAGTATGGAATCAAAGACCCCTACTTGCTATGCCTTAATCTATTCAACATAGGGTGTTGTACAACCTTCTATCTGCATGTGCTAAATAAAGTCACCATTTTGAAGATAAAAAGATTAAACAGATAGTATGTGTGCGTGAACCCCATGTGCTGATCCCACACCTCACTAGACCTTTCTCAGGGGGTGAAGCCTTCAAAAAAAGGGAGAGGGAAGTTGGCAGAGCCTCACTGGAGCAACACCCGGGGGAGGACTTTACAGGCTGGTACTCGCCTGTGTCCTCACGTTCTCATCATCAGCAACTGCCAACCGGTAAAAAAACGGGGATATAAACAGTGCAGAAAAAAAAACCTGTGTGTGTTATGTGTAAGTGACCCACTGTGGTATGCCAAACTCATGTGCTTGAGATCTGGTCCCGCCACCTTAAAAAGAGCTAGGCTACACTGGCTAGTCCAACTTTATTCCGTGCTGTGTGCCCGCTCTATTTAAAACAACCAACATGTTTCATTGCCAAGTTTCCTTTACCGGCAATTTCATCAGGGTTTTTGGTTCAGCGTGAATTCTGCACGTCTTGATTCTCCCTTTATTGTACCAGGTTGCCTTTTGAGATCGCACCTACCAGGCCCCTGTAGAAGAATCAGGGATGGTTGAACCCTCTAACTTAGAATGGGTTCTGTGAACCGCCCTCTGGTCGGTGTCGGTATTACGTGCAGGAATGGCCTCCGCTCACCCGTTCTACATTCACGTTTAGGGGGTCTTTTAGGGTTCTGTGTGAGCAGATCTCCACCACACATTGGTGGATAAGATTATCCACTTTCCACAGACAAAATTGACTAAAAAACAAAACTACTAAAAAACTAAAAACTAAAGGACTAAAAAACATAAAAGGACTAATACAAAACAAAAGATTAAAAAATATAACAAATATTTTAATGTCAAGGTAAGTGGGAAAAACAAACTCTCAAAAGAGTAAACATTTGAACGAAAAATAGGAAACTTGTGGTCCTGTACCCACCATAAAATGGTGGTGCATCCGTTCTGGCGAGCCTGTGGTTTTCCCAACCCATCTAGAAGTGAGGAACCGCTGCTTGACCACCGATGGGCCCTGCAACGATGGAGCTGCTGAACATTCAAAGATATGGTTGGTCTCCCAGCACTTCAAAGGCAGCAGCCTTATGGTAAATGAGCCACCACCTTTGAGGTGGCCTGCAGTATTAAGGGCAGATCTTGGCTGCCGGTCTCCACTGCCCTTATCCTCCATGTCAGGCTTCTTAGTCTCAACACCGGCCCCAAGTACAGGGCACAAACCCACTGCTCCTCAGGGACAATGGTTCTTTTGTCTCAGAAGCAAACCTCAGCTTTGGGGGTTTGTTCCTGAGAAATGAAAGAAACGCAGAACAGACCACTACAACATGGCGGCCCACACGGCGTTCGTGACTGATGGACCTGCTTGAGTAGTGCCAGCGAGAACGTGTCCATTGGAAATGGACCGCAAATGTAGCAGAAAACTGTAGATGGGATGGGTGGTCTGCCACGCCACGGGTAGATGCTTCGATTCAGCTGCCCCACTGGACTCCATATACTTATCTTATCTTATCTTAACCGAGATTTATAAAGCACACTGACACCATAAGTTTCCTGGCGCTGAGAGAGAGAGAGTGCAGAGATTGCAGGGGGTGGACTAACCAGTTTGGGTAAAAAAACAGGTTTTCAAAAGTTTCCTGAAGTTCAGCAGGGAGGAGCTGGACTTGACAGACAGGGGGAAAAAGTTCCATAGTTTGGGGGCCAGATGGGCAAACCTGCGGCCGCCGAACTTTTTAAGTTTTACTGTGGGGGCAACCAGCAGGTGGAGATGAGCCGAACGAAGGTTGCGCACCGGACGGTGCTGCGTGATCAGTGTTTTAAGGAAATCAGGACTAGTGCAGTGGAGAGCCTTGAAAGTTAGGCAGCCGATCTTAAAGGCCGCCCTTTGATAAACTGGCAGCCAGTGCACTTTGCGCTATAGTGGTTTGGCTGATTGCCACTTTGGGTTTTATAAATAAGTCTGGCAGCCTGATTTTGTACGATTTGGAGTCCATGGTATAGGGAGTTCGAAAAGTCGAGGCGAGATAATACCAAAGAAATCACGACCTGGACCAATGCAGAGTGCGGTAGTAGATGTGCTATTTTGCGGATTTTTCGTAATTGAAATATACTGGAGGAAATCACGGCCCCTACTTGGGCCTTGAGAGAGAGCTCCACATCAATGACCACCCCCAAGCTCTTCACCGAGCTTGCTGGGGCAGGAGGGGGGCCTAACTCCTTGGGCCAGAACTGGGAACCCCAGTATGCTGAGCTATTACCAGGAAGGATAAGCTCAGTTTTTTTCCCTGGATTTAATTTTAATTGGTTGTGGTTCATCCACAACTGTATGTGGGTCATAACTGCTTGAAAAATTTTAGCGGCATCGGGGGGAGTCGAGAGGGAAGGTGATCTGCAAGTCATCAGCGTAATTGAACACTGTGATGTCCCACCTCTTGAGCGAATGAATCAGTGGCCGGAGGTATAAGTTAAATAAAAGGGGGGAAAGAGAGGAGCCCTGAGGGACTCCGCAGGTCGTAGGTATCCTATCTGCCGTGAAAGGGCCCAGTCGAACGGCTTGTGTTCTGCCAACGAGAAAAGACTCGATCCAATTGAGGGCAGGGCCCTGGAAGCCGGCCTGTCCGACACGGTGGAGAAGGATGTTATGGTCCACCGTGTCGAAGGCAGCCTACAAATCCAATAGCACGAGGGCTTGAGGTGATCCTTTGTCGGCATTCCCCCTCAGGGCTTACAGTACTGCCAAGATGACGGCCTCAGTGGAATGAGCTGGCCTGAAGCCGGCTTGGTTAGGTTCAAGATAGCAGGAGCTCTCGATGAAATTTGAGAGGCATCGGGTGACATAAGCCTCAAGGAGTTTAGACAGATAGGGCAGGAGGGGAATGGGGCGATAATTGGAGGGATCGACAGGGTCCGCGCCTGGTTTCTTCAGCAGGGGCACTAGAGTGGCCTCCTTGAAGCAGCTAGGGACCGTGCCAGTGTTGAGGGAAGCATTTAACAAGGGCAGTATGCAGTCAGGGAGAGTGAGACAGAAGTCTCGAAGGACGGAGGGAGGGCAACAATCGTTAGGGGACCCTGATTTGACACGGACCGCAAGTTCGGCCAAGGAGTTGGGGTTGAGGATAGGGAACTGAGTGAGAGACTGATGATTGATGGGGGAAGTGTCCGAAAGCCCGGTGGAGATAAGGGGAGGGATGGAGTTCTTGATATTGACTATTTTTTTGATGAAGAAAGAGTTCAGAGCGTCACAAGTCTCTTGGGTTGGGATCTGGGGGGGAAGAATTCTGTCATCCGTGGTGAGCTCGTTCATGATTTTGAAAATTTCTTTAGGTTTATTGTGGGCAGAGAGAATTCTGTCAGAGATGTATGCAGATTTAGCCAAGGATATTGCGCCTTTATAGTCTTTGCGGGCTGCCACAAAGAGCAATCTATCGGAGTCTGAGTAATTGCGTCTCCAGATCCGTTCTAACTGACGCACCTTCAATTTCTGTTCTTTGAGGGCGCGAGAGAACCATCTATGAGAATTATTGTGTCTAGTACGAGGAAATTTAGTGAGAGGGGCAAACTGATCACTGGCCGTCTTAAGCCAGTTACAGATGTCACCTTCCATTACCTCGATACTGGCATCGGTATCGGGGTTAGGACGAGTCTTGGACAGGGCATCAAGGAAGCCTTGGGAGTCGTAAGAACTCCACTTACGAGATAACCCACCTGCCAAGAAGGGGGCCTTGACCCTGCCATTAACAGTAATGGTGGTGTCAATTAGATGGTGATCAGACCTGATGCAAGGGGAGATGACTGGACAGGATAATGCTAACTCGTGAGTCCAGATATGGTCGAGGGTGTGGCCCTTGATATGAGTGGGCGCGGAGACTTGTTGGACTAGGTTAAGACTAGTTAGAGCTTCGAACAGTTCCATGGCATGGGGCCGGCTTTCTCATCGTTAAATCAATAATTGAAGTCGCAGAAAAGGGCGATTCTGGCGTGAAGTGTCATTAAATGTGCCAATTGTTCACTCAGGGAAATAGGGAGTGAAGGCATGGGATGGGGGGGACGATATAGGAGCATAATTGTAAGGGCACCAGCGTCAGTTTCTAGGCTGATGACCGGATTGTCCACCTCAGGGAGGACAAGAGAAGCAGAGGAGATAAATGTATATTGTTTCTGCCCGCTGGCATCTAATTACCCGCCCTATGTCTTTATTCCGAGTGTATCAAAGGTGTAGGTGCAGTTTATCACCTGATGAAATAGGACACTGCCGGGTTCTGAAGATATAGGGTGCAATAAATAGAAGGTATTCTGAATTTTTGGATAATAACGTGGACTTGGGTGCTTAACACACCAAACTCCAGAGGTTACAGTAAATACTGACAATTTTTCCCTGTTAAATTCTGGCAGGGCTGACCTGCCGAAATGTAATTAAGGGTGAGGTATTTAATGCACCTGGTAATTACTGAATGCCATAAATATCCCCAAGCTGAGAATTCCAACCCCTGCACAAAGAAGAGTTTGCAAAGAGGTCGGAAAACACCGACCAACTTGGAATCAGGGGCTAACATATTTCTCTGACTCACTAAACCTCCAAACATCCTGCTCAGCCTCATCTGTGCTTTTCTTAGTCCTAGGGTGTTCACTGTGTGATCACAACTTCTGGTTCACTGATAGATTTTCAGGATCACCCCTAGCTATGTAAACAATGTCCATTAAGATTCATTTCAGATCAAAATTCTGCTTTGTTTATAATGAGGCCTATGCTATTAAAACCTTTCATGCCCTTGATTTGCATCTTCAAATAAGCACAAATGTACTTTACACAAATATTGCAATTAATAATATAACATTAATTGCATGGACATTTGAAATGTTCTACATGTTTTAGGAAACACCTGAAAACTGAATTCTTCCAACTCACTGTCAACTGATTTGACAGACATCAGACATGCACACCCCATTACCTGAGGGGATTCTGACTTCCCCACACTCTCTTTTAAGCAGACTGCTGGCCTGCACCCTAAATATCGAACCCAGAATTTCGATGAGCCACAATATTGAGGGCAAATATAAAAAAAATGCTAAGTAAGTAATTCTAGATTTTCTAGACCTACTTCTACACATATGTATCTATTCGGTGCATACATCTTCAAGGTGCATAGGTGTGGAGCTAGGAACAGTAAGTATATACATCCCTACATGCACTTACCTTTCGATACTTTGCCCCTCGATAGTCTGTCCTCGGTATTCTTGAACTACAGTGTTGTGGGAGTCAATACTCAGTAGTACCATCAGAATTTTCTATCAAAGACTTGTGTGCTGTGAAGTAACAGAAAGGTGAAATGTAGCACTTTATAAAACTACAAAACAAACAATTAAACAAATATTTCACGTTGCACCTGCCTTCACTTTTAGCCTCATGCACTGATTGCAAACCCCAGCTAGACAAATGTATTTGCCATGATTGATCTCGCCTAGATTATGGTGTATAAACCAGGATCTGTCAACAGAACGAAAAGGCAATTTCATCCCAGCCGAGATCTTAGGTTTAGCGCCTCCACTTGTTTTTTAAGCAAACAAAAGATTATTTTGTGCAACCTGGCCTGACCCATGGACTGTCAAAATTGCAGCGGGTGGATTAAAAATTACGTTTCAGGAGGAACTGGCTCAAGGCAAGAGAGCAAGTTCATATAAACTGCTGAAAATGGTTTTACAAAACAGATATATAAAAAAACATCGTGTGCGGCCGCTGAGGCACATCCTCAGGCAGACTCAGGTTAAACGGCAACAAGTACACATCGAAGGGGTTCCTGTTCGGCAGGAAACTAAGCAGGCGTCAAAGGTATTTTTCATCTGCAGTAAACAAGGTAAACACCAAAGGGGTTCCTATCTGCAGGGAACAAGGTACACGTCGAAGGGGGTTGGCATCTGCAGGGAACAAGGTACACGTCGAAGGGGGTTCGCATCTGCAGGAAACAAGGTACATGTTGAAGGGGGTTGGCATCTGCAGGGAACAAGGTACACGTTGAAGGGGGTTCCTATCTGCAGGGAACAAGGTACATGTCAAAGGGGGTTCTCATCTGCAGGAAACAAGGTACACGTCAAAGGGGGTTGGCATCTGCAGGGAACAAGGTACACATCGAAGGGGGTTCGCATCTGCAGGGAACAAGGTACACGTCGAAGGGGGTTCGCATCTGCACGGAACAAGTTGCGCTATATAAAACTCTAAAACAAAAACAAAAAACAAAACAAGGTACACGTCGAAGGGGGTTCGCATCTGCAGGGAACAAGGTACACGTCGAAGGGGGTTCCTATCTGCAGGGAACAAGGTACATGTCAAAGGGGGTTGGCATCTGCAGGGAACAAGGTACACGTCGAAGGGGGTTCTCCTCTGCAGGAAACAAGGTACATGTTGAAGGGGGTTGGCATCTGCAGGGAACAAGGTACACGTTCAAGGGGGTTCCTATCTGCAGGGAACAAGGTACATGTCAAAGGGGGTTCTCATCTGCAGGAAACAAGGCACACGTCAAAGGGGGTTGGCATCTGCAGGGAACAAGGTACACGTCGAAGGGGGTTCGCATCTGCAGGGAACAAGGTACACGTCGAAGGGGGTTCGCATCTGCACGGAACAAGTTGCGCTATATAAAACTCTAAAACAAAAACAAAAAACAAAACAAGGTACACGTCGAAGGGGGATCGCATCTGCAGGGAACAAGGTACAAGTCGTAGGGGGTTCGCATCTGCAGGGAACAAGGTACAAGTCGAAGGGGGTTTGCATCTGCAGGGAACAAGGTACACGTCGAAGGGGGTTTGCATCTGCAAGGAACAAGATACACGTCGAAGGGGGTTCGCATCTGCAGGGAACAAGGTACACGTTGAAGGGGGTTCGCATCTGCAGGGAACAGGTACAAGTCAAAGGGGGTTCGCATCTGCAGGGGACAAGGTACATGTCAAAGGGGGTTGTCATCTCCAGGCAACAAGGTACACGTCGAAGGAGGTTCTCATCTGCAGGGAACAAGGTACACTTCGAAGGGAGTTCTCATCTGCAGGGAACAAGGTACACGTCGAAGGGGGTTCGCATCTGCTGGGAACAAGGTACACGCCAAAAGGTGTTCGCATCTGCAGGGAACAAGGTACATGTCAAAGGGGGTTCTCATCTGCTGGAAACGAGGTACACGTCAAAGGGGGTTGGCATCTGCAGGGAACAAGGTACACGTTGAAGGGGGTTCCTATCTGCAGGGAACATGGTACAAAGCAAAGGGGGTTAGCATCTGCAGGGAACAAGGTACACGTCGAAGGGGGTTCTCATCTGCAGGAAACAAGGTACACGTGAAAGGGGGTTGGCATCTGCAGGTAACAAGGTACACGTCGAAGGAGGTTCGCATCTGCAGGGAACAAGTTGCGCTATATAAAACTCTAAAACAAAAACAAAAAACAAAACAAGGTACACGTCGAAAGGGGTTCGCATCTGCAGGGAACAAGGTACAAGTCGTAGGGGGTTCGCATCTGCAGGGAACAAGGTACAAGTCCAAGGGGGTTTGCATCTGCAGGGAACAAGGTACACGTCGAAGGGGGTTTGCATCTGCAAGAAACAAGGTACACGTCGAAGGGGGTTCGTATCTGCAGGGAACAAGGTACACGTCGAAGGGGGTTTGCATCTGCAGGGAACAAGGTACAAGTAGAAGGGGGTTCGCATCTGCAGGGGACAAGGTACATGTCAAAGGGGGTTGCCATCTCCAGGCAACAAGGTACACGTCGAAGGGGGTTCTCATCTGCAGGGAACAAGGTACACGTCGAAGGGGGTTCGCATCTGCAGGGAACAAGGTACACGTCGAAGGGGGTTCGCATCTGCAGGGATCAAGGTACAAGTCGAAGGGGGTTCGCATCTTGGGAACAAGGTACGCGTTGAAGGGGGTTCACATCTGCTGGGAACAAGGTACACGCCAAAAGGTGTTCGCATCTGCTGGGAACAAGGTACACGTCGAAGGGGGTTCGCATCTGCAGGGAACAAGGTACACATTGAAGGGGGTTCGCATCTGCAGGGATCAAGGTACAAGTCGAAGGGGGTTTGCATCTGCAGGGAACAAGGTACACGTCGAAGGGGGTTTGCATCTGCAAGAAACAAGGTACACGTCGAAGGGGGTTCGTATCTGCAGGGAACAAGGTACACGTCGAAGGGGGTTTGCATCTGCAGGGAACAAGGTACAAGCAGAAGGGGGTTCGCATCTGCAGGGGACAAGGTACATGTCAAAGGGGGTTGCCATCTCCAGGCAACAAGGTACACGTCGAAGGGGGTTCTCATCTGCAGGGAACAAGGTACACGTCGAAGGGGGTTCGCATCTGCAGGGAACAAGGTACACGTCGAAGGGGGTTCGCATCTGCAGGGATCAAGGTACAAGTCGAAGGGGGTTCGCATCTTGGGAACAAGGTACGCGTTGAAGGGGGTTCACATCTGCTGGGAACAAGGTACACGCCAAAAGGTGTTCGCATCTGCTGGGAACAAGGTACACGTCGAAGGGGGTTCGCATCTGCAGGGAACAAGGTACACATTGAAGGGGGTTCGCATCTGCAGGGATCAAGGTACAAGTCGAAGGGGGTTCGCATCTGCTGGGAACAAGGTACACGTCTAAGGGGGTTTGCATCTGCTGGGAACAAGGTACATGCCAAAGGGTGTTCGCATCTGCTGGGAACAAGGTACACGTCCAAAGTGGTTCGGATCTGCTGGGAACAAGGTACACGTCAAAGGGGGTTACCATCTCCAGGCAACAAGGTATATGTCGAAGGGGGTTCTCATCTGCAGGGAACAAAGTACACGTCAAAGAGTGTTCGCATCTGCTGGGATCAAGGCACACGTCAAAGGGGGTTGTCATCTCCAGGCTACAAGGTACACGTCGCAGGGGGTTCTCATCTGCAGGGCACAAGGTACACATCGAAGGGGGTTCGCATCGGCTGGGAACAAGGTAGATGTTGAAGGGGGTTGTCATCTCAAGGGAACAAGGTACATCTCGAAGGGGGGGTCTCAACTGCAGGCCCAAGGAAGGTACATGAAGAAGGGGTTTCATATCTGCAGGGAACAAGGTACTCATCGAAGGGGGTTTGCATCTGCAAGGAACAAGATACACGTCGAAGGGGGTTCGTATCTGCAGGGAACAAGGTACACGTCGAAGGGGGTTCGCATCTGCAGGGAACAGGTACAAGTCAAAGGGGGTTCGCATCTGCAGGGGACAAGGTACATGTCAAAGGGGGTTGTCATCTCCAGGCAACAAGGTACACGTCGAAGGGGGTTCTCATCTGCAGGGAACAAGGTACACTTCGAAGGGAGTTCTCATCTGCAGGGAACAAGGTACACTTCGAAGGGAGTTCTCATCTGCAGGGAACAAGGTACACATCGAAGGGGGTTCGCATCTGCTGGGAACAAGGTACACGCCAAAAGGTGTTCGCATCTGCAGGGAACAAGGTACATGTCAAAGGGGGTTCTCATCTGCTGGAAACGAGGTACACGTCAAAGGGGGTTGGCATCTGCAGGGAACAAGGTACACGTTGAAGGGGGTTCCTATCTGCAGGGGACAAGGTACAAAGCAAAGGGGGTTGGCATCTGCAGGGAACAAGGTACACGTCGAAGGGGGTTCTCATCTGCAGGAAACAAGGTACACGTGAAAGGGGGTTGGCATCTGCAGGTAACAAGGTACACGTCGAAGGAGGTTCGCATCTGCAGGGAACAAGTTGCGCTATATAAAACTCTAAAACAAAAACAAAAAACAAAACAAGGTACACGTCGAAAGGGGTTCGCATCTGCAGGGAACAAGGTACAAGTCGTAGGGGGTTCGCATCTGCAGGGAACAAGGTACAAGTCCAAGGGGGTTTGCATCTGCAGGGAACAAGGTACACGTCGAAGGGGGTTTGCATCTGCAAGAAACAAGGTACACGTCGAAGGGGGTCCGTATCTGCAGGGAACAAGGTACACGTCGAAGGGGGTTTGCATCTGCAGGGAACAAGGTACAAGTAGAAGGGGGTTCGCATCTGCAGGGGACAAGGTACATGTCAAAGGGGGTTGCCATCTCCAGGCAACAAGGTACACGTCGAAGGGGGTTCTCATCTGCAGGGAACAAGGTACACGTCGAAGGGGGTTCGCATCTGCAGGGAACAAGGTACACGTCGAAGGGGGTTCGCATCTGCAGGGATCAAGGTACAAGTCGAAGGGGGTTCGCATCTTGGGAACAAGGTACGCGTTGAAGGGGGTTCACATCTGCTGGGAACAAGGTACACGCCAAAAGGTGTTCGCATCTGCTGGGAACAAGGTACACGTCGAAGGGGGTTTGCATCTGCAGGGAACAAGGTACACATTGAAGGGGGTTCGCATCTGCAGGGATCAAGGTACAAGTCGAAGGGGGTTCGCATCTGCTGGGAACAAGGTACACGTCTAAGGGGGTTTGCATCTGCTGGGAACAAGGTACATGCCAAAGGGTGTTCGCATCTGCTGGGAACAAGGTACACGTCCAAAGTGGTTCGGATCTGCTGGGAACAAGGTACACGTCAAAGGGGGTTACCATCTCCAGGCAACAAGGTATATGTCGAAGGGGGTTCTCATCTGCAGGGAACAAAGTACACGTCAAAGAGGGTTCGCATCTGCTGGGATCAAGGCACACGTCAAAGGGAGTTGTCATCTCCAGGCTACAAGGTACACGTCGCAGGGGGTTCTCATCTGCAGGGCACAAGGTACACATCGAAGGGGGTTCGCATCGGCTGGGAACAAGGTAGATGTTGAAGGGGGTTGTCATCTCAAGGGAACAAGGTACATCTCGAAGGGGGGGTCTCAACTGCAGGCCCAAGGAAGGTACATGAAGAAGGGGTTTCATATCTGCAGGGAACAAGGTACTCATCGAAGGGGGTTTGCATCTGCAAGGAACAAGATACACGTCGAAGGGGGTTCGTATCTGCAGGGAACAAGGTACACGTCGAAGGGGGTTCGCATCTGCAGGGAACAGGTACAAGTCAAAGGGGGTTCGCATCTGCAGGGGACAAGGTACATGTCAAAGGGGGTTGTCATCTCCAGGCAACAAGGTACACGTCGAAGGGGGTTCTCATCTGCAGGGAACAAGGTACACTTCGAAGGGAGTTCTCATCTGCAGGGAACAAGGTACACTTCGAAGGGAGTTCTCATCTGCAGGGAACAAGGTACACATCGAAGGGGGTTCGCATCTGCTGGGAACAAGGTACATGCCAAAAGGTGTTCGCATCTGCAGGGAACAAGGTACATGTCAAAGGGGGTTCTCATCTGCTGGAAACGAGGTACACGTCAAAGGGGGTTGGCATCTGCAGGGAACAAGGTACACGTTGAAGGGGGTTCCTATCTGCAGGGAACAAGGTACAAAGCAAAGGGGGTTGGCATCTGCAGGGAACAAGGTACACGTCGAAGGGGGTTCTCATCTGCAGGAAACAAGGTACACGTGAAAGGGGGTTGGCATCTGCAGGTAACAAGGTACACGTCGAAGGAGGTTCGCATCTGCAGGGAACAAGTTGCGCTATATAAAACTCTAAAACAAAAACAAAAAACAAAACAAGGTACACGTCGAAAGGGGTTCGCATCTGCAGGGAACAAGGTACAAGTCGTAGGGGGTTCGCATCTGCAGGGAACAAGGTACAAGTCCAAGGGGGTTTGCATCTGCAGGGAACAAGGTACACGTCGAAGGGGGTTTGCATCTGCAAGAAACAAGGTACACGTCGAAGGGGGTCCGTATCTGCAGGGAACAAGGTACACGTCGAAGGGGGTTTGCATCTGCAGGGAACAAGGTACAAGTAGAAGGGGGTTCGCATCTGCAGGGGACAAGGTACATGTCAAAGGGGGTTGCCATCTCCAGGCAACAAGGTACACGTCGAAGGGGGTTCTCATCTGCAGGGAACAAGGTACACGTCGAAGGGGGTTCGCATCTGCAGGGAACAAGGTACACGTCGAATAGGGTTCGCATCTGCAGGGATCAAGGTACAAGTCGAAGGGGGTTCGCATCTTGGGAACAAGGTAGGCGTTGAAGGGGGTTCACATCTGCTGGGAACAAGGTACACGCCAAAAGGTGTTCGCATCTGCTGGGAAGAAGGTACACGTCGAAGGGGGTTCGCATCTGCAGGGAACAAGGTACACATTGAAGGGGGTTCGCATCTGCAGGGATCAAGGTACAAGTCGAAGGGGGTTCGCATCTGCTGGGAACAAGGTACACGTCTAAGGGGGTTTGCATCTGCTGGGAACAAGGTACATGCCAAAGGGTGTTCGCATCTGCTGGGAACAAGGTACACGTCCAAAGTGGTTCGGATCTGCTGGGAACAAGGTACACGTCAAAGGGGGTTACCATCTCCAGGCAACAAGGTATATGTCGAAGGGGGTTCTCATCTGCAGGGAACAAAGTACACGTCAAAGAGGGTTCGCATCTGCTGGGATCAAGGCACACGTCAAAGGGGGTTGTCATCTCCAGGCTACAAGGTACACGTCGCAGGGGGTTCTCATCTGCAGGGCACAAGGTACACATCGAAGGGGGTTCGCATCGGCTGGGAACAAGGTAGATGTTGAAGGGGGTTGTCATCTCAAGGGAACAAGGTACATCTCGAAGGGGGGGTCTCAACTGCAGGCCCAAGGAAGGTACATGAAGAAGGGGTTTCATATCTGCAGGGAACAAGGTACTCATCGAAGGGTTTATCATCTGAGGATCAAGGTACATATCGAAAGGGTTTATCATCTGTGGATCAAGGTACATATCGAAAGGGTTTATCATCTGTGGATCAAGGTACATATCGAAAGGGTTTATTATATATGGGTATCAAGGTACACATTGAAGGGGTTAATCATCTGTGGGTATCAAGGTACACATCATAGAGGTTTTTCTTCAGCAGAGAACAAAGTACACATCGAGGGCGTTTCTTATCTGTAGGGAACATGGTACATCTCGAAGGCGTTCTCATCTGCCGGGAACAGAGTACACTTCGAAATGGTTTATATTCTCTGTTGAACAAGACACACATCGAAGGGGTTTCTCATCTGTGAGTAATGAGATGCATATCAAAGGGGGTTCTTATCTCCAGTGAAGAATGTACACATTGAAGAGGTGTCTCATCTGCACTGCAGGAAGTGCACATTGAAGAGGTTTATGAACTGCAGGGTACAAGGTACATGTTGAAGGGACTTTTAATCTGCAGAGAACAAAGTACACATCAAAGGGGTTTCATATGTGCAGAGCACAAGGTACACATCAAAGGGGTTTCATATGTGCAGGGCACAAGCTACACATTGAAGGGGTTTCTCGTGTGCAGGCTAAAAGGTAGACAGTCAAGGGGTCTGCCATCTGCAGGGTGCCTCACGGTCTGCTCTCATTCTGTTGCTTTTCAACCTTTTTCTGGCGTCTTTGGCCACCCTCATTGGAACCCGGGGAGCAATGGAAGTCTCTATTGCAAATGATATGAAACTACTGTTCTAGTTCTGGTCAACTGGTTGGACCTCAACTTCTAAAAAATGAATACGGATAGAAACAGATTTTCTCTTCTTTAGCCAGAAACCCCCCCCCCAAAAAAAAATCTCTGGTGGCATTGTGAACTGAACCCATCTCTGGTGTTGTCCACTTTGCCTAGAAACCTGGGGATTTTGTTTGAATCTGACCTCTCCTTCGCCACTCAGATCAAGTAGATCTCTTCGATCTGCTCTTGGAAGCCTAGATCTGTTAGAAAGCTGTTACTGTGCCCCCGGAAGAAACCCCAAAAACTGTAATCCATGCCCTAGATACATGTTGCCTGGATTAGGCTAACAGCCTTTATCTGGGTCTTCCTGCTTACCTGAGCCATAGATTTCAGACCACATAGAAGGAAGCTGCCAGGCTGTTTCGGAGGGTCTCTTTCCATCAACACCTCTCGCCTCACCACAAACAGCTTAATTGGCTAATTGTGGGACAAAGGATTAAGTTCAAAGGCCTTACTTTGACATTAAGAGCCCTTGAGGGCAAAGGGCCTTGTTACTTGGGAAATAGACTTGACCGGTACCAACAGGGACCACAGTTTTTTAAAGACCAGCTGACACTCTACTGTCCCCCCAGACAACTCAGATCCACAGCAATGTATCAATTAGTGGTCCCTCGCACTAAGACAGTCTCCTGGGGAGACCGACGGTTCATGGTGAAGGCAGCCAGACTTTGGAATACCCTTCCATTGTCGATCAGGTCAAGTCATTCTCTCTTGCTATTCCGCAAAAGGCTAAAAACCTGGTTGTTCAACCAGTAATCCATCTAAAGAACCAGCATTGGAGAATCACGCTCTGAGTCTTAGCGCCGAGACGCCCACTGGCATTTCTTTGCGCTTAACAAATATCAAAAATAAATAAAATTTTAAGATACAAATACCTCAGACTTATGTGTACTACCAAGTTTGCCAAAGTCCGCCGGGGTGGTAGGTCATTCATAGTACTGACGGCTAAACTATGGAACGCCTTGCCCATCGAACTTCGCATGGCAAAGTCTGAGTACTGTTTTAGGAAAGAATTAAAAACCTGTCTCTTCAACCAAATATAGATATGATTCCTCAGCTGAGGTAGCAGAGCACTTTACAAATGACACTGCCTGAGGGAGCAAGGCGTCTGAGGCGCCATACAATGAACAATACTTGCCATGTTTCAGATCCCGAAAATATTGGCCTACACATATATCATAACCATGGTATAGACTCCTGAAATAACTTCACGTTTGTAGATTCACTATTGAGTAGTTTGCAGTGCTGATATTTCAAAGTCAGTATTATGCATCAATGTGTCCGCAGAGTGATCTTGAAGCCACAATAAGGTGGTCCAATACTTCACTAAGGAGGTCCCTCCTCATTAGTAGCTGTGGCCCTCATAATTCATAATTAATCTTCCAAGCCATTTCCAGGTTGCAGTGCAGTGAGGAGCATACAAATGAACCACTGCTGAATAATGCAGCATAGGTTATTAATATGCACACGTATGGCACCATGCCCACCTCCGCCCGCCCTGCCTGCTGTAACTCCCAGTGGTTCAGAGAGCCCTGGCACAAGCCGGGTCAATGGGTCCTCACCCACTGGCTGGACAGTAAAATACAGTCATTATTTGGGTGCATTGGCCCTTAAAAAACTCCAGAGCACCAGTGTCACTGCACCTGCTGCATTACTGTTAGCCACGCCCTCGTGTAACTCCATACAATGGTTTACACATGTGGGAGAAGCAGGTGACGTGGCTCATGCAGGGCTGGACCGACTCACGACTACCGCTCCCCAGCCCACTGTGGCGGCTCCACAGGACATCAGGAGTGAGGGGTTCCGTCACTCAACCTCTCCATTATCTCCATTCCCTAGACTAGAGGTTGAGGATATTGATTTAGAGGTCGGCTGTCCCCCTTAACCCTTTTCTTCTCATGCTGAATATGTGGGGAGAACAGGGAGGCTGAAATGAAGAAACAATCATTGACAGAAACTAGGCTTAGACGATATTTAAATTATGAAGGTGTAATTAGCTTAATTTTGGGAAATTTGTGTTATGTTTGTTGCACGAAATTCCCAATTTACGCCACTTTACATAATTATAAGCCACTTGTGGTAAAATTTACTGAGAAATGTGCTGTTTGTGACAAAAACGTACTGTGAACAGCAGACCGTGAGCGGCTGTTTGCATCACTTTTGTTAAAGGCATCCTAAAACCACATGCACGCGAAAATGCATTTTGAACTCAATTATAGCGTAAAAAAGATGGATTTGCATTTAGCCTAATTCTACACCATTTCAATTAATGTTTCTGACATTTTCCTTAAATACGCAAAAGCAAATTACGTGAATTTCGCACACCTCTAAGATTGTTACTTCCAGAATTTTGCAGCAACCAGGATGTTCGTCCTGAGAAGTATATATTAAGTTCAAATGTCCCAGAAAAGACGTTTAATTAATCAGGTTTATTTGAGTTGAATCCAAATGCAGTTACTGGAAGTACAGTCCTACACAACTCATGATACTGCAACAGATGGGACGCCCCAAACACAGCACTGTCCGGCACCTTTCAATCCCCTAGATGATGACATCACCTCACCAGAACACAGACAAGGGAGTAAGGCAAAAAGGCACAACACCACCTTTCTTTTTACTAAGTACGGAAAGGAACACAATCTCTTGCCACTACAGAATCAATTACTCTACAAAAATACTGACGTTTATCACCACAGACCAACATCAACTCACAACACCGACTGCACTGAAAAATAGAAACACTCAGCACCCAAAACACAAGCAATGTCCCCCAACGCCCAAGTCTTAGCCACTTGGAGGACTCCACACACAGACATACTACAGGGAACATGCAAATGCACACAACCACCATTGGCTCAAGACTTTAATCCAAATTGTGCATCAACGACAACAAACAAAGGCACAACAATCATACCCAGGTCCACTAGAAACCTTACAAAGAAAATACAAAATGCACAACCTTATCAGAACTTGTGCACCACAACTTGTAAAGATGCGACTACAGACAATTGGCACGAATTTAACAGTTTCATTGAAGGTCTAGGTGTCAAATACCAAGGCAGCACAGTCTTGATCCCCTTACTACTTCTTCATGATGTTTTGTATCCTTTTTATCATGACCTCATTTTTTATGAATTTTAAAGGGAATTTTTAAAACTTTGATATATTTTTTACTGTGTACAATTAATTCTTATTTTAACATGTATATTCAATGTATTGCAGTGTTTGTAAATTTTGTATAGTACTATTGTCTTTTTATGATATTGATTTATCGAAATAAAGTATTTTGACTGACTGACTGACTACTTCTTTTATCCATCATCATACACTCCCTGTCTCTTTATCTCACTCTTTTAGATACATTTTCATCCCTGCTTTCTACCTTTGTCTCTGGTTCATTGTTTTTGTCTCTTCTTCTTTCTTTTCTTCTTTTGTGTTTTTCTCTTTTGCTGTGGATCGAAGTCTGTTCAGGAAAAATAAGTGGGGTCCCCAAAAATGAGTGCCTGTGTCCCCCACCTGCAACCACCGCCCAAATTAGGCACTGACCACAAGTACGGTGTACAATTACTGCGTGGTCGACGCAGAAATAGGTACTGATACCTGCTATGAGTCGAATTGACTTTAGCCAGACCTGCCGTGAGTGCAATTGTTTATATTTTAAGCAGCAATAGTGCCAGCACTTTAAAAATATTTTACGCGTCATTTGCATGAGCAACTTTTACACACTCCTATGTTGCAAGGTAAATATTTTTGTATTTGGCACTTTTAATTGTGTGTTTTCACAGATTAGTAAACGGAATTGGGATTAGGTACATACCTTTGGGAACACTGGTCGGGGTTGTGGACATCGTGCCTAAGACAAGCCCTTCTGCGCCCGTTCGCTTCTGGCTGGGGCCAGGATCCACATCTCTTTAATGTCAGGTAGGGTTACTTACTCTTCTGAGGCACTGATAAGCCTAGACCGGGGCAGGGGTTCAACAAACCTGCAGTCACCCATTGGACTCTGTTCTAACAATGAGTGTATAACTGGTCACTACACCTTGAGGCATCTGACTTTAATATCCGGGCAGAATCAAACAATGCTTATACGCAACCAGTTGAAAGGCAAATGTTTTTATTGGACTGTAGATCCCTCCCTAAACATAAATCAGAGCTTTTTGTCCTATTAGAAGACAAACAGCCAGAAGCCATCTACCTGATAGAAGCTTGGCTAAAGGAGGACAGCAACCCTGATTTAGCTCTAGCCCTTCCCCATAGCTATTCAATTTTTATAAGTGATAGGACTAACAAAAGTAGAGGTGGAGTGGCTATCATTCATAAAAAAAAAGAGTGTGCATGTAAATGCTCTCCAGGCCAAGTACCAGGATGTGAAGCTTGGTCTTTTCAATCAAATTCTCATCCACTTACACTTCTTCTGCCATACTTATTTTATCGCCTCCCTTGATCAGCCTCAGCATTTGTCTCGGTCATAACTGATATCATAGCCTCCCACGAAATTCAAACAACTACTTTTATGCTTTAGGCGATCTTAATTTACATTTTGAAGACATGGGCTGCACATTGGGGTCAATTTACTCCTGGATTTATCAGCACTCCAGCTTCCCAAGCTAGTTGAGCTCCCTACGCATGACACAGGCCATATACTGGACCCAATTTTTTCTAACATTCATAATATAAGAGTTGGGGCCCCTCTACCAGTTAGCTGGTATGATCACTTTTTGATCCCATTTGATATCCCCAAATCAGCAATAAATATTCTCAAGAAATCTGAAATTAGGCCGCCCAGCAATGGTCCGTACTGAAACAGCATGGCTGTGAAACGTCCTTGAGAAACTCTGCTCCTGAGCTACCTGGAGATATTACAACAGTGTATTCAGCATTCACCAGCCGGATCAATTCTACCCTAGACCGATTGGTTCCTCAAAGAGTTAGGAAGAAGCCCCAATCCTGTTATAAAGCCCAGTGGTTCTCTACAGAGATGGTGGAGTTAAAGAAAGCCTATAAGAGATCTGAGAGAACGTGGTGAGCCCATTATAGCGATAACGATAAACAGGCGTATAGGCAAGCTCTGAAAAGATATCAACATGCTATACGGAAAGCCTGGTTGAATAATTTTGCAAGCAGAATCAGCGAGGCAGAGAACTCTTTTAAGGAACTTTATACTATTGTGATTTCCTTTTTAAAACCTGCTATTTCAGGGACATGTCCTAACCCTTCGGAGTCCCCGTTGTGAGGCACCGGCCAACCACGTTTTGGCCAAAGTCATTTTCATTTAGCCTTGTTGAATGAAGCTGAACCTAATAACATGATTATGGAGAACACCACTGTCAATCAAATAATTGCTAAGCTTGACATGTTTCCACCAATGGAAAGGAAAGACATTCTTGGATTTGCAGGGCTGATTAAATCAGGCTCCCATCTGGATCCTTGCTCGTCTAGATATCCTTGTGCAAGGAGGAGATGCCATTGTTACTGCTATTTGGTTATGGGGGTGTGGAGCACACCAATGATTGCTCTCTCTACAGATTTATCCACCGGTGCTGCGGCTAATAAGGGTAGTCACTCCTTGTTAGGAACTATTGGTTATGATGGGTCTACACACCCATCTAGACGCGCACTGTTCATTTGGTGATGTTCACCTTCAAAATTTTTAAAACATTTTACTCTACAATATTCCAAAAAACGATTATTTGTTTTAATACATGATTCTCTCCTTTAGTCTCTTTTACACACTTCCCTCAGTGCTGATTACTTCATCATGTTAATACATATTTCACATTCGCATATGATTTTGCATTTACAATGTACAGTTCATTATTGCATTATAAATTTGCGGTTTGAGAGTAGCGGTACCGTGAGAGCGGTTAGAGGAATATTTTCAGATCGGATATTAAAGGCACAGAGGGTATAAATACATATCGGCAGCCTCACAGCTTATCGACAGTAGTATACTGTTCAGGAACGCGCTGACCTCAGGTGCAGCGATTTTTCATACAGATTGGCCCCTGATGAAGGTACCAAGGAGTACCGAAATGCATTGGGCGTAATAGCAATACTGTGTTAAAAATGTATAATGCAATAATGAAATGTACATTGTAAATGCAAAATCATATGCGAATGTGAATTATGTATTAACATGATGAAGTAATCAGCACTGAGGGAAGTGTGTAAAAGAGACTAAAGGAGAGAATCATGTATTAAAACAAATGATTGTTTTTTGGAATATTGTTGAGTAAAGTGTTTTAAAAATTTTGAAGGTGAACATCATCAAATGAACAGTGCACGTCTAGATGGGTGTGCAGACCCATCATAACCAATTGTTACTGCTATGGCAGCCATTTATAATTCATCCTTGGAGGGTGGTGTGGTCCTGGATGCATGGAAGCCTGCTGCTATACGCCCACCCACTATTAAAAAACATTGCTGGACGTGGAACAGATCGATAACTATAGATTTCTCTCTCTGCTTCCTGGGGATTAGCAAAGTTTTGGAGAAAGCGATTAAGAAACATCTTTAGAAATTCTTAGAAGTAAACAATGTCTTGCACCCCATGCAAACAGGCTTTCGTCAATACCATTGTATGGAAACTGCACTGTTAATGGCCACCGAGGATTTAAAGCAATCCCTAGATCAGGGTGGGTCGGCTGCGCTTATCCTTTTGGATCCCAGCACAGCCTTTGACACAGTATCACACTGTTCTCCTTCGAAGATTGGAAACGAGTGGCATTACGGGATAAGCTTTAAAATGGCTAACATCCTTTTGGATCCAATAGGACATTTCAAGTCAGCGAAGGGCCATTCTGTTCCAAGATACATGAGGTAAGGTGTGGTGTGCCACAGGGGTCTTCCCTCAGCCCCATACTTTCTAAAGTATATGTCCACCCATGATCGGACATTATATGTTCCTTTGGTTTCACAATGGTCTCCTATGCCGACGACACCCAGATTATTGTTTCTCTCTCTCCTAATGGTGAACCGGTCTCTCAAAAACTCAATGGCTGCTTAAAACAAGTCCCCAAGTGGATAGCAGAGAGCTGCTTCAAATTAAATGGAAAGAAACGGAGGTCATGGTGGTTGATTATAATAACCCATCAATGTGGGTCCAACTCACGAGGCCTTCGTCCTTAGCAATTCGCCCGTTCCCCCAAATCAGAAGTGAAAAGTCTGGGTGTTACTCTGGACGGTCATCTCTCTATGGCCCTACACATGAAAACAGTCGCAGCTACTTGTTTCAGCCTTCTTACAGCCTTAAGGAAAACTTGGAAATGGCTCTCAATGGAGCTACGAAGAACAGTGGAAAAAGGGGGTGATTTTATCACGCATTGATTATGGCAATTCTCGGTTTCTAGGCAGCCCTATCTCAGTGATTATTAGGGTGCAAATCATCCAAAATGCAGCAGCCCATTTGCTACTGGGCATACCTAGATTCCAGTCAGCCCGCCCAGCGCTTGTCACTCTTCCCTGCCTGACGATAGGTAAAAGAGTCCAATTCGAGGCACTATGCACGGTGCACCGAGCTAAACATAATTTAAGTCAACAGATTCTTCAGCATCTTATAAAACCTTATAAGTCAAGCAGAGAACTTTGGTCAACCAAGCTAGGCCTTGTCACTGCTCCAACAATCAAAAGGGCTAGGAGTGGTGGTCGGTCCTTCGCCTATTTGGCCTCCAAACTGTGGCACTCTCTGGCCATGAGATCAATTTGCCCAGTTTCAGGAAGCATTTGAAAACCCATTTAATTAAAATGTAATGGGGATGGTTTTAGCAGGGATTGCTAGCGCTGGGAAGCGCGGTTCGGCACACGTTTAACAAATGCTGCTAATAACTAATACGCAAAATATTGAGAGACAAACCCATACCTAGAGAATACTACCTGTTTTGTTCAATGCATCAAGCCAAACGCGGAATTAAATTCAACCCTTGTTTTAATGGAATATTAGCCTTTAATGGGCCAATATCTCTGATATCGAATACTTTATAAAAAATTAAGTGGGGACAAGTATATTCAAATTACATAACTTTGCTGAATATACATTCTTCGGAAAAAATCCCTTCACACACCCAGAGTTAATTAAATATATATATTTTAAAGGGAGCCCTTGGGTAGTCCTTTAAACTGTCTTCTTTTTAGGTAAAAACGAACTGAGGAAGAACTCCCAAAAATGCGCATAAATATTGTCTGTAAACATTAGCTCGAAAAATTAAATGTATTTCTTAACACTTAATATGGTCAGAAGTGCTGAGAGAGAGGGAGGGGGAGAGACATGGACGGTGAGAGAGAAAGAGAGAGAGGGGGAGGAGCAGAGAGACAGAGAGAGAGAGAGAGAGAGAGAGAGAGGGGAGAGAGGGGAGAGAGACAGGGACGGTGAGAGAGAAAGAGAGAGGGGGGAGAAGCAGAGAGACAGAGAGAGAGAGAGAGAGAGAGAGAGAGAGAGAGAGAGAGAGAGAGAGAGAGAGAGAGATACTTCTAACCCCTTTGATTTGAGAGTGCTCCATAAGGTTTCTCCTGCTACCTCCCTCCTTACCAAAATTATCAAAGCCAAATGTACGTTCCTCTTTTGACACAGCGTACACTTGAATGGAGAAAGGAGAACTTATTGCGTTCACCCTCACTACAGGGCAGCCTGAGCGGTGCAACAAACACATGGACATAAGACTGCGGCCAGGACACGGTCAGACCTGCACAGGGATCTACACACCTTCACAACGAGGTGGGCTACCTTCCCACTCCCCGCCTTCTCCATCATGCTCTGTCCTTAAAACCTGGGTTCAGTACCAGGCCCCAGCCTGAGAAGAGGTGGTTTGATTCCACCCACAAACAGAGCAACAGTTCACCCTTGACACCTGGCTGCCCTTGAACTGTTTCTCACCTGCAGGAAATATACTTTCGAACAACCGGCTCCCTGCATGGGTTTGCGACAACTTGAACCAGGCATTGATGGTTGAGCTGCCACTGTGAATATAAGCCGGTCCTGCGACTAACTTAGAGTTCACTGGTTGACTGGGAAGAGCTCTGTACCGTGGTGCAGAAAAGGCTACCAGAGGCTGGAAACACTGCCCCCCACCCCCTCGAGAACTGGGGAACATACACCCAGACTGAAGAAAAGACTAGCTTCTATTGCCTTCTGAAGAAGAAAGGAGAGAGACCACCCATAGTGTGTGGAGACACCTCCTGAATCAGAAACAGAGCCCCAGGTACAACACGTTATCACGCTCTGTGAAGCTCTTCAATTTGTGAAGCGCCGCCAAGAACAGGGACATTTACCGCCTGGCCCAGCAGGACCACGGCACTCCGGAGCACAAAGAGCGACACGTCTCTCTAGCTGAGCGAGAACGAATCAAACGTGACTGTGGGAAGCAAGGAGAGAGGATGAAGAAACCATCCGGGCTGCGGTTCATGGTGCCCTACCCTACCCTTTACAGGGCTGCCCAGGCTTGGGCATGGCCCACACTGAGGAGCAACTCAGGGTCTTGGTACCCCAGTCCCTTGACCACCTGGAGGTGCTCCCTGCTAGCACTAAGAGCAAACTAAAGACCAGCACTGAAATCAAACAACACACTTGTCAAGTTTCCCTCACATCTAGCACCCCGCTTGAACACATGCCTGCAATGGTTGAAAATGGGTGATTTCGTAGAGTACCACACTCTCCCACCAAAAGACATTGTGAATGTTTCTGTAAGACATTGCTAGCAATATATTTCATTATGTAAATAGTCCAATACCTTTATGTGCTAAATGAGTTGAAACATCTTATATCTTACCACACAACCAACCTCCAGATATAAGTCTTGACTGTTTGACACAACTACCCCTTGAAAGCCACCAAATTCCCAAATAGGGGGTACTTTGTGATTCAGTGAGCTCTCTAAGGTACATGCCTAATTTTCTCTCAAGTAAGGAGTCAGTGTGATTTGCGGAGGGTGAGTGACACCATCTGTAAGGAAATTGATGCAGACTTCCCAATAGGGCAATTGTATCAGGTGAAGCCTTCTGGTGTCAGGGAGGACTGTTACCAAAACCTACAGAGCCATATAGTATGATAACGTGGTTTCAGATTATTGAAATTGGCCAATTGTGCTCAGTAAACAGGCAGCCTGGAAAGGTCCCCTTTGTATTTAGTATTAACTTGTAGTTGGTGGTAAATAACGAATCCTGAAATGAGAAAAGCACTCATTTGAGTACTCCCTACATTAAGGATTCAGTAATTTACCGAATCAGTATTTTAAGAATTCGGTAATTTACAGATTCCTTAAATTACCGATTCGGTAAATTACCGAATCCTACAATTTGCCCTCCTACATCTGAAAAGCCTAATACCGGTCGGTAACGGCCGAAATTCGGTAATTTCGTCCGTTACCGACCGGGATTAGGCTTCCTACATCTGGCCCCATATTTCATAGCAGAGCAAGCTGCCATGGGATTGTCTTACTAGTGGTTAGTCCTAGTATTTTTCTCTTTTTCTTCTAGAGAAAAACAAAAGGTATTGTTCAATATTTTGCTTATATTCAAAAATCAGTTCCTTATTTATAGAAAAAAAAATGTTCAAGCCTATTGCCCCGAATTTACATGCATGAAGGTTTGCATGTGTAATATTGTCCTAGATTTCCAACCTCAGCATCGCTTCATAGTTTGTGATGTTGCTGGAAGTGCTCAGTGGCAACATAGGACCATATTACACTTTCTTCTGTTATGCAACTTGCATCGACATTCACTGAAAAACGTTGTTACTGGAAAATTATGGTTTCTACTGATTATAACTAGGGGTGTGAAAAACTTGCATAATTTGCTGTAACGTAATTATGCAAGGTTACTGCAAAATTACTCAAAATGTGCAATTAATTGAAATGCATCTCATATTTTAAAATTACAAAAATGATCCATTTAGATAACAATTCAATGTGCAAATATAATTTCCAGTTTATTTCGAGTTGGTTGCATTCAAAACAGTGCTGCTTACATTCTGGATTGCAGTTTTGTGCTAAAAAATTACTCAGACGGTCCGCTGGGTAAAAAATATACCTCGAATGTTTGTTGACCACGTGTTAAAGGAACTGCTACTCGCATTCAAGGCATAGTGTGCTCACATTCAAAATTACCCAAACGGTACATCTTGTGTTACAATTTCTGCCCAAACACAAGTCACATTACTCAATGCGAGGTAAAGACGCAATCTCAGGAATTTTGCCTAAAATCATTATAAAGATTTAACAAAATTGCAGCAACTGCGCCATATATTTAAAACTGTGCACAGGTCAAAGCATAAGACATATGTTTATAAAAACCTAAAAAATACTCCCTGAAAACAGTCAAAGTGAAAGTACACTTATTATACAAATCCGAAAAATCTGTGGAAATGGCCAGCCAAGGTTAATTTACCAATTTTTAACTAACACTGCCGCCCTGCAAACCAGGACTCTCAAAAATTCTGCTACTGACACATTCAGGGATTTTGCCTACAACAAAGCTTTGCATGTCCAATAAGAAAACAAGTTACTTACCTGTAACTGTAGTTCTCCTGTATTGGAAGCTTTCATAGATTCACATACCTGAAACAGCAGGAATTCTGAGAAGCAGATAAAGCATAATTCTGCAGCCTGTATTCTTCAGCTTTAAACTTCATTTATTATAAAAAAAGATGCCCAAATTAGCCGTCCTGTACAAGCACTCTATTGTATTGAAACAGAGATAACCACCAGTGATGAAATTAAGAATCAACACTGAGAATTAAATTGATTCGAATAAGAAAAAATTAAATAACTTTCTACTGTTTCCAATGAAGCCTTCCTAAGTACATTACAATCAGCAACTAGAATAAGAAAATAAAGAATTCAAAAGCTATATAATATAATATAAATCCAACAAGAAGGACCCCTAGGAGGACCAACCTTTAGGGAATCCATTGCCAAGCCTCACATAAAGCGAAGGCCCTGAGGAAAATAACGAAATTGTTTTTAACCACTTAATAAGCATTGTCCTGAAGAAGGTGTCCAAGGCAGTTCACCGAAACGCCGCGTCGACAGTTATAGTGCTTTCTTTTAAACAAATGTAATACTTTTTCATGTTTTAATAAATGGAATACAATGATGTGTTTTTATTAAATGTTAATGAATGTATGATTTCTTGTGAATACAGTTACAATAAATGTGACAATTTTAAGCCATAGTTATTCTAGTATATGAATTTTTTTGACCTCTTATTTTCTCTGCACAAAACTTTTATGGTAATTTTGTGGAAAATACTGTGATACCTGTATCAATAATTCACAACATTAGTCTCAATTGTAAATTTGTTACCATGTGGGGTGCCTCATATTAAACTATACCTTAAGTAGGGTATTCGGTAGTAGGACTGTCATTTACAGTACTTTCTATCCTCTACAACCAGGAAAAGGGAAACTTTTCTTTTTTGCACTGACCTTATGACCATTCCCTTTTCGACAATAAGGGTGTCTCCTAAAAAAAATTTATATCAACTTTCTCCATAGCACACTCAATAACTTCAGCGGAAGTTCTCTCCTCTTCCTGCAGAACTTTCTTCGTCTCCCGCTTGCTGTCTTCTGGAAGGAGGTCGACGTATGGAGCTATATCGCACCACTGCTGTCTGTCATATCTGCCCAGGATGGCAAGGGCATTAGCTGCTCTGACCAGGAGAGCTGACATCGTGGAGAATCGTTTACCTGCGTAGTCTAAACGCCATCCCTCTCTATCCAGAGGTGCAGAAATAGGTGCTGATGGATTTTTTTACTTTTGTTGCGCTGCCTGCGAAATGATAGAGTCCGGTTTAGGATGGCCCAATAAACACGCTGGAGCGTATGCAGGCACCTTATATTTCTTGTCCAGCCTCGCCAGTACCGGTGTAACCTTCGCTGGAGTCGTCATTACTTGTAACCCTTCCTTCCATATGTGGTCAGTGATTGGTATGGACCTGATTGACTTTTGATAGGGCTCTTTAAAGTCATCAAGAAAACACTCTGCTTGAGTTGTTTTCATTGGGAGCTGAAATCTCTTTGCAGCTCTCTCCATTAAGTTGTGGAATCCACCAATATCCACTGGTGGAGAATCCACTGGTACTTGGGTGGGTGATGGGGGAGAGGGAATTAGAGTCATTCCATTCTCTATGGGGCTCCGTTAGCTCCCCTTCTTCGTGGTCATAATCATTTGTTGTCACAGGATCCTGCTGCTGTTGGGTCCTGAGATGTTTGCGGAGCAGTGTCTAGTAGGCTTTCCCTACAGCGGACTGGAGTGGCTGGAATAGAACGAGGATGTGAAGGTGGAACGTCCTGAGGGAGCCCTGATGGAGGAAATGGAATGGAATGGAATGGAATGGAATGGAATGGAATGGAATTGGATTTATAGAGCGCATGGCTGCCCTTGAGCGTCCCAGCGCTTAAAACAAATGATAACAGAGCGAAATGAGGAAGAAAAAGTTTAGGGAGCTTTGGGGAAAAGGAAGGTTTTGAGAGAAACCTCTTCTTATAATCCGCCTACATGAATTGCAAATCCATCATCATTGAAGATGACATCGCGACCATCTCTTCCTGAGGCTCTTGTTGGTAGCGATGGTGTGAGAGGACGTGGTATTCTTCATACCCCTCTTAATCGTCATCTTCTTGGCATTTTACGTGGAGTTCAGATGGGCTTGTGGCATACCCGAAGGGTTCATCATCCTCGTCCTCATCCAACTCTTCCTCCTCTAAAAGGTGCGACGGGACCAGAGGAGTAATCTTGCTCGGGGAAGTCACTCCTGGCGTGATCATCTTCTTCTGCTTTTCTGGAGTTTGTTTAGTCGACGAGCCCGTCTACGAGATCGTTGTCGATACTACCGTCGACAAAGCTGTTGTCGTCGTCGACAGTGCTGAAGAACCACTCCCCGCCGTCGACAAAGTAATCGTCTACGACGATCCCGTCGTCGACATTTCCGTCGTCATCACCAAAGTCGTCGACGATGTTGTCGTCGATGTTACCGACGTCGACGCTGCTGTCGTCGACGCTGACTCTAATGCAATCAAAGGTAGCTTCTGTACCTCCGTGGTCGTCGCCGTAGACGAGGACTTCTTCGTCTATGGTCTAGTTGACGATCCCGTCGACGATGACGATTTTTTCACTTTCTCCTCAGGATTACTAGAGGATGGCTTCTTGAATGATGCTGGAGCCAAAGGTGGTGTCTTTGAAGTCTCAGAAGAGGCTCTTTTGGATTATTTTTCTCTCAAAGTGTGTCCTTTGCTCTCCTTTGGTTTTAGTTGAGAAGATTTGGAAGGACTACGTCCTGAAGATCCTTGAGTGGTCTTTTTTAGGGCCTTCTCAGGACGGTTCCCTGAGGAATGAGCCTGAGGAGATCTTGATCTTTTCTGAGATCTCCTTGACGAAGAGGAGGATTCCTGGTCACTATCACTAGAAACCACCTCCTTTCTGGCCTTGATCTTCTGAAGCCAAATCAAAAGGCGTCCCTCATGATCTTTAAGGGTCTTTCTAGAGAAAGTGCGACATACCTTGCAATCCTTTGCTTGGTGGTCCGGATAAAGACAGTAAATGCAGTCTTCATGTGGGTCATCAGTGTAGAGTTTCTTTTTAGAGCAGGTGGCACAGGTTCTAAAAAGACCCCCTTTCTCCTATCCATACATTCTCAAGGATGTAGATGATAAATAGATTATAAAATTCTCAAATCCACAAGAAATAGAATGAAAATTAAGCTTCTACGAAGTTGGAAATCCAGAGTTAAAAAAAGAGTTCAAAGGAGACTCCCTAGCACAACTTGCCGGTAGAAAATCAGAGGGGCAGAAGGTTCTCTCAGGAGGGTTCTAGAGAGTGAGTCCTTTTTTACATAACAAAGGTTATGGGTTGCAAAAGCGAATGGGCCTAAGGCCTTTTTAGGTTTCGCCTGGGGCACGGAGGTTTAGCTCCGCCCCCAGGAGAAATCTCTAGTTTTCAGTATGGGGGACTTGAATACGCCCCTCTGTTCCATTGGCTAGCTCCATAAATGGAGGCTAGCCATTGGAACAGAGATCTGTCCGTCATTTACGGACCAGATTCGGGGGCGTTCCCGAGATTTTTTCCATGGGCGTTCCCTCTGTGTAGTCATGCTGCGGTGGGCGGGGTTATTTTTTTGGTTTCCTCAAGTCATGTTTTTGTCATTGCGCCGAAGAAGGCGCCGGGGCCCGTCGACTTCTCGTTGCTCCAAGAAGTCCAGGTGAGTGCTCTGCCTTTTGATTACCCTTTCCCGCCCCCCTCTCCCCGTGTGTACGTTCCCGCCCCCCCTCTCCTGCTGTCGGTGTGCCCTTTCCCGCCCCCCTCTCCCGCTGTCCGTTCCCGCCCCCCCTCTCGGTGTGCCCGTTCCAAACCTGTCAGATGATAAAGGGGACACTTAAGCACGAAAACACAAAGTCCGCGGTTCCGTATAAACGTGTGACACAGACACAAGTATAAACAGAGAAATCTGTAGAAACTAACAGGCTGTGACACTGATACCACAAGGACACAAACACACCCGGGCACACAGGCCCTCCACCCATGGTCTACTCCCGGAGTAACTACTCAGTGGGTGCAGCCTCTGTCCCAGAGTGCTGTGTGCACGGTGTGTAGGCCACAGGTCAGTTGGCGCACCTCAGGGGTGATCTACCAATGTGAGGTCACTCGCCTCACCCCAACAGGCAGGATCTTACTGACAGACTGGACTGTGTGTATAGAGTACACAGCGGGCGCATGCCGTTGTTATGCCGTTGTAGCGCTGTAATCCCTGCATTCAACGGTTTCCCGCATGAACCAATAGCAGCAACGTGTCAGGCCGGGTGTATTACACGCTGTCCACGCAATGATATGCGCGGCCCACCTCTTGGGTCTGTTTCTCTCGGCTGGCTACATTTTAAGGCCTCTCACTCGGGCCTCTCCGTAGGTGTGAGGCAGATCACACTCCTGGGACAAGACGTGCTTTAGGCTGGGATTGGAGGTTTAGCAGGACTGTGTATGGGTCACCCCTAGAAGAGGGGAGGGCCTCCGGGTCGGGACGCAGGGGCACGAGAAGAGCTGCGTGGAGGGCCCCATGACTGGACGAGCAGGGAGTGCTGCTGGTCGGGACGGAGGTGCTTCAGCAGAGCTGCGGTAGGGCCCCATGACTGGAAGAGCAGGGGGTGCTGCTGGTCGGGACGGAGCTGTGCGCAGGTGACCCCGCGGGAGTAGCAGGTGACCCCGCGGGAGTAGCAGGTGGTGCTGTGGCCGCGGAGCGAGATGCACTCGCAGAGCTGTGTGTGGGTCACCCCTAGAAGAGGGGAGGACCTCCAGGTCGGGACTGGGGTGTATTAGAAGAGCTGCGTGGAGGGTCCCATGACTGGATGAGCAGGGAGTGCTGCTGGTCGGGACGGAGGTGCTTCAGCAGAGCTGCGGTAGGGACCCATGACTGGGTGCTGCTGGTCGGGACGGAGCTGTGCGCAGGTGACCCCGCGGGAGTAGCTGTGGCCGCGGAGCGAGATGCACTCGCAGAGCTGTGTGTGGGTCACCCCTAGAAGAGGGGAGGACCTCCGGGTCGGGACTGGGGTGCATTAGAAGAGCTGCGTGGAGGGTCCCATGACTGGATGAGCAGGGGGTGTTGTTGGCCGGGACGGAGCTGTGCGCAGGTGACCCCGCGGGAGTAGCAGGTGGCGCTGTGGCCGCGCAGTCAGACTGCACTCTCAGAGCGGTGAGTGGGTCACACTCCTGGAATATACCACGGGGGCAGACGGGGACACCCCCACCTCACTCCACCTGTCTCTTGATCTTTCCCTCTATAAGCGTCGGGATTATGAGACCCATTTGTGGCTAAAGATAGCCTGGGGTGGCTGTAGTCCGTCCTCTAGGGGCCCATAGAGCGGCTCTGCTGAGGAATGAACACGTAGGCCCCGATGGAGGCTGGAATCCTTTGTCTTGCTGAAGGAGCTCAGCGCTGCGAGGCACCGGGACCTCTTCGAGGCCTGTTACTTCACCCCACGGCTCGCCTGACCCACTTTATACCTCCGTTTTCTGAGGGGGTGGTATGCGCACAGGCAGGAGCGCGGGATCCGCCACTGTCGTCAGGCTTCCTCACAGCCCTCCCTGCAGAAGCTCAATGCACCTCACCGCCCTCCCTGCAGGAGCTCAACGCACCTCACCGCCCTCCCTGCAACTCACAGCCCTCCTTCCACCTCACAGCCCTCCTTCCATCTCACAGCCCTCCTTCCACCTCACAGCCCTCCTTCCACCTCACAGCCCTCCCTGCAGGAGCTCACTGCACCTCACAATCCTTCCTGCAGGAACTCACTGCACCCCACAGCCCTCCCTGCAGGAGTTCACTGCACCTCACAGCCCTCCTTACAGGAGCTCACTGCACCCCCCAGGTGGTTAAGCTGATCTCGCGAGGATAGCTCTGGTTGGTTCCGGAAGTGGGGGTCTACGACTTTGAGACCGCCTTCTCCGTGTTTATTCCACCTGGCTTTGCTGTGGCAGAGACTTGTTTGATATTGGACAAGGTGAGAGCAACTCGACGTGACAGCTTCTTGCATTTCCACCAGAATCTCCAGCCTGTCCTCTCCCTGCCTTTTGTCGTGTCCCGGCGGCAGCAGGCAGGAGCGTGCACTGCGTTCCCGAAGTAACAGCCCTAAAGCAAGCAAGAAGTACGCCCCCCTCCCACCAATCCCTGTTAGGTAGTGGAAACTGTCCAAACTGGGGTGCAGACAGCCCCTCTCACCTTTCGGCTTGGTACCACTGCACGAGCCGCACTACTTCCCTACTGACCGTTCTCCACTTCAGCCCCGTCTAAATTACAATTCCTGCTTGTGACCCTTTTGCCTGCTTGTGCTTGTTTTCCTGACCCTGTTGCCTGCTTGTGCCTCCGTGTGCCCCTGTTGCCTGCTTGTGCCTCAGTTTTCGTGCCCCTGTCGCCTGCTTGTGCCTCAGTTTTCGTGCCCCTGTTGCCTGCTTGTGCCTCAGTTTTCGTGCCCCTGTTGCCTGCTTGTGCCTCCGTGTGCCCCTGTTGCCTGCTTGTGCCTCCGTGTACCCCTGTTGCCTGCTTGTGCCTCTGTGTGCCCCTGTTGCCTGCTTGTGCCTCTGTGTGCCCCTGTTGCCTGCTTGTGCCTCCGTGTGCCCCTGTTGCCTGCTTGTGCCTCCGTGTGCCCCTGTTGCCTGCTTGTGCGTCCGTGTGCCCCTGTTGCCTGCTTGTGCCTCCATGTGCCCCTGTTGCCTGCTTGTGCCATGTGGGTGTGTGTGGAGGGCTCTGTGTGGCTGTGTGTGGGGGGAGCTTTGTGTGGCTGTGTGTGTGGGGAGCTTTGTGTGGCTGTGTGTGTGGGGAGCTTTGTGTGGCTGTGTGTGGGGAGCATTGTGTGGCTGTGTGTGTGGAGGGCTTTGTGTGGCTGTGTGTGGGGGGCTCTGTGTGTGTCATTTGCGAGAGATAAAGCTAGTGGCATTGTAAATGACAATGCCATTTATTTATGTTAAAAAAACATAAATAAAAATAATGTCAAGAGCAATGCCAATAGCTCTATCTTTAGCAAAGGCGAAACCATTGCATTGTAAATGCTTGTTTTAGTTAGCTATACTGCTAAATATTGCTTTTTTATATACCGGAGACTCCCGTCTCGACGACAGGGAAATGATTCAGGTACGTGAATCTATGAAAGCTTCAATACTGGAGTAACAAACATTTGCGAGTTTTTCTATGCAAGATGATTCTTTAGAGTTTGTCAATGCATAATGAAGACTAGAAGTATACTTTGTGGAGAACCAATTTAAATGTCAAATATGAATATGTGTAAAATAAACTTCAGAAAGAAACTATTCAAACTTTACGAAATAGTGAAGCCTTCCACTAACCTTTACAAAAACAAATCTTTGCAACTTCGCTCATCCAGTTCATCTCCCAGGACAGGCTTTACTGGAGGAGCGTGAATGCTGGGAAGGAGCGCTAAGGTAAAAGAGCATACATATCCGTGACGAGGCAGCCATACTAAGACAGTGCCGGGTTCACTCTCTTCTGGGATCCTTAGGAGCAGTGTTTTGGGGTTCCTCCAGGTGTGCTCTGGAAGGATCTCCAGAAATTGAGAACTCTTTGCTACCATCAGCCTGCCGCTTATTATCAGGCAAGGCCGATATACTGCAAAGCTACAGAAGGTGTGTGTACATTAGGGAATCTGAGGGGTCAAATACGTCGCTCTGTGTTTCTAAAGCTCTCTATTTCTCCCTGTCTTGCTATCTTCCAATCCCTTCCAATCTCTTTCCTGGTCTTTCTCCCCTTTTTTTCTTTCACTCTTTTTCTCCCTCTCCAAAGTCTCCCACTTGCTAACTCGCTCTCGTGCTCTTTTTCTCAGTCTCTCTCCCTTCTCCTCGTTACGTTTCTCTCGCATTCTGTTGCTCTCGCCTCTATTTCTGTCTCTCTCTTTCCCTCTCTCTGTCTGGCTGATAGATCTGCATTATCTTTCTCTCTATCTCACTCTATTTCATTCTCTCTTGATTCCTAGGGGTCTACACTCTTCCCCCTGTTCTCTATCTCTCTTTCAGTGTGACACGCTCTCACGTGTGTTCCCTTTTTCGTCTCTCTCCCTCGCCCGCTCTCTCACACACACACCCCTGCTTTCTGGCTCATATATAAGTATGTCTTTCGCGGTCTATCGCTCACTCTATAGCACCCTATTTCTTTTGTTTTCCCTGTCTCTCAGCCACTTGCCCTCCATCTCTCTTTCTCTCTCCGGCGCCCCTCTCTCCCCCTCCGTGTGTGTTTCTGTTTACGTGGCTGTGTCTATAAATCTCCCGGATATCCTGTCTGCATCTTCATAAACATATGAATCTGTGTTTGTCACTCTCGGTAAACGCCGCGGTATTTTCTCGGCCTTTATAAATCTCGCGCTGTCGGCTGTCCCTTGGTAAATCTCTTCCTTGCTTGTTTTCCATTTCTCTCTGGGTAAACCTATTACGGTGTGTATGTGTGTGGGTGTGCTCGCCTCTCTTCCAGTCTGCGGGGAAGCCCCCTGGGGGTGTTTGTCTGGGCTCCTTGACAGTCTGAAGAGGCACTCTGCCTGCATGTCTCTTGAGACGCCGCGAGTGTGTGAGGGCTTGACTCACTCTGTCTCAGGGCTGTGGGGGGTGAGTGAGTGTGGTCTGGTGCCCCCCCTCACCTCCCTGTGATGAGAGTTTGTGTATCTCCTGAGTGTCGCGTCTGTGGATTCGTACGTGCATCTGTCTGTCTTGCTCTATATTTATCTGTTTCTGGGTCTGCCCCTCCATCATTCTGTCTCTTGACCTGTCTCTCAGTCTGCAGGGCCGGCTCTAGGCTCATGGTGGCCCTGGGCAGGGAGCGTAGGTAGGAGGCCCGGATGAGGGGGTCCGGGCGGGGCGGAGCGCGCAGGCCAGTAAAGAGGGGAGGGGGTCAGGGATTTTAGAAGTGGAACAGAGCCAGAGACCGCCAAATCCCTGCCAGGGGCCACCACGCAAATATGTATCCATCCTCAGAGGATTAATATATTAAGGATATATATTGGCGTGGTGGCCCCTGGGGTTTGGTGGCCCTGTGCAGGTGCACAGCTTGCACATGCCTAGAGCCGGCCCTGCAGTCTGTCTCTCTCTTGTTCTTTCTGCCCATGTCTTCTTGCCTCCCTCCATCTCTTCTGGGCAGACCGCAGTACCAGCAGCCCTGGACTGGCCCTAGCGGGCATCAGGCATTTCCCCGGTAGGCTGGAGGGGTGGGGGCTGGTTCTGTTACTGGGGGCCGGTTTTGCATGGGGCTGCAGTGTCCCCCCTTTAACAAAAGTAGCAGTGCTTCACACTTGCATCTTGCGGCTGTTCCCCGCTCCTATGGGGATGAGACTGACAAAATTGCAAGGGCTGCTTTGGGTTCCCAGTCCGGCCGAAGTACCTGTCTCCCTTACGGTCTTCCTCCAGACTCGCATGCAGGGCCGGACCGGCCGTATCGGGCACTGCGCGTTTCCCCTGTGGGCCGCCAGGTTGGGGGCCGGTTTTTAACCACTGGGGGCGGCTGTTTTTGTTATCGGAGGCTGGCAATATCAGCCCCCTGTGACAAAATCGGCAGTAACCGGCCCTACCAAACAGCTCGGCCATAATGCCCCCCCCCCAACTAGGGGGTTCCAGCCGAGCAGTTTGCCAGGGCCGGTTTCGGATCCAGTCCGGCGCTGCTCGCACCTCTTGATAACAGTGGCCCTGTCACAGACTTGTTCGCTATGGCTGAGGCCATTATTACCGGATGGACAATTTTGGGATGCGATGATTAATGCAACAAAGGGTTCGGTATTTATCACATTTTTATTTCAATATTGCCTATCAGTTTGACCTGCAGGCATTCTTCACTAGGCACATATATGAATTTTCAGCCCACTCCTAGTGAGGGTACATGCAACAGTATGGTCCTACTGGCATTTACTTAGAAGAGTGAATATGATATTCATTAACGTATTACAATAGAAGCGAGAGAGACACATTGAAGAAGTCACACGTGGGGCTATTTGAAACAGCAAATGTAATTTTTTTTCTGAAATTTTCTGGTAACACCTACATTGTTTTAAAAGTTTTTTAATTATGGTTGCGTCAAAAGAGTGCATAGGAAAGTGTTTATAGATGTGCTTTTGTGCAAATTGATCAGAAGAGAAAGAAATATTAGATGTTCACAGAATATTTTGAATGTATATTTTCAAACAATGGCTCAGGAAACTCCAATTAGCAAAAGTAATGGGCCTGTCTGAAAAACCAAATCCTTTGCTCAACAGCAAATTTCCATATTTCAGAAAGCACCTAGCAAGGAAGCAGGGTCTCCAGCAGACGTCATACCGAGCTCACTTAGCTGCAGTTTACCACAAATGAGTTAAAAATAAACTGGGAAAGCGTAGAACTATTTGGAAAAAAACCCAGGGGTGGATGCATGCTGGTTCTTTGCATGGATAAAAATGTGTTCATGAAGAGCGTAAGGTTACCAGGTGACGCCATGTCGTGAGGGACCCCATGTTAGAACTCTAGCTTGCCTTAAAAAAAAACCTTATGCGTTCTGGGAATTGTAGTCTTAGTTGAACTCAATTGAAGACAATAGTCTAAAGTTCAAAATAACATTCGTATTTAGAAGACTGGACTGGAATCAGATGTCTCCAGTGACTTGGCGGCATATGCACATTTTAACAAAGGTTACCCCTGTCAGAGCATTAGCTTTTAGAATCCAAGCTTAAGAGGGGTGGTGGAGCTGGGTTCCATTTTAGGACATATAGTTAAAAAAAATATATATATAGGCTCGACTTGCAACTTCATATTTTTCACAGAGTCATTTCTTCATTCCTCCAGGGCAGAATCAGAAATGAGACCATAGCTTAGAGGAGATTTGATTGGTGGAAGTGTTGACTACTTATTCACATTCACTCAATCATTCATTGTAAACGAGCAGGTCTTAGGAAGGCCAGGTTCTACAACCGACAGGGATAATAGTGCTGGGTGTATCTGTCTCCCACAATGTAGGTTTCTCTGCGATGGCCTTTTCCTTCAGTTTATGGTTGACCTGCTATTAGGGTATGTCTGAAGGGTCCACATGTGGTCTTTCATTCCAGACGTTCTTCATCCAGACCAGCCACTCATCTAGCATTTCGCCAAAGCAATGTGCAAAACTAGAACGGGTGCTACCATGGGACCCAGGTGCCTTTTTCCAGTAGGTGAGCCCCTATCTGCCGTCGCACCCATCAGCCACTAAGGCAAACTCTTAACCTCAAACCTCATTCATAAACATACCAAGAGCTCAAAACATTATGATACTGTGTCGAAGGACTCTCTAAAATATTGAGTAGACATTTTGCCCTCATTCATGGTCACCCATGGGAAATGACTGAGGGGAAAATTAAGCACCGAGGACAGAGCCTGAGCTGCCCCTGGTGATGGGTCACTGGACATCGATGAGTTGACAGTCTAAAACGGAGGACAGAGCATGGGATCTCCATGGTGATGAACCTGTCACAGGATAATACTGAAGTCGGTACCACAGGTTCGAAGTCCGAGAATGGCGTGCCGTGCTGATGGATCACAGAATAACAGTAAGTTAAGACTGTAGAATTAAAGACAGAGCACAAGCTCTCCACTGGATGAACCTGTCACAGGATAATATTAAAGAGGAAACTACAAACCCAAGCACCCAGAACAAGAGCTATCCATGGTTATCCACCTTCCATAGGATAACATTTATATTCAAGAACAGCAAATGAGCTGTCCAGGGTGCTGAGCCTCCCATAGGCTAACAGTGAGATGTGACTAAGTTCAGTGGCAGAGAATGAGGTGGTGAACATATCAAAGAAGGTGAATAAACCGACCAGAAGATAGAAACTGAACTAAGGCTGGAACAGAATCACCTTTAGGATAACCCGGAGGAGAGAATGGGCTGTCCATGGCACTGATCCAGCCATGAAATCAGACTGAGGTGAAACCTTAGCTCCCAGGACAGAGTAAAGTTACTGTAGGAGGCTGGCTTAGTATATGTTGCTCACCAATGTAAGTGTAGCACCCTACACTAATCCAGACAACCCTTATGGCGATTTTCATGGTATTAGACAACCTTAGAAAGCTCTCAAAGTGGTAGTTGTGGAGAGCAGCCTTCATGCTTAGCCTAGACCGAGTGTAGAGCAGCTTATTTTACCTGAGCATATTCATATAGTGTAGGTTAAGTGAAAAAAGAACCTCTCAGTGTAGTTATAAAATATGTATTTATTATAAATACTCACTAACACATTGCAATATCTCCTACCCGGAGATATAATCATAATACACACAATACTTTGGTAATAGAACACATAAGTAGCACAAATACACAGTGGTCTCCAGGGGGAGACCAAACCATATAACAATAAAGTGGAATGCAAACCCCGACCTAAGTTGCGACTGGCCCCAGAAGACTTAGAAGAGCTGGGGACCCAAGGAACCACCCAAGGAGAGTACCCATGAACCTCTCGCAGGCAATGTGCAGAGTGGGAGCACAACCACGTCGCAGTAAGTCGCAGTTTTTAAGAAGAACAATTGTTAATTACCTGTAAACAGGTGGTTTTCCAGTATTGGTGTCTTTCATAGATTCACATGCTTGAATATTCCCCGTTGTCGAAGTGGGAGTCCCACGGTACATAAAATAGCAATAAATGCTAAAATATACATACATGTGAGAAAAACTAGAAGTAAATACATAACTGAACCTCTAAAACAATTCCTCCATAGGAATGCATGGTAGAGAAAGAAAACACTTGTAACATATCACTGTCATTATGTTAGTCCAAACTACAGCCAATCAGGCACCAGCACCCTCTAGAACCTTCTCCTCAGAAGCTCAAGCCCTCAGATTTTCGTAGCACCAAAGAGACCCAGAGTGTATGAGGAGAAGAGAGCCTCTGAGGGGAGGAGGGTGGGTCGCATGTGAATCTATGAAAGACACCAATACTGGAGAACCACCTGTTTACAGGTAAGTAACAATTGTTCTTCTCCAGTATTAGGGGTGTATTTCATAGATTCACATGCTTGAATAGAATAGAGAGCAGTAACCATATATATAAATATATATAGGAGGATGGAACAGAGGCTCACCTTATTTGAAAAGATGACAAAGTACTGCCTGTCCCACTGTGGTATCCGCCTCCTTGATGGCGTCAAGCAGTAATGCTTGGTGAAGGTGTGCCTGCTGGACCATGTCGCTGCACGGCAGATCTGATGGAGTGGCACACCAGCAAACAGGGCTGAAGACATAGCCCTCGTAGAATGAGCCCTCACCGAAGACTGCAAAGGCTTGCCAGCCTGTTGATGGCAGAAAGCAATGGCCGAAGAGATCCAACGGGCAATTGTTGGTTTGGTGACTGGGTGCCCCTGATGCAGTCGTCCATAAGCAATGAATAGTTGGTCAGACCTGCGGAAGGAGGCAGTTCTGCTAATGTAAAATTTAAGGCATCGTTTGATGTCCAAGGAATACAATCGCTACTCAGCCGGAGACTTCGGCTCAGCAAGAAAGTTTTCAAGAATACAGGTTCGTTTAAATGAAAGTCCGTAGGCACCTTGGGTAGGAAGGATGGATTGGTGCGAAGCACCACGCCGTCAGGTTTGAATTGAAGATAAGGCAGTTTGATAGTAAAGGCGTGGAGGTCACTCACGCGCCGAGATGAAGTCAGAGCAAGAAGAAGAGCAACCTTCCAGGTAAGGAACTTAATGTCCGCCCTATGGATGGGCTCAAATGGTGAGTTCATAGGTTGCGACAGAACAACATTGAGATGCCACGATGGAGGACGGCGTCGAATAGGCGGGAACTTCCGGAAAAGCCCTTTGAAAAACTGGCGGATAATTCTGGACGAGCAGAGGGAGGAGGAGGAGATTGCAGCTAGGAAAACACTCAAGGTAGCATGCGAGAGTCCCGATTGAGCGAGACTCAAAAAGAACGGAAGAAGCTGCTCCGGAGTAGAGTGGATTGGATGGCTATTTGCTGCATCCAGCGTTCCGGATTGTCGGCGGTCGGCCCTTGCGGTGATTTTGCGATACTAGGAGCTTTAAATAATTTAATCAAAACCAACGGATATAGATATGGGCACATCTTCAACCACACAGACTTTGGCTCCTGGGAAATTATTGTCAGCTTACCTTTAGACGGTCAACTATTTTTTGTACTCATCATCTGTCATCAACTTCCACGACCGTATGGAAATTCTAAATGTGGAGATAGCTATTATTTCTTCTTATATCTCCACCGCCATCTCTTCCTCTGTTTGAAGTGAATTATAATTGTAGAGATATCAACATAAAGTTCTATCTTAATTAGAATTACTCCCATCACCTCTTTGGGACCTAAATATCACAAGATACCATTTAGGATTATATTTCTTCAATTCTGAGAGTTCCAGAAGCTGTTTTCACCGACTGACTTATTAAATCCACGCCACATTTGAGTCATTAACTCAATTATATTCTAACAATAGACAGTCACCTGAAGAAGGCTCAAGAGCCGAAACGCGCGTAGTGGTGTCTACCGCTTTGCCTTCAACATTCTACACAGTTTCATGTCTATTGATTTTGTATCTTTTCTAATGTCATTTTAACTGAATATTGTATAACAAAAAATAATCACCAAAAAAACAATTCAAAATAGAATAAAAAAGAAAACAAAAGTCTATATATATATATACAAAAAGAAGAATAAAGTCATATCAGAAATATCTAATGTTCATTGGTTTTGTATACAGTTGGACTTTATATATCATTTATATTTGGTCTATAATATCTTCTGTTTTCATTTTAAAAAACTGTAAAACAATTAGTTTAATTACTTTTGTCACTTGGCTATAGACCTTTCCTAACCCTGTTTCTTCCCTATGTATAGCGAGTGCAACAGTACTATATAGGGGTCCCCTTTTTCCAAATATTTGCCAGCCTGTTGATGGCAGAAAGCAATGGCCGAAGAGATCCAACGGGCAATTGTTGGTTTGGTGACTGGGTGCCCCTGACGCAGTCGTCCATAAGCAATAAATAGTTGGTCAGACCTGCGGAAGGAGGCAGTTCTGCTAATGTAAAATTTAAGGCATCGTTTGATGTCCAAGGAATGCAATCGCTACTCAGCCGGAGACTTCGGCTCAGCAAAGAATGTTTTCAAGAATACAGGTTCGTTTAAATGAAATCCGTAGGCACCTTGGGTAGGAAGGATGGATTGGTGCGAAGCACCACACCGTCAGGTTTGAATTGAAGATAAGGCAGTTTGATAGTAAAGGCGTGGAGGTCACTCACGCGCCGAGATGAAGTCAGAGCAAGAAGAAGAGCAACCTTCCAGGTAAGGAACTTAATGTCCGCCCTATGGATGGGCTCAAATGGTGAGTTCATAAGTTGCGAAAGAACAACATTGAGATGCCACGATGGAGGACGGCGTCGAATACGCGGGAACTTCCGGAAAAGCCCTTTGAAAAACTGGCAGATAATTCTGGACGAGCAGAGGGAGGAGGAGGAGATTGCAGCTAGGAAAACACTCAAGGTAGCATGCGAGAGTCCCGATTGAGCGAGACTCAAAAAGAACGGAAGAAGCTGCTCCAGAGTAGAGTGGATTGGATGGATATTTGCTGTCAGGCACCAATGACAAAAATTTTCAACGTGTGTTTGTAAGTTTTGATGGTAGACGGAGCCATAGCATGAGCAAGGATCTTTCTGCAGTCTTGCGAGATATTTAAGTTTGCGAACTCAAGGTGCTCAGGTTCCATGCCGACAATTGTAGAGTGGAAGGAGCCGGATGGCAAACCTGGCCCTTGTCCATCGTCATGAGGGCTAGACGAGGACGAAGAGGGGTGGGCTCGCACTGGGACAGAAGGAGCAACTCCGAGAACCACACCTGTCTGGGCCATCGAGGGGCGATCAATAGAATGTGGCAGGGCTGCCTCCGCATCTTCCAGAGCACCCGTGGTACCAACGGGATCGGCGGAAAGGCGTAAGCGAATAGATTGCACCAGTCGATCAAAAGGGCATTCCCGCACGATCCGGGGTGGGGATGCCAACTTGTGTAAGACGGGCATTTCTGATTCTCTGGTGTCGCAAAGAGGTCTAGTGGTTGGCGACCCCATCGATGAAACACAAGTTCCAGAGTCGGCTGGTGGAGCTCCAATTCGTGTGTAGACGATGTGGACCTGCTGAGGGAGTCTGCCAGGATGTTTGAAACGCCCGGCAGGTGCACTGCTGTCAAGGTGATCTAATGACGTAGAGCCCAATCCCAAATCGACTGAGCCAGCCGAGACAAGCGTTGAGACTTGGTCCCTCCCTGCTTGTTCACGTAGTGCATGCTGGTTGTATTGTCCGTTTGAATAAGCACCGACTCCCCTTGAATTACAGGAAGGAACAACTTGAGTCCCAGAAAGATCGCCATCAGCTCTAGCCTGTTGATATGCCACAAGCGTTGGGGTGGAGACCATTTGCCCTTGATGGAAAGACTGTGAAGATGAGCACCCTAGCCGTCCAGAGAGGCATCCGATGTGAGCGTGAGATCTGGCACGTTGACGAGAAAGGATGTTCCAGTCGCCAGGTTGGTCGACTGTGCCCACCAGTACAGGCCCTTTCTCATGCGAGCTGTAACAGCCACTTGGTCGTTTAAAGATCCGGAGACCTGACGCCACTGTACGTCCAGTTCCTCTTGAATAGGACGGGTCCGCAGTCTGCAATGTGGGATCAGTGCAATACAAGATGATGCCATCCCCAGAAATGACTTTAACGTCCGGACAGAAACGGACTGTTTTGATTGAATGAGAGACACTAGGCAGAGGATTTTCTGTTGTCGTTCGCGGGAAACGAACGCCTTTGAAAGCATAGTGTCCAAGATCGCTCCCAAGAAAATCCTGATTTGCGCTGGTGCAAACTGTGACTTGTCGACATTGATGGTCAAGCCGAGGGATTGAAACACTTCCTGACAAAGACGAGTGTCTAGGCTTAGTTGATGGCGTGATTGAGATTTGAGGAGGCAATCGTCCAAGTATGGAAAAATGTGGACGCCTCGGAGGCGTAGGTGAGCCAACACCTTCGTGAACACACGAGGGGCGGAGAGAAGTCCGAAAGGCAACACCTTGAACTGATAATGTGTCTGCCCCACCTTGAAGCGCAGGTACCTGCGATGCTGTTGGAGAATTGGGACATGAAAATATGCGTCTTGAAGATCTTTGGTGGTCATAAAATCCCCGCTGGCCAGAAGACGCAGAATCTCCAGTAGTGTCAGCATGCGGAAAGATTGACTCTTCAGGTATCCGTTTAGAGCTCTCAAATCCAGAATTGGACGCCAATCTCCGTCTTCTTGAGTATGAGGAAGAATCGAGAGTAAAATCCCCCCCTCTATGAGACACTGGAACCACTTCGACTGCACCCTTCTGAACAAGAAGACAGACTTGATGGTAAAGCTCCTCGAGATGGGGAGGAGGCGGGCCAGACGGTGGGGTATGAGGAGGAATCTTGACGTACTCTAAGGTATGACCTTTCATCACAATGTCCAGAACCCAGCGGTCTGTGGTGATGGAGGACCACTGAGAATAAAACTGAGAGATTCGACCTCCAACACTTTGGGGATGGCAAAAGTCATTGGCGTTTTGGGGTTGATCCTCGATGGGATGACTTTCCCCTATAAGGCTTTGAGGACTGCTGTCGATTGGATTGCTGTTGATTGGAAGAGTAAAGTTGGTTGCTCTGAGTGTAGGAGCGATATTGAGATTGTCCTCCTCGAAAAGTGGAAGAAGTGCCGCGTCCGCGTGCACCTCGAAAGGACTGTTTCCGAAATTGTAAAGTGCCCAGTGATTTAGCCGTGTCAGTTTCCTTTTTAATGGACTCCAAAGCGTCGTCAATGTGAGATCCAAAAAGTGATTCACCATCATAAGGCATATCCAGGATCTTGGACTGGACTTCCTGCCGGAAAGGGGTGGACTTCAACCAACCCTGGCGTCGTAAGGCAGCCGCACTAGCAAGCTGGTGGAAACCAGTGCCCGCAATATCGACTGTGCAGTCAATCATCTCTTCAGATGCTCTTTGTCCGTCCTGGATGAGTTGCAGAGCGTCAGCCTTGGAAGCGTCCTGAATGAGATTGACCAGGGCAGATATGTCCGACCACATCTGCCGGTCGTAGCGGCCCAAGATGGCCAAGGCATTCGCCACCCGTACTGTAGTGGAAGCCATGGTTGAGAATTTTCGTCCAATGGCGTCTAGGCGCCGACCCTCTCTATCTGGAGGCGCGGTGATTGGAGATGCTGAATTACAGGTCCGGCGCTGTGCTGCTTGAGTCACAACCGAATCCGGCTTAGGGTGAGAGACCAGGCATGCTGGTGAACCAGTTGGGGCCTTATATTTCTTTTCAAGGCGAGGTACTTGGGCAGGTAACGAGTTTGGAGCCTGCATGAGCTTAACTCCCTCCTTCCATATGAAATCGATTATTGGAATCGTGTGGACTTGTTTGAAAGGCTGATTTTTGAAGTCGTAGAGGAAACAGTCCTCCTCTCTCTGTGTCCTCGGCAATTTAAAGCGCTGAGCCGCTCAATCCATCAAAAAGATGAAAACTGGCAATATCGACTGGAGGGGAATCTCCAGATTCTCCTGGTTGAGGAGAGGGCGTCTGAATTTGGTAGTTGTCCCACTCTGCCATGCCGGTTGAGGCATCATCATTATCTGTGTCATCGTGGACCTCTCCGTCCTCCCGTTCTGGACTTGCCTCATCATCCGCATCCTGAGGATACACAGTAGTGTGAATCTTGATCGACGTTTGAACCTGAGGAGAAGGCGTCGGCGGCAAAGGCGGTGGAGCAGTTGGTGGAGCTGTCGCAGAGCCAGCAGGTAACGGTCTAGGAGTACCTTGAGGCGTTGCTGGGAAAACGCCGGTTGTAGTCGTCCAGCATATGCTGGAGATTCGAAATCAAAGACAAAGGCAAAGTAGCCATTGGAACTTGAACGAACTGGTCTTCAGCGTGAGACTCCTGGTCGCCGCCACCGTCATCACTGCCTGAATCCTGACATTTGATGATGAGATCAGACGGACTGTGAGCCGCCCCGAAAGTGTCATCCACATCATTACCAGAGTCAGAGTCAGGCTCAGAGGTAGTGACAAAATAGGTGATGGAGGCTGCAGATCTGGAGCAGACAACTGGTGGCACGACAGTGGACGGTGATGGTGTGACGAATCAGTGCCAACGGATGCAGAAACTGAAGCAGATAGAGGCACAAGGGGCAACGAAGCAAAAGAAGATGGTGCCACCGTTGACGGTGTCGTCGACGGCATCGTAGACGGTGCTGAAATGGCTGTCGTCGAAAATGACTTTGATGAATCCAGCATCAACGGTAGGCTCGTAGACGAAACCGTCGTCAACGGTGCCGTCGGCGGCGGTGCTGTCGTCGACTGAACTTTCTTAGTTGTCATAACCGTCGACGAAATCGTCGACGCAGTAGTCACCGCTGTAGACGGAGTTCTCGTCGATGATGGTTTAGTCAACGGAGGCTTCGTCGACGGTGTCTTCGTCGACGACGAAGACTTTTTGATGGATTTCGTCGACGATGTTGGTTTCTTCGTCGACTAGGTGATAGGAATCGTCGACGAGACAGTCTGAAAAGCCAAAGAAGCTCTCGTCGATGTAGAGGCTGTCGACGAGATCTTCGTCAACGAGCTAAAAGATGACGTCGTCGTCAGTGTTGTCGTCGTCGACGATGTATAGACTGCAGATCTCGTCGTCGGAATGCTCGTAGACGCTCCCGTCGACGACGAAGCATGTTTAGGTGTGGAAACACGCTGTGAGGCAGCGGAAGACGCCTGAGAGCCAGGTCTCATGGGCGCAGCCGTAGTAGTAGCTGGTGTGGACACCACAGAGGCCAATGGTAGGGCCAGTTTCTTCTTTTTAAGAAAAAGAGAAGGCATATCCTGCACACTACCATGTTTAGAGGCTGAAGATGAGGGTCTAGATTGAAAACTCTCAGCATCAGACAGAACAGAATGCTTGTCTTTAAGACGTTGGACCCAAAGGAGGAGACGACCCTCTCTGTCCTTTAGAGTTTTGTTAGAAAAGGTTCTACAAAACTTGCAGCTGCCAACTTCATGCTCAGGATAGAGACAATAAATACATTTATTGTGGGGGTCTTCTTTAAAAAGACGCAATTTCCCACAAGAAGAGCAAGGTCGGAATAAAGACTTCTTACCTGACATGATGAAAGTTCTGGAAACAAGAAGCAGTAGAGGAAAAAACTGAGCAGAGCTCAGGGAGACTCCCTTCACACGACGTGCGGTAGAAAATCTGAGGGCTTGAGCTTCTGAGGAGAAGGTTCTAGAGGGTGCTGGCGCCTGATTGGCTGTAGTTTGGACTTACATAATGACAGTGATATGTTACAAGTGTTTTCTTTCTCTACCATGCATTCCTATGGAGGAATTGTTTTAGAGGTTCAGTTATGTATTTACTTCTAGTTTTTCTTATGTTATGTTCTCACATTTATGTATATTTTAGCATTTATTGCTATTTTATGTACCGTGGGACTCCCACTTCGACGACAGAGAATATTCAAGCATGTGAATCTATGAAAGACACCCCTAATACTGGAGAAGGACCCTTCCTAGAGGACCCGAAGAAACCCTGTGGAAGATGGAAGGTTGGAGAGTCACCCCACCCATGGATACCCCGCAAACTAGGATACCTACACCAAGGAAGCCAGGTGCATAGGTGCGAAGTGACGTCAGAAACCGGCAAAGACCACAATCAAGGACTTCAGTGAAGATGCAGCTGGTGAAGAAGGTGAAAGAGTCTGATAGAATCCAAAGGTGGATTCGATTCAGGAAGAGAAGTACCTGCAAGCAGAGGGGACAGAGTCTATACAACTCAGGAATAACCAAGGGGGCACGAAAGAGGAATGCCCACCGATGTCAGAAGATGCAGGAGAGTTGACAGTGTCCTCGAAGTTGCAGCTGTGCAGACAAGGCGACACTGTGGCAGAACAGGAGCCGTTCACAGGCTGCCCATGTTTGATGTCAAGAGCCATGAGATCGGTGTCCGCTGGGAGCATCAACAAGCTTTGGCAATGGCAACAAATGTAGTAGACGAAAAAGGTGCAATGTTGGGACCAGCAAGGCCCAAGGGACTCACCACGAGCAAGTAAATCAGAGCTGGCCCCAAGCAAGCAGGGGAGCCCACTGGAGTCAAAGAAGACCCTCAAGAGACCCACAGGTCGGAGGCACAGGAGTCGCAAGAGGACCTTGAGCAGCTCACCAATGATGAAGGCCCAAGGTGCAGAGGATGCGGTGAGGACAAAGATCTTGGTAGCAAGAGATGCTTGGGGCTGGAGCTTCTTCCAGCCTGAAGATCTCTGGAGTAGAGAGCCAAAAGGCCTTGGCAATGGCAAGTCGCTGAGGTGCACAGGTTTACTGCTCTAGCTGTTCAGAAGAGGGATACTGGCTTCAAACTTGCTGGGAAGATAGTCCAGGCCTCGAGGGAGTTGCAGAACCACCACCTGTATTGCTGAACCTTTCAGAGTCTGTGGGAGAACAGGAACAGCAGACCAGTCAACTTCATTGATGTTCTTGCACATGCAGGGTAGTGACTCCTTCCCTCCAGGGGAGATTTCTTCAGGTGTCTTGGATGTCCAAGGCCTGTAGAAGAACCTGTATGGAGCAAAAGCGATGCATAAGACTTGCAGGACGACGAGACTAGGAACAGCAGGAGTCTTCCCAGTTGCAGTCTCGATTCCTAAATCGAAGTCCAAAGTGCCCAGACGGTTGAAGATGAAGTGGTTTCCGATCTGAATCTTGTCCCACGACGAATATAAGGAACCACCCTCAGGTAATCCTTTAAGTACCCTAAAGAATGGGCTGGGACGATTCATGGGTCCATCCCACAGGAGGGGCTGGACCATGGGCAGGATACTCCCATGTCCTTTGTCCAGTTACATGCCAGAGCAGGAGCCAACAGCTCCCTGAACTGGTTTCAACTGGAGTATGCAAGGAGGGCACCAAATATACCCTTTAAAGCAGTCTAGTGTCGCTGGCAAACCCCCCCCCCCCATAGTGGCCCAATACACTAGGTCCTGTCTGGGAGGTGACCACACATCCTTGTGACAGGACACCTATTGTCCTGCCTTATCCTGCTCGAGCTTGGCCTAGCAACAGGATGGTAGAATCAGGTCTCTGCTCGACAGCAGCCATGTTATGCTGTCGGGGTCTAAAAGACTGGTAAGGGAGCACTGAGGGCCTCCTGGAGGAGCTTTACAGTGCATGGAATCATACCTCTGACACCGGTTTCGGTGTATGATTCCAACATGTTGGATACCGAACATGCCAGGGTTTGTTAAAGCCAGTTTATGTTTCGCCGTCGCGTAATGATGCATGTCCACTCTATGTATCATAATGGCTGATGCACTTACAACCTGGGAGAATGGACTCAGTGGATTGTTGTGGTGTCCTGCTCATGTAGCGGCACTCTCACACTTATAACCACGCACCCTGCTTTCAGGATTGAAAGGCCTGCCTTAGGGGTGACTTATAGGTTTTAAGTGCAGTGTCCTCAGATATAAGAAATGTATATCTCTCGTAAGGGTTGCTAGCAGCAGCTTACACAGGCTGCAATGGCAGGCCTGTAGTTAGAGTTTGAGAGGTTTCTCATAGGTGGCTTAATGCATGGTTCAGCCCATGGGAGACCCATGGTGTACCTATACCCTGGGTACCTTAGTACCATATACTAGGGACTTACAAGGGTACAACAGTAGCCAATCTGTGGGGTACTTAAGTACTCACCATGGTCCAATTTAGGGGAGGAGCATGGAGACTGGGATGCTGATTAGCAGGATCTCTGTCAGACTAGTCAGAAAAACATGATGACACCAGCAAAAAGTGGGGGTGACCATGAAAGCAAATCCTACTTTCCTACAGTTACATTTCCACTGTGATGATCTCAGTAGGATAACATTGAGGTGAAACTTTAGATCAAAGGACAGGAAGTGAGCTTCCCCTGGCGCTTCCCATGCCACAAGATAACACTGAGGATGAACTTTATGTCCAAGGTCAGTGAATGTATCATCCATGGAGCTGATGAGGGGGGACTTCCGGATCAACAACAAAGCATTTGTTATGAATCAAAGTCCTGTGCAAACGTATTGAGTGTGGTATGTATGTATGTATGTATATGTATGTATAGGCATTTATATAGCGCACTACTTACCCGGAGGGTCCCAAGGCGCTTCGACCGCTGCAAAACCCTTCCTGGCTTCCCTGAGAGATGGTCCCTTAATGGGTATCTCCAGGGTGAGACCAGGCATCCCCGGCGGTCTGGTGGGGCCGTTAGTGAAGATGAGGCAAGCTAATGCCCAGAGTTGCCGAGTGTGATCGCTGATCAGAGTGGGCACCGAGGCGAGAGAATTATCGAGTCCGCTGACCCTGGTCCAGAAACCTGCCGCGCCGGGAATCGAACCCTGGTCCCGGGCCGTCCTCCGCTCTCGGGTCTGCCGCCTCTAACCAGTGAGCCACACTACTTCAGTGTGGTGAGGTTCCGGTGTCAGAACCAAGCGTTTACAACAGTGTCCATTGAGACTGGAGGTCAACTTCAGGTTTCCATGAAGGAAATATTTATATTTCAACTTGATCAGTACAAGAAGACGAACCAGCCGACACGTGTTTCGTCACACCGTGCAACAAATGTGACTCTTCAGGGCTGGGAAGGACATGAAAAGAAAAAAAGGGAAAAAAATAAACAAAAACGTGATGACCATTGAAATGTATGAAACTATAGAAGCTAAAGTGAATGCTGTGAAGCACACGAGAGTCACCAAAATACCGTGGAGACCCTAAAGTGTAAAAGTACATCAGTACAGTGAGACCTAGCACACAGAGAAGACCCAAATACAAATGTGTTTGTGGAGTGTGAAACAATCTACAGAATATGCGAGAAATTGAAGACGGTACCGCAAAAGAAACATTGAGCAATTATGGTGAGGAAAAATGTAAAACAACCCATCTTTGTTCGTTGAAATCTAAGAGAAGACAAAAATTAACATACACGAAGAAGGCAAACCAAAATTTTAGACAAGTTAGGAGCAGTGTTGCAGTAAGACTGGATCTTGTCAGAACAACTAGTGCAAAACCAACCAAGCTGAGCGACAAAGGACAGAAACCAAACAGTGGATGATTTCTGAGGATAGCAAACAGATACTATACATGCTGTTAAATGCGGTGAAGCGATACAAGCGGTTAACGGTTTAACGGTGGCTATAACAAGAAGATATAGCCACCGTTAACCGCTTCTATCGCTTCACCTCATTTCTCTTAGATTTCAACTAACGAAGATGAGTTGTTTCACATTTTTCATCACCATAATTGCTCAATGTTTCTTTTGCGGTACCGTCTTCAATTTGTCGCATATTCTGTAGATTGTTTCACACGCCAAAAAACACATTTATATTTGGGTCTACTCTGTATGCTAGGTCTCACTGTACTGATGTACTTTTACACTTTAGGGTTTCCACAGTATCTTGGTGTCTCTCGTGTGCTTCACAGCATTTACTTTAGCTTCTATAGTATCATACATTTCAATGGTCATCACGTTTTTATTTAGTTTTTTCCCTTTTTTTCTTTTCATGTCCTTCCCAGCCCTGAAGAGTCACATCTGTTGCACGGTGTGACGAAACACGTGTCGGCTGGTTTGTCTTCTTGCACTGATCAAGTTGAAATATAAATATTTTCTTCATGGAAACCTGATGTTGACCTCCGTTATTTACCAATGGACACTGTTGTAAATGCTTGTTTCTGACACCGGAACCTCACCGCACTCAATACGTGTGCACAGGACTTTGATTCATATGTGTCGTGTGGGTCTTGATCCACATATTTGCAGGGTTGTTTCTCTTCTGGGTTTGTTCCCCTAGACCTGTTGGCACCGTGGACTTATGATATATGATATTGGACCTTGAAAACGTACACGCTTGAGCGCCATCACTTCCTGTACCTAATCCAAACCCATTACAGTTACTCATAACAATGCATTTGTTGTCCATGGTCTTTAATCGTCATATTATAGTACTGCACCATTACACTGACTCTTGTACGATGGCTCTGGGCCACCGATTTCCAATGCACGCTTAACTTTCCAGCTTTCCCATTGCCTATTTTCAGTCAAAGTGAATAACTGTAACTAGACACTTTGCTTTTCTGACTGTGGTGCTTTCGGTGACTTGTATTGTGAACCAACCATTGAACAATCTCATTATGGGCTTTACTGGCCATTGATTGTTTAAACAATGCTAACACAGCCGAGTCAACAGATGTTCATGGCCCAACCTCTGCATTCAAGGTGGCTCTTGGTGAGCCAGAAGGGAAGGCATTCAGAACCCCGTGGGTCTGACTGTTTCTCCCTTCTTCCCAGTAGGATCGGATGTACGACATTACAACGCATGCTTTTACATCGCATGCTTTTACAATGCGGGTTTTACAACGCATACCATTACAACGCATAGTGCTTTGGGGCGCTGGATAGTGAATAGTTTAATTTACTATTCCAACTACAGTCCCCGTGGATAGTAGGGAAGGTGTTGGACAGTAAATTAAACCTATCCCCTATCCTAGAGCGCCCCCTAGCGCAATGCGTTGTAATGGTTTGCGTTGTAAAAGTTGCGTCGTAAAGGCACTGCATTGTAAAAGTTGCGTTGTAAGTGATGTTTCCCATAGGATCTGGGGAAAGGGCTCAAAGACCTCATCCCTCCATTCAGAAACCAATGGCATGGCTTTGAGGTAACCATGTACTGTAGCTGAATCTGTTGGTGTTCCGCCACAAGGCCTCTCTCTCTGTTTCTCTCAGTCTACCATTGTGCTGAAACTGTATATCAGTCGATCAGTGAGCTGTGTGCTGTGTACTGAAGCTGTATATCAGTCTACCATTGTGCTGAAGCTGTATATCAGTCTATCAGGGTACTGAAGCTGTATATCAGTCTATCAGTGTGCTGTGTGCTGTGTACTGAAGCTGTATATCAGTCTATCAGGGTACTGAAGCTGTATATCAGTCTATCAGGGTACTGAAGCAGAAGATCAGTCTATTGGTGTGCTGACGCTGTATATCAGTCTATCAGGGTATTGAAGCAGTATATCAGTCTATCAGTGTGCTGACGCTGTATATCAGTCTATCAGGGTATTGAAGCAGTATACCAGTCTATTGGTGTGTAGAAGCTGTATATGAGTCTATCAGGGTACTGAAGCAGTATATCAGTCTATCAGTGTGCTGACGCTGTATATCAGTCTATCAGTGTGCTGACGCTGTATATCAGTCTATCAGGGTATTGAAGCTGTATATCAGTCTATCAGGGTACTGAAGCTGTATATCAGTCTATCAGGGTACTGAAGCAGAAGATCAGTCTATTGGTGTGCTGACGCTGTATATCAGTCTATCAGGGTATTGAAGCAGTATATCAGTCTATCAGTGTGCTGACGCTGTATATCAGTCTATCAGGGTATTGAAGCAGTATACCAGTCTATTGGTGTGTAGAAGCTGTATATGAGTCTATCGGTGTGCTGACGCTGTATATCAGTCTATCAGTGTGCTGACGCTGTATATCAGTCTATCAGTGTGCTGACGCTGTATATCAGTCTATCAGGGTATTGAAGCAGTATATCAGTCTATCAGTGTGCTGACGCTGTATATCAGTCTATCAGTGTGCTGACGCTGTATATCAGTCTATCAGGGTATTGAAGCAGTATATCAGTCTATCAGTGTGCTGACGCTGTATATCAGTCTATCAGTGTGCTGACGCTGTATATCAGTCTATCAGGGTATTGAAGCAGTATATCAGTCTATTGGTGTGTAGAAGCTGTATATGAGTCTATCAGGGTACTGAAGCAGTATATCAGTCTATCAGTGTGCTGACGCTGTATATCAGTCTATCAGTGTGCTGACGCTGTATATCAGTCTATCAGTGTGCTGTGTGCAGTGCACTGAAGCTGTATATCAGTGTGCTGTGTGCTGTGTACTGAAGCTGTATATCAGTCTATCAGGGAACTGAAGCAGTATATCAGTCTATCAGGGTACTGAAGCAGTATATCAGTCTATCGGTGTGCTGAAGTTGTATATCAGTCTATTGGTGTGCTGAAGCTGTATATCAGTCTATCGGTGTGCTGAAGTTGTATATCAGTCTATTGGTGTGCTGAAGCTGTATATCAGTCTATCAGTGTGCTGAAGCTGTATATCAGTCTATTGGTGTGCTGAAGCTGTATATCAGTCTATCAGTGTGCTGAAGCTGTATATCATTCTATCAACGTGCTGTGTGCTGAAGCTGTATATCAGTCTATCAGAGTGCTGCCTGACGCTAGGCCTCTCTCTCGCACCTCATTTTATGCACACCTGTCTGTCTTGTCCCTCCCTAGTGTCCGTCTGTCTGGCTTGCTCTCTTCTGCACAGTGCCATGGGTGGACACCCGCACATCTTCATAGAGATGGATTCTGTAACTGAGTCTGTCAGCAGCTCCCACACACTTTATCTGTGATGGTGTGTGCATCTCTCACTGCCTCTCTCGCTCCCCAGGGCCTGTCTTGGTAGCTCATTCTCCTTCAAACGCTACCACTGCCTCTTCTCCCGCCCTCTTTCTCTTCCTCTCCCAGTCCCTAGTGCCCGCCTGTCTTGGACTCTGCTCCTGACACTGTATCTCTGAATTAGGCAGACACCTGTACATCTTAATAAAGGCGTGTTTTGTAGCAGTGTCTGCCAGCAGTGTAGGGAATGTATCAATATCACAGTGTCTCTTTCGCTTTTACACACATTCTCCCTTCCCCCTCTCTCTCTCTCACACACACACACACACACACACACTCTGCCTTTCTCTCTCTCTCCCACGCTCCCTTCCCTTTCGCTCTGTCACTCACACACTTCCTTTCTCTCTCTCTCACCCGCACACTCTCGCTTCCCTTTCTCTCTCTCTCACACACACACTCCCTTTCCCTTATTTTCTCTCATGCACACACATAGTCTCCCTGTGTCTCTCAAAGCATGGGAATGGCATGCGTCGTAAAAGCATGTTTGTGGTAAAAACATGTTTGGTAAAAAAATGTGTGGTAAAGGCATACGATGTCTTTACCAACGTTGTACCATTGTACAACCCACAGTATCGTCCTATTAGACAGACAATTGGATGCCTTAAAGAACCACAAGAAACCATATGATTGACAGCAAGCTGCGTGGTAGTGCAGCAGTCACTAAAAATAAACTATTTACAGTTACTTGTGGTTGTAAATCTTATGTAGCCTGTGAGTATCTTTACCTATGTTTGTAGTTCTAAGTCTTTTCATTCACAACTGGAATGTTCAGCACACTGCACATTCCGTGCATAGTCACAGACTTGTTTTGCAATCGAGTCTGTCATGAGTTCTAGAATTGCCTGTATCTGTGCCCTGCTAGTCTCTGCGTGCATCACTCTGTCTCTCCCACACACTGGGCCGTATAAAACAAAGCAAGCACTGTCCACTCTAATTTTAGGCTGTTTAGTGTGTTTGTGAGTGAAGTATTGGAAGAGTAAGAGTAATGCTACTTTACCACCGCAGGAAGAAGTACATAGTTACTTGTCTTGGAAACTTTAACCGCTTAACTGCGGCGCGAATTCCGCCGCGGTGTGGCGGTTTAAAGGAGTGGGCGGGGCCGCGTCGGCCAGCGAACGTGCGCAGCACTACCGAGGTAGTGCTTGCGACGGCCGTTGGCCGACACGCGCAGCAAAGGGGTTAAAGTAATGGGCAGTTGTTGAGTGGAAATACAGTGCATGTGTTGACATGTCTAAAGTAAACAACACAACATAAGGCAATAGCATACATAAAGAAACATAACAAAATATTTCAAAGATAACAGGAAACATCACAGCAAAACAGAATGCAACAAAATTAGTGCAGAAAAATACATCAGATTGCAATAATGCTGCACAAAAACTCAGCAGCATCGAAAAACAACAGAACACATCACCACCACAACAAATCACACAAAAAGTATGAGTAAACTTTCGTCAAACATTAACACCTCCAAAATCCTGTTTTCATATTATGGGTTGTAAAAAGGTTTTTAGAAAGCGCCCGCCCCGCTGGGTATTCCAGCAGCGTCCAAAGGGTTAATAATGTCATGTGTTGTGGCTGAGTTTGTGAACACTGGGAGGTTCTGTTTACCTCTGTGTGTGTCTGTTTTTCTCTACACCTTTCTCTTCATCTCATGCCGTCTCTCACACATGCAGAAACACACTGACTATCTAAATTACAGAGACATATTGCAAGTCATAATATAGCCATGTACTGCAGCAGAGTTTGTCCCAGGCTGTCTGTCTGTCTCTGTCTGTCTCTCTGCATTTCTATTGCTCCTCCTCTCCTTTTTCTTACACTGTGCAATTGTATTAGCTAGACACCTGCATATCTAAATATAGCCCTATGCTGTGGCTGGATGGTCTATCTTTCTGTGTCTGTGGGTTTCTTTCTTTCTCTTCCCCTCCATTATCTCCTTCCCTCACAGACACACACTGCATTTTTGCAAAAGCTAGACACTGTGGCTCAGTTGTCAGTCTGTGTCTCCCTATTTGCGTGCCTGTTTCTCTCAGTATATTTCTGTCCCTTCCTGTGCCTTCTCTCTCTGCTACACACACACACTCTCTTTCATCTCTGCATTAGGTAGTCACCGTCGCTTCATTGACAGTCTGTGTCTCTCTATTTGTGTGTGTCTGTTTCTGTGTACCTCTCTCTATTCCCATGCCTTCTCTCTCTGCTACACACACACACTCTCTTTCATCTCTGCATTAGGTAGTCACCGTCGCTTCATTGACAGTCTGTGTCTCTCTATTTGTGTGTGTCTGTTTCTGTGTACCTCTCTCTATTCCCATGCCTTCTCTCTCTGCTACACACACACACTCTCTTTCATCTCTGCATTAGGTAGTCACCGTCGCTTCATTGACAGTCTGTGTCTCTCTATTTGTGTGTGTCTGTTTCTGTGTACCTCTCTCTATTCCCATGCCTTCTCTCTCTGCTACACACACACACTCTCTTTCATCTCTGCATTAGGTAGTCACCGTCGCTTCACTGACAGTCTGTGTCTCTCTATTTGTGTGTGTCTGGTTCTGTGTACCTCTCTCTATTCCCATGCCTTCTCTCTCTGCTACACACACACACTCTCTTTCATCTCTGCATTAGGTAGTCACCGTCGCTTCATTGACAGTCTGTGTCTCTCTTATTGTGTGTGTCTGTTTCTCTCTGTGTACCTCTCTCTTTTCCCATTCCTTCTGTCTCTGCTAAACAGGCTCGGATTGGTAAGGCAAGCAATCAGGCGGTGGCCGATGGGCCGGTGCCCTAGGGTCACCTGTGGGCTGTTTTTTTGGGGCCTCTGTAAACCCGCCCAGGAAATTGACTTTCTTTCCCAATCCCTGCCAGGCTACTTTAATGCAGAGCTAGTGTCTTGGTCACTCTCCTGTCGTGCTGTTAATTGAGAATGGGGGCTAGGTGTGGCTTTAGCCTGTGGGGCATTCTCACCTTGGTGCCCTGCTTCGCGTGCCCTTGTAGAAGCAGTGTTATCCCCCGCCAAGACATCACTTTTAAGCCATGCCAGGTGCAGGGAGGGTGGGTTCCATGCAGGGGCCTCACAAGGGGGCAGGTTTTATTGGGCCATTCTCGCACCATCACCACCACCTTCCCCCTCTCCACCCTTCTTGAGCAGCAGCAATGTGACTTTAACACCTGCTTTGACAGGCCCTGAGGCTGTATTGAGCTGGGGAGCGGGTGGTAAGAGAAGTGGCCTCAGTAGCAGCCAGGTGCTGTGACCTCACCCCAGTGTCTATTAGGACTTGGGGAGAGGAGATTGTTGCATAAAATTGCGCTATGGTCAGAGCTGCAGATGTTGAAACTAGGTTTGAGTCCCAGCGTCAGCTCAACATCCTGTGATTCTGGGCAAATCACTTAATCTCTCTACTGGAAATGAATTTGATCTTGTGTAATGTAACTGGTGCTCATGTACATTGCTCTAATGACTTTGGGCCGAGTTCACGCTACACAAAACTATAACAAAAAATAACCGTCCAGATTCCAGTGCGATTAAACAGTGGGTGATCCATGAAAGGGGCGAACAGGGAACGTGGCCCACTTTTTTTTTTAGAGTGCTCAGGCCTAATTGCGATCCCAATTCGACCCTGCTGCTACACACACACACTCTCTCTTTCATCTCTAGGTAGTCGCTGTGGCGTCAGCTTGCGTCTCTATATTTCTCTGTTGAGCTCTATATATCTCTCTTCTCCAATGCGTTTTGGTTCTCACTCTCTCTCTTTCCCCCTCTCCTCCCCCTTCAGTTAGTGCTCCAATTGCAAGTATTGTTGCATGGAATTCCACGTATTATGAGTAGACTGCTTAGAATTGTGGAATAACAGTGTTGGCATGAATTACCACATGGAATTCTACAAGGTAGTTAGCTGCTATTCCGAGGGATTTATCCTTCCCCTTTACCAACTGCTCCGAGTAGCTTGTAAATGGGAGTAGTGGCTTCTTTGATGGTTGTGAGGTTGGGAAGAGTTGGGGGTGGAGGGGGTTGTGCTTCTGGCATGGCCCCTCCCCCTTGCTGTACAGAGAGGCCTAGCAGGGATGAGGACAGAGGCTTGCTGTTACTGCAGCCAAAGCCTAAAGTGATTTTACCTGCCACAGTTTGTGGTTGGCAAAACTGGAGCCGGGAAAACCAGGTGTGAAAATACTGAACCTACTGTGGACGAGCAAAGCAGAATTCCACTCAGGAATGCAGCTCCACCTGACTCGTAATTGGGTCTTTGGTAGCGCGCCACAATACTGCGCAGCTCTGTAGCCGAGTCCGACAGTCTGCCTGTCTCTAGATCTCCATGTTTATATATTTCCCTACACCTTTTTTAACTTCTATCTCACACACACACAAGGTAGGGTGACCAGACGTCCTGGATTTGCCCGGACAGTCCTGTTTTGTCACCAGCTGTCCCAACAGATTTTAGCAATTTTGGCTCATGTCCCAGTTTTTAGAGTGGGTCGTCTGACAGCAATGAGAGGCACTTTTTTGGGTGTTCTAAAGCTGTGCTAGTTAGAAGCTGTTATAATCAAGCAAGTTAATTAATATGCATTATGTTGGTTGTAGAAATTACATTTTATTTTATTTTCCTAATGCATCTTCTGTGAACCTATGTTAATGAGAGCTGTCACTCTGCGCCATTCCGTGGATGAAAAAGTGTTGTCCTTCTTCTATTTTTTCATAAATTCCCGTTTTTTGGTTGTCAAGATCTGGTCATCCTAACACAAGGTCCCACCTACATGCCTTAATATATCCCTGCTTTGCAGTGGACTCTTCTAACCTACTACATTTTTCGCTCTCTTCCTCACTCTCCTCCAGCTCCCCCTTTCTCTGCTCTTTCTGCGACGACTCTCTCTCTCACACACACACACACTGTATGTGTGCATTAGGCAGACACCTACAAGCTCCTCGATAAGACAGGTGCCTGTCTGCCTGTTTCTGTTGCTCTCGTTCTCCCTCCCTCCTCTTGATGCAGCCTATTCTGCTAAATGTGCCGGGTTGTCTGTCTGTGTACCTACCTCAGTCTCTCTGAGCCGCCTTTCTCCTTCATCCCTGTCTGCTCTCTCTCTCATTCACTCACAGGATGGGTCCCAGCCTTGGGCAGGCTCCTGCACTTATTCACGCAGCCTGCTCTGTAGTAAAGTTTGACAATCTGTGTATTCAGCCAGGCCTCTCTTCAGCTCTCACTTCTCACACGGGACGGGTCTCTTTAGACAGACGTCTGCATTTCGCCCTGTACAGTGCATTCAGCAGGGCCTCTGTCTCTCTCCTCCACCCCCCTCACTTCTCACAGGGGACTTGTCTCTTTCGACAGACGCCTGCGTGTGGCACTCACTCCTGCCTGCCTTTTGAGGAGGCTCCTGTCTCTTCCCCTCCCTTCTCTCCCTCTCTCCCTCACAGACTGCCTGCATCTCTCCATTAGGCAGACACCTGCGCCTCTTAATATAGCCCTTTCTGGGGCTGAGGCTGCCTTTTTATATCCCGCGCGAGCCTCCTGCCAGACACACGTGCGCCTTTTTTAGAGGCCCGCCTGCGTCACGGCGCTCTATATCCGCACCGGGTCGGGGCCGGCGTGCGCCCCGTGCGTCCCCCCCACGCGCGCGTCCCAGCGCACGCGCCGCCGCCCGCGCACAGCCCGTGAATGAAGCGCCGCGCGCGCGCCTCCTCTCCCCCGCCGCGTGTCCATCTGTCTCTGCGACGCCGGCCCCCGGTCTCCCAGGGAAAGGAATTAACACAACATTTATTCCAGGGGCTGCGTCCAAATGACGAGGCCTGTTCCAAGCGCCTCGCCTGCCCGGGAGTGAGGCCTCCGCGCAGGCACTCTGCGGGGAGGGGAGGGGGGAGCACGTGGAGCAGCTCGTAGGATGGATGGAGGGGGGGCCTCTGCTGCGCTGGGCCCCTTCAGACTCTCCCGCCATCTGTCAACATCCATGCAGCAATGTAGGGCGCAGTCCGACGGTATTCACCCAAGTCCTCCTTCTAGGCGCTCTTTCCCCTAGGAGCAGCCGAGGCAATATAGCTGTTGAGGTGTGAGGAGGCCTTGAGGTTGGCTAGCATCGAAACTGCACCAATGACAGATATTCTAGTATATGAAGATATAGGCTAAGGCAACAGAAAACACAATTATTTGCCAAGTTCCGCCCAGATCCCAAGCAACAGGCTTGTAATGCGTTAAGAACCAGGCTTTTGCCCCATGAGAGGCCTTAAAGTCTGCCGAGCTGCAACCCGTGCAAATAAAAGAGCCCTAATTCCGCTTACATCAGAGCTCTGAAAAGAATAGCCCTCAAGTCACCCCAGATCTGGACTTTGCCAACAAAAAGTAACAACATCCTCTAAAATCCTTGATATGCCGGTAAGGGGCCGTAAAATAAAGTAAAATCCAGTCTTTGGCAACAGGTGGTCACAATGTCCTCTAATGACCATGGCCCTCCAATAGGAGGCCATAAAGCCCTCTAAGTTGCAGGCTGTAGAAATAAGAGGGCATTACGCTGACTAATAGTCTCGGCTCTGACAATAAGAAGTCATGAAGCACTCCAAGAGTCAGGCTATGCAAAGAAGGGCTCATAATGTCCTTTATGAGCCAAGCTACACCAATGATTCAGGCTATGCCAAAATGGTCATAAATTCCTTAAGAAGTCATAAAGTCCATACGTACTTAAGAATGCAGTTTCTTGGCTCAGGGGTCAAGATAAAGTACGGAAATATAATCTTGCTGACATATATTCCTCAAGCAGGGATCCCAGCTATACACTGAAGGCCTTGGACCAAACAAGGCATCATTACAAGTGTCTCAGTGCGGGTGGTGTCAGTTCTGCACCCAAAGGGTAATGACATCAGGAAAATATTAACTCTGGGGGGGTGCAATTAACGGGGATTCCACGTTGAACCCTGAAAAAAAATGGGGAACTAGTGGGGAATAAATCAAGTCAAAATTTATTTGCATAGTTAGTTAAAACCATTGCATACCAATAAAACCATACTAACACATTTGTTTAAAATACAAGCTTGCGATTCCAAATACCATTTACTCTAACATCTAGAAAATATTTTTGCATTAGCGGGGAATAAGTAATCCCAGAACTGAATTCCCTGGTAATTCTTCATTCTCCCCATCATTTTTCCATGTTAATTTTGGGTGCTTTAATCTCACAAGGGATACATGCAGTTCACTAACTAGAGGACAAATAAAAAGTGCACATTTTAAGCCCCTCCTTCCCCTCCTCCTCCTATGCACCAGAAATCAAGGGATCAGCTCGGGGGCACTTACAGATGGCTCCCTGTCGTCTTTGTGGATCAAAGAACATGGGCGATTCAAACAGGGCAAAATGCAGGGAAACAGCGAAAAATGCAGGGTAGCACTAAATAGAGATCTGGATTTTCATCTTTAAAGAGCCTGTAGGGCATTAAAAACCATTCTGCACTTTTAAGAGACCTTATCTTCTAGACAAACCCAGGCGGTGCTCAGGATAGGATCTGTAATCTAGTAACATGCAGGCGGGTCTGTTTAAAAGGCCTTTTAGTGCTATAATCCAGAAAGTTGACTTAGAAGGTTTTAGAGCCATAACATCCAGACAGAGTAGTTAAGAGGCCTTACCTTCCACTAAAAGAGCAGTGGTGTGATTAAGAAACCACATAATCTGCTAAAATCCTCTTAAATGGCATTACGAGTCATTGTAGCCAGTTAATATTAATGAGGTGCTCTTAAGAGGACTTAGCCTCTTCTAATCAGGGAGGCTAAAAGATAAAGACGGCAAAGATCAGGGCAGCGGCCATGCGGTCTTATAAAACCAATGCAAGAACCGTGCAGAGATCATCCGTGTCACAGGCAAAATGCACTTTTGCCTATGGGACTCTCCGTTTACCCACCAAAAGGACATAATCGCGGGTTCAAGTTTGTATACAGCGCTTTCTTCTGAACACAGCTGGTGGCACCATAAGGTGGCCTTGACCCCGGCGACGCTTTAAGACATCTAATGGTGTGGAAAAGGAAACCTCCAAGGCCATCAAGAGACCATAGAGAATCTTAAAATCCAGGCTAAGATTGCTCTAAATCAGGGCGACTTGAGAGCAAAACACCCGTTCCCTCTTGAATACTATCATATAAAGAAGGAAATATGGGAAGAACGTGTATGGCGTCCCTAAGTTACGGTGAGTAGAAATACCAGTCCACCCTCAGCGACTGATCTCCAGGTGTAGGGCAGGTGAGTTTTTGGGGGTTCATAGTGCTGCAGAGACAGAGGGCCGGATCACAGAACATTTTTGAGAAGGTTATCTGACCACGAGGTGACGAGACGAAGGCCGGCGCACGTAGAGTCGTTGACTGGGTGGAATAAAGAGGGGCAGGTCGGGATTCATTCAACTGAGGTTGGGGGGTTTAACCATAAATCGCAGGTGAGGACATGTTTAGTCATACATAGGCTTTTCGGAATTCGGTTAAAACCGACTCTCCCCGACTGTACACCTCCAGATGAAAATCAGGTGACCTGGTTTAAACCGAGTGTCACTGATTTTCATGGCTGACGTGGGGGCAGAGGAGCTGTTGTGGTCTGCCGTCTCTTTTACTGCGGCCGCACCCGAGTACTTCACACGTCTTTAAAGACCATTCACTTAATTAGGCTTTGTTCTTCTGTCGCCCCTTCTCAGAGTCCCTGGGGGCGGGTCTGAGTGCAGAAACAGTCTTCATTGCTTGCGGTTTTGTCACGCCTGGCAGCCGGCCCTGCACCAGGGAGCTTGGAAGCAGAAACCTATTGTGCTCAAACGGGCTTCAGTCCCGTCCTCCCCCCTCCCACCTCCTCCCCCCATAGTGTGTCAGCCCGGGCTGAGCAGCCTCCAGTCTTTACCCTCTCTGCATCCGTCACTGGCAGTCCAGAGCACCCTTCTTGTGTGGGGAGGCCTGGGGTCATGTCTGCGCAGGGTCACCGGTGCACCGTTGTATAGTCGGGTCAAATTTATAGACAAGAAAATAAAAAAATTAAAAATACTAGAAAAGCCAGTCTAAGAAAAGGGGGTAAAGAAGCGTCGCACATGACTTTTCAAGTCCCCTGCGCGCGACCACAAATTCAATTTCGATGAAAATGTCGAAATTGCTGAAGAAATAGAAACCCAGGGCAAGACCTTGATACTAATTTCGTGGGAATTAAGAGCATTATCAGACTGAGGGTGGACGTTTTATAATTATCTAGAGATCTAAAAAAAAAGAAAGTTGTTCTAAAATGAGTATCTTCTACCCAAATTCAAAGAAGCCCAGGGCAACTCGATGACGTAATTAGCATGGTTTATTTCTGAAAATGAATCCAGCCCATCTGAATAGAGCTGGCTTTACGGGTGATGCATTTTTCATTTCCATATACAAAAGTCTACACTCTAAGCCTTGTCAGTTCTTTTGCTGGTTGTCTGTACTCCATCCAGTATGTTTCACTTCTCCCATTTCCCTGGGGTAGTTATTAGTGACCTGAGAACTCGTGTTTTCTCAAAGCTGATGTTACAGCGACTAAAAACATTAACATTGTGGATTTAAGCACTGCAAAGAACAAGTTGCTTTAATTCCTATATGCCGGCACAGGTGACTCTCCACAAACTGCTCCAACCCCCCCCCCCCCCCCCCCCCCCCACACCCGGCCCACCGCACTGCAGTGCCACCCCCTGAGCAGGTGCCGCCTGTGCACTGACTGCCCCAGAGCACTGGTCCTGTCCGAACCCCGTACTGCCCCCCCGCCCCCCTTCCCCAATCATCAGCCCCTCCCTTGTCAGCGGGCTCTCTCATGGCTGGCAGCATGTGCCTCTGCTCACGTAGGCCGAGGTCTGTGCCCAGGTAATTAGAGAGGCGGGGACACCCTGCAGGAGTTGTGGACTCAACTGGATGGAGAACCTTGTCCTGGGAACAGGGAGAGGCTACCTTTGAAATCGCTTGGAAGCACAGGCTAATTGTTGTAGCGCTGCATAGTGGTTAGATGGCCAGTCGTAGGTTTAAGGTAGCTGAATTCTAATCCTGGCTCCTCGCAATGTGTGATCCTGAACTTTGCCTCCTTCGTGTACTGAAACAATAGTCGCCTAGGAGCACGCATGCACTCGACATCATAAGGCAGAGAAGTGCTGTACAAGTGATATAAAAACAGTTATTAATAGGGCGTATCTGTCTGCGGGAGATGCAGGCTCCCCTTGCTGTCCCAGCAGAGAGGCCTCCTCCTGCCCCATACCGCCCGCCATGCTCGTGTCCATCAGTACAATCCTCAGTGAGAGATGGCTTCGGGGAGCTCAGTGCACATTGGCAGCTCTGGGCATCTCCCACTGCTCCCAGCATTGCTCTCTCTTCGCGCATCTCTGCTCTCCCCCCCCCCCTCTCCCACTAAGGACTGCCCCTAAAACACGGCGAGCAGCTGCTCCGGTCTAGGGGTGTCCCATTGTCGATGGAGTCACCCCAGGAGCGCGCGCAGGCGGGAGGTGTCAGCAAGCGCACAGAGGCCGAGTCTGGGAGTCAAAGATTCATTCACCACCACAAGGGTAATGGTGAAAAGTACAATAATGTGCTCTCCTTCCCTCCACCCCGATCACGGGGGCCACCACCTAAGCACGTGGCTATGAGTTAGTGAATGAATGAATGAATGAAGAATGAATGAATGAAGAACATGGCAGACCAACGCTACAAATATGGTCTACTGTGCGCTACTAGGTGGAATGAGAGGCATCTGGGAGACAGAGGGACGTAACACCAGTAGGGAGGGAGCGTTGCTAGAGGAAGGAAGACAGTGCACGCGTGGATGAGAGGGCTGTGGTGGAAACAGGAATGTCACGAGGAAGAGGAGTGTCACTTAAAGCGGGGGGGGGGGGGGGCATCACTAGGGGACCGAGTGACAAATGTTACCAGGGGAGTTTGTGACACAAGGGACAGGAGGGCGCTATTATGGAGAGACTGATATCACTCAAGGAAAGAAGGAATGTCACAGAAGAGATTGTGTTATAAAGATGCAGGAAGGGAGGGAGGGAATGTCACTAGAAAGAGGGATGTCACCCAAGGAGGTGATTGTACAGCAAACAATGTATGGAGCAGAAGGGGTTAACCCCTTCGCAGCGCCGAAGGGGGTAAACAAACTTTTGTTGGACAGACATTTCCGCCAGCTGCTGAAAGTTTGCAAAGTTTACAAAAGTAACACATTTTGCAAATATGTGAGATTTCAAAGTTTGTCATTTTCACAAAACGCCTTTCAGTTTCAGGCTGTATTTACGTCCTAATGCCCTAAGGATTGGATTTTAAAATATTCTCTGTATGTTGAGCACTTTGAAACAAAACACACTCACAACACGCCCCTTAGGCAGCAAATGCAAATGTAGTAGTCTCGAACATTTTGCTGAAAACTTCTACAATATGTACGAATTCGAGTGTTTAAAATAACATTTTAATTTGTTTTTAGAATGGCAACTCTTCCTCGGATAACTGGTCTCATTAAAAAAATTCAACGCTTTTTCAATGGCTTTTTTCATACAATTTGGGACGACCAGTCATAAACCATTGCATTTCAGCGGAAGTGCTCCCACCGCTCATTTGGAATGCGGATTAGTTGACAAGGTCTTGAGCAAGGGTTGTTCCTTTTCTAGTAGTTCACAAAAGTTCAAGACAAAAACTTTTGATGGCGCCCCCAGCCACTGGGGCAGCACCAAATAAACACAAGGGGGGGCTGGCGGTCCTAAACAAAGGGCTTATATGTCCACTGAGTGTCCCGAGAGCTGTGGCAAGACCGGAGGGCCACAAATCGGCGCTTTTGGCCCTTCAATTTATGGCCTTTCTAGCATTACTCAGAAACCTGAAACCTATGGGGTAGGTTCAAGACACGAAAACAAATAAACAATCCAAATTTCTGGCTCGGTGAATCTGAGGCGGTAGCAAGAGGGCAGAGCAGAGTGCGCCCCAACCACGCCACTCTGTCAGACACACCTCCCCAGTCCCAGTGGGCATAACAGGAAAATGGCATTCAGTTAAGAATTGTGGGCACGTAATTAAATCGGAGAAAAAAAAGACCTTGTGTGTGGAATGTGTCTCCAGATTTCGGTTTGCGACAGAGTGAGTAGAACGGCCCCTTGCCCGGCCCGAAAGTCGCACGTGGGTGTTCATTATGAATGTATTTATGTTTAACAGGGCTTATGACCCTCTCCCCACTTGTGCCAATAAACAGCAGCGTGTCTGCCTTTTGTCTCAGCAACTTTTATATTTCTGAATTTCGTGATCTTTCACGTACATTTTTAAATATTTTTCAAATACAACAAAATTCATTAAAACATGTTTTCCTTATACAGGGTGCAAATCCAGTATAACTACTTTGTACAAAAATCAAATTGCAACTTTCAGCTCTAACTTTGAAAAGCCAAGACACTTCTGTTATTTATTTTATTGCAATGATTTTAAGTAATCATGCAAATAAAATTATCTTACCTACTCAGGGGGACAATGCAGTGACAAATTTATGTACAGAAAATGTGTGTGTCTAGATATAGGGAAAGGAGTTGGCCTAACCGCTAGAGCTGTTGACCTCGAATCTGGGAAACCGAGTCTGAGTCTCGGAAATGATGCTGAACATCCTGCGATTCTGGGCAAATGAATGTGTCGTCATGTAACGCAACTGGTGCTATGTAAAGCGCTCTGATACCCGATTCTGGGTCATGTTTGCGCTATATAAAACTCTGTTAATAAAAAACCAAAAAAACACACCCGCAACCCTGTTCCATCACAAGACAAAGACCGGCTGCAAAGTGCCCCCATTACTAACGACGCCATTTTGATATTTTATTTGCAGGTGGCCCCAGGGTCTGGGGTGGTGAAGCAAAGCAGAAAGGCCAACACAAGCCGCTCACACCTTGACCAGTCTGCGCGATCCTTATCGCAGACCTCAACTGCTTCTGAGCTCAGGAAACAGAGGCTGAGGGAGGGGTCAGCAGGCTGAGGATGTCTCTTTAAAAATAAAAATACAAAAATGGACAAAGAACCTGCACAAAATTAACCGGTGCATCCTCAGATTGCAGACCGATAGCTTGTTGGCCCGGGTATGCAGGGAAAATGTTGACCGTAGAAATGACAGCGGCATTCATACCAACCAGCACTTGCACCAAACTACCACCCCACCTACTCTCATACCCGCAGCATTCCCGCACTCCAACACAGACCACCACATCCACCGCTTCACAAGCACCTCTGTGGCAGTCATTTATTTATACATGTCTAAGGGAGGAATGTGCGGCAGCACAGTAGGCATCATACCAATGCTTTTACCCTTAGAATTGGTAGTTTAGCACCTTCTGTAGGGCCTCTGTTGAGGGATTCCTTGACTAGGTGTAGCATAGATGGTTGCACTAAATGTCTTCCAAGCAATAATAAAAGCAAAGCGTTCCATAAACACCGGTAAAACACTGTTTCAGTTGTTTTTTACGGCGCAAAAACGAGTAACCACTGAAAAGCACTGTTTTTTTGAGGTATTCAAATCACTGGAAAACACTGAAAAAACACCACCAGAATTTACCAAAAATAGAAACTGAAAACAGGAAAGCCTAGTACAGTAATCAAATCAGTGGAACTGTAGGAATGAAAAAGTTGCAATTCCTAAAAACAAATGTCATCTGGTGTCCCTTGACCTGCGTGGGACCGTCATTGAACGGTGAGTGAGACCCTCCATCAGCTGAAGAGTTTCAAGTACAGGTTGCTCAAGTATTAATACTCATACAATTTTGTTGTTGCTTTGTGAAGGACCTGTGATGGGACCTCACCCGGTGAACACCACCAGCCAACACCACCATCCACAGAGGTCATGGCTGCTCAGGAACGCCCGGAGGAACTGAGGGCTCCGAGAGTCAGTCACAGGAATTACAAGGAATGGGAGTGATCTTGCCCCAGCCCTCCTTGACCCAATAGAATTAGGAGTTTATGCCTGCTGGTAGAATTGGGACACATCTGGCAGAAATTAGGTGGTTGTGTTGAAAGGAAGTTGACATAAATTTCCCAGGCGTACTGAGTGGAGGGGCCACAGTAATCATAATGGTGTCAAAGGTCAACGGTACGGGTCTGCCCCCGACACAGGCCCGGGTAAGGGATACTGCAGTTAATTTCGCACTAGTTTACCTCGTGGTACTTCCTGCTTCCTTCTCTCTGAAGGGTCTCAGCAGAGGGGGAGGGGGTTGGGGGTGGATGGGCTTGATCTCGCTCACTGCCAACAGGAAATAATTAATTGTAATTTTTCGGCGAAGGTCCAATTTATCAGACTTGAATAACGAGTGACTGAGACATTCGTTCCAGGCGACACAACAAAAACATGCAAATCATTTCTGGGGAAACCAAATTAGAAAGCCGAGGATGCATCGGCGGGCGGTGGGGAAGCAGGAACTAATTCACAGGACGGAGGAAAGGGAGCTTATCGCATCAAGACGGGCAGGAAGACGCAGCCCTGGCAGGGATAGTCAGGGGGCCAAATGGACCAGGCGCCTTCGCTCAAGAATGTCAACATAAGGTCAGCAGTGGCAGAGCAATCCAGCCTGGGACTGCAGCACTACCGCTGGTCTCAAGAGGGCCTAATGCTCCCTCCCGGTCATTTTGGCACCGTTTGCAGGCCTGGACTTATGTGTGTTCGCCTGTTGCATTCTGGGCGTTTTAGTCTTGCTGGGATTCCACTGTTATTAGACTAACACACCCGAAATCAGTGAATTGTAGGTGAAAAGTTTAAGACTAGGGACAGTTTCTGTAATGCAGATGGAGGGGGTCGCTCTGGTCTCAGGGAGTCCTACAGAAAGTAAACCACAGAATCCATTATCACAGAATCCCCTACCCCAGAATCTATTATCACAAAATACCCTACCAAAGAATTCCTTACCACAGAATCCATTAACACAGAATACCCTACAAAAAAATCCATTATCACAGAATCCATTATCACAGATTCCCCTACCACAGAATCCATTATCACAGAATCCCCTACCACAGAATCCATTATCACAGAATACCCTACCAAAGAATCCATTATCACAGAATCCATTATCACAGAATACCCTACCAAAGAATCCCTTACCACAGAATCCATTAACACAGAATACCCTACAAAAAAATCCATTATCACAGAATCCATTATCACAGAATCTCCTACAACAGAATCCATTATCACAGAATACCCTACCAAAGAATCCATTATCACAGAATCCATTATCACAGAATCCCCTACCACAGAATCCATTATCACAGAATACCCTACCAAATAATCCATTATCACAGAATCCATTATCACAGAATCCATTATCACAGAATACTCTACCAAAGAATCCATTACCACAGAATCCATTATCACAGAATCCCCTACCACAGAATCCATTATCACAGAATACCCTACCAAAGAATCCATTATCACATAATCCATTATCACAGAATCCATTATCACAGAATCCCCAGGTGCAGAATCTATTACCACTGTATCCACTGCAGCAGAATCCCCTACCCCAGAATCTATTATCACAAAATACCCTACCAAAGAATTCCTTACCACAGAATCCATTATCACAGAATCCCCTACCACAGAATCCATTATCACAGAATCCATTATCACAGAATCCATTATCACAGATTCCCTACCACAGAATCCATTATCACAGAATCCCCTACCACAGAATCCATTATCACAGAATCCATTATCACAGATTCCCTACCACAGAATCCATTATCACAGATTCCCTACCACAGAATCCATTATCACAGAATACCCTACCAAAGAATCCATTATCACAGAATCCATTATCACAAAATACCCTACCAAAGAATTCCTTACCACAGAATCCATTAACACAGAATACCCTACAAAAAATCCATTATCACAGAATCCATTTTCACAGAATTCCCTACCACAGAACCCATTATCACAGAATCCCCTACCACAGAATTCATTATCACAGAATACCCTACCAAAGACTCCATTATCACAGAATCCATTATCACAGAATCCTTTATCACAGAATTCATTATCACAGAATCCCAGGTTGCAGAATCAATTACCACTGTATCCACTGCCGCATAATCCCCTTCCACAGAATCTCCTGCTGCAGAACCCCCTTCTACAGAATCCATTATCACAGAATCCCCTACCACAGAATCCATTATCACAGAATCCATTACCATAGAATTCATCATCACAGAATCCCCTACTACAGAATCCATTATCACAGAATCCATTACCACTAAATCCATTACCACAGAATACCCTACCAAAGAATCCATTATAACAGAATCCATTAACACAGAATACCCTACCAATGAATCCTCTACTACAGAATCCATTATTATAGAATCCATTATGACAGAATCCTCTACCACAGAATCCATTATCACAGAATCCCTTACCACAGAATCCCCTGCGGCAGAATCCATTACCACTGAATCACCTACCACAGAATCCATTATCACAGAATCCATTATCACAAAATCCCCTACCACAGAATCCCCTACCACAGAATCCATTATCACAGACTCCCCTACTACAGAATCCCCTAACACAGAATCCCCTACCACAGAATCCCCTACCACAGAATCCATTATCACAGAATCCCCTACCACAGAATCCCTTACCACAGAATCCATTATCACAGACTCCCCTACCACAGAATCCCATACCACAGAATCCCTTACAACAGAATCCCCTACCATAGAAACCATTATCACAGAATCCTCTACCATAGAATCCCCCTGCGGTAGAATCCATTACCACAGAATCCCTTACCACAGATTCCATTATCACAGACTCCCCTACCACAGAATCCCTTACGGCAGAATACCCTACCACAGAATCCATTATCACAGAATCCCCTACCACAGAATCCATTATCACAGACTCCCCTACCACAGAATCCCCTACCACAGACTCCCCTACCACAGAATCCCCTGCGGCTGAATCCATTACCACAGAATCCCCTACCACAGAATCTATTACCACAGAATCCACTATACCCCAATCACCCACCTCAGGGTGCCCTACCACAGAAAGTTTGACAAAAGCCCATTTTGTGCAGTTCTCAATAATACCCTACAAAGAATCTTCAGCCTTCTCCGCCGCCTGGCGCCTTAGAGCCCACAAACTACCCCAACCTTACCAGCCTTTCAGAAGTGTGGCCTGGCCCCAACTCGATGACCTTTCTCGTACTCCACCTCGACCTCAGGCACTTAGAACCAGCCTGAACCCCTGCATGTGCAATTATTAGCAAGCCCCCACTCCTGGGGCAGTGGCATGGCTGGGGGCTCCAGGAAGAAGTAACTCAGGGGCCCAGCCACTGGTTAGAGGCGGCAGACCCGAGAGCAGAGGACGGCCCGGGACCAGGGTTCGATTCCCGGCGCGGCAGGTTTCTGGACCAGGGTCAGCGGACTCGATAATTCTCTCGCCTCGGTGCCCACTCTGATCAGTGTTCACACTCGGCAACTCTGGGCATTAGCTTGCCTCATCTTCACTAACGGCCCCACCAGACCGCCGGGGATGCCTGGTCTCACCCTGGAGATACCCATTAAGGGACCATCTCTCAGGGAAGCCAGGAAGGGTTTCGCAGCGGTCAAAGCGCCTTGGGACCCTACGGGTAAGTAGTGCGCTATATAAATGCCAATACATTTACACACATTTACACATTTAGGCACAGTTTTGTGTTTTTAGAAATTGAGTACTGGCAGGGCACCGGGCGCACGGCTCTCCTAATGCCCTGCGGGGAGGTGGTCTAAGCGGTGACATTTGCATCATGCCACAGATTCGGAAGAGAGAATCTTGGGGCCCAAAGGTGCTTGAAGGTAGGTGACCGCTTTATCCCATCCTTCAAAACCAGCTATGGCTGCACCATGAAGCCTTCTCTTTGAAAGGGCTGCCTCGTCTTTACAGGGGCCATCCAGAGAGAAAAGTCCAGTTCTCCCCCGCCAAAGCAATTTCCACCAAAGAAAATCCAGAATGTCTTCTCAAAACAACGTTTTTTGTTTCAGGATGTTCTGTTTTTGATGAGGCAAGCAAAGTTTCTAGGCCAATTTTGGCATCATTCACTAGATGAAAGCCTTGGGGTGTCAATCCCCAAAAGAGATCTATTGTGACATCAGTCACTAGTTCAGACCTTTTAGTGAAGTCAGGCCCATGGGTGGGCCTGTTCTCTTGTGACTAGATGAGTTCTGTTCGGATATTCACCACAACACCTATTGTGATAACATCCAATCAATAGTCTCTATTCTGATATCATTCACTCAATGAAACCAATTGTGATATCACTCCAGAGATGAGACATATTGTGGCATCACTCAATCGATAATGCGGCATACTGTGACCTCAGTCACCGGATGAGACATATTTTGATAGAATCACCAAATGAGCTCTACTGAGGTATTGTTCGCCAAAACAAACCTACTCTGACAGACTTCACTGCACTAGACCTACTGTGGCTTTCACTTAATGAGAAAGATTGTGATATCCTTCCGCTAAAAAGTACTGTGACATCACTCAATGTAGAGCCTTGTAAGACCGTTCAGCTTTCTTCAGGGAACGTCAAGAGTGCTGGTGGATGACAGCTTCAAGGGGGAAATGACCCTGCACAGAGAGAGGCTCAGCTTTGTAAGGAAAGCAGCTCTTATACAAGTCATCACTCACTACTGCATTCTGTCCCTCTGCCGAGGGCAGTAACAGATGTTAAAAGCCCTGAAACCAAGTTATTGACCCAGTAGCAGGTAAGAACCTATAACAAGGCAGAGGGGCTTTAATAAAGGGTTTAGCCAGAGGCAAAATACATATTAGAACATTCCACCCACAGAAGGTAGAACGTTCTAAATTAAAAAGAAAGAAACAGAAAGACAAAGACTGACATTTTAGAACTGGAAACAAGGCCTATGCCCTCATTATTGGCCCTGAGCCCCTCCATTGTCTTCAAAGGCGCTCTCAGCATCTCAAAGTTCTAATACCCCGTGCAGCCACTCCCATCCGGGCCCCTGGCATGGCTGTTCAGGAAGAAACTAAAGCCTTGTCGCTGGAAGTCAGCAGGTGCTGTTCGCGATGCGTCATAGTTTGTATTTCTTAAATTAGTAAATGTTCTCTTTGTGACAGGCTCCTGTTGTAAAGCACTCTGGTGGAGGTGGGTAGTGTCTGTACTGTACCAAAACTGTGAAATGTATTAATAAACACATTCCTATTGAGATATCTGAAGAAGGACAGGAACAGTGCATTTCCGAGAAGTCGCTTCTTAGTATGTTACAAATACCACCTGGGCTGTCTCACATACATCATTGGACAGCATGCTCTCTTACACCAGAGATTAAACAAAAAGTGGTTCTGTCGGCTTCACCAGACAGAACCACGTTTTGTTTAATCACATACACCCAGGTTCTGAGGGACACAGGGTTACCCCTTTTTGTTAAACCACTCTTACACCAGAGAGCAGGTACGAAAGGTGGGGCTCAAGTGCAATAGTGCTGTTGTGTCTCCAAGTGAAATGGAACCATAAAACAAACAGTGAAAAACATGTAACGTGTACAGCTTGGTCTCCACAATTTTTTTTAAAAGGTGACCAAAAATGAACTTAGTAATGATTCCAGCTTCTGTGTACAATAGTCAGAGCTGTTAAACTGGTTTGCTTTCAAATAGCAAACTGTGTTTCGACCCTTTTACAGTGCAGGGTCTCTTTAGGTCCAAGGGATATGGGGACAATCGGATGGCGATTGTTCAGCCTCGTGAGACAGTGAAATAAGTGAGACACTGGTAAAGTGAGAGAGGAAAAGGGAATAATGCAATGGGGGCGTGGCACCATGCAAATGAGGGAACCCTTTTCCCGCGCCATATTACAGATGTGGGGACAGGACAAAGGCTCTGGCTGGAGGATCACTGATTGAATACCACATATAAGGCAGTGCACCCCAATAGCACATTGGAAGGAAGAAAAGGAGTGGATGAAGCACAGCCGTCTGAAACTGAACTCAGACAAAACTGAAGTCCTCATCTTAGGCACCTCCCCCACCGCCTGGGATGACTCTTGGTGGCCAGAGGCCCTTGGAAAAGCACCCACCCTGACGGACCACGCACAGAACCTGGGCGTCATCCTGGACTCCTCACTCTTGATGACCAGACAAGTCAACGCCGTTTCATCATCTTGCTTCAACATTATTCGCATGCTCAAAAAAACATTTCGCTGGATCCCCACCGAAACTAGAAAAACGGTCACCCACGCACTGGTCACAAGCCGCCTGGACTACGGAAACACCCTATACGCCGGTACCACCGCAAAACTCCAGAAAAAACTCCAACGCATCCAGAACGCTTCAGCCAGGCTCATACTAGACATCCCGCGTAAAGAACACATCTCCGGTCACCTGAAAAACCTCCACTGGCTCCCCGTAAATAAGAGGATTACTTTCCGCCTCCTAACCCACGCACACAAAGCACTTTACGAACTTGGACCCGAAGGCCTCAACACACGACTGTCCTTCTACACCCCCTCCCGCCAGCTACGATCCTCCAACCAAGCCCTTGCCACTGTACCTCGCATCAACAAAAGCACCATGGGAGGTAGATCCTTCTCCTTCCTGGCAGCTAAAACCTGGAACTCACTTCCCACTCACCTTCGCCTTCCTCAGAACCACCTAGCATTCAGAAAGCAACTTAAAACTTGGATATTCAACAAATAACTCCCCACCCTTCTTCAAGCGCCTTGAGACCCTTTGGTTATGTAGCGCGCTATATAAATCTCTTGACTTGACTTGACTTGACTTCAGGCATCCCCCTGCATGTGGAGTGCAGGTACTGAGGTCAGATTGTCGGCTGTAAGTGAAAGCCAAAAACATGCAGCTTCGAACAGCTGGTCTGCCTTTCACTAATGCGCTGTTTGACCGTGCCCTCCGAGCAGCATCATTTTATGGCACACTGTCCTGGTCCGATCAGGCCACACTGTCCTGGTCCGATCAGGCCACACTGTCCTGGTCTGATCAGGCCACACTGTCCTGGTCTGATCAGGCCACACTGTCCTGGTCCGATCAGGCCACACTGTCCTGGTCCGATCAGGCCACACTGTCCTGGTCTGATCAGGCCACACTGTCCTGGTCTGATCAGGCCACACTGTCCTGGTCTGATCAGGCCACACTGTCCTGGTCCGATCAGGCCACACTGTCCTGGTCTGATCAGGCCACACTGTCCTGGTCCGATCAGGCCACACTGTCCTGGTCTGATCAGGCCACACTGTCCTGGTCTGATCAGGCCACACTGTCCTGGTCTGATCAGGCGCACACAGTTAAGGGTTTGGTGCTGTGGAGAACAGGACAATACAATCTATTTGTTATACCGGTCCCGATCAAAGTTATTTCCCAATTTTTGTGCACCGGTAATAACCGGGTGCAAAATGCACCCGCTACACCAGGCAAATTGTACTTGTGCCCATAGTTAACATGAAGACCCCACACCAAATGGCAGCATCTACCTCTTCATCCTGATTTCCTTAATTTTTTCATCGTTATGCATTTCAGCCCTAAGAAGCCCATATCATTTACACCGGTTTCTAAATCTGGTAACTCACTGCTGTGACATAGCAAGTATTGATAACAAAACTGTATACCCACTGTTTGTACATCATAAAGGCCTTCCGGGCTCGGCTGACAGACCTCGCGAGAGCCTGTCAGTGCAGCGCTGCTGTCTGCTTTAATTGACAGCAGAAAGCACCGCTGCAGGAGGGAGGAGGAAGGCAGGTATAGTGGTCGGGTATTATTTAACCCCTTGCATGCTGCCGCGAATCCGCGCCTGTGCGGCAAAATCACAAGTGGGCGAGTTTATGACGGCCCCCAGCCGTCATCAGCACACGAGCACCGTAGTGCATGACGGATGGGGGCCGTCATCAGCACCGAAGGGGTTAAGGATGGCAAGTAAAAAACAAAATTCCACATTAGTGACAGTGAGGCGAGGCCACATTATTTACGGCACCCATGTTACTCGTCTGCCCCTGTATAGCGGTTATAAGCAGGGGCAGGTGATTTTGGGGTCCATACAGAACATTAAATTATTGATGGGTTACTGTGAGTTAAGAGATGTTTCTCACCTCCGGGTTCTGAATGACATCATAGACAACTCAAGCTTTGCACTCGTCTATTTATTGCTACTCAGAGCCCCCATCCACGTAAATCGCAGTTACACATCTAAGTTATATATACTGTTTGCTTTAGATAATTCATATTGCGCACAGTAATTTTTATTTTAGCAGGAGCATCCCAACCTGAGAATATGATGGGTTTCGAATGGCTGAGAGTCCAGAACAGCTAAACCAGAATGCGATACCCAGGGAGGAGGGGAGGATGTAATTGAGATAATAGAACATACAGTTGGCTTTTACAAATTTACAGTACACATATGTACAATTTGGGGCACAGGGAGATAAAGTGATTGGCCAGAATAATAACATTTTGGTTACCTTCTTAAATAGAGATTATAATCAAGGGGCTAATTCATCAAAAAATGTGTATGTGTCCATTTAGTTTACACCCAAGTTTGTGTCTAGATTTACAGAGATCTATAGGCATACTCCTGTAACACTGCAATTTTTCAGCTTTACAAGTGTATTAATAAGCATTGGCAAATGCACTTGCTCGGTTGTAAGCACTGTGCCATTACACATGTGTAAATGTTTACCAGTACTGAATTTCACTTGTCAGCTTGGTATCCTTTGTGTGTAAAATGCATTTCCTCTAGAAGAAATCCCTTCACCTAGGCCTACAATATTCTTGGGGTGTCCCCTGGTCTTACGCACCCTGGAAATAGATTTTCCCCTGCCCTTGACAGGGGTAAGCCTGTATTTCCGGGGCTGGAATCCCACCTAACTCACTAGTTTGTGGAGTGTAAACACTTTCAAAAGTGTTCTTTCCCTAGAGAACTCAGTCCTGACGTAAAGAGAAAAGATAAACTCCTACATAATATTATATAAACAGAACATAATACCATCCTGGATTTAAGACTGTAAATCCATGTTTGTTCTTTTAATATGTAAATCTACACTGGTAAATGAAGTCATTTGCGTATGTACATTGAGCTTGCATGTACAAATGGCTTTGTGACTCACGTCCAATATGTTCACACTCTGAAGTCAGCAGTTCCACCCTCCACCTTTTCCCAACTTGCCCCCTAAGTTTTGGCATGTTGATAATTGTTTGATTGCAGCAATATCCACAGCAGATTCAGCAGAAACATCCGGACCCCTCAAGACACCAGCACAGGAAGCAAGATGCCAGATTCGACATTTTATCTGCTTGCAGTCTGCCAACAAAAACACCCTAAAATGGAGTCCAAATGTCCTGGCTTTTTCTCAGCTCCTAATAAAGACAAGGGGGGGGGGTCACTGAAACTATGGTGTGCGCTCCACCAGGCCGAGGCTCTTTGTCTTCTGTGCTTCAGCAGCAATTTCAGCAAAGCTGGGGTGCTGGCTACAGCCACGCCATGGCGGTGGGCAGTATTTTTTGTTTGTACTGCAAAAAAAGAGCCTCAGACCTTAGCCAATGTGCGTGGGCCCTAGATCAAGGAAGGAAATGGGCCCCATGGCTACTGCTTGAATTTTAAAAAGACAGTAATAAACAGAATTGAGCAGGCCCCCTCGCGTCGCCTTGCCCTGGTGCCACTGCACCTGCTTCACCAATGGAAATTACACCGCTGACTACATTTCTGAAACACTAACAATCAACGCCTCAGACACAGGCAAGTTTCCTTCCTGCTTTCAGGGGGAGAGACGTTGTTTTGTTTTTTCTGTACATGACCATTGGGAATATTAGGAGGAACCCGGGGAGGATAAAAAAAAGAGAATTGGTAGGGCTTTATTAAACAGGGCGGACCTTCTGATGCACTGAATCTGGCAGCCCTGTGGCGAGTCGGCGCTGGCTGCACCATGGGAACCCTGAGGTACCCCACCCTACATGAGACGGGGAGCAGTGAGTATGGCAAAGAAGTCAAACTGTTGATTTCCAGAGGTTCGCCCACCCCACCACATTAATGACTCACAAAGAATTATTATTTTTTTTAAATCATCCAGAAAGTATTGGTTGTGAAAACTGATCAAGCCGAAATAGTGGGGATTTAGAAGAATAAAGCTGGTCTTCCTACAATTTGGGGCAGAAAAGGCCTGAATTGTCCTGTCTACCATGTTGGAAATTAAATAGAATTATTTAATGGGGTTTCAAATCCTTGTCTGTCTGCTCCTGGTGACGGCCCTCATTTCAGGGGTACAGGAATAGGAAAATAGTTTCTGCTTTTAACAAACACCAGGTAAGGTTTCTCCAAGAGTCCAATCCACAATCTGCTTTATTCCGCTGAGTTTCAGAATCCTTCCAGGGTATAAAAGCTTTCTGCACTTCCTTGCCCAAGACCATGCTAGAATGTCTATAACGTGTTTCCAGACTCTCTGAGGACTAAGGCCACTGTGGGAACCTCGGAAAAGTACTGCTAAGTTTGGAGCAAGTTTCCAACTTTGCAAAGTTTTCCAAAAGATCCCATTGACCTTCAAGAAATCAAACGTCATGATAGACTCACTGAAGTATCCCCAGATGTACGTTACCACATACCGACTATTAATCGCATGAAACATTCCTTGTGTGAAGGTGTTAGAAATGTGCTTTTTCACCTCTTTCTCCACAGCAGAAACAGTCTCCTCCATGGAGAACCCCCACTAGATGTGGGAGCATGCACTCTTCATTCCCACTGTAGAAAGGCACATACTCTTGCCTTTGATCCAAGTAAATTTGTGTGATTTACCCCACAATAAAACCACATGCAAGGGGGTAGGAGTGCAACCACAAACGTATGAGTGTGTGCATTTACACCTCCTTCAGGTGGGCGCGCCACACGGTAATGCCCAGAATCCCCAACACTGACCTTGTGAATGCAGTCATTCGGTCGTACTGACTTAAGTTGCCCAACCCTAAGTGAATCTTAAGAATTTAAGACGGCTCCGGCTTGGATTAGCACCCCCACCAGCTAACAGTGACTTGCTGTCCTCCAACATATGACCGGAAACAGTACATATACAAGCGATACAGAATTTTTCCTATACCTCACATTGGGAGTTGAGCCACATCTATGAGCTATAAATGTAAAGACCTTGAAGGGTGCCGGAAGCAAAAGTTGTCCACAGCCGTGTAAGCTACCTCGTAGCGTCTTTCATTGATTGTCAAATTACTGTGATAGTGATCAGATCTGAACGCTCAGTGGCGTAACGCAGCCACCGAAAAGATCTGCGTTTGGCCTCCCCCATGGCCACCATTTGGAAATCAAGCACGCGCTCCAAATGTGGCACTCGGTCTTTCATTCTTCTAAGGTCAATAAAATGAGAGCCTTGTACTGGGTAACACTTAACATCTGTATAGTGCAGAGAAATCCTTCTGTGATCTTGTGTTTTACAAATATGCTTGTTGTGTTGGGGAAGAAAGGTATATCATGACAGTTTCCAAAGCTAATGGAAGGACACTGCCACAGGGAGCAGTACTTGGTCCATGCTCCATGGCAGGGGCAAAGGCTCGAAGCCCAGGAGGAAGCCAGAGGCGAAGAAGTGGCAGCGGTGTAGCGTGAGTTGCCAGCATCCAGGGCAAGTATCCTTTCACTTTTCTTTTAAAATTGTGCGCCCACTTAGAATGCTTCTAAGAATTTTGCGCCTCAGGCAACTGCCCCTCCGGCCCCCCTTCCCATGGGAGGAGGCGCTACCCAATACAAAGCAAGAAAATTGGCCTTTTCTCGACGCATAATTTAGTCGACCTTGCCGCATAATTTGGTCCTCCTTTCACTGACTAATTCAAGAGGCCCTGCATATAATATATTTCTTTGTACAGTTTTACTTACTTTTTCTTGCCAGATGAGTCGACCTTGCCACGATATCTGATGCTCGTTGCAGCATCCTTTCAGTGGGGTTTTTAAGCGAGCCTGTGTCCTGTTTCTTCTCCCTAGGCTCCGACACTCTCTGGTGACTTTAGTTCCCCCATAAATCGGCCGTGTCCCGGCTCCCTCCCCGGGCAGCGGATGATGGATTGCAGCTCGAGAGCGCGCACCTGCCCGGCGCGCGGGGTACTTAGGGCTCGCGCCCTCCGGAGCATAGGTGGGAGCCCCGGGGACCCGCGCCAGGGCTCACCTGCGACCCTCCCCCAGCCTGCGGACTGTGATTGGCACCGGCTGCCCACACCTGGGACCCGGCGCGAGAACAGGCGCGCGGGGTACTTAGGGCTTGCGCCCTCCGGAGCACAGGTGAGAGCCCCGGGGACCCGCGCCAGGGCTCACCTGTGACCCTCCCCCCAGCCTGCGGACTGTGATTGGCACCGGCTGCCCACACCTGGGACCCGGCGCGAGAACAGGCGCGCGCTCCTGCCTCTAACAGGCCTCAAGTCAGCGGCCGGGACTCGAGAGCAGCCACCCGGTACCGACAGCTGAAGGGAAGCTGCTGTGCAGGGGGGCTCTGAGAGCAAGCAGCCCCCTCCCTGCCAGCCTGTGTCAGAAAGGCCAGTTACCTGGTACTGGCGCGTGACTCAGGGGGCAGTGTCCAGTCCTGGGATGCTTTATCCCAATGCATTCTGGGAGTCGTAGTCTTAACTAATTTCAACTGGACTAATTAAACTAATATACTTAGGGGCAGATTTACAAGCCCCCTGCGCCCCTTTTGCGTCATTTTTCCCATGTTAAAATTGACGCAAAAGTTGCGCAAGGGGCTTGTAAATCTACCCCTTAGAGATTACGATATGTAAATGAATACTGTGCCCACGACTGGGCCCAAATGTCGCTGATGGTACAACATTTTTTACCAAGAAACCTCCTGTGTGTGTGTAGCGGACACTTGTACCCTTGCAATGACCTGGTGTGTGTCTGCCTGCACAAGCCTGACCCCACACCCAAGTTACCTGAAGGCCCCATGTCCCCAGGAACCAGTGAGCCAGTACAGAGGTTTACTTTCACAAATGCTTGTTTTCAAAAGTGAAAGCTCAGCTGAATCAACTAAGGCAAACTCGGACTACAATTCCCAGGATGCAGACTGTGTCCAGGCAGTAGGGGGGGGGGGGGTGTTTGCATGTGTCCCCTATGTTTGTGTGACAATGCATTTACGCATGTGTGCTGGGTGGTGTGTATTCATAAAATAATATGTTGGTATATACGGTTTGTGGGTGGTCTGTGACAGTGTCTATGTGAAACAACGTGTTGTGTCAGTGACGTGTTGTATGTATTTGTATAATGGGGCATGCATGTTTCTGTGAGGCATGTGGCTAATCCCCAATTAAGTTTGCTCCAGGTCAGGTGTATTGAGGTGGGCTCCAGTCAAAGCCCCCACCCCCTTTAATGATAATGGGGGAATATTTCTGATATAAGTTGCAGCAAATTTTAAATCAAAACTTATGTTGGAGCGTTTTCATTGTCTTCTATGTGTATTATTTACTGCTCCGAGTTATTTTTTTTACAGAGTTTTATATAGCGCGAACTAGACCCGAAGATATTGGGTATCAGAGTGCTTTACATAGCACCAGCTTGTTACATGAATACACATTCTTTGTTGTTAGGCACCGCCTTGGAGATTAAGTGATTTTCCCAGAATCGCAGGATGTTGAGCGTCGTTGCCGAGACTCGAACCCGGTTCCCCTGCTTCAACAGCAATTCCGGGCCCCGAGGGAAGCACAGTCGCACACTAGTCTTTCCCCGGGGTCTTTCGTACATGGGCTAGGACAGGCAGGGGAAGGGGAGGAGTTAGGTGGGGGCTATTAAGGCACAGGGGAGGAAGGGAACTTCCTCTTCCTGTTGCCTGGCACCATCGGGAGGGTGTAGAAAAGGAGCTTAGCGTAGTTTTTTCTGGAGCAATTTATCAGTGGTAGTTAGCTAGTTTAGGGGCTTGTGGTAGTGGCTGTGGCGTCGTGGGCTTTTTGCCGGCAGTCAAGGTTTTCGCATCCGCCTGAAGCGTGAGATTTGGCAGCATGTCGGGCGTCTCGGCCGAGGAGGTTCGGGCGGCCCTATTGTTGCTGGCCCACGCGGGCCGGGAGGACCTTCTCCAGCCAGGTGTGTTGGGGCAGGCATGGGTGGGGGCCACGAGGGCCCCGCGCGCAGCCTCGGCCGGGGTCGCGGCTGCGGTCCTGGTGAAGTACCGGGTTTTTAAGAACCCAGCGGTGCCAGGGAGAACACCCAAAGACTTTGTGTCCTTCCTGTTTCAGACTACAGAAACACAGAGTCTTCTAGGTGAAGTCAAAGATCGTATTTATTGGCTGCAGCCAGTAACAGGTATCCTAGAAGTACAACAGCATGTATGTTCTCAGGAGACTGCTCAAATTTACAAAGCCAGCCTTCTCTTTTTATACAAAATAATAAGCTTCAGGCAAACATTCCTTATTTTACAGTTGACCATACACATATTTTCACTACAAAGAAAAAGCAGAGTCATGATGACAAGCCCACATTTCAGTTTGTCCAGTCCATAATAAATTACCCGTCAAGGCCCAGAACTTTCATTAGATATCGACGGACCCCTAATAAAAACGGGCACCTCCTCCTCGTAAAACAGATCATAAAAAAGAAACAGGGACAGGTGTGTGTGAGATTAGGCATAGTTTGGGTGCGATGAACGGTTTACGACATGTTGCGCCTTGATACTAATCTCCTTCGGCCACAAGAAGAGGAGCTGGCCGAACAGGTTTGGCTTCGGGCAGTGGAGTCAGCTCGCCCAGGTCACAGAGGAGTCAGCGAAGGTGTACGTGTCCTTCAGATCGAATTCGGCCTTAGTTATTTGGCTGTGTGAGGGCAATCACAAAATGGCTGCCGCTCACAAAATGGAACCCGAGGGTTCAAGACGAAAACTTCGATTTAAGGGTGTTTCCGTTACTCGAAAGTGACGAAAATACTTATGTATAGTATTTTAAGTCATTACCGGTCTGCTAGTACCAAAATCGTCATGATAAGACAATGTTTTATGACACGGGTCCAGTGGTTCAGTACCACAGACACCCGAGTCCAGAATTTTCAGTACCACACTGGCCTGCCAGGAGGACTCCCTGCCGAGTCATGAGCAGGAGGCAGGGCGGAGGGGGGGCGGAGCAGTCCGAGACTCGGGGCGGGCGGGAAGCACAAGAGCCTGCCCCCGCGAGCCTTCCCCCTCTGCATTTCCTCCCTGGGGCCTCCGGGTCTGCAATTGGGGGTGGTGACCTCCCCCCACACGGCCGATAGATGCTCCTCATCCCGGGGGAGTGGAGAGAGTGGCTGGGCCCTGTGACTTGTCCATTGGGGGTGGGAGAGAGGGTGCAGGGCGGGAGTTGCTGTTGTCTGGGGGTGGGGGGACATCTGTGGTCCCGGCTGCTAGGCTCCCAGGCGAGGCAGGCACTGAGGAGGCAGGAGAGGATCAAGGGACTGATCTATCTACAAGTTCTAGGGCGAACACCCCTGCCCCAGTGGGGCGGGAGGTGGTAGTGCAGGCGGGGGGGGTGGGGGGGGGGAGATGGGGGAGCCAGATCTGTCTGGGGCATTGGGAATGGGGGGGAACCCTGGGTCATGGGCAAGGTGGATTTTTTCCGCCGGTTGGGGGTTTTCGGGGCTACTGCCTGCCCTCCGATTTGGGGGGCCATGTTATGGGGGGACAGGGCCCGGGAGCAGAGGTTTATGGAATAGATTCAGGAGGCAAGGTGGGCCGAGCAGACCATGGCCCAGGTGGGTGCAGAGTGGGGGAACAACATAGAAGGGCCGGCCCGGCGGGCGTGGTGGACAACAGCGACATTGGTGTTTTGCAGGCCCTGACGACGACGGCGGGTAAGGGCAAGGACAAGGCGGTGGTAGTGAAGACTTCGACCCCCAGAGGACGGCCCCGGGAGTGGCTTCCCACGGTCACAGGTGAGGGGTCCTGGTGGGTGGCCTGCGAAGACGGCAAAAAAGAGGGAAGGAAGAAGACTTGTAGGTCGGTGGGTGTAGAGGACGGGTCAATCAGGGAGCCGGAGAACCCAGCGGGCGGTCCACCTATGGAGGGTAAGAAGATGGATGGTAAGTCGGTGGCTACGGCCGAGGTGCAGATAGACAAGGGGGACGGCAAAGGAGGAAAAGGGGGTGAAGCTGCCAAAGAAACTCCCCTACATGGGTTTAACGATGCCCTTGGGGTCGCATTTGTCGGAGAAGGTCAGGACGCGGATTTGGAAACATGAGTTTGTAGATGTGTTTAAACTGCTGCATAGGGAGGTCCAGGCCAAGGAGGGCTCGAAGGAGGAGGAATGGGAGCTGACCAGGCGGCCCAGGGTGCCCGTGACAATGGAGAACTGGACTTAGGCGTTTTTTGATATATGCCAGTATTTATCGCGAGAGGTATTTGGATAGGGCGATTGCGTTGTTTAAGTACATGGACATCATTCGCAAGGCGAAAATGCAGTTCGGGGGTTTCGCTCGGTTGAGTTATGATGAGGAATTCAGGAGGCACGTTAGTGCGGACCCGGAGAAGAATTGGGGGGAGGTGGACCAGGAACTCTGGGTGCAGTGAATGGTGTCCACACATTCGACTGCGTCCACACACACTGCCAGCGGTTTGCCAGAGGTGTATTGGTCCTTTCCACCGCGTCCCGCCCTGCGGGGCAGGGGGAGGTGCGGTGCCCAATACCCTTACGTCCGGTCAACCCACCAAGCCGGGGGGATATTCGACTGGGGCCTGTTGGAGCTATAACAGGGGGTACTGCTCGAGATACCCCTGCAAGTTTAAGCACGAGTGCTCCAAGTGCGGCGTGAAATATGCCCTCACTCAATGCCTCACGCTCGTCACCCCCTCGGAGCAGTGGCGGAACGCCAAGGCACGGGCCACCCAGGGCAGAAGGGCGCCTACACCGGTTAGGGTGGAGGCGATGGCCCCGTGGCTCTTGTATTACCCGGACCAGGAGGCGGTGTCGCAGCTTTTCTGGGGTTTCACGGAGGGCTTCAGGGTAGGTTATCAAGGTCCCAGGGTGTGGAGGTGGGCTGACAATTTGCGGTCTGCGAAGGAATTACCTGGCGTGGTGTCTGCTAAGTTGCTGAAGGAGGTTGAGGAAGGAAGGGTAGCCGGCCCATTTACTGATTGGCCTTTGGAGGATCTGATCATTTCTCCCCTGGGGGTGGTGCCTAAAAAAGAGGAGGGGGAGTTTCGGATGATTCATCACCTCTCGTGGCCGGAGGGCCAGTCAGTGACCAACTTTATTGCAGAGGAGGACTCCAGGGTGCTTTATGCGTCCGTGGATGATGCGATCCGTTTAGTGAGAGTTTGTGGGCTGGGGGCCGAATTGGCGAAATGTGACATCAAGTCGGCCTTCCGTCTGCTGCCCATCCATCCGGCAGATTTTTCGCTCCTGGGGATGCAGTTTGGGGGGGGCCATCTACGTGGACAAGGTTTTGCCCATGGGGTGCGCCATCTCATGTGCCCTGTTTGAACTCTTTAGTACTTTCCTGCAGTGGGCGGTGGTGAGGCTTAGTGGGTGCTGTGAGGTCACACACTATTTGGATGATTTCCTCTTCCTGGGAAAGGCGGGCTCGGGAGACTGCAGCAGGGCCCTGTCGGGGTTTCAGGAGATGGCTTTCCACTTCGGTGTTCCTTTGGCTCCCGAAAAGTACGCTGGCCCCAGCTGTTGTTTGACATTCCTGGGAATTGAGTTGGACTCGGTGCAGTGGCGGGCGCGCCTTCCAGGTGCCAAGGTGACTAAAATACTGTTGTGTCTGCGGTGGGCGATCAAGGAGAAGCGGATTGCCTTGAGAGCGGTGCAGAAGCTGTTGGGTTTCTTGAACTTTGCATGTAGGGTGTTCAAAGCAGGACGGAGGTTCTGTAGGCGGCTCGGCATGGCCATGTCGGGGGCGGTGCTTCCACACCACAGCGTCAGGATTTCCATGGGGGTGCCGGCAGACCTGAGGACCTGGATCTCATTCTTGACGGACTTTAACAGTGTTTCTCTGTACTTTGACGAGGACAGGGCAGTTTGGCAATGTCAAATTTTTTCTGATGCAGCTGGGTCAGCGGGGTTTGGCATTTTCTGGGATGGGAGGTGGTGTGCGGAGAGTTGGCCTGAGCACTGGTTGAAACAAGTGAGGAGCATTGCTTTTCTGGAATTCTTTCCTCTTCTGGCGGCGCTGGAGGTTTGGAAGAGTGAGTTTCAGAATAGATCCGTGCTTTTCCACGTTGGCAACATGACGGTGGTGGAGCTGGTGAACCCCCAGAGGGCCAGGGACCTGAGAGTGTTGCGTTTGTTGCGGGGATTCATGCTGGCTTGCCTGCGTCTGAATGTGGTGTTTAGGGCTAAGCATGTCCCTGGGGCGAATAATGACATTGCGAATGCTTTGTCTCGTTCGCAGTGGCAGCGGTTCCGGCACCTGGCACCGAGAGCGGATATGTGCAAGACTGAGCTGCCGGACGGCATCTGGGCCTTGGGGGAGTGAGGATGATTGGCCCGGTGGAGATTTCAGTTGCTGGTACCACGAGGAAGACATATTGGCTGGCATGGTCAGAGTTTGGTGCATTCATGGGGTGGAGTCAGGAGCCAAGTCTGTGTGATCGGTCAGAGGTAGAACAGGGCGTTAAGCGTTTTGTGCTGTGCGGTATAGATAAGGTATTGACTGCAGCTACGATATCTGGGAAACTGGCAGGGATCTCCTTTTATTGTACTTTGTTTCTGGGGTTTGATCCTACAAAAGATGTGATTGTGAGCAGGATGCTCCGAGGTTGGGGTAGGGAGCGTAGGATGGGGGAGGGTAATCTGCGGGAGGTGGTTACGTTTGAGCTGCTGGTTCGGCTGGTTGGGGTGTTGCCGGAGTGTTGCTATGATCTTTTTGAAGTGAGGATTTTTCGGTTGTGTATGGTGTGGATGTTTTTGGTGCGTTTCAGGTTTCTGAATTGTTGGGCACAAGGACCCGGGCTCGGGCTGGTAGGGTGTTTGAGGAGATTCGTGTGGATGGGGGGCGCTTGGGGATTTGTTTGGGATACTCCAAGACGGATCAGCTGGGTAGGGGTTAGTGGGTTTGGTTGAATGAGGCGGATGGCGGGGATGTGTGCCCGGTGGCCGAATGGCGGGGGTTCCTGGGGGCTGCACGTGTGACGCAATGTGATATTTTCGGTCATGCATCAGGGGCACGAGTGACGGCAGGCAAGTTGTTAGCGGTGTTACGCATGGCATTGCGAAGGCTCGATTTGGAGGCATCTGGTTTTGGGACCCACTCCTTTTGTATTGGGGCTGCGACAGCTGCAGCCCGCTTGGGGTGGTCCTGGAATAGGATTTGATGGATTGGGAGATGGAAGTTGCACTGTTGCGAGAGGTATGTGAGGAAGTTATGTTATGTTATGTTAATTTCGATTTATATAGCGCCAAATCACCGACAGGTCTCTTAGCGCTTGCTTTGGGAACCCATCCTGGCTTTCCCTGCGAGATAACCCCTACTGGGCATCCCCAAGGTGAAGACCAGGCATCCTATCGCGGTGGGGCCGTAGTGGAGATTAAGCAAGCTTTTGCCCAGAGTTGCAGAGTGTGAACCCATGATTCGAGTAGGCACCGAGGCAAGAATTATCGAGTCCGTGGACATTTTTGAGCTCAAGACCCTGCCGCGTCGGGAATTGAACCCTGGTCCCGGGTCTGACCTCTGCATCAGGGTCTGTTTCCTCTAACTGGTGAGCCACACTTCTCCAGTGAGCCGGTCCTGAGGGGAGTCGAATGGCTGGAACGTGGGTTGTGGTTTTGTGCTAACATCTTTCTCTTTCGTAGGTTGCGTGGGCGGACCAGGGTCCAAGACGGTAACCTGGATTGTGGGGCACTCCGTCGTACATTGGGCATCTAAGTACGCGGAACGGCAGGTGTACGGCCGTAACCTGGGACTGAAAGGACATTTACATGAGGTACACTGGTGGGGTAAAGGAGGCATGCGATGGTGGGCACTACTGCCCTGGCTCGCCAAAATGGTCCGGCAAAAAGGATGCCCGGACCTGTTGATTATTCATCTGGGAGAAAACGATTTGGTGCAGCTGTCAGGTTTGGCGCTTTTACAGATGATGCGGAGGGATCTGGAGGTATTGAAGTCAAGGCTTGCAGGGACTTGCATTGGTACCCAGGAGAGTGTGGAGGGGGGCATTGAAGCACGGGGCAATTGAGAAAGCACAGAGAAAACTCAACAGGGCGATGAGACTTTTCTGCAGGGACAAGGACATTAAAGTGATATCGCACAGAGGAATTCGACTGGAGGAACCTTTAGTTTTCAGGGACGACGGAGTGTACCTGTCTCGTATGAGGAATGCGTATTATATGATGGAGATGAGAGATGTGGTGAGCAAGTTGTTGAATGAGGCGATCTGGTGTTGCAGGGAGTGAGTGCGGATTGGTGCAGTGTGCGTGGGGACAGCGGACCCGTGGGGGGGTGGGGCAGGGAACCGCCCTACAGGGGGTTCCCTGGTTGGCGGTACTTTAAAGGGAGAGGGGGGTCAAGAGCGGGCACACCCATCTCTTGGGGGGGAAGTTCGAATGGCAGCTAGAGGCATGACTGGAAGGACACAAGGATCGGGCAGGATGACAGGTGATTGGTGGATATGGATGAGGTACGATATGGGGCATGGAGTGCTTGTGATGAGGTGGAATGGGTGAAGCTTGTGAGAAGTGAAGTGTTGAGTTGGGGTTTGAAGTTATTTATTTGTTGATGTTTATTGTTATGTAAGATTACGCAGGCTGGTCTAATAAATGGCCTTTTACGCTTAAACACTGGGTGGTCTGTTTATTGCGCGATGCCGGCCCCGGGGGAAGCACAGTCGCAGACTAGTCTTCCCCCGGGGTCTTTCGCGCATGGGATAGGACAGGGAGGGGAAGGGGAGGAGTTAGGTGGGGGGTATTAAGGCACAGGGGAGGAAGGGAACTTCCTCTTCCTGTTGCCTGGCACCATCGGGAGGGTGTAGAAAAGGCCACCCACCCGCCCTGCAGTCTGGGGTGTGGTTTGATTTGGTTTGTGGCGTGCCCGTTTAGGCTAGAGCTGCGCTAGGCGGTACTTTGAAGGGAGAGGGTGGTCAAGAGCGGGTACACCCATCCCTTGGGGGGAGTTTGAATGGCAGCTAGAGGCATGACTGGAAGGACACAAGGATCGGGCAGGATGACAGGTGATTGGTGGATATGGATGAGGTACGGTATGGGGCATGGAGTGGTTGTGATGAGGTGGAACGGGTGAAGCGTGTGAGAAGTGAAGTGTTGAGTTGGGGTTTGAAGTTATTTATTTGTTAATGTTTATTGTTATGTAAGATTACGCAGCCTGGTCTAATAAATGACCTTTTACGCTTAAACACTGCGTGGTCTGTTTATTGCGCGACTACTCTAGCTGTAAGGCTACATCCTCTAGTGTGTGCAATGCAGGACAACTAAATCTATTGGACTCATAGCAGCAAGAAGGAAAGCGTGGGCCTCGTAGCAGCCTTGCAGCCCCCGGAATAACAGGGCTTCTCCCTCGTTTGCTAGCTCTGACCCTCTCCACCCCCCTCTGGCTGCAGTTCTAAAGTTCTTCACCAGCCTGGCCCGCCTCTTCCGGCTGTCACCGGAAACCTTTCCCTCTGCCGCTCTGCACCCTGCCGCTCAGCTGCTTTGCTGTAATGGCTTCTCCGGCCTTGGCCCGCTGCGGTCAGGAGTAAATCAACAGGACTTTCTGTACGGTCAGCAGAAAGACCAGCCCTCCTCTCGCCAGGCAGCGGAGCCCGAGTTGTTAATTATTGGTCCAGCAGTAGGTAATAAAATGCCAAGGAGCCACCATCGACCGCGCGGTGTGGCCGGGACAGCGTCCTTCTGCGAGTTATGGAGCCCGTCACAGGCAGACTGACAAGGCCCACGCCCTGTACACTACCGAGCAGAGGGTAGTCGTGCAAGAGACCACCGTGGACAGAAACACTGCGGTGCACAAGCCAACCCCAACAATGGCTGCCTCTTGGAGCTCATGATGCATTAGCAGCCCAGTGGGTCGGAGACGTAGGGCCTGGGTCACAAAGATTTTGCTGTGAGTAGACGTTCCTTACTCTGGTAAAGCACCTCATCCCTGGAGTTAGCCGGTGCTTCTTGTGGCGTACTCAGGGATTCAGCCGCGCGCTAGGTTTACTCCACGAGCAGGAGGCGCTTTAGGATATAATGCACTTGTAATAAGGCGGATGGGATATCGGCCACGTTTGTGATGGAATACCCGACCACTAAACTCTAAACCAGGCCCTAAGACCTATGAATCGGGACCACTACACATAGGCTGGGGCAAAGACATGGGCATACACGAGGCTAGTGGCATCATGTGCCGGCCCCTACATCGGCCTCACCAAGGAGAGCCGAGGCAGACCTTCCTGAACTGAGAGCAGTCAGGGGTGATAATGTCTGCACCCTCCTTTTAATAAACTCCAATAAATGTATGGCTGATAAATATACCCCTGTGTTATCTGCAAATGCATAGGCTGCATTGAACTATATGCATTTGTTTCTGTTATGCATTCGTCTCCATGACCCCAAAAATGTGTGCCCTAATGATGTGTGGTATTTACCACACCTGGTAAACACCATTACTCCCCGGTGTGGTGATTACCAGGATTGTTAAAACCTCCTTTTCGGAGTACTCCTCAAAACATGGGGAAACTCGTGAACTCCAGAACAAAATCTGCATGTTTTGCCTCCGTACTTCTCATCTGGTTTAAGCATGCAACATTTACCTTGGAGAAAACAGGGAGGGTTGGTGTTTGCAATGAAACTCCAAATGTGTACATGTGCGGTAACAGGCGTGTCAATGTGCGCATCCATGTAACTTATGAAGTGAGCCCTGTGCGGATGGACTGCCATGCCACTGGGGTGAAAACAAGAAGAACAGAGTCTGCAATGGAGATCTAAAAAGGAAAGCATTTGCAAGAAATAGGATGAGAGAATCACAATGGAAACAGGATTTGGAAAAGGTATTGACAAGGAAAAGAGAATAGACAAGAGAGAGAGCCAAATGAAAACACAATTAGGAAAACAGTGGAAGAAAGAGCCTAACGTATAAAATAGAAATATAGTCAGGTAAAGGACGAGGGATCTAGGGAAAGAGGTGAAGAGAAGAAAACGCATTTCAAAGACAAGAAAAGAGATAAACACAACAAAAAGAGAATTTGGAAGATGCTGCAATACAAATTAAAACAGAAGAACAGGAAAGAGGCATGGAGAGAAGGGGTGCTAGGAAAGGGATATAGCAAAAGGTAGCCCAACATAACAACGAGAATTAAGAAGAGCCAGAAAGCAAATTAAAGGTGAAAAAAATAGATTTGGTGAAAATATAGATACAATGGCAAGAGACTAAAACAGAAAAAGAAAAGGTAAGATATGCAGAGAGAAACAGCAGAAAGACGGAAATATAATTTGAAGATTAGATATGGTGATAAAGTTTGAGATATACAATGAAAAATTGAATTTTGACTAGTGGTGGAGTGAAAGAAGGCAAAATAGAACAATAAAGGGAATTCATAAGAGTGAGACCAAATAAGAAGAGTTCATATTTAAAAAAAAAGAATTAGGAAGAGACATCAAGAACAAGAGAAGAAAAGGAATAACAAGAAGGAGAAATAGAAGAGGAAGAGATATGAAGAACAGCGAGGGAGGAAAAGAGAATTTAAAATATTCATGTAGGAAACAGGCACAATGGAAAAGAGAATGACAAAAAGAAGAGAAATTGGGGGAAGGAAGAGACAAAACGAGAATAACTAGAAATAGGGGGGCGGGAGAAAGAAGGTCAGAGGGAGAACCAGCAGAGGCAGACTCAGACTGAGCTGTAGGAAGTATGAGGTGGTGTGGGGACAAATGAAAGACACATGCCAGAAATAAACTGGGGGAGAGAGAGAAAGTACAAGTACAAGTTCATGGCCACATGATGAAGAAACGAGAATGAAATGAAGAGGGGGCGGCTAGCGTGGTGCTTACCTTAGCAGCAGGCGCATTGGTGATTGATTAAATACAGCTCTGTTTCATTGATTTTTTATTTGTCGCCTGTGTGGGTCAATCGGAAATATCCAGAGCAGCACGGCCATCTTGGCGTGCCGCGGGGAATGGACTCCGCTAGGGACAGTACTCTATCTACTGGGGGGGTTTAGTGAATGGCCCTCTCCCTTAAGGAGCCGCAAAACTCCCAAAATAATGCCATTACACCAAGTAGCATAACTACACTGCTTTGACGACAACATTTTAGCGTGGAAGCCCTGGAACAGCCCGACTCTGCTAAAACGCAAATGCCTGGTGTCCGCAGCACTTATGTTTTTTGTGCTTATTTGTAACACAAAATGTGTCCTGGAGTTCAAAGTGGATGTAAGGTTGCATTTCACGGTAATATATATGGCGCTACATGCTAGTTTTGCATTTCGAGTAATTTTGTGTCACTTCTGTTGAATTTCATAAAACTATGCCAACGCAAATTATGCGAATTTCGTATGCACCAAGGAGAAGCAAGAAAGAGGATGCTTTAAATGCGGAATACACTCACCCAGTAACTGGATTCCATTAGGGACCCAGCATCCCTGCCGCTCGAGAAGAGCCCGGACAACCAGCTCGCCATTCCCTATTTTTGAAACTGGGGTGGTGGAGTGACCTAAAGAATGATGATGGATTAAACCCAGATCAGTTGACTGGGTTCAGTGTTTGATTCGCTCAAACGCTCCGTCCATCATCCCCTTTGGTATCGCTATTGTTGGAACCAGTAGTGTCTGGTTGGCTGAAGGGATGCCACTAGCCAGGTAGAACTACCACTCCCGTCAAGGGTGGGTGATTGCACTTGCTGTATTACCCATGCTCACCCTTGGGTAGCTTGGCACTGAGCAGTCAGGCTTACTACAGAGGCAATGTGCAAAGCAAAGGCACAGCAGTCACACGTGATAAATGCACTGAGCGTCACAAAAGATATGTCACAAAGGATGTATGTAAAAACGTTTATATTCAACACACATATTCAATCATTATAACATGACCATCATATACTATTAGGCATAAAACACATTCAGAAATGTTACTAGCAGAACTAGGCCCACTCGTATGGTTATGATTTCACTAGTATGCACACTATGGACAATTTCTAATCTAACCACCCCCCCCCCCCCCAGTTGAGAGAGAGCACCCTTATGCAGTGCACGATATCAAGATTATGTACATACACAAAACATAAACACTTTTTAGCAGCACAGCAGGCCGAACCCATGCAGGAGAAACCCAAAGTCAAAAGGTATTGTGCTTTTGGCACCAATCAACTTATAAGGCAGCACCACTGGCCAGTGCCGTGAATCACAGGTGGTCTGCACACGATCACTTCCACTCAGACCCTCACCCTAACCCTACACCACTACACGGTGAGGCAGCTATCAGCCAGTCCATATAGTACACTCTTACATACAGACTCAGCACCCTAATGCAGTGCCACTGGGACCCAGCAGGTATATGGTTCACCCTCTGCAGACTCTGTGGCCCACCCCACCCTCCACACTCAAGTTCAACCCTATTGTCCTGTACTCCCAGATGGAAGATAACAAACCCGCCTCCAGGGACACTGGGCCGTACACAGCCAAAGTCACACTTAGTCTGAGGCCTTAGGAAGCAGGTGGGAATATGTAACAGTTTTAATTAGGAGGTAGACGTAAACAAGGGAGAGGCTAGTTCACCCACAGGTCTCAAACCGCATAGGAGTCACTCAGTCATTTGACTCTCTTCTGAACTGACTCAGAAGCATTTTTTCAAACCAGTCAATCTCTCCCGCTACTGCCTTGCACCAAGATGTCTTCAGGAGGGGCCATGTGTGGAGAGGGCAGTTGGTCCACTGCGTGATAGTCAATAACGGAACAACCATTAAATGGTGAGTAACACAGTGTAGCTTCCCGGTAGGATGAGGCACCCCAATTATTACGCGAGTATCCCAGTGGTTTAACAAACACCCCCACGGTGCAGGGGGCCCCTGAACTCTGTTGGTGCCCTCCGGCACTAGCAGGTCCCTGGCCAGCGAGCTTCGGACTGGGTCCTGAGTGTGGGGGGCCCCTGCGTTTACTTTGCAGAGGAGCACCCTCAGGTTTTGTTACACTACTGGATGATCCAGGTCGTGCCCAGGCAATCCGGGCACAGCGACTGGTGCACATAGGGAGGAGTGGCACCTGGCACTTCGGATTTCACACACAATGAGTTGCAAAAATCTTCAACCCCCTGATAGGGAGACACACTGACAAGTGCACGTCGAGTTGGGTTGCAATATGCAATTGCGGTCACACACACAGTGAAAAGTTGCAATTAAGTATCTCTCTGGAAATGAGGCTCAATGTCCGGTGCACGATGATACAGGTTGCACCAGACCAGTCCAGTCACACACAAACAGGTGCAAGTTCAGCAGAGCCACATGAGGTAGATTGAGGCACTACTCTGGTACACCCCCACCTCAGATGGTCGCACCCTGTGAATCAGACACAGTGTACAATGAGCATGCAGTCGGTGTGACGCGACAGGTGAATCTGCTCTTCACCACTGGACGCTTATGAGTGTTGTGATCACTGAAGTATGGGAACCACATGCCTCACATGTGGGCAAAGTTCTGGGGCAATCCGGTCTCCAGAACAAGCCTTAAGCCCACGCTCACATCACGCTACCAATTCGGATTTAGTAGCTGAGGTGGACACTTGAGAGGGCAACGCTCTACAGATGCCATAGGTAGATGTTGTAGGTCCCTCAGGGGAGATCTTTGTTGTCCGTGAGATCATTGGGAGATCAGGAGGCCCGTCGTCGGGCACTTGGAGAGCACACTTCAGGACAACACACTTCAGCAGGTGCTTGGGCCAGGCCAGTCTCTATTTGGACAGTTATTCTGCACGTGCACAAAGAGTTCTCTGACAATGAGAACCACGCAGTCCGGGATCTCCGTCCCACGTCCCCACAAGCGTATCTCACCCTTTGATGGAGGATGGCTCCCGTAGTTATACTGTTGTGTGTCTTTGAAGACTGGGTGGTTTAGAGGTTTTCTCTTTGAACCACAGATGTCTCCCTTTAAATGTAGGCCTGTGTGCAATGGGTTCTTGGAACGTAGATCTTAATCTTTAGTGGGGCCATGATCCGGCCCGAGAGGCTAAGTGTCACAACCTCAATCTTCAATCTATCCCATTCAGCCCTCAAATGGCAGACGTCTGCTGTTCCCATGTGATGCCCATATTTTATGGCTGTCAATTGGGAAGATCTGCTCCACCGAAACCTGTGTCCACTGGAGCCAGACACCACGGTCCCGAAACTTTTGGAACACAGAAATGTCCACATCCTATAAGTGTCATTTCTAAACGAGCTATGCCAAAACCCCTTTTACCAGCGCAAAGGGTTTTGTACTGTAAATCTATTGATATGAAACATCATGAGGCGGCTCTACTGCAATCCACCATTGCAGTGCAAAGTATTGTCAATTACTTACCCATATTAACTATGGGAATAGCGGCCCTCATAGGTAGTGAAAACACACACAGGTATTTCTCACTATCTGGGCGCACGTGTGCTATTGTGCACCCCGACCTGCAATTTCAGGAGGAACACATAGTTCCCAGCACCAGTGGTGCCAGTGCACCTGCATGAGTCTGCTTAGCAGACTGGACACAGGTTTAACCAATACATACGTCTGTGTGCATGCACTAATCCGGCGTTGGAAGGCGGCTCATGCAATCACAGGCAACATAGGTGCGGGTGTGCACTCACAGCAGCCTACATATGGAATCTGCTCATGAATTTACTCACAATAGATACTAGTACACCCCCACCAGTCTGAAATGACAGATTGGCCATTGTTTCAGAACATGAAATCAGCGCCATTTCCCAACATGAATCGGAAGCGGCGTGCACTCTTTCACACGGCAAGGACAGGCTGGGCAAATGGCTTACCCAGGTCTGAGCACCTTTGGTGTCAGTGCGCACACACCACCCTGCTCGTCCCAGCCGAATTTGGGTGGATCCTCTCATGGATACGTTTGCACACTCCCGGCCTGCGAAAGCAGACCGAGCCCTTTGCCACTAGCACCATGGATGCAAGTGCGCAGACACAGGCATGCACCGCAGGGCCTGACCCAGAAGTGAGAACACCAGGTTTGCTGGTCTATGCTCATCAGCTCGCGATGGCAGGCAGGGCACCTATCCACAGCGCCATAGGTGCAGTGGTGCATTTTTCAGTCTGCACCGGCAGGTGGGACAAGTCTCCGAAACAGCAATCAGGGCCGGTGTGCACACCCCGGTCTGCAATGGCAGACCAGCCCATGTTTCAGAACAGTGCGTCAGCTCCTCTTCCTAACCTGTGTAGGAAGGCGCACGCACGCACTTCCCCTCTGCGTTGACAGTGAGGATATGCGGAGGGCCCTGAGGTCACTCCAGAGATTCAGTAACTCCCCTGGAGTATCCTTGGGGAGAGCCAAACTCTAAGCCCCATTGGAGGTTCCTCACTGCCTGGTCAGGGAACATCCATATGTGCCTGCCTGGCCTTCAGCCTACCACCCCCACCTTGGTTCCTATCAGGGCTTCCCTGGGGGAGTGCCCTCGTGATATGCCACGACCCAATCCGGGCTGGCTGAGGCATAAATGATGCCAACTTAGGTAGGGGCGCAATGTCACCCCACAGGCCTGCCTTGGCAGGCCCAGTATACGTTTGATGGCTATCCAGAGGGTGGCACACTCAGTGCTACGTCTCACTACTTAGCCCTTGCCATACCCACCCCGGGTATGTGATGTACCTGTTTACAGGGTGCACGGAGGTACAGCACCAAAACCCTATTGTATCCGCACCCCAACCCAAAGCAGGCGAGGCAGGCGCACACACCTTCCCTCTGCCGTAGAGGCAGAAAGTGCCCAGCTTCCTATGGTTAGGCAGAGAGAGTCGACAAAGACTAGGAGGAAAAAGTGAAAAGTTTTGGGGTAATTTCCCCATAGGAGGCCAAATCCAACACCTATATAAACTGCAATGTAGATGGAGCTGTTAGTAACAGACACTGTCATTTTGGAAGCTTCTTCCTTCCTCTGCAACAGCCTTATACATCCACAGTTGGATTTGCATATGCAATAGTCTGCACTAAGGAATTTGCATAGGAAGGCTGCCCGTGCCATCTGCTGAAGGCTTCTTCTCTGCATGCAGATCCCGGAGTCCTGGCTGCAGCATGGACTCTCTGCGCCTTGCGCGCCTCCATCACTGGGGTTAGACTGCGTGATGTGTAATCAGCCACCTGAAGGTCTCTCCAACAAACTCTAAACGCAATAATGAGAATATCTGATGAAGTGCTGCTTAGCGTAGAGTGCAGGCAATGCACCACAGGTCACCACTGCAAGATACTATGTTATATGTTAAAAGGCATCAAATCGCCAAAGCAACTGTTTGTAGTGAGACCAGACTTCGGACATCAACGAAAAATATGACTCTCAGCCAGCGGCAGTCGGCACAGATCGAAGGTGGGGGGCAGGGGTGGCAGGACTCGGGGTGGGGGGAGGAGTGGGTATATAATAATATAAAATAAAAACATACTTCTCGCTGCTTCCTCACTGCGCCTCTGATCCGTAGTCCACCCTCACTTGGCCTCAACCGAAAGCACACCCAGGCTCCCAGTCAGCCAATCACAACACTGCCTTAGCAGCGTTGTGATTGGTCTGCGCGCTGTGTTTCGGTGCTCAGGCGCTAACTGGGAGCATGGGCATGTTCTTCATGCCGGCTGTGCTGCAGCCTGCATGGAGAACATGCGAAGTGCGAAAGACCGGTTTGGGCGGCCAGCCAAGCAGTCATTGCGCAATTAGGAAGGTGCTACCACTCCTCCCCTGCCCCGCCCCCTCACGCAAAGCTGCGAAAGGAGCAAATAAAATGATAATAGCGCAATTTATAATTTTTCCCCCTTTGTTTTACTGCAAAAAAGCAGTGGGGGCGATGCTCCTCCGCCTTGGCGGTGGAGCCGCCACTTTTCTCAACTTATCTTCAACTAGGAACCCACTACTTGTTTGAAAACAGCCTGAAAGCCTTTTGACCATGCCTGCTCTCTCCTCCCATTCTAATTTCACTGGGTGAATGTTAATGTTAATGGGTGTCTTATATAGCGCTCGGCTACTCCAAGGAGTGTCCCGGCGCTCTCTGACCCATGGCTGAAAAGAGTAATAGGGAAGCAGGGAACATACCAGTTATTGATTATAGAGCCATGTTTTCAAGGCCTTTCTAAAGGCCAGTAGATTGGGAATGCGGCGCAGATCGACGGGAAGGGAGTTCCACAGTTTCGGGGCGAGATATTTAAACGAGCATCCACCTATCCTGACTTTCCTAATGGATGGAACAGTTGCCAGGCCAAGAAATTTAGATCTCAAAGATCGAGATGGCTTGTAAAGGGAAAGCCGTTTCTGGATGTAGTGGGCACCTACCGAGTGGAGTGCCTTATGGGCCAATGTGAGGGCCTTAAATGTAATCCGCTTCCTGATAGGGAGCCAGTGAAGGAACAAAAGCAACTCCGAGGCCCTAGCATGGCGTGGTAGGCCAAAAATGGCCCTTGCCGCGGAATTCTGGACTACCTGCAGCTTGTGCAGGAGGTAGTCTGGCAAGCCAAGGTAGAGGACATTTGAATAATCGAGCCTGGAACAAATTAAAGCCTGTACCGTCAGTTTCCTGTGAACCAGAGGGAGCAGAGGAAGGAATTTGCGCAGCATTTTTAACAGACCAAAACAAGTACTGGTGAGACCTGTGATTTGGGATTTCAGTGATAAGGTGTTGTCGATTTTAATCCCAAGGTTTTTTGCAACCAAGGAGGAAGAGGAAGGGGGTGACATGCTCACTGGCCACCATTCCTGCCAAGGCGGGTCTACCTGACAGCCAAAGAAGAGCACCTCCGATTTGTCGGGGTTGCACTTGAGGCTGCTTCGCTGAAACCAGTCAAAAACAGCCCCAAGGCAACCACGGATGCTCTCCCCATCAAACTCCGTGCACTTTTTACAGGTGAAGAGCAGCTGGGTGTCGTCATCGTATGATATGATCTGGGCACCCAGAGACTCCGCCAGCACCGCCAATGGAGTCATAAAGATGTTGAAAAGGGTCGGGCTAAGCACCGACCATTGTGGGACTCCAACATCCATCGGCGGCACCTCTGCAGAGTACGGGGGTGCCCAGACCACTTGTCGACGACCCGCTAGGTAAGATCTAAGCCAGCTCAACGCCGTCCCCCTGAGACCGACCTCGTGAAGTCTCCATAGGAGGGCCTCATGTGGGACGGTGTCGAAGGCCGCCGACAGATCCAACATCACCAGCATAGCTCTTCCGCCTGAGTCAAGAGCTTCCTTGATGGCTTCATTCACTTCCAATAGAGCGGTCTCAGTGCTCAAATTGGAGCGGAAGCCTGACTGGGTAGAGTGGAGTAACCCATGGTCTTCAAGGAAGGAGGAGAGCACAGAATGGACGTGCTTCTCAATGATCTTAGCTAAACTGGGCAGGAGAGATATGGGTCTATAGTTGACATGCTTCTCCGGATCAAGGCCAGGTTTTTTCAAGAGTGGAACAACCATTGCCTTCTTCCAGGCCGGCGGGACAGTACCGCTTGTCAGAGACAGATTAAGAACAGGATTAATTAAGTTCAGAATATTGGCGTTACTGGCTAAAAAGGTCGCCGGACAAGGGTCCAAAGGAGAGCCTGATTTGATCCTAAGTAGGAGATCCAGAGACGCAGATTCCGATAGAGCTGGAAACTCCGATAAAGTAGGACAGGAATCCGAAGAAAAGGACTACGGATTGCAGTCTGTGAGGGGTGAACTGGGAGCGGGGGGGGGGAGATTCTTGAATCAGTTTGATTTTTGTCATGAAGAAGGTAGCCAACTCCTTTACCCAAGGTTCAGAGAACTTGTGTTGCACTGAACTGGATTTAGGAGAAACAAACTCCTTAACGATGGTAAAGATTTCTTTACAGGAGTTTGAAGCTGACTCGATTCTGTTTGCAAAATAATTCTTTTTTGCCTCCAGAATATCTGCATGATAGGACTTGATGGATGATTTGTAGGCAGACTTGGTTTCCGCATCGTATTGCTTCCGCCAGAGTCTTTCGGCTAACTTGCAGTTACGCCGAGCCAAGGCAAGTGACTCTGAGAACCAAGGAGCAGAGCTACGCTTGGTAGATGAACGAGGCGTAGAAAGTGGGGCAAGATCATCAAGCCTCTCGGTCAGCCATTTCTGAAACGTATCCAGATCCTTCTCCAGATGACCAGATAGAAAACAGGGATGTTCCTGATACGCTTGAGCTAGGCTTTCGGGGGTGATTTTATGATACGGTCTACTGGGGTGCCTAAGATGGTTAGAGTTTATGCACAATGATTTACTTCTGCCCTGAATTAAAAAACTGATCAAAGAGTGGTCCGACCAGAGAACAGGTATGGAACAGGTCTTAATAAGAGGAATGGTGGAGAACACTTGGTCCAGGGTGTGACCTTTATCATGGGTCGCACTCGAGATGTAAGGAATTAGACCAAGAGGGGCAGTGATGTCCTTGATTTTGATAGCTTCACTGTCTGACTCGACATCCATATGGATGTTAAAATCCCCTAGAACAATACAGTGTTCAACCTTCAGGCAGAGTGTGGTGACAGCTGATTGAAACTCATTAAAGAAAGAACCCCGTAGGCCAGGAGGTCTGTAAATCAGGAGCCCAGTAAAAGATTGATGAGGGGACAGAGTGATGGAAAAGGCGAGCGATTCGCAACCAGAGATAAGTAATGATGGTATAATCGCACAAGCGAAAGATCTTTGAACTACAAGTGCGACTCCACCACCCATACCCAGTACCCTATCCTGTCTGTGAAGTATATAGTCGGAAGGAATGGCTGTCGCGATATCTGGATCAGAAGACTCGTTGAGCCAGGTTTCCGTAAGCATAAGACATAATGGTTTTTCTGATGTCAACAGCTCAAAGATGTCAAGGGCGTGCCTATGCAGAGAGCGGGTGTTAAGTAATAGGCACTTGAAGTTGTTAATGGGGAGTACTTGGGACCCCTCCAAAGCCCGATAAATGTTAGGGTACCACCCACAACCTGGACAGCAGCCTTTACCGTTATAACGGCGAGGGAAGACCTGCCGACAGGTGGCTGTATTAGTTTTAAAGGATAGTAGGTCCGCTGCGGTGTAAGTGAGCCTGAGGCCAGAGCCTCCCGCCGCGCCGTCCGCTTCCGAGACGCTGACGGGCGCAGACGGGCAGGACTCTGGCACGACTTCGGCGCAGGTCCGGCGCGTCCGCTGTGCGTGTCCGCTGCGCGGAGGCATCCCTATCCGTTTTTAAAGCGCTGCTCGAGCGCGTCACCAGCACGACCCACACCCAATATGGCGGCCAAAAAACGAAGGACACAGCCCTCGGCGTCAACACTCAGCCGAGAGCTGGTGAAAGGCAAAGGGAGGGGGGGAAATAGCACAGAGCGCCAGGGAGCGCTTAGGAAGTCCCACACACTTCTTAAAATCAAGTCTGTAGAACAAACTACCAGAAAGCTTAAAAACGGTGCAAATAGCAAAGTAAAGAGGGAGACCTCCCGGCTTCCGCCTCAGGAGGGAAAAGCAGCTTTAGTCAGAATGATCACACGTTGAATCCTGAGAGTCCCTTTTAAAGCGCTGCTAGAGCGTGTCACCAGCCCGACCCACACCCAATATGGCGGCCAAAAAACGAAGGACACAGCCCTCGGCGTCAACACTCAGCCGAGAGCTGGTGAAAGGCAAAGGGAGGGGGGAAATAGCACAGAGCGCCAGGGAGCGCTTAGGAAGTCCCACACACTTCTTAAAATCAAGTCTGTAGAACGAACTACCAGAAAGCTTAAAAACGGTGCAAATAGCAAAGTAAAGAGGGAGACCTCCCGGCTTCCGCCTCAGGAGGGAAAAGCAGCTTTAGTCAGAATGATCACACGTTGAATCCTAAGAGTCCCTTTTAAAGCGCTGCTAGAGCGCATCACCAGCCCGACCCACACCCAATATGGCGGCCAAAAAACGAAGGACACAGCCCTCGGCGTCAACACTCAGCCGAGAGCTGGTGAAAGGCAAAGGGAGGGGGGGAAATAGCACAGAGCACCAGGGAGCGCTTAGGAAGTCCCACACACTTCTTAAAATCAAGTCTGTAGAACGAACTACCAGAAAGCTTAAAAACGGTGCAAATAGCAAAGTAAAGAGGGAGACCTCCCGGCTTCCGCCTCAGGAGGGAAAAGCAGCTTTAGTCAGAATCAGTTAGTCTTCACATTATCTACGCATGTAAAGGGGACAGGCTGGGGGCCAGAGATTCCAGAAGCAGCAAACATGATTTTATACCTAGTAGGGCATGCTAGTCAATTGCAATTGCATGTGCGGCCAAGGCAGAATCAGTAAAATTCTACTGATAAGATCCTAAAAGGTGGTAGTTGATAGATGCTTTTCGACAGGGCCAGACTGGGAACTGAAACTGTCCCAGTGGGAGTGGAGGCCGATATTGCCGACCCCCGGTAACACAAACGGCCCCCAGGGGCCCAAAACCGGCCCCCCTCCTGGCGGCCCACCGGGGAAACGCCCGGTGCCCTGCTTTTCAATCAAGGAGTGCCTTTCTGGTCCATCCCTATATCATTATTGGGTTAAGATTCATGAAATCCTCTTCCAGGTTAAGGAGCGTCCTGATATCCACACTTGGGAAGCATGCTCACTTGGCATTTTTAAGCGACACAAGCCCCACAAAGTGCGCTCACACTTCGCCTCCCTGGCACTTCTCCTTGCCAAGTGCACTCTCACCCTAAACTGGCGCTCCCCGACCACCCCCCTATTGGAAGCCTGGTATGGCACGGTCCGCAAATGTGGGTGCGACAGAGGAGGACACCCTTCGCTACGAGCAGATACCTGGTTAACACAAAAGATCCATCTCTCCGCAATGGGCCGCCCTACTCTCGGACAGTTTCTACACCACGCACGAAATGATGACCGCCCTCCATGAAGCCACCCAAGATACTACCCCACGCATCCTCCTTTTAGCTCCTTCCTCTCCTCACATAGGCCTCGCTGCTTATATTGCATGATCTTCATTGAGCAGATTCAGCACATTTCCCCTATTTCCTGAACCATTATGATGGAATGAATCCAGCTGTGCCTCCCCCCTTACTTTTTCTTTACCTGATGCATATTTCCTCCAGTTCTACCCATTGTTTGCCATGTGATATCTACATTTATCACCACGAAGGTACAGTTTATACACACGTTCACTTGTATTATTCGTGCGCCCTGGTTTTTCATGCTCTACCTAAGTATCTTTCTTCTCCTTTGTGGCGCGCTACACGACTTACCATGTGGCGATGTATATGTGACTTACCATACTGTTGTGTGTACCTTTCCTTTGAAATGAATGAAACAGATTTGAAGACAGAAAAAGGAGCGCATTTCCTGTTCTAAACCAGACTAGAGCCAATTTGTGAAATTTTGCAAAAATGGCATTAGATTTCTTTAAAAGAACTTTCATTGTATTGCTACATATGAGGGCATACCACCTGTGTAAAAAGTTATGCAAAATACCAACAAGGGGATGATTCAAGGACAAAAGGTCTCCCCAAGACATTTTTGCTCAGACCCCTCTCTTTTGGAACAAAATTGTGCGAAAAACCAGTACTGCATCGTCTCTAGTTGGCACCACCACTCTAGAAACTGGACTTAGTGACTCACAAAGCAGATCTTCAGGACAAGAAGAACCAATACAAGTTCAGGTGAGCAAGTCCCAGAGTGATGACCTGCTCAGGAGGCATCTCTCCTGCAGCATAGCACCTGAATCCTTAAAGGGGGATCAACCAGCAGTACCAAGGCCCACACTCTCCTCCGGCCTGATATTAGGACCAGGCGGACCACCCCGGATGTGGACGGAGACACACCTTGGGGCTCCTCCTGGTTAAGGGCAGGCGGACAACCCCTAATGACTGAGTCACACCTTGAGGCTCCTCCGGGCCTGATATTAAGAGCAGGCGGACCACCCCGGATGTCTGAGTCACACCTTGGGGCTCCTCCCGGCCTGATATTAAGAGCAGGCGGACCTCCCCGGATGTGGACTGAGACACACCTTGGGGCTCCTCCCGGCCTGATATTAAGAGCAGGCGGACTACCCCGGATGTGGACTGAGACACACCTTGGGGCTCCTCCCATCCTGATATTAAGAGCAGGCGGACCACCCCTAATGACCGAGTCACACCTTGAGGCTCCTCCCGGCCTGATATTAAGAGCAGGCAGACCACCTGGATGACTGAGTCACACCTTGAGGCTCCTCCTGGCCTGATATTAAGAGCAGGCAGACCACATGGATGACTGAATCACACCTTGAGGCTCCTCCCGGCCTGACATTAAGAGCAGGCAGACCACATGGATGACTGAGTCACACCTTGAGGCTCCTCCCGGCCTGATATTAAGAGCAGGCAGACCACATGGATGACTGAGTCACACCTTGAGGCTCCTCCCGGCCTGATATTAAGAGCCAGCGGACCACCCTGGATGACTAGGTCACACCTTGAGGCTCCTCCCGGCCTGATATTAAGAGCAGGCGGACCACCCCTGATGACTGGGTCCCACCTTGGGGCTCCTCCCGGCCTGATATTAAGAGCAGGCGGACCACCCCGGATGTGACCAGAGTCCCAACTTGGGGCTCCTCCCTGCCTGATATTGAGAGCAGGCGGACCACTCCGGATGTGACCCGAGTCACACCTTGAGGCTCCTCCCGGCCTGATATTAAGAGCAAGCGGACCACCCCTGATGTGGACTGAGTCACACCTTGGGGCTCCTCCAAGATTGGATAGCAAGCCAGCACTGGGACAGCCCTCGACTCCTCAGATCTTCAGGTCTGCTGCGCAAACAGGAGGACCAACTTGAGGAATTGGCCTTCTTTTATATGGACAACAATGGCTTTTAGGGGGTAAGACGGACTCCCTCCAGACCCAAGAGCATTGGATTCACCCAGCAATCTCCTAAGGCTTTACACTAACAACGGGATTAAGAGTGAGGCCCACCCTTACCCCTAAATAAAATGAAGCCCCTCCTTCCAGTAGGCCAGTTCGATTGTCATTTGTCAACCGAGAGCAGTGGTTCGACAGATATAGCCATTTTAGTATAGCGTCTGATTAACATTACCCATGGGTTAATCGCACACCCTAGTACACCGGGGGAACCTTAATTTTCAGCCATGACTGGTAAATTATAAAATAGTAGTGCTAGTAACCTACAGTGATCCCTGACCTCAAAAGCAAAGTACTAGCTAGTTCTAGTCACTGAACAATAGAAACCTAGATAAATTGACTGTCATTTCATGAAAAGCAATGAAAAAAGTTTAAATACAGATTGGGACATAGGAAATCATCTGACTCTTCTTAACTGTGATGTATAGCTATCTTGTGGCAACTCCCTAGACTCCTATCTTAAAACCTTTCAGGACGTTGGACCAGTCTAGAACATATACATTGCAGCGGGGGTACAGGAACAAGTATTGAAATGATAACGCGCGGGAAACTGGGTAGTTGTATTTATAGTCAGAGAAAAAGTAGCGTGAAGATCTTGAAAATTAGTCAGCCTGTATGTACAAAATTGTGGCGGGTTTTGTCAGTATTACTTCAAAGTAGTTGGGCAACATATACAAATTCGTGGATAGTTTTGTCAGTACTACATCCAAGTTGTCAGGCTACACGATCATAATTGTGGAGGATATTGATGGAATTATTTCCAAACCCCAGCAGGGAATAGCTGGTGCTGCTAGAAGATTAATCTCGAATCCCTTTTGGTCCCTGCTGTGAAACCTGGGCCGATAATCATGAACTAACCTGCGCCATCTTGCCCGATGATCCTTTTCTACGCGCACATAGGCCGCAGCCATTTTGATCGACCGCAACCATTTTGTGTTCTGTTGTTCACCTCTGTTTCACCTGCACTCCCACAAGTATCTGTATAACCCTCTGACCGACTTGGTATGTGTGCTAAGGGCCATAATCTAGCGGACATGCCCACGTTTGATGTTAGCTTCAATGGGACATTCTATTGCCACCACAAACCTCCTCCTTGTTCCTCCCCATCCCCTTGCAGATAAGCAAAGATTGTAGATACCAAAAGGTCCCGCACTAACCTGGTTTATTGAACCCCGAAGAATGCACCTCCCAATGGACAATGGAACTTGTTTTCCTATCAACAGTAAAAGACGTTAAACCCTGACCAGCCTCGCATGTTCTCGACCCCGAGGCAAAGGCCAGCTGCCCGATAAGCATCATACGTCCGACTGTTCATGATTGGGAGGGTACGAACCAACCTGTCCGGAATGTATGGCATCTTGTCCGGGCGGGGGGGGTACCAAGCTTACATGACACTGCTCATAAAGATTGAATTGTCAAAACACTGTATAAAAGTAGCCTGTTGGAGAGTTGAAGTTGGAACACCTCCCTGAGAGACATCCCAGTGTCTGCAGTAGACATGCTCCCCTCTGGAGAAATAAACCTTGTTCTTGTTTTCCAGTTTCCAGCGTCTGCCTCGTGAATTAAAGGTGACAAGCCAAGCAGCTTCAGGGGTCTCAAAGGGGGCTGCTTTTCCATAATTGGCGTCCCAAACGTGGGGCCCATCAGCGACTCGCCGGTCCAAGTAAGAGAGGTCCCAACGACGGAGTGAACAACTAACCAATTGGAGTTAGCCTGCCTTGAGAGGACCCTCGTCTGGCTGCCGATCAACCTGAACTTCACCAGTTCCGAGCGGACCTCTCTCGCAAGTGACCTGAGGTCCTGACTGGGACCCTAAAGGATTGCCGTATCGATATCGGAGTGAGAGGACAATCAGGCGCTGGAAGGGGAAGGCGAAGAACTGTCCATACGGTCTGGGTAAGGTCGTGAAATACGACAAAATTGACTGTCTGATTGTATTGAAATTGTTTGGTCGAATACTAGTATTCCGTTCTTGAAGTTATTGGTAGTAATTGAGACATTCCCTGCTTGCAAACAACGTAGAATAGGAATATTCCCTCTTTGCAGGCAGCGAAGAGCAGGTAGTGCAGACCTTTGTCCACGACCTATTGAGATATTTTATTGACCGCTTGTATGTCATGCCTGTCTTCCCAAAATTGTTTGATTGTTTTGGACAGGACCGTTTGTTAGAGGTCAGTCATCCAGCATCGCCGGAAGGCACCCCTAACAAGGACATGTATGTTAAATATGGAGTAGCCACCTTTGCTTATAGCAAACTGTGGCACAAATACACTAGGAAGGACCTGGTGAATCAGTGGCCACTGACGGGATCTTTTGATCTTGCTAAAATAGAAATATTAGAAATAGCGCTCCACAAAAAGAAAGCTACGCCAGCCATGCTTGACAACTTTGGCCTCTGGCGAAATGAAGCAACCCAACGAAAGAAAAGAGACGAAGTAAGGTAGGATAAAGAAATACGAAAGTCTGCTTACCAGACCTGTAAAAAGCTAGAAGATGAAATAAAAAAAAAGGAAAACGATAAAAATGAACAAGAATCAAAAATATCAGGCCAGTACCCTGTTAGAACGCCTTCAACTCTTTATCCCGAGTTACCGGCTGAACAGAGAATAAATGATGACCTCTTGTTGGGTCCCCCGATCATCTACATGCCACCTCCTTATGCCCCTACTCATCCCGTAGTACAGCACCAAGAACAGCCAGGTACCAACGGAGACGCCACAACCGTTTCCGCTCCAGTCGAGCCACTTGCACCAAGTGCCTCATCAACAAACGCATTAGTAGAAATAGGATCAATAGAAAAAGGGTTGCCCAGGGTTCCACAATTAAGTACCCACTAGTGGGCAAACATTGACAAAATAGTCAAGACCCTCGTGAAGAGAAGCGAAACGGAAGAGTACGTGACTGACATATGCAATTCTTATGTCGAGAGCCACAAACGATTCTTCATTGTGCGCTTCTGATACTACACACTTACTGCCTATGAAGAGAAATATCAGGATGTAGGGCCCGGGTGGCTAATGGCTCTTTATAGAAAGGTTGATATTGGAGACAAAAACGACAACGATGTAGCAGAACTCTTTTCGTCCACGTTAGAAGTATTCCGCCACCTCATAGAACAAGGGTGGATAGATACAGACAGAGCATTGAAGCTAGTAACACCCCCAATAGAGAAGCTAGATAGCATGATGACGGTAAAGTAAGCCACCCCGTATTGGGTTCCCCCTAGGGGACAAGGGACTAACGACGACATAAAACACCAGGACGCTAAAGGGAGGGTGGTCTACAATTGGGTGTATCAGCCATGGGACAGACAGGACATCCTGATGTTCCGTAAATCTCTGCCAGATTTACGAAATAATCCCACTGCCTTTTACACAGAACTGGGTACCGCTTTGGGGTCCACAATAATGACACTTGCCGACATCGACTTGTTCTTTGGGTTATGTTTGCCAGCCGATGTGTGGAAGCAGATTAGGAAGATAGCCACATAGAATTGCTCGGTCATCCCTGGGAACAACTCAGCAAATTAGACAAACAGCGGAATCCTGGCCAAAAACCGGTTAAAGCTATATTGGACCTCCCTGATAAAATAGTGCAGAAGGTAAAAACACTGATACCGGAGAAAAAGATAGACTGGTCCATAGTAACAGCGTGCCGCCAGAAACCACAAGAGGATGTCTCCGAGTATTTCTCGAGATTCGAAACAGTGTTCTCCGATTACAATGGACAGGACATGTCCACTGCAACCGGACACCACTTATTCGTGCAAAATTACATCAAAGGACTGCTGCCGGAGGTATCCCAGAAACTACAAACTAGCGAAAGTAGTTGGGCTGCATCTAAACCGGCGGCTATTCTCCAAATGGCCCAGTATTAAGAACATCAGAAAAACGAGAATGACAGGGCTACAGAAAAGAAAAAGAAGGACTTGAAGGAAAGAGTAATGATAGCCCAACTCCAAGGGGTGAAAACAGGGAGTGAACAATATAAGGGAGGATACCAACAGAATATCCCTAGAGTACAGCCTCCTAGAAATGACTCATTGACACCATATGTACGACGCCAGGACTTAGGACAGGATCAATGCGCATTTTGCAAGGAATATGGACACTGGAACTCCCAATGCCCGGGCTTATCAGGAGCTGGTAGGGGCAGAGGGATAAGAGAAATAGCAAATGAACAGAGAGGAAGAAGACGTGGAAGAGGGTACGCAAGTGAAGCAAGAGAAGGAAGGCCAGGAAGAGTGAACGCATTTGACCATCCTAGACAGAACCAGTGTCACCAGACAGATTACGACAACACGTATGACTTTGCATAGGACAGCCAGAGGCAAGGGAGGGATCCAGTCGAGCTGTATGTTGATCAGCAAGGCCCTTATGTTACCGCAAAGTTCCTGGGCACAAAGTCGCCATTTTTGGTAGACACGGGAGCAACACGTAGTGCACCATCCAAACGACTGATTTCAAGGGCACCCTTGTCTGGCTCACATGTGACCTCAATAGGATTTGATGGTACGTCCTCCACCAACCCTTTGTCCAGACCGATCCCTTTCAACCTTGACAGCAATATCGTTGAAAAGACATTTCTCCTCTCTTTTAACACCCCAGACGCCATTATGGGTCTTGACCTTTTGAAGCACTTTCATGCGACAATCAGGTGCACGCCAGACGGAGTGCGTGTCATCCTATATGACAACTGCCAGCACCATAGAGATAGCCCTTCCCAGCACATGTATCCCATCTCTGAGACTGACACATCCCTACTGGACACTTTGCTATCACACTTATGGGCTAGAGCTGATTCAGACGTAGGACGAATGATGATTGACCCAGTACACGTGACAATACGACCAGACGCAATCCTACCGAAGGTACCACAGTACAAAATCTCACCAGAGGGTGAGAAAGCACTGACAGAGATCATACACTCTTTGGTAGATGCAGGGGTGGTAGAAGAAGTAGTGAGCAACGTTTGTAATACCCCATACTACCGATAATAAAGAGACAGGTAGAGGGAAATGGAAAAGCCTACCGCTTCATCATTGACCTACGGGAAGTAAACAAAATTGTTGTACCACAATACCCAGTAGTTTCCAACATCACTACCATTCTGACCTTAATTCCCTCAACTGCTACCACCTTTACCGTAATCGACCTAAAAAATGCGTTCTTCTCCATACCTATTCACCAAGACAGCCGCTATCTATTCGGATATACCCTAAATTCTCGCTCATATACATTTTGTAGAGCGCCCCAGGGGTACACAGAGAGCCCGAGCATCTATAGCCAAGCGCTTAAAAGACAGTTGGATGCCATACAATTACCAGACGGCCTGACTCTAATACAATATGTAGATGACATCCTTCTAGCAGCAGACACCAGACCATTAGCTGTCACAGCCACCATCAAACTGCTCAATTTTCTTGCCAAGAATGGTCACAAGGTCTCTCGAAAGAAATTGTAATTTTGTAAATCACAAGTAACCAACTTAGGCCACCTCTTATCCAAAGAAGGGAGAAAACTCACACCCGACAGAATACAGACAATCCTAGACACTCCTGTCCCCAGACGTCAGAAGCAGGTCCGTTCCTTGATAGGTCTCACCTACTTTTGCTGACAGTGGTTGCCGAACTTCAGCCTCATCATCAAACCCCTTCTCTCCCTCCTAGCTAAAGACATCCCCTCACCTCTCCCCTGGACCCCTAAATGTCAAACTGCCTTTAAAGTGCTACGTGATGCACTCTGTTCAGCCCCTGTCCTAGGAACCCCAGATTACTCCAAACCATTTTCCCTCTACACACACGAGAAGGAGGGATGTGCATTGTCTGTCCTAACACAATCAATTGGTAACAAGCAGCACCGTTGCGCATATTTCTCTGCCACCCTTGACCCAGTAGCCAGAGCTCTGCCAGCGTGTTTGCGTACTGTAGCAGCCGCAGCAGTATCAATACGACAAATCGAAGGAATAGTTCTCTCCAATCCAATCACTGTGTTAGTACCCCATGCGGTCGACACACTCCTGAACCAGACCAAGACAAAGCATTTGACTAGCGCCCGACTGACAGGATATGAGCTGACCTTGCTAGCTCCACACATTACCCTGAAAAGGTGCACCACCCTCAATCCGGCCACTTTGTTACCACACCCTGAAAACGATCCTGGTGTGACCCCACTACACGACTGTGTGACACTGACAGACGAACAGACATAGAGTACAGTAGACCTTAGAGACACTGCCTTTTTAGAACCAGACGGGGAACTGTGGGTGGACGGTTCCTGTATCAAACTCCCTGACGGCACCACCTCAGCCGCATACGCTGTCACCACATCCCGAACCATTCTAGAGACAGCCCGTATTACTCAATGCTCTGCCCAGGCAGTGGAACTCATTGCCCTCACACAAGCTTGTATTTTAGCAGCAGGTACGACAGTCAACATATACACCGACAGCCAGTATGCCTTTGGGGTAGTTCGCCATTTCTGGATCCTATGGAAGGAAAGAGGGTTCCTGATTTCACATGGTACACCAATCCTGCATGGAGATTTAGTCTCCGAATTGACAGAAGCAGTCCGCCCCAAGAAGCTAGCGGTGATAAAATTCCAAGCACATAAGAAGGTGACTGATCTTATTGGACAGGGAAACGCACTAGCTGACATTACTGCCCGAGCCATGGCAGAAGACAGGACTACAACACAAATGTATGTGACCAGGTCACAAGCCGAACAATGGACAGACGCTAGAACCACTGTAAGAGACATGCAAACGACAGGCACGCAGGACGAACTGACTGAGTGGGAAAGGGTGGGACTGAAGGACGAGGAAAATTGCTGGAGAACTAAAGATGGGAATAAATGGCTGTTTCCCAATGCCTACTTATTCCCTATATTGACCATGGCACATTTACCTGCACACATAGGCTCCTCCCCCATGATTGAACTGTTAACCAGAGTGTGGCATAATGCCAAGATAGCCGAATCTGCCAAACACCTAGTGCAACAATGTATAGCCTGCCTACAACACAACCCAGGGATGGGGACGGTAGTACCGCGGGGAGGGTTTGGAGTCTCTGACCACCCATTTGAAGTCCTACAAATGGATTACATCCAACTGGAAACTTGGTGCCATGGTCTGAAATATGTCCTATTGGTTGTGTGCGCTTTTAGCAAATGGGTGGAGGCATACCCCACCCGCGACAATACCGCCTTAGTCACAGCAAAGGTATTGCTCAAAGAATTCCTCCCTCGCTATGACCTTTGTAGAATTTTATGGAGTGATAACGGCCCCTACTTCGTAGCCGAGGTGATACGGAACATCCTGAGAAGGTTGGGGGTAAAACAGAAGTTTCATGCCGTCTTCCACCCGCAATCAGCAGGCCTGGTAGAGAGACACAATGCAACCCTGAAGCTAAAACTGGACAAAATAGTTGCCACAACCGGGTTAAAATGGCCCGACGCCCTCCAATGGCATTACTATTGATGCGCTCCACACCAACCACGCACAGAGTAACTCCTTATAAGGTTGTCTACGGCAGGCCTATGAGCATTTGGGCAGTTCCAAAACCAACCTCCATTAACGATGGCCCCGATATGCTAATGTCCACCTATTTGTATAAACTGACAAACTAGCTAACACTTATCCACCAACAGGTGCAGCAAGCCTTGCCAGATGTATCCAGGGCCCCAGGACATGAGATTAAACCCGGAGACCATGTCCTCGTGAAGAACTTCCAGAGGACCAAGAGTCTAGAGCCGAGGTGGACGGGCCCCTGGCAAGTCTTGATCACCGCCCGATCTGCCCCTCGAGTGGAAGGGAAGCGAAATTGGCTGCATGCCCACCACTGCAAGAAAATCCCTCCGACGCTGGGAACCCGCGAAGACGTGAAGGTGCTCGAGGAAGTTCTAACGGAAGACCGACCAGCTCTGAGTTGCTATCCACAAGAAGACACACTGCAACTCACAGAACTTCCTGACCCCACAGTTCCGTCCAAGAAGGGGTACAACCTGCGATCAATAAAAGGAGGGTGCTCCGACAACCAGGCCACTTACTGAGTCGAAAACCTCAAATCGGTAGCACAGCCAACACTACCAGGGTAAAACGCTAAGACAAAGTCTGTGGTCCTGCCAGTCACTGAGCCCCTTGAAAATGATGGAAGATATCGAACACGGGAAGAACAATCGCAAAGCCTCCAAGACCGCCAACTTGCCCAGCACAAAGACAATTGTATTTGCGGCAGTATTTCTCACCTGTCTCCTTCTAATGATCACAGTCTGGATCATTGAGGAGAATGCTCCTGCACACAGAACAATGTTTCCGACCTTGCAACCTACCACCCAGAAAGAACATTATCTGATATCACTGTCTCCGCACCTCCGAGAACGGCGCAAAGAATTTTGGAACAACTCGTTTGTACAACTGTTGCATCAGCACAGTTGTGCCACAAATGCCACCAACTGCTGGGTCGACGGACTGCTACCACATGCCACTGAACGATCGATCCCATTCATCCCTTCACCCTTTTCTGTTCATGGATCTTGCCTTGCCTGGAAGATGCTCCTCCAAGAAAGTTACAGAGACAATGCCACTTCCGATGAAACAATTGCTAATTTCTACACTAAGTTCTGGCTGAACAAAACAGGAAGAACAGCAGCTCCTTTCTGTCCTCACTCCACCAGCGCGACGTTCCCAATAAATTTCCCTTCCAAAGAGCAAGTGGAAATCCAAGTTTTCAACAATCCTGTCAGAACAACCTTTTCCTACCTCAAGAAAAGAACCGCTGCAACGCTGACTGTGGCCCTATCTGTGATGAACGTCTCAGGCCTTGTGTGCATCAAAGGTCATGGGACTAAAAATGTGGGACACAGCACGTGCAATATAACAAGGACTCTGAACACTGCCGACCCTCCAGCAATTGTGGCCTCACCCAACATTTACTTTGTCTGTGGAACCAAGGCCTACACCTGGCTCCCACGAGGCTGGGGAGGCGCGTACTACATCACCTTTGTTCTACCACCAACCTACACGGCCCCTGCAGAGCATCATCGAGAAAGGCATTCCAAAGACACTGACCAAGCAGACTCTGCTGCTTCTCAGTTCCTTGATGCCGCGAAAGGGCTTGTTCCGCTATGGGGACCAATGGCATACAGCAGAGCCATCGGGCACCTTACTCAGACAGTTGAAACTGCCCTGAACATCACAGCTGGCGTCCTCACCAACAACACTGCCGAGCTTCAGGCAGTCCGTCTGGTGGCCCTACAAAATCGTATGATCCTAGACGTGGTACTAGCGGACCGTGGAGGAGCATGTTGCATCATCGGTGCCAGCAGCACATACGTCCTTGACATTTCACCTTCTGTTTATGAAGCTATTGAGCATCTCCACAGACTGTCTTTGGAAATCCATCAAGGAACAGAGACTTGGGCACCCGGAAATTGGCTTTGGGGTATCCGGGGCTGGAAGTTATCAATGACCCTCTTGATCCCAGTATTGGCAATATGTGGTTGTTGTTTATGTGTGCACTGTATACCGCCTCTGTGTTCCCTTTTTATAAGCACCTTGCGCCCTAATACTGTGGAAACTCAGCTGACAAAAATGAGACTGCTATATGAACAAGAGATACAGGACATTATGGGGATTGAAATAAACTGACAAGCTGGCTAGTCATGTTCAAAGGGTGGAATGTGAAACCTGGGCCGATAATCATGAACATTACCTGCACCATCTTGCCCGATGATCCTTTTCTACGCGCACATAGGCCGTAGCCATTTTGATCGACCGCAACCATTTTGTGTTCTGTTGTTCACCTCTGTTTCACCTGCACTAACACAAGTATCTGTATAACCCTCTGACCGACTTGGTATGTGTGCTAATGGCCATAATCTAGCGGACATGCCCACGTTTGATGTTAGCTTCAAAGAGACATTCTATTGCCACCACAAACCTCTGCCCTCCTTGTTCCTTCCCATCCCCGTGCAGATAACCAAAGATTGTAAATACCAAAAGGTCCCGCACTAACCTGGTTTATTTCATCCCAAAGAATGCACCTCCCGATGGACAATGGAACTTGTTTTCCTATCAACAGTAAAAGACGTTAAACCCTGACCAGCCTCGCATGTTCTCGACCCTGAGGCAAAGGCCAGCTTCCCGATAAGCATCATACGTCCGACTGTTTATTATTGGGAGGGTACGAACCAACTTGTCCGGAATGTATGGTATCTTGTCCAGGGCGGGGGGTACCAAGCTTACATGACACCGCTCATAAAGATTGTATTGTCAATACACTGTATAAAAGTAGCCTGTTGTAGAGTTGAAGTTGGAACACCTCCCTGAGAGACATCCCGGTGTCTGCAGTAGACGTGCTTCCCTCTGGAGAAATAAACCTTGTTCTTGTTTTCCAGTTTCCAGCGCCTGCCTCGTTATTTTCATAGAATCGAAGGTGAATTAAAGGTGACAAGCCAAGCAGCTTCGGGGGTCTCAAAGGGGGCTGCTTTTCCATACTGCCACAATTTAGTCCATTTAAGCTGGCTACTTTCCCTATACTACTTTCAAACAACTTCTACTGGCCTTGTTTGGTCGACCATGTTGATAGCAGAATTCTGTGGAAGTCTCACCTAAAGTTTAATTTGTCCTGATGATGACTTCCTCCAGTTTCTACCAAAAGTCGAACCGTTACCTGTTATAAAAAATTTATAAAACACACAACTAATTTTAACAAATCTTCCCTTGACAATCTGATCACAATCATTGTATTGATAGAAAAGACAGTATTTTTGTGAATTCCTAAGTATTCCACCCATTTATTAGACTTTGTGTGGTTTTGCACCACTAGTCACTGCGCTGTCTGCACTTATTTTGTTCACTGATTGCAACCATACTTGTATATATATATATATATATATATATATATATATATATATATATATATATATATATATATATATATATATATATATTAAGCTCTGAATTAACCAGACCTCTGAAGTCATTACATCCTATAGGCGATGCTGGTGAGACACGATTGCGGCTTGGATGTGGTTTGTCTTCTTATTCAGGGCCAGATGTAGGTAAAATCAGTTTTGCGAGTCCTTAATAGCGATTTTTAGCGAATCACTATTAAGGACTCGCAAAATGGAATGTATGTAGGATTCACAATAATAATTGTGATTCCTTTATATTCCTTAATTGCGAATTGCAAATTGCGATTTGTAATTGAGGAATACCTTCCCATTCATTCCGATCGGCCTAGAGGCCCATAGGAATTTATGGGAATTGTGCACGCAATTTGCGAGTACCTAATGGGTACTTGGAAATTGAGTGCGCAATTTCAAGGGTGCAAGGGTTCCAAAAGGACACCCTGTTGCGCCCCTGAAATGTGCATCTGTGCACATGTGGCACTTTGAATATAGCAAAACAGTGCTTTTTTAAAGGAAATCGCAAATTACCACCAACTTGAAGTTGGTGGTAATTTGCGATTCCTTAAGGCAATATCGCAATTTGGGATTCCTACTAGCATAGCATTTAGGGAATCGCAAATTGCGATTCTCTAAATGCTTGCGAGTAGGTATTTGCCTTCCTACATTGCACACAGCTGAATTGCGATCGCAAACGCTGAAATTCTGCGTGACAGACAGCTGTGCATGTGATGGTGTCCACCACTCTTGTATGGGAGGGGCTGAGGTTTCCTTTTCATCTGGGGTGGGCGTGGTCCTGCACCATGTTCCTTGGCTACCATTGCAGCGTGGGCCAATCACTGGTCGAGGTTCATAAACCATCAGTTGGGGCGGAGCTGACATCACCTGTGACCCCTGACCTCGAGGTCACCAGAGGTGTGCGCCCCCCTGATGACGCGCCTCGGAGCCTTTGGCAGGGGCGACTGTCCCCTAAGCTGCGGCTCTCATAAGCTAATGTCTAATGCTGTATTTAAAGCCCGCCAGCTCTTAGAAAATTCACACAGAGACATGTTTGATTTATGATATGAGTCAATTACGCTTCTCTGCCAAAATGCATAAAAGGTAGAGGCTGATGAGCGAGCGCGAGGCAGCGGCGCTCTATTTACATAATGGATCTGTTTCCTCGACAGGCCGAGATGTCTCTATTAACCTCCGGGGCTCGCACCGGAGCCGCAGCCTGGCAAGGTCCCCGGCTCGCACTGCCAGGGAGCGGGCATCACTGCGGCGGGCACCGCGGCCTCGGCGGGGAGGGGGCTCGGTCTTCGGATCCGGGTCACGGGGTCAGGCTCCTTTTCATGCAGTGACACCTCAAGAGAGGGGACTGAATGAGTGCCCTCTGTCCTTCCAGTGTCCTCAAAGTGAGGAGGGACACGAAGGGAAACGTCCACCTAGCATCTTTCTACTAACCTATCTACCTACCTATCTACCTATCTATCTACCTACCTATCTATCTAACTACCTACCTACCTATCTACCTACCTACCTACCTATCTATCTACCTACCTATTTCTTTATCTATCTATCTATCTATCTATCTATCTATCTATCTATCTATCTATCTATCTATCTATCTATCTATCTATCTCTCTATCTCTATCTATCTATATATCTATCTGTCTGTTTGTCTGTCTGTCTATCTCTCTCTCTCTCTCTCTCTCTCTCTCTCTTCTCTCTCTCTCTCTCTCTCTCTCTCTCTCTCTCTCTCTCTCTCTATCTATCTATCTATCTATCTATCCATCTATCTATCAAATCAGAATTCCGCCCATCCTCTCAGGGTTCCATTTTACTCATCCATCCATCCATCCAGACTTGTCTCCCCTGAGGGAGTATCACAAGCCCAAGAATCCTTCTGCATTCGCTCATTTTTTCCTCTCAGGACCCCTCCCTGCTGTTTTTCCTGACTATTTCGTCCCTGCACTTTGAACTCTCAGCTCTGACTGTTTCTGCTGTTTATGGATAATATTCCTTTTGAATAATCCCTTATTTACCCGTGCCTAGAGGCTCATACAAGCACTGAAGACGCAGTTCACAGCATTGCTTTCGCCTTTTCTTCTTATGCTTCACTTATGCAATGTTCGCCCAGCAGCACTGAATGCAGCATATTGTGCAGTGAGAGTTTATTTTCAGATGAGGTCCCACCTGCTACCATCTTCTGGACCCCACCCCCCAATCCCCAGGCCCCTGCGTGCCTGTGTTAGCATAATCCAGAGCCATTGTGGGATTCTTTACACAGAGTCACACAGGGCCTGGTCAGTTCTCTTTACTGTGCTGTCTCTTAGCAGCGGCTTGGAGTGATTCAACATAGATGGCTGCATGTTAAGGGAGACATGTAGTCCCCCCAGGAAGGAGAGCCCCTAGCGTGGCACAGGGTTTTCTAACACCGCAAGGGCGGACAGACCTGTTTGCAGCAGTGGGCCTTGTTATGCCTCATGGGAGAGGCCTGGTACCCGGTGGGCAGTGTGCCAGGGCATTTAAACTCTGAAAGAAGCAGCAGGCCCTCAATGCTGGCGGCCCTCGGAGATTGATTCCTGGCCCTGCAGCAGAGTTCAGCATGTTTCTTTCAAAAAAGAGAATTCCTTCCCGCCAGCAGGACTCCAGGCTGCCTTTACCTCAGGGCTTTTCAGCTCTGAGCCAGGCCAGACATCAAACCCCCAATCTTTGCAAAGGTTTCAGAGTTCATCAAGCCTCAACTCATCCAGAAATTCAGATGTCAAATCATTTATTGTCAATCAATTACAATTAGACAATATATATATATATCATAAAATGTAATGGTCATGAACAAGAAAAATAAGCAATAAAAAAATAGTAAAAAGAGTTATGCAGATATTTCAATCAAAGCTTTCTCAACATACAAAAAGCAATTCACCTGGATAAGACCATCTTGGAGCAACACTCGTCCATAGCTCCCAAAATATGAATAGCAACATCCATGTGCTCAACCACGCTGTATGATATATGCACGTTTTCACCACTCAGCGCATAGCCCACTGCGTCTTTCGCTTTGCCCTGAATCCGGTCCTAGGATGCTTGTTTCCAGTCCAGGGAGGACCTGGCCTGGCAGTTTGGACTGGACTGTTCCCATTGGGCGCAGGGTCAACACTGATTTGCATACGGCCAGGTCTAAACTGGAATGGCATGGAGAGCAAAAACACGATGGAATTAAGCCCATATCTGTGTACTGGGGTGAATATATGACATTGTTCAACATTCTGTCCATCAATTGATCTTTTTGCAATTGCCACCCGAGTGGGACGGGTATGCTCAGACGTGAGTCCTGTGCTCTCCATGCCACTGGAGTCAAGCTATCCAGGCTGAAGAAGGCTGAAAGCCCGAAACCGCTCCTAGGATGCTTGTTTCCAGTCCAGGGAGGACCTGGCCTGGCAGTTTGGGCTGAACTGTTCCCATGGGGCACAGGGTCAAGGCTGATTTGCATATGGCCGGGTCCAAACTGGAATGGCATGGTGAGCAAAAAAACTATGGATTTAGGCCCAGATCTCTGTACTGGGGTGAATGTTTGACATTGTTCCGCATTCTGTCCACCAATTGTTCTTTTTGCATGTAACATATCATGACAGCATAACATTTGGGGCAGAGTGCTGATTATAAAAGCATTTCTGTGGAACGTTTTTAGAATAGGAGAGTTACAGTGTTTGTTTGGGTCTTTGATAGTGTCTTCCCAGTGGTAACATGAGTATGAGTGTACAAGTTTAACACACACTGTAGACACTGGACCAGTCCACACGGTCTTAGTATTGCCTGACAAAACCAATCAGCATTTCTGTGAGGACCATTGCACTGTGGAAACCAGTACAAGTAGTCTGTTTAGGTGCTTTCCAGCAAATGCAAAAAAAAAAAATAAAGGCACAGTTATATGTCCTTTGCCCCACTCCACAACCTACCTGAGTAGTAAATACACACCCCATCATGGTCAATGGCCTGTCCTGGTAGATACAGGTATGACTTGGGAGGGGTGTGTGTGGGTGCTGGGGTGACTGCTGTGCTCGGTGAAGTTCATGTGTTGACTTGGAGGTACTCAGCTTTGATTTATGAGCCAAAGAGGGCTAAGGGTATTGGTTAGGTCAGTGTATTAGTAAGGCAACAATGGCAGACTGAATGCTTTCATTTCCAAAGACTCAGAACCCCATGTCGATCGAGTCTCTCACCTTTGATTCATGTTCATCTTCCCAGCCTGCCAAATGCCGCCCATAAACTTCAGTTCCAACCCGTATCCTGCAAACTGAGCTCCCCTCTGCAGAACTCTAAACCACTGACCTAAATGGGTTCACTCTCCCCAAAAAGTGTTCATCCTCCTCCTTGGAGAGTCAGCGGGTTGAGAAGTATGGCATGGTGCCCCCATTCACTCTTTCTGACTCCCTCACTCAAGATGGCGTTCAGTGGGTTGAGAAGTATGGCATGGTGCCCTCATCCACTCTCTCTTACTCCCTCACTCAAGATGGCGTTCAGTGGGTTGAGAAGTATGGCATAGTGCCCTCATCCACTCTCTCTGACTCCCTCACTCAAGATGGCGTTCAGTGGGTTGAGAAGTATGGCATGGTGCCCTCATCCACTCTCTCTGACTCCCTCACTCAAGATGGCGTTCAGTGGGTTGAGAAGTATGGCATGGTGCCCTAATCCACTCTCTCTGACTCCCTCACTCAAGATGGCGTTCAGTGGGTTGAGAAGTATGGCATGGTGCCCTCATCCACTCTCTCTGACTCCCTCACTCAAGATGGCGTTCAGTGGAATGAGAAGTATGGCATGGTGCCCTCATCCACACTCTCTGACTCCCTCACTCAAGATGGCGTTCGCTTCTGAAATAATGGCCCTGGTGCACAGAGCGTTTTCTCCCTGTATCTACTGAACATTGTCTATTTTCCTTGCCAAGGTGCTCCCGCCTCACCTGGTGGATCCGGAAAACAACCATTTGCATTGGGAGGATCACCCTCAACAGGTATAAAGTCTGTCATAAAAAATGAGTTATCAGAACGTAAGAGTACAGTTTGTAATGTAGGTATGTGTTGACTCGCACCAAAAGATAGGCCTTTATTTAGAACATAAATCTCATATTGGTTTTTTCTGAAATATTAGCAACTCATTTTTCTGCTGTGTGTTCTGTTGGCGCATCTGGAATCTTGTTTTTACTCCTTCATGTGTTGTTTGTTCTTCACGTTGTTTTGTTCTGTCGTCCTGTTTTTCTTCGCCCGCTGTCTCTCTGCCTCCAGTATGCTGGCAGTTCTTGTTTCTTGCTACTAAGGTCATACTGGTTAGTCAGACTTTCAGAAAAGGATGACTATTTTCTACTCAGAGAGGTTTCTCCAGTATCAATGCTTGCATTGGTTTGTGAGCCACTGTTTGCCTGATAATTCCCAGCACTTGTAAGGGGTATGACCGATTCAAGTTTTGTCTATTCTTCAGCATCTTTTAGAATTTTGGGGCATAGGAATACACTTGCCCTATTCTATAGTCCCGTCTAGCTCTCCTAAATCTGCTGATTTTCCTATTTTCTATCTCATCCTGGCACTTAGTTAGTGTAGCTTCTAATATTTCATGTTTGCTCATTGTGCCTTGTTCTAATTTAAGATTAGATATTGCAAGTTTAACATCATCCATCTCTTTTTGCAACTATTGCATTTTGCATTCAGCCTGCTCTATCATTTGTTTTATTAACCTCCTTGATGCCTTATTAAGGGTAAGTTCCAATCCTTCTACCTATGCATCATTTATATCCTTTACTGCGGGGAAGGTATTGATTCTTAACCCACGGAGGATCCTATTTACCTCAAGATGCTTTAGTAATATTGTTACATCCAGCCATTTAGATGATTCCCTTTTTATTAAACTCTCTAGTTTGAAAAACAATTATCCTGGCTCCTTAGGGTGGGCATTAGTTTTATCATTGCTATCCATTGCGGACTCTGTGCCTATTTAATGTATACCGTTGGCTACTTCCTTTCTTCTAACAAGGAATGTAGACATTTCTTCAGTATCGCGCCCTTGTAATTCCTCCAAATATTTGAATATGAGATAATATAGGGGCTCACAAAATATGTTTGGCTGAAACTGTGTGTATGCAGTGAGTCTGAATTAGTACCCAAGAACTATAAATGATAATCATTTTGGGAGCCAATCAAGGTGCCCTTTCGAAGCTCATTAGGTACTGAATTTAATAATGATGTATTAACGTAAAGATTATATATACGGACCTCAACCATTGATTTTTGAAATGCTTTCTGAAATGCAATAATAGAGAGAATACAATTGTATAATTTACATGTTTCCAGTCTATCAAAGGTATTGCTGAGATAAGACTAAAATAGTGATACCTCATTTGTTATGTGTTTACATATGCAAGTCAGAGCGGTAAGTGGCTTAATAGAGTGCACCAGGCATTGAAAATCACAAACTCCCATTTTGGTTCATATTTAAATATTTTAGGTATCAATCTCTTCATTGCTGCTGTACTACAAGAGATTGTACCTTTGTGTATTTTTATATTTTCTCCCTGCCCCTTCCCAACATTTTTCTAAATCATGTGATTTAGAATCTACCTAGAATGGGAAGGATTAAAATGAAAGGGAATGTAGAAATATTAATATATGAACTGCTATTATCACCTATACCTTTTCAAACATTTTAGGGACATTGTGCTGAAAAACGCTAATTTTTACAGAATTATCTTAGATTGGGCGCACATGCAATTCTCCTGGGAAGGTCAGCCTTGCTTGGCACATCACAAAATCACTGGAACACTTCATGAGTTCCCTCACAAAGTGCATTGCTTTTTAGCACATTGAAAGGATAGTTGTGCTGATATTAGAATTTTGATTAAGGTTGTTTGAAGAAGAGACCCCCCCTCCAACTCAACCAAATGTCATTGAGAGTTTTGGGCTAAAATTCTGCCATTCGGGGCAGGTGTTACTCCCCATCACTTTCACAGACAATCAGCAGCCACTGTCAAAGAGCGGGTTCTATAGCCATTTCCAGAGAGGAATATAAATGGGGCGTGGCAGATGGCACTACACAAGCTTCAGGTGTAAAAGAAGTAGGTGTGGCCTCTTGCTTTCTCTTCTTAAAGTTTCCTGGTTTCTGGTCTGCTGACCCTGTAGGTGCCGTGTCTGAACTGGCCATGTCTGAACTGGGGTGGCTGAGTGAGCTAAAAAATGGTGATGGATTAAACCCAGATCAGTTGACTGGGGGTGAGTGTTTGATTTGCTCAAACGCTACATCCATCATCCCCTTTTGTATCGTTTTGTTCACCCTAAGTTGGCAGGGTATGCTCAGACGTAAGTCCCTTGCTCACTTGGCCACTGGATTCAAGATAGCCTGGCTGATGAGGATTATGAATCCGAAACCGGTCCCAGGATGCTTGTTTCCGGTCCAGGGAAGACATGGCTTGGCAGTTCGGGCTGGACTGTTCCCATGAGGCACAGGGTCAGTCTGATTTGCATATGGCCATGTCTGAACTGGGGTGGCTGAGTGAGCTAAAGAATGGTGATGGAATAAACCCAGATCAGTTGACTGGGGGTGAGTGTTTGATTTGCTCAAACGCTCCGTCCATCATCCCCTTTTGTATCGCTTTGTTCGCCCTAAATTGGGAGGGTATGCTCAGCCGTGAGTCCCTTGCTCACTTGGCCACTGGATTCAAGATAGCCTGGCTGATGAGGATTATGAATCCGAAACCGGTCCCAGGATGCTTGTTTCCGGTCCAGGGAAGACATGGCTTGGCAGTTCGGGCTGGACTGTTCCCATGAGGCACAGGGTCAGACTGATTTCCATATGGCCATGTCTGAACTGGGGTGGCTGAGTGAGCTAAAGAATGGTGATGGATTAAACCCAGATCAGTTGATTTGCTCAAACGCTCCGTCCATCATCCCCTTTTGTATCGTTAGTCCCATTGAAGCACTGATTTAGAATTTTGGCGATAGCGTCCGATGTGGGTCCCACTACTCACCTTCGTGTAGATGATACACCTGGTTTTGAGGAGGATGCAAGTGGCCAGATGGAGCCAGTGAAGATCTCTGCAAGTGTTACTCTGTCAGAGTTCCCAGAATGCCTTGACGGTTTCTTGATTGTGGCTAGCCGACTAGCAATGTCTCGCAGCAGTCGCTGCGCGCTAGGACAAGCTATTGCAGAGCATTATGAATTTACATATGAGTGGTGTTTCTGAAGCTCTTCTTGCGGTCCATATGTAAGCCAAGAGACTTGGTGCTACTGATGACACACGGTGTGAAGTCTTCTCGCTGCAGCCATCTTCCAACCTGATGTAGTTTGCAGGCAGTAGCAATGAAGATGAGCTAGATGTTGGTAGGATTAAAAATGAAACTGTATCCTTGTCTGGTGTAATCCTTATAGCTAGGTTTCATCTACACCGCGCCAAATGCTTGGTCTACCTCACATCTCACAGGTGCGAAACAAATCTATACATGGCTTGTAAATTTCCTCATAGTAGACCACACAAATATCTTCATAGGAACAAATCAGTTCTGTGCATCCCTTCTTATTTGCATTTAATGGAACTCACATAGACTTTAGGGTGTGAGTAATTTTCTGGCTTACTTGTACATTGCATACAGATGGACCAAATAAATATTTTTCCAAGAACTGAGTAATGCATAATATTCCTTGTACAAGAATCTTTGTAAGATCTCAAACATATCTTTCTGGGAACTGAGCACGGCTCTTTATTCCTTTTGAAATCGCACTGAGGTTGAGGTTCTTGCGAAAGAAATGTTTCACCAGCTTCATGTAAAATCGTAGCCGAGTTGACCTTGCACTACTTTCTTAAAAGCTGTGTAGTTCTCTGTGTTCTTTGTTAAACTACATCTCTGTGGACATCACAATACTTTCAATGGTACGGGATAAGTTCCAACTTTCCTCACAATATAAATCAGGGAGGACCTCTCTGTAAGCACTAAGCATTCTCCTCTGGATCATGACTGGCATAGAATACTAATCGTCAAAAAGAAGGGAGAGTGATCAATTGATCAATCGGACACTATTTACCACTCAGAAGGGTGGAAGGTCCAGTATCAGCCTGTGCCCGCGTCAAGCATAGGTAAACAAAGTGGGTTGCTGAACTGTTCCTTAGGAAAAGAGGAATTAAGTGTATCTGGCGTGACCGGAGGTGTAGATGTAATACTTTTGGGCATCCATTTTGTTGGATGTATTTGCCTCACACACCCATAAGGGTGTCATGCTTCATCATAGGCGTTGCTCCTCGTCGGGGAGGCGGTGCAATCCCCGACGGGCTCACCTCTGAGAGGGGCTCTTTGGCGGAGATCTTTTATATCCAACTGCCTTATGGTGAAGTGCGGGTGTGTGGGTGGAGTAGCAAGTTGCCTAGGGGAGTGATTTAAAATGTAGCAGGGGGTGCCGAAAACCACGTTACAATTAAATACACCACGCGCAAAGCATTTTATAAAACACATAGGACAAGACATCGCACACGCAACCACCATAGTCCCTGTATGCCCTATAGCTAGCGGTCAGTTGGTTCTCAACACAGCTAACTTTTACTAACAACCACACACATCCTAAAAATGCATCAGATTTACATTACACTAGTGAAATTTACATAATTCCTGAATTTCGTGTTAAGCAAAATTGATTGAAAATTTAATAATACAACTTTGTGTAATTTGCACCTATCGGAGACTGATTCACAGAGTATTACAGATATGTTGAACTTGTCTCCAACTGGTATTTTGCATTCTTGTTTAAAGGTGCCCCTCAGGTGAAAAAGATCATACAAGTTATTGGCAAACCACATGTAACTCTAAAAGCGTAATATTGTGTAATTTAATAACATGCTCCTTGGGTTTTGTGAAATGTAACCAAAAAATGAGTCAATTTATCACATCCTTACTTCAAACAGAACCATACAATAATATATTGCAGAAATAAACATACAAACATTAGGCAGAACACAATATATACACCTAACACAGCAGTGGTACCACGTTTACACACAACTGAGCATGGAAAAAGACACAAAAACTCACAGAAAAAACAATGTGAATCTAGTCTGGGTATTTAATTGTAATTCACGTTTGGGACAGGAGTGAGACACAACTACTCTTTGAACAAGATTGAACATCAGATCAAACAGAGAACATGGAGTGAGGTGATGAAGAGACCCAGGGAAGGTGTCCTAGTGAGGGAGAATTTGAGAAATAGATAAAGGGTAATATAAGGAAGATATTTCCAGGAAACAGAAATAGAGATATGTCCAAGAATCAGATGAACAGAGGGCTACAACTATTGCAGTCACTGAACGACAAAAGAACAAACAGACATGAAATAACACGCATAAGAGGCAAGTCTAATATCACATGCATTGTCACGGCTTTGTGTGATATTAGACAGTCTAACTGAACCCATTGGCTAAGATATATACTATTATAAGATGCTGCCCAATGAGGGGCTGAGGAGCTGTAATATATATGAATACTACATTTTATCACTTCTGATGCTATCTCTGTCTTGGCCAAATTATTCAATTATTCAATTTATCGGATCCTTCAATTTCTGAGTTATCTCCCCACAGGCTCTTAACCGAAGATAAAGCCGTGCATCTAAAGCACATCACACTTTTCATCTCATAGACATTAGGGCAGTGTGGGAAAGGGGTGTTTCTCCTTTTTTTTTAACACGTTTGAAGACTGCTCGCTGCTTGTGTCACATTGGCCTGACCCACAGTGTGCAGAATCCATTTATTGTGAATGTTGTACACCCGCATGAATGCAATAAAATAACAGCACACGCCTGCGAAGGTGAGAATATTGAATATAAAAATGGTATTTACAGTCTGTTCTTTTCTTCCTACTCCCTTCACAGTAAAGAGACCAGCATTCAAGAAAGCGCGTCCATTCATTTATCACTAGGCGCCAGGAGCAGGCGGGTCTTTCCTCCAATGATTATTTATACAACGAGAATGCCAAGTTGTTGTTAACCATACATTTGCATAAAACACGAACAGTGTGCCAAGCATACATCAATAAGCAAGGCAGGCATAGACTCCAGAAAAAGGAACTGTCATGCATACGGCTGTATCTTCCTGTCCCAATCTTCCTGTACCAATGCAGAAGTTTCCTTATAGTGTCGCAATGGTGCAAGACGTTAATGTCCGTCTCTTGAAAAGTAGATATATAGTCAGAAAATGTTGTGGGTCCAAGAGTATCGTGATACAGAAAATCTCAAATAAGAACATTGTTTTTTAAGAGTTTAATATAATTTTTTCGAACTCTGTATATAATGTTGATTATTATTTTGTAATGTTTTATGTTTTTGATAATTAATGTTCGCTTTAGTAGATCACATTTTTTAGTAGTTGTTTTATTGTTTCCATTACATTTTTAAAGTGCTGTTTTAGGGTTTATTAATTTTTTTCATATTATTTGTGGATTTTTGGTTTTGTAGGGTAGAATGATGAGAACACATTTAAAATCATTTTTTAAAAGCCTTTTTACAATTTTTAAAATATAAAAGGTTAAAAAAATGAAGAAATATGTAAATTACGTGTTACTTTATTAAATTGATAGTCACAATTATTGTATGTTATTTATTAATTATACTGTTATGTACATTTGTAATTGATCAATTTAAATTTTTTTTATAATTGCTACTTTTTAATTTTATTTAGAAATTAAGGTAATGGATTATTTAAATTATTTATCAGAATAAAGTAATTTTTGTGTGTATTGTGTTTTATTTTTTTAAATATGTATATTTATATTTTGGGTTATGGTTTATTTCACTGTTTTATTATCATTTCACAGTTATTTGTGGGTTGTTGTGATGGTGGACAAGTATGGTTAATGTGTTTTTATTGTAACTCTTTAGTGTTTTTAATTTATAAATATTGCTTAAATTGGCACATTTTTGCTATGTTGGACTGTTTAACTAATTCTATGTTTGTTTCAAATAAAAATTCAACATATTAATGATTTGTTTATTTTTACATTAATTTTAATATTGTCAACGTTAGATGCATTTTATAATATTTTTTTGATTTTTTGTAACACATTCTCTTCTGTTGCTTGGTTTGGAGTGGGGCAGTAAATGTAATCCATCCAAGGTCCAGAGTTCTCCTTGCTGTTGCTTAGGTTGGAGTGGGAATAGTAAAAAGCACTGCTCCAAAGTCCGATACTTGCACCTATGTTCCTTAGATTGGAGTAGAAATAGGAAAACTAACACCACCAAAATCCAACTCTTTCCCTACTGTTGCTAAGGTTGGAGTGGGTATAGGCAGTTTCAACCCTCCAAAGTCCAAAGCTATACCTATCGTTGCCTATGTTTATTTTATTTATAAAGTTTTATATAGCGCAAACTTGATCCCGAAGGATATCGGAGCGCTTTACAATTTGAGGCAAAGGTAACAAATCAAAACATTAGTCTAACATGGGGAATCTAATATGAATGAAAGAAGTGCAGGTGCTGTCCATTGAGAATGAAAGGAGAGCTGGTGCTCGCCCCTGTGAATGAAAGAAGTGCAGGTGCTGTCCCCTGTGAAGGAAAGACGTGCAGGGGCTGTCCTTTGTGAATGTAAGAAGTGCAGGTGAAGTCCCCTTGTGAATGCAAGAAGTGCCAGTCCTGCCCCCTGTGAATGAAAGAATTGCAGGTGCTGTCCCTTGTGAATGTAAGAAGTGCAGGTGCTGTCACCTGTGAATGAAAGAAGTGCCAGTGATGTCCCCTGTGATTATATGCTAAAGAGCATATAGTACTTTCACAAAAGTGAAACTGAAAAAATTAGCAAGCAGTAAGAGAGATGATGATTTTGGGATCCTCCCTAACCTAGGGAGAGAACCAAGCAGATGCCTTGAAAACAAAAAGCACATCTTGTTGAACGATTCAGCGGTGGTCCCATCCTCTTAGGCCCTGCAAAGCATTATGGCATGAGATTAGCAGTGGGCAGTGAATATTATAGTATCCAATATCAAAATAATACTACAAAGAGCTGCAGTTCAATTAGTCGTTACTAGATGTCCCTCATGAGTCAAATGCAAATGCTTGATGATAGGGTTTTAATGCTTTGCATTTGACTCGTGGGGGACATCTAGTAACGACTAGTGGAACTGCAGCTTGATGTGAGAATAAATTCAATGCTTTCGCATTTGAGGATGGTGTTGATTTAGCTTCTAAATTGCGGAGTGCAAATTAGTACAAACTATAGTACTATGCCCAGGGTGATTAAAAACAAAGGGCCAGATGTAGGTGGCCATTTACCGACCAGTAACGGCCGATTTCGGCCATTACCGACCGGTAAATGGTCATTCCTGATGTAGGTGCCTTATTTTACCGATTCGGTAAATTTACCGAATCGATAAATTTACCGAATCGGTAAAATACCGAATCGGTATTTTTACAGATTCTTAACTTTGAGATGTAGGTGGGACTCTTCTGAGTCCCACAGGCATTACTGAATCGGTATTTTACCACCCAATCCTATTGGGTGGTAAAATACCTAATACAGGTGTGATTGCACATCTGTGCATGCACACCTGTGCAATGTGACACACATACATGCCCTTAGGGCATGTCTGTGTGCCACATGGCACACAAGTCTGGAATTGGGGTGCCAGAGGGTGTCAAAGTGACACCCCCTGCACCCTTGCAACAATCAAAATTTTTCCCGAATCGGAAAATACCGATTTGGTATTCCACATTGATTCCTATGGGCTTCAAGGCCCATAGGAATCAATGGGGATACCGATTCGGTATTTACCAAATCGGTAAATACCGAATCTTACCGATTCGGTATTTACCGATTCTGAATTACCTACATTTCCCCCCCTCTAATTTACCACTTCTTAAATACCGAATCGGTATGATTCGATATTTAAGAAGTGGTAAATTAGAATTACCTACATCGGGCCCATAGTTTTTAGTTTCAGGATGTCCTGTTTTTGATGAGGCAATCTGGGTATCTAGGCCAATTTTGGCATAATTCACTAGATGAAAGCCTTGGTGTGTCAATCCCCAAAAGAGATCTATTGTGACATCAGTCACTAGTTCAGACCTTTTAGGGATGTCAGACCCAGAAGTAAGCCTGTTCTCTTGTGACGAGATGAGTCCTGCTCTGATATTCACCGCAATACCTATTGTGTTTACATCCAATCAATAGTTTCTATTCTGATATCATTCACTGAATGAAACCAATTGTGATATCATTCCAGAGATGACATAATTGTGAAATCATTCACTAGGTAACGTGACATAGTGTGACCTCAACCACAGATGGGACATATTTTGATAGAATCATCGAATAAGCTCTATTGTGATATTATTCACTAAAACAAACCTACTGTGACAGCATTCCTTAAATGAGACTGACTGCGATACCATTCACCCAAAAAGATTTAGGGGTCGATTCCTATCCTGGAAAAAAAACGCCTGTACGATTCGTATTCGGATCCCTCTCCGTACGAATCGTAGACATGCCGTACGACCCGACGAGAACGATCCGGACCGGGGTATGAAGACGCGATTCGTACGGTCCACATCAGGAAAGGGCGATTCGTAGGGAAAAGCAACAATCACATACACACCGTTCGGTCCGTACACCCCATGATCGCAGGGTACGGTGCGTACCCCTGCGATCATGGGGTGTATGCATCGTACCCCTGCGATCGCAGGGTGTACGCACCGTACACCCAGCGAACATGGGGTATGGTCCGTACACCCCATGATCGCAGGGGTACGGTGCGTACACCCCATGATCGCAGGGGTACACACCGTACCCCGCGATCATGGGGTGTACGGACCGTACCCGGATGGGGCCCTTGCATACCTGTTCCGGGGCGAACTCTGCTTTTACGGCTGTTTTCAGCTCCCGTAGAAAAAGGGTAGTACGGTGCGTACCCGACACAAAACGTACTTGCTGGGTCGGAAAAACCAGCCATGAACCGTACAGATGTCGCGTACAGCAGGTTCCGAGGGAGATTCGTACGGGGATTTGATTCTTACGGTCTCTGTATGATTCGTACGGAGTCCAGCTCCTGGTACGAATCGTACTTCGTCGTACATATGGGGGACGTTGCAGGGTATGATTCGTACGAGAAAAACGCTCCGAACGGCTATTCAGAGCGTTTTTTTCCGAATCGGAATCGACCCCTTAGTGTGACACTATTTATCAAATGAGATCTATTGAGATATTCTCTCAGGGACACATCATGACAACATTCATCAGATGTGGCCTAGTGTGACATAGATTATAAGATGTAACTTACTGTGATACCTTCATCAAATGTGGTATAATTCAATGAACTAGAGCTAGTGTGGCTTTCACTTAATGAGAACGATTGTGATATCCTTTCGCTTAAAAGTACTGTGACATTAAGCATGGGCGGAAAATCCGTTACGCTCGCGGATTTTGCGGATTTTCTGTAAATTCGCAATCCGCGAGATTCGCGAATTTCCCGCAAAATCCGCAAATCCGCGAGCAGCGGATTTTATGGCTTGCTCGCACTGTTCGCGTGAGTTCGCGGCTTCCCAGTTCAACTTCGCGCCCCGCGAATAAGCGCTAAATTGCAGAAATACGATCTTAGCAAAACTGAAACTACTTACCAGGTTCAAAAGTTCAAGCTCACCATTAGTAGCCATTTCCTGTAGTGCTTCCTGAGGGGCCCCTCCAGAGTTCAGTTGCCTACTTGCAACTATTATGTGACCCTGCTCTGACCCTCAGAATAGTTACACAAAGGTCCTGAATTACAGCTAAGGCAGACAAGGAGGAGCCAGGCTGGAAGTTCAAATCCAGTGACACATTAATCAGCCCCTAATTCATTATTGTCAGTTGGGGCAGGGCAGGTGTTGTAACTAATTTTGCAACAATGAAAGCACTTAGCAAGTGCAAAAGATCACTAATCAGGAAGCACTAAGGAAGCAGGTGCCAGCTAAAAAAATATTCTGTGACACATTAATCAGCCCCAAATTAATTCAGGTCACTTGAGGCAGGGAAGGTGTGCTTTGCTTCGCCACAATAATGTACACTGGACAACCAGAGGGTGCTGTGATGAAACAGAGGGTGGCATGGGTGGGCCAGAGGGTGCATGAGTAGTCAGAGAGTGGCAGTGGTGACAGAGAGTGGCAGTGATGAAGAAGAGTGTCCCAAACAGGCTGGACACGTAGAAACAACAAGTTCGCAAAACTTGCGACCCGACAGGTAAGTTCCCGTTTGCGAAATTGTACAAAACCCTCGCGAACTGGCAGAAACCCGCGCAAACACACACAAAAAAAATCCGCAAATTCGCGAGAATTCGCAGATTTTGCGGATTGCGAGTTCGCAAATCCGCAAAATTCGCGAACACGAGATTCGCAAAATTTGCCCATGCTTATGTGACATCACTTAATGCAGAGCCCTGTAAGGCTGTTCAGCTCTCTTCAGGTAACGTCAAGATTGCTGGTGGATGGCAGCTTCAAGGAGAAAATTGCCCTAAACAGAGAGACGCTCAGTTTTAATGGAGAGCAGCTCTTAGATAAGTCATCATTCAGGACTACATTTTATCGGTAAGCTGAAGGGAGTAACGGGTGTTTAAATCCCTGAAACCAAGTTATAAGCCCACTAGCAGGTAAGAACCTATAACAAGGCAGAGCGGCTTTAATAAAGAGTCCAACACTTACCCTACCTTTCCTTAGCATGGAGAGCCTGTAGTGAATCTGAGCCCACCCTCAAATCCAATGCATTCCCTATTGTTGCTTAGATTGGAAAGGTGATAGTAAATTTGACCCCCAGAACACAAAATACAACACTTTTACTACTATTGCTAGGCTGTAGTGGGAATCCCACATCTGGCCCCAACAATTTCCAAAGCTTTCTGTACTGTTGCATGGATTGGAGCTGGAACAGTAAATGTTACCCCTCCATTGTCAAACGTTTTCCCTACTGCTGCTTGAAAGGAGAGGACATAGTAAATCAAACCCCTCCTGTGTCCAAAGTTGTCTCTTTCGTGGCTTAGGATGGAGTGGGAAAAGTAAATAATTTTAAAGTGAAATACTTTTCCTACTGGTTTTAAGTTGAAGACCAAGAGGTAAATTATATTTTTCAAAATGTAAAACCTTTTAGATTTTTGGTGGTGAATTTAGAATTTTTTGGTTAAATTCTTATTTGAATGGAGTTTGTTTATTTTCCATTTTTTATGTTTGTTGCATTAGATCTAGCAAAATTCAAATATGTTTTCCCTTTTTGAACGAAAGTCGTACTTTTCCTGTTAGTATATTTACATTTTGCTTATGTTTTTATTTTAATTGTTGCTGTTTTGCATTCTTTGTTTTTAATTTATTTTTGTGATTACATTGTGCAATATACGTTTAGTGTAACTTAATACCCTCATTTTAGTTACTGAGTTTTTGAGTAATATTAATTTCAATATTGTTTTTGTAAAATGAGGTATTAATTTTTTCTTATATTGTTTATTTTGAATGTTTATGCTATATGTGTATTAACCCTTTCGCTGCTGCGGCTATTCCGCCGCAGCGCTAAAGGGGCGGGACGGCCGCGCGGCGGCTGCATGCTGGTGACAGAACCGCTCCGTCACCAGCCGCGGTTGAGCTGTGCTGGTGACGGAGCGGTTCCGTCATGACCCGCCCCGCTCAATACAACTGCCACGCAGGCGCGAAATCAGCGCCGCGCAGGCGCGGCGGCCGGGCCATGACGGAACCGCTCCGTCATCAGCACAGCCCAACCGTAGCTGATGACGGAGCGGTTCCGTCATCAGCAGGGGAGGGGCTAGATATAATTTGAGTTTTTATTTGTATTATTTGTTAGTATTATTATTATTTGTTTTAGCTTTTGTAAAAACATTTTTATTTAGTTATATGTTATGTATTACATATTTATTTATTTAGATGTATTTTTGAGGATTGTATGCTTAAAAGTATGACTTTTATTTTTACATTCATACCGAATACAAATATACAAGTAAAAGGTAAGATATTCTTTAAGTTTTTATATTTGTAAATTATTTAAATACATATTCTTACTTATTTAATTTCAATAATAAATACCATGATATTTTTTAGACAATATTTTTGTAGTTTACATAAAATTGATGTAATCTAGAAATATTGTAGCACCATATTTTCCAGAAGATATTTATTTATCGCAATGTTTCTGATGTCAATATCAAGGGCCTTACTACGAGTTTGCCGGTCCGACTGCCAAAACCACAGCTACCAGTAGCCAAGAGCGGTGCCGGTCTGAAGACAGCCGCATAACAAAGGACCGCTTGGAGCTCAGCAGTGTTGTTAGTGAGAATGCCGGCAGTGTGGCTGCGGAAATCTTGCTGCTGTGGTATTTACTTTTCCATATGTCTCAAGTCCTGTGTGAGCATTTTGACTGCATATGTGTTGGATGCACACATTTGCATGATACATGTGGAAAAATATCACCTACCCATTGCTGGAGTCTGGCCCATATGTGGGCAGTCCAGGCAATGGGTATATAGTACAAAAAGGAATCACCTCTAAGTCGCCGCAAACAGGGTCGTATTCTTTAGGGTAAGGATGCTGCAGTGAAGGGGGTACCTGGAGAAAGGGATCCATATCAAACTCTGCCTGGAAGAACAGGAGAGGGGTAAGTATAGACCCCAGATCCTTTGCTACGGCAAACTTGAAGCTGGCAGTCAGCTCGTTGGCAAGCCAACTCGTGATATGGACAGCGGTGGAGCTCCTTAGTACCGCCCTCTGGCAGCTGCCTTTCCCCAACTGTGACTCCAACGGTGTGCTGTCGGTGTCGAAGGTTCAGCCGTGATCCTCGGAAACGCAATCTGCCCATCTCATAATACAGCAGTCAGACCGCTGAGCTCACTGCGTTTGGGCTGCCAGTATGGCAATTCATGGACCACCAATTTCGTAATAAGGCCCTAAGTCAAAGAAACATCATCACATGGGAGAGTAAAATTGAAAACGAGAGAATTTTACTAATAAACTACTCAAGTAGCGATAAACCAAGATACACTACAGGAATGGCTAATAACAACTGCTGCTTATATCATCGTCCTGTGATGAGGAATGCTCAAAGGAATCTTTCACTGAGACACTATAGAAAGCACAGGAATGAGTGGAGACTTTGGTGGTGCGGTACATGCGCACAGTCACACTGTGTCCTTGGGTATTGAACACGTTTCTTTCTTCCTTAACCAACAATGTCATCACATACCATCTTCTCGCTTTAAGCCTAATTCCTATCATCTTCTCATCTCTCTCTTTTTATCCCCCCTATACCCTCCTACATGTACCCTGGATGCGCTTCTATTCCCTTATGTTCTCTCCTAGGACTTTGTAGGGGCCCATGACTGCTTTAGGCGATATACCAGCAACTAGCATGACATAACAGTATGCTTCCATCTCGCCACCCTACCATTCTCTTGTTTACATGTGCCCCCTCTTGACTTTCTTCGTCCCTCTTCTCTCCCCTTCTGGATTTTGATCCATTTATGGACAGTCTAAGCACTACCAACCGGTGCCTGGTTTAATTGTTTCTGTGACTCATTCCTCTCCTCATCTGTCTCCCTCCACCTGTACCCTCTCCGTCAGGGTGTCCATGCCCATTCCTGCACACCATGGCCACCTTGTGTGTGTCAGCCAGGGCCACTGGAATTATGTGATTTTGTGGCTACAGCATTTTCCACATAATTAGGGATTTGCTACACAGGCCACATAATCCATCATCTGCTGCATAATTTTCAGATTTTAACAAAAAAAATATTGTTTCTAATTCAAATGAATCAAAATTTAACACAAATGCTTCCACGCGTGTTGACCTGAAGTGGCAGACACTGCTCAAATGAGTCGAATCCTTTTTTCAGACAGTGTTAACTTGTATAAAAGTACAAACTAATGCTGCCACAAAATATGGCACATTATACTGCATCATGTGCCTTTGCCTGATAATTTGAATTGAATTGAATAGAATACGCTCTTCTATAGCGCATGGCTACCCTGAGGCATCCCAGCGCTGTAAGACCCAAGGACAGGAGAAGACAATCAGTGGAATAAAAATGTCTTCAATCGCTTCCTGAATGCAAGATGATTTGCCTTTGCCCCTTAATTTAGTCCACTTTCCCACATAATTTGGTCTTCCCTTGCCACATTTTTCCAGTGGCCCTGTCATCAGCTGCTGCTGTAGGATGGTGAAGATGGGGCTCTGCTTCCCTCTTGGCCTACCTCTTCTCATCTGCCCTCTGTCTGGCCTGCGCTCTGCAGGGGTGCTGTCCTTGCCCCTTCCTAAAGACCACAGAGACCATGTTGTATTTGAATTTGAATTTGAATTTAAAAGAATTTATAAAGGGCGCGTCTACCAAGCGGTTTCTTGGCGCTGGGGGGGTACTGAGGAACCAGTGGTGGGGGCACATAGGATTAGGATGGGAAGGCTTGTAGGAAAAGGAACGTTTTGAGAGCCCTTCGAAACTCGATGTAAGAAGGAGCAAATCTAATAGCGGAGGGGAGTGCGTTCCAGAAAGTGGGGGCAAGGACAGAGAATTTCAGGCCACCCGACCTGCTTTTCTTGTAGCGGGGTACAGACAGAAGGAGCTTGGTGGAGGAGCGTAGCTCTCTACAGGGACGGTAGGCCGTGATAGCGGAAGAAATAAAAGCGGGGGCAGATCCCGCTTGAGCCTGAAAGGTCGTGCAGCCCAGCTTAAAGAGAGCCCGTTCTTTAATGGGTAGCCAGTGTAGTGATTTGATTATGGGAGTAAAGTGATGAGATTTGGGTAGCCCATGAATCAGGCGGGCAGCCTGGTTTTGCACTAGTTGGAGGCGTCGAAGGGCGTAAGCGGGGACGCCGTTATACACAAGGTTCCCGTAGTCCAGTCGCGATATGACCATCGCCATTAGAATCAGTTTTAGAGCAGAAAAGGAAAAAAATCAGGAGATTTTCCGAATGGTGCGGAGGGTGAAAAAACAGGAGGAAACTACAGAGATGATCTGGGAATGAAGTGTGAGGTGTTGATCTAAAGTGATCCCGAGTGTTTTAACAGAGGGCGACGGCGAAGGAGGGGAACCCAGGGAGGGGGGCCAGAAAGTGGGGGACCAGGTACTGCGACTGCCACCGGTAAGGACTAACTCTGTCTTATCCGGGTTTAATTTCAGATGGTTGAAGTTCATCCAGTCCCTGATGTTGTGAAAGTGGTCACAAGTTTTTCCCAGCCCCTGGTTTCCCTACCTCTCTTTGAATGTTGCTCGGCATTCAGAACTTTCTGACCAGATTGTCCACAGGCACAGGGAGTTATTTTGGGGGTTTTTAGGACTTTTTTCATTATCAGACTTTGACCCTGAGCAAAGAGAGAGACAGAAGACAATTGAGAAAGAAAGAGCCAGAGAGAGATGAAACAAGCATTTGCAATGCAATAGGTCTCGCATTTACGCAACTTTGAGCTATTGGCATTGTAAATGACAATGCCTTTTTTTTCTTTTTTTGATTTGTAAAACCAAAAGAAAAAAGGCATTGTCATTTACAATGCAAATAGCTTAAACTCACGTAAATGCGAGACCTATTGCATTGCAAATGCTTGTTTTTAGCAGATATGAGCCTTTTCTTTTATCATCAACATGGACAAGAGGCCAATATGCTCCAACATAAGCCAAGCCCTATGTACCACCTACTGCAGGCAGGTAGATGTGCAATTGCATTGCTACACTGAGTAATAACATTGCTACAAATAGCATTTACGTCTGTACCACACAACTGATATGTTGTGGAACATTGGCAGGTCCTTTGCAAAGGTTAGTCAACTTTTAGTTGCCTGCTGCAGTAGTCAAAAATTAAACCGGTAGAGGGGGAAGCTTTTGCTCCCAGTATGCGTGATAAAATAGTGAAATGGTGAAATTAGACTACAACACAACGTGTTAAATTACACCATATAATTAGCCTTTTTTCCCCGAAATTTAGGGACACACACCACTATGTGTTTCTATGTCACTGCAATATTCCAGTGGTGCAGCACATAATCCAAGGGTCCTTGCTGCATAGTCACCCCCACTCCAGTATTTGGCTCTTAGATGCTGCATAGCTCTAGTAGCCTTGATTAATGGTAAATGAGATTACCATTGCAAAACACCCGGCCACGTACACAACTTGAACAAAATAAAGTGTGTATAGTAGGCACAGGATCTCCTCAGGGTGGCCTCAACCTTTAACAGTCCCCTACCTAATGCACATTTGAAGTAGTGATAACATGACATTCACAGGTCCTGACACCACTGAACTCCGTTACAATTCTCTCCATGCTCCCTTAAAAAAATGCACTTCTATTTATTAGTCTTATTCCTAACATGAATCAAATAAGGAAACTTTCCCCATTAACGAAATCCAATTCATAAGATGGATGTGCATGGAAGAGGGTCCCTTTAAACAAAGGCAACAAAGCCATATCAGAGGCCCCCTCGCCGCCCCATCACATCTTTGTAGCGGCTAGTGAGCTGCGACATTTCAGTGCGCTACAAAATATCACAAATAACCTATATTGGGGGGGCATGGCTTGAAGGGGGGTGCAGAGTTCGGGTTGGCTGAAGCGGGGGGGGTGGTCTCTACCTGCGCAGACCCCTGCTCAGAGCCCTCTCCCCCTCGGCCTGGGACGGTGAAGATGACAATCCGAGGCCAGGGGTGATGTCAGAGGGCGAAGGTCACCGCACAGACCGAGGATCCTTCCACCCCTGCAGCTGCTGGAGCCGAGGAAGAGGCCGGAAGTGACGGCATTCACTGCTGCTGCTGTTTCTGCCCCCGCTGACCCGGAAGAGGAAATCACCCGATTTCCGGCCTGAGAACAACTGAAAGAGAGAATGGACCAGCCGTGAATGTGCCCTTAGGATGAGGTTTGACCTCAGCGTCTGGCAGTGTGTACAGAGCTGGGTTCAATGTGTCACTGATGTCAGACACCGAGCCACGACCCTGGAAAGAAACCTCATCACGAGCAGCATCCCAAGAGCAGCATCCCTAACATCTTCACTGGCAAAACCACCATTGGACACATTTACTGGAAACAGAGGCTGAAGCATGTCTGTAGATGAAACGTCACCTTCCATAAACAAGCACGGAACTGCACCACAGAGGAGCCGGCGCGCGGACCAGAGGAGCGGGGACAAGTGAGCGAGAAGACACGCTGAGATGAGGTAGGAGATGTGTGTGTGTGTAAGCGCCGGAGGTTCTGTGTGTGCGTGTGTGTATGCTCGCGGGGGGGGGCTGTATGTATGTATGTGTGTGTATGCGCGGCGGGGGGGGGGAGGTTGAGCTGTATGTGTGTTGTGAAGAGCCTGACGGAATCGGAGCGCGTGTTCATGCGCGCGACCTGATCCGATTCCGGCAGGTTGCGTGCGCGTAACAGCCTCTTGTCCGCTCTGCCTAGTCCTTGAAAGCAGAAAGCCTGAAACGATTACAAAAGACTCGCTCTGCGACAGCAGGCCTTTGGCCTGCATTCGCAGGGCGAGACCTAAAAAACTGTGGTAAATGGAAGAAGAAGGGATGAAAAAGGGATGAAAAAGAACCCTTGAGAGTAAGATAAAAACACGGGGAGGGGAGGGTAGACGAATAAAGAGGCATGAGGTGGAATCAAGACTATTTGGGAAATATTTTTGCACCGGGCACAGTGCTGGATAATGCTAGAAAAGCAAATAAACTCTAGACCCACAGAACAATATATGCACCTCACAAAATATATTTTGTTTTTATTTTTCTTCTTTTTTTTGGTGTTTCAAGATAGACAAAAAGTTTATAAATACACTTGTTATATGATACTTTTTCATTTTCATTTATCGATATACATTCAAGATATCATTATACACATTGAAACCACAGATTATTACATAGTATGATTTAACCTGAAAAACATATATATCTCCACCTTATGTAAACAGAGCAATCAAAACCAATCTAAAAATAACTGCCTGATCTCTGGTGAACTAGATACAGAATTTAAGCAAATTTAGAAAACACTGGTTATTGTTGTTGACTACCAACGCGTTTCGGCAAAGCCTTCTTCAGGGTTTTCATACCAGTGGTTACTCTATCTTTGAGAGCGATGGTTTAGGTCGTCAAATTTGTCTTAAATCCATGCTGAACGATCTGAATGGCTTATGTTACCTGGGAACTCAACTATTATAAAATTTTCCTTGGGTAAGTGTTAATTCTGTAGCTGGCTCAATACTTCTAATCGGAGGCCTGATAAATGTGTGATACTTCTTCAATACTAGAGTAAGCTCTCAGAGCACGTAGATTCTTGGGTACAACTTTTCACTATGTGCTAAGTTAGGCAATAGTCTTGAGACCTTGCATGCAATGTTGCTACGCCCAACGCTCCTCTGCCTCCGATCGAGTATCCAGCATGAAAGCCTGATAGGGTAGTATCCTTTCTTTCAGGGGCCCGTGTGTTTTCCATAGTGGAATCAAGACCAGGCAGTCTTAGAATTCATGAGATCAAGAGACACAAAAAGTAGGGGGAGGAAGAAAGAGGCGTGCGGTGGAATCAAGAGTAGGCAGCATTGATGTTCATAAGATAAAGAGACAGGAAGTGTAGTGAGTGGAAGAAAGGTGCATGAGGTCAAATCAAGACCAGGCATCCTTGATATTTATGAGATAAAGAGGCAGCAAGTGTAGGGGGCTGTAAAAAGAGGCGTGAGGTGGAATCAAGACCAGGCAACCACGGTATTCATGAGATAAAGAGACAGGAAGTGGAGGGCGGTGGAAGAAAAAGGCACAAGATTAACATACATGCCAACCCTCTCAATTCCAGCAGGAGACTTCCGATTTCAAGGCTAGTTTCCTGACACATGATTCCTGTATGCAAAAACTTGATTCCTTTGCAGCTTCAGACGGCAGGGACTGGTCTTGCGTGACTGGGATTATGCACTGACGGTAATCTGCTCTTGCTTACAAATGTACAACATTTTTGTCACGCTTTCTCTACCTGCCATAGTGATTTCTCTGTGCTTCAGGCAGGTTTGGAAAAAAACGTATATTTTAATTTCTGATTCTGCAGCAGGACACTTGCATGTCCTATACATGCCGATTGATCCGATGCAGGCCGCAATAGAACTCAATGGGAGAAATGCATTCAGGCAGCCTCGGTATTCATAAGATAAAGAGCCAGAAAGTGGAGGGAAGTGGAGGAGATGGGCATGGGATGGAATCAAGACCAGGCAGCCTTGTTGTTCATTAGATAAAGAGACAAGAAGTGGAAGGAGTGGAGGAAAAAGGCATGAGGTGGGATCAAGACAGACAGCCTTGGTATTCATGAGATAAAGAAACAGGAGGTGTAGGGGGTGGAAGAAAGAGGCACGAGGTGGAATCAAGACCAGGCAGCCTCGGTATTCATGAGATAAAGAGACAGGAACAGGAGGGTGGTGAAAGAAAGAAACATAAGGTGGAATCAAGACCAAGCAGCCTTAGTGTTTGGCAACTGTGGCATTGATCAGCGCTGGCTGCCTGCTCATAAAAAAAAGTTGTCCCTGCACTTATGTTTTTTTTAAATATAAAGTTTGTCATACACCATTTTATTTATATATACGTTTTTATGAAGCAGAGAAAGCAATACAAATTATCCATCAAAGTGAAATTTCATCTGTATGTGCATCACACTGCAGCCATCACATAATTTTTAAAGTATTCGTCTTTGCAGATCGATCCATCAATATTGGATGCTGAAATCGAAGTTGTAGAACTTTACATTTTAGGCTACAGGGACGCTGCGCTCCAGAAGCAGAAATGTTACCCTAAAGGCAGATCTTTTCCGGTTTGTAAGGTCTCTAGAATACTTTGGAGTATCCCTCTTTGGGTTGAATGTATCCTTATATTTGCAGTTACCTAGATGGAGCTGTGTGGCGAGCTGGATAGTGTAAGGGTGCACCGGTGAACTCACTACCATTTCCTAAAAGAAACCTTTTCATGAAATGAGTCCTGCAGCACTGACTCTGGAAAAAAGGAAAAACTCCACTTTGGAAATTGTTGTCTTATTAGAGGCAGGGCAAATTGACATGTTACCTGCGTATCAGGGATACTCTGTTTTATCACCGACCATGTGAATTTACCCAACTTTGCCAGAGGAGAATTTCTCAAGCTTCACACCTACCTCACCATTCTCACATAGATAAATAAATAAATCTATATGTGAACAAGGCTGGGGATCCTGTCGAACCAAAGAATAAAACTTACTGGAATACTGGAACTGCAGTGTTGGTATCCGGCATCAGGATCGTGTGTGCCGGTAGTGTTCGGAGAAAAAAATATATATATATATTATATATATATATATATATACACACATACATTCTGTTTATAACGTTGCATACACCTAAGAAAAGAAGCATGACTATGTCACAAGTGTATGAAGATTGCATAGTTGCCTACACACCGCCCAGTATGGCAGACACTAACGCAGTGGAGAGACGGCTGGACTTGAGTACACCCAAGATGCAAGTGCATCTTTTCTCCTCCTAGAGCCTTCCTTTTCAGGTGTTGTAACCGCTTCCCCCACACCACCAGGATGCATGTGGGTGCCTGGGAATTTTCCAATCCAAATGTAATAAACTGGCTGATTTTGGGCAAGAATCAACCACCAATGAGAAGTTTAGTGGATACCGCCAAAGCTCCTGTTTCGAACGTGCCGCACAGCTGCTACCGGAGCTGGCACAAGGCCGTCTCTACCACCAACATGGCGCTGGCTCCTGGGCATTCTAGATTCTATCCTAGAATGGGTGCTACTCCCCGTATTCCAACAAGTTTTGCCTCCATCATATCGCTGGACATAGAGGACCACATATGGCATCCTTCCCCCGGCTCACTCCTCCAAGTGCTTGCTTTTCACTGGTATCCCTGAAGGTGCCTGGACCCACACACTGCTCCTAGCCCAGAGCTAATGGGCTGACTTTCTCCATCAGACTAATTATCTGTAATCCACATTTTTTTTACAGAGTTTTATACAGCGAGAACTTGACCCTAATCGGGTATCAGAGCACTTTACATAGCACCAATGACGTTACATGAGGACTCATTACTTCCTCGTCCGTCTTCCTCGCCACAGTATTCACATATGAGCCTCTGGCTCCACACAGAACTCCAAGCATAAAAAAGCAGCACTCTAGTCTCCCTCTCCCTCCTCCAAGATGGCCCCCAGTGGCTCCAGCCAATCCCATATAGGGATATAGAAACATCAACACGACCTGTTCTTTTTCTTCTGCACTTCTCCAAGTGCTGTGTTCCCTGCTGGTCAGGTGAGTGGGGCTTGACCCGAATCGGGTATCAGAGCACTTTACATAGCACCAATGACGTTACATGAGGACTCATTACTTCCTCGTCCGTCTTCCTCGCCACAGTATTCACATATGAGCCTCTGGCTCCACACAGAACTCCAAGCATAAAAAAGCAGCACTCTAGTCTCCCTCTCCCTCCTCCAAGATGGCCCCCAGTGGCTCCAGCCAATCCCATATAGGGATATAGAAACATCAACACGACCTGTTCTTTTTCTTCTGCACTTCTCCAAGTGCTGTGTTCCCTGCTGTTTAGGTGAGTGGGGCTTGACCCGAATCGGGTATCAGAGCACTTTACATAGCACCAATGACGTTACATGAGGACTCATTCCTTTTTGTTAGGCACAGGGAGATTAAGTGATTTGCCCAGAATCACAGGATGTTCAGCGTCATTGCCGAGACTCAAACCCGGTACCCCAGATTCGAGGTCGACCGCCCTCGCCATTACGCCAACTCCTCTCAAACACACCTCTCTTGGGGCTCCACACTTTCCCGCATCAGCCCCGAAGAGGTGTGGCGCCGCGGCTAGGGCAACTGACTCTGGAATCTGGGGATCATGGTTCGATCCCCGGTGCCGGCGGCAGATTAGCCCAGCACCATGTGACTCTGGGCAATAGCTTGCTTAATCTTCCCAACGGCCCCCAGCGCCGAGAGACCCTTACGGGTGATTGTGCGCTTTACAAATGTGGATTATCATTATCATTATATCAGCCCTCTCTGGCAGCTGAGGGGCGCAGCCTGCTGTCATTCCTTGGACTGGACAGAGAAGGGAAACGAAGCTTAGAAATTACAATCGCTTCTTTCATTTGGAGGTTTATAGATTGGACCATGAGGTTGAAAATGCATCGAGGCACTTAATAAACACCACAGCCCAAGGGGTTCTGATGATATTACTGGTTATGCTATGGTAATGGGTATATTACCATAGATGTTATGGCATTGGTTATATTATAGTATTGTTATTGGTTATGTTAATGGGTTTGTTATTTAATGTTATATTTTGTTATGGGGTATGTTATTCTAAGTTATTTGATATGTTATGACTTATGTTATTTGATATGTTATGACTTATGTTATTTGATACGTTATTGGTTATGTTATTTGGTATGTAATGAATTATCTTGATATTTTATGGTTAATGTTATTGGATGTGTTATGTCATGTTGTATAGATTTGTAGGATGCGTGTGTCACCCCCGAGGGTTTCCTGGTGCCAGTTAAGGAAGTAGCACTGGACCAAAAGAGGAGGCCTATTGGTCAGGGTTGCATGGTTTTGGACGATGCAAATATCCATCGTGTGCATAAATGCAAGATGAATTTAGCAGGGGTCTATTATACAAGCACAGTACCCTGCAGATCCAGTGTTTTCGATGTCTATGCCCTGGCATATGTTTTCTTTGTAAACCGTATATATTTCCTCGCAAGAGCTAGCGGCTCTGTGTATAGGTGACGCTTCCACGCGCGGTAACCTGCTGTCCCTGCAACTTTGAAAGTGGAGGGTTTTGGCATTTTTTTTCTTGAAACAGATTAAATGGGGCGTGAAAGTCACAAATTTACGGTGAAAAACACGGATCTCGAAAAGTTTGCTAAGTGGATTTAATATATGTGAGAATTACAAGTCAGCGAAAGAACAACTTTGCAGCTTGACAGCTATACACAGGTGTGGCCTGACGAGGACAAACACAGGCCAATGTACACCCTACAGTAATATAGAAATGTGATAAACAGGTCCTGGCCTTGAGATCCACCAACCTTGATGTTGGCAATTTCCAAGCGCGTAGAGTTATGAAACAGGGAAATGACTGTCACAGGTGTAGACCAATGAAAGCCTCCCACAGAAGGGGCGGTGCCCACAGATTCATCAGCTGGGCAGCCTGATGTTTACAATCATCCTAATAAGGTGTTTCCCACCAGAGTCTATGCCAATAGAGACTTCAGGCTGATCCACCAGTGACAACTGAATATGGTCACAGTTGATGCACGAAAGAAAGGTGGAAACCCACCCTCAGGTAGGAGGTATGTGAAACGGTGTATTTTTTAACAACTTTTCTGGAAAATTCCACAAACTATGCAAAATGTGGTTCGTCAATATCTTGAATGAAAATTTCACACAAAGGAACACCTTTCATAAAATTGAAATACGAGATGCTATAGGACAATAGTTCAGGCAGAAAATGTCCGTCGAGTGAGACATTTTATGCGTGATGAACCAGTCTTCTGCAGCCAACAATTACCTGAAATTTTGTCCTGTGAAATTTCAAAACATTTTGAGAATTTTGCACAACGCAACATTTTACCAAAGTTCATGAATTTTGCTGGCGTAATTAAGATTTCACCCAGGCATACCATCGGGCAATGCTGCATGTTTTACATTTCTTGGGCCAATTTTGGGCTCTTTGTATGTGGCTAACTAGTACTGCCTGGATGCAGAACCAGCTGCGGTGCAGATGTGTCACCATATAAATGCCACTGGTATGATCTGCAAGTAGGCCCAGGTATAGAGCCAAGAAGTGGTTCATGCTGCACCGAGCGTATAGCGTCCTCACCAGACACCATCACCTATACTGAGCTGGCCATATGGGAAAATATTCCTGGACTAGCGAGTGACTGCAAACATAGGCCAGCACACGCTGCAGCTTAGCAGCCATTAGGAAAATGCACATAATTGAGACTGAGCCAGTTTCCATGGTGACCAAAAAGTAGCTCAACATCAAAAATATCTGCTGGACAGCCGAGGTCTTGAATGTGTGGTACAGATCATGTACTCGCTACATGGAACAAAAATGGGACACACCCCGGGTTTCAGTGTTACCCCCGTAAATTGTGACGAAAGATGAAGTTTGTGTGATTGAGCCTGGTGACGATGGGGTGGATCAGACATTTAGTTTTAAGGTCAGTGTATCTAGCTGTAGAAGGGTAGATGCTTATGATACCCAAACAACAGAACCGGGGGGGAGGGGGGGGGGGGGGACTGCTCAGAATGGTGAAGAAGAAAGATATGGGTGCATGTGGGTCCAGAATGTTGAGCTCAGGTTTGATCTGGGTAGCAAACTGGAAGGTTGGAACAAACTCGCTTATATAGGCTGTTGAGTGTAGCGAGAACAAACGCACTTCTCTTTGACCAGCTCCGCATCTCGAATAGGCACCAACAACAGGACTTCTAGAAAATGTGTTTGTTTGTTGTCAGCTGGGATTTAGAGATCTATTGTGACACCATTCACTGGATGGCTTCTTTTAGGTGGAGTCTGAACCTGGGATACACCATGGATAGTCTATGGGAGGATGGTCCGGGATTATGTGACCTCATAATGGCATGGGCCGATCAGCATGACAGGCTAAACAGGATGAGAGCTCGACCTCAGATACACTAGTTTTCCGGTTGGAATCCACAATGCTATTAGAAGGAGACCAGATCTCCCGGATTAACCAGGATGGTCCTGGTTTTTCAAGGACTGTCCCGGCGTCCCAACACTTTTTGCAACAATAAATACATGTCTTGGTTTTGAGAGAGGGTCAAGTGAACATGCACATTTATTACTGTACTGTGAAGGCTCACGTTCGCACGGGTCCACTCATCACCCACCCAAGGAGAGAGTTTACTTGTTTAAAGAGGCTCCTGCTGTGCCGGCTGACCTCATTCAAGCAGCACAGCGGGATTTAATGAGGAGTGAGTCAATCTCTGCAGAGCCCATCACCCAAGGCCGGGATCATAAACCTGACCTTGAAAAGGGAGGAAGGGACAGAGAGGGAAGGAGGAGAAGATGGGGAGAAGATGAAAGAGGAGAGAGAATATATATATATATACATATGCACTGGTTAGAGGGACGTTATAGTTAGGTTCTGAATTTACATGCACAAAACCATAGAAATTCAGCTGTTATAGTTAGAGTTATTTCAAGTAACTATAACTCGCATCCCCACTAAGCACAGTTTTCTCATCAGTAATTTTATTGCAAATGTTGCAGTGATAATATCAAAGATGCCATATAAGATGTCATGCATGACCTAATATGTGGGGTATTTAGCTGTGCATGGTGAGGGCGCGAGTTATAATTGCGTTAGGGCACGAGTTATAGTTACTTGAAATAACTAACTATAACAGCTGCATTTCTATGGTTTTGTGCGTGTACATTCAGAACCTAACTAAAACGCCCCTCTAACCTTTGTTTTTTCCAGTGAATTTCTAAGGTTTTTTAAATGCTAATTCCAAATTATGATGCCCCTTTAATCTTTGGTTCTATGTTTTTTTTCTAAAGCAACAGGAATTAAACCCAAACCCCATGTGCTGCCACCCACGTATGCATCTAATTGAAGTTGAAGAGAAAAGTTCCTGCTGGAATCCAAGAGCAGCGAGTCTTTGCTCACCGCTGGGAGGACCCCAGGACGTGGTCCAACAAAGGATTTGGCGAGAAACCAAGAGACATTTAGGAGTCAAAGAAGACAGAAAATAGAGGTGTCTACTTCTGACCAACACAAGTCTCACTGTCACATGTAATACAACATGTATGTATATATAGAACGGCACCAATGCCACACTGTGATGGACAGAAAGGTCACCAACAGACGGTCACCTTATGGCACCTGGAGAGGATGGATTACATTTACAAAGCTAAAAATTGAGGTGGAAGATGAGAGAAGAAGGCCAGAGCCCTGGCTTTGGTTTACCTGATACACAGTCTTCCAGTGGCCTGCCTCACCCAAGCACTCACCTATTGCAAACACACAGCACCACTAAAACACACAGACGTATGACTACCTATAGGATGCAACGCGAACGGGGAATGAACAAGGAGGCCATCGAGGCTACACGCCACAAGGGAACGTTAACGGAGCAATGTATTGAGAACCGCCTGATGTTCCACCAGCAGCGAGTGTCTAGCCTCACGTGTCCCCACTCCATCAATCTCGCCTCGATCCCTGGGCGGTCTCTCTTGTTGTTTTCTCCGTCTTCCTTCATTTTTGTGTCTCCTACGCCGTATGACTCGCCTGGATCCTCCAGCAGCCCTTGCAAGTGTTAATGATAGCCTCTAGATCTGCTGCCCAGAGCCTGTGTTTGTGAAGCCTGTTGTGTGACTAGCTCCCAAGGGAGATCATTAGCAGCATCTCCCTCCATCATCCCAGCTCCTCTTCGGGGCCTCCACTCCCGCAGAGACGGCCCAGATACTGGGTCAAATATCCGCGCTTCATGCTAACGGCTTCACGTCTGACTTCTAAAGAGGGGGGATCTCCCCGGCTCCATGCAGGATGTCCTAGGTCCTTAGAGTCCTTCTCATGTAGAAACTGAGAAAGAGTCACATGGAGGAAGAAGGGGAGGGCGCGCACCCTACAAAAGGTGGAGCAAAGAGACGCGTGCAGTGATTAGAAGTACGCTCTAACTCGCAACACAGTCATGGCTGGCTCTGATCTCACGGGTCATACAGGAAGTGGTAGGAACAAAGGGTAAACAGTGGTTTCCTCTTCAACCATGGTCAGTCATAAGAGGTCAGAGGAAGCGTGATGTCACTTCTGCTACGCCAGGCATTTTGATAAATCAAGATCCATACTCCCTTCTTAGAAGAACTATCTTCATGAGATTTGATTGCTGTGACAGTGGCCGCCCAACAAGTTTGAGTCTCACCATAGCACGTACATGGTACTAGTACACCTGTGCCATGAGGCACCCCACTGCACGTGCATGGTATTAGTCCACTTGTGCCACAAGGCATTACCTTGGCTGGAGATCTTGCACCTTTGTGAGTGTTCAGGTGGTAAAGCCTACCCCACTGCCTGAGTGACAACATCTCCAGGGTAGATGGTGAAACCTTTGCCTTTGCATTGGATACGCTGACGTCACCAGCAGCCATGATTATTATTATCCTCTTGTGTTGTAAATGTACAAGTCATAGAAAAAACACAGGCCTGGACATAATAACTTGACAGAGGGAAAGCAAAAGAGAGAAGGGGAGGGCGAGAAGAAGCAAGCAAGAGAAAGGACATAGCATAGAATGGGGAGAGGGAGGAGGAAGACAAGGGAAACAGAATGAGAGAATGTAGAAAAGGAATAGAGAGAGTGTGTGTGTGTGTGTGTGACAGAGCTGGGGAAGACAGTCTTAGTGAGTGAGTGAGAGAGGAGGTTAGGCATGGCTTTAAGAGGTCCGGGTCTCACCGGTGCTGAGCACCGGCAGTTTTTAAAAGGGGGCCTCGAAAAGGATCTCTATCAGGCTCTGTTTTGTGCCCTGCCACAGGGGGGCCATTTTTCCCCAGACTGCAGTGACAACAGGCACATCGATGCGCGCATGCTCACACTGCCCACTTCTCACTAGTGGAGAAGTTAAGGCATGACATCGTGCTGATGGAGCAAGGGTTCAAGAAAACGAAACTTGCTTAGAGCAATCCTTCATTAACTTTTACTAACCGTTAAAACTGTAGATGAGACAAAACTAATATACACCAAACACCGACATATGGGGAGAAAGCTTTACGCATGCTTAATTAATGTGGAATAAAGTGCAATGCGACTAAAACCTGCTTTAATTTGTAAAAACGCTTTGTGCATGTGCAAACTAGAATTACCTAGGGCCATATGTATCAAAAAGGCATTTTGCGATTCTCAAATAGCGATTTTTTTGCGATTCGCTATTTGAGAATTGCAAAATGCTGTGTATGTAGGATTTGAAATAAATTTTGCGAAACCTACATATTCCTTAATTGCGAATCGCAAATTGCGATTCGCAATTAAGGAATACCCCCCCATTCATTCTTATGGGCCTAGAGGCCCATAGGAATGACTGGGAAGACATTCTCAATTTGCGATTAGCAATTAGCAAATCGCAGATCGAGAGTGCAATTTCAAGGGTGCAGGGGTGTCAAAAGGACACCCTGTGCACCCCTGAAATAAGCATGGGTGCACATACATGCCCTAAGGGCATGTATGTGCTTCACATTGTACTTTGAAAAATGCAAAAAGTGCATTCTTCAAAGAAATCGCAAATTACCACCAACTTGAAGTTGGTGGTAATTTGCGATTCCTTAAGGCCAAATTGCACTTTTATTGTGCTTCTTACATTGCATTTAATGAATCGCAAAATTTGCGATTCCTTAAATGCAATCACAAAATAAGGAATCGCAAATTTTGCGATTCCTTATTTTGCCTTAATACATACCATTTGGCAAAATTGCATTCGCAAACGCCGAAATTTGGCGAATTTCGGCGTTTGCGAATGCAGTTTTGCTTGATACATATGGCCCCTAGAGATAACATGACTAACCCGCTTTGAGAGGGAAAAACCTCATGCGCGCGCAAGGTAGACTAACTTGTGGTCTTGAGGAACCGCATGCCCGGCATCTGCTTGCTTGAATATAAAAGAAAGCTGCTGTTGTTAATGCTTTTGTCCAGGAAAATAATATTAACATGGGATAGAGTAGAAGTGGGTGGTGAACAGTGAGAATTATATGGTTAAGAAAATAACAACTGTTCATGATTCTTTTATTAATAGTGTGCATTTGGGCCTGTTACGCCTATGACAAAAGGAGAAAATGACGCTGGATGACAATGAGTCGTGCATGCTCAGTTGATTCGTAATGTGACCCGATGACCAGAAAACTGAACAGCTGCCAGATACCAAGGACAGAAGACATGGGAATGTGAAGACGTGTATCCCGCGTCTCTGGAGCCTGTACTGAAAGTGTTATTAAATGGTAACAATATATGTATGTGAAAGGAAATTATGAATGAGCTAAAGGGAAAGGGTTTGCAAGACAATGGTACCTTAATAAAAAATTAATATGTCAGCATAGTGTGATGAAAACTCCCCTAGCCCTGTCCAATCATATTTTGTATTTTACTAATATTTGCAACATGTTGAATTGAAGACTATAAATAGAGTGAGTTAGAATATTAAAGAAGGTCATCGAGCTGCTGGAGAGAGAGAGAGGCGAGAGCTGCTGCTGATGGGAGATGCAACTGCCAAGCCAAGAGAACACAAGTTAAGTTTGCTGCTGCTGGGTCGAGAGAAAGGAGAGAGCAGTCTGGGAAGATTCAGATCCAAATGAAAGCCTGATTAGATTTGAAGATTCTGGAAGAACATCGAGGAGGGAGAGAGTATAAGAGCAAGAGGCGTCGTGGTGCGTCGGGTTTGTAGAGAAGTCTAGTAAGTATCTGCCCTGTCCTGATCCTGTCCTATAGCCTTTGTGTCCTGATACTAACTCATTGAACCCCCACCAGTCCTTTGGCCAGAGGGGTGGTTTTCAGTATTTCTAATAGGTAAATATTACTGTATCTCAAAATTTTCATATTCTTTTGCAAATGTATTTTTGTTTTATACCTTCTGTCTCTTCATCTATCCACTCTAAGATCTTCAGAGATGAATTTGTTGGTTGTCCCACGTGCCAAAAGGGTTCGCTGGGGAAACAGAGCTTTTTCCATTGCTGCTCCCAAACTATGGAACTTGTTACCTCTTGAGATTAAGATGCAATCCTCTCTGTCTTCCTTTAAAAAGGCGCTCAAGACCTGGTGTTTTGTCAGGGCATATCCGTAATTAGGATTAGTCTCTGTTATCTGGTATTATTTGGTCAGGCGCCTTGATGCCCACCTGGGCTTAGTTGCGCGTTAAAAATCGTTTTTCATTCATTCATCTATCCACTCTTTTGCATTGATTTGTTGAATGAGTTTTTGTCATTGGTTGTATTTGTCAAATAACATTTTCTCTCCCATGTGAAGAATAATGGAGTTTGCACTGTGAATTTGTGTTAATGGGTGTTCAATTTACTACTGAAATCTTAGATAAAACTTATGAATCTTACCTAGAGTCTGTGGTTATTTCACTAAGATCTATTTTTTTAGTTAGATAACTGTTAATATCACCATCAACTAACTCAACTAATGGTCCATCGATCAGAGGAAAGAATGTTGATCTGTGAAAGATTAGTTAGGTATTAAATATTGTTCCAAATTGTTTGAGATTACAGACAATTAACTTATCAGAATTTAAGTGAATTATAAAACTTGACACCCAGCAGGTTTGCCAGTGAGTGTGGATGAACATTTGGGTAAATGTGTATGGGCCCCATTGAATATTTGTTTGTGGAGTACTCAACCCAGGTTTTCCGTTGGATCAGTGTCAGGTGAGAGTTGTAGGGGAAGGGAAATCCTTTAAAGAGTCATTTTCTCCCTGGATTTCCCTTCTCGTTTTGAAACTCAGGAGCAGCAACATGGTTGTGGTGTCACTAGGGCTTTAAGTGGAAGCTTTTTCAATACAATATACAAGCCATAGTTGCTGCTTATTTATCTTATACAACTAACAACCATTAGCAAAGCTAATAGTGCTGGCTTGTTGTATCATATATCTGGATGCAATGACAGAAACAGCAAAATACAAGTCGGGTGGCACACTATGCTAAGGACAGATTTTTCCCATACATGTTTTAAGCCACGCCCTTGATTACATTGGCCACGCCCCTTTGAGAGACCCCCCCCCCAGTGTTTTCATCCCTCTTAAAGCCCTGAGGTTAGGAGAGTAGGGAAATAGAGAGAGATTAAAATACAAAGACAAAGGCAGAGAGGACAGCAAGAAAGAGGTTACAGAGGGGGAGAGGAGAGAAATAGATTAGGTGAGACAGAGTAGCGAGAGGGAATGGGAGCGAGAAAAAAAGGAAAGGACAAAGAATTTGGAGAGAAAGAGGAGGGGGAATAGGCAAGGATGTGGGAGAGAAAACATTTCAAGGAGGGGGAGGGGACACAGACAGCCTTGGGGAGAGCCAAGCCAGAGACACATCACAATCTGAGGCATCAAATGATGTAAATCAGGCAACAAATGTCATTAAAATATGACAAAGAGAGGAGGAGCCGAGCCGTCAACCAAAATGGCTGCTTGGCGATCGGCTCCAACCGACCTCCGCCTCCCGACCCGCCATCCTGCTTGGTATCCTGTCCCCCGACCCGTCTGACGGGTGGGGGAAACAAAGCAACGCCGGTTGGGACATTCCCGGCTCTCCTGCGTGCCCCGGTGTCCGCGGTGCCTCACTCGGCAGTTTGTGGCCTGTAGCCCTGTGAGCCCGGGGACTCGAGTGCCAGTGGTCCCCCGGCCGCGATTGAACAACAGCGGCTACGGGGAGGGGCGCGAGTCGACCTGCGGCGGTCTCGAGGGTTCGTGGGCTGTTTTCTCCCCCCGGGCCCTGTATATCATCCTGGGCCACCCACTGGACACTGTGGAAGCCTGATAAAGGGTTCCTGGAGGACTGGCCCGCAATTTATGCCCTGAGGTGCCGTCTACTGTGGGGCTGTGGATCGTACCCCGGCAGCTTTGCTGGCTTCTGGCTCCGGGTGGCCACCCTGTCCCGGAGACCCTCCTGGTGGGCCCTGGTGAGGCCCTGTCGTGGGGACCCGCCTAGAACTTGCTGTGGCTGCGGCGGGAGACGGTTGGTCCCTTGGAATGAACGGTGAGTCGCCACAAAGGGCCTGGATGTGGTGAGGCGCCCCTTTTGATCTGGGGACTGTGCTGGACCCGTGTGCCTGTCCTGGAGCCCGGATTGGGTGCAGCTGAGCGCCCGACATCCCGAGTGGTTCCTCCTCTGCCCGGTGGTCCGCGGCCGGAGTTGAGCGGTACGCTGTGTAGTCCGGTGGAGATCCTTGGCCCAGTTGCTGCTGAATATTGGAGGGCCAGGTTCAGTGGCAACGTGAGTGAGGGCGTCGGTCCCTTTATTCAACGTTTGGCCCCATTATTCCTGCGTGTGGAGGCGGAAGCCCTTGGGGTTGCACCATGGTGACTATGACGTACTCTGAGTGACAGGCACCCAAGACCACAAGGGGTACCAGGCAGGTGCAGTCGAATAAGCTGGATAGATACACCATGCCCAAGGGGTCGCCTCTCGAGTCCAAGAAGGGTCCAGGCGGAAGCTCCGATGGTCACTCTGCCGAAGAGGACCCATCCTTAAGAGACCTCATGGCGGCTATCACTGGGGTCTGGACGTCCCTGGGCCACCAGATGGAGACTCTTGACACCAAACTGGATACCGTCTCGATAGAAATGGGGCTGATCAGGGCGGACCTCTCGAAGGCGAATGAGAAAGTTAAAACGCTGGAAGTGAAAACGACAAGCCTTATTGACGACCTGAACCAGTTGCAGCAGGAGTTGCGTGATCTTCAAGTCTCGACGGAGTCTACGGATCGTCGGCTCGATGAGTATGAAGGGAGGGCCCGATGCAACAACGTTCGCATTCTGGGAGTGCCGGAGAAGGATGAGGGGCAGGCCACGGATCTATTTGTTGAGAACCTTATCCATAATCATCTCATACCCAAGGGTCTCAGTATTATTTTTAACGGTGGAGCGCGCTCACAGGGTGCCGGGCGGCAGGCCCCGGGTTGGGGTAAATCCTAGACCGATCATTGCGCGTGTCCTCAACTTCCGAGACCGTGACGCCATCCTGCAAGCGGCCCGTGCGGTGGACCCTTTGGAGTTTGAGAATGCAACGCTCCTGTTCTTTCCGGACTTCACGCAGGCGGTCCAGAAGCAAAGGCAGCGGTTCCTCTCGATCAAGAAGAAGCTGAGGGACAGGGGCATGAGGTATGCAATGATGTTTCCTGCCCGCCTGCGCGTGGAACTGGATGGAAAGACCTGTTTTTTCGATAATCCTGAAGTAGCGGCGGACTGGCTGGATATCATTCAGTGGCCGGACTCGGAGTCCCGCGATCAGGGGGAAGCAGAAGAACAATGACTTGGCGCAGCGTGAGGCCAACAGGGGGTCATTGAATGATGTTTTATGGGACTGTTCCAGTGGGGGCTAATGCATAGATTGCCAGCAGATTTGTGTTCATATGTCACTGTGTTATTTTATGATGCGGGTATATCCACAAAGAGTCGGGGGTGGGGAGCAAGTCCGTTGGCCCTCCTCTATTTTCTACTTTTAGATTTTGTGGTGTAGTATGGGGAGACAGGCACACTGCTAGTTGGGGATGAGCGAAAGCTGTATGCAGGGGTGCAGGGAGGAGGATGGTGGGGGGCGTTTTTGGGTTGGAAGGGGGTGTTTGGGGTTTGTGTTTGTATTATTGTATATTGTTCTATTTTACACTGGGTGCCATCGATCTATCCTGGTCTTTCTTGGAATGGTGATGTCTTCCGTTAGAGGGGTGGTCGAGATTTCCGCCTTGAGTTGGAATGTGAATGGGCTGGGAGATAAGATCAAGAGGGGTACGGTTGGCCAGCTGATTCGGAGGCACTCCCCAGATGTCGTGTTATTGCAGGAGTCCCACCTTATGGGAAAGCGGTGCATGGCAATTCATAGAGGGGGCTATAAATTGGCTGTGCATGCTGGTTTTACGACTGGATCGAGAGGGGTTGGGATCTTGATCAAGAACTACTTCCCGCTGGCCATACAGGCCACGTGGACCGACAATAGGGGTAGATATGCTGGTATCTCTGGGCTGTGGGAGGTGCAAATTGTAACCTTTTTGTCTGTTTATGTTCCTCCGGCCCTTCAGTCTGATACATTTCATGATTTGTACAAGATTGTTTTTACGCTGCCTGTCGGAATATTGATTGTTGGTGGGGATTTTAATGCAATTATGGATAGGAAGGTTGACAGGAGCCCGGCTCGGGAGTTGTTGCCGTCCCGGGGGTGGTTGGCTGAGTTTGTGGAGACTAAGGATTTGGTGGATGGCTGGAAACTTCGGAACCCCGGTGACACTCAATACACTCACGTTTCGGCTGCACACAAGTCCCTTTCCAGGATAGACTATGTACTGATACTTGCGGCGCAGGCAGCGTGGCTCCGAGAGGTGCAGCACTTGGCGAGGGGGGTTTCGGACCACTCGTCTATCTAGATTAGTTTAGACCTTGGCGCGCATGATGTGGCCAGGGTCGCCCCTATTAGTGCTTGGCGGTTCTGAGACCCAGCGGCTAGGAAAGAGATCGAGCGTGTGGCCGATAGCTATTTTCAGGAGAATCTCAATTCGGTGGACTCCAAATGTTCCCTATGGGAAGCGTATAAAACTGTCCTTAGAGGGGAACTGTTATCGTTTATTTCCTGTAAGAAGAGAGAGGGGAGCGCTGGGATGGACAGGATGGAGTCGGAGCTGCTTAAGCTGGAGCGTGAGGTGTCATCTGACTCCTCCCCGGAGAGTCGGCATCGCCTGCGCCTCCTTCGGGATGAGTATCGGAGCCTGGCTCGAGATAATGCGAGGACACAATTGGCAGATACCCAGAGTAAAGTGTACGAACACGGGGATAAGGCAGGAAAGCTGATTGACTGGTTGGAAAAGGGGGACTGGGGGTCGCGGCTGGTACCAGTGCTGGAACCCGTTGGTTCAGATAAAATAACGGATCCGCAGGAGATTGTTGACGCATTTGCTGGCTATTATAAGTCGGTTTACGCAGCTGAGTGTGCACACTCGGAGTCCAGACGCGAGCGACTTCCATTTTAGGTTGCATTGCTCACGCTGAAGGCTTCTGAAATGCATGGGTTTTCACTTCACCTTTGCTACTCTTGATATTATTTGTAAGTATTGGAATACTTATTAGATCCGTTGATGCAATGGTCTATGGTCTGCTCCTGTTGGATGACGTTTTCCACTGTGACAGTTCTTCTTTTTATCTTGGTTACCTTTAAATGACATTATCAATTTGCACCAAGGTTCTACCTCTTTAATATTCCTATTTTTTTACATATACGTCTGTACTGAGGTTATTTGGCTCTGTGACCATCTTTTTTTTCTGATTCACAGGTTCTGAGCTTAATATTTCTTCCTTGTTGCATGGGCCAGACTCGAACCTCTTTATTACCTATTCAACATCCTCTTCATTATTGCAAGATGGCCAGTGACCTACACAATTCCTCAAAACCTACTTCTTCGGGCACTAAACTGAAAAGAGCGAAGAACGACCCACCTTCTCCCATTTGATCTTCCCAGAATCCTGTCTTTGACTCTATTTTGGATGACGTTCATGGAGTTTAACCGTTCATGTCCGCATCTAATGAAAAACTACAACAAATTGAAGATCGATGGATTGTTATGGAAGCGAAGGTGAGAGAATTAGAACAACGTGTGGGAGACCTTCAAGATACTTCTACCAAAATACCTATGTTAGAACAAGAAGTACACAAGCTCAAGCTCCACACCAAAGACCTTGAAAATCGTAATAGACAAAATAACCTTCGCATTTACGGTCTTCCTGAGAATATTGAGGGTTTGGATATTTTGTCCTTTTTGAAGCAATTCCTCCCCGATCTCCTGGATCTTCAAACTTCACCACCTCTTAACATTCAACAGGCACATTGTTTGGGCTGTCATCAACCTAATTCACCCATACCTCATGGAATTATAATGCTATTTTTGGAATGTACTGATTTGATGCATGTCCTGAAGGCTGTCAAAGTTGAACGTCGCCTTACCTGGTCTGGCCACAATCTTTTCATTTCACAGGATGTCTCCAATGCAACTAATGCCAGTCGAAAATAATTCTTAAGTCTTCGTCCTCAGATGAGACACTTGAACATTCATTATGGCATTCTTCACCCAGACCTCTGCAAGATCACCCATGAAGACACCTCACGCTCTTTTGATGATCCGGATAAGCTGAAACTTTTTCTGCGTAGTATTTCTTCTCACAACATGGAAACTAATGCTTGAGTCATTTTCAAATTTTCATTGTTCCTATTCTAATGACATACTTCTCTTTGTTCTTTATTAATCTTCTTCTTTTTTTCATCCTATTGCATTCCTCCCTGTATTTATCTTTGCTGGTAACTAATTATCTTTATTTTCCTGTATGCTTTGTTTTCTCTTTCTCATTAATCTCGATGTCTCCTTTTATTAAGAGGCTTTTTGTTGTTTAATCTCTTAGTGTCATTATTGTTGCCGTTCTTGTTCTCGACGTAAACATGCCTCTTGTTTACCTGTTAATCGTTTCAATTCAGATCTGGATCTTTATCCTTGGTCTGTCTTCCATTTTCCTCCTTCTTATTTCTTTCCCCCCACTTACCTCTTTTTTTGTATTGATCTTTTTCTTCCCTCCTTTTTATCTTCCTGTTTTTTTCTTCTTGTTCTCACATGAGTGTTTTTCTTATACATTCCTCTTCCCTCTTCATTACTTTCTTCTTATGTTATTTTTTGCTTTTCGCTTAATGGTGTCCACGTTATTTTATGGTTGTCCTTAAATGGTGTCTTTTTGTCTCTTTTATTGGTCTTGCAGCCTATTGTACCCGCTTCCATACAACCTTCCTCACCTTGCAACATGTTTAATGTTGTCTCGTGGAATGTCCTTCGTTTGGGTCATCCCATAAAGCGTCAAAGGGTACTTCCTCATTTATTTAAACTTAATTCCCAAGTAGCTTTTTTACAGGTAAATCATTGTAATGATATTGAGTCTCTTAAACTTAAGCGTCAATGGGTTAACCAGGTCATCCTCTCTCTTGCTGTCAAACGAAAAGGTGGCGCTGCTATTCTTTTCCATAAATCCCTAAAGGCTCAAATCTTATCAACTGAATGTGATAGGAATGGACAATGGGTTCTGGTTGATGCTACTATCTTAAAAAAAACAATCAGATTTTTTTATATTTCTGACCCATTCAAATCTGACCCTGAATTTTGGCACAGTATCAAATTGAAACTTTCTTCTATCCCTAATCCCAACATTATTATTGCTGGTGACTTCAATGATTTGTTGAATCCATTTACTGACCTTAATCAAAATACAAGTTTAAACCTGATTAATCCCATAAGGCTTTTCAATCTGCTATTACCTCTCGTCCATTCTTCGATGTATGGAAAACATGTAACCCTGACATATGTGAATTAATTTTTTTCTCTAATGTGTATCAAACTATGTCCTGCATTGATTATGTTCTGGGCTCTGAAGCCCTACTACCCACTATTTAATCAGCAGATATTGTCTCTATTTTTATTTCTGACCATGCTCCTGTTTTGTCTTCCTTTGACATGTCCTTTATCACCACCAAACAGAGTAGATGGCGCTCCAATAATACTTTATTATCGGACCAAACATTTGTTTCAGACGCGACTCCTTTTATTAATTATTTTTTTCAAATCAAAAGAGCTTGGGCAACGGACTTGTAAATAAAGCACCTCACGGCTATACTGCAATCCTATTAGAGTAATGGCTCATTCACACTTCTCAGCACCTGTTGCCCTTTGGCGCTACTGTTCACAGAATCAACTGCTATATTCCAAAAAGAGCAGTGCACTTGAACAAAACACTTTTCAGTCTCTTTTTATTTTCTTTCAGTCCTTTATTGTTAAACCGAAATGAAATTTTACTAAAAAGCAGCCAACGCGTATTGTTCTATTCAGCAACAAGCCATGAGAACTTCTTCAGGGCTCTTTAATCCAACCACAAGGACTTGTTATTCATTGTAAATGTAAATGTAAATTGATACTTGTATAGCGCACTACTCACCCGCAAGGGTCTCAAGGCACTTGTACGAATACCGCTGTGGAACCCATCCTGGCTTTCCCTGTGAGGCGTCCACTCCTGGGCACCCCCAAGGTGGAGGCCAGGCATCCTTAGCATTGTGGGGGCCGTTGTGGAGATTAAGCAAGCTATTGGCCAGAGTTGCAGAGTGGGACATGATTGGAATAGGCACCGAGATGAGAATTATCAGGTCCGTGGAATTTTGGAGCCCAAGACCCACTGAGGCGGGGAATTGAACCCTGGTCCCGAGCTAGACCTCTGCATCAGGGTCTGCCGCTCTAATCATTGAGCCACACTTCTCCACAGTCTCCACAGTCTTCTAACTTGTCCGTAGTTAGTTAAAAAAATTGAAAGAATAAGTAACCTTATGGCGATAATATACCTTCAGATCAGCATCGAGTCTGCACAGGGTACCTATAACCATGTGCATAAACAGTAGAGAAGGTACCCTTAATCTGTAATCATAATCCCAAGTGGGATATAATTCACCGTAAGAAGCGGTTGACAAAGATGTTGTTTGTGAGGTGTGGTCGACCGCTTATTACGGCGGATTATATCCCATTTGGGATTATGATTACAGATTAAGGGTACCCTCCCTACTGTTTATGCACATGGTTATTGGTACGCCGTGTGGATTTGATGCTGAGCTGAAGGTATACTATCGCCGCAAGGTTACTTATTCTTCAAATCTTTTGAACTAACTATGGAAAATGATTACCGAGTCATTGTAGTTGATTAAAGAGCCCTGAAGAAGTTCTCATGCTTGTTGCCGAATAGAACGAAACGCGTTGGCTGCTTTTTAGTAAAAATTCATTTGGATTTGACGATAAAGGACTGAAAGAAAATAAAAAGATACTGAAAAGTTTTCTATTCAAGTGCATTGCTCTTTTTGGAATATAATAACAGGGATGCCTTTAAAGCTTCCTTCAGGGCTTTTACAATAAACTACCCTGCCAAAAAGAAAAAAGCATTGAATGCCAAGTATCTATTTACCCTTCAACATATTAAAACTCTTGAACACACTTACTTAACATACAAATCCTCCTTGAGTTTACAAGAATTAATTAAAGCTAAATCTACCCTGAATAAAATTGCTATGATTGATGTTTGTAATGTCCTTCTTAAAATCAAGTCCAAATATCATGGGGGCCAAAACAAGGCTGGTAAAATGTTTGCCAATTATTTAAAAATTAAATCAGAGAGGAAGACTGTTGGTCCCATTCGTTGTGAACAAAATGATAAGATGTTGTCCTCTGGTTCTAATCTGGTTATCGCAATCACTATCCATCCAGCAATGGGACCTCTTGTGGAGAACAATATTTAAAACTTCTAAAACTGCCAATATTACACAATCCTTACTTTTTATTTATAATAGAGTCATAATGACTTCTCTTTTTCTTCACAAAATTGACCCACCTATCTCTCCCTCTTGCTGGTCATGTCTTTCCTCTGATGGTACTTTGACACACTTCTGTATTATTGTCCTAATAATATTGAATTTTGGAAATTCATTTGGGCAAAATGTTCATTGATTTTCTCATGTAATATTCCACTTTCTATCCAAAATGTTTTCTTCTGTGCTTTATCTACTGATTTTGAAAATCTCTCTTCAAGATCTATCTTACTTGACTTGTTTATTGCTCTTGCTTTTAAAGGTATTTTATCATGTTGGAAAAACAACTCTAAGTTATCTAGAATAGTTTGGTGGAACTTTAATTGTGATGAACATAGAATATCAACTGTTTCTTCCTCTTCCCTATCTCAAAAAATGTAATCTGATTTACTTTGGCTTCCTTTTACTACTTTCCTATCTTCACACTAATTTCCTTCCTAATAAGTATTTTTCTCTCTTCTTCCCCTTCACCCTTTTATTTTTCCTTCTTTCCCTTTCTTCCTTTCTCCTCCTAACCTTTTTGTAAAAAACAAAAAAAATTATGTTAATGTATAAATAACCCTTCATGTTTGCTATATTTAGTACTATACTTATATTCCGTTTACCATGTTTGCTTTTTATGATATCTCTTGTTCATATGTACCTATTTAATGTTATGCTCTGTTAAATAAGGTATAATTTGCTTACTTTTTGTAGTGTTTACTATCCTTTCATCTCTAAATAAAAATACTTAACTAAAAACGTTATTACATTTTTTATAAACGGTTATATCTGATGTTTTTCTCTTTCAAATATATCTACAGTTTCTATTATTATTTTTTGTCTACATTATGCGGCTAACATTTTCCCTCTATCCTATCCCTCCTGCTTGTGAACCCTCTTTGTGTATTTTATGCACTTCAATAGTTTTTACAGCATAAGATGTATATTTATCTATATCTATAACTGTTTAAGCAGCTTTATTGTACACGTATTTCATAGTTCTTAAATTTTGTTATATTTTGTTGGTACGTCTTATGCCAATACTGAATGCTGTCACTGTCCTCAATAAACTCAAACTTAAAATAGTGAAACAGAGAGGGGAAGAAGAGTGAGGGTGAAAGAAGAAGCCAGAAGGGAAAGGATACAAGAGGGGGGTAGGGTGAATGAGTGGGCATGCTATAAGTCCATCAGAAATAGGATAGGGAGTGAGGGAGTTACCAGAGACGGGTGAGAAGTATGAATATGTTGAAAGGTGTTTGAAAGTAGAAATAGAAAGATGGTGAGTTCTTGTTAATAAACATATCTTTGATTGCCACGCCTCGTCAGGGGTAGTAAACGCAATATAAGTGCAATTACAATACAATACAATATTCTGGGCATAGAAGGGTTCTTGTATTTCCGGGTGCTCGAGCTTCCCCAGCACGCGCCGCCGCGTGCACTTGCCGTTCACGCTGCTGCAGAGCTGCACGACAAATTGGAACTGTTAAAGGACGATTTGACTATTGTGCTAGGAAATAAGGCAATTTGCAGACACATTTCTCGAGCAAATAGTCCCATTGTAAACTTAGAAATAATTTCGGAGCAAGGTCTGTGATGTGTTATAGAAATGACTAAATTGCCTATTGATTTTCTCTCAATGTCTGCACAAAACTCGAATTGGAAATCGAGGCACCCCTGATCTGCCCTGATTACTTTCACTTTTCTGGGGATGAAGATGCGTGAGCTGTTTTGCTGTATTTTACTTTCTGTAAGAGCTGTGTGACACTGGAGGAGGGCCTGGGGCCCAGGAGCCTAAAGGGGCCCCAGCAGTGTCAAAGGATGACACTGCCTCAGATAGGGCGGGCCCTTCTCATAGCATCAGACCCTGCAGCCAGCCAGAGCCCCCTCCCACTCTCCCCCCCCCCCAATCATAAAAGAGGAAACCCTAGACTTGGCAGAAGTAGCAGCGGCCCATAACTTCTGTAATTAACACTGTGGACCCTGCAGGGGCCCATACCCCCATGTTATGAATACTGTGGACCCTGGACCCTGCAGTGAGCCATACCCCCCATGTTATTAATACTGTGGACCCTGCAGTGGCCCATACCCCCATGTTATTAATACTGTGGACGCTGCAGTGGCCCATACCCCCATGTTATTCATACTGTGGACCCTGGACCCTGCAGTGAGCCATACCCCCCATGTTATTAATACTGTGGACCCTGCAGTGGCCCATACCCCCATGTTATTAACACCGTGGACCCTGCAGTGGCCCATACCCCCCATGTTATTAATACTGTGGACCCTGCAGTGGCCCATACCCCCATGTTATTAACACTGTGTACCCTGCAGTGGCCCATACCCCCCATGTTATTAATACTGTGGACCCTGCAGTGGCCCATACCCCCATGTTATTAATACTGTGGACCCTGCAGTGGCCCATACCCCCATGTTATTAACACTGTGTACCCTGCAGGGGCCCATACCCCCATGTTGTTAACACTGTGGACCCTGCTGTGGCCCATACCCCCATGTTATTAACACTGGGGACCCTGCTGTGGCCCATACCCCCATGTTATTAACACTGTGGACCCTGCAGTGGCCCATACCCCCATGTTATTAACACTGTGTACCCTGCAGTGGCCCATACCCCCATGTTATTAACACTGGGGACCCTGCTGTGGCCCATACCCCCATGTTATTAACACTGTGTACCCTGCAGTGGCCCATACCCCCATGTTATTAACACTGGGGACCCTGCTGTGGCCCATACCCCCATGTTATTAACACTGTGGACCCTGCTGTGGCCCATACCCCCATGTTATTAACACTGTGGACCCTGCAGTGGCCCATACCCCCATGTTATTAACACTGTGTACCCTGCAGTGGCCCATACCCCCATGTTATTAACACTGGGGACCCTGCTGTGGCCCATACCCCCATGTTATTAACACTGTGTACCCTGCAGTGGCCCATACCCCCATGTTATTAACACTGGGGACCCTGCTGTGGCCCATACCCCCATGTTATTAACACTGTGTACCCTGCAGTGGCCCACACCCGCATGTTATTAATGAATTTTGTGGATGTTTCGGAAATCATATAGACAAATGGGACAAGGATGAACACAGTTCTGATACACTTGTCTGATCAGTTGTGTGTGCAAATTAATTGGGTCTTGTAAAACTCAGCTGGAATAGTGAAGTTTGTAAACAAGAACATTTGATTGCATTCAATAATATTTTACGTTTGGATTATTTAATACATTCTAAAAGATATGCAACAGTAAATGAGCCAGCTTGTCAGGTTTCAAGCTAGTTAATTGAACAATTGCCTGGAAGAACTAGTATCAAGGAAGCTACCATTTACCAAGGTGGCATTTCCTATGTAATCCCACTCAATATGACCATATTTGTATTTTTATTTTTTTATTTAATGCCATTTTATATAGCGCAAACATTACCCGAAGGTGTCAGAGCGCTTTGCAAAAGAACCAGTTGTGTTACATAAGGATTTTGGATTACATGAGTTACATAAGAGATACAAACAGAAAAAAATTGCAAATATACAAGATGTAAAGTCAGTCAAGGAAGAGATACAAACAGATAAACTCTAAAATCACATAGGAGAGGTAGTAAGTACAAAGGTCTACTACATATACTAGTGGTTACTAGACACAATACAGCCACCCCAACACAAGAATCCTCGCGTGATGACCTAAACATACGTATTCCTCCCCTATGCCTGGTGAGACTTTGATATTTCATCATATGGTGCAGGTATGCAATTCTGGCTCAGGATCCATCTGCTTCCAGGTTAGCCGCATCCGAGGGTCAGCGCACACTTCTAGCAGAAGACCACACCCACCACTGACGAAATGATAGAAGCACATTGGTCTTTTCTTTGGCCCTCCTTATTGGTTTCTACTCTAGCCAATCAAGGAGAAGAAAAAAGTTATGCTTGTGCCTAGTCCTTGTCAAGACAGGGTAGATGAGTGAAATGACATCTGTCCCATGGAGATGAATGTAGGGAAGAATAGCTGGAGTTTTGCGTTTTCTCTTTAGTGCAGAAAGGTTTAGTTTACTGTTGAACCCGCTCGCTGGACCTTAGGCATCTTCCTCTAAAAAAGAACCAAGGATCTTTAAAATACAAATGCTGAAGAGTATCACCCGCAGGGCTCTCAAGTTTAAAAAATTCAAATGAGAAGTATTTGGCATATTCTATAACCTCACAGGAAGTGACGTCATATAGTTTTTTATGTCAATGACAAACTGAACAGTGACAATTTAAATGTAAAATAAATAACATCATAACCACCAAAGTCTCACTAATTTAGACTTATAGCGAGCACAGCCCAATTATGCGATTTTGCAGTTGCTGTTTTTTTCTGCATAATTATGGATTTGACGCCTTTGCCACATAATTCATCTGCTGCTGCATATTCTGCAGTTTTTACAAGACCTGAACCACATGACATTCCAACAGGATTCGTGGTTGCATTAGCTACACAAATATAACTTGTATCTACAGGTCAAAGGAGTCGCGGTTTGATGTAGGTTTGCACCAGAGGTGGCGAGCCTTGTCATCTCATATTTTGAAAGCAAATGGATATATGGCAATGAGAATTCACATAAGACAAATATCGCACACTGGTTTCGATGTATGCATGCTCTGGGAAGGAGATTTCTCCAAAGGTTCAATGTGCGGACACCGGATCTGAAGATTAGTAGGTCAAGTGACAATAAAAGATCAACTTTCTCGACCTTTTGGATCTTAAACTAAGGGGGACAGATTGAAGTTAGTTTATATGGGGTAGGGAGAGGATCTGCCGCTGACCTAATCGCGGTCCGTGAGCCACCACGGCAAATGTCTTGCAGTGCCCTCCGAGATCAAGATATGGTCGGACAAGTTGCCCTGACGCTGGGCCCACTGAAACTTCAGGTCCCACTGCAGAACCCGCATCCGCCACCTGACGTGATGCACCACAAGGATGCAGGAGGCCATCAGCCCCAGAAGGTCGGCGTAGTCTGGAGGGGGCTGATGACTGTCTGGGGCGAGCCCGCCCTCAACAACCAGTCGTCAAGGTAGGGGAAGACTGAAACCCCTAACCTGCGCAGATGAGCTGCGACCACCGCCATCACTTTAGTGAACACTCGTGGGGCGCTGGTAAGGCCGAAGGGGAGCACGGTAAACTGAAAGTGCTCGTGGCCTACTGTGAACCGCAGGTAACGCCGGTGGGCCGGCAGGACGGGGATATGAAAATAAGCGTCCTGCAAGTCCAACGCTGCCATCCAGTCTCCTGGGTCCAGGGCAGCTAAGACCTGAGCCAGTGTCGGCATCTTGAACTTCTCCTTCCGGAGGAAGCTGTTGATGTTCCGCAGGTCCAAGATAGGGCGTAGGCCCCCTTTGCCCTTCTTGGGTACCAGAAAGTAGTGGGTGTAACAACCACACCCTACTTCTGGCCCAGGAACGCTCTCGATGGCCCCCTTGGCCAAGAGGGCCGTAACTTCCTCTTGTAGAAGTTTCAAGTGATCCCCCGACACGCGGTGGGACTGCGGTGGCATGGCTGGAGGGGTCACCTCGAAGGGGAGGGAGTAGCCCCTTCGGACGATTTGCAGCACCCACTTGTCCGATGTGACAGTGCGCCAGTGGAGGCGGTGATGGCGAGCCCTGCCCCCCACTGGCGTCACATGGGCCTAAAAGCACGGACTAGGAGGGTTTTGAGGTGGATGCTGCAGGGGCAGGTGTGGACTGGCCTCACCGTTGTCCCCGACTGCCGCCACGGCGGTTTCCACGTCCGCCACTGCGCTGGATGGAAGTCTGCGCCCGTGGCTGGCAGGACATGTGGAGGCGCCCCTTTCTTGGCCACAAAAGGAGCGAAAGGCTGCCGTTTGCTGGCACGGCCCAAGAGGCCCAAGGACTTGGCCTTAGCCCTGGAGTCCTTAAAGCGCTCAAGCACATGGTCTGCCTTGTCACCAAAGAGGCGACGGCCAGCAAACGGCATGTCCATAAGGGTGTTTTGGACATCAGCCAAAAAGTTGGCAGACCTCAACCAGGCGTGGCGACGAATCGCCACCGTCGTTGCCATCACTCTGCCCAGTGAGTCCATGGTATCCAGCCCACACTGGATGGAATACCGTGCCGCATCTTGACCCCCCGCAAGGGCTTGGGCGAGTTTAGTCCGGACCTCCTCCGGACATTGTGGCAGCACGCCCGCGATCATGTCCCATAGAGAGTGGGTGTAACGGCCCAAGAGGCACACGGTGTTGACTGACCGCAACCCCAAACTCAGGGAGGAGAATACCTTTTTCCCGTATTGCTCATACCTCTTGGAATCCTGATTGGGGGAGCCGTCGGGAATGCGTTCTGGGAGTTAGAGGCCTGGATGACCAGGCTCTCAGCGGTGGGGTTGGTGGACAGGAAGTAAGGGTCTCCCGGAGCCGGGCGGTGGCGTCTGGCCATGTTCCTATCTACAGGCTGACCTGTAGCGGGCTTGGACCAAGTGCCCAGAAGAACGTCAGACAAGGCCTCATTAAACGGCAGCAGAGGCTCGGCCGAGCTTGCCTGCGGTCTAAGGACCTCAGTGAGGAGGTTAGTCCTCACGGCCGCGACAGGGAGCTCCAGGCCCAAGGCCTTGGCCGCCCGCGTCAGCACCACACTATAGGCAGCCCCCTCCTCCGTAGCCATGGTAGGAGGGGAGACAAAACCAGTGTCCGGCGAGGTGTCCAGACCACTGGCCTCCCCTAGCTCACCTGTCCAGTCCTGATAAGACTGGCTCTCCCGTGCCAAAGGGTCCTCAGAACACTCCCAATCCCCCTCGCCACCCATCTCCTGAAACTCAGGGCCAAAGGATGGGGCCGGGTCATAGAAGTAGAAATCTCCCATCGGCGTCGAGAGCTGCGCCGACCGGACCTGAATTGAGGAAGGGATCGGGGACGGCGCCACCCGGAGGCGACACGCTGGGGGCCAGCGTCGGCGAGGTCGTAAGGTAGACTGGTGATAACCTGGATCCGGAACCGGATCCTGTGGGGGCCTGCGGCGCCGGGACTGAAGTCGCCGGCGGCGTCGGGACCGAAGCACCTGATGGCGTCGGGGCCGAAGCACCCGACCCGCTGGGGCCCCCAGTCGGGGCACTGGGCCCGAAGGCGCCGCAGAGCCCGACGGAGGAGTGAGCGACCTCATGGCAGAGAGGAAGGCCTCGATCTCCTCCAGCGGCGCGTTCTGCCCAGGGACCGACGAGTATGAAGCAGGCCGCAACGCCTGCGGCTCCGGCGGAGCCGCGAGGGCGGTGTCGCCCGAACCCCCGGTCACGCGAGCGTCGGGGGGAGTCGGAAGAGCGATGACGTCTCTTCGACTTCTTGTGTCCCTTACCTGAGGGCTTCGAGCCCGAAGACCGATGACGACTCCCGGAGCTATGGTGGCTCCGACCCCGTAACCGGGCCCTCGACCTCCTTGCGGACCGGGACCTCGAGCGGCGCGGGGCCGACTGCCGGAGCTCGAGTCGCTTGCGGGACGGCTCCCGTCTAGCTTTGGACGTCAGGGCCCGGCAGTCGGAGCATCTTCAAATCCTGAGTTCAGGCATACTAAACTCCACTTTTCTATCAGCTTCCCCAAACAAGCTACATTTGTAAAAGTGTTACAAAGCAGCTCCCATGTTAATCTATGGAAGAGATATCCTTTCTACAGGGAAAATGAAATGCACAACATTTCACTCTCAGGACAAGTAACAAACGCCTGCACATGTCCTACCGTTCCCTCACACTGCACCCTGCCCACGGGAGTACCTTGGGCCTACCTAAAGGGTGACTCACATGTAATAAAAGGGAAGGCTAGGGCATGGCAAGTGGGTGCATGTGCCAGGCCGACATTGCAGTAGAAAGAGCGCGCAGACACTGCAGTGACAGGTCTGAGAACCCTTTGAAAGGCTCCTGGTGGGTGGCTCAATCAGTGCTGCAGGCCCACTAGCAGCATTTGGTTTACAGTTCCTGGGCACACACAATACACTGTATTAGGGACTTAGGAGTAAATCAAATAAGCCAATCATGGAAACACCAATCCATAAACAGAATTTAAAGTAGGAGCACTTGCACTTTAGTACTGATCAGGAGTATTAAAGTGCGTAGAAACACTAAACCAGCAAAAACAAGATCTAGAGTGCCACAAAACTATGAGGTCAGAAGCAAAAAGACAGGGGAAACAGGCCAAAAGATACCAGGTCAAACAGGTGGGATGCATTTATGTGGATTAAACATTTTCACAGTGGTGTTCCTCTTTTCAAAAACCTGTTTTTAGTTGGTTGGTTCTGCATGCCATAGTCTTGAGCCACAAACACCTATTATTAACTGCTGGGATGCACCTTTACTTTGAGTGCACCGGATATTAAAATACAGACTTTTAATATTATTTTCACAGGCACTTCTAGCATTCCATAACCCTGATGAAGACCAAATGTGACAGGGCTGAAACGCATCACGTGTCAACACCTTTATTGGAGGAGTTTCAGAAAATGTACATTTTCTGGGACTTTAGGCTTGGCACATACTAAATGGGAGGGTGCTAGTTTGTTCTCAATGAATGTTGACCCCAGAAAGGCTACCTCCTAAATGTGCACTGCAGATTGATTTTTGAAGACAGCCACATAAGTCCCAAACAAATGGAAGACTGAAGTCAAATGTCCACATGTGGAACTGCCTATTCATAAGAGTACAATGAAGAGAATTGTTTCTGTTTATGATGGTTGTTTAAAATGTGATGTCATTTATGTCACTGTATATATGTATGGGAATTTGTTAATCTGTGTATTGTCTCCAGGAGTACAGAGAGTGCCAGTTATTGACTTGTAGTTTTTCTTGTAATAAAAACAAATATTTTGTAATAGAAACAATTTGACCAGTGATTCATTGGTGTTTTCACTGTGATAGATTTACGGCTTCATAGTCAGTCCCCAGGCTATACGATATTGTCCTTGGTTTAGTTTGCCACATGATTCATCATCTGCTGCATAATCTGCAGTTTTTACAAAAAAAGTTTTGTTTCCGGCTCAAACGAATCAAAAGTTACTAAAAAGAAGTGGCAACGTGTTCGCCTGCAGTGGAAAGCCCTAATCAGAGGTTACCTCATCATCTTTCAGTTGCTTATTTCTGTATTTTCTTGTTAAACTGGGGGCTGATGAGGTGAATCTTTGCCCAGGCAGTTTTCCCATGAGTAAGAATTACAAAATAAGGAATACTACAAAAAAGTTTGCCAAATAATGTCATTTCTTGTTGCATAATCCAGTCCACCCTGTTGCATGTTTTGGTGCTCCCCTGCCTCACAATTCCAGTGGCACTCTGAGGAGGCAAACGCATCACCGGAAGAGGCCTGTAGGAAGACTGCCCTGGTGAAGGGATGACTCCCTAAAGCCTCTACAGCTGCTAAAATATTCTCGGCTCACAGCAGCTCTCAGAACAGTGTAATTTTTAGTTTCCAGGTTCTAACCCCTCTAACCAAGTAGGATATTTAGCCTGCTAGCAGAAAGCTTTACATTAGAGGCAAATGTGTGAGTGTCACCCGCAATGAGTGAGGCTTGATGTGCCTGAGCGTATAGAGACAGAGCAGCAAACCAGCGATACATGTGCAGCCGAAGAAAAAAAAACCATTGGTGTCTAATATCAAGTATCAGCCTGTTGCTTTACACCTCGCTTCAATGATAAGACTAGTGCGCCAACCTCCTCTTATATTTTCTTCCATCTTCTACCCCTAAACTCCTTTTCAGTTCCAACAAGTTGCAATTTTTGAGGTCATCAGATGCGGTTCTCTACTAGGTAGGTTGTGGCTATTGCAGAATTATAACTTTTACTAGACTTAGTTTTGTACTGGTAGTTGGCACATTTTTTTTAAACTGTCAAATGTATATTCAGAAAATAAAATAGTTTTTGAAATAACAGGTTATTTTAAATTTTTCAATAAAAATATCATATTGAATATGAATAACATGGTGGTCGTTTAACAAACCAAAATGTTTATTCTTGCTTATTTTATAGTAAGGATGTATGAAATCTGCATAATCCCCTTTTGCGTAATTATGCAACATTAATGAAAAATTACATGAAAATAGATATAATTGAGCAAAACCCAAATCTGATATTTTGCATTATATAATGTAGTGTGAAAACCATCTTCATGTCAGTTTTGGATGAAAGGATGCACTTTACACTACAAAAAGAGCGCAAAACAAATAAGTGCCGCAAATACAAGCCATGCGCGTTCAATCCATTCGCTTGTCCCGTTTATTCCACAATAGGATTTTTACCGCTGAGGCCCCAATTAGGACAAGTGGAACAAAGGTGTAATTTCACAGCATTGCATGTACAACATTGTAATGCGAAATTCCGGAAAATACAAGTAAGACTCCTGCGTAATGGAAATATTGTCAGGGCACAGCCAATAATCTACTTTTTGTGGACATCACTCTGAAAAGAGGGGGATAGACTATAAAGTAACAATGAGCTTTTCCAGAAGAGTGTCGCAGCCCAAGTTAGTCACCTGCCAAGCATGCTTGACATATGACTTAGTTTTGGCCACAGCTAAAGACCTTTCAGGGTCCGGCCTGTCACAAAACCCCCCTTTTTTCTAAGCCATCCTTCACTGCTTGGAGCAAGTTCATAGCGGTTCTTCCAGTGTTTAGGGTATTTTCTGTCATGGAAGTTTGCCATGTCTTACAGTGAGTGCTGCATCAACAAATGAAGGACAGAATGTTGAATGAATCAAACATTCACTCCCAGTCACAGATCTGGGTTAAATTCATTGTTCTTTTGCTCACTTCGCCACCCCAGTTTGGACCCAACCGTATGCAAATCTGTATTGACTCTGGCCCCCATGGGAACAGTCCAGCCCGAACAGCCAGGCCAGGTCCTCCCTGGTCCAGAAACAAGCATCCTGGGACTGGCTTCAGGGCATCACCCCTCATCAACCAGGCTAGCTTGAATCCAGTGGCACGGCGAGCAAGGGACCCATGTCTGGGCATACCTGTCCAACTTAGGGCGAAAAGTGCTATACCAACAAATCTTACAGTGAGCTAGGGGTGATGGCAGGGCTCGAGTCGGGGTACCACGTGGGTGGACGGCGTCCCCCCACTTATTTTACCGGGGGACGCCATCCCTCCTGCCAAACAGCTGGACTTCACTCTTTGGCTTCTCTGGGACGAGGAGCTCTGCACCTTTCGTGACGTCACTTCCTGTTGTGACGTCACTTCCGGTGACAGCGTCCCCCCACTTCTTTTTTTACGACTTGTGCCCTGGGTGATGGGTATGGCCAGACATGGATCACATACTGTACCAAAGCACTCAAGCTGCTCCTCACTGATGAAACTAAACAAGGATGAAACTGGTCTGGGGTTGTTTGAGTTCTGGTTCAGAGAAGACGTGGCCTGGCAGTTTGGACTTGACTGTTCTTATTGGGGCAGGATCAAAGCTGATTTGCATGTGGATTAAGTGGCAGAGTGATCATTTATGTTATTTATTTATTTATTTATTTAAACTTTTACCGCGCACAGCTGAAGGATTCGCACGTAAAGCGACTTGCTCTCATTCATGAACCTCGTCTAACCTTTAATAAGCATTAACCAATCCTGTCCGTCTTAATTTTCACCTTTTCCAGTACACGCGGGTGCCCGAGAGAAGCTCGCATCTGTGTTTATTAATTGTAATGATGCTTGCACTACTGAATGGCCGCTTCGCAGAAATCCAGACTGCGCATGCGTCGGTCATACCCACGTGATGTGACGCACTCGCAATTTGGAGGGATGTTTTCGCTCATGCGCATTATTGCTAAATATGGCCGCTTGTCTTTAACCATGCTCTCTGCTAGCTCATGCTGCTTTTGCATATCTGTCTTTCCCGCATTAACCCTCAATGCTATAGATATTACAAAGTAAGGGGTGCAGTGAAGCTTTTCATGGTATACAGTGTATTCATTTTTTCTGTGTTTCTAATTTGTTTTCGCTTACTTTTCATGTACCGCGTATCTGGGGGCCTGGGAGTTGGGGAGCTGCGCCATTTTAGAAGCCCGTGTGGACCTGTCACCTGACAAGAGGACCGGGCCTTGCATCCGTGGAAATCAGCCAGCTGGCTACCGAAGCTGAGATGCTCCTGGGAACCTGCCCCATAACCCAGAGAGGAGAAGCTGAATTTCACCTGAACTGATACATTTGTTTCTCTCTACTGTATGCTCTATTGTACTCTTCTACACGTATGCCTGGGAACAGGAATTTAAGGGGTGGATACTGTCATTTGCATATTAAAACATGGGAACGTAGAATTTAGGAGGTGACAATGACCGAACCACCTCTCCTGACCAATCATAAGTTGGGACCTTGTCACTTGCAACATTTGTGGGTGGTCTGGGGGTCCCAGAATAGTATAACTAGTCTAGTTCAGCTTAGAGAAATTGTCCGACTTGTCCGAGTAGCTGACCTGTCACTGACCCTACGAACTCTATAGGTGATTGATACAGAGCGCTGCGGAGCACTCTGTCCGTATTTTCCACAAGCTCCAAGGGGTGGAAATAGTCTTAAGTGCTGGCGAAGCACTTTGCTGGGAGATTCGAAAACCCAATCGGGGTTACTGGCGGATTCCGTGCAGAGGGGGAGTAACGCAGGCGTTGCATCCGAAGCTGCAGGTGTTGGTCGTGCCCTTTGACGAGCCCAGTCCTGACCCAAAACCTGAGGGGTATCCTGTCCTGACTGTCCTTGAGCTGTACCTGCTCGCCTACTGGCATTCCGAATCCTTGAGGGTCCTTGTCCCCGCCTATTCCCAAACTGACCCGTTGCCAGGGTTAGTCCTCATTCTGTCCTAGGTAAATATATGTGTGGGTGTCTGTCTAACTATACTCTTACGTTTCCTCTTCTTAATAAAGCACTCTTGCCTGTGATATTTTCCTATCACCTTTTCGAAAGTGACTGTTTATGAAATTGTTTATTAGTGATGTTCCACTTTTTCCCCTACCTATAGGAGATTATTAAAACTGATTGCATATTTTAGCTTGTTCCATTATCCCTTCCCTTTAGTATGGTTGCTGTGAATTAGTGAAGATAGCTTAGAGTCAGTAATTAGAACACGAATATTAAGTACCCATGTTAGTCCTATTTCACTCACTCTGCCTTAGTTTAAAGTTCGTACTGATTAGCATGTTCCCAAATGCTCATACCCTGTAAGATTCCTTAGTACTCTATGGTACTTGCCTTAATCCATAGCTACATTTTGGTTTTGATCTTGATCGTTGATGTTCTAATTTGTATCTGCCTGTTACTCATGGCATATTCATTCTAAAAACTAACTTCATATAAATTTTTAAAACTCCATCAGGTGTCTGTGGTCATTACATATCACCAAGTGTCATTAAATGTACTGAATGCGTAAGGTATTTCTACTTTGATAGGAAACTTGTTACCTATTCACTGCTAGCTCCTGATCCATCAGGAGTAATGTGCCTGTGGTAAGTCAGGTACATGAATAGTAGGTGGTGAGAGAGTCACCCCCTGAATTACTCATAGTAGCGTGTAAAAATCACCCGGTTCACGCAAACACAGTCATCGTATGCACGCCAGGGCCCAGTGCGTGGAAATTGGTAAAACTAGTGACCCGGGTGAACTGCGCGCTCTATCAGTAATTTTCTGGTAGCAGAGCTATGGTTAGGACTAGTTAAAATAGGTAGACAAGATAGTTAGTAAATAAACCGGGAAAATAAATTGTGGTGCTGAAACTTCCATGCTGCTATATTGATTACATTGCTTCAAATATTGCGCAAAAGTTTTTTTGATGTATATATTTTTGATCGCTTTGCATTGCTGCTATATGTAATATTAACAGAATTGTCCGTAAATTGTTTTATGTTGTCTGAAAACCCCGGGGAATTGTATAGCGGGTGGTGAGTAGAATCCATCTCGCGCAGAGGTCGCTTGTCAGGAGGAAAATTAGTGCATGGTTAGGTAGAACTGGAAGCACTAATTAGGATCTTTTGTGTTTGAATGAATGATAGTCTCGAGTCCTATTGTGTAAAACTTCCATTGTGATATCACCTAGTAAGGGTCACAGGAGGAAGGGGTCATAAGGTCTCCAAAGCTTGCATGGTAAGCAAGGTAGTCCGCTGGTGAAAGCCTGACTTAGTATATATCCCGGAAATAAGTGGATAAGTCAGAGGAGTAACAGGTTCTATATTGCTCGTGTGAAAGGTTAGGCAGCGAAGTCTATCCGAAGTGAATGAAAAGTAGACTGAAGTGGTTTGCTTGTAGCGGGAGGAAAACTTTCTTTCTTTTTAACACACTCCGACACAGCGGCGAACGTTATATATTGTCAATTAAAATCAGCACTTTAAGAAAAATTCAAAGTTTCCGTTACCTTGTGAAGGAGGGAGTCAGTCGGAAGGCTGCTCCGACGTCACTCCGTGCCGCGCTGGTATTGGTCAAGACAGCGGGCGTGTAGTGAAGCTGAAATTGTAAGGGAGGGGTGAGTGCCGGAGCGTGAGACCGCGTCTCGCGAAAGGCCGCGCACCCATTGGACAAGGGCTTTTGTAATCACTGTGTTGATTGGTTGTCGCGAAATAAAAGTCGCGCTAGCATTGGAAGCACAAAGGTAAATAAAATTAATCAAGCCGAGTTAGAAGCTAGTCTGGAGAGGTGTATGTGGTATCCTGAATTCTTGCCTAATCCTCAGAATCTAGGTTTTTATAAGGAGCAGATGCTAAGAGGTAGACCTTACAATATGTACGGAGGAAAGAGAAAATTGTCATTTGCCGAAAAGATTAAAAACTATTTCAAGAAAGACAAGCCCATACGAACTAGGGAAGGTGTGATCATTCCACCGCCAAATACTTCCGCCTCCTTCATGATGTTTGATAAAGGGTACCATACCTGTGTATGGTTGGAAAATTGGGTGAGGTACACGGAAGACGATGGAGTCTTAGCATTTCCCCTTAATGGTACCTTTAATGGTAGGATCCTGTTTAACTTAAGAACCCGAATGAATGAATTGCATCCCCGACCTAGATTAACTCAATATGAAGCATTAGAGGAGTGGGAGATTGAAGCTCTAGAACGAGACAGACCCCGAATGGATAAGGGAGTGAGTAAGTGGTATCCAAAGGTCCAAAAAGAAACTAAAGAGAAAAAGATGCAACAGTGGAGACAGAATATGATGGTTGAGGGACTGTTTCCAATGTTTGGGGTACTCGAAGAGGGGAAAGGGAAGTGTACGGAAAAAAGCCGACACCTCATGGCTATGGGGGACTCAGAAGATGAGCACCTAGAGGATTTATTGATGAAAAACCCACCTCCCTATGTTGCGGAACCAGAATCTTTGAGTTCACAAAACCCGTTTTCTAAATATCCTAGATGTAGGAGGGCCAGTGAGACAGATGTAACGGGTACTGAAAGTAAAGCCAGTGATAGTGATGGGTTTTGCAGACCTAGTACCGCAGTCCCAAATTACCGACCTTTTGGGGAAGACCGACCAAGTTTGGTCCTTCCGACTGCCCCAAATATCTACCCTACGTTGGTACCCCAAGTGATGCATGAAAATTCTTCAGAAAGGGTTTTGCATGAGCGAGAAAAGGAAGCCCTGAACAAACAGCGAATTGATTTAATTCAGACCATAGCCCAGATAAATCCCAGTCCGGATTCACTGACTATCCCAGTAACTATTGGTCCTGCTATACCTCTTTATGGGGATAGACTGACTAGTCCAAGAACTCCTATTATAACTCCAATTGTACCAGCCCCTATTATTCCTCCCCCAAGAAAAGAGCCGCTCATAGTCGATGATCAAGAAAGTGAACGTGAGTCTGTGATCTCCTTAATGGATCTGCCTATCAGGGAACCTGGAACCAGTGTACCAAGGGCAAGAAATCAGGCTAGGACGAAAGAGGTCCTGATTGAAACCACTTCAGGGGTCAGGAGTGCCCCTGTAGTTTCTCCAGAAGAATTGGATAGATGAACCAAAGAGTTAGAAAAGGACACACCCCAACCGAAACCCTTAGAAATCTATAGACTAAGGATAGAAATAGAGGAACTAATGGCCGGTAATGTAGGATTGGACAGGTTAAACTCCTTTAGTGAAGACGAGTTACTGTTTATCAGCAAAAACCTTACCCGGAACACTAGATTGCTCCATGAGAGATTAATGGACACTGCCGCTGACATGGGAATTGATGTTAGTCGCTCCAAAGTCCTTCAGAAATCTTACAGAGCAGACTTTTCTGACAAAGACTTAGAAAACATGAACGTGTCAGGAAAACAAACCCAAATAAAGGAATTACTGAAAATCCTAAAGAAATGGGGGGGTGTAGAGAAATGGAAAACCCGGTGGGCAAAGAAAAAGGAAGATAGTAGGGCTAAAACCCAGACTTCAGAATACGTACTAAAAGAAGTAGGGCCAGCAGAAAAATGATGTCCCATGAGAGAAGTACCTGGGGGAAAATATGTCCATGTCCCATGGTCCAGACAAGATATTGTGTCATTTACGAATGACTTCCCAAAACTGCGAGAGAAACCAGTCGACTGGTACAGACAGGTCGAATGTTTCATAAAGGTTCAGAAATGTCTTCTGAAAGACCTGGATGGGTTTTTCGACATTGTGGTGCCTGTAGATTTGTGGAGCGAATGCAAAATTGAAATTGATTGGCCCAATGATGAATATGAGAGAGACTCCAAAACCGGAGCTCCCTCACCCGAGGTAATGAGGAAGTATGATCAAGTCATACAATACCTGAAGAAAAAGGTGCCCGCAAAGGAAACTGATTGGACCCGGATAGATAGAACTACTCAAGAGCGCGACGAAACCGTCCACTCCTTTTATGAAAGATTACTGCAGGTATTCAAAACTTACAGTGGTATCGATAATGTGGACATGAAGGATATGACTCATTTCAGTTACCGATTCGTGTTAGGATTAAGACCTGAAATATCCCAGTGGATTTGAGATAATAAAATCAGTTGGCAAGGTAAGCCCATAGATGATGTCCTCAAGTATGCCAAGTACTGCGAGGATGAGATAGAAAACAAGAAGAAAGCCCTTAAGGAGAAGGTCATGTGGGCACAAGTGAAATTGGCGGAACAGCAAGAAAAACAGTTAAGTAAATTGAATAATAATAATAATGCCCAAAATCCCACTGCTGGGGGAGGAGGGAAACCCCGGGTAAAAATGAGTCGGGAAGAGGCTATGAAAAAATTCCCCTGTCACGGGTGCGGTCAGATAGGGCATTGGAGAGACGAGTGTCCACATTTTCTGGCTGGTAATGCCCCCGTAAATGGTTTAAATCCACAGGTGCAGAAAGAGGGGACATGGAAGAACCAACCACAGGTAAAGCAGCCTCCGTTGCCTCGCGCTCCTAGACAAAATTATAAAAATCAGGCTCAGCAGAATGAAAGGGCCGAGGTGTGGAAAGGAGAGAATGAAAGGAATGCAGCAGCTTCACAGTTTTTGTTAAACGATTCTTTCCTTTGTGATGATCAATACTGACGGGGCCTGAGGGGGGAGGACAAGGAGTGCGTACTTGGCGCCTCCTTACCGGTAGACCAGACAGGACCATACATCGAAGGAAAGGTTGAGGGAAAAGACGTCACCTTTCTATTGGACACTGGTTCTACCCTTTCCACTGTGAGAACAGTGGATGTTCCTAACCTACCCCTCTCGGGAGAAGCTATCCAAGTAGTGGGTGTTTCAAATCAGATAATCAGTACTCCAGTAACTGAACCCATGGAGATTTCCATTGGAAATTTCAAGGAAATGCACAGATTTGTGGTCTGTGACTCCAGTCCTGTGAACCTGCTAGGACGAGATTTGTTGTGCAAAATGAATTGTACCATCTTTTGCACACCAAAGGGCGTCGAAATTCAGACCCCAGATGAAGATAGCCTGTACAAATTGATGTTACTAAAACCAGACACAGAAATTAAACTCCTGTCCATTAAAGACTTACCTGAAGAACTACAGCTAAAAGTGTTTCCTGAAGTGTGGGATTTCACTGGGAGAGATGTAGGCTTAATGGCAAATGTAGACCCAGTTAAAATAGCAATAAAAACAAATGCTGTTTACCCCAGAACAAGACAGTACAAAATGAGTGCAGAAGTAAAAGCGGGAGTCGCAATTGAAATAAACAGGTTGCTTGAAGCAAACATCATACAGGAAGTAATGAGCAGTCCCTGTAATTCGCCCATAATTGGAATTAAAAAGCCTAGCAGAAAGTACCGGGTAGTGCAGGACCTGCGCAAGGTAAACCAAATTGTTGTACCTTGCTGTCCCATTGTGCCCAACCCCGCAGTGATACTGTATCAGATTCCTTGGAATGCGGAATGGTTCACTGTCATTGACTTGTGTCATGCATTTTCCATCCCATTGCACCCCGAAAGCAAATTCCTTTTTAGTTTTGAATTTGACAGCCATGTCTATGTCTGGAATCGTGTCCCCCAGGGGTACACCGAAAGTCCTTCGATTTTCAACCAGATCCTAAAGAAATGCCTTGAATCTTTAGTACTGCCAAGAGAGTCCGTTTTGGTACAGTACATAGATGACCTTCTGGTGGCGTCCAAAAGTCAAACCGACTGTGTCATTGATACCATTGCCTTGTTGAATCACCTAGGAAAGGGAGGACATAAAGTGTCGCCAGACAAATTACAGTTCTGTAAAAATTCAGTGAAATATCTGGGGCACCAGATAGAGAAAGGGATCCGGAAAGTTACTACAGAAAGGATCAAAATAATTCGAGCAATGGAACTACCCAGAACCCAGAAAGAAGTAAGAATGTTCCTAGGAGTTGTAGGGTACTGCAGGCAATGGATTGTAGGATTCGCAGCTCTAGCCAAACCCTTGATAAAAATGACCAAGAAGGGAGTAGAAGATCCAGTTAGTTGGGATGATGAAAGCATGAACGCTTGGGTAAAATTGCGAAATTGCCTGTGCTCAGCCCCTGCCTTAGGAATGCCTGATTATTCCAAGAACTTCGAACTGGTCTGTGATACAAGAGACAATTGTGCCCTCTAAGTCCTAACACAGGAACATGGACTGACTAGGCGTCCAGTGGCCTACTTTTCGGCCACTCTGGATCCAGTGGCTGCTGGATTACCCGGATGCCTGAAAGCAGTAGCTGCTACTTGTGCAAGTCTAGAACAGAGTGAAAACATTGTTATGGGACATCCTGTCACTGTATATGTTCCGCATTCAGTTGTGATCTTACTGACCCGAACCAAGACCCAGTATCTCACCCCTAGTCGGCTGACTAAGTACGAGAGAATTCTTATAGGTGCTGAGAATGTAATCATCTCCAGGTGTAATATTTTGAACCCCGCAACACTGTTGCCCATTGCCCTAGCTATTGAAGAAGATGAAGTTGAGCATAACTGCATGGACCTAACTGAATTTAGCACCAAGCCACGTCCTGATATCAAAGAAGGTGCTGCCTATGCGGTAGTTACATTGGAGACAATCTTGGAAGCATCTTACCTGTGCGATGTAAAATCTGCACAAGTAGCAGAATTAATCGCATTGACAAGAGCTTGTAAACTGGGGAAAGGCAAAAGGATAACTGTTTATACTGACAGCCAGTACTGTTATGGGGTTGTTCATGACTTCGGCCAACTATGGTTACAAAGAGAATTCATGACTTCCTCAGGTACCCCTATCAGAAATGGAAAGGTGGTACAGAACTTACTGGAAGCGATCCAATTACCCCAAGAATTGGCTGTGATCAAGTGTGCGGCTCACAGGTCTGGAAATGATGATGTGACAGCCGGAAACCGATACGCTGACCAAATCGCCCAATACTGCTCCCGATACAAAATGTCCCTCAAAATCAAATTATGGGGAGGTGGAAGCAGCTGCCAACTTATGGTGTTTGAAAGTGTGTCTACCTGGGAGGAGTTGAGAGACATACAACAGGCAACAGACAGGGAAGAAAAAAGACAGGTGGGAAAGGGATGAATGTACACCGAGAGATAAGGATGGTGTCATGGTTTACAAAACTGGTGTGCCTGTATTACCAGACAGTCTGGTAGCCCCAATGGCTAGGATCATACATGAGGACACACATATTTGGAGAGATGCCATGTGCCGCATGTTTAACAAGGTATTCCATAACTCAAAGTTCAGGAACACAGCAGAAAAACTTTGCCAGAGGTGCTTAGTGTGCCAACAATTCAACGCAGGAAAGAAGACAGTATTGGAACAAAGTACGATTGGGAAGGCAGAAGGTCCCTTTGTCAGGATGCAGGCGGACTTTATCCAATTGCCCATGTGCAAGGGATACAAATATGTCCTAGTCATAGTTTGCCTGTTTTCTAGATGGGTGGAGGCCTACCCAGCAAAGAAAAATGATGCCATAACTGTAGCCAAACTATTACTTAGAGAGTTGATACCTAGATTTGGAATTCCAGAGACTATTGAAACAGACAGAGGTGGGCATTTTTCCAATGAAATCCTAAAAGAACTCTGTACAGCATTTAAGATCGAACAGAAATTGCACTGTGCATATCATCCAGAGGCTTCTGGAATAGTTGAACAAGTGAATGGCACCATCAAGTCCAGACTGGCGAAAGTGTGTGATTCCACCAAAATGAACTGGATAGAAGCTTTGCCCCTTGTGCTGATGAGTTTGAGAAGTGTTCTGAACCGAAAAACAGGCCTGAGCCCCCATGAAGTGCTAATGGGAAGAGTAATGCGACAGGCATGGGTACCTGGACACAAACTGCTAAGTATTTCTGATGATTTAGTGCTAGAATACTGCAGGCAGCTGGGTGACCAAGTGCGTTCTATCTCTCACCAGATTGGAGAGACTGCTGTCGAATGGCCTACATCTCCAGCACATAACTTGAGACCTGGTGATTGGGTGGTGTTAAAGAAACACACCCGGAAGAGTTGCCTTAAACCAAAGTGGGGAAAGCCGAGGCAAGTGATCCTTGTAACCACAACTGCTGTGAAGTGTGCGGGCGTACCGAAGTGGATCCATGCCAGCCATACGAAGCCAGTGACAGGAGAAAACGCGACTGAAGCTGAAGGTAGCGCAGCTGAGGAGACTCCAGAAGAGGGTCCAGATCTCGCTGACATCGAACTACCGAGCTCAAGTCAAGACGTTGAGTGGTTCTCTGCCGACGACCAAGTTCTTGATCCAACAAGGACCCGAAAATATTCTTACCTAGATAGTGAGTGGGATAGTGAAGGTGAGACAGAATTAGAGGACGAAGGTCAGGTCATCGAAACTCACAACAAACCTGATCAGGAAATAGGCCAAGTAGGGACAGACCAAGTTATCGACACTCCTCCTGAAACTTCAGAAACTGGAAAGGGACAGATAGTGGTTAAAGCTGAAGTTCATGAGGAAGAAAATCAAGAGATCGAAGTGCATGAACAGGAACAGATAGAAATAGACAAACGTGTTCAGGAAGCAGAGTCCAGATCACCTGAAAATAAAGATCAAATACAAAGTAGACCTGAACAAGGCCAGCTTAGAGACCAGGCAGAAGAAACTTATGAAAGACCTGGAACTAGTCAGACAGGAAGGGAAATAGACATTGATGAAACAAGAGTGCCACAACGAAGCGAAAACAAGAGAGTTCACGAGGAAGGTCAAGTTTCCTCGACCACTAAAAGCCACAAGAAAAAGGGTGAACCCCGATACATAAAAAGACTGAGACTAAGAATCAAGACAGTTGAAGAAAAACTAGAAGACCGAAAGAGGGCTGCCAGTGAAAGGAAAGAAGCCCGAGTCCAGTCTAACCGGCGAAGCTCACGAGTAAAGAAACAAAACAAACTGTATCGGAGCCCTGAATGGACTTACTTGGTGTTGGAAGAAATTGACGAACCCAACAACAGTGGCAAAAGTGACGAAGAGTCAATTACTGATCGGAGTTCTGACGAAGACCCTCCTTGAGGAAAAACCTGAGAAAACCTTTGGTGAAAAGAAACAAAGAGGGGTTGGAAAACCACCTGTAAGCCACTATGTCTGATTCGAATGTAAATGGAAGATCCAAATTTAGCTGTTGTAAAACCTGCTGTAAAATCTGTTTTTGTAGTATAGCCGTACTGATAATAATATGGATAGGACTAACAGTTTTTATACCTTTTATGATAAGTAAAGGCCCTAACTTGTACCCCACTAACCCAGAGACTCTAGACACAGAAACTGTACAGACTGAAGAAACACCACAAAGTGTAGAAAGACGTGACAACTCTGCTGTACTAAAACAAAAACGAACGGACTTAGATGCATCAGATGAGGGTGGACTACATTTTCACAAGATGAAAAACAGAACTCAGTTAAATGTCTTCGCTAATCTTTTAGTGCACTATGTAGAAGCTATGGAAATAGAAGATTGTTACGTATGTATGAAGCTACCTACTTCTGTAGCTGAAAGCGTGACATATCACCATTTACCCCTGACCTACGGAATTTCCTGTAGTATATTAGCAAGCTTATTCTATAGAAGCACTTTACAGTACTACTACTCAAACACTGACGTAATCTTTTCAGAACTTCCTGTTCGAGGAAACCTGAACATTGTACATATTAGAAGCGAGGTAACCCGTTATATGGGAGAATATTTCCTGACCATAGGTGACATAGACTTAAATGAAGCTAGAGAAAATAATCTGACCTGTTCCTTACAAGAGCAGGAAAAGATGTTCCTGAAAATGGCAGAAAGAAGGAGGGAGAAATTTCAGAAAAAGGCCAATGATGAGAAAGATAGAATCCCTAGATGGGCAGAGAATATGGAAAGCACCTCAGAAGGCGAAGCTAGTCCGGCATTGTTGCTGGATTTTGAACGGAAAGGGAAACTCTGTCTTCATAGAGAAAAGACTAGTTATTATAACAATGTATTCATCGGTTCCAGCGAGTGTGAACATAATTACAAGGTAATTGGAGGTTGGGGTTTCAAAAATGGGTCAGAACCTGTGTTTCCCGGAATTTATTATATATGTGGAAACAAGGCTTATTTCAAATTACCGGATCACTGGTATGGAAGCTGCTATTTTTGCATTGTTTTCCCGAGAATATACCATGTGAACAATGCTGCTGGAAGCAATGAAGATACTAATGGCTTAGTGCGTAGTAAATGTGAAAGTGTAGGAGAAATTATAGGTGATATATTTAGTGCACTGATACCTGGAATGGGGGTAGTTCTGAATACTCACTGTATCTGCAAATTGTCTACAGTAGTGGATCGGTTATCAACTGACACTGCTGCTGGATTCCTGCTGGTCAATACTGAAATGGTTGCGATCAGATCAATGGTTTTACAGAATCGCCTTGCTCTTGACACCCTATTGGCAAAAGAGGGCGGAGTCTGCCGAATGTTGAAGGCGCAACATTGTTGCACTTACATTCCTGATAAAAGCATTGAAATAAAGAAATATGTAAGAAACATAACTAGTTTGGAAAAATAACTCAAACCATTGGAGGTTGATAGTGCCTGGACGAGACTGACTGATGGTCTCTCCTCTGTAGGTAGTTGGTTTTCTAACTTGGGTAAAAGTCTTTTATGGAAAATACTGATGCCAATAGCTGGAATAGGTGTGGTTGTACTGATTATATTTATCTGCTGCAAATGTCAAAAATGCAGAAAGAAATATACAGTGAACAAAAGAGGAGTGAAGCGAAATGTTGATGAGCTAGAATTAGAAGAATTGAAAAACGAAATTTACAAGAGAGCTAAAAGCTTTCACCCTAATAAGGATGCAGGAAGAAAGCTCAACAACAAGTTTGTGGAAATTGAGATGAATGATATGCAGGAATGAAGTTGGCATCTGTTTCCATTTATAGTGATGATAGTAAATATCATCAAAGAGGGGATTGATGGAGCAAGGATTCGCACGTAAAGCGACTTGCTCTCATTCATGAACCTCGTCTAACCTTTAATAAGCATTAACCAATCCTGTCCGTCTTAATTTTCACCTTTTCCAGTACACGCGGGTGCCGAAGAGAAGCTCGCATCTGTGTTTATTAATTGTAATGATGCTTGCACTACTGAATGGCCGCTTCGCAGAAATCCAGACTGCGCATGCGTCGGTCATACCCACGTGATGTGACGCACTCGCAATTTGGAGGGATGTTTTCGCTCATGCGCATTATTGCTAAATATGGCCGCTTGTCTTTAACCATGCTCTCTGCTAGCTTATGCTGCTTTTGCATATCTGTCTTTCCCGCATTAACCCTCAATGCTATAGATATTACAAAGTAAGGGGTGCAGTGAAGCTTTTCATGGTATACAGTGTATTCATTTTTTCTGTGTTTCTAATTTGTTTTCGCTTACTTTTCATGTACCGCGTATCTGGGGGCCTGGGAGTTGGGGAGCTGCTCCATTTTAGAAGCCCGTGTGGACCTGGTCACCTGACAAGAGGACCGGGCCTTGCATCCGTGGAAATCAGCCAGCTGGCTACCGAAGCTGAGATGCTCCTGGGAACCTGCCCCATAACCCAGAGAGGAGAAGCTGAATTTCACCTGAACTGATACATTTGTTTCTCTCTACTGTATGCTCTATTGTACTCTTCTACACGTATGCCTGGGAACAGGAATTTAAGGGGTGGATACTGTCATTTGCATATTAAAACATGGGAACGTAGAATTTAGGAGGTGACAATGACCGAACCACCTCTCCTGACCAATCATAAGTTGGGACCTTGTCACTTGCAACATTTGTGGGTGGTCTGGGGGTCCCAGAATAGTATAACTAGTCTAGTTCAGCTTAGAGAAATTGTCTGACTTGTCCGAGTAGCTGACCTGTCACTGACCCTACGAACTCTATAGGTGATTGATACAGAGCGCTGCGGAGCACTCTGTCCGTATTTTCCACAAGCTCCAAGGGGTGGAAATAGTCTTAAGTGCTGGCGAAGCACTTTGCTGGGAGATTCGAAAACCCAATCGGGGTTACTGGCGGATTCCGTGCAGAGGGGGAGTAACGCAGGCGTTGCATCCGAAGCTGCAGGTGTTGGTCGTGCCCTTTGACGAGCCCAGTCCTGACCCAAAACCTGAGGGGTATCCTGTCCTGACTGTCCTTGAGCTGTACCTGCTCGCCTACTGGCATTCCGAATCCTTGAGGGTCCTTGTCCCCGCCTATTCCCAAACTGACCCGTGGCCAGGGTTAGTCCTCATTCTGTCCTAGGTAAATATATGTGTGGGTGTCTGTCTAACTATACTCTTACGTTTCCTCTTCTTAATAAAGCACTCTTGCCTGTGATATTTTCCTATCACCTTTTCGAAAGTGACTGTTTATGAAATTGTTTATTAGTGATGTTCCACTTTTTCCCCTACCTATAGGAGATTATTAAAACTGATTGCATATTTTAGCTTGTTCCATTATCCCTTCCCTTTAGTATGGTTGCTGTGAATTTAGTGAAGATAGCTTAGAGTCAGTAATTAGAACACGAATATTAAGTACCCATGTTAGTCCTATTTCACTCACTCTGCCTTAGTTTAAAGTTCGTACTGATTAGCATGTTCCCTAATGCTCATACCCTGTAAGATTCCTTAGTACTCTATGGTACTTGCCTTAATCCATAGCTACATTTTGGTTTTGATCTTGATCATTGATGTTCTAATTTGTATCTGCCTGTTACTCATGGCATACTCATTCTAAAACTAACTTCATATAAACTTTTAAAACTCCATCAGGTGTCTGTGGTTATTACATATCACCAAGTGTCATTAAATGTACTGAATGCGTAAGGTATTTCTACTTTGATAGGAAACTTGTTACCTATTCACTGCTAGCTCCTGATCCATCAGGAGTAATGTGCCTGTGGTAAGTCAGGTACATGAATAGTAGGTGGTGAGAGAGTCACCCCCTGAATTACTCATAGTAGCGTGTAAAAATCACCCGGTTCACGCAAACACAGTCATCGTATGCACGCCAGGGCCCAGTGCGTGGAAATTGGTAAAACTAGTGACCCGGGTGAACTGCGCGCTCTATCACAGCTACCCACAGTGGGTTTCCCGGCGCTAGGGACAGACTGGAGAAGAAGATATCAGATAGCCAGCATACAGGATCCAACTACTTATGTGAACAACAGCGTTTTCAGTGCTCTGCGAAAACGAAGAAGACTGGTCTCTAATTTAAGGGCAGTGGGCAGGGCATTCCAATATTTGGGACCAAGATAGAAGAAGGAACGTCCCCCCATCCTTGCCAGCTTAAATCTTGGTATAGAGAAATTGCCAATTTCCGAGGATCGTAAGGTACGTTTGGGCCTGTAAAGTTGCACCAGTTTTTGTAAGTAAGTAGGTGCAATGCCTTGCTTGATCCTAAACATGTAGCATAATGCCTTAAACTTTATGCGGCTGGAGATCTTCAACCAATGAAGATCATGCAAGGCAGATAATGCAGAAGTTCTTCTAGGGACATTCTTCAAGAGTCGGGCGGCTGCATTTTGTACAACCTGCAATACTTTAACAGTGGCTACATCAGCACCCAAATATAGTATGTTGCCATAGTCCAGGCGAGATGTTATCAATGCCTGGACAACCGTTCTACGGGAAGGAATGGGAAGCATCCATAAGATCTTTTGTAGCCACCTGAGAGTAGAAAAACAGGTTGCTGCGACCTTAGTGGCCTGCTGCTTCATTGTTAACTTGTCGTCAATTTGAACGCCCAAGTTACGTACAGCATGTGTGGGTACAGGAAGTGCACCCATCTCATTTGGCCAAAGCTGAGGGCCCCAGAGGTTCTTATTTTTCCCCAGAATGACCACCTCTGTCTTCTCCCCATTCAGTTTGAGACAGTTCCTCTGCATCCAGTCCGCCACAAGAATGAGGCCCGACTTTAGTGCAGAGGGGTTATTCTCGTCTCGCCCTGATAGGGAGAAGACCATCTGGGTGTCATCAGCGTAAGAGAACAGGGTCAGCCCCGCCTGCTCTACGATGTTAGCCAAGGGTTTTACATAAAGATTGAATAATAGGGGGCTGAGTATGGATCCCTGGGGGACACCCCGCGCTGAGGAACAGACCGCTGATGCCGCCTTAGGGGAGAAAACTTGAAAGGTTCGCTCGCCAAGAAAGGAGGCCACCCAGGCTAAGGCCCTCCCAGTCACGCCGAGTGACCGCAGAGAGTCAAGAAGGATGGAATGTGACACGGTGTCGAAAGCTGCGCTCAAATCCAACAGGATGAGCGCCATAGTTTCACCCTGGTCGACACCGTGTCGGAGACTCTCTGTCACCCCAAGAAGGGCTGTCTCGGTCGAGTGGCAGGACCGAAAACCCGACTGGGAGGAATGTAAGAAACCAGAACTTTCCACCAGTTCAGTGAGCTGGGTATTGATGTGTCTCTCTAACACTTTAGAGAAGATGGGTAGCAGGGATATTGGACGAAAGTTGGCAAGATTCGAGATATCAGCACCAGACTTTTTTAACAAGGGCACTACCATAGCGTGTTTCCATGGCTGGGGTACATATGCCTCAGTAAGTGAGGCGTTTAACAATTTAACAAAAATCTGATGGGTGGAGGGATCTAATTGTTTGAGTATTTTAGCCGGAAGTGCATCGCACGGAGAGCCAGAGCGCACACTATTTAGACAAGAAGAAAAGGAACTATTGTCTAATGGCTGCCATACAGAGAGTTTGGCAACGTTGTCAACATTAGCAGATGACTGCACAGCGCCAGATGCAAAAGGTGTTACCATCGGTGGCGGGGTAAAAAGATCATAGATCAAGTCGACTTTTTTAACAAAAAAGTCAGCTAAGGATTGGCATTGAACCTTGTCAAGCGTGGGAGGCGTAGGAATAGAGTCCACTCCTGTCAGTTTTTTTTACAACTGAAAAGAGCACCTTAGGGCAGTTTTGTGCATCTGAAACTATTTTTTTTAGTATAGTCTGCTCTGGCTGTTTTGCAGCTGTTATGATAGCCCTTCAGAGCTTCTCTGTAAGCTACTTTGCGTGTAGGAGAATAATTGCGCCTCCATTTCCTTTCTAAAATCTTACATTGAGTGCGAAGGCACTTAAGCTTGTCGGAAAAACAATTGTCTGGAATGTGATGCAGAGTAATTACCTGCGGCTAAGATTAATTCAAGAATTCAACCCATCACCTATTAAAACAAGCATTGGCATAGCCAATAGGTCTCGCTTTTGGGACCTTATAAGTATTTAGTTATGCAGCACAATATCCTTGGTGCAACAACATCAACTGTTGCATGGCTAAACACTTATAAGGTCCGAAAGGCAAGAACTATTGGCTATGCCAATGCTTGTTCTACCTGGAGTAAGGCGACCTCGTCCAAGCCAAGAAGTAGGTTTAAGGTGATTTATTTCTTAAAAGTAAATCAGTTGCATGTTCAAAATAAAGATACAGCATCCCACCAAGAGCTGTGCAGTTCTTCAGCCTGTCTACTATTCACTGATGCTCTCAATGTACTGGTATTCTGATTGAATCATACCATGACATACTGCTAAAGACCCTTACACCAAGACTGTGTGGCCTACCGGAAAACCACATTAGAGTCAATAGATGACAGAAAGCCCTTTCTTTACATCCTTGCTCAATTCTGAGGGAAGTATCTTTTGCACCCTTGATACTGCATTACTTCCCATAACTGCAATAAAATCGCTAAACATTTCTATGGTTCAAATGTGTCAGAATATGAATTGTGATAACCAGCACACGTTTGCGCTTGTGAGAATGCGCAAGCCTCTAGAGAATTCCGGCCTAGGAATTCCCACTCCCCAGGAATATTAAGTGAATAAATCCATGTATAAGTGTTAAGCCATGTTTTCTGAATTGCAAACGTGGATTTGTGCTTGCAAATCAAGCTGTTTGTCGGGGGTAAGTCTGGCTTAGTTAGGTGTTCAAACAAATGTAAGTATTCAACCCTATATGCTATGTAGGTTTCACTACCTGACCAGGCCTACTAATGAAAAGAGATACTATATTTTTGGTTTCTCTTTCAAGCAGCAGAATAACTGAAAAACAACTCTCTAGACATTTGTAATTTGAATAACCGAACAGAAATAACGGATGCACACTTGTTTCCCTCCCCGGCTGTATTTCTTGGTGAGATCTTGAACATTCGAGTTTTTTGGCATGCCAACTAGCAAATTATATTGCAGCTACCTAGGCAGCCAGTGATAAAGAAATACATTAACACCTGAGAAATTAGATAACTTCTGGAATGTTATAAATGCAGGGGGTGGGGCACAGACATACATAGTGCACCCACTTCTACCAGAATTTAGGAAATTCAATAGCTTTAAAAAAGCTGAAGGGCCAAAGAGGAACAAAAAGACACAGACTGTGTAAGTTGTAGATTTGCAACAATGGTTTCTGCCCCTGTAGTACACATTCAGAACATTTGTAAGTTGCATACTAAAGCGAAGTATTTTTCTCTTACTCTAAACATATATCTTGATGATTATATCCCTGACGAAGCATTAAAAAGCCTTCATAACATTTGCTGTACTTCGCTTCAGTATAGGCACTGCCAAAACGGATTTACTTCCCACTGACGTGATCTGAAGGTGTCAAAAGCATAACACAAATTACTTTATAAGTTATTTTGTGACAAAGCACCCTAACATATTTGTCCTTGGCCCCATATATATGCCTTCTCCACATTTTAATCTAGTATAAAAAGGACCACTGCAAACAACCTTTTGGCACTTAACAGCTGGCACAGTATACATCATTTTCAATTCCATACTATGGTATTAAAATCGAAATTAGAGCGCTAGGGTGTGTCTGAAAAGCAGGATAGGTGCAATGAAAAACAAGTTGACAAAACAAACGCACTCTCCCAGGTAGATACCGGACCCTACAAATCGTTTGCCCTTTAAAGTAGCGACTTTAACAGAAAACACCTGGTCAACAAATAAACTCACGCCTTCAAGAGGACGCAGGGGGTGAACGTTCCGCAATTCACAAGGAGTCTACTGGAATATTATGACGTGCGCCTCATGTAAGCCTCGCCGGGTGAATCAAGGCGCAATAAAATGCAACAACCAACACCTCTAGAAAGGATTCAAAAAATATATTTAAATGTGCCATCGCATACTGTTTATCCACAGACCGTGCGTGAAAGCCCAAATAACAGAAACAGACCACGTGTGAATCCGGGGAAATACAAACAGGCGCACGTGACCCCATTTCGCCCGTTTTATTAGTGGGAGTTGGGGCCGCTGCAAGTGTTAATTCAAAAGTAGAGTTTTGCCTTTGAAACGGTACGCGCACTCACTAGTGCCAACTTACAGTGCTTTCTACCTAAAAATAAAATTGAGAGGTGAGAACACTGCCAGCACGACGTCTCTTGATACAATAATGTTTATGTGATATTTTAAAATCAAATTACTTTTCAGCAATAGCAATAACATGTTATTTTTTTACTGTTCAGTTTCCCTTTCATTTTACTGTAAACAGATCTCGCGGAAGGACCTCCACCCTCACAGCAGTCGCTGCAAATCTACGTATCCTCCCCTCCAAAACATTTACTTTAGGAACAAACTAAAACCAATATCTATATATTTAAAATTGTCCCTCTCTCCGAAACCTCAGCACTCAAAAGTGTTTTATCAAATATTGAAAGGTGTGACCACTGCCAGCACGACGTCCCTTCCATACAATAATTTTTATGTCATAAGGAGTTTAAAAACAACATTACTTTTCAGCTGCAAGCACTGTCTACGCAATAACATGTTATTTTACTGTTCAGTTTCACTTTACTGCAAAAAGACCTCGCGGAAGGCCCCCCATCCCTCACAGCAGTCGCTACAAGTTTACTATTAACCACCCCCCAAAAAAAGTACATGAGGAACAAACTAAAACCAATATCAATATATTCAAAATTGGCTCACTCGCCGAAACCTCAGCACTCCCAAGAGTCTTATACCTTCTATAGAACCAGCACCGCCTCACCCCCACAACCTCCATCTCCGAGGACTCCCAACAAAATGACGGCACAAACGCAAAAAAAAAAAAAACGGGGTGGAAACAGGATACTGAATCTCGCCCCTCCAGGACTCCCTGACCTGCCTCATTGTTGCCAAGGTGATATTTCAAGAAATATTGTTGTGATACCGTAAGGCAGGTCATGGAGTCCTCAAGAGGCGGTATCCATAGCAGACAAATCTGCAAAACAGGAGCTTTTTCCAATGGCAGGCCTCCGTTTCGAGAGGCCTGCCAATGGAAAAAAGGGGCGTGGCTTCATGCCGTATTGAAAACTCCTCCTGACAATATCTCTTTGCCTGCAACAGCTCATGCGCTGCAACGCAGGATTCGACCTAAAAAGGGCTAAAACATGCTTCACATGAGCGTTAACTGATTGTACTGTAGCGACATTCATAACAACAGCTTTTCTATTCATCCTTTATTGAAAGATTCACCCCATGTGGGGCACGAATAGTGCCTGGAGTGCTGACAAAGACCACCCCTAGCGCACCCCCCTCTCCACAAGGTCACTCTGTCCTTGGGCTTTGAATCAGAAGCCTTTGTTTGTACCCAATCTGCTTCAAAGGCCTGAGTGTTAGAAAAGAAGCAGAGAAGAAAGGCTGTGAGTAAACTGCCAATACTGTTATCCGAAGTGTCTGTTATTCATCACAGCACATTGAATGAAACCTAACGTGGGTTCAAAGACTAGTAGTTCAGTCTGAATAAGTCATTATTTATTTTATTCACTTGAAGTGCATTTGCCAATCACTTTATGTAGCTTATACAAATTTTTGAATCCCTACGGTCAAAAACATTATATACAATAAACAATCTATAAAACTGTACACATTCCAAAATATTCCAAAGCATACATTATTGTCAATCAATCCACACATTCCACATTCAACCGGTCACTCTCACACTCATAGAAAACAATTATCTATTTACATTAAACACTCACAAATCCATGTACAAAACACCATAGACAAAACTTTTTTGTGTTTCGATTATCAAGCAGAGATGCAAATATTTTGAGTTCTTATGGCGTACAAACTAGCGGTCTACGCGTTTCATACTCCAAGTGGGTTGGGAGTTCTCATCAGGACCTTATAGCTGTGGAGAGAACAGAAGAGTCTATTATAGCTACCCTTTACTTCTCTATCCTTAGCCTGCCCAAACCCCGAGCTACCACTTCTTACCTCCTGCTGAAGAGGAGCTTCAAAAATCCACCCGACGTGGGACACTGTGGCAAGACAGACCAATAAACCACCATTACTTGACCAAACCATACAAAATGTTCCAATCTACCAGTCCATTGTAATAGCACCCAATATACTCACAATTTGGCCCAGGTCGTGCGGAATATGCACACACAACTTGATCGCAGTCTCTTAATAGCCTTTAGTGAAGAATCTCTGTGTTTCCTGCATGTATGAAAAATAAGGGAAGCGCTTGTAAAAACTGATTCTTTCTAATGGAAAAACGAGTCCGTTTCTGCCCATGAGACGACATACCTGTGTGGAGACTTCAATGTTGTAAATCGCCGTGCCTCTCAGTGGTTATATCAAAGACACTCCCAGTGAGTCCTGTACGAATACAAGAATGGAGGTGGTGACCGCGTGAGTATCAAGGCTACGTGGGGTATGAGTGGCGCAATGCTTCTATGACCTAGCTGGTCCAATGTCTTACCTTACGAGTAACCCTGGGCTAAGTACTTCGCTACGCCCACGGAGTGGGCGTAGTGTTGCCTACTTCGCCCTTTGCGAAGTAGGCGTAGCAGGAGACACTACGCCCACTCAGTGGGCGTAGCGAAGTTGCCCGCCACCCGCCACCCGCCTCTCTAAATACTTAAATTACCTTTAAAAATGAATTAAAAATCACTTATCTTGTTCGCTGCGTCCCCAGAGCTCCCTCTTGTAATCGCGCCACCGTCTCGGATACTAATGCGCACGCGCGGCTGCCCGCGCATTCGCATTTCTCGTGAGAAATGCGCATGCGCGGGCGGCCGCGCATGCGCATTAGTATCCGAGACGGCGGTGCGATTACGAGAGGGAGCCCCGAGGGACGCAGCGTACAAGGTAAGTGGTTTTTAATTCATTTTTAAAGGTAATTTAAGTATTTAGGGAGGACGGGAGGGAGGCGGGTGGCGCGTAGTGGGGCTACGCGAAGTGCGTAGGTGGGCGTAGTTTCTCGCCCACTTCACGTAGCTTCGCGTAGCCCCACTACACCTACTACGCCCGGGGTTACTTACGAGGGTTAGTTTCGGCGTGGTTCTCTGGCCACGGGATGCACTAGCATTGATTCAGCTGCTTCCGTGTAAGCCCTGGTAGTCGTATTGACGACGCCTCTCGAAGCGCAAGTAATGCTGGGAAATGTAGTTTTAGTCACATTTGTTGTGCGGTTCGGATCTACTAGTGCCTGTGGTGTTCAAAATGGAAGTGGGGGCCCGGAATTGTGTGTGGAATCGATCACCTAATTATATATGTATTCTAAAAGGGACTAAGTTGAGCCCAGACAACTGGATGTCCCTGCCTCGATAAAGGCCGGGCAGCTTGTGATTTAACCCCTGTTCAAGCCGTGATGGAACTTGACTATTCCTCTGTTCTACATTGTCATTGCTACTCCTTGGTTATGCTAAACATCAACATTACTATTGATTAAAGGGCACGTGGCTCCGAGCATGTGTGCTAGATGAAACATGGTCGTTTTGGTGGTGTCAACACTGTATGTTTCATGCTTTGCCAATGATTGAACATGACGGCCCCCCTGGTCAATCATTGGCAAAGCATGAAACATACAGAAGCTGACCTCAAATGGACAGTCATGTCAAAAGTGGAAAGCGACTTTAGAGGTGGAGACCTGGACGCCAAACTAATCAGGAGAGAGACTATGCTCATCGTCAAGTTTAATACAGCAATGGAAGACTTGAATGAAATGACGGAACTCTATAAACTCAGCTAAAGTAGGCAGTCAATTGTGAGGACCTTGTCCTTGTGATTTAATCAGTGGCGTAGCAAGGGGTGGGTGCGGGGGGGGGGAGGCAGTCCGCCCCGGGCGACACAAGATTTGGGGACGGCGGTCTCCCTCTCTTACGGGCAGCAAATGCAGGAATCGCCAGCACCCCTCCCCCCTTTCAATACGGCTGCAGGGGGCAAAGGCAGCGACCGCCACGGGCTGCGATGTGGCTAGCTACGCCACTGTGTTGAATCCACCCTAATTGTCGCTTCCCACATCAAGGCAGGGCTGGATACAATGATCTGGCCTTGGGTAGCACTTCACATAATGCACTAGCATAGCACTAGCTTTCATACACGTATGCTTATAGAAACTCGGCTCCTTTCTCTAGTTGAAATACGGCTCAGCCTTTGCTTCAATTACGAACTGTAATGCGTTGCGTTTTAAGATGAAATGTTGATAGTTGTCTTGGTGTAATTTGAGATATTATCAGTGATGTGATCAATGATGTCATTTAACATATGAATGATGTAATATGTGAGGTCATAAGAAGTGCATGGCGAGGGTGCAAGGTATTGGTAGCTCAGTTGACTATAACTGATAAATTTCAGAGGTTTTTTTTGTTTTAAACATACCTAACTATAACGTCAAATTAACCTTTAGTTTTTTCAGTGATTATATATATATATATATATGTACCCCCACACACGCGCACACGAGCACACACACACACACACACACACACACTGGGACAAAGGTTCACCTGAGGACAATGTACTCCCTCACAAGAAAGAGAATTTTTGGTCCCCATGTCACTGCGCCCACCATCTGCTGCAGGCAAAAGCCAGTGACATAACATTAAACATGACAGTAGAACCTAACCATGTCCGGCTTTGCATCCGCCCCCACCTCGCCCCACCTGTCCTCGCCTCACCCTACAGGGTTGGACGGACCCATCTGAGGAAAACAGGGGCCTCGGCCGAGCCGACTTTCCAAGAAGACACCTGAGAGATGTTTAGCTGAAGAGGCAAGTGAAGGAAAGAGGCTCTTGAAGAAAAAAAACAGAGTTTAATTAAAATTGTAGAGGGCGGAAGCGGTAATTGAACTGTGCACCAATAACCACACACCCTGCCCACCCCCCACCCTCGTTAGTTCCGGATGTGCCCAGGCTGCGGGATTAGCTGCACACAGGAATATAATTTTTCAGTCCTAATGCTTTAATCAGGGTACATCTGGGCTCCAGGGAGCGCTGAGCCACTTTGTCTGTCAGCTGCTCTCCTGTGCACATGAAGACAAACACATCTTTGCATCCGCATGTCTGGGGGTGAAAAAGCGGCCTGCCAGCTGGGACCAGCTGGCCACAGGAAGCGGGGGAGATTTACCGAGAGAGTAAGTCACATGCCAGGCAATAGTGATTGACTCCGCCCCAGCCTCACCGGCCTTCCTGTAATCGACAGGCCAATGCACATACGCATAACAGCATAGAGAGTTTCGGGGATTATGGGCCAGATGTACGACCATTTTGCATGCGCAAAATCGGTCGCAAATTGATTTGCGCTTTCAAAAATGGCCATACGTATTTTTGCAAATTGCGACTCGCAAAATGTTTGGGTTGTACATCTGGGCATTTCCTAAATTAATGTAGCTGAACACGTGCTAGCACTAAAATGCTAAAATGGGGTCTGCTCAGCGCATCGTTTTATTGTATACAGCTTCTTAGCGCTCTGTTAATTTACAGACATCAATGTTGTGCCTTATGAACTCAATGTTAGAGCAGCATATAACCAGCTAAGCCCGCTGCCCGGCCGGAGGTCACCTGACCACCAAACGGGTAAGCATGGGTGAATTTTGCGAATCTGGCGTTCGCAAATTTGCGTATTTGCGAACTCACAAACCGCAAAATCCGCGAATTCTCGCGAATTTTTTTTTTTGTGTTCGCAAGGGTTTCTGCCAGTTCGCGTGGGTTTTGTACCAGTTCGCAATTGCGAACTTACTTGTCAGCTCGCAACGGTCGCAACTATGTTGTTTCTACATCTGGTTCATCATCACAGGTTCCCAGCACCCTCTGTTTCACCCATGCCACCCTCTGGTACATCAATGCCACCCTCTGGTTCATCACTGTAGATTATGGGGGGGGGAAAGCAAGCACACCTGCCCTGCTTCAACTGACATGAATTAATTTGGGGTTGATTTATTAAGGTGTCACTGTTTTAAAATTCCAGTCTGGCACCTGCTTCCTTATCTGTAATTTGCTTTCTGTTGCAGTGCAATTTTTTTTTCTAGGACCTTTGTGGCCTACTTGTAGCTATGCTATGAGCCTGCTGTGAGGGTCAGAGCAGGGTCATAGAATTGTTGCAACTAGCAACTGAACTCTGGAGGGGCCCCAGTCAGGAAGCACTACAGGGAATGGTTACTAATGATGAGTTTGAACTTTTGCACCTGCTGAGTGCTTTCAGTTTTGCAAAACTCGTTTTTCTGCAGAACAGCAACTGTAATGCCCCAAACAAACATAGGCAACGGAACTCTGGAGGGGCCCCTCAGGAAGTACTACAGGGAATGGTTACTAATGATGAGTGAACTTTTGCACCTGCTGAGTGCTTTCAGTTTTGAAAAACTCGTTTTTCTGCAGAACAGCAACTGTAATGCCCCAAACAAACTTACTTGTGAAAGTTGATTTCTAATCCAAAAGTGATCCAAAGAAAGTCAAAAGGACTCAAATCCCAAAAAGTGCAGGCAAATGTCAACCTGAGGAGTTATTCTGATAAAAATCATCATTTTCAGAAGGTCTATGCTGCTTGCTAGTGGATTTCTTGTGCAGAATTGCAAATTTTGTAATTTCGCGAGTGAGAGATTGTTGCTGCCCGCCGCACCTACATGTTCGCAATTGCGAACTCTCGCGATGCGTCGCCAAACTCCTGCGGGATCCCGCAGCAAGATCCAAAATGGCGCAGCACTCGCAAAATATCGAGAAAAACAACTTGGCAAACGCTGAATGACGGTAAGTGAACGCCGCACGCCGCAATATTGTATCACCAAGAAAAAAAATCCGCGGCGTGCAAATTTGCGGATTTTCTGTAAATTCGCGAGAGTTCGCGGATTGCAAATTTACCGAAAATCCGCAAAATCCGCGAGCGGAACGGATTTTTCGCCCATGCTTACAAACGGGTCCGGTAGCCCAAAGTAGACATGCGCATGCGTGCTGGGGGAATCTTTCTGCCAATAGGGCTCTCGCTGGCCCACAGAAGTACTTGAGGCAAAAATGCACTGGCGGGCAGAAACCACATTTGTGCAGCATTCCAAGGTTTTTTTGTTGTTTCTTAGCAGCAAATCTTCAAAACAGGGTTTGTTTCTGAAAACAACTAACTCAACAGCCCTGACAGGTAGACGCTTTCTCCCTTCATGTCAGCATGCCTCGCATGCCAGACCAAGATGGGAAACAAAGGGTGCTGGTGCCCCCTGGCACACCCTCTGTCAATCAGCAGACTCCACGCCTTTAAATGGAGAGATTGGAGTGCATGTCATTTAGACAGAATGGGGGTTGGGAGCACACTGCCTCACAGTCCCAGCACAGTTCGCCCCTTTGCATTCTGGTCAATGCAGTACACAGTTCAAACTTACTTCAAAATTAGCTGGAGTTTTTCACCAAAGTTGGTGCAGACATTGCTGCATATCTCTAGACACGTGTTTCTGGGTTGAGCCCGTCTTCAGTAGAGAGCAGCAGTATTAGAGAGCACTGCATATACCAGAATGCAGAGGGGCGATCCGGCGGAGAGGCTAGCAGTGTGCTCCCATCGATGATTCCTGTTATAGAGCTCCCGTGAGCCCCGAAGCTGACCAGCTTTTGGAGACGCACCTGCGCACCTGAGAGGCAACGAAGCCTGTGACGGTTGTTTGGCAGCCTTCTCTGCCACCCCAGAACCTTTCTCTACTGATGAGGGATACTGTCCCGAAACACGAGCCATGTCTCGTGTCTAGAGATACTGGAAATATCAAGTACTTACTTGCACCAACCTTGGTGAAACACTCACGAACTTTTTCCCAACTCTTCTAGTCATATGCACTGCATATACCAGAATGCAGAGGGGCGATCCGGCGGAGAGGCTAGCAGTGTGCTCCCATTGTTGATTCCTGTGATAGGGCTCTCGTGAGCCCCCAAGTTGACAAGCATTTGGAGACGCACCTGCGCGCCTGAGAGGCAACGAAGCCTGTGACGGTTGTTTGGCGGCCTTCTCTGCTACCCCAGAAATTTTCTCTACTGATGAGGGATACTATCCCGAAACACGAGCCATGTCTCGTGTCTAGAGATACTGGAAATATCAAGTACTTACTTGCACCAACCTTGGTGAAACACTCACAAACTGTTACTTTTTCCCAACTCTTCAAGTCATACGCACTGCATATACCAGAATGCAGAGGGGCGATCCGGCGGAGAGCCTAGCAGTGTGCTCCCATTGTTGATTCATGCATGTCATTTAGACCTGGTCGAAATATAAATTATGGCAGCGTTATTCACATAATTGTGGGAATTTCACATTATGCTTGTTATGCTCAATTTCCGCGAATACACCATTAAGACATGTCGCATAATTCACACCACCGCAGTAAGAATGTATCACGCATGCACAACTCGCTGTAAGAATTTCCACTAACGCATCTGAACGACAGAATATGATTGGCTTTTATTTACGGTGCTTTTGTTTTGTGCACTATTTTTAGTGCAAAATGGTTCCTTGCATCAGAAATTGACACAAGGGCGCATTTTGTGCTAAATTATAGCATTAAATAACAGGTTTGCATTTTGCAAAATCACGCCTAATTCCATAGAAATTTCATGTGAATGCTTAAAACAAATTATGTGAATTTCACACGCACCTGTGCAATAATGAGCCTATCCTGCCAAACACTAAATGACCTCCTTAACTTATTGATGCACCAAAAAAGAGAAATGGAAAATACAATAAGGTTAGAAAAAAAACAGGTTTTGATAAAGAGAATGGATGGATGTGAGAGAGCGCAAAACTGAGAAAAATGTATAAGTGCACCATATTCACTAGTTAGATGCATGAAATAGTTAAAGCAAGTAGAAGTGTCGAAATTACATAAAATTGCATATACTCACAAGTGTTTAATCAATGTAGAATGCATATTATAGAGTGTGAAGCTAATGTAGTAATGTTTAGAAATGTTAGAGTGCTGTTAAGACTCCATGTTATGTGACTGTTGTAGAAGAAAATATAATGCTGCTAAACGTAGAGAAATGCAGGCCTCATGGCAATGTATGAAGAATGAAAACGTGCCTTTACAGTTCACATAAAGATGGATTATTATTACTATTGCTATTTTAGAATATTATTGATCATGCGTTAGAAATCATGTTTGTAGAAGTGTTTCATATAATCAAAGTGTATTAAGTAGAACCATATTAGTTTAGTTTAAGAAATAAAGGTTCACAGAGTGCAGGCCTCTTGCAAAGTAATTTAGTAGGCCTGGAAAGATAAAGTTGCTTCTTTGATCTGCACGTGTTAGTTAGAATCGAGTCTCGTTAAGCATAAATTGTCATTCTTGTTCAAAGTTTATGGCTCGAAACAGATAACTGGAGGTTGGAATTTGGGGCCCTATTCATGGATGTCTGTTTGCAGGTGTGAGGGGGTTCCAATCAAGAGAGTGATGAATAGAGTTCTGTCCGGGGAGACAGGCACAGGCCTGGAGTAGGTTCCAAGAATGTAATGGGGGGTACCGGCGAGCGGAGAAGAAGCCTGGGAAGCAAGGTCAAGGCTAACAAGAGGCCCAGAGGAGTATCGGTATGGAAGAAACCAGAATCGAAACCACGTGAGATGTGTACGTGAGGGGCGTCTCTGAGGGGCGTTTCAACTGCAATTGTGATTTTGTATTAGGGACAGCACCCTGGGGAGGAGAGAGAACAGATGGCCTGAGGACCCTTAGAGAGCGGATGGGTAGGCAGAGAGGGCACAACTTCAATGCACTGAATTACATCAGAGACTAAGGGGAAGTGAGTGAACTTCTTTGGAAGTCACCACTGCTGACACCTTTTTAGCTCAAGGGATTTGCTAAGTAGGGATGTCACTTAGTCTAGTGTAGGGATAGTCTAACCTGAACTTTCTTTTGTTGTAAATGACACTCAAATTACAACTTGTGTCTATTCTTGTAAACCTATTGATTTTTGAGCTAGTCCTAGTCATATTTTTCTGTCGTTTAAGATCATTCAGAGAATTTATGTTTGTTTTAGTACCAGTATACCTGATGAACCTTTTATTGAGATGCTTGTATATCCAGTTAACTTTGGCTTTATAATAAATCTTTAAAACTGATTCGTGGTAAGTGGTTCTTCAGAGTCGTGCAAATTATTGGTTTGATTAACCTGGTAGTAGATTGCTTTTTACTCTATGACAGGCAACAAAGATTCAGTCGACCTGATTGGGATTTAGATCTAGAGTGATCAGATAGGAGATCAAAAATCCCGCCTTCCCAGTTGGTAGCTATAGAGGATGGTTGCCTTCTTGAGGAAGGTGATCTAGACTAGGTTAAGATTACCCCCGAGGCCTCTAGAGATCGAGAGATGACCAACAGAAGAATCACCTGCCGAAGAAGGTGCTTACGGCGTGAGAGAGAAAAGCAGCAGAGTCGGTCGAGAGTGAGTATAAAGGGTCATGCTTTGTCAGATTGCGGTATTTTGTGTTGTACTTGTGTTGTAATGTCATGCGGAGTTGAATGCCTGTAGTGTGATTGAGGCAGGGTTGTGAGCGCGCGCAACCTGGTGAAAATCTTAAGTTCAGAGGAGAGCTTAAGTGGTTCGGGTGTATCGGACATCCAGAGTAATTGTCAACCGTTGTGAAGGGGGTCATGAGGTACCATTGATCGCCCGCAGGACCGTGATAGGGGGAATGCAAGAGTGAGTGTATGAGTAACGGACGCTGGTCGGAAGTTACTGTGTGTAAGTAACCTATCAGTTAAGGCGATTGTCTGGACGTTTACGGAAAGACATTTCGTCAGTTGAGGTGACAATTACAGTTAGACTGTGGGCGTACAGTCAAGAAAAGTGATCGCTTGGTCGGAAGTAATCATTTTTCAGAGTATGAATGGGACGCATGCATGACCGGGATACGAGCTGAGAAAGGAGGGGAACTGCTGCGAAGGGGAGACGAGTGACGTCAGAGAGAGCCGCGCTGGGATTGGCCGGTCGGTGTAAGACCGCGCTGGGATAGGCCGGTTGTCAAGAGCCGCGCTGTGATAGGCCAGTTAGCAAGAACCGTGCTAGGATTGGTGGATTGTCATCAGGAAGTAAACAAACGTAGCGAAGTAGAAAATTGTGAATTTGATCATGAAGTGTTTTAAGCGCTTGAGAGCGATCTTTAAGAGAGAAAAGAGAGAATCGGTAGACGGGGAAGAGGCCCCGCCGGAGGGTACACCAGCTCATTATATAGCTACGAATGTTGGGCTGCATACTATATTGTGGATTTCTGAGTGGAGTAAGATTACAGAGGGGAATGAGGAATTGACGTTCCCGAAATAGGGAACGTTTAGACTAGAAGCATTACACCAGTTAAAAGCAGTTATGACCGCAACGAGACCTCTGCCCAGACCAACACAGTTTGAAGCCCTTAATGCGTGGTTTAGGGTGGCGTACGACCGGAAACTGAACAGGCGTCAAGAAAGAGTGAGACGATCGGTAAGAGCAGTGCAGGATGCCAAATGGGATGAGGAAGCTAAAAAGTGGAGAGTGCAGATAATCGAAGTAGATAAACTGTATCCAGTGATAGAAGTCACAGGAGACAAGAAACCACCAGAGGAGGATGATGAGAGCGAGACAGAGGACAGCCTAATAAATAGGTTGTTGATGGACAGACCGCGTCCGTACAATAGAGAGATGGAAAGTGCTGAGCTCCAAAGGGGGGAAGGGGCTGGTACAGGGGAGTATAGACCACCTCCTATAGCAGATAGAGAATACGCCAAAGGTGAGGAAATATCTCAGCCTGATCCAGTACAGAGGGTAGTCGGACGGTTTGTGGTACAGAGGATGCCAGAAATGGAGCATGCTAAGTCCTACCAATTGCCAGACGCTCTCCAAGTACCTGTTACTATAGGCCCTATAGTATCGATTTATGATCCAGAGAAAGCACGGGAGGAGGAACAGGCACAGTTGGACAGGGAGAGAGCAGAGATGGAGAACAGGAACAACATGATTAATTCTCAAAGGCAGTTGTCAGGACCACGAGATTGGAGCACCCCATTAAATCAAACAGGGGATCCCATAATAGATCAGGGGGGTCAGAGAGGACCGATGGATCTGAGGGGACCACGGCCGAAGTCCTTTAAGGAATTGAGGGCTGACTTGAGAGAGTGGAACGCTAGTGTGGGAACCCAGAGTAATAGGTCAGGAGCGGAAACTGAATGGGGAAGTCGAGGTGACGGAACGTTGTCTCACTGTGGGGCTAGCGAAAGCGGCCAGGAGTGCGACGACAAAAGTAAAGAGAATAGAGGGGTTACATGCCATTCCCTTAATGGAAATGGGCAGGAGCAAGAGCATAGAAGTGCAGAATGTGGAAGGGTGTCTCGTCTCATTCACAGCGAGGGAGACCGAAGGACACAAGAGTACTGGGATAGCTTTAAGTGCACTCACCATGCACCTGGCGATAATAGACAACATTGGGATCGCGGGAACATGGAGAGTTGTGAAGGGTCTTACCATGTGTTGAGTGATACTAGGCAGCAAGGGAATTGTGAAAGCAAGGAGGACAATGGAAGGTCCTATTGTGCATTCAGGGAGACTGAGCAGAACAGACAAAGTGGGACTGTGGGAAATAGAGTATCATTTCATCACATGCCAAGAAGGGATGGAACTGCCTGGGACCTCGAAGGATGGGAACACGGGAGGACTCCCCATAACTCGCTTGAGCCCAGGCGTAGGGCTCGGAGCTGGGATGGGAGAGATGCAAATGGACCCTCTAAGAATGACACACTGAGGGCTGAGATAAAAGCAAAAAGGTTAGACCTAACCAGTTTAAAATCAGATCTAGATGAAATAATAGATGGTACGTTGCCTTTGGAGAGGATTGACATGTACGAGCAAGATGAGGTACTGTTTATAGCAAAGGATATTACTCGGAAGGCGAGAGCAGTACATGAGAAATTATCTGAATTAGCAGACAAGTACATGGTAGACTTGTCGAGAACAAAGGCATTACAGGGTAACCATAGGTTGCATTATTCAGATCAGGACCTCGAAGAGAGGAGAACAATCGGATTAAAAACATACATCAGAGAACTGATTACAGGGATAAGGACATGGAGGGATCTGGATAAATGGGAAGAAAGGTGGTCCAAGAAAGGGACCGTTAGACGGAGCACAATCGGGATGTCCCCCGAGGGAGGGCTACAGAGGATGGAAGCTTACCCTTTGCGAGAAATAGCGAATGGGAGCTATGTGCATGTGCCATGGAGTAGGGGAGATTTAGCTGCATTTACCAATACCTTTCCTAAATTGAGAGAGAACCCCGTGGAGTGGTATAAGCAGGTAGAGAGGTTTGTAAAAATCTCTAAAGTACTGTGGATTGATTTGAACACCCTATTTGATATCGTAGTCCCAGGAGACTTGTGGACTGCATGTAAGGTTAGCGTAGAATGGCCCACATCTGAACCAGAGAGGGATGCTCAGACCAATGGACCGTCTGAAAGAGTCATGGAGGAGTACGAAAGGGTAATAACATGGCTGAAAGACAAGGTGCCACCTCAGGACATTGATTGGGTGAAGATAGACCGAACTAGGCAGGAACCCAAGGAGACAGTCCATGAATATTATGAGAGATTACTGAAGACATTCAAGCAGTACAGTGGACTAGATGTAATGGATCCCAAAGACATAGGACAGATTGTATCAAAATTCGTTTTGGGATTGAGACCTGATATTTGCTTGATGATTCAGCAACATTTAATTTGTTGGCAGAACAAACCATTAGATGAAATTTTGAGGTATGCAAGGTATTGTAGTGACGAAATTGATTCTAAAGCAAAAAAACTTAAGGAGAAGCTGATGTTGGTCCAGGTGCAGTCGGCTGGAAAGGGTGGACAGCAGCCACAGGGAACGGGGACTTTGGGAAGGAGGTCGAATAATCAGAATAAGGACAATGAGGAAAATCCTAGACCTAGAGTAGACCTGGCTACCTTGAAGAAGACGACAAAGTGTCACCAGTGTCACCAGGTGGGACATTGGAAACGCGAGTGTCCCTATAACCCTGAAAATGGAGAATTAGAAATAGAGGACGAAGAAGCTCAGAGCAGCACCCCGGCTCCTCGAGCCCAGTTCCCTCAACCACCCAGAATAGCGACAGGAGGAAAGACCTATAGGCAGATGCCACTTTTTGTAGGAGGAGAGGAGTGTTATTACGTTGATCCGTTGACGGGACAGCGCATGAGTAAAATGGAGGACTGTACCCTCGGGGCAATTCTAGAGGTGGACCAAAGGGGACCGTATGTAGAGGCTGAAGTAGCAGGGTGTCCTACGACCTTCTTGGTGGACACGGGAGCCACTCGATCCACTATAAGATCAGCAGTGGTTCCGGACCTACCAATGTCAGGGGAAACCATTCAAGTGGTAGGAGTCGCAAATAAAAGAATAACTAGTCCTTTGACGGAGCCAGTATTAGTGAAAATAGGGAAATACAGTGATGAGCACCAGTTTGTGGTCTGTGACTCCAGCCCTGTGTGTTGTTGGGAAGAGACTTATTGTGAAAACTAAATTGTACGATATATTGTACACCTCAGGGAGTAGAAGTACAGACTAATGATGCCGATGCCGATTTTAAGGTTGCGAATTCAAGGGTGTGTGTGGAACTGTATCCTACCTTGACAGTGGAAGAGCTTCCATGGGACTTAAGAGATACAGTGTCATCTGAAGTGTGGGATTTCACTGGGGAAGAGATAGGACTGATCAAAGGAGTGGAGCCAGTGAAAATCATGATAAAACCAAATGTCGAATATCCAAGAACACCACAATACAAATTGACCCCGGAGACGATTGCAGGGATAAAGCCCGTGATTGACTCCATGATTAAGCAGGGAAAACTGAAAGAAATCGTGGGTAGTCCATGTAACTCCCCGTTTATGGGTTTGCAGAAACCTAGTGGGAAGTTCAGAATAGTGCAGGGCCTACGAAAGATTAATAATATAGTTGTTTCATGTTGTCCAGTGGTACCGAATCCATCAGTGATATTGTTTCAGATACCATTCCAAGCTGAGTGGTTCACAGTGATAGACCTTTGCCAGGCCTTCTTTTCAATCCCATTAGATGAGGAGAGCCAATTTCTTTTCGCTTTTAAGCTGGAAAATCGCGTATTAACATGGTGTCGTATCCCACAGGGGTATACAGAAAGCCCATCGATTTTTAACCAGCTGCTGAAGAAGAATCTTGAAAGTCTAGTACTGCCACAGAACTCGGTTCTAGTCCAGTACATAGACGACCTACTTGTTGCGTCAGAAACAGAGGAAGCTTGTAAGGTAGACACCATCACCTTGCTGAACCATTTAGCTGAGAACGGACACAAGGTGTCCCCGAGCAAGTTACAGTACTGTCTGACAGAAGTACAGTACGTGGGCCATAGAATTGAAAAAGGGAAGCGGAAGGTGTCACCAGACAGAATAGAGGCGATCATGAAAATGAATTCGCCCACGACACAGAGAGAGGTTAGGATGTTCCTGGGAATGGTTGGTTATTGCAGACAGTGGATAGCTAACTTTTCACTGAAAGCAAAGCCTTTACAGAAACTGACGCACAAGGAGGTGAGTGATCCGGTACCATGGGACAAGGACTGTTTGATGGCATTCTTGCAGCTGAGAGAGGACTTTTGTCGTGCTCCTGCTCTGGGAATGCCGGATTACGAAAAACCATTCTTACTTTACTGCTGTGAAAGAGAAGGTTGTGCTTTGTCAGTTCTGGCCCAAATCCATGGAAGTGCCCGTAGACCAGTTGCGTACTTCTCGGCTACGTTAGATCCAGTAGCCGCAGCGTTGCCCGGATGTCTCAAATCCGTTGCTGCAACGGGTGTCAGCATTGAGAGGTGCGAGAGCATTGTAATAGGACACCAGTTAGTGGGGTATGTACCTCATTCTGTGGAACTGTTGATGACCAGGACCAAGACACAGCATCTGACAAATAACAGGCTCACGCGCTACGAGCAAGTCATTCTTGCCGCGGAGAACGTGACCCTTAAGAGATGCCCTGTTTTGAATCCTGCCACTCTGATGCCACTTCCAAATGATATAGAAGATGGAGAATGTGAAGATCACGATTGCCTTGATGTGACTGAACTATGCACCAAACCAAGACCAGATATTGTAGATGAGCCGTTGACTGACCCTGATGAAATTTTCTTTGTTGATGGCTCATGTGTAAGAGACAATATCGGTCAGTTGAGAGCAGCTTATGCTGTTTGTACCATCACTGGAGTTGTGGAAGCCGCTTGCCTGGAAGGAGTACACTCCGCTCAGGTAGCTGAAATCATTGCATTGACCCGTGCCTGTATAGCAGGCAGCAAAATTCGAGTCACCATTTACACCAGAGGTCTTCAAACTTTTTGATGCCGAGACCCCCTTGTAAAACCTTTTTAGGCGTAAGGACCCCCTTCCGAGAAAAGTATCTAGAAACTGGTACTCCTCATCATCAACTTTTGACAACCATAAATGCGCCTGTTAGACCTCATCACATCCCTCCATCATTCATCCACCCACACTTTCACACATCCATCCATCCACCCTTTCATCCTTCCATCCATACATCCATCCTTCATCCATCCACCCTTCCATCCATACATCCATCCTTTACTCATCCACCCTTCCTTCCATCCACCCATCATTCATCCACCCACCTTTTCACACATCCATCCATCATTCATCCATGCAACCTTTTATCCATTCATACATCCATCCACCCTTTCATCTTCCCATCCATACATCCATCCTTCATCCATCTACTCTTTCATTCTCCCATCCATCATCCATCCACCCTTTCATCCATACATGCATCCACCCGCCCTTTCATCCATCCATCTACCCATCATTCATCCCCCCACCTTTTCACACATCCATCCATACATCCTTCATCCGTCCACCCTTTCATCCTTCCATCCATACATCTATCCTTCACCAATCTATCCTTCATCCATCCACCCTTTCATCCTTCCATCCATACATCCATCATTCATCCATTCACCCTTTCATCCATCCATTCACCTATCATTCATCCACCCATCTTTTTACACATCCATCCATCCATCATTCATCCATCCACCCTTTCATCCATCCATCCTTCATTGGTCCACCCTTTCATTCTTCCATCCATACATCTATCCTTCACCAATCTATCCTTCATCCATCCACCCTTTCATCCTTTCATCCATCATTCATCCATCCACCCTTCATTCATCCATTCACTCATCATTCATCCACCCACCTTTTCACTCATCATTCATCCACCCACCTTTTCAAACATCCATCCACCCATACATCCATCATTCATCCATCACCCTTTCATCCATCCATTCACCCACCCTTTACCCATCCACCCTTCCTTCCATCCACCCATCATTCATCCACCCACCTTTTCACACATCCATCCATCATTCATCCATGCAACCTTTTATCCATTCATACATCCATCCACCCTTCCATCCTCCGATCCATACATCCATCATTCATCCATCCATCCACCCTTTCATTCATCCATTCACCCATCATTCATCCACCCATCGTTTTACACATCCATCCATCCATCATTCATCCATCTACCCTTTCATCCATCCATCCATCCTTCATCCGCCCACCCTTTCATTCTTCCATCCATACATCTATCCTTCACCAATCTATCCTTCATCCATCCACCCTTTCATCCTTCCATCCATACATCCATCATTCATCCATCCACCCTTTCATCCATCCATTCACCCTTCATTCATCCACCCATCTTTTTACACATCCATCCATCCATCATTCATCCATCCACCCTTTCATCCATCCATCCTTCCTCCGTCCACCCTTTCATTCTTCCATCCATACATCTATCCTTCACCAATCTATCCTTCATCCATCCACCCTTTCATCCTTCCATCCATGCATCCATCATTCATCCATCCACCCTTTCATTCATCCATCCACTCATCATGCATCCACCCACCTTTTCACACATCCATCCATCCTTCAGCCTTACATCCATCCATCCACCCACCCAGCATTCACCCACCCACCTTTTCACAGATCCATCCATCCTTCAGCCTTTCATCCATCCACATCCATCCATCCTTCAGCCTTACATCCATCCACATCCATCCATCCTTCAGCCTTACATCCATCCATCCATCCATCCATCCATCCACCCATCATTCATCTACCCACCTTTTCTGTGCCTCTCTCATGGGGGGGGGGATCAGTATCTCTCTGCGTCGCCGTCCTTCTTCTTTCCCGCTCACAGGAGGGCATCTCTGTGCCTCCCTGCTGGGGGCGGGGGACGTGTCATGGGACCCACAGCTCCAGGTGCGCAACATCCATTGAACTCAAAGGGCTAAACTACAGCCACTCCCCCAGCCAGCCTCCCCCCCCCCCAGCTCCCCCCAGCTCCCCCCAGCTCCCCCCAGCTCGTGTATGTGAGCCAGGCTGAAACAGCTTCAGGGACACATACACAGTCACACACAAGTACTTGAAAGGTCTTTAAAAGACCTTTTACTTGTTAATGAGGCGTTGATGTTTTTCACACCTCGGTGTGAATTAGGCCTCCGCCGTGAGCACCCTCAGCCCAATGCCAGGAACTGCACTGTGACCGAATCTGCGACCCCCTTCCCAGGACTCCACGACCCCCCTGGGGGTCGGGCCCCACAGATTGAAGACCTCTGATTTACACCGACAGCCAATATGGTTTCGGGGTAGTTCATGATTACGGGCAATTGTGGTCTCAAAGAGGTTACATGACTTCTTCAGGATCACCTATTCGAAATGGGGAATTTGTACGATTGTTGTTAGAAGCGTTACAAGGTCCGGCAGCTATTGCCGTTGTTAAATGTTCAGCTCATACCAAAGGAACTGATTTTGTGTCTCAGGGAAACAGATATGCAGACGAAGTTGCACGTTATTGTGCAGAGCAAGGATACTACTTTACAGAGGTAGAAGTAGGAGGGACACAGGAAAAGACAGAGTTAACCATGATGTTAGAAACTGTAGACACCTGGGACGACTTAAAGGGCATACAAGAGAATGCAACAGATTTTGAGAAAAAGACATGGGAAACTGCAGGCTGTGTAAAAAGCGAAATGGATTTTTGGGTTTCAGCAGATGGAAGGGCAGTGTTACCAAATGAGTTAGTGAGTCCTATGGCAAGACAGATACATGGTCCAGTACACCTAGGCAGAGATGCTATGCTTCGGGTATTTAGACAGACGTGGTATAACCCCAAATTTAGAGTAGCCGCAGAAGCAGTGTGTCAACGATGTGTGACCTGCCAGCAACTGAATGTAGGAAAGAGAACACCAGTCACGTTGAGTCACATAGGGAGGTCTGGGGGTCCGTTCAATCGGATGCAACTAGATTTCATCAAAATGCCAAGATGTAACCGCCTCAGATACGTTCTGGTGGTTGTCTGCATATTTTCCAGATGGGTCGAGGCTTACCCTACACGCAGGTGTGACACACTCACAGTAGCAAAGTTGTTGCTTAGCGAGTTAATACCGCGCTTCGGGGTGCCGGCCTCTTTGGAATCAGATAGGGGAACACATTTTAACAGCGAAATTGTGAAGATGCTCTGCTCAGCATTGAACATCGATCAGAAGCTGCACTGTAGCTACCGACCCGAAGCTTCAGGAATAGTGGAGCAAATCAATGGGACGATAAAGTCTCGAATTGCTAAAGTGTGCTCATCGACATCCCTGAGTTGGCCTGATGCACTGCCACTAGTACTTATGAGCATACGTAGCACACCAGACAGGAGGGCCGGTCTCTCTCCTCATGAAGTGTTAATGGGGAGGGCTATGAGACTGCCATCAGTTCCAACAGCAGCCTTGTTGAATATCACAGATGATCTGATCCTGGATTATTGCAAGGGACTTTCTGACGCCATTCATTCTGTGTCTCTTCAGGTGCAGGCAGCTGAAATCCCGTCATCTCAAGACCTGTGCCACGACCTGTGCCCTGGTGATTGGGTTGTGGTGAAGAAACACGTCAGGAAGAATTGTTTAGACGTGCGCTGGCGAGGGCCCTACCAAATCATCTTAACATCGAATACTGCTGTTAAGGTCGGAGGGCTGCCCAATTGGATACACGCCTCCCATACGCGGAGAGTTCCAGCACCCCTGGAAGAAACAGCTGCTCTCTCAGATGAAAATCCAGCTGTGGACGAAGAATCCATAGAGGGGACCAGCCAAGCTGTGGGGTGTCGGAGGAAGCTGGGAGCGTGTCAGACCAAGTGGAAGAAGGGCAAGACGACAGTGAAACTGACGTTGCCACAGAAGAAGAAAATAGCTGTGAGTACGAAACAGACACTGATCAAGCTGCAAGTGATCAAGAGTCGAGTGTCAGGACAAGGAGCAGGAGATCAAGGCGTGGAGAGACCAGTTGGCCTGAAAGAAGAAGGAGGCCAAGTCTAAGGTCAACTCCAGAGAGAACCCTTGCTCCCATATCCGAAGACTCAGATCCAGACGAAGGTGCACAGAACTCAGAAGCGGAAGGTCCAAGAAGATCAAGGAGGGTGCGTGTACCCTGCAGAAGATACGCCACTCCTGAGTGGACCTATCTAGCAGGAGATGTCGTGTGCACAGAAATCCGGGAGGGTGAGGGAGGTGACAGTGATCAGCACTGACCCCATCATCAAGGTGGAAGTAGCGTTGTTGGTGCCTGGAGTTGAAGCAGAAGGGCTACTAACACTCACCATCCCCAACCCTCCTTACCTGAGCCGAATAAGAGAATTAGTTTTAAACAGAGTAGAATTTCCAACCTTTGGTACATCAGTATCAGCACTCGAGGAGACCATTCTTCGTCTAGAAATACTGGAATATGCTATTAGAGCCGCTGGAACGCGCACCATAGTAGACACCTAAAGACTTTGTAAATAAACAAGATTGAGAAGATAACCTAGCGCCGAGCGGAAGAAGAGAAAATTTAGGGACCTTTCCATTTAGTTGACGGAGAAGGGCTAGGGTTGTCTATTGTTGCGATTCAAAAGACTGATTTCAAAGAGAGATTGTCAGCCTCCCAAGGTGTACCTCTTGAAAGACTGAATGAACAAAAAGAGACTGTTGAAGGGATAAAAAGAAAGGACTTTGTTTGGGAGAGAGACTAAAAGCTACACTGTCTGAAGAACATGGAGGCCGGCAACTCGAACCGCAAAGCGAAATGTATAATAGGTACACTTTTAGCAGGAGTTATTCTCCTTATAGTATTGGTGGTCACTGTATCATATATAGTGGGACATGAGAACTAGACGAAAGCTACAGAAGCCAAGGTTGTAGTAACATCAAAACCTACTACTGCTAGTAAAAAGGAGGACAATGCAATACAGGAGAAGGCTTTACTAGCAGCAGAAGCTCATAGGTTACATGTAGATGAGTCACAGGGCAACTTCAAATCAAACGCTTATGCCAAACTATATTATATACTATATGAGTACATTGATGTCATGGAGGCTAAGGATTGTTACGTATGTATGCAGTTACCAGCCTCTGTGGCGAAGGTATTAGATATCATCATCTTCCATTGACTTATGAGATTACATGTAGTTTGTTGCTTAGTGTATTTTATGGACGAGATAGCTTTGAATATTATTTTTCAAATTTCGATGCAGTATTACCAGAAGTCCCGAATTATAAGCACCTGAATAAATGGGACTATTATAAAAGTGAGGATCGACTAGGGAAATTTTTCATTCCTTGGAGAACTTTAGATACTTCACATGCCCGAAGAAATAATTTGACCTGTAAGGTATCAGAAATTGAGAAAAAGTTTATAGGGCAGGTGGATGATCGATACAGGAGGCAGAAGATTCTAAAGGCTTCTGGCCAATGGAAAACAGATTGGACTGAGGAAGAGAAGTCACATAAAAGAAAGGGTAGTAACGGTCCAATAGCTTTAGATCGAACACAAAAAGGGAAGTTATGTATATATAGAGGCAAGACCTACTATGAAAATGTATTCGTGGGAGAAGTAAGTTGTGAACATGCCTTTCAATTAGAATACTACTCGAAGGATTTCTTAAAAGGGATGCAAGTGATCCCGAATGTGTATTTTGTGTGTGGAAGAAATGCCTATGTGAAACTACCAGACAATTGGTATGGTTCATGCTATTTGGCAATTGTCTTCCCAAAAATATACCATGCTAAGGATTTAGAGATCATTGAGGGAAGGACTCAAGCCAGAGGAAGAAGGGATGTAGGTGACGCTGAGGTAGTTGGAGATGTATTTGGCGCTATGTTCCCTCTTCTAGGATGAATACTGAACGATGTCAAGATCAGGAGATTAGCAACAGTCGTGGATAGACTATCTGCCAGTACTGCTAGATCATTGATGCTGGTAGAAGGAGAGATGCAATCGATAAGGGCAATGGTTCTTCAAAACCGACTTGCTCTAGACGTTCTGTTAGCCAAAGAGGGCGGAGTCTGTAAGGCTTTGAAGGTCCAGGAATGCTGCACTTACATTCCAGACAATTCAAAACCTCTTGAGAAGTACATACGAAATATAACTGAGATACACCAAGAAATGGAGGATCTTTCAAAAGTAAATGTGTGGGAAAAAGTGGGTCATTGAATGGGTAAAGTTGGAGGTTGGTTCGCCAACCTAGGGAAGAGCTTTGTATGGTACATTCTAAAACCTATCATCATAATAGTGATCTGTGTGATCATATTGTGGGGACTAGTGAGGTTGTACAAATGGTACAGAGCAAATAAGTTGCAAAGATCCATGAGAGAACAGGAGCAGAGACTAGCTGCGATGCAGGACAATCAGTACAGGAGTCTGAGAGCTCTAGAAATGATAAAGCGAGGGAGCCTTGCAACGAGCTCTGTCTGACACAAGTCACTGATGGTGTTGTGATGGTGATGACCCCTGAAGGTCATCAAAGGGGGGAACTGAGAGAGCGCAAAACTGAGAAAAATGTATAAGTGCACCATATTCACTAGTTAGATGCATGAAATAGTTAAAGCATGTAGAAGTGTCGAAATTACATAAAATTGCATATACTCACAAGTGTTTAATCAATGTAGAATGCATATTATAGAGTGTGAAGCTAATGTAGTAATGTTTAGAAATGTTAGAGTGCTGTTAAGACTCCATGTTATGTGACTGTTGTAGAAGAAAATGTAATGCTGCTAAACGTAGAGAAATGCAGGCCTCATGGCAATGTATGAAGAATGAAAACGTGCCTTTACAGTTCACATAAAGATGGATTATTATTACTATTGCTATTTTAGAATATTATTGATCATGCGTTAGAAATCATGTTTGTAGAAGTGTTTCATATAATCAAAGTGTATTAAGTAGAACCATATTAGTTTAGTTTAAGAAATAAAGGTTCACAGAGTGCAGGCCTCTTGCAAAGTAATTTAGTAGGCCTGGAAAGATAAAGTTGCTTCTTTGATCTGCACGTGTTAGTTAGAATCGAGTCTCGTTAAGCATAAATTGTCATTCTTGTTCAAAGTTTATGGCTCGAAACAGATAACTGGAGGTTGGAATTTGGGGCCCTATTCATGGATGTCTGTTTGCAGGTGTGAGGGGGTTCCAATCAAGAGAGTGATGAATAGAGTTCTGTCCGGGGAGACAGGCACAGGCCTGGAGTAGGTTCCAAGAATGTAATGGGGGGTACCGGCGAGCGGAGAAGAAGCCTGGGAAGCAAGGTCAACGCTACCAAGAGGCCCAGAGGAGTATCGGTATGGAAGAAACCAGAATCGAAACCACGTGAGATGTGTACGTGAGGGGCGTCTCTGAGGGGCGTTTCAACTGCAATTGTGATTTTGTATTAGGGACAGCACCCTGGGGAGGAGAGAGAGCAGATGGCCTGAGGACCCTTAGAGAGCGGATGGGTAGGCAGAGAGGGCATGACTTCAATGCACTGAATTACATCAGAGACTAAGGGGAAGTGAGTGAACTTCTTTGGAAGTCACCACTGCTGACACCTTTTTAGCTCAAGGGATTTGCTAAGTAGGGATGTCACTTAGTCTAGTGTAGGGATAGTCTAACCTGAACTTTCTTTTGTTGTAAATGACACTCAAATTACAACTTGTGTCTATTCTTGTAAACCTATTGATTTTTGAGCTAGTCCTAGTCATATTTTTCTGTCGTTTAAGATCATTCAGAGAATTTATGTTTGTTTTAGTACCAGTATACCTGATGAACCTTTTATTGAGATGCTTGTATATCCAGTTAACTTTGGCTTTATAATAAATCTTTAAAACTGATTTGTGGTAAGTGGTTCTTCAGAGTCGTGCAAATTATTGGTTTGATTAACCTGGTAGTAGATTGCTTTTTACTCTATGACAGGCAACAAAGATTCAGTCGACCTGATTGGGATTTAGATCTAGAGTGATCAGATAGGAGATCAAAAATCCCGCCTTCCCAGATGTACAAAAGAAAACATAAACCGGGACGCCCACTCATTGCTCGGCTCTCAATGTTATGCCCCATGTTCGATTAATAGGTCAGCAAGCATTGGGTGTCTTCTGCGGTCCCACTACTCTGCCTTTCAACTTCGATGTGACTGATGTACTAATCAGTTGCATCGCAAAATGCACCTTCCCAGGAGGTCACAAGAGCCCTGCCTCATGCGTATTAATGAGGCCGCAGGACTTTGATCCCCTTAAATGCCTGGGACTTGGGGACAGAGGCCTGAAAGGGACATCCCGGGACATGTTTGAAATGAGAGTCAGCATGCGGAGAATGACACGAAGCAGAGGTCCCTGGGACTTCAGGCACCCCCCTCACCCCCCCCCCCCACCCCCGAAGGCCACCAACCACTGCCCCTTATCACGAAAGCTGTGCAATGGGGGCACATTTCCTCATGCAATGGGCTACACCCCGTGTCGGGAGTCTGTAACTTTACACGATTTGTGAGCACAGCTGTTGTCATGATGCATTGATAGATCTCATTACAACTCGTGATGAGGAGGGGGGCCCCATCGTTCGTGTCCCCCTCAGTTTGAGATTTGGAATGAGTTGTAAAAGGCACTTTGCAAGTTAGAAATATGTGTCCAGCCCTCACCGCCTCTCTCCCAAGAGACATTATTTTGTATCATGCCAGTACAGCTGCCAGGCACTCACTTGTCCACCTGGGACTTTCCTCCTCTTCCTATTTCCAACGTCCTCTGGCCAGTCCCCAGGTGTGCACCCCTGAGTCATGTATGTGCCCCTGAGTCATGTGTGTACTCCTGAGTCATGTGTGTACCCCTAGGTCATGCGTGTACCCCTGAGTCATGTGTGTACCCCTGAGTCATGTGTGTACCCCTGAGTCATGTGTGTTCCCCTGAGTGTGCAACTCTTCATTGCTTTGTACCTAGGGACAGGGGGCCATATGTACGAACACCTATTCCCTCAGACACAGAATGGGTAAAACACTTTCATACATCTGGCCCAGAGGGTACACACATCCATACACATGCACAGGTGAGATGCTACATCGCTTAGTCTTACAGGTTCAAGTGGTACGCTTACCACTTCCAGGTTCAAAGGGTATGCTTACCACTTCCAAGTTCAGAGGGGATGCTTACCACTTCCAGGTTCAAGTGGAGTGCTTACCACTTCCAGGTTCAAAGAGTACGCTTACCACTTCCAGGTTCAAATGGTACGCTTACTACTTCCAGGTTCAAAGAGTACGCTTACCACTTCCAGGTTCAAATGGTACGCTTACCACTTCCAGGTTCAAAGGGTATGCTTACCACTTCCAGGTTCAAGTGGTACGCTTACCACTTCCAGGTTCAACGAGTACGCTTACCACTTCCAGGTTCAAGTGGTACGCTTACTACTTCCAGGTTCAAAGGGTACGCTTAATACTGAGAGCACCATCTCATAACTCAATAACGGTAGGAAATAAAAAATGCAAAACTGAGTGATCAAGTAAGCCTTACCTCCTCAGAGAAGAGAGGGCGGAGGCCACAGGTGGCGATATAACAAAGAGTCCATCACCACGGACATCTTCGGCACCGAATGCTCTGCGCGTGCCATCTTGTCAATCACACAAGCATGGATGAGATACAGTAACTGAAATGGAAATAAAGAAGCCCATGATCGGTTTTGCGTCAGATTATCATGTGTAGAAATATTGTTGGATATTAATACAGTGTCCTGAATTTCATATACCAAAAAGTCTTACTGGGTGTAGATTTTCTATTCTAATCATTTCTATTATAAACATCATATGGGCAATATTTTTGAAGACAATATTTAGGACACAACATTTATGCCAAGCGTTATTGTTATTTTTTTTTTTAATTTGTTTTTATTGCAGAGTTAGAAACCACAGAATACAAGTAGTCAACCAGTCCACTCGTGACGTCCCCCCCGATCAACAGTAAAGCGTATATCATACACAGCCATTCAGCCCGCATCCCGGAGGCCGGGCGGCATAATACTCTACTTAGTAGGAAAACATCACGGTGAGCGTCCCATAGGGACCATGGTCGAAAGATCGTTTTACGTATCTGCATTTTACCCCCCCACCCTCAACAATGCCTTCGTCAGCCATTCCACTTGCGTAATCAATGCTACTGTCCGTTCCGGGGCCTACCCTGAGCGCTGTAGAGCCTATCATGCCTGGCCGCTCCCCCCAGCCATCACTTAGTCCGCGCGGTGCCTTACTGGCCTACTTAACTCGAAGTCGCCCTCGCAGACAACCAGCTTCTCGGCTTCCGACCCACCCCAAACTCCCACTGAACAACCCCCCCAATGTCCCCAGCCCGGCAACTGCTAATGGTGTGTGCTTCGTCCTGATGTGTTGGATGGATCCACTACAGTGTCAATGACAACTCTGTGTGCGTTTGCCCCGCAGTGTCCACTGGCCCTATTCCCTCAGTCCTCATCCTCCACCAAAGAATCACGCAAAGCCTGCACCACTAACTCCCACGCACGCGCTGCATCCAAAGCCTTCTCATTACCAAGCTTGACAGCCTGCTTCATCCGGAGCACACTCTCGCATTCAGACCACCGCAGCAATTCATTCTTCCATCTCCGTAGTGACGGCCCGCCCTTGGACTTCCAATGCCATGTTATTTCTCTTTGCGCCAGTATCAGACCCAGATCAATAAATTTGCTCGTCACCTTGGTGTGTTTGGTGTGCGGGAACTAGAGCAGCAAGCACGCCGCCATATCGAAATCCACCTCCCTGTCGGTCACATCGTTTAAGAGGTCCCCCACCTCTGCCCAGTACGCCTCCAAGTGCGAGCACCCCCAGAACAAATGATCCATGTCCGCTCCTAGAGACGAACACCGCGGGCACCGAGCGTCCTGTACCTGGAAGTACCGCCGTATTTTTTCGGGGGTCAGGTAGGCCCTATGGAGCACATAGAAATGCACTTGCTGGAAGCGCGCATTCCTCGTGCCTTTCCACGTGCGCCGCAAGATGTGACCCCACGCTGTGTCTGGAATGGGCCTGCCCACACTCTCCTCCCATTTAGCCTTGAGCCCCAGGAGCGGTTCCAGTCCCTCGTTCAGCATCCTATTATGGAGGCATGTCACAGCCTTGAATGTGCCCGCTGCCATCACCATATACTGGCACGCCATAGTCGTGGTCGGTTCCATGAGCCCCCCTTTCCAGTGCTTCTGTATAGCCGCCACCACCGCCGCGTGTAGGAGGAACCCCCCGTCAGGCAGCCCGAACTGTTCCCGAAGCACTTCGAAGGGTACCAGAGCCCCATCGATGTACAGGTCACCTACCACCTGCAGGCCCGCCTCCTCCCAATCCAGCAATGGGGACCAATCACCCCCGTGCGGCAAGGCCGTCAGCATACCGATCGGGATCTCCGGCGCATAAGGCCGCGTCGCCTTCGCTCTCCTAAGGCTCCTCTGCCAGCACAGCCTGAGTGTCCGTTCCTCCATAGTGAGGCCCCGCAACTCAAGTCTCTGCTGCATGACGATATAGGACAGCACATGGCGTTGTATCCCCTGCTCTCGGTCCTCCTCCGGCCCCCTAAACACCCTGGCCACGTTCTGCGTGAGGACCTGCAATTGCGCCGCTAAATAATAGAGCTCAAAGTCGGGTACAGCCATGCCCCCCTCGATCTTGGGGCGAAGCAGCGTGCTCAGCGCCACTCTACGGCGGCCATGCCCCCATAGGAAACCAATAATCATCGTCCTCAGGTCTCTAAAGATCCCCTGAGGAATCCAGATAGGCAACGTCCGGAAGTAATACAGGAAGCGGGGGAGCGCCACCATTTTTAAAAGAGCAATCCTACCCAGAACCGTCAGCGGGAGGGTCGACCAGAAGGCCATGCTGCCCCTCAGCGCCCGAACGCACCGACCAATGTTGCCCTCCAATAGGTCCGCGGTCGCGTGGTAGATACGGACTCCCAGATAAGTGAAGCAAGATGGCTCCCAGACCACCCCCAGGTCGTGAGCAGGGCTGGGCGACTCCGCTCTCAGCGGAAACACACAGGTCTTCGCCCAGTTGACCTTAAGTCCCGACAGCCGGCCAAACTCCGACAACAGGTCCATCGCTCCATCCAGGGCCCGCGCCGTGTCATCGAGGTACAGGAGTAGGTCGTCCGCATATAGCGATATGTGATGTTGCTGCCCGCCGCTGGCTATCCCCGCATATTTGTCACCCGACCTCGCATGGACCGCCAAAGGCTCCATCGCCAGAGCAAACAATAGGGGGGAAAGGGAGCACCCCTGTCTCGTGCCCCTACCCACCGGGTATGCCGCAGACACCAGACCACCCAAACGCACCCGCGCCGTCGCCGAGGCATATAAGACCCTCGTCCACCGGCGGAACCCCTCACCCATGCCAAACCTCTCCAGCACTCCATCCAGGAAGGTCCATTCCAAGCTATCAAAGGCCTTCTCGATGTCCACGGACAGGACCGCTTGGGCCCCGTCCCCATCCAAGATGGCGTCCATTATCCCCACCAGGCGGCGAACATTCAGCGCCGTGCTCCTCGTGGGGATAAACCCAGCCTGATCCCTGTGCACCAGGCCCGTCATGTGTGGGGCCAGTCTGGTGGCTAATATCCGGCTCAGGATCTTGTAGTCCACCGTCAACATGGATAGCGGGCGATAGGACCTCACATCCGTTGCATCCCTGCCAGGCTTCAGGAGCGGCACAATCAAGGCCTCACGCATGGACCCAGGCAAGCCCCCTGTCTCAAAAGCTTCCGTGTACACCACCAAGAGCCTGGGGGCCAGACTGTCGACATACTGCTGATAAAATTCTATTGGTAACCCGTCCACCCCGGGCGTTTTATTACGAGCCATATGCTTAATGGCCACCCGTATTTCAGTGAGCGTGATCGGACCGCCCAACTCCTTCGCGCCCTCTTCGTCTAGGACCGGAAGCTGCCTCGCCCCTAGGTACTCCGCTATTTCCTGGACCTCCACTCCCAACTGACTCTGGTACAATTCCTGATAGTACACCCGAAAGCACTCCAACACCGCTGCCTGGGAATACACCATCTCCCCCCGTGCGTTGCTAATGCTAAGGATCGGGCAACCCCTAAGTTCCGGGTTAGCAAGTCTGGCCAAGAGCGTGCCCACCTTGTCCCGTTCTGCGTGCGCTCTAATGGCGTACTGCCTGTAGTCGTAACACCTCAACTGTTCCGTCTCGGTGGCGACCACCTCCTTCGCTTCCAACAACTGGGTCTGTAAGTCCGGGCTGGCCGGCCTGCGGCGCTCCAAATCTCGCAAAGTCTCTTCCGCTTTCATAAGTGCATTCAACACAGTCGTGCGAGCATTCGAAAACCTACCCAGACACACCCCTCTCACCACCACTTTCATTGCATCCCATTCAGTGGACCTACTCGTGGCCGTGCCCTCATTCTCGTCAAAGTAACGGCCGATGCCTTGCTGGACAGCGTCATTGAATACTGAGTCCTCCAGCGTCTCTGGCCGGAGCCGCCATGTTGGTATCGCTGAGCGCTCCCGCTGCCACTGGATGTGTACCAATAGGGGGTTATGATCTGAGATGGTTCTAGCCAAGTACTCCGTATGAGGGATCAATGGGGCTAGGGACCCACTACAGAGCACCGAATCTATCCTCACATGCAGAGCGTGGAGAGCAGAGTAAAAGGAATAATCCCTGGTGTCTCTGTGCTGCTCCCGCCAAACATCCAGCAACCCCCATCTGTCCTGCCAGTCCTTCCTGTGCATGGCCAACTTGCGCACCGGGGAATCTACCAGGGGGGGGATGGGACCTATCCAGAGCCACATCCGTAATCGAGTTGAAGTCCCCCCCTAACACTATCGGGCCCGCCAGGAAAGAGGCCAAGGACCCAGAGAGGCCATCAAAATATCGAGCATGATCAGTATTTGGCGCATACACACAACAGAGAACCACATCCCTTCCATACAGCCTCCCCTCCACTGCTACGAACCTACCATCAGGGTCCACCACTTGATTCAGCACCTGGAACGGTATCCCCGCCCTCACCCAAATCAGCACCCCCCTGGCATATGCTGAGTAAGTGGTGTCGAACACCTGGCCCCGCCATCTTTTTTGCAACGCAGCGCACTCTTTTTTAGTCAGATGGGTTTCTTGCAGCATAGCAATCTGTATCCCTCTTCGCACCAGGTATGCGTGTACTTTGTGGCGTTTAACCATAGTTCGCAGCCCCCGGACATTCCACGTCAGGCATTTCAGGTTAGGTAATGTCCCCATACCAACATCGAACAGTCCGATCCAAATAACAAAAGTTCACATCCCCTCCAAAGCAGTTGCCCCCCCCAGAACACACCCTGAACAAAAAAACACCCCAAACCCCACTCCCCAGGACAGAGCCTACGAACCCAATGTCAGCCCCAATCCAAACCTCGAACCAACTACCCATACTCCTACCCTGTGGTCTCCACCACAGTAGGCCTTAAGGGCCCAAGGGGGGTGAGTTATCGCCGACCCCAGCTTAGCGGAGCCCGCACCCCGCGCCCTCATCCCCTACTGCGCACTCAGCCCCCCTCCCGGCAACCCACTCATCTCCAACAGGATACCGCCCTACCATTAGGTCTCGAGCAAGTCCCAACACAGTCTCAACCGCAAAATATTCCATCAGAGGTCTGGGGGGTCACCACCGGCCCCTTCGAGCTTTCCGCTTCTGAGAGGTCTTCTCCCGTTCTGCTGCCTTCTCCGCCCGAGTCCGTTTCCACCAGTTCACTGTTCTGTTGCGACCCCGTAATGGCCGCCGCCGCTGCGAGCGCATCTCTCTTTTCCGCAGCCATTTGAGCCTCCCGTTTCTCCCGCTGGCGCCTGTTGCGGGACCTGATGCGCTGCGATTGTCTGATCCGGGGTTGCTTAGGCTGATCTCGCCTACTTTTATGCGACCTGTCCGTCCCCGCTCTATACGACTCCAGCCATTGCCAAACTTCGTCCGGAGTCTGGAAAAAGTGCGTAGTCTCGTCCAGTATGACCCGCAGCTTGGCCGGGCAGAGCAAGGAATATTGGATGCCTTCCTCCCGGAGCTCCTTCTTCACCGCTAGGAACGATGCCCTGTTCTTCTGGACCGCCTGAGTGTAGTCCGGGAAGATCGTGACCTTGCTGTTTTCCACCTCATACGGGCCCAACATCCTAGCCCGCTGGATGAGGAGATCCCGGTCCTTATAGTGGAGGAGCCGCACCACCATTGGTCGGGGGGGGCGGCCAAGCCCTGGCGGGCGAGCAGGCACCCTGTGGGCTCGCTCCAGAGTAAAGAAAGGAGTAAGCCCCTCCGGTGCCACCACTGTGCGAAACCAGGTCTCCATGTAGGCCACCGCATCCTCCCCCTCAATTCGTTCCGGCAGGCCTACGACCCGCACGTTGTTTCGTCTATTGCGGCCTTCGGCATCCTCCGCCCGTCGTTCCAGCGAGTCCAACCGGGCCAATATGTCCGTGATCTTGTGTTCCGCGGTCACCACCGACGGCTTCAGGTCCAATAACAGCTGATCATGGGCCTTGACCCTATCCGCCAGCTTCGCGTGGTCCGCTCGCAATAGCCCCAGTCCCGTGGCCACTTGTGCGATGTCCTGGTGCAGCGCCTCCTTGGTCGAGGTGATCGCATCGAGTATGGCGTCTAGACGTCGGTGCAGCCGCTGCTCCTGGTCCAACTCCGGCGGGGGAATCTCGCCCATCCGAGACGATGCCGCCAGGTCCCCCTCAGCGCGCTCCTCGGCCACCAGCCCTCCGGCCGCCGCCATTTCAGGGTACTGCATCACAGGCCAGCAAGCCCGTCCAGCTTCTGCACTCGTAGTCCGGCGCCAACTACCTGACGCTGAGCAGGGTCAAGTGCCGCCACCGATGCCCTCAGGACCAATGGCCAGCGTGGCGGGCACTGTTCAGACGACCCCCTCGGAAGCCTGAGGGGGGAAGGAAGGAGATAGAGATGGCGGCCAGCGAGGGACCACCAAGTCCGGGCGGGGCGAGTCACTGTTCCCCGACCTCTGGATCTGGCGCCTCTGTCCCCAATGTCTCGATCTATCGGCTGCAGGGCCTCCCGCCAGTCGGCGACAACTTGGCTCAAAGTTGATGTCCGGGGCTGCCCGACCTCATCGACGCCATTTTCTTCTCACTCTCGGCAACACCTCGGCCGTCGTCCAACTCGGTCTCCTCGGGGCCAGCAGTCCCCCAACAACTTTCCGTCTGTGCCCGGATGTCCCCTCACCCTTCAGAGGGCAGGAGCGTCGACCTCGGGTCGCCCAGGGTGCAAAAAGACAGGAGAATTAGCGGGATTCCGCGTGGAGCTGCGAGCTCACGGCGCCATCCCGATCGGCGTCCAAGCCACGCCCCGCCAAGCGTTATTGTTATAAGGAAATTCCAGGTGTTTGTCTTGCTGAGAAGTGCTAGTTCTCTCTCTTTCATATTGAAGAAGTGCAGGTACTAAGTGCCTGACAGAACCTTCCCGACTAAAGTGCTGATCAGGAATACAACTTGCATCATCATCCAGTCACCCAGCTTGTGGCACCCCTGGAAGTGGGTGTCACATTGTCAAAAGTCCATCTATCTAGGGGATCCCGCCACCTGAAAACCTGGCAGGTGCCAGGAGAGGGTGTGGCTTACCGGCTAGGGCAGTCGACTTTGGAGCTGGGGAGCGGGGTTCGAGTCTGATGGGATGCTCAAACATCCTATGATTCTGGGAAAATCACTTACCCCTAGATTCATCAAAGTCCCGATTTGCGAGTCCTTAATAGCGATTATTAAGGAATCGCTATTAAGGAATTGCAAAACGGGATTCATGTAGGAATCGCTAAATAAATTGCGATTCCTACACATTCCTTATGTGCGATTAGCAAATGTATTCCTTATTTGCGATTAGCAATTTGCTAATCGCAAATAAGGATGCGATTTCAAGGGTGCTAGGGGTGTCCAAAGGACACCCTGTAGCACCCCTGAAATGTCATCTACATTGATGTTGCGCACACACATGTCCAAAGGACATGTGTGTGTGCAACATGCAACTTAGAAAAATGCATTTAAAAGCATTTTTCTACGTTTCCGCTATTTACCGCGAGGTTTGACCTCGCGGTAAATAGCGGCACGAAATTGCGATTTCGCAATTTAAAAATGGTTAATGAATTGCATTTAAGGAATCTCACATAGAGATTCCTTAAATGTAATCCCGCGCAATTTAGCGAATTCGCTATTACCGATTTTTGCATTTGGGATGATGAATCCCAAATGCAAAAATTGGGCTTGCAAAGGGCCAGATTCTCAGAATCTGGCCCTTTTCGAGCCGATTTTTCAATGATGAATCTACCTGTTAATCTCTCTGTGCCTAAAAATGAATGTGTCTGTCTGTAATGCAAGTGGTGCTCAGGTAAAGTGCTCGGATACCTTCGGGTCAAGCTTGCGCTATATAAAACTGCAAAAACAACAAAAGGATGCACCCGCTGCGAGCCTGAAACCGCCTCTTCACCCTTACTCCCAGGTGATTATGTCCTCCGTGCCGAGCTTGTGAAAGTAAGCCCTCCCCGAGCCCTACAAGGGCTCCCCACGCTGTGCTTGTCAGCGTTCATTAGCAGGCCTGACACTGTAGAAGAATTAAAGCCCATTTAGGGAAATCTCCAAATATTGTTCTAGCTTCAAAGAATAGCGGCCGCGCCTGTCTCAAGCTGTGGTAATGTATTCCTGCCGCACCGACAGGACTGGCTAATTGAATTTAAAAGCAGGTATTACATCTGTGCGTTCCGAGCCAGTACGTCCCTAAAATCGCGGCTCTGATCGAGTATTCTAGCAGCCACTACTAAATCGTCTCACTGAGAAGGCTGCGCTAAGCCTTCTGGGAAATCTTAATCAGTGGCGCCGGCGTCACTGAGAGAGAGATACAAAGAGACACAGAGGGAGGGGGGAGCACAAAGAATATTCTGCACCTGTAGGAAAGTAGGATCTGCTTACCACCACTTTTTGCCTGGTGTCAGTGTATATTGACTGTATTTTGCTGGGATCCTGCTGATCAGGACCCCAGTCTGTGCTTTCTCCCTAAATTGACCTTGGTAAGTACTTCTGTACATCCACAACTGGCTACTGGTGCATCCTTATAGGTCCCTAGTATATGGTACTGAGATACCCAGGGCATAAGTACACCAGGGTCTCCCATGGGCTGCAACATGCATTGTGCCACCCGTGGGAGTCCATTTAAACTCTGACTACAGACCTGGCATCGCAGCCTGTGTGAGATGGTGCTTGCACCTCTCATAACAGATATGTTCTCTTATATCTGAGGTCACTACACTTAAAACCTGTAAGTCACCCCAATGGCAGGTTCTTCAGTCCTGAGGGCAGGGTACTTGGATACAAGTGTGAGGGTGTCTCTGCATGAGCAGGACACCCCTACAAACCCTGGAGTCGATTCACCAGGCTTTGTAAGTGTAGTCAGCCATTTTAAGATAAATAGTGGATAACAGTCTTTATGAGATGTCGAACTATATAATGGCTGTGCCAAACCTGGTCATATGTGGTATAAAACAAGTTGGAATCCTACCTCAACACAGAATCCGGTGTTGGAGGTATGACCCCATGTACTGGAGGACACTTACAGGCGCCCCCTGTAATCCCAATAACAGCCTTTCAGGGTCTAACAGCAAGCTAGTGCTGCCGCCGAACACAGACACAGTTCTGCCCCCCTGCTGCTGAGCTGAAGTCGAGAAGGGGAAAGTAGACAAATAGGTTTCCTGACACAGAGAAATGTGACCACCTTCCAGACAAGCCTTAGTTTACTAGGCTGGGTGGTGGGTGCTTTTCAGCATCACTAGACTGCATTGAAGACCATATTTGGTGCCCTCCTTGCCTACTCTGGTTTGAGCATGCTCAGGAACCCTTGGTTCCCGCTCAGTAGTGAAACTGGACAAAGGACAGGGGAGTATTCTCCTCTCTGTTCAGCCCCTCCTCTGGGAGGGACCCTGAATCATTATAACCCTTTCCTTGTTATTTAAGGCCTCCCCTGTGGGTGGGTCCTCAGATTCATCATGGAATAAGATTCACCTCTGAAACCAAGACACTCTTCAGCCATCTGGACACTTGGACTTCGTCTGTAACCAAGAATGCATCAAGGAAGACTCCTGCTTCTCCTGGTCTTGCTGTGCTTCAAGTCTTCTGCATCATATGTGCTTCGCTCAGGTTCTCCAAAAGACCTGTGGGCATCAAGGACATCCAAAGAAATCTCCCTTGGAGTGAAGGAGTCTCTCCCCTGTGTCTGCAGGCACCGCAACAAAGCTGACCGGTTGCTGCTCTTGTCATCCTATTGACTTTCTGAGGCTCAGCAACACAGGTGGTGGTCCTGTAGCTCTCCAGAGGCCTGACCTGTCTTCTCTGCAAAGTGGAGGGCAGGTTCCCTCGTTGGAGCTGATGGGACCAAGCCCCTGTGCAACACGTCAACTTGCCGTCACCAAGGCTTGTTGGATCTTCACTCCAGCGATCTTCAGGCTACAAAAAGCTCCGGCACCTCATCCTACGAAGATCTGCATCCTCACTGCATCAGTTGCATTGTGGGCCTCCATCTTTGGTGAGCTGTATGTGGTCCTCTTGCGACTCCTGTGCCTTCGGCCTGTGGGTCCTCTTAAGTGTCTTTTTCTGCTTTGGTGGGCTCCCCTGCTTGCTCAGGACATACTCTAACGCTCTTGCACTTGGGGAGTACCTTGGACCTTGATGGTCCCAAAAATTGCATCTGGTCTTCCTCGCCAACTGCGGCTACCAAGGCTTGTTGGTGCTTCACCAGAAACCAACCAACCACCAGAACCAACATCCAACATGGGACAGCTCATGCACGGCATTGGTCTTCCTCAGTGTCGCCTAGTCTCCACAGCTGCAGCTACAAAGTCCTTGTCAACTCTTGTGAGCTCCCTGCCAGGTGTGGGCATTGTGTTTCCGTGCCTCCTGGTCACCTCCATTTGGCATAGGCTATGTACACTCTGCCTGCAGGTTCTCCTCTTCAAGAATCCACCCTTTGATTCCACCAGACATCTTCACAAACTTCTCCTGAGACTTTTTCTCTGAAGTCTTCCATTGTCATCTACGGGAGATTACGGAGTCACTTCACCCCTATGCACCCGGCTTCCCTAATGCTGGTAACCTGGTTCTTGGGGCATTCACGGGTGGGGTGGATTTCCAACCGTCCATCCTCCAAAGGGTTTCTTTGGGGTCATCTGGGAAGGGTCCTTCTTCTTTAAAACTGCAACTGCGACTTCTCCATTGACTTCTATTGGGCTTGAGGCTGTGTTTCCACTCTGCACACAGACTCAGTGGTGTTCCTGGATACTTACCTGGAGTGGTTCCTGGTTCTCCCAGCTCCTCTGAGTCTTTTGGTCCAAGTCCCATTATTCCTTGCAGTTGGCATTCCACTTCTTTAGTACATGGTTTGGTCTACACCTGGAGACACTTGTATATTTGTGCTACTTACCTGATTTCTTTTGAGTATTTTCATGTGTATTGTTAATATTTCCATGTAGCAGATATACCAATGTGTTAGTGATTGTATTGTGTAATAAATACTTATTTTTATAAACACTGTGTTTTTTTCATCCAATCTACACTGTCGATTAAATATGGTAAAACAAGCTGCTTTACACTCCTTCAAGACAGCCCTGAAGGCTGCTCCTCACAGCTGCCCCTTTGAGAGGTTCAAGGTTATCAAAGACCACTAAAATCACCACAAGGGTAGCCTGGATTAGTGCAAGGTGCATCACTCCTTTAAGTGTGCACCATATACTAAGCCAGCTTCTTACAGTACTTCTGACCCAGGATGTGGTTCTGGCCGACACAAGACATACCCCTGATCAAAAAAAAAAAAAAACTATTTATCCATCCATCCATTCTATACATGGAGTCCAAAAGGCCCTCTTCTTATTGCTTTCTTTACATGTGGCTATATCCAATTTCATTACATATTTTAGAGAGTTAAGTCAATCTAGATAGATCGGAGGTGTACATTTAATCCAACATTTAAAAATTTGTCTGCGCTTATAGGATGAGATAAAAACACAACTTATTGGTATCTAATGACAGCAGATTATAGTTCGGGAAGATGCCAAAAAATATTAAGAAAATGCTCACCTGAATATCGAACCCAAATATATCTTCCATACCTTTTATTACCAGACCCCAAAATTGCTGTAAACTAGGGCAGTTTACGAACATATGCTCATCGTCAGCTTTATTCTTCCGGCATTTTGGACAGCATGGAATTGTGACTTTTACAAACTTTGATAATTTAAGGGGAGACCAATATACTCTGTGAAGAGAAAAAAGGTGGTTCCTCATTAAATTGGCAGCTTGGATTGTAGAATATAGTAATTCAAAAGATACTTGCCATATATCTTCTATACCTACGTCAGGAAAGCACTCGCCCCGAAGTTGTACTGGCAGGATGAAGTCCCCGTCTGCCAATTCCATCAGGAGCCAGTAAAGATTTGCGATTTCTTTCTTGTTCCATTGTGTAGATCTTAAAACATTCTCAAACTCATTTGTGGCACCAGCTGCAATACCAACCACTTGGGACCAGCTTTTTATCTGTAAATATTTGAATTTCGCTAGTCGATTATCCGTTATAGACTTTAAGTCTTCCCAGGATAGCAGAGTGCCCTCTGGAATAATTTGTATCCCAGCGGTTTACACCAGCCAATTTTAACGGGATTGCTAATGAGTCTTTAGTCCACTCAGGTGAGCACGGTGTGTCCCATATAGGCGCCTTAGCGCTGTAATAGCTGATTTTTAAAAGCTTTCTGATTTTGCTCCAAATAGTCGCTAGGTCCCTTAAAGTTTTTAATGGTACTTTCTTGAAGTAACGAGGATCTCCAAATTTATAAAGAAATGCATATTCCGCTCCTTTTGGGTTCTGCAGTATTTCCCTATACATTATTCCTATATCTCTAAGATTGGGCTCATCCATCATAATCTTACCCGCCTTCCTTAAGAAGACCCATGCATAAATAATTATGTCCGGTGAATTTAAACCTCCCTTATTTTTCCTTCTCCGAAGTTTCTTCCAGGAAATTCTAGTCCCTTTAGAGGCCCATATGAAAGAGTTAATTTTTTACTGAATTTTCCTCAAGCTTTCTTCTTTGAAGGCTAACAGTATATTTTGAAAGATAAAAATCAATTTGGGTAAGAGCATAATTTTTACTAAATTCACCCTACCTAATAATGTTAAAGGTAAGTATGTCCAACTTTTTAGAGAGTAGATTTGTTTTGGGTATATCATTAATGTCCTGGGTGATTTTTATACCTAAATATCTCATTGCTTTCTTTGGTTGAAGAGAACAGACTGTGTAATTCCAGGCCATACATTCAGTTTTTGATTGGTTTATCTCATATCCTGAGATATTACCAAACTTCTCGGCTAAGCTGTATATAATAGGAATGGTTTTCTCGAGATCTGCTGTATATACCATGATATCGTGGGCATATAGCGAGACCTTTTTCACCCAATTGCCAAATCTAAACGGCAAAATATAATCGTGCCTCCTTATACTTTCTGCAAAGGACTCTATGTATAAATTAAATATTAATGGTGAAAGGGGACACCCCTGCCTTGTGCCTCTTTAAACTTGTATTGAAGAAGAAAGATTACCATTGATCAAAATTCTGACAACTGGGGCATGATAGATGACTGAAATAACCCTACAAAATGTTTCCCCCAAGTTTGATTTCTCTAATACTTTAATCAAGTAGATCCAATTGACCCGCTAGGCAAAGGAAATATACAGCAGAGATAAAAGAAATAGAAGATAAAATTCAAGAGTTAGAACAAAACTGTATGGCGCAAGGGGAAAGCACAGACAGGGACACTATAGACAGACTACTATCCTACAAGATTGAATTCGGCAGGGGTACTTGATGCTAGATTGAGAAGAACTGGGAAGCCAGTAAAATGGCGCACTTCGAATAGGGGGAAGGCTCCGGAAAACTTCTTGCGTGGAAAACTAAGCAAGAATTAGTAAGAAGTAATAAAAGAGAAGTAACGTGTAACGTTGCGGGAAAAGTGTGCCAGGATTCGGTAGATATTGAAGAAGCTTTTCGGAGGCATTTTGAGAAAGTTTATAGAGAGGAACTTATCACTCAGGACAGCACATAGAAGCCTGGCTTCAGAGTTATCCTTTAGAAACAGCAAGTGATGAGGCCTCCAGTAATATAAGTAAATCAATTTCTCAGGTTGAGATTAGGAAGGCAATAGTGTCGTGTAAGAAAGGCAAAGCGCCAGGGCCAGACAGCCTTCCGCCTGAGCTCTATAAATCTCTGGTTGAAGTTTTGATTCCAATAATGGAAAAGTTGTTCTCCCATATTTTTGATAAGGGTGGGAACATGCCTCCTTCATGGAATGAGGCCACGCTAGTCTTGATTTTAAAGCCAACTAAGCCTGCCAACCAGTGTGCTTCGTATAGACCAACCTCTCTGCTTAACCTAGACTACAAGATCTTTGGTAAGGTTTTAGCAGAGAGATTGAATAGTATTAAGAGTGGTTTGTTACATCAGGACCAAAAGGGCTTTGTGAGAGGAAGAGGTATTCAAGATCTAACCTATAATTTGATTGGCGCTATCGATCTTACAACAGTTTACAAGATACCCTTGGCCGTTATCACGCTGGATGCCACCAAGGCACTTGATCAGGTCTGATCATGGGCTGTTGTGGTTGATGGTTGGTGTGGTTGGTAGGTGTTGAGTTTAGCCATTTCTCTGGTCTGCTGATGTCCTGATTATCAGCTGCTGTGATTAATGGTTGGTGTGGTTGGTAGGTGTTGAGGCTAGCCATTTCTCTGGTCTCCTAATGTCCTGATCAAAGGGTGCTGTGGTTAATGGTTGGTGTGGTTGGTGGGTGTTGCAATTCATAGTTTCTCTGGTTTGCTGATGTCCTGATCATGGGCTACTGTATTTAATGGTTGATGTGGTGCTGTGATTAATGGTTGGTGTGGTTGGTAGGTGTTGAGGTTAGCCGTTTCTCTGGTCTGCTGATGTCCTGATCATGTGGTGCTGTAGTTAATGGTTGATGAGTGTTGCAGGTCATAGTTTCTATGGTTTTCAGATGTTCTGATCATGGGGTGCTGGTATTAATGGTTGGTGGTTGAATGGCTGGTGTGGTTTGCGGGTGTTGCGGTTCATAGTTTCTATGGCTTGCTGATGTCCTGATTATGAGGTGCTGTGGTTAATGGCTGGTATGGTTGGTGGGTGTCGAGGTTAGCCGCTTCTCTGGTCTGCATGGTTGGTGTGGTTGGTAGGTGTTGAGGTTAGCTGTTTCCCGGTCTGCTGATGTCCTGATCATGGGGTGCTGCGATTACTGGTTGGTGTGGTTGGTAGGTGTTGAGTTTAGCTGTTTCCCTGGTTTGCTGATGTCCTGATCATGGGGTGCTGTTGTTGATGGCTGGTGTGGTTGGTAGGTGTTGAGGTTAGCCGTTTCCCTGGTCTGCTGATGTCCTGATCATGGGGTGCTGCGAATACTGGTTAGTGTGGTTGGTAGGTGTTGAGTTTAGCTGTTTCCCTGGTTTGCTGATGTCCTGATCATGGGGTGCTGTTGTTGATGGCTGGTGAGTGTTGCAGTTCAAAGTTTCTATGGTTTTCGGATGCCCTGATAATTGGGTGCTGTGATTACTGGTTGCTGTGGTTGGTAGTTGTTGAGGTTAGCCGTTCCTCTGGTCTGCTGATGTCCTGATTGTGGGGTGCTGTGGTTGATGGCCGGTGTGGTAGGTGGGTGTTGCAGTTCATAGTTTGTCTGGTCTACTGATGTCCTGATCATAGGGTGCTGTGGTTAATGGCTGTTGTGGTTGGTGGGTGTTGCAGTTCTTAGTTTCTATGGCTTGCTGATGTCCTGATCATTGGCTGCTGTGGTTAATGGTTAGCTGTTTCCCTGGTTTTCTGATGTCCTGATTGTGGGGTGCTGTGGTTAATGGCTGCTGTGGTTGGTTGGTGGGTGTCGCAGTTCATAGTTATTGTGGTTTTCTGATGTACTGATCGTGGGGTGCTGCGGTTAATAGTTGGTGTGGTTGGTAGGTTTTGAGTTTGGCCATTTCTCTGGTTTTCTGATGTCCTGATCGTGGGGTGCTGTGGTTAATGGCTGCTGTGGTTGGTGGGTGTCGCAGTTCATAGTTATTGTGGTTTTCTGATGTCCTGATCGTGGGGTGCTGTGGTTAATAGTTGGTGTGGTTGGTAGGGTTTGAGTTTAGCCATTTCTCTGGTCTGCTGATGTCTTGATCATGGGGTGCTGCGGGTAATGGCTGGTGTGGGTGGTAGGTCCTGAGGTTAGTCATTTCCCTGGTTTTCTGATGTCCTGATTGTGGGGTGCAGTGGTTAATGGCTGCTGTGATTGGTGGGTGTCGCAGTTCATAGTTATTGTGGTTTTCTGATGTCCTGTTCGTGGGGTGCTGTGGTTAATAGTTGGTGTGGTTGGTAGGTGTTGAGTTTAGCCATTTCTCTGGTCTGCTGATGTCCTGGACATGGGGTGCTGCGGTTAATGGTTGGTGTGGTTGGTGGATGTTGCAGTTCTTAGTTTCTATGGCTTGCTGATGTCCTGACGTCACTGATGGCGCTTTGCTCAGGATTCTGTCCGTCTGTCGCTGGTCCCTCCTGGCGCCAGGAGGAGGCGGGGCCACGCCGTGCCCTTCGCCCAGCTCTCCTCTTGCCCTGGACAGCAGGAGGCGCCCCAGGAGGCGGCCTCCCCCTCCCTGCCCCATCCGTTGTGTGTTTAAACAATTAACAAGCTGCTCCGCCGGCTCCCGGGCTGCTGCAGCTTCCCGCTCGCGCTCATCACTCAGGCGGCGAGGAGCTAATGGCCGAGGGCTACAGCTGGAGAATGGCCCTGTAAATATGTGTCTTTAATCACAGCTCTTGAACCGTGGCGAGGGTGGCCGCCTTCCAGCGGTGCCAGGCTCCGGAGGGGGGCGGGGCAGCAGGCAGTGCCCACCCCCCACCAGACACTGACTGCACCTGTCTGGTTCATGGTGGCTTCAAGGTCAGCCGAGAGGGGAGGGATGAACCCGGAGAGACCTTGAGACACGCTAGGAATGCCATCATTCACTCATTCATTCAATCGTGTTGTTTCTATAGCGCTGGGGATGTATGGAAGCACCTTGACAGCTGGGTACCAGGCTTCTCTATAGGTTGTACTTAGCTTGTCATGCACCCCTCGCCTCCCATCTCCTGCCTGCTTGTCTGGGTAAAGAGGGCCCATTTGGTACAGGTCAGAAGACATGGGCTGTGGGTGATGCAGCGCTGAAGAAAGGCCCCCTAATTCTACTGGAAGGCCCACATGGGCACCATCTGTTCAAAGAGGAAAGAGGAATCATTTCCCACCCTCACCCTCTGACCTGTTGAGATGTCTTTCAAAGTCTCCAGAAGATTCGAGCTAGTGGGGTGATGTGCTGGCAAAGGGGTACTTCTGCTTCCCCATCCCCTACTTATGTATGTCCGACATTGGGCCAAGAAGGGTCCATGCCAGGTATTCAAGACGACCTAGATTATTCCTCGTCTATGCCCTTAGCTCTTATGCGGCCATCCTGAAGATCTGGCATGGAACTGGAAACCAGCTGTACCACTAGGCGGGCTGACTTCCAATGCAAGTTTGTGCCTAGTGAGGCGAGGAGGAGTGAGGAGAGAGGCCTTTCAGATTGGAAAGGGCCCCCTTCCTTACTTGTATATGCTGACTGGCTTTATCGGCCACTTAAGGAGCATCACACGGTGCAGGGGTCTCCAACACTGGTCGAGGAGAGCTGAATCCAAGCCAAGTTTGCAGTATAACATAGTACTGGTTACAGTATTATGCCATTGATTTCTGTTTGGAATCACAGTGTGCACGTGTATTTATATTTTTAGGTGCTCCCTGAAGGACAGGGAGCACCCATGCTTGTCTTTTTAGGGCTGGGTATGCAGAGCAGCCGTCTGCAAGATGCATTGTTATTCATTCTTTAAAATCTACAGAGGGTGGGCTTTGGCTCCACCCAGAGGAGTTTTGCTCTCTCACCTCATACTATTGGCTGTTTGGTGTATCCTTCCACCTTCCATGAATTGTCTACATTGGAATGCATGGGGGACTATTTCACGTTTGAAAAGTCCACTGAATCACTGCACTGAATGCCACATAAATTAATTATCTCCTACGCGCATTCTCTACAGAAAGCTATTCTTTTGAACTACATTTTCATTACCCTCGCGAAAGCCAATAGGATTTAACGTGATGAACAGCGACTCATGCAAACAGCATTTGTAAATGAGTTCACAAGCTCTGGCACATTAAAGCCTTCTGGCTTTGCCAATGCTTCTTGTGCTCTGAGGGCACCAGGAGGAAAGTTGAGCCCCATAAATTCCCCATGCAGGGAGAGGGTTCTCACTCTAGGACTCCCAGGGGAAAGACTAGGGGCCGATTAAGAGTTTGGGGGACCTCAGGCGGCACCGCCACTGCTGCGCTGGCAGGAGGAACGCCAAGCGGACTGGAAACTGATCAATTGAATGATTGAGTAACTGAATGAGTGCCACTGAGTTCTGAATTTCCACTGCATCTCACCTTCCGGAGGGAGTCTTGGATTACTACGCCATTGCTACCTTGAGAGTCAAGCGCCGAAGGGGCGTGCTTAGCTCTCAGTTTGGGGTGCTGGTTGTACTGGGGACACCAGGAGTAGAAGACCTCAGTTTCAGCAATTGAGGCCCAGTATCCCCTGGGCCACAGAGAAAGTCCTCCAAGGACCCCAAGGCTTGGGGACACTAGTGCCTTTGAAGGTGGCAGCCTGAGGCATCATGGCAGTGTGAGTGAGGTACCTGGCCCTGCCTGGCCCTGAGCCTGCCGTCTGCTCTGATTGTCTAGAACCTCCCTGCATTGTTTTCGACTTGTGGCCTCCAGGACTGGGCACACTATGCAAGTTAAGGCCCCTCCAAGACACAGAGCCAATGGGTGATATCCAGTCTCCTCCTCCTCCTCCATCTAAAAATAAAACCCCTCCTAGTGAGCCCCTAGAATGGAACAACCTCTCCATCATCCCAGCCCACGCACTGCTATGAGTATGCAGGGCGCGGCAGGGTATTTTTTTCTGCACTGAGAGGTCATTTTTATTCTCATCCAACAAAGCTGAACTGCATAATGTATGCAAGTTACTTATTGCTCTATTTTCTATGCACAGTAGCGCAGGGCAGGAGAAGCCTATTACCCCCCCCCCCCATTTCCATGTATATTCCCCATTCCTTGTAGTGGTGCTGCACAGGGGCGAAGCATCAATTGGTGCAGCTGGTGCAGTGGCACCGGAGCCCTGCAGGGCTAACTGAACCCTGATAATTTCTGTATTATACTACCCCAACAGCAGTCAATGGGGTAATTTTCCTTGCACCAGAGCCTATGGCATACTTGCTATGCTACGGTGCAGCAATACCACGTACTCTATTTTACATACCATGCGGCATCAGTACTTCCGGGGAGGTACTACTGAGCTCTTTCCCAGGTCGGACTTGGAACGAGCCCTTTCATGCTTCTGTCAAAATATATCCTACGCTGAACCCGTTTGTTAGCATGAAATATGGGTACGTCTGACATTGTTACTAAAGTCATGATGTCAACACATATGTGGCAAACTGAAAATTAGCCACATTTTCCTAAGAACTACATCAAGGTTGCAAAAATATAAAAAAAAATATATAAAAACAAAAGGATTTTGCAACTTTGCACACCACTGAACCAAGCATCAGCCCTGTGTAAACTCTAAGGCTACCATAGGCTTGGCTTGCGTAGGAGGCCTGGCTCGCCTCTTCATCAGGCCTCCACCAATGACACCAAGCGCTGAGAGCAGGCGCTGAATGAAACACATAAAAAGCCATTTTCATGAGCATTCCAGGAAGGACAGAGCCACAGAAGTAAATAAATTTCACTGGAGCTTTTGAAAGTGCTGTAATTGCCTTTGTGGTCTAATTGCTCTCGGTTTAGTGCCTCGTTACTTGTCAGAAAGGGAGCCCCCCCCCCTTCCTTTTAGCATTTGCCCCCTCCTCTTCTTTGCTGCTAGTGTGTGATTATTTTTTTTAATTGGCTTTGCATGTTGATCGCTTCTTGCTCTCCCTGGCTGACTTTTCTGTCAACCATTGAATTGCAGACAGCATTCTCTGGGTGTGGCAGGTTATGGGGGAACTTAGAACACTGAGGTTCCAGTGAAGCAACACGCAATATTGTTTACGTAAATTATTGCAATGACCACGGATTGCAGTCATTTATTTTGCATACCCCTAGCATTCCACTACTTTCAACAAATTGATTTTAATGGTGTAAAACAAGACAACAGTCCCCACAATGAACCAGACTGATAAATAAAAACAGAGGCCTGCAAATGTGGTGTCACTGATGACATGTAGAAAATGAAGATTGGTGTAGTGTGGCACACCCTGGTATTTAAATGTTCGAAAAAATTCAGTTCTGTGAAAAAAATGTCAACGTTTCTGGGTGCCTCAGGAATGGTCCCTTCTGGCCTCTGGGGACTTATAGAAACACAAAACAGATCAAGTGGAGTGACCCATTGTGTCAACCAGGAATTCTATCCATGAGCCTACGGGCAAATACATTGACATGTACCTTCAGCCATACATATGTGACACCACTGATTTCCTCAACCAACTATTGAAAGTGACTTTAGACTGTGACACCACATACACTTTAGTCACCATTGACGTAAGTGCATTGTATACTTCCATACCACACAACAGGGGCATTGAAGCCATGGAATCTTTCTTACTATCCTACCCTATGGAAGAGGATCTGAAAGTCTTACTGTTGGAGCTGGTACAATTCACCCTGTACCACAGCTACTTCACTTGGAACAACGAATATTACATGCAACTAGTGGGCACGTCGACAGGAAACTGTGCAGCCCGAGCTATCTGTTCATGCACCGTCTAGAACTGGACCACATTCTGAACAACACCAATTGGTCTAAAAAAATAAGAACTTATTGGCGATACATAGACAATTTTTTTTTGATGTGGGCAGGACCACCTGAAGATATACCAGAATTCTTAATAATCAAAAGAGAATGGACACTGGTATCTGCAGAGACCATTAGTTTTTTATCGAAAACCCTCATAGACTTCCTGGAATTTATCGTAGCGGTATATCTTTTTTCCGCCCCATCGGGAGTCTTGGCATAGTCATTGGGTCAACGATTAACGTGCAGGATGCCTGCCTCACCCGAGGCTACTTCTGGTATGTGCAGAAGTGTCCAGAAATCAAAACAAAAGGCAAAGGAGTTAAAAAATAATGACTAAGTCAAAAAATGAAAATCTTTAATGTGGAAGGCTAGTCATTATCATTAAAAAACCATTGTGATATGTAGGTAGTTGAGTTATTGGGCTACCATATCATTCTAAAAAAGAGTCGACATGTTTCAGCTCACAGGGCCCACAGGGGTCAGGGGAGCTTTCGTCAGGACAATAACAAACACAAACACAAAAAAAGGATGTATATATCTAACACACACACCTTATGTGTGAGTTACAGGAGTAGCAAACTGGAATTTCCAAGCTGTGAAAGAAACCAACAAAATTCTTGTGTCAGTTGGTAAGGTAGTGGGGTTTGGCAAGCAAAGGCACACACTAAAGCATTATTTTATGCTAACCTAGATTAACCACATTTGCAGGGTTAATCAAAAGAATAGAGGGACTAGGAGAAACAATGTGGTCTGGTGAGGGAGTCCTGTACAACCAAAAGGCTGCTCATTAAAAAATCCTCGATGTATTGAGGACGAAAACGAGGCAACAGCCTGATTGTACTCTGCATTATTATTTGAAAACATTGTATTACTACTTCAAAACTGTAAATGGTACAAACTGTCTGTACATGAGTTGCCATAAAACAATCTTTAACAAGTTTCGGTGAACACAGGGAGGGTAATTATCATAATGTTGCTGTTATTCAAAGGTGCCAGGAGATAATGTTATCCCGCCTAATTTTCTGCCATACGAGCTCAAGAGTTCTCAAATCTATTTTCTAATGTTAACGGCTCAGTTGAACAACTCGCATGCAGTGATTACGTACTCATGTGCGCGGTTAATTTCACGATGTGAACAATTATGTCAATATCAGACATCTAGACCGTAAAGATGTCATAGGTGGAATCTATTGCTAGCGATTCTATTACATTTAAATGTAAATGTAAATGTATAGGCATTTATATAGCGCACTACTTACCCGGAGGGTCCCAAGGCGCTTCGACCGCTGCGAAACCCTTCCTGGCTTCCCTGAGAGATGGTCCCTTAATGGGTATCTCCAGGGTGAGACCAGGCATCCCCGGCGGTCTGGTGGGGCCGTTAGAGAAGATGAGGCAAGCTAATGCCCAGAGTTGCCGAGTGTGATCGCTGATCAGAGTGGGCACCGAGGCGAGAGAATTATCGAGTCTGCTGACCCTGGTCCAGAAACCTGCCGCGCCGGGAATCGAACCCTGGTCCCGGGCCGTCCTCTGCTCTCGGGTCTGCCGCCTCTAACCAGTGAGCCACACTTTTAAACATTCGTAATAGTACATGAAAAGATTCTTGACTATGCAGTATAACCAGCGTATTGCTCTTCCGTGACCCCCATGCATAACCCAGTATGTTACCTTATGCATTCGACATTCGGACTTCAACGGGGAAACAGGGTCGCTTCTGGATAATTACTAAGTAGAAGACAGAGGCGCCCATGATTAGTTGGAGGAGCTATCTTACCTGACGTCTTTGGGGAGATGTGAAAACGCCATTCTTACCCATGCAGCGCGTCTTTCGAGCCTTGTGCTGACTCTGCCCCCGGCTATGGGCGGATCTTTGGTCTCTGGTCTTTTGTCATGACCATAGACACTAAGAAAGGACTAAATGTTGACATGGAGTGTAACCACATAAGATGGTGAAGCGGCTCTTGGACTATTCAATTTAGGGAGAAATAGCAAAACATTCCTAACTACTACCCAAGGACTGTTGGTAGTTATTGCACGTTTTCATGAGTACATAGATCGTAATCATATATGACGGATAGAAAAGCTGGCAGACTATACAATATATTCTCAACCACTGTCCAAGGGCTGTAGATAGTTTTTGTACCAAAGCAGCCAATAGCGAATATATCGCCAATTTTAAACAGTGGTATGTGGTGTTCTTAAAATACATTGCGAGTGGATTTAAATAGGGCCACATTATCTCTATCTTGTAAACAACCCAGTCAAGCAGGTTATTACATGTACTTGTACTTAATGATATTGGCACAGACATTTTTAAAAAAAACAGAATTGCGTTAAGTTCATACCTTTTACATTGGTTCCAATACAGTCAATAGAATTGATGCCATGGAATGTGGTCATTCATTCCTACTATATCTGTCTTTAAAAGGTCAACCCATCTTTGTTCTTTATTAAATAGAACTCGTTCTGCATTTTGATCTTTGACTTCAAGCATTTCCAAAATTGTCCATTTCAAATCATCACATGTGTGGCCCGCCTCTACAAAGTGAGTACACAATTTTGTTGTGCTTTTTTTCAAACTCACATTACTGCGATGTTCTCCTATGCGGAGTTTGACTTTGCGGCAGGTCATGCCAAAATATTGTTTTTGACATGGGCCCATTTAATAAAGAACAAAGATGGGTTGACCGTTTAAAGACAGATATAGTAGGAATGAATGACCACATTCCATGGCATCAATTCTATTGACTGTATTGAAACCAATGTAAAAGGTATGAACTTAACGCAATTCTGTTTTTTTTTAAAATGCCTGGGCCAATATCATTAAGTACAAGTACATGTAATAACCTGCTTGACCGGGTTGTTTACAAGATAGAGATAATGTGGCCCTATTTAAATCCACTCGCAATGTATTTTAAGAACACCACATACCACTGTTTAAAATTGGCGATATATTCGCTATTGGCTGCTTTGGTACAACAACTATCTACAGCCCTTGGACAGTGGTTGAGAATTTATTGTATAGTCTGCCAGCTTTTCTATCCGTCATATATGATTACGATCTATGTACTCATGAAAACGTGCAATAACTACCAACAGTCCTTGGGTAGTAGTTAGGAATGTTTTGCTATTTCTCCCTAAATTGAATAGTCCAAGAGCCGCTTCACCATCTTACGTGGTTACACTCCATGTCAACATTTAGTCCTTTCTTAGTGTCTATGGTCATGACAAAAGACCAGAGACCAAAGATCCGCCCATAGCCGGGGCAGAGTCAGCACAAGGCTCGAAAGACGCGCCGCATGGGTAAGAATGGCGTTTTCACATCTCCCCAAAGACGTCAGGTAAGATAGCTCCTCCAACTAATCATGGGCGCCTCTGTCTTCTACTTAGTAATTATCCAGAAGCGACCCTGTTTCCCCGTTGAAGTCCGAATGTCGAATGCATAAGGTAACATACTGGGTTATGCATGGGGGTCACGGAAGAGCAATACGCTGGTTATACTGCATAGTCAAGAATCTTTTCATGTACTATTACGAATGTTTAAAAGTGTAAATGTAATAGAATCGCTAGCAATAGATTCCACCTATGACATCTTTACGGTCTAGATGTCTGATATTGACATAATTGTTCACATCGTGAAATTAACCGCGCACATGAGTACGTAGTCACTGCATGCGAGTTGTTCAACTGAGCCGTTAACATTAGAAAATAGATTTGAGTACTCTTGAGCTCGTATGGCAGAAAATTAGGCGGGATAACATTATCTCCTGGCACCTTTGAATAACAGCAACATTATGATAATTACCCTCCCCGTGTTCACCGAAACTTGTTAAAGATTGTTGTATGGCAACTCATGTACAGACAGTTTGTACCATTTACAGTTTTGAAGTAGTAATACAATGTTTTCAAATAATAATGCAGAGTACAATCAGGCTATTGCCTCGTTTTCGTCCTCAATACATCGAGGATTTTTTAATGAGCAGCCTTTTGGCTGTACAGGACTCCCTCACCAGACCACATTGTTTCTCCTAGTCCCTCTATTCTTTTGATTAACCCTGCAAATGTGGTTAATCTAGGTTAGCATAAAATAATGCTTTAGTGTGTGCCTTTGCTTGCCAAACCCCACTACCTTACCAACTGACACAAGAATTTTGTTGGTTTCTTTCACAGCTTGGAAATTCCAGTTTGCTACTCCTGTAACTCACACATAAGGTGTGTGTGTTAGATATATACATCCTTTTTTTGTGTTTGTTTTTGTTATTGTCCTGACGAAAGCTCCCCTGACCCCTGTGGGCCCTGTGAGCTGAAACATGTCGACTCTTTTTTAGAATGATATGGTAGCCCAATAACTCAACTACCTACATATCACAATGGTTTTTAGGTCTCGCCTGTCGATGCGCATGCGCATCGAGCAAGGCGAGAGTATTGGCACTTATCCGCTCTTTATCCACACTGCAAGGAATCGTGGCGATTCCTTGCAGTGCACGAGAAATTTAAGCTCAATGCGCATGCGCATTGAGCTTAAATGCGCGTGCACATGCCCCCAGCCGCCTGCCTTGCCTACTCTCTCTCACAGCCTCCCCCAGCTCCGCCCCCTCACTACTTGATTGCACGGCCGCTAGGCCGTGCCTCCCCTACTCTCCTCCCCCCTCCTCCTCTCCTCCCCTGCCTGCCTGCCGCTAGGCCGTGCCTCCCCTACTCTCCTCCCCCCTCCTCCTCCTACTCTCCTCCCCTGCCTGCCTGCCTGCCGTGTCGCACCTCTCCCCTCTCCGCCCCCTCCCCTGCCCGCCGTGTTACGGTGAAAGGCTTGTTTGTTTATTTTACCCGCCGTGTCTCTGCTGCTTGCCCCTGTCCTGTCTCTCCTCCTCTCCCTCTCTATACCCTCCCCCTCCCCCCACCACTCCCATCAAGTCCCTCTGGCCCTTCCCTACTCCCCGGAACCCTCCTCCCACCCTTTCTTGTTACCACTTGTCCTGTCATATCAGCCGTACACAGTCCGTTCCCAAACACTGACTCACTTCACGGGAAATTTCACCTTTCTTCTTGACGGGAAGGCTGCCGTGGCTTTACAGGAAGGGAGCCGGGCGCCTTTGATCAAGGCTGACAGGGCGAGCAGATTTCATAACGCCACTGTGTCACTGCGCTCTGGCTTGCTTCACGGGGCCGAGGGGGCAGCGCTCGGCTCCTGTCCAGCCCCGTTGTGAGAAGAATGGGACAGACATTTTTCTAATTAAAAGATTAAAAGCATGAGGCATACGCGGATCCGAGGCGGAATGGGGGAATAACGGAAATCTGCTTCCACTCATGATTTATTGCAGTATAAAGAGGGCCAGTGAAAACCAGTCGTCCGCCATTGCTGCCAATTGGCCCCCATGTCATCAGGGTGACTTCCAACAAGGCCTGCTGTGAACACCAGGTGCAAAACAACAGGGCCTTTGTACATCCTCGAGGCGAACATCTTACTTTAGAATTTAACCTCACCAAGTTTTGCAAGTGGAGCACACCTTTTCTGCACATTATACCACTGATACATAACCAGCAAGCTTGCTGGCAGTAGCGGGCCTGTACTTATAATGGGAAAGTAAAACTATACGTCCCAGCATGCTTCGTGCTGCTGCATGTATCTGGTATCTGTGAGGCACGACCATAGTCAAAAACGTCGAGAGGTGTACAGGGTCAAAGACAAGCATCTACGTCAACGAGTGATGGGAGAGGTAGCTGGGTAGTGGATTGTTACTGCACTGCCATATAACGTTCCTCAAAGACAAATCAAGATGGCAGGCCTTCTCTGGCGATGTACTCACGATCTGGGACGACACCCCACATCCATTAGCACCTCCCAAACATGCTCACCAATAGGAAAGAGGTGAAGACACCCCTTCTCAAGAACACTACATCACAGTGCAGTAACAGTTCACTTCCGCTCTGAGCACCCAGCTTCCGCCTCCATCGCCCACTGACTGTACCCCTGTCTTTGGTCCTGCAGAAATGCCACATACATACGTACTCATACATAAATCAATAACTAAATGCTTAGACCCATTCCAGGCGCGTGGTTTATTACGGTTCTTATTTTGTCACAAGTGTGCCTTGCGTTGCAGCTGTAGATGAGTTCTTTTCTTGTTGATCATAATACTCACCCCCACTCACCCTCAATCCCTCACCCTCAACCCCTCACCCTCACTCACCCTCAACCCCTCACTCACCCTCAACCCCTCACCCTCACTCACCCTCAACCCCTCACCCTCAATCCCTCACCCTCACCCACACTCACCCACACTCACCCACACTCACCCCCACTCACCCTCACTCACACTCACACTCACCCACCCTCACTCACCCTCACTCACCCTCACTCACCCTCACTCACCCTCACTCACCCTCACTCACCCTCAACCCCTCACCCTCACTCACCCTCAACCCCTCACCCACCCTCAACCCCTCACTCACCCTCAACCCCTCACCCTCAACCCCTCACTCACCCTCACTCACGCTCACCCTCAACCCCTCAGCCTCACCCTCACTCACCCTCAACCCCTCACCCTCACTCACCCTCACTCACCCTCAACCTCATGCTAAAGATTTACAAAAAAACCCCATAAACAATTCTAAAAGCACTAACTCTAATGCTGCGAGACCTATTGCATTTCTAATGCTTGTTTAATGATAATGACTAGCCTTCCACATTAAAGATTTTCATTTTTTGACTTAGTCATTATTTTTTAACTCCTTTGCCTTTTTTTTTGATTTCTGGACACTTCTGCACATACCAGAAGTAGCCTCGGGTGAGGCAGGCATCCTGCACGTTAATCGTTGACCCAATGACTATGCCAAGACTCCTGATGGGGCGGAAAAAAGATATACCGCTACGATAAATTCCAGGAAGTCTATGAGGGTTTTCGATAAAAAACTAATGGTCTCTGCAGATACCAGTGTCCATTCTCTTTTGATTATTAGTAACTTGTAAAGGGGAAACGAATGGACTCTTTATCCTCTTCCCTCCCTCCTTTTTTTGATATACCAGAATTCATCACTCACATTAATTGTGTTGACGATCACATACAGTTCACCCATTGCGCTAGCACCCATAGTTTACCTTTTCTTGATGTTCTAGTTACTCTGAACAAGGGCAAGATTAAGACTTCACTATTTGTGAAAACCACTGACAGAAACAACGCGTTACTGTACTCCAGTTGTCATCCCACCCCGTTGAAAAAACATTTGCCATACTCACAATTGATGCGGGCCAAAAGAATTTGCTCTAACCCTGAAGAATACTATTATACCGAATTGAACATTCTACAGAAACATAGGGAGAGAAAATATCCTGAATTCACCTTACAAGCTGCACGTGAACGCATAGCACTGAAAGCAGAAACAAGCTCTTAACTTCCATTACCAACCAAACCAGCAATAAGAGGCCTGTATTTGTGTCAAAATATTCATCTAGAAGCTCAAAAATAAAGAATATAGTTTTGAAAAATTGGCCAATGATTCAATCTGAACCAGATTTTGAAGGAATCTTCAACCATACTCCATTGTTTGCCTACCAAAGAGCTAGTAACCTAAAGAACCTTTTGGAATCTAAACCCGAAACGCCGAACATTGTGTTTCTGGGAACTAGACCTTGTCACAACTGCAGCCACTGCAATAACATCATCAGAGGCAATGTCACCAATCATCCATCATCCGGAAAACCCATAAAATTAAGGACTAACGCCACCTGTGATTCTAAGAATTTGGTATATTTACTCAAGTGCCCATGTGGCTTACCTTATGTAGGGAAGACTGAAAGGAAAATCAAAGTTCGTCTCACCGAACATAAAAGCACCATAAGGAATAAAACTTTGAAATCACCCTTAGCTGCACATTTCACCTCATCACAGCACAATGTTAGCCAGTTGAGGTCCCTTGTACTGGAGATTGTCCCTATGAGACCAGGCATTGACAATCGCAAAAAACTTCTACAGTGTGAAACCTTTTGAATAAAGAAATTGGACGCTTGCCAACCTAAAGGACTCAATGAGAGGATTGAGTACAGTTGTTTCCTTTGATCATTTTCACCCCACTCCCTTCCCTTCTACCTTCCTTATGTCACCCCTTGTATTGTACTTGATATTAATCTGCCTGTTATTCTTATGCAACCTGAACTGAGCTTCCTACACCTACTTCCTTTTTTTGTTTTATGAAATTTCCTTGTTTTTCCTTTTTTTACTCCTTGTTCTTCTTTTTTTACTCCTTTAATGGTATATTTCTAAGCTTTGGCCTTGAGTGCATCTCTAACTCGCACTTTTTATTATTTCCTTTCATGCCTAGTACTTTCCCCTTGACCTTCTTTGCATTACACTGTTTGGACTGACCGCTTGTGTAACCTGCTTCTAAGTTGGATTTTACCCCTACCCAAGATGGCCGACACCGTTTGCCCACTGTTGGTTTTACTTTTGTTTTTACTGTTTCATTCAACCATAACTTTATTACTTCATTATTGTTCACTCAGTGATGGCTTAAAGTTTTTTACCATGATGGACACGCATATTCTTTTGACATTTGTCAATCCCTTTCGGGGTGATTAGAGTTTCTTTCCAGCTAACGCTCGATAGCCGAGCAACACCAGCATGTCTTCCATTTCTATTACGTTTTATTTTTTTTCATCGCGCTCTCTTAAGCGACTCACACTCCCCATGGTTCGTTTACCTTGAATCTGGAATTCGTTGAAGTCAGTCTTGTATCACTAATCGGTGAGAACTTTGGGCAAGTTGAACTTGGGTGTTTGTGCTTTCAGTTTACACTTATGGTCCTTTACGTTTTTTTGCCGACTCTGGCGTATTCGTTCTTGCGCATTTTCTTGACACGCAATACGGTTCTTTATAACCTCACGACTCTGGGGCTACATATTTTCTTTCTTTTCCCAGCACACGATCTGCGTTTCAGTCACTCCTGTGATTTCCTGACACTGGTAAAGTCTCAAATTCTTTGTTTATCTTGCATGCACTTTTGAATTTTTGATTTCACCGACGGAGCGCATATGTCCTAATCCCCGCCATTCCTACTTAGGGCGGTTTCATTCATGCACTTATATTTTACAGCTTTATTTTGGAGAATCGTAGGGGTGTTCCTATATCCTGAATTCGTGTCTATTTCTTTGCAGATACAAACCGAGTCCCCTGATGAAGGGACGTTAGTCCCGAAATGCATAGGGATTTTGTTATGTGATGTTTAAAGACTTTGGTATCACTGGAGTCGCTATGAATTAAAATGTGACTACGAGAATAAATTTTGAAATTGGATTAAGAACATGGTTTTTCTCCATTCACAATTTGTACCATATTGAAGAACTAGGAGAGTGACATTTGCCCCCACAGGAGCGCCATAGGAAGCAGTGTGGGAATCTCCTACACTCCACTTGACCTGATGACATGTAGTCATCTGGTGACCCTACTCTTTTCCTAAACACAAACCTATAGTTTGAACCTATATAGTTCTACTTTAGCTGGTGCAGCGGGGAGGTTACTCTTATGATGAGTAGACATGGATATGACTGTTTTGTCTTACAAACACCCAGGTGCCCTTTTATCCTGAAGAAGGTAAAAAAGGTAGGCTGTCATTACCAGCCTCCCATTCGCGAGTATGGTCCTTATCCCATTTCACTGTAGTTTGTGATTAGTAGTCTTGAGCCAAGCAATGCTCATTGAGTTTAGATGTGAGATTGGTGGATATCAGTTGAAGGTTTTTTGGATGCAAGAGTCTTCCCGTTACCAGTCTATAGCAAGGATCAAAACGTCAGATCTGCTGCTAATCCAAAGAGCACCCAACCCTATCTAAGAGCTAGTTCCACCTTAAAGGCCAGAATTACCAAGGGCAGGTCAGAAAATAGTCTTCCGTCTCCTCTAGAAAAGACATTTAAAATGTTTATGTTCATTAAACATTAGAATGTCAGACAATATTTGAAATGGGTATTGTCTGTGTATGGTTTTGGGATCTATCACATTTTAATAGGGTGTTTATGAATTCACGGGGAACCGGGGCGTGGGTAGGCACACATGCAAGTTGCTGCCACCCGACTGAGTGGAGCAACATTGTGCTCCCTAAAATGCCCCATCAGGCCGTAGTCCCTAAACCACAGGTGTAAACTAAGCCTGGTACAGTACTACTAGGGCCCCACAACAGGCAACCTCCCAAAAGTCTTGGAGCCTGTATTTCCATTTGTGCACCAATCCCACATATGTTCTGATGAAGTGCCAACTGATTCCCTAGGAACAAATTAGGCACGAAACATGTCGACCCCCCTCTAGAGACACCCTGTTAGCAACATTACATCCCCATAGGGCGTCCAGTTCCTTTTATTTAGGCAGGATCTACCTTTACCATTAAAATTATTGAGCTTAGGAATGACCCTGACCTATTATAAATCATTTCACACATGCACATAATCACCCACTGCCCCCAATCCCGCACGCACCCAACGGCTTCTAAAAAACAATCTCTGACAAAGAGCCTCAGAAAATGGTAAGCCCGTCAAGCATTGCAGCGCCGACTCGACGAGGAGCAAGGCCCAATGATGAAGCATGACACCTCTTGGGGTGTTTTAGGGCAACATGGCAAAAGTATTGTCTTTTCCCCTTCCCCTTCCATCAACCCATTAGGAACTGCACCCCTCGTGTCCAATATGTAACTCTTGTAACCAGAGAGACAGAGTCAATTAGCTGGTCAAGTAGTTGGCAGACACAGAGCAGGATAGATAGATAGATAGATAGATAGATAGATAGATAGATAGATAGATAGATAGATAGATAGATAGATAGATAGATAGATAGATAGATAGATAGATAGATAGATAGATGTTTTATAGGATTCTAATTAAGACAACAGAAAAAAAAAATTCTATGTTGACATATCTGGAGTAATCACAGTTATACGTGAATTTTGTTATACAATTTTTCCTTCGTAATATAGGAGTAGATAGCACAGCTGATTTAATTATTTCCACCACAATCCTTTCTATGCACTAAAGTACCATCTTTGATGAGCTCACTTTGTAAAAGCAATTACAAAGAACTCATACATGTGTGTCTCTTCATTGTGTTCTGAGAGTTATTGTCATCAGCACACCTTCATTTAAAATTTACAGCAAAGAAGCAAAAAATAGCCAATCAACATTAACAAACAGCATCATTTCATTTTTTTAACTGTGAATTTACATTGTAAAGATACGTTACATCAAACATCATTTCATGAAGAGAGAACACAACCATATGGTGTATAATCTATAAATATAAAAGTATGCAGCGGAGGCTGAATCTCTGAAATTGCGATATATTTAACATTCCGATTATTCTGGATAGTATTTAAGGGTACGCAGTAATACGCAGATACCAAAGAGCGTTGCATTTTAATGATTCCCAGTTCGATGTTTTATCAGGATTTGGAAACATCATAGACACAGTTTTCTAACGACTGTGAGATCTGTAACAAATTATTCATTCAATTTGAATTGAAAGCTTGTTCATGACAATAGTTCTGTACTAACGGTCCTTTTTTGGTTTGATGTGTAATAACACACATATTGCATCATATACATATTCTAAGGGCCCTTGGATCAGCCTCCTTCATTCACTGGCTTTTTTGGCTCAGGTTACCCATTGGCTTGAGACTCTATCAATCACATATTGAATCAGCCCTCAGGAGTCTTGCAAAACAAAATGGCAGCAGCGTATGCCACAAGACTGATGAAGCACACCTGAATATACTTCTCCTCGCTGAGCTGCTGAAGCGGTGTGACGTGTGCACCAACATGCATGATGACGCAATCGAGTGTACACGTCAATGCAGTTTATATTGCCGAGGCTGTACAGCATCAAAAAACCTTTTTTTACCTTTTTCCTAATTTTGCTGATGCTAAACAGCATTGGAAAAGAGGTATTGGCTTAGCAGATAGATCTTCATTGGCAGGCAAAAGCTATTGGCTTTGTCAATGCTTGTTTACACTGCAGCAGGCATTATTTAATGCCTTCTTCAGGCTTGCATGTCAAATGGTTTCCATTTGCCAAAACTTGTAGAAATATATAGTTTTATATTATAGGATTCAATTTTTGTTTACAATAAAATATTTTAATCATTTGTAACAAAAAAAACGCAAAGTTGACCCAGACGTTCGGCTTTTATGTTAGTCACAGCAGAAGGGCTGGAATTGAATGGGCTGCAGCTCGAGCCATGTGAGCGAGAGGCCCGGATGCTAGTGCGAGGCACACAGGCTGGGCCTTGACACTTACGCAGAGTTTACCCGGTGAACAGAAGACCTGTCTTTCCATGGATCACCCACACCACGGCACTATTATTTCACAAGGAATACAAGTGTGAAACCCTAAATTGGGCAGAGATTGTAATGCACCCTCTATAGCCGCCAACCACTGGCCTAAGTGGCAAGCAGGGACGTTTTAACACATCTGCGCTCCGAAAGGCTGATGGGGCTGGTAAACAGTCAGTTGCAATGAAGGAGACTGGAGATGCAGGGGCGTAACGAAACGTGACCTATCCCCCTCCCCCTCAGTACGTGCAGTGGGCTCCCCCAGACCAAGTCAGGAGCTCTCAGACCAGGGGTCCACCGCCCGTGCACAGTGCCGTGGGGCCTCCTCATAGCTGCCAAGGTTTCAGATTGCTATGTGTGACATTTTCGTAAATTCAGTGTAATTATGAGTGACATTTCAACGAGTATGAGTGACACTTTCTCGCGAGCAAAACAAAGCAATGAAGATGAGGGAAACACATAAACATCAAGAATTACACCCATTTGAGCAACGAGAAACTCTAAGAATATCTTAAATCTGCTGCCAAACATCAGAAACAGAAGGGCACTAACCTAGTGCCCAGTTTACTTATGCTCATGAGCACGGCTCGCTAAAAGCAAATTAACCCCTTGCATGCTTGTGACGGAACCGTTCCGTCACAAGCTTCGGGTGAGCTGTGCTTGTGACGGAGCGGTTCCGTCACGGCCCGAATTCCGCACCTGCGCTGACAAATTAATGGGCGGGCGGGTTAGTGACGGAACCGTTCCGTCACAAGCACAGCTCACCCGCGAGCCGTGACGGAGCGGTTCCGTCACAAGCACGTGACCGCCGCGCGGCCGCCCTACCCCCTTAGCGCTGCGGCGGAATAGCCGCCGCAGCGAAGGGGTTAAAAAAGGATTGGAGAAGGTTTTAGTGACACGTATTCCTCTGTAGCAAGCAGCACGTAGCTGGATAGACAATAAACCAATCAAACTCTGCAGTAAGTGTGTTTAATTCTTATATCACCGTGGCCAACATAGCTGCCAAGTTTTCAGAGTGCTTATGTGTAACATTGTGGTGGTTTCCATGTGGGTATAAGTGGCATTCACTACCTAATGAGTGACACTTTCTTGCAAGTAAATCTAAGCTGTAACTAGTATTTTTGTGCTTTTCTATGAATTTTCGATTATTATGCAAGGTAAAAATCCAGCTTCTGTAGTTAACAGTCAAGGCCAGACAAGCAGACACCTTGCAATACAAACAACACATCAACGTGTCCCAGATGACAAGTACATGAAGATGTAACAAAGACAAGCATGTGCCCCTACATTTGCTGTACTTGAAATAGCTTTCTTGTACAATGCCCCTAAGTTACATAATTTCATCACTAGAAGAACCCAGAAGTTCCTCCGACTTTCAAATAACTAAAGGGTTCTGCTGAAAACAAAACTGCCCACCCGACCTACCGGCTGAGAGGCGAAAGAGTGGATCTCAGCTGCTACTATTACTTAATAAAGATTAAAAACCATCTGAAGTTTGATAAAGGCCCTCAATAGATCCTAATGGCACATACAAAGTACCACTACCAACACCCTATCAACCATGCACCCAAAGCGCGCTGGGAAGCCTCGCTGTGAGTATAAGCGCTTTATACTGGACGAACACGAAGGGGCACCTAAGTACTCAGCAATTCAAAAGTGGCTCAGGTCTACCATATGGAACGTGCTACATAAATACTAACACAGTACTTTAAAAAAAATCCCTATTAACACCTGCTCCACGTGTTCCATCTTTAATAGGCCGACCAGCCTGTGACCTTGTGCAGATGTTTGAAATCCTGCCCATCTGTCAGTGGCAAGCTGCCTTCTTCTGTTTTAATTTTCCCAACTTTACTGCCCCCCACTCCCCCTCAGACCCCACTTTCGCAAATATATGAAGCTGCTTAGAACATCACTTCAGGGCCTCTCTGTCCCAGGTGGAGCCCGACTCAATTCCAAACAGGATGTGAGGTCCCAACAACACTCTTCATTCTCGCGGGTGCCTAGTGTTGGTCGGTGGGGCAGCAGAAAAACAAATTAAAACAGATTGCCAGCCTTTGCCTACTTACTGTGCAGGGTCCCTCCCTTTCGGAATCAATCAGGAAAGCATCATGAATACGGGGCCTCTCAAACAGGAAAGATGTGCGAGGCCCCAACATGAAGAAGTTACAGACCGATGCAGGCTTCTCGGGGGTCAGAGTCTCAGCTGACTCGCACCATGTATTATACTCACAAGCTGACTGAGGTCAGCGCAGTATTCTCACATACAACAACGTCGACTGTTAGCACTGTCAGAAAGTAGCTTTTCAATTATCCCCGGATCTTTGGAGAAATAAACCGGAAAGATATTAAGGGGGCCAGAAACAGTTGTTCGGAGCCGGGCCCGGTCCCGCGCCAGGGCAGACGCTGTGAGTGAGCTACAAGTTCGGTAACACGGCCGGGGCACCCACTGACTGCAAGCAGTTGCCCAAAGTAACTGTAATTATTTGTAAAATGTAAATAATTCAACACACACACATACTCAGGTGGCTGGAATGCACCCCTCTGTCTCTCTTACTCATTTACTCTACATATTATCAGGCGAGCGTTAAAAAGAACATTTGACACTCTGGTCTCACACTTACATTTTTTTGTGCATATTTTATATAGCGCAAACTCGACCCAAAGGTATTGGAGCGCTTTACATGAGCACCATATTTACATTACACTTTCAGGCACGGGGAGATTAAGTGATTTGCCCAGAATCACAGGATGTGGACACGACCTTGAGGCTCGAACCCTGGTTTCCAGCAACAGCGTCGGGCGTTTCCGGTTACTCCCCAGCAGGGCTCAAGACGGGGTAGCACGCGGGTGGACGGCGTCCCCCCACTTACTTTACCGGTAGCTCGATAACTGGAGCAAATGGAGCCACAAATTCCCTCTTAGGCCTCTCTGGGGCAAGCTCAGAGCTCATTCAGTACGCTGCTCACGCTCTGGCTTCTCTGATGCAATCGCATCTAGGGGGTGAGCGAGGGGAGGCAATGAGTCTGATGGTGCTAGCCACCTTTCGTGACGCCACTTCCTGCCGTTACATCAGCGTCCCCCCACTTCTTTTTTTAGGACTTGTGCCCTGCTCCCCAGAGTCTGGTCGCAAGTTTTCACTCAACTCCAGTCCATTGGGAATGGCAAACGTGCACGCACTCCTGGCGATCCCCATCAGACTCCCTCAGGCTCACAGCAGGCCAGCAGCTCAGAGCGGGTCACTTATGATCACTGATTTCAATTTACCGCCGTGGCCGGGCGGTGCAAGCAGTTCTATCACGCAGCCTAGGCTGCCAACCTCTCAAACTTTTAATTGGGGTTGTATTAGGAGCCAGTATGCCACCAGTGCCACTGCTGAGTTCAGACCCCGCCCTGGGCCTCAGTATTGGGCAGTCAGCACGGCGCTGCCGCCGGGCGGGCATTCAAGCCAGCAGGACTAAAAGATACATTGTAGCACTAAGTAGACAGCAGTGCACAAGGTCATTAACTGTTTACTGAACCTGTGCTGGCAAGTCTGTGGGGAGCAGCAGAGCCGGCGCAGGTGTCACAGGGTCCGTCGCGGGCACTAGCAGCCTGGCATAGCCAGTTCAGCGCTGCTACGGAGAGAGTGAGAGTGGCATTAAAATGCGTGACAATGCATTTCAGTGCAGTGATGCGGAACACCCCACTGAAATGCGTTAAAGTCACACTTGATGCGTGATACTTGGCAGGCATGCCTCCTGGGCTGCGGGGAGTGATGTTCCCTGGGTGCGCGAATAAAACTAAAAACAACGCCCCATGAACTCCTGGGCTTTACACAGGCTCCATCCCAGCCCCCGGCTCTCCCTTCCCCGCACCCACCTCCTTCACTTCACCACTTTAATCACCGGCCGCCAATTAGGGCCACTTCCTGGTGCTCCGCCACGTGCCAGCCTCTGTCTCCGGCTCTCCCAGAAGCGCGAGCGCACTCACGCGCCAGCGAGCGGATGTGGCGACCTCCATCCACCTAGTCTGGTACTGAAAATTCTGGACCCGTGTTATAAACATCGTCGTATCATGACGATTTTGGTGTCAGCAGACCGCAAATGACGAGTGTAGTGTGTCTGAGTGTTTTCGCATTAATCGATCTAAGAGAACACTGTATTCACGGATTTATTTTGAACCCTCGGGTTCCATTTTGTGAGCGGCAGCCATTTTGTGGTTGCCCTCACACAGGCCAAATGACTAAGGCCGAAACGAGTCTGAAGGACACGTACACCTTTGCTGACTCCTCTGTGACCTTGGCAAGCTGCCTCCGCTGCCTGAAGCCAAACCTGTTTAGCCAGTTCCTTTCCCAGTGGCCGAATGAGATTAGCATCAAGGCGCACATGTCATAAACTTTTTCATCGCATACAGACTATGCCTAATCTTCCACACACCTGTCCCTGTTTCTTCCTTTATGACTTGCTTTACGAGGAGGAGGTGCCCGTTTTTATTGGGGGTTCGTCGATATCTGATGAGAAAACTGGGCCTTGCTGAGTAATTGATTGTGGGCTGGACAAACTAAAATATGGGGTTGTCATCATGACTTTGCTTTTTCTTTGTAGTGAAAATATGTCAATGGTCAACTGTAAAAGAAGGAATGTTTGCCTAAAGCATTATATTTTGTATAAAAGAGAAGGCTGACTTTGTAAGTTGGAGCAGTCTCCTGAGAACATACACTGTGTTGTACTTCTAGGATACCTGTTACTGGCTGCAGCCAATAAATACGATATTTGACTTCACCGAGAAGACTCTGTGTTTCTGTAGTCTGAAACAGGAAGAACTCGAAGTCTTCGGGTGTGTTCCCTGGCACCGCTGGGTTCTGAAAAACCCGGTACTTCACTAGGGCCTGGTTTTCCCTTCGAGACGCTTTGGGACAATCGACCCAGGAATGGGACAAAGAACATGAGGCCGGGTGGCCACCTCACCCAGTGCAGACACTGTCTCCAGTCCTGAATTGTACACCTAGTCTAATTAAGCCAATGGAAGCAACACAAGACTACAACACCCAGAATGCAATACGCTAACACACAAAAGCCCCAGACTGGAAACCGTGTCCACAATGCCCTGTAGGGAGGTGGTCCCAAAGTTATTGGAAGCATCTGGGATGAGAGGGTGAAACAAACACCACAGCCTGAGGGGTCAGAGTCCACTGACAGGGGGCACCAACAAGTTCATTGTGTCCAGATAGCCTGACAGAAGGAAAGGCCGCACCTCTCCCTGTTCTACAGAGTGTGCAGAAGGCAGCCGGGCCTTGCCAAGCAACTATGACTTCCAAGAGGCCCGCGCCAGCCCCTAGGGGCACACAATCATTGTTCTCACCTTTCAGTGGCATCTTCCAGACATTAGAGGTTCCACCTAGCATCACAAACACCAGTCTGTGGCTTTCATCTAAAAAGCCTGATGCATTCTGGGAGTTGTAGTGTGGGGCACATCAATGGAAATAAATGACTCAAAAGTACCACATTAAAATGATCTATAAAAGGAAAGTCCAAGTCTGAGCAAAGTGTGTCCCACGCATCACGGAGGCATCTGGTAAAGAGACCAAAGCAGACATGTTCTGGGCTCATAGGCTCCTTTTTGTACCATCCCCTAGAAACCTCTGCTATTTCTAGAAGCCTCAGGAGTCCCCGAGGAGGGTTTCATGGGATGACGCACATTGCATTACATGTTAATCACAATGAAACCAATTTACGTTTGGAGGAACGAGACAACATCCAGTGTTCAATCTGAATGTTTCAAACACCGTTTGAGTTAATTAGTTGTTCAGTTTTTCCTCCTAGAATGTCCCTTTTCGGGATTAAGCTAGTTACTTTGATTTTGAAGAAACAATCTACGGGGAATGCTAAATTAATTAATAGCAAGGAATCCCAAAGTACAAGCGTAGAACAAGTGGCAAATTCAATCATGCTGAAAAGGGCCTGCTTTGGTATTTCAGATTCTACTTTACTTTGTCTGCAGCTCCGTCTTTAGTGACTCGTGGCAATGCGCCAGCTCCCTGACAGACCATGCACAGAAAAGATAATGGATAGCCACCAAGAAACTAGACGCAAGTACGGGAATTCACTAGCTACTGCAAATGCAGGGCTTCCTCCGGGGGAAACTGCACCGCCAGTGCATGAAAACACACACTGGAACATGCTGTGCTTCAACCTCCATGCTGAAGCAAAAGCCATCAAAATAATTAATAAAATGTTTAATTAATTATTAAAATATTTCGAATTAAATAACATTCTTTCTCCAACCTTGTTTTGCCGCTGTTTGGATGCTGAAATCAGAAGCACGGCAGCGCTGATCAAAAGCACCCAGCAGGCTGTCGGGCCTGCCTCCCGTCCGGCTGCCGCTTTGGGGGCCTCTGCCACTTCCGTTTTGCCCTGTGGTCCTGCAACATGCCGGATCTCCTGGATCACCAGCTGCCGTGTGTTGTGTGTAGCCCCCGATCGGCAACAATCGCCTGACTCCAATATGGCGTCCATTGTTGAAAACGGCCGACGGAGCCGATCCTGGATATCTGGGGGTGTACAGCACCATCGGGACAGAGGTGAGCAGCGGACCACGCGCTTCCAGGGACAAACCTAAAGGGTCTTTCTCTCTCTGCAGCAAGGACATAATTAACACACGAGGGTAATCACCCAACCGTTGCTTTGGACTGCCTTTCTCCCCCCGGACTTGCAGCACTCTTCCTGGACTTTCAGACTTGGACCTCTGTGTTCCCCGCCATTTTCTCTCTATGACTCACTTCTTCTTCTACCTTTCTACTCCGCCTTTTTAGCGATCTCTCACCTCCCCCTCTCTGTCCTAGTGACCTCTCTATTGTCTCTCCTGATGCCTACTTGTGACTATCTGCTTCCCTCTCTGGTTTGTCTCACTTTCCTGCCCTTCTCTGTCCCTCCCTTGGTGATGTGACTTTAAAACCAGTCTTATCCCCTCCCTATGTATATAGAGATAACTCTAATCACTAGTATATACAGTAGATGTGACTTTTAGAGTATATCCATGTGTATCCGTCATGACTTCAAACAAATTAGTTGTAAAGGGGCAGCTGAAATTCCAGGAGCCTAGTCCCGACAGCTCGACGACTTCGGAGGGCTGGAAGTGGTCCCCCGCTACACGGCGGAGGAGGGCACTGGACATCGAATGCTGTCTTATGTAAAGCGCTTTGATAACCTAATCGGTTCAAGATCCTGAAATGTGCAATGTAACTGATTCTATGTAAACTGCTGTGATAACATGTAACGGAACTGGTGTTATGTAAAGCGCTCTGATAACCTAATCGGTTCAAGTTCGCGCTATAGAAAACTCTAAAAATAAATAAATAAATAAATAAATGTTGACCTAATGCGGAAGCACTTACTACCCAAGTGAATTGCTCAGAAGTCTTAATTTTTGCCACAATACCTGACCCAGCACTACCGAGTGTTTAGTCTAATAATGGGGGCTCCATTAGAGAAATAATAAAAAGGTACCATTCTGGAATTACTGCTTTTTCGCAGAACATTACTATCAAGGGGAATAAATTCCAAATGAATTTGTAGCTCTTGGTCTGCGAATTTCCAAACGGTTTCCAACTGATGCAATTGGATGTTGAAAGAGTTGGGTTTACATTAGCCATTTGTTGGAGGATAATTTGGGACTGGTGTAATGTAATGGCTAAGTAGGACACTGTACAGCATGTAGGCTTACATTTGAATCCCAGCTCCCACCCTTGATCAAACTGTGTGATCCTAAATAAATTGGCTTATATTGCCGTGCCTCCAACTTTTTCTCTGTGCAGATGTGGGCTAACCTATACTTAATTTGTTTAAAAGCTAGTGCACATCACAACCCAAATGTACAAAGGAGCATGAAAAGGTGCCCACCTAGCAACATTTATTTGTAGCAGAAGATTAAAGCATTATTAAGGGTTCATACTGCGAAAGTCCCCGGACTTCTCATCTGAGGCTGCAAATCTGTTGTATTAAAGAAATTACGTTGAAAAAATAGAAAGTTGTTTTTGGAAATCATTCTTTATATTAAGAAAATTGCCCTCCATTGAGGTCATTCGGGAGATGGGTATGGTTTCCTACAATGAGCCCTTTATGGTACCAACAGTGTTAGTAACAGAAGAACAAATGGCTGACCGAGGTTAAGCACATCAGACCCATATATACAGTCTATTTAGAGGTGGTAAAAATCGCTTCCAGCATCCGCCACCCAAGGATGCAGAAAATGACAAAATGTTCAGGAATAAGGAAGGTGCACACAATGTGAAGTCAAACAGTCGGGGCAAGTTTATCCAAAAAGTGCTTCTTTTATTAGGTTAATCCTAAAAACTGGCACACAGCCAACGCGTTTCGTTCCCAGTTGCCAGAGGAAACTTCGTCAGGGCTCTGAAGTATCTGGCTTCGAACTCAGTATGTAGGTAGTAACATTAAAGATATCAATCCAAATTGCGATAAGCGTAGGTAGGCAAAGATAGTAAAATCTCCAAATTAAGGGAGCACGCGGATCATTATCTCAAGCAAATGTGAAAAGTATGAGTCCATAAGTGGCTCCTTATTCCAAGAGCTTTATGATGAATGGTTCATGTTATACGGTCCGTCCGAAGCGGAAGGTTCCGAATTCGGCATGGTAACCGGCATAACAACAGTGCCAGTTTTTGTGGACAGATTCTTCACATATGACAAACCAACCTGAACCTCTCACTGAAATTTACTAGACTAGGGGGAGCGGGGGGGTCTAGTGCTTCGACACCTTGACGGGGTAGTAAGTGCTATACAAATACAATTAGAATGACTATGAATACTCCATCCACATGTAAACTGGCCTGGCACTCTGGAGTGACTCCCCGCCAGATATCACAGGTGAGATGCCAGAGGAAGGGGTCTCCATGCACCTGGCGCATCTGGCTGTGCGACAGATCGACAGCGTCTACTGCTTTGGAAAATCATCTTTTATGACTCTTTAATCTAATGTAGAGATAAAAAACACAAGTCTCTACCCATTCCTGCTTTGGTAAGAAACACCAACAACTGACCTTGTAGACGGATGCATTATATGATGGCGTATGTTTCGGCTTTGAGATGTATTCAGGCGTCCTGTGCAGGATGGACCCTTTATAGACAGAGGGGATCAGACCTGTTGCTGTAACCAGAGTGCGCTAAAAAAAATGGGAATCTGGAAGCTGTACCTTGGTTTTTAATCCCGAGGTTAACACTGGCAGCTGACTCCGTACACAAGGCACCTGCCTCCTAATTTGGGGATAAACTGAGGATACTTGGCTAGCACAGTCGACATGGCCCAACATGCATTTCTGCGATCAGGTGGGCAGAGTTCTTTGTCTGTCTAGCCTGTGTTATAGACCTTGTGTTATTGACACCACATGCTGTTTAGGCGTCCATCAGTCACTGGAGGGACACTCAAAGGCCTAAATACAAGACTGAACTACCTTGAGTAGTGGCCTTGCAGTAAAACCCGTGGGGGGCGTTGGCCCTACCCTCTGGCAGCCGGTCCCTGGTGGGCGCCCCGCGCACAGGGCCCCCATCGCGCGCGCATGTGCAGACCGCGCCAGGGACATTTGCCTGCATTAAGCTCCCGCGCTTTGGAGCAGCGGGCGGAAGCGATCCATCCAGGCCGGCCCCGTGATTCACGGTAATTGCACGCGCAGGCAGTTACTGTAATTGTCCAGCTGAGACCAGCGGGACGGCGATGCCCAGAGAGGCGCGGGGCCGATGGCGGCCGGCGGTGGCCACGCAGATTCATCATTTTAATCATGGCGCAGAGGCAGCCCTTCGGGCCGCGCAGAAGCCAAAATAAATATTGTGTTAGAGCCGAGAGCCCCGCCGAACAGGGGGCTGCGGCACGAGGGAAGGCGGCGGGGGGCTTTCTTGGGAGTCTGTCTAGTCCTTCTTTTGTGTCCAGGGAAGAAGGGTCCTGACAACGGTTCTGAACTAGAGGCGTGGCTGAAGCACGAGTTTTGCATACATATATACCAATTATGTATTTTGAATATAGGCCTTGCTGCTACAGTTAAAAAGAAGGTGCAATTAAGACCCAAATCAATATTTTTTTACTTTATGCTTTAAAGGAATTGGAAGGGTTAAAAACGCCAACTTGCAGGGCCAGGGATTTAGCTTTAGAGGGGCGTTTGGGGTCTTACACACCTCAAATTAATGCGTTTCCTGATAAATAGTTGGGTTACGCTAATTTCAGTCGGGTATGGTGAGGTGTCTCGGATTTTTACACACAGACAAAATCGCACACCCTCTCTCAGGGGGAAGTAGATACACTTAGTACAGATTTTGAGCTTTGATCTTCCTTCTCAGCATAGCTGCCAAGGTTTCAGGGGGCTATGTGTGACATTTTCATAATATAAGAGAAATTATGAGTGACGTTTCAAGGACTATGAGTGACACTTTCTCGCGAGCAAAAATCAAGCAATGAAAACGAGGGAAACAAATACATATCGGAAATTACACCCATTTGAGCAACAAGAAACTCTAGGATCTTAAAACTGCTGCAAAGAACCAGGAATGGAAGGAAAGGGACTAATTTAGCACCCTTGGACCCCGATCACTCTTGTTAAAGAAATGTGTAACCAGGGCTCGAGTCGGGGTACCACTCTGGTGGACCGTGTCCCCCCACTTATTTTACGTGTTTTTACTGGGTGGACACCGTCCCCTCTGATCAAAAGACGGAGCCGGTACACGAGTCTGCACCTGCGCGCAAATTATAGCCTTTCAAATGCCCCGAAGCTCAGACTAATCTCCCCTTCCACCTCGCGCCCTCCCCTTGCCAGCCTTCTCAGAGCACATCCGAGGCACCAAGGCTTCAAGGAGCTGCGCTGTCAACACGCCGAGCATGTCACATCCAGGGACCCCGACAGATGCCCGTAGTGCCTACGGCCCGAGTCTGTAATAACCTTGTAATCCGAGGAATGGGTCCTGTGTATATAGTGTGGTCTTGTGTTTTGAGTGACTGCCACTTATTGCAGTATTATACCTCTACTTGTATCATGTATGTATTCACACATTTCAGACGGAGACTGCAAATTTCGTTACGTCACTTCCGGTGACACCACCTAACTTGGAGCGTCCCCCACTTCCTTTTTTAGGACTTCTGCCCTGGGTGTAACCATGAAACAGACTGGCAGACAGCGATTGCAGTCAATACAAAGGAGCTGTAACTTTACTTACAGTACAGGCCGAATGATGGCATGTGGCGCTCCACTAAAAGTAATCTGCAAATGCCATTTGGTTGGATTAGACTCAACCTCCCCGGACCTGATAATTCTCGCCTCAGTGCCTTGTCTAATCATGGGTCCCTCTCTGTGACTCTGGGCAATAGCTTGCGTAATCTCCACAACAGCCCCAGCTGCGCTTGGATGCCTGGCTTCACCTTGGGGGTACCCAGGAGTGGACATCTCACAGGAAATCCAGGAAGAGTTCCACAGCGGTATGAATACAGTGCTACGAGACCTCAGGGTAGAAGGGCGCTATATAAATACAAACACATTTACATTTACATTCTTGGAATATAGATTTTAACATTAAGACAAATGGATGTGGCCCAGGTTGTGATGAAAGGTGTTCAAGTAAGATGGCCGGGCTAGGTTGGGACAGTAAAACCAAAATGGCAGAACCCCACCACACTAGAACTGATGATATCCCTCAGATCCAGACAAATGCCCATTGACAAGATTTAGTGACGTAATGCTTAAGTTATAGCAAGAATGCAATCTCTGACTAGCCATACGAAGCAGACAGTCTTGGCTTCTATTCGATTAATCTCAAAAAGGGATCACTGAAAAAGGCACTCCTAACTTAAGGCAGATGCTTCGCTTGATGCCTTTCCCCAGTAATCTTTTTTTTCATCCGCAAGACACTGACATTCTGCATCTAAGGCACGTATCCCACATTCACTTGATTTAGCATCGAAACGCTAATCCTGAAGAAGAAAGCCTCGTGAACGTAGATACCCGCAGGCCAACTCCTCTGGGCAATTTACTACATACATTTCAATCGTGATGCGGTCGTTCCTCTCGATTAAGTAAAAGCTATTGGAAGGCAATAGATTATCATATCTCTGGTTTAACCAAAGCCCTGGTCTCCAGGGGAAAGCTACTGTGATTAATTTATTAAGAGATATTTCTGAGGGCTCATATTAAATTAAAGTACCTTGTTCGCTGCACGGGATCCACGCTACGTATAAACAGCTAAACAAAACAGAACACTGCTTCATTACAACCATTGATAAAATATTAAAAGGGATGGAAAATAAATTATTCAAATCCCCCTTCCGTTATTTTTCTGGCTTGATTCAGAAGGCCAAAGGCAGGGCATGGCTGCGTGCTGCCAGGCGAGAGGGAAAAAAGTGGGAGAGAGGAAACTCGCGGCCAAGCCTGCCCGTGCCTTCCCGCGTAAAGGACCGCAGGGCCACGATCATTCTTGCGCCTCCGATTAAAGCGGAGTTATCTCCACTCAGAGCTGGCTGTGCCACTGATTTTATACCAGCCCTGTAATGATGTTTCATGAATTTTGATGAAGGCAAATCCAGTGATTAGAAGCACTAATCACCGTTTCCCCTGGCTCCTGACCTCCTCGCGAATATCCCTTCTCTGTGGATGGTGACATCTTAACGAGGGCCAAGAGAAAAGCCTGGCAAGCGAAGCCCGTTGGACGCGAGGGGGGGAGCAGGGAATGGGGTGACATGCCCATACTGTAAATGCCAACTTTGTACTTACGAGAGCAATTATTGTGGACCAGCAGCATCTTCGTCCTCGCATCCGAATGCCTGTCACCGACGTGGGAGCGGACAGTCGAAGGAAGGTAGCATTTAATTGGTAGGAAACGGGGAAAATGGAGTGACATCCAATGCAACCCGGATCTACTTCCCCTTGTGACATTAGTAGGGACTGCATTCCCAACCCAACACCTCAATATTTCTGTATGTTCTGTGGTCACCTTGGTGAGCCAGGTCTGGATTAAAAAATGGATCAGCACCGTTTAATGGAAGAGCAGAGCGGTGGTCCCGAGGCTCCGAGAGCTGGTGGGCTCCATGAGGAAGTCTAGCGTCGGCCACTGTTTTTGAATATCGTGGCTACCCCACTTTGGGAAACCAGGTGTTTTGGCATTTACTGGATTCTGCAAACCACTGGTACCCGAAATCAATTACTGGTGCAAAAAAATGGTAGCATCTGTCAGACCCCGGCTAGGCTGTAGAGAAAGTAGGACTATCTGTAACAGGCAAATTACTATAAACAGATTAGATGGATGATGGAGATTCTGTGAAATGACAGGAAAGTCTGGAGTGTGACTGACTTCCAAAGTGCCTGAGACCTTGGCAAGCCTGTCATTTCCTGGGTCAGTCCTTTCCTGGCCCCTGTGCTGCATCAGAGAGACCCAGATGCAATGCAAACAAAGCCTGCAATGCAATTTTTTCTTCTCCTCACATAATCATCACTGCCCAAGCCCCCGGGGAGAGTGAAGTGTCTGCACTGAAATAGCCGCCTACTCTGAAATGGCCGCCTTTTCTTTGAAGTAGCATTACACTGGGTCAGAATCGTCAAAGTACTTTGCCACCGACACAATATGGTAGGAGCTCTTTGAAGAATGTGGTCCGAAAAACCAGAGATTGATTGGCTAACGGAATGATCCTATAATTTAATAGAAAAACTGACAAAGAACTGAGCGTCACCCACATGAAAAGTAGCTTCTGTTTTTTTTATCCTTTCTCTGCTCATTTTGGACCATTTCTTCTCTTTAGAATACCCTTTTTCACTCTCTGTTTCTTACGCTGCCACCCAATCTTTCTTTTCATGATGTTGTTATCTTTATGTCACAGATGCACACAATCAAAGAGACAAATCAATGAATCAAACACAAATAGTGTTCTTTAAAAAAATTATATCAGAGCAGGTGTTAATCTGTGTACATGGCACAACTCAGTCTCTTCAGTATGGTTGTTAAAAAGGGTTCCAAAGACAACCGGTAACCAAAGACCCTTTTATGTTGCCCGGCGGTATCGCCTCTATGACCCACCAATATTAATCAATGAAGAAGCAGGCGCTGGAGACTGGAAGGCGGGAAACGAGGATTTTATTCTCTCCGGAGGAGAACACATCAATTCAGACAGCAAGTATCGTCACGAGGTGCTCTAACCACATCTCTGAGGCCTGGCCTCTTATACTAGGGTTTACAACCTTTATTGCACATAACACATTCTCGTAATATTTTAATACTTGAAAGAACATCCTCGGAATCTCCCCTTCAGACCCGTTCCCACATACATTTACAGTTGGATTCCCCACCCCGGTCACAACAGGTGATGGTTGTCGCACAGCAGGGCATTCCGCCGATTCACGGAATGCATGGGGTTTGGTCGGATCTCATGGGGTGGGGGCTTTGATCGGTTCGGGGGTCTTTTGATGGGGAGGGGAAACTTCCTACTGTACGAGGTAATAAACAGTATCCGCAGAGCCAGGTGGCAGCCTGGGAACGAGGAAGACAAACGGGGACACAGGAAAAGGGGGTTTGCATCAAAAGGGTTTGAGGCCATGAAAGGAATGAAGGGAGGTGTCGCGCTGGGAACAGGATGGGGTTCCGTGGTGAAGCTGCGCTGGAGAGGGGTTTATGACCCAAGGCATGAGAGAGCGGGGGGGGTTGTCAGCGTGCGGGGGAATGCTTGCGAGGTTAAGAGAGAGAGAGACGCGCTGGCTATTAGTGAGGGGCAGGGAGGCCATGGTGCTCAAAATGGCTGCCGCTTACGCGCACGAATGGGCCTGGAAAGGGGCAAGATGGCGCCGATAATGTTCACCAAGTTTGTATTTATTTTTCACAGTCCTCCCTTTAACATTTCCAAGACATCTTGCTGGCCTATTTCCTATCTACCCCTATATGCAGTGATCATAAGTAAGGGAGAGGGGACTTGGGTGAAAGAACTGTACGTAAACATCACATTATAAACATCATATAAAAAAAATCTCATCAGTCAGTAGGCGGGTTCATTGTTAAGTTGGTTGCAGGAAAAAGTCATCGTAATGCAATATCAGACTAGAATCACGTAGCGAGGGCGTTGGGTACAGATCATAGAATAAGAACTGGTAAATTATCATATAAATAAGTCCTTTTTGTATACGGTGGGTGCATAGTCAGTCCAATGGTGATTGGGAGAGAAAGGAGATACAGTAAAAATATCAGAGTTCTTCGTTGTCCTTTTGTCGTCTTCTGTCGGCACTGTTGAACACCTGGATTACCTATCAACAGAAATGTTCATGTGGATCGAGTCGTTGGGGGTAATTGTAAGATCAGTTCGTTTCTTGAGTCTCTGTGGTGGGCATTTCCTGTTGCTTCCATCATCTCCAAGGTGCTTGGTAGCGGGCAGAACCACAGACTTTGTTTATCTTTTCTTCGGGGGCGACCCTTGGTGGAGTTCTAGGTCACCGTTCTGGGATTTAACACAGTTCGTGGTCTACTTAGTCGGAGCTCCCTCCCTTTCGACGTAGGGAGTACTCTTCTCTGGGTAGCTCAGTAGGATTTGGAGGAACTTGGGAGTTCGGGTGGAAAGGTGCGGGTGTGAACAGTCCTTTTGGTAGGTCGGAGGAAGAGGGGATGGAGCAAGGCCAAGTCGGGAACAGATCAGGGGGGGGGGGTCGGAGAGTTTTGCGTCAGGCGAGTCCGAGACCATGTTCAGAGAGCGGGGGCTTTTTGGCACACGTTGATCATAGAGCAGGGGCTTCAGGTCAGCCCTTTCCTTAGCTTTGTTTGAAACAGTGCCCCGTCCTGCGACTCCTTACTGCCGTGGTCTCGCCTTGGCCTCCGTTGCTGACGTTCCACAATCCGCAGTCAGGCCGCGTGCTCCCACATCCGGTCTCTTTCTCCTCCGATAGTGATATCCTTAAATGAGTGTTGAAAAGACAGTCTTTAGAGATTTTGCAGAAAAAGGTAATTACATGAATCTATTTTCTTTCCCAACACCAAGCGACTAGCGTAAGCACTCGCTACATTTGAGATTTTTGCGGCTTACGTATAAACAATTGATGATGGGTTTGCTGGATTCCTTGCAACTTCCTTTTGTTGGCTAATTCTTTGACGCTTTGAGGATTATTACGTTCATTTGTCATATGTCTATTATAGTAGATGTCAGTTCTTCTGGCAGAGACCCATTTCTCTAGTACGAGTCTTGCATGGCTAGGCTAGTCTTCAGGGCCTTGTATTTTACAAAAAGTGCAACGTGCTATTCACCATAGTCTGATAAGCATCCTTCTGAGGGATGAACATAGGCTAAACGAGTCTGCATTACATAAAAACATCTTATTTTCAACCATGCCTACTGCAACAAGTTCTTTCGTTTTTCAATCTAATTTTCAACTTTGCACACATCCTTCTAACTTTCTATATAAATCCTCGCAACCTGGTTACTACAAAAACTCGGGAGGGGTGGTTTGCAATAATTATTAAACTTATCCTCGGGGAAGGAGGGATCTGATGGATACCAAACTGGGGGCATTTTGGGTAGATGGGGGTGTCTCGATCATTTCTTACAGCTTGGGGTACGGAGACAATTTTCAATGGGGATGGTCGCATCACCACAGACACATTTTTATCATAGGAGCCACTGACAAAGAGTTCCCTGAGAGTGGGTCAAATTTAGGGAACCTTAGTCGTCTTACCTGTCCCTTTCCTATCGGCCAATTTAAATTTCATCCATATTTTAGTAGAAAAGGAGAGGTAGTAACGTGGTACCAATACAATTTTATTTAGGACAGATTTGCACAAATACTTGTGGTATTTGGGGCCAATCAGGAGGTGCACCAGGTTCGCCAATTAGGTGCCAGTTGCTAGGAAGAGGGAAAGTGTGGAGGGGTGGAAGAGTGAGTGAGAGAAAGAGAGAGAGAGAGAGAGAGAGACAAATAGGCCGAACAGTACACGTGTGATATAGAGAATGACCGTGTATTGTTTGGGCTATTCAGTGCGTTACCCAACGTTAGACGTTTCGGGTCTGTGTTAGGAGGTGGGAAGCATGCAGTTTTGGGACAGAAAAGCGTTAGATTTGGTAAAAAGGTCGTGAGAGCGTCCTTGTTGTGCCATTTTGTAGCGCTAGTCCGTCTTCATGCATCGGGCGTGACGTGGTTCCAGATCCCTTATGATACTCTAATCGGGATTCTAATGTAACCTGCAGAGGGAAAAAGGGGAAGAAAAAGGGGAGGTAGGGGGACAACATTCGAACACATCAAATGTAAGGGCACGAAAATCCTTTACTTACCACATACTCGTACTTGTCTCTTCGGGATATAATCCCTTAGGGTTCTGGTTTATTAAAGTCATGGGGGCAGGCAATGTGATAGGTGGTTCATGGGGAGGTTCGAGGATGGCGTTAAGGATCGTGTGTAGTGAAAAACGCTAAAAAGAGGAATCAGAGGTACCTAGCGCGAGGTACCCGGTTTCGTAGATGTATCCGGTCATCGGGGTCCCAAAATCATTCCCAAAGCTGTGATGTTCTTAAGGCATACCAGTTCTTCGTTCAACCCTGTACCTTAGTACCTTCGACCACCATATCCTTATAACAATTTATCAATCACACCATTTTACTTTACCCATTCTCTGAAGTCGAGGTCCTTCTTCATAAGCAGCGTATCATACCTTCGTTTTGACCATCAACCCAGGGCCGAACAACCATTTCTCGGATAACCTTAAAAAGAGAGCAGAACAGTTGCGCACAGAAAAACCCTCCCACCGATACCCGTATTTACAAAAGTACGCGGAGCCTATCCATAGCTTCTAAGACTTTTATTTGTAGAGTTATTCAGTACGTAAAAGGTGAGAGCGCAATTCATATTTTGGCCTGACATGTCGTCGATGGAAGCACATACAGTAGGGGGTTATTTTGTAGTACAAGAACATGTAAAAAGGTCTAATTAATTATTTGTAAGTAACCAAAAACATTTCATTGCGTGACGAAGGAATCAGGGGCATTTCAGTTCATAGATGGAAACACAGTCAAGCTCATCGTAATCACATTTCCTAAATGCAAACCGCGGGCGTGCATCATGAGCGACGTTATGTATCAGTTACAACAAATATCAAAAATAAATTGTTCATTGAAATCAACATTTTTACAGAACCTCTTCTTAAATGTTTGCCAAGTGCACCCTCCTCCCTTTAACATTGAGTGCGCAATGGTTCATATATATATACATATATATCTTAGTACATCAAGTTTCATTAGCTAAGGAACACCATGAGGCACCCGTAAGTTCCATTGATACCAGCGCCATTTTGGGCGAGGCCGGTTTAGTCCGGAAGTAGCATCAGGGGCAAAATATCCCCGACAATTGGCGGTTGGACCAGAGTCCCTTTCGGTAGTCCAAAAGAAAACTGTGCTAACAAAGGGGCTGGTGGTGTGGACCGTCAATCAAGAGAGGGAGGGGGTAAAGTCTCTCTTACCGGGTCATGTTGATGTTCAGCCGGAACTTGCTCGAGTTCGTTAGCCCATAATGTTCCTGGGTGGTTCAGACGGAAGCTGATGCAGACACGAGAGCACCGCCATCTTGTTGCTGTGCCGTGGTTATTTCATTTGAGATTAATGCAGCTTTTCCTCACCGGAAGCCTGAAGGGGCCGAGGGCTCTTGGGACTTTGGTAGAATCTTCAAAGTCGAGGGGATGTTTTGTCGATGGTGGGGGCTTGCGCCCAGGTGGGCAAGCGCCCGAGTTGCAATTTCGGACAAAGTTACTCCAGCGGCCTAGACCCGCCTTTCGAGGGCCCAGACGCCATTTTGAGGCCCTGCAGCAACCTTTGCCGTACCCATCAGGAGTGGAGGAAAACTTCTTGTGATGGCGAAAAACAGAGCATCATGCGGTTGGAGCAGGACATTTTGGTTCGGGGCGCCAGGGTGCAGCAGTGGAGCCTTCATCTGGGGAGGTGAGGGAGGCTCACCGTGCCGTCTTCCTCTCCCGGTGCATCCTACGCCGTCTCTTGGAATCAGGGGCGCACACGATGACCACCCTACACCCCTGATTCCGACTCTTGGGGGACCACTGTACATCCGGTACTCCGGAAATATGCCCATCGGACATTGTGTGTCCTGTACCACGCAAGTATACCAGCCGGGTCTTGTATATCCTGTACTGAGAAAATATACGAGTCGGGCATTGTATGTCCTGTGTTGCGGAAATATACCAGCCGGACATTATTTTTCCTGTGCAGCGTAGGTATATGGCCGTCGCCCGGCTGGAGGACATCGGCGTCGGGCCAGGGCAGGGAAGCCTCCTACCTGTGGAGGTGGAAGAGGCTCGTCCGCGTCGCCTCTTCCTCCCTGCCCACCCTGCATCCGTTCGATGGAGGAATTCGTGATGGCCGGACCAGGAGATATGAGGGAGGGGGTCATTTTCATCCGCCCCCTCCCTACTCGCGGCCCGGGGGACGCCATCCCTGGAAGGGCAGTATGGGAAGACCATTTCATTGCCTGCTTGGTGGAGTCTCCAGTACCTTCTCGCCAGCGATCTCTTTTTGGCCCATGGTTGCTGGCAGGCCCCGCCCCACACGTGCTATGTGTTTCGGATGGGCGGGACCATCGAAAGGGCCATTACGTTTCGAGGACTTCCGGAGTGAGCATAACATGTTTTGTATTTTTCCTATTAGTCAAGTTTGCTTTTTAGAGAGTTCTACTAGTTATTCTATTTACTGTTGGTTGTGTGTTTTACCGTAATTAAATCCTAAGTTATATAATAGACGCTTGGCTTTCTTGAATCTTTTCTCTAACGGGGGGTTGTTTACACTGACCTGCAGTTGTGTTTGTTTTTCAGAGTGGGGGAGCAACAGAGAGCAATCAGTCCCAGAACTCCAACATGTCGTTAAAATTTGTCTGACGAAATCTGTGCCACCGAGCATAATCGAACGGGGTGGTCCTGTCTGTTCTGTCTGCACTAGTCTGATTGGTTTTTATCTCACGTCTTTTTCCTTTCTGTCGGTCCGTCCTTTCTGTCACCCCTTCATTCTTACCTATGCTTTGCAGAGTCGGGCATTGGGCTTTCCAGTGTCCAAGACATTTACAGAAAGCACATTGGTTTTGTTTTAAATCTGTCCGTCCTGTGCGTAATGTCGGGGGATTACCTTCAGGTCGTTGTGTTCCGGGGTTGGCTTGTCGGCACATCCCCTTACACCATTCGCTTTTCATGTCTACTCCTCGGGACTGTGCCATCGCTGGCCCTTCCCTTTGCCTACTAGACGTTTGGGGGGTTGTCCGTCGTGTCCCTTCACCTTCTCCGAATTCGTCGCCTTCCCTTCGTCGTGTGGCTTCTTTGCGCCACATGCCGAGACTATCGAGCATAATAGGTGTTGTTTCATTTCTACGAAGGGCTATTTCCACCGTTTCTATTTTGTCAAGATCAAAGGATCCTCTCAGTGGCCACTGTCTTTCTCGATCCTCTTTCGTATATTTATGCCACAGCTCACTGTAGGCTATAGCGATTAATCCATGCTTCATGAACATGTCCTTATTAGGGGTGCCTTCCAGCGGAGCCGGATGGTTCATCTCTAATAAGCGGTCCGGGTAAAACAGGCTACTGACCAGTGGGGAGAAGACAGGCATGACGGATCACAATGGGATAATAGTCAGCACTACCTATCTTATCACTGCGCGCAAAGACTAGACAGAATATTTCTATTCTACGTTGTTTGCACGTAGTGAATACCTCATGAACCAATTCTGAGCAATCGATCAACGTTAGGTCAAAAATAAAAAATCAATATGGTCAATGGGGAGAATAAGTAGGCTCGCAAAGGTTCGCGTCACCTACCCTTTCACTATCTGCAAAGAGGGGACCTAATCTTCCCTGTTTTCAGACAGAGAATCTCCAGAAAACAATCTATAACAGTTAATCAATGTTAGGTCAAAAATAAAAAATCAATATGGTCAATGGGGAGAATAAGTAGGCTCGCAAAGGTTCGCGTCACCTACCCTTTCACTATCTGCAAAGAGGGGACCTAATCTTCCCTGTTTGTAGACAGAGAATCTCCAGAAAACGATCTATAACAATTAATCAATGGGGGGGGGGGGCAATTGTTCAATGGGGAGGGGGAAAATAGGTCCGACGGGTGCGTACCTATCCTTCGCTGTTTATAAAGGGAGAGCCTGTTGTTTCTCCGTTTGCAGACAGCGAATCTCCAATAAATTAACAAAGAGTAATACTAGTATTTTCACAACAATTATCAATTACTTCCAATTATCTATCACTATCGCAATTTCGTCGTGTTTACACGACCTTACCCGGACCGCATGGACAGTTTCTCGTCTTCCGAATCCAGCGCCCGATCGTCCTCTTCTCTTCGTACTTCTCGTGGCACTCCTGATGGTTCCCAGTCAGGACCGCAGATCACTCGGGAGAGGTCTTGTTCGGAACCAGTGAAGTTCGGATGATCGGCTGTCAGACGAGGGTCTATCGGACAGGGTACCTTCCGATCGTTGCAGTCGTTCACTCTGTCGTCAGGACCTCTCCCACTGGATCCACGAGTCGCTGATGGGCCCCACGTTGGGCGCCAATTGTTAAAAAGGGTTCCAAAGACAACCGGTAACCAAAGACCCTTTTATGTTGCCCGGCGGTATCGCCTCTATGACCCACCAATATTAATCAATGAAGAAGCAGGCGCTGGAGACTGGAAGGCGGGAAACGAGGATTTTATTCTCTCCGGAGGAGAACACATCAATTCAGACAGCAAGTATCGTCACGAGGTGCTCTAACCACATCTCTGAGGCCTGGCCTCTTATACTAGGGTTTACAACCTTTATTGCACATAACACATTCTCGTAATATTTTAATACTTGAAAGAACATCCTCGGAATCTCCCCTTCAGACCCGTTCCCACATACATTTACAGTTGGATTCCCCACCCCGGTCACAACAGGTGATGGTTGTCGCACAGCAGGGCATTCCGCCGATTCACGGAATGCATGGGGTTTGGTCGGATCTCATGGGGTGGGGGCTTTGATCGGTTCGGGGGTCTTTTGATGGGGAGGGGAAACTTCCTACTGTACGAGGTAATAAACAGTATCCGCAGAGCCAGGTGGCAGCCTGGGAACGAGGAAGACAAACGGGGACACAGGAAAAGGGGGTTTGCATCAAAAGGGTTTGAGGCCATGAAAGGAATGAAGGGAGGTGTCGCGCTGGGAACAGGATGGGGTTCCGTGGTGAAGCTGCGCTGGAGAGGGGTTTATGACCCAAGGCATGAGAGAGCGGGGGGGGTTGTCAGCGTGCGGGGGAATGCTTGCGAGGTTAAGAGAGAGAGAGACGCGCTGGCTATTAGTGAGGGGCAGGGAGGCCATGGTGCTCAAAATGGCTGCCGCTTACGCGCACGAATGGGCCTGGAAAGGGGCAAGATGGCGCCGATAATGTTCACCAAGTTTGTATTTATTTTTCACATGGTGAGATGAAATGTCAACTTGATGAAGCAACATGTACCTATGATTCCCAAAATAACCCTTTCTTCCCTACTCTACCCCTCCTTACATCATCTCAAACCTCTTTTACTATACAGATCTCCCAAACAAGCCTTTCTAAATCCTTCCCTCTGTTTCTTCCCCTCTACCTCCCCTTTACTCATCCCAAACCCCCTCCTACTGCTATGAGCTCCAAAACACACACAAAAAAGAAACGCTCTAGACCCTTCCCTCTACTATCCCTCCACAATTCTTTTCAATCCAAATAACAGACTAACTTGTCCACCACTCAAATTCATTTCATATTTCACTATACTAATTCACCATTAATCCTTGATTGGGTCCGGAGTAGCGTTTAACTCACCGAAAAAGTGCTTCAACATCCCATCAGGGGTAGTAAGCGCTATATAAATGCAAACCTTTTTTTCTCATCTATCCCTCTATTTCCTTCTGAATCCAAATAACTGACTAACATATCCACCACTCAAATTACTTTTATATTTCACTACACTAATTCAACACTAATCCTTTATGGGTTCCGGAGTAGCATGCTACTCACCGAAAAAGCGCTTCAACACCTCGTATGGGGTACTAAGCGCTATATAAATGCAGTTACAATACAATACCTGCAACAGGATTGTATTCTGCAAATTGGTACACCACAGTCCTACCATCGGGACATGTCCACCATGTATGTCCACCATGTATGTCACTGAGCTGCCGATAACAGGAAGAAAGTAGATGAAGCAAGCTGCATGTCTTGCAGCCATCCAATGCATGGAGATGTCACTTGCCTCTTCATTACATACTTTGTTTTAAGGCAACTATGTTTGGTTATAGTTGGAATTTCCCTAGAGTCAGTATCGTAGGTCACTGCCATGCTACAGCTGCTTCCCTCAAAGTGTGGACGAGGGTGTAGTTGGTACTGAAGGACTGGGTTTTTTAAGACCCAGCGGTGCCAGGGCACAACACCTGAAACCTTCGTGGGTAACCTGCTCCGGCGTACGAATCACAGAGACACGGGACACTTCCTTCGGCGTCAAAGATTCAAGGTTTATTTGCTGCAGGGAACACAGAAGTCACGACAAGTACACCACGTGCAACTTGGGGAGACTGCTTCAAATTGGTTCTGCGGATCGCTCCTTTTATACAGTTTTTACCCATAGAGTTACATTGAACACGGAAGTTTACAACCCGGTTCCCACCATTATCCCCCAGAGGGGTCGCTTTGGTCACTTTGAAACACATCAGGTCCGGAACATAAGTGCGGAAACATTTGGCGGTTCCCAACTGTAAAAACCCATCTTCCCAACATTAGCGAATTCCAATCAGCAGTAAAACAGATCGAAATAGGAACAAAGACAGGTGCAGAGGAAGACGGAGACAGTGGGGAGATCGGAAAGGGTGTAAAAGGGGAGGTATCGGGAAACACGAGATACAGGCATCAAAGGGACGCGCCTAATGAGATGCACGGCTGAGACAATAAGTCCGTGCGGCAAGATGAGCCTCGAGCGACGCCATCTGCCTTACGGTAGCATCCCCCTCGTCATAAAGACACTTATAATAAACATGTGTCTTCCGCAAATATCTTGGGAGTCCCAGGGTCGCGAAGCGGACATCGTCCGTTCGCTGGCTACTTGAGGGCAAGAGACAAAATGGATGCCGTATCTAAAATGGAACCCGTGGGTACAGATAGAAATATCCACGTAACAGACGGACGGTTTAAGTTAGCGCAGCGAAACTGCGCATACTTACTAAACTCGTCATTTGCGGTTCATAGATACCAGACTCGACCATATTCGTGCGAGTCAAAAACACCACTTACAATTGTCACGGAACCTCAGACGCTCTTTTTGCCCTCATGTAGGCAAGCACTAGTCGGAATCATATTCGATATTCATCAAACCATCGAGATGTTGCTGTAGCATAGCTCTGTCCAGCCGAGTCCCCTTGGTAACAGGTGGTTGTCTCATACACGTTGTAGCACAGAGGCCACATAAGGCCGGACCACACTGTACGCAAAGGCAACACGTGAACAGGAACACTACAACGACTCCGATGATCATCAGAATCTTCCAACCCCAAGTCGACATCAGGCCCCAAAACCACCCGAGTAGCGTCCAATCCCCTACATCCACGTGTATGGATTCGGAGATCTTATGCAACCTCGAGATGGCTTGATAGACAGTAGGAGCATTATCTGGAATGAAAATGCAGCAGCTCGAATGGATCACCTTACATACCCCACCTCGATCTGCTAAGATGACATCTAAAACCATACGGTTTTGTAACGTCATAAGTCTCTCCGCCTGAAGTTCAGTGGTGATATTACCAAGGGCACTGGCAGTAATATTAGCTGTCGATTCTACCACTCGAGTCAACTGTCTCAGGTTCCTACTATTGACCATAGGTCCCCAAAACGGGAGGAAACCCTTGAAAAAGTCTCCTGCCTCTTGACTGGCAGTATCCTCTTCGCTAATTACGCCTCGTACAACTCTAGTCTTATGATAATCGGCATCTACAGTGAACGTCGGAGGCAACAGATTTGCAATGAAACATGAGCCCATGAAGTCAGCGGGCAACCATGCATATGCACGATCATAGCAGATAAAGTATGTACCCTTGGCAGCCAGAAACACAGGGGACGAGACCATCGGCAGTATGTAATTTTCAGTGCAAGCACTTGCTCCAAGTCGGGCTTGCGATCTTCGGCCACGACCCATAAGACAAAAATTACCAGTGTGGGGTACGACCCATATCGGAGGCGAGCTTTTAAGCTGCTTTTCGCTAGTGAACGCACTATATTCACCTCTACTTAGGACCCTATAGGCCTGTATCTCTTCTTCGGGAATAAGCGAGGGATCATAGATATCGCTATCTAAATCCTCTATTGCTATCGACAAAGGTTTTTGATACGAGGTAGGACCAGAGTAGGGGGAACGCGGTTCTCGAATGGGGTGGAAACCCAGTGCGCTTCGAAACATTGTTTGAAATGCTCGAGCTGACCCTTGGGAACTATACGGTAACACCAGATATGGAATTCCCTTATCCGTAGTATGTGGCATCAACCCACACACCCAACAATTAGTAGTATTAACCACTAACTGATGCTGATGAAGGAGCTGAATAAAGGAATTGTTGCGGAATTCTACACGTCTAGCCTGCTCGTGTTCGGGTAACATGTGAAAGGAATGAGGAGAAACAGTAGAGGTAAGATTAGGGTAAGGAGTAGGAGTAGGTGTAGCAGATAAGAAGTAAGACATCGTGTAATACACCCCACCCGCCAATAGTGCAGAAGCAGTCAAAAACAATACAAACAGTTGGAATATAAAACATTTGGTACGACTGAGTTGCTGCAGCTTGAATCTGTGAACTTGAGCTCCCTCCAAATCATTCAGCTTCGAGAATGCCATTCCCTACGACCGTCCGCAACGTTTCTTGACGCACTTCGTTCTGTGTAGCAATAGTCAATCCCCAGGAGTTCCCAGGAACCGACGGCCTTTAACCTAGCGTCAAGACCTACTATTCAGAAGGAAGTACGCGCGCGGCCCTACGGCCTTCAATGCACAGTATGTATATATGCAAAAACAAAGTCTCTCAGCTGTAAAAGCAAAAGTATAAGGAATGAAGCTCAATATATATGTACAAGAATAATTACAGTAATACGAAAGTTCAAAACTGATCACGGAAAACGGGATAATGCAGTTGTCAATACAGCAAGGCAAGATCTTTTTATTTGTCCTTAGTGCGAGATCGCAAAAAGTATCGGGTTTTCCCAGGACGTGTCTGCTCGTCAAACAAAGGATCCGTTGAAGAGACAGCGTCCTGCTGATCAGTTGAGTGTTCTGGTCTTGAGTCTTTTGATGCTAATTGTTCGACAGTGTCTCTCTGCTGCGCTGAGGATTCTCCAACAGGCTGTGCGTCGCTAAAAGGCACAAACGCCGGCAATGTTTCTGTTTCAGATGACGCAATGCCTCTCCTTACCCACGGATCTGCCGGCAAAGGGATGGGGACTCTTTTGGTGTGGGTGGCATGCACCCAATTCTTACGTCCCTCGAGACGAACGGCAGTCCTCGTGGCCAGGAGCACTTGATAGGGTCCGGTAAACCTCGGGTCCAGGTTATTCTTGCGTGAAAAATTTCTCGTCACCACCCAATCTCCGGGCTGGAGCTGGTGGCCTGGACCCTCCGTCTGCGTCGGCAATGCGTCGTAAACCTGTTGGTGAATTAACCTCAGTTTAGCAGTCAAGTCATGTAGATAATCGATCAACATTGGGTACTCAAGACCAGAGAACATTCCTGGCCTAGGAACCCCCCACACATTCGCAGGACGGCCGAACACTATTTCATAGGGACTAAGCCCTACTCGGGAGTGTACAGTCGCCCTAGTTGACAGTAATGCCAAAGGTAAAGCGTCAGGCCACGAAAGACCAGTCGTAGCCTGAATCTTTGCTAACTTTAGTTTAAGGGTGCCGTTGTACCCTTCAACCAATCCAGCTGACTGGGGATGATTGGCGCTGTGGAATTTTTGATTAATTCCAAGGCCCTTACACACACTCTTCATTACACTACCAACAAATTCACTTCCGTTATCTGACCACACGACTCTAGGCATTCCATACCGAGGAAAATATTCCTTCAGTAGGATTTTCGCAGTAGACAAAGCAGTATTGTCTTTGAGAGGATAGGCCTCGATCCATCGGGAGAATGCGCAAACCACAACTAAAACGTATTTCAGGTTATTGCATCGCTCCATATGGATGAAGTCCAATTGAATCACCTCAAAGGGACATGAAGGAGGAGCAAAACTGCCAGGAGGAGTTGGGGTTCCTTTGCCAGGATTGTACATCACACACACCATACAATTCTTCACCAGACGTTCAGCACATTTCGTAATGCCATCATTCTTCCATACAGGGGACAACAATTTACAAATACCTTTAGCGCTAATATGTGCTAACCCATGCGCCATTGTCACAACGGCCAGCACATACGCATCAGGCAACATCCATCTTTTCTGATCAGTCAAATCAATCCAACAACCACTCGCATCCAACTTTCCCGTGCTTTCTTTCCACTTCGTCTTTTCAGTCTCGGTGGCCTCATTCTGAATTGCTTTCACACTTTCGATAGTGTCCTCACACATACTCGATTCTGTAGGCCACCTAACCGAACTCGTCACATACATTCGAGTGCTAAGGTTCCGGGCAGTCTCCTTAGCAATCTCATCCGCAAACGCATTACCACGACCAACATCATCCGTCACCTTACGATGCGCACTACATTTAACAATCGCAACTTGCGTAGGCAAAGTCAATGCATCCAAAAGATCATTCACAAGCTGGCCATGCTGAATCTTCGTACCATGCGACGTCAAGAAACCTCTCTCTCTCCACAATCGTCCAAAACTATGTGCAACGCCGAACGCGTATTGGCTATCGGTAAACACATTCACGCGTTTCCCTTTCGCCAACACACATGCTCTAGTAAGAGCAATCAATTCTGCAGCTTGGGCAGAATTTTGATTCAACCTTGCAGTCTCAACAACAGTATTCAATGTTACAACAGCATAAGCAGTAGTCACATCGCCATTCGGCAGTTTAAAACATGACCCATCCACATACAAAGTACCATCCGGATCTTCCAATGGGGTGTTTTTAAGGTCCACTCGACCTTTTGTTTCCTCTTCAGTCCTCAAGTAGCAATCATGTTCTGCTACTTCATCTGACTCTGTGCTAATTGGTAACAAAGTTGCCGGGTTCAGAACGTTACAACGTTTTATCTGAATGTGGCTTGCCAAGAGCGTCAACTCGTACCCAGACAACCTCGCACTCGTCAAGTGCTGAGTTTTCGTTCGATTCAAAAGAGTATCGACTGCATGCGGAACCATCACCGTAAGCATATTATCCATGACCAATCCTGCTGATTGTCGGATGGAGACCGCGGCTGCCGCAGTTGCTCTCAAACAACTCGGCAATGCTCTAGCTACCGGGTCCAAAGTCGAGGAAAAATATGCGCATGGACGTTGCTTACCACCAAAAGGTTGCGTTAAGACACTCAAAGCACAACCTTCCCTCTCGTGAACATATAACGTAAACGGCTTACTGTAGTCAGGGGTACCCAACACAGGAGCCGAACACAATGAATCACGCAGTTCAGAAAAACTTTTCTGACATTCTTCCGTCCATGGTAAAGGAGTCGAAACATCCTTGCACGTAAGAGCCACCAATGGTTTCGCTAGCAATGAAAAATTAGGAATCCATTGCCTGCAATACGACGTGATACCTAGAAAGGCACGCACATCTCTTTGGGTTTTTGGCACAGCCATTCGCGCAATTGCTGCAATTCTCTCTGGGGTCAACCTCCTTCCCTCCTTTGACAATAAGTGACCTAGATAGGTTACTTCTTGACAACAATATTGGAGTTTAGAAGGGGACACCTTATGATTAAGCTCACAGAGATGTTGCAGCAACGACACCGTAGCAATTTTGCAAATGTCCTGAGTATCAGCAGCCACCAATAAGTCGTCGACGTATTGGATCAAGGCCGCACCAACCGGCAACCTAAACGCATCCAGTTGACCCTTCAAGGCTTGGCTGTAAATAGATGGACTTTCACAGTAGCCCTGAGGAGCGCGTTTGAACCGGAAGCTACGTCCACCGAGAGAGAAACCGAAAAGGTCTCTGCTCTCCTCGGCAATCGGGATGCTGAAAAACGCATTTTTCAAGTCAATCACCGAAAACCATGATGCAGAAGCTGGAATCAGAGTCAGTAGCGCCGTGATGTCAGGCACAACGGGGAATTGAGGAACCACAATTTTATTCACCTCCCGTAAATCGATAACAAAGCGATAAACAGGCGGTTTAGAAGGATCAGTACGTTTAAGAATGGGCAGCACAGGGCTGTTGCACACATTTCCCCTAGTCTCTTCAATAACATTTTTCTCGATCAAATCGTAGATGATCGCCAACAGTGCTCGTTCACCATCAAGGGAGATACGATATTGGGGAATACGTGGCAATCGTACATTAGATTTCAACTGTACAACGTAAGGGGAGATATCAAGTAGGCCCACGTCATTTGGACCCGTCGCCCACAAAGACGCAGGAAGAGAACTCAATTCCGGTGGGAGCTTATCGAGGGCCAAGTACATGGGAGAGACAACCCTCTCTCCTAACGTAAGCTTTACACCCGCAGGAGAACAATACAAAGTCGCATACAAACGTTTAAGCAAATCCAGGCCCAAAAGATTTTCGCCACAACCCGTGGTTAGAATCAACGGAGCTTCTAGCTCACGTGGCCCAATTTGAAGGGGTAAAGGGCGCGAAACTGGATTGCTAACGGGGGCGCCAGAGAATCCAACGGAAACATTTGTTAAGCCAGACAAAGGTGCGCCAGGGAGTTTCAAATGCTTAATGGAACTTTTCGCTGCACCAGTGTCCAACAGAAAAGGCTCAACGACGCCCGATGTAGCAACTGCGACGTAAGGCCCTCTCTGATCAACCGGAACTGATACCACTCCCTCTCCTTGTCTTTGGCTGTCCTAGTAATTACTATCGTCAGTTCCCTGATCGACGTAATAATCGTCTACATTGTACTGCGCGGATCGTCCTTGCGATGATCCACGTTGATCGAAACAATTATCGGAATTTGATGAGTTATCTGAGCGATCGTTCTGAGCACCACGACCTCTACCACGGGATGCCTGCTGCGAACCACCACGACCTCCTCTAGATGAGTTACCACTATTACGCTCATTCAAAACAGGGCAAGTAAATTTAATGTGACCCTCTTGTCTACAATAAGCACATTGATTGTACCCTAACGAGGATCTTTGGGAGGAGGAGTCATTACGCGGCTGCGATCGATTAGATTGCGACTGCGACTGCGATCTATTCTGTTGGGGCGCATTCTGATTTGAACGCGGAGGATACGCTTGTTGCAATAACACTTTAGTTTTTAGCTCTTTCGTCTTTTTATCAGCACGGTCGTTCTCTTCTTTTTCTCTATTCTCATAGTATTGTGCCGTAGCCAATATCTGAGCTGAAGTAGAAACGGCCCATGCACTTTCTGAATTCCTTAACTTATTGCTCAAATCGGGCAATAAATTCGAAACAAATTTATCCACAAACAATCTTTGACCACCCTCAGTACCCATATCCTGTCCACTATGGTCAATGAATGCCTCCTCGAACCTCGTAAAGAAGTCGGAAACACTCTCATCTTTCTTCTGCTTACAGGCTGACAATTTGTCCCAATTTACCCTCATAGCTGGCATAAGAGTTTTCATTAATGTTATTATTCTTTGAGGGAGGTCAATAATCAACTGGTCGGGTTTAGTAGCAGCCGCTTGTCCGGCATCTGCCGCTACAATGGCAGCCCAAGCACCACCTAATTCATTCGGATGGTTTTCATGGCGAATCTTAGCCCATACCGGTTGCGGTACGACATTGCCGAACAACATATCGATATCGGCAAGATTCATTACCGTAGCATCTACGAGCTGCGATAATTCCTTGTAATACCCTGTAGGGTTCTTGCGAGGGTCAGGCAAAGATTGCTTCACCTGTAACACTTCCGAGCGTTTCCATGGGAGATGTATCCATACTCTCTGGAAGTGCGCCAACACCGGAGGAGCAGCATTAGGATTAGCTGGTATCCAAACCGGTGGAACTTCACGCATGGGATATTGGCCAGACTCATCTGGTTGTTTTTCAATATCCTCAACAAACAATGCATGAGGGATTGGAGCGGGACGAAGAGATAGCAATCGTTCAACAGCACGTCGAACATTGGTATCCACTATCAGCCCATTTGCGAACTGAAGCTGAAGATCAGACAGAGCGGCGAGCACCTCGTCAGGCGCATCGACCGCTATCTGATCATGAAGGAACTTACACATTTCGTTGAACACATATCTCTGGGTCGGTATATTAAATTGACAAAATGTATCGAGTACGACACGGGGTGGACATCTAAGAGGGTTTACCATCCAACCCATCGCCATATTATATAACGCAACGCGTTCTCTGTTTCCAGGGAGCTGACTACGTCTCTGAGGACCATCTGAACCAGCGGACCCATGAACAGGTCCGAGCGAATGAAAGAAGCTTGCCGCAAGAGGAGAATTACGACTACAAGTAGAGGGAGAAGAATAAGACACAGGATTAACAAGAGAAGGAGTAGAAACAGTAGCAACAGCAGGAGTTAACAAAACAGGAGCAGTAGGGATAGCAACAGGCAAAGGAGCAGGAACAGTCGGAAGGGCAGGTGCAGGTTGAGGAACAGGCGGAGGAAGAATAGGTGCAGGAACAGGTACAGGGGGAATCACAGGGGCTGTGGTACCCTGTACGTACGGAGGTGGCGACTTCATTAGATAAGACATTAAAGGATCCTCAACTGCCTCTTCCTTCTTTTCTGACTCCGTAGGCAGAGCGGGATAACATTTATCTACGGTCATACGCTGTAATCTGTCAAACACTTCCTTGTCCTTAACCTCCTTATCACGCTGAAATTGCTCTGCTTTCTTCACTATGGTAGCAACATTATCTCGCTGAGTACGTTTATTCTGTCTGATTTCTTTCTGTCGGGCTTCTTTACGCCACAACCGAAAGGCATCAAACATGGCCGGCCTTGACTTTCTTTCAAACAATTTAATCTCTAGATTATCCAAGATCGGGGCCTCGAAGCTACCATGAGGTGGCCAACGAAGGTCGCCGTCCTTTTTCGTGTATTTAATCCAATAATCGTTAAAGGTAATTGGGCCTAGCCCATGTTTACTATAGAGCTCATAAGTGGGAGTTCCAACCGGAGGTATCGGACACGAGTCCTCCAGTCGGGAATCCGTTCCACAAGGTCTGAAACAACTAAACAAAGTACTGCGACCAGGCATCTTGCACACTAGCCGAGTTTCACAAACTTCAAGGGTTACGGGATTTACCAAGTCCCAGCAAAGAACAAAACCCTCGGTTTTTGGCGGCTGCAGTCGTCAAATAACACAACAAAGCACGCTGGCAAAGTGTCACCGACAAAAACACTCACACAGCGTTAACAACAAAAACACTCGCTAAAGTGTCAACAACCAAGAACTCTGGGAGCGACCCACAAATACTTAACTCAAAGATCAATGGCGTCACCAGGAAGGCCCGTCAATCGTCTCGCTATACCAAGGTCTACGCCAGGCGCCAAAACAGGTCTACAGTCAGGGCAGCAGTCCGTCGCAGCCGTCAGGAGGCGGGAATCTTCGCGGGAAAAGTCTTCGGGACACTTATTTCGACAACAGGATCGATGAAGCGGAGTGCACCTTCCCTCGGAGATTTCACACGAAGTTCCTCACGATCGTCGGGCTTGGACTGGTACCACTGATGCAGCCCCACGTTGGGCGCCAACTGAAGGACTGGGTTTTTTAAGACCCAGCGGTGCCAGGGCACAACACCTGAAACCTTCGTGGGTAACCTGCTCCGGCGTACGAATCACAGACACGGGACACTTCCTTCGGCGTCAAAGATTCAAGGTTTATTTGCTGCAGGGAACACAGAAGTCACGACAAGTACACCACGTGCAACTTGGGGAGACTGCTTCAAATTGGTTCTGCGGATCGCTCCTTTTATACAGTTTTTACCCATAGAGTTACATTGAACACGGAAGTTTACAACCCGGTTCCCACCATTATCCCCCAGAGGGGTCGCTTTGGTCACTTTGAAACACATCAGGTCCGGAACATAAGTGCGGAAACATTTGGCGGTTCCCAACTGTAAAAACCCATCTTCCCAACATTAGCGAATTCCAATCAGCAGTAAAACAGATCGAAATAGGAACAAAGACAGGTGCAGAGGAAGACGGAGACAGTGGGGAGATCGGAAAGGGTGTAAAAGGGGAGGTATCGGGAAACACGAGATACAGGCATCAAAGGGACGCGCCTAATGAGATGCACGGCTGAGACAATAAGTCCGTGCGGCAAGATGAGCCTCGAGCGGCGCCATCTGCCTTACGGTAGCATCCCCCTCGTCATAAAGACACTTATAATAAACATGTGTCTTCCGCAAATATCTTGGGAGTCCCAGGGTCGCGAAGCGGACATCGTCCGTTCGCTGGCTACTTGAGGGCAAGAGACAAAATGGATGCCGTATCTAAAATGGAACCCGTGGGTACAGATAGAAATATCCACGTAACAGACGGACGGTTTAAGTTAGCGCAGCGAAACTGCGCATACTTACTAAACTCGTCATTTGCGGTTCATAGATACCAGACTCGACCATATTCGTGCGAGTCAAAAACACCACTTACAATTGTCACGGAACCTCAGTACAGTGCATGGACGCTTGATGGTTAAGATGCTGTTAGCCACTGAGAGCCAATAACTGTCTATCACCTCTACATGATGTGATTTCCAGCATTGTCTTGGGTTTGGTAGGCAGATGGCTAGTGGTTGTAATGTATTAATTGATTCAGGACCTCAATTAGATGTTGGCCAGATTGGTCTTGCTGTTGTTTTTTTGGCGGAATTCCCATCCGCCACCCTGGCAGTCCACCCGATTGATATAGATGCTGGCTGGCAATGAGAGAGAAGACCGTCGCGGCCCCTCCGACTCTGCCAGGGCTTTGCTTTCCCCACCACTCTCCAGATTTGGATGTGGGCTGTTTCTAAGGGAATTCCGGCGGGAATCCCTCCTATTTTGAGTTGACGGAGTGGGACGAAAATAGGTGAAAACACCTTTTGTCAGGGTACAGCCTGCTATTTCGTGTTCTACTCCTTCACCCAAGTCCCACCTTACCTGCGGCACCTTGACCGCAACAAGCCGCACCCTGTTTTGACAGACAGTTAGGTGTTTGTGGTGTATGCGGGTATACATTGCATGGTGTGTCTACGTTGGTGGGGTGCAATGCAGAATGTACAAAATATGCCCACTACACTTAACCTACATATACATATGTACACATACACAACATATATGTGCTTTGCGTAAATAAAAACTGTTACTTACCTGTCTATCCACCACCACAGTGGCCCTCCGTCAGTACTCCACTAGCCCATTGGGAACATCCAAATCTGCTCCGCTGGACCCCGCTGCGGAGACTGCGATTGTGGGCGGTTCACCAGCACAGAAGAATGCCGCCTCAGCAGTCTTCTGTGTATCGCGTATACATCTAAATACGGGGAGCGGAAGACCATCAGCTTGGCGGAGTTCTCAGTCCCGTTGCCTTGCTGAGACAGCGAGAAGACTGACAAGATCTAAATCAGGCTTTTAGTTTAGTCCTCACACTTTCTTACGCCTGCACTGCACGCTTAACGAGAGTCTACAAGAGTTACAGATTTGGCTTTTAGACTCCACAAATGGGTAGTAAGAAGACTGGCATCAACAGCCTTTAAGTCAACAGGTAGTCTGTCTAGAAGGGTGGCAGATGAACCTCTTCAACAAGAGGGCAATATACCTCGAGATCATTAGAGACACCACAACTTGCATTGAGACATCAGGGCAACACACATGTAGGTCTTGAAGGATGACAGCTCTTGGCTTTCAGACAGTAGGCGGACAAATACAAAGGTCTCAAGATATGGCAGAAATTCTCAGCCCTTTATTTCACACCTGCCTCATTTCTTTGACTGCCCTGTGCAGTAGCCCTCAAATGCACAGCATACATGTGTTAGTGTTACATTAAACAGCTTTCTGGAGCCCGGCCTATATGGAAACAACATGGATTTCTAAAAAGCTACACCTTGTGCAGAGTTAGTCAAATGTCCTTCTGAAACAAACCACAGGTGAATCTCCTGTCTATCAGCCCTCCAGAGGAGCCTGCCACACGGCGCATCTTTGGAGCATAACAAGAACCAGAGGTCTGGAAAAGACGGCTGGAGAATGACAGGGCATGTTCCATGAGACTGAGCTGGAACCAGTGCCTGTCTTGGTTAGGCGCAGCTATACAACCTCAAAGATACAGGATCAAAAAAGCAGCTTGTCCAAGCACGCTCCACCCCGGAGATCCAGTCCATGCCAAGATACTTAACCTGCACCCTCTGGGTCTGAAAACCAAATAAGCCATCCGTGGAGTGGTGTGGCTCACTGGTTAGAGGCGGCAGACCCGGAAGTAGAGAACGGCCCGGGACCAAGGTTCAATTCCCGACGCGGCAGGGTCGTGGACCAGGGTCAGCAGACTCGATAATTCTCGCCTCGGTGCCTACTCTAACCAGGGAACACACTCGGCAACTCTGGGCATTAGCTTGCCTCATCTCTACAACGGCCCTCCATATTTGCCGGGGATGCCTGGTTTCACCTTGGAGATACCCAGTAGGGACCATCTCACAGGGATAGCTAGGACGGGTTCCCCAGGGCCAGCGGTCTACAGCGCCACGACCCCTCAGGACAGCAGTGTGCTTTACAAAACACATACATTTACAAATAACAGAATATACCATCTGCAAACCCACAGGTTATGCATGCAAACCTTGTCACATGGGGGGGGGCGTGGCTAAGGCGCCGATGTAGGTGGAAGCGGGACTCCGGAGCTCCTCCGTGCCCGCCTCGCACCACCACATATCCTGCACCCCGACTCACGCCCCGAACCCTCAAAAGTGCCCAGGAGGGCATCGGGGGCACGCAGGGAGAATCCGGAGGACTGGGGGCCCCTGTAACTGCCCCCGCTGTACTTTAAGCGGCGAGCAAGACACCCGGGGAAGAGAGCGCCCAAAATGGCGGCCGCCGTCCCGGTCTGAAGCGCCTGGCGACGGAGCCCGGGAGGTAACGAGGAGCCCTGCGACGCTGTTGTGGCTGACCATTTGCCGGCGGAGACCCCCGGAGAGCAGGCAGAGGTGAGGGGTACTGGCTGACACCCTCGCAAGCGGGACCGGAGGACGGGGGACGGCCGCCCTGCCTGACCCTAAGATGGCGCCGCCTGGGACCCTGTGACCGCCTTGGCGGCCGTTTGCGGAGCCGCTGGGACCGCGTGGAGCACTGGGCCCGTGGGAAGCACTGGACCCGCCCTCCTGGCGGTGGAATTGCCTGGGAGCCCGCGCCACAGGTGGGTTGGTGGCGCTCGAGCGAAGACTGCAGGGAGAACGGGGGATGAGGTGCTGGCTACCCACCCCCACGTGGCGCTGAATCTGCAGGTGGGAAGGGGCGCCTACCTGGCCGGGGACGCCTGAGAACAGCGTGCCGCATCGGGACTGGTGCTCACAGGCGCGCACCCTGCCTGAGCCTTCTGGACGTGGGGGCCTCACCAGGTGACCAGACCCAGGGCACTGGTGCCCCACGACCCTGGTGGAGCGAGGCCTGGCCCTTGGGCAGCTTTGCGAACTGGACCCCGCGAGGCGCGGGCCCAGAGATAAGAGTGAGCGACGGGCCTGAGGCGGATCAGGGGCAGAGAGCGGGAACACCGGCGACCGCCGCAGGGGCACACGACGCTAGCTGCCCGCCAGAATGGTGCGAGGGGGCAGGAAGAAGGGTTTCGAGGTCCTGAAGCTGGATGACCCAGGGCACCTCGTCGACGACGACCCGCCGGGGACGGGGGCGGGGAGCTCGACCCACCCGCGGGACCCTTCCCTGGGGGACATTATGCAGGCGATTGTGGCGTCGCGGGAGGCTCTTGAGAAGCGCATAGACACCATTGGATCGGACCTGACCCTGCTGAAGGATGACCATAGGAAGCTGAAGGAGCGGGTCGCGACCTCGGAGGTCACCCTGAAAAGTCTGCCTGGGGACGTAGCGGAGCTAAAGACAACACTGGCGGAAATGGCGCAGAAGGTACGGGTGCTGGAGCTCCGAGCTGAGGACAGTGAAGGGCGCTCTCGGCGCAATAACCTCCGCCTCGTGGGGGTCCCCGAAAACACGGAGGGGCGGGACGCGGTCACCTACCTGGAGGGCTGGCTGCGATCTGAGGTGGCCCCAGAAGGACTTTCGCCGTTCTTTGCCATTGAACGTGTACACAGAGTCCCTGCGCGTCCCCCCAAGCCGGGGGCGCCTCCGCGCCCGATTGTACTGCGTCTCCTGCCCTTCAGAGACAGAGACCATATACTGCGGAGGGTGCGGGACATCCCGGACCTGAGAATCGACAACAGCAGGGTCATGGTCTTCCCGGACTTCACCAGAGACGTGCAAAAGCAACGGGCCTCCTTCCTGGCGGTCAAGCGGAAACTGAGATCGCTGCAACTGCCCTACGCTATGCTGTTCCCGGCGCGGCTGCGGGTGGTCGCTGGGGAGCGCACCCACTTTTTCCTAACACCACAGGAGGCTTGGAGCTGGTTGGATGCAAGAGGGGAGCCGGGCACGGGTCCCACGCCACAGACCCCTCCCAGGAGACGCTCCACGGAAACGACGCAGACGCGACGATCTGGCTCCCCATCGGGATGGCAGCAGGAACGAGCCAAGGCGGTGCAGGCGGTGGCAGCCATCAGCCAGGGAGACGCCAGCCCCTCCAGTAGCGCATCGGAGCAGTCGAAGGCCAGTGCTCCCAGCCTTGGCTCCAGCAGTGGACACGAGCTATCAGAGACAGACCTGCCGGTGGTGACTCCCCAGACAGCGGATGGTATCCTTGGCTGAGCTGGATCGTGGGACACTGGCCACATAAGTAAGGTACTGGGGTACATGGGCGGAGGGGGGCCGCTTCCGGACGCTATGCAGTGGGGTGCGGATGCCCCCCCTGGGACTTATTACTGAGATCTTGGGGGGTGGGGAGAGTCGGGGGACCTCTCCTGAATGTTGTTGGGGGAGGTGGGGCGGGGGCGGGGGGCTTCGGGCCTGTCTGGGGCCGGCATCACTGCCACTCCAGCCCTATTTTACAGTGATACGCTTTTGATACTTGAGTTTGGATGGGGATTCCACGTTGGTTGTCTGTCCGGGGGTGTGGGAGTTGGGGTAGTTTGATTATGCAAGTTGGGGGGGGGACGAGGGTGGGGCCTGGGCGTGCTGGGGGGGTTGCTGAGAGGGTGGATAGGACACGGTGGACTTTACCATGGGATCGGACTTAGGCTACAAATGTCTCACATGGAATGTAAGGGGGATGCACTCGATGCATAGGCGTCATAAGATCCACTCCTATCTGGTCAGGCGGGGCATACACATCGCCTTCCCTCAGGAAACACATCTGCTGGCTAAGGAAGGGAAGGCACTGCAGCGACGCTGGAGGGGGCAGGTCTATCACACTGGCTACTCTGCTTATGCTAGGGGGGTGGCCATCTGGATACGGACGGGGGTACCCTTCCAGTGTACACAACAGATAATTGACCCTGAGGGGAGATACATAATGGTGCGAGGCAAGCTGGATGGGAGGGACCTTAACCTGGGTTGCTTGTACGCCCCGAATGTGGACCAACCTGCATTCTTCTCTCTACTGTCCAATAAGCTAGCCCAGTTCTTAGTGGAGCCCTTGCTCCTGGGCGGCGACTTTAACAGTGTGGCCGACGTTGCCCTGGACAGATCCCACCCCCCCTACCGAATGCACCAGCTGGTAGACTTGCACTCGCGCGCTCCGCCTGGCAACGCCAGTGGGGACTGGTCGACTCCTGGAGGGCTAACCACCCGTCGGACAGGGACTACTCATTCTTCTCCGCTCTCCATGAATTGCACGTCCGCATTGATGCCTTTCTGTGCTCACAGGACGTGCACGCGGAAGTGTGCCACAGTGAGTATCTCACGCGCTCGATCTCTGACCACAACCCGCTTCTCGTGCGGATGCGCTGGTCGCAAATCCGCCCGAGGATTCCGGCTTGGAAACTCCGCCCTGAAGCACTAGACGATCAGCTCTTCCGTACCACAATTGCCTCGGGCATCGAAGCGTACTTCCAGGTGAACGTGGGTACGGCGGGCTCGGCCGCGACGGAATGGGACGCCTTCAAATCTGTGCTACGGGGCCAGTGCATTGCGACGTCATCGGGGGTGCGGAGAACGTTACTGGAGGACATTGAGAAAGAGGACGAGACCCTGCGGAGGCTGGAGAGGGTGAGGCCTGAACGGCCGGACACCCACGGAGCCCTGCTGGGGGCGCGAGAGGCGGTGGCGGCGTCGGTGGAGCGCCTCAGGTGCTTTGACTACAAGGCCTACCTCACGCGAGCGCACTCGGAACGCGACAAGTCGGGAGCTCTTCTGGCCTGGCTGGCCAACCCGGCCCGTCGGAGCTCGGTCATCCTTGAGCTCAGAGACCACGCGGGGGCGGCGAGATTTGATCAGCAGGGGATCAATGCGTTGTTCTACGACTACTACACGGAACTCTACCGCAGCAGGGTCCTCCCTTCGTTGGAGGAGTTCCAGACCTTTATGGAGGGTCTTGACCTGCCGGAACTGGGAGAGGAGGACGCGAAACGACTCGGGGACAAGATCGAGGAGAGAGAGGTGCGGGTCGCCATCAAGAGCATGGCGAAGAATAAGACGCCGGGCACCGACGGATTCCCTGCGGAATTCTATCTCACCTACGTGGATCTTCTTGCGCCCCGGCTGACGTGGCTGTACAACGAGTCGAAGCGGCTGGGTTGTCTCCCTGCGACCACGAGGGAGGCGCTGATTGTCCCCCTGTTGAAGCCGGGAAAGCAACCATGGGACAGAACGGCGTACCGCCCACTGTCCATGCTTAACCTGGACTACAAGATTTTGAGCAAGATCTTGGCGACGCGATTGCTCCCCCACATGCCCATGCTGGTCCATGCGGACCAGTCGGGTTTCATCCCGGCCCGCAATACGGCGCTTAATGTACGGCGACTCCTGCATATACTGGAGGCTGACACCTATGACGGCGACGAGGCAGTGGTGTTTGCTGTCGATATGGAGAAGGCCTTTGACAGCCTGGAATGGCCTTATCTCTTCCATGTTCTACGGACGCTGGGCCTCGGCGAAGGCTTCGTAAATTGGACGAGGCTGCTCTACCAGAAGGCGACGGCGAGAGTCAGAACTGGGAGGGTTATCTCTGAGATGTGCGGGGTGGGCAGGGGCACCCGTCAGGGATGCCCTCTCTCCCCCTTGCTGTTTGCCCTGGCCGTAAAACTCCTTGCAGCGCGAGCCCGGATGGGCCAGGCGTATCAGGGCCTGGACGTCTATGGCCAGGTACACCACATCGCATTATACGCAGATGATCTGCTGATGTTCCTGGCGAACTCGGCGGACTCCCTGCGTGGAGCTAAGACTCTCCTGCAATCGCTGAGTAGAATCTCGGGCCTCCGAGTGAACTGGGCGAAGTCCCATCTGTTCCCGGCCCGCCCACGGAGAGCATGCCCGCAAACTACGGAGGGCGTGACTTGGGAAGAGAGGAGTCTACGATATCTTGGCACCTCAATCTTCCATGACAGGGCCGATATCCTTGAGGGGAACATCGGGTCGGCGATTAGGCACACTAAAGGGAACTTTGACTTTTGGGGCACGCTCCCATTATCACTCATGGGAAGGGTGGCGCTACTCAAGATGGTGACCTTACCGCGGCTGCTCTACTTCTTCGGGACCCTCCCGATCTAGATCCCGGCGAGCTACTTTCGACGGCTGCGATCGATGGTCATCGGCTTTCTGTGGGGGGCGGGCAGGCGCAGGGTGGCACATGCCACACTTCTCCGCCCTCGGGCGGATGGAGGACTGGCAGTGCCGGACTACGAGCTCTACTACTTGGCGGCGCAGCTGCAATGGCTGACACAGTGGGTAGCACGGGCCAGGAGAGGGGAAGACGGATCAGGGGAGTCGGCAGCCCGGTCCAGGTGTTGTCCCGGATTGTCCTGGGACTTCCGATGGGGGATTTCCACCTCACTCAGGAGTTTGCGACGGCCCGAAAATGCTGGAACAGATATCGCCGGAGATGCGGTATTACGGTTCCGTATGCACCTGAGATCCCACTTAAACTCTGCGGGGCACTTCCGCACGGGGGCTCGTGGCGCGGGCTGGACGGTTGGGATCAGCAAGGGCTGTCATCCATGGATGATCTGTACGAAAACGGGGCGATGTTGCCCTTCGACCTCCTGAAGGACCGCTTTGAGCTGGCGGGTGGGGACTTCCTCCTTCACGCGGCTTTAAGGGCGGCGATCCGCAAACACTGGAGGGCGGGCATGTCGGAGCCACCATTGTCTCTGGGCTGCCAGTACGTCGTGATGATGGCGGGGACGGTCAAGGCTGTCACGTGCCTATCTCGACGCATGGTCTCGGAATCCGTCGCTCCACTGCTGGCCTTGAAGGCGAAATGGGAAGCTGATTTGGCGACTGAGATCCCCGAGGAGGCATGGAATGGCATACTGGAAGGGGCCCGGAATAGCACGCGCAACGCGAGGTTCCAGCTGGTGCACTTTTATGTCCTACATAGGGCCTACCTGACCCCTGACAAACTACATAAGTACTTCCCGGCCCACCCGGCGACCTGCCCACGTTGCCCGGCAGATCCCGCCGATTTCCAACACATGTTCTGGTCCTGTCCTGAGCTGGGGCCCTTTTGGAAGGAAGTAGTGGAGGTTCTGAGGGAGGTGACGGAGAGGGACCTGCAACTCACCATGGCACATTGCATACTACACTGGTTCCCACACACATAAAAAAACAAAGTTACTAGCAAGTTTCTGGACTTGGGGCTCCTCCTGGCGAAGCGGGCCATTACGTCCCAATGGAAGGCGTCCAGGGGCCCTGTGATTGAGCGCTGGAAGGCTGAGCTGCATAAATGGGCTAGGTGTGAGGGTGAGCTTCGTCTGCAGGCCGCGCTCAGGATAGGCAATGACATGGCACTGGAGAGGGCCAGGGCGTGGGAGGGGCTGGTCCTAGATCTCACGCTCCTGGACATGGAAGAGGAGGACTCCCCGATGCATAGTCCGGCTCGGCCGGGGCGCCCGCCTGACGGGGGGACGGCTTAGGCCCACTCTGATGCTCCCCTACCTTTGCATTCCAATGTGATGACTTACGAATGGTCGCTGACAAATCCTGGTGCTCTGATTCGGATCTGGCCTAGTTGGGAGGGTTGAGAACTCGGTTAGGTGATACTCTGGCACGCCTGGGGGGGTGGGGGGTCTGGCCGGGGGCGGGAGGGCGGTTAGGGGTGGTCCTGGGTGAGGGTGGAAGGGTAGGTGGGGATGAGAGTGTTGAGAGGGGGGGGGGTTTGTTCAAGGAGGGTGAAAAGTGACTCTTGGTTCAACCGGACTTGGGGCATGGAAGAGGGAGCGTTGGGACCGAAAAGCAGCTCTGCCATTTCCCACCCACCTGGTAGTTATAGACCTATACAGAATGCTCCAGCGCAGTTTCTTTTTTCCCTCATGATATTGCCGCTCAACCTCCGGGGTGTGAGCTGAATGGCTGTGTGATACAGGGGTGAGGGAGCGGCGCTTCAATAGAGCGCCAAGGGGAATGGATCGAATATACTGTATGCCTTTCTGATGTTGCTGCAATAAAAAGATATTTACAAAAAAAATGCAAACCTTGTCACATCCGAAAAAGCAAATAAACCAATCAAAAGGCAGGGATCTGACCCAATTTCAAATAGTTGAGAAGCCGAATTGGCCACACTGCTGCTGCAGACCAGATATTTAGACTGTCCATCTGAGCGCAGTGTTATGATGTGAGCTCACATCATGGTGTTCTTTTCATTTGCAAGTGTTCTTCGCAATATGTTCTATTTAGATTGTGAGGTCGAGGGAATTCCAGGATCAGCAGTTGCTGCCTGGATCTCGCGAAGGACTGACGCCAGGTTGTGTCGTGAATAAAGCTTGACGTATTCAACCTCAACCATCATGTGGAACAGTATATTTTAGGGTGACCAGGCGTCCCGGAGTTGCCCGGACGGTCCCGGTTTTTCACCAGCTGTCCCCGCAGATTGCAGGGAATGATGCTCCTGTCCCGGTTTTTGGAGAGGGTCGACTGAAAACAGCAGGAGGTGCTTTTTAATGTTTACAAAGCAGGGAAAGTTATCAGTTGTTTCAAGAAAACAATTTAATTATCAGGCAAGCTACTGGGTTTAAAAAATTGCTCTTTATGTCTGTTCTAACTGCCTAATCTGTAATTCTCTGCTGAGGAGCGCTGTCATTCTTGAAGTAAAATGGTAGTCTTTCTTCTATTTCCTTGAAATGTCCCAGTTTTTGGCTTTAAAATTCTGGTCACCCTAGTATATTTTCCTCAGTACACAGAGCCTGTAGGGTAAACTGGAGATCTCCCAGCCGGGGTCTGAACCCTTCTGGCATGCAGGCTGGCATGTGACAGGTTGAGTTGCACGTCCAGAGTAGCAGACATGCAACTGACTTCCTCCTCAGTCCCAGCCACGTTTCCGAGGTGACGCCATCACGCACAGGCTTCCCATCTCACAACAGGACCATCGACCTCTATTTGACAGCAGAATTACCATTTAGTTCCCGCCGGTTTTTGGCCGCTGTTCGCGGAAGTGCCCGGCCTGACTCTTCGGCCGGCGATGGCTGCTGGCGGGCCCCATGCTGGGAGGAAGGCGCGGCTGCGGGCCCCAGGCCCTCCCTGAGCAGATGCAGCCGCCTCCCGGGACGCGGGCTGGCTGCACGGCCGCAGCCCCCAGCGCGTCCCCAGAACCTGACAATGAAAGTGACATTGTCTTTCCACTGCAATGCAAATTGGTCTGCGTGTTCCGGGGCCCTGTGCAGATTACGCGAAGATGTCACCGTAATGGAAGAGAATGTAAGAAAACAGCAGCCGCCTGCATTAAAGAGGCCTGCACGGGCCAGGAATACAGACGAGGCGTTGCTGGCCTGCTGAGAGGCGAAACAGCCAGCAGCCCACGGCTCTGCTGGTTCTGGGGCTGGCAACGATTGCAGCGGAATTACTTAACTGCTGGAGCACTTACACAGTGTCTGGGAGTGTGCTTGCTGCCTGAGATGGTACCTTCTTTCTTTAATCACGCCCAGTATCCAAGAGCACACTTAGTGTCAGAGGATGCAGCCACTGTCTGAGAACACATCCCATGTCTGAGCATGCGCCTGCTGCCTGAGAGGGTCGCTTCTATCTTTAAACAAGCCCAGTGTCCAAAAACACACCAAGGGGCCAATTTACAAGCCTCTTGCGACACTTTTGTATTGCCATCGCGTCACTTTTTGTGAGGCAGCAGCGGCATAAACAACACGGCACATTGCAACCCATTTACAACGTGACGCATCTAGAGAGATGCATCACATAATTGTAAAGCCCTGCGTCACATTATACCTGCCTTAGGTATAATGTATGCAGGGTGGGCGTTCCTACGCAAAAAAGCCATGTAGAACTGACGCAGTGAAATTTACAACATTTCACTGTGTCACTTACGCCTTCACTGCATCAAAATCCCTACACCTGCTCAGACCGAGACGTAAGGAATGACGCAAGACTTTCAAAAGGGAATCACCTATCTGGTATGGCACATTGCTGGAGTTGCGTCCCTTTCAATAGCAACTCCAGCAATGCATCACTTTTGGGTCACCTGATGCGTAAGAATTTCAGACACATCTGTCAATCCTTGCGCCATGGTGCACCGTATTGCGCATCCATGGTAGCGCAAGGGTTTCGTATGGAGGTGCAGGGAAAGTGACGCATCTGTGCAGATGCGTCAGTTTCTTGTAAATCTGCCCCCTAGTGTCAGAGGATGCGCCGACTGTCTGGGAACACATCCCTTGGCTGAGCGTGTTGCCTCTATCTTTAAACGAGCCTTGTGTCCAAGAACACACTTAGTATCAGAGGATGCGCCCACTGTCTGAGAACACATATCTTGTCTGAGCATGTGCCTGCTGTCTGAGAGGGTAGCCTCTATATTTAAAGGAGCTTAGTGTCCAAGAACACACCTAGTATCAGAGGATGAGTCCACTGTCTGAGAATATAAAACAGCAAAGCTCTCGCAACCACAAATAAAGTATAGCTCCAATATACTGTGTGAGAAGACAAAGTATTATGACAATAAATAAGCAGATGCAGATCCTTGTGTAAAGTCTTTATAGGTAGGTTGTTTAATGAGTCCACAACCGTAGCAACGGTCCACAATCAGCCGACACGTGTTTCGTCGTGTTACGTTGAGTCAACACGACTCTTTAGGGCTGATAAGATAGAAATAACGTGTGTATAGGTTTTTCTCATAAGTATCACATAATTCTTTACATTGGATAAGTGACATGAGTGATTTCGTGTGTATCTTAATAAAGTGTTATGTTATATTTAAAATCATTCGTGTTTGTCACTCGTGTAGGTATTAGTGCTTATAAGCATGCTTTCTCAGATAGTAGATGTGTGCATTTTAATCACATGGTGTGTTGGTGAGGAACACAAGGTTGTGACTCCAAATTCAGTGCTGTGACAGGTGCCATGCTCACAACGGTCCTGCATTAGAAAAGCTCAGAGTGAACTAAGTGAAGCTACTAGTTTTTTACGCAAAACGTGTATAGGTCTGTGATAGATCCATTTATTAAAAGGTGCATTCATTTGTGGCTTGATCTATAAATGTGATTACCACTTTATCTGAAAAACGCAAAAGCATACCTTGTGGTAGGACCCACAAGTTGGTAGGTCGAGAATGAAAATTAAGGAATTGTTTTTCTGCGGGAAATTCTGTGCAATAAAAAGGTAAGCATAAGAAAGGGGCAAGGCGTTTTGAATAACCATTTCCTTAGGGTGAAGGTTTCTACGAGAAATTAGCTTACCGGTATTCTTAACTTGTAGATATCTAGTTCAATTATTGAAAGTAGGCTCTGAGTCTAGAGCAAAGGAAAATTGTCTCCGTGTATAATCAAGCCTCCGGGTCAATTAGTCGGTAAGCAAGTTAAAACTGTGTGATGAGAGACAAATGTTTAAATTACGATGGTAAGCTCATATGAATGAGTGATGTTATTCTAAAACGTAAATTACTCATGGCCGGTTGCAAAATAAAACTAATAGATGACGTACCTTAATACGTGTGCGTATTAATCGGTACCGGGAGAGGATCCAAAAACTTGATACAGCTCTGTGGTCAGTTTCGACGTTCACAGTGTTTACTCTATAGTAAAAAGAATGAGATAAGGAGATGATGAGGATGGAAACGAAAGTGAGACCAGCTAGTTACGGGCTGGTTACGAAAACATTTATGAAATAATGTTCCAAAACAGTGTCCGGCTCATATTCGTGGTGTAGAGACTCACCGAGAAAAAGGTATTCCTCCTCTTGTGATTCCCGGTCGCCGTGTTCCAAAGACGGACACGTGACCAGGAAGCGGAAGTGCCTTTATGCAGAAACATGTAAACAACTAGAGCGAGACGTTGTTGTTTTTGTCATTCATGTTGGGAGGTGAAAAACGACTTCCTGTGTTGTGCGGCTGTTCTATTCTTTAATGTGAGAAGACAATATCCATATATTGTTTCTCAAAACGAAGTATTAATAAGAGAATTAAAGATTAAAATTATTTGTTACAAATCGTCTAGATACTTTGTTCATGATTGCCAGCGAAAGGATGTCTAATTGAGAGTCGATAATGCGCATTATGAGTGGTAACCATTAGAGAAAGGGTAACATTGAAACAAGAGGGTATCTGTTTAATTGTCGATAATGCGCATTGTGAGTGGTAACCACGAAAGAAAAGGTTGAAATAAAACATAACTAAAAGACATGATGTGAGTGAGCCAGTGAGCCGCCGTGTATTGATATTCGTATAGAGGTGTGGTGAGAGGATAGAGGTGCCCTCTGCATGATTAGTGCCGTGACTCAACTTATCATTAATAAGTAATATTTTTGTATCATATAATTTTGTGAAATTTGATAGTTAAACAATTACATCACATACGTAGGTAATATCATACATTCATCAATTCATAGTTTTGGTGATACATTACTTTATACATATTATGCAGAAAAAGTCTAAATCAAACTTTTTAGATTCTATGAGTAGCTGTATCAAACAATCTAAAACAGTACTAGGAGGATCCCCCAGAAGAGGTGAAATGGGCGCTTCAGTCACCTAAGAAGAATTGAAGTTCCGGATCGTAGTTAAGCCCGTGTTCCACGCATTGCAAGCGCATGATCCACGTGGCTTCCCTACGCCTCAATACAAGTTCTCGATTTCCCCCTCTGATGTTGAGAGGAATTGAATCAATCCCAAAGAAGCGTACTTTGACGTCATCCTCCAACGGTTGACATTCTGCAATATGTAACGCCACTGGGTATTTAGGATCCCTCCTTTGGATTGCTCTCATGTGTTCAGCCAGTCTCTCTTTAAGGGACCTGATAGTGCTGCCCACATAAATTTTGCCACAGTGGCATTCAATGATGTAAACCACGAACTTGCTTATACATGTAATGTTGTGTTTGATTTTGTATATGGTTCCGTCAGGGCCCTTGAAAGTTTTTGTCCCATGTTTCCCCCATATACACATAGAGCAGAAAGCACATTTGTAAAAACCTAAGCCTCTTGTGGAGAGCCAATCAAGGGCTGAAGTGATGTGTGGAACAGTTGGACTGAGCTTGTTCTTTAGTGTAAAGCCCTTTCTGTATGTGATGGCGGGTTTCTCAGGTATCCATTCTTTGAGACCAAGATCACCCATCAGGAGGTTCCAATGTTTGTTGAAACTCTTTCTGATAATCTGATTCAATGCATTGAATTCTGTGATAAGTCTGGAAAGGGGCGACCATTCGGTCCCCCCGAACGTATGGTGGAGTACCACGATCCCCCCGGGAGGCCATCTTGGGCGGGAGGCGAGCCTCGGCTGGTATGCCCGAAGCGGCGTAGCCGGGGCGCGCCTTTTTCCCGCCCTGGAGTGGGCTGGCCTAGACACTGACGCGGCCGGCCACGCCCCTTTGGGGCAGGCAGGGGCGGGTGTACGCCCGCCCTGAAGACGGATAAAAGGAGCAACAAGCCAAGAAAGCATCCTCTTGTTCCTGTGCTCGGAAGCTGCACCTCCTCGCTGCATGTGAGCTCGAGACGGAACGAAGAGCCAATTTTGAGCGTTGTAATCTTTCTTGTTTGTTTTGCAGATACTCTGTCGGAGAATGCCTAAGAAGGCGGGAAAGAGAATGACTACCGAACAGATGCTGCGTGTTCTCATGAAGGAGGTTACCGACCTGAAGAAGCGAATGGCGGATAAAGACGAGGAAGGGGGGCCTAAACGTCCTCTGGCAGGAACAGCTCCAGGTGGAAAAGGCAAGAGGCCCAGAAGGGGAGCAGCGGGGGGAGACGTCCCAGTTCCCTGTAACCCACGTGAGGCACCCATTCCGGTGCCGGAGGAAGGGAATCCGATTCCTGTGGTGGTCACCCCCGTGTCCGGAGAGGATATGCCGCCCGAGCTGGCAGCACAATTAGCAGCGTGGTTGGGTAAAGGTAGCAAGGGCGCCACGGCTGACGACGCGCAGGTGTTGATGAAGCAGCTGCGGGAAACAAGGGAAGCGGCGAAGGCGCCATTGCCGGCTGCGGCAGTCGCGGATACAGCTTCCGGTTCAGGTAAGCGGCCTTTGCCGGTTGCGAGGGATGAGTCGGCACCCTCTCGAAGGGAAAAGTTGGGTCAACATGTCCCTCTAGCTATCAAAGAAAAGATATGGGCAGGGGAGTATATAAACATCTTCTCGTTGCTTACCGATCATTATGAGATGGAGCATGTTAAGAGCCAGAAGGAGCTCATGCATCCGAGTGTTTGGCGCGCAAAGATGGCCGCCTTCAAGGTAAATGAAAACATTGGCAATTGGGGCAAAGCATGGGGGGTTTTTACATCCATCTTGGGTGAACGGAGGCCCGAATTGCTGCCTGAATTGCCGATTTATCAGTCACGGATCATGGGGTATTCTGTATCACACGAGGGCAATCATTGGTTCTGTTACGATAATATTTTCAGAAAAGCGAAAGAGCATGATAGAAACTTAACTTGGGATTGTTATGATTCTGTGTCCTGGTCCAAAATGGAGGACTCTGGTATGTTGAAAGTGCCATTAGTAGGGAGTAATGTTGGTGAATCCTCCCGCCAATATGCGGGGACGCCCTTTCGATCAGGTACGAGTAACGACAATCACCCAAGGCCAATCGGCAACACAGGTAAAAGGGGGGTATGTTTGAACTTTAACAGGGGAAAATGTACTAGGCCCCAGGGGTCATGCAAATTTAGGCATGAGTGTAGTGGGTGTGGGCAATCATCCCATCCTGAGTCCATGTGCAGAGCCAAAACTGGTGATAACGGGGGTAGAGGAGGCGCCAAACAGGTCTAACATAGTCCGAGGGGCGCCTTTACCTACTCCAATTGATACCATGGCAATGATTCCCTGGCTCAGCGAATACCCGGATCACGCTTCCGCTCGGGTGTTGCGGAACGGGTTTTCATATGGTTTCCGCATCCCAGTGGGGGATTTTCAGGGTAGAGAAAAATGTAAAAACCAGATGTCGGTCCTGCAGCATACGACCGTGGTACAAGAAAAGATCGTGAAAGAGGTGGCTCGAGGTCGAGTCGCCGGTCCATTTAATGTGCCACCAGTGGCTAACTTTGTTTGTTCCCCTTTAGGGGTGGTCCCCAAGAAGGACCCGGGTGAGTTTCGGCTGATACATAATTTATCAGCCCCACGTGGTCTTTCCGTAAACGATGCGATAGACCCGGAAGTGTGTTCGGTGCGGTACGCATCCTTCGATGAGGCCGTAGCCATATTGAATCGCCTGGGGCCCGGGGCGCTGATGGCAAAATCTGATATCGAGTCAGCGTTCCGGTTGCTCCCAGTACATCTAGACGATCAGCGTCTTCTTGGTTTCATGTTTCAGGGTCACTATTACATGGATAGGTGTATGCCAATGGGGTGCTCTATATCTTGTGCCTATTTCGAAAAGTTCAGTTGCTTCCTGCAATGGGTCTTCACAAAGAAGACGGGGTTTCAACATGTTATGCATTATCTCGATGACTTTTTGTTTCTGGGGGCAGCCGGGGATCCGGAATGTGGGCAGGCTTTGACTGCATTTTGTGTCTTGGTGAATCAGTTTGGCGTGCCACTGGCACCAGGTAAGACTGTGGGTCCCTCGACTTGCCTCGAGTTTCTGGGGATCGAGCTCGATTCCGAAGAAGGTTGTTTTCGTTTACCACGTGACAAAGTGTTAAAATTCAGGGCATCCCTGCAAATGTGTTTAAGTGAGTCTAAGGTTAAGCTACATCAATTACAGCAATTGGTGGGACAATTGAATTTTGCCCTGAGAGTTATACCGATGGCCCGCCCCTTTTCTCGCTCGATCGCTCAAGCCATGGTCGGCCTGAAGGAGGGTCATCATCACACAAGGCTCTCGGCAGAGGTTCGCCAGGACATGCGCATTTGGTTGGCATTTCTGGCGGATTTCAATGGTCGAATTGTCTGGAACAAACCGGCCGTGTCCTCTGAGGAGCTGGGGCTGTGGACAGATTCGGCAGGGAGCATTGGTTTTGGTGCCATATTCGGCACTCGGTGGTCGGCACAAAAATGGCCGTCATGGTGGCATGATAGTGGACTGACAAGTAACATTGCTTTCCTAGAACTGTTTCCCATTCTGGTGGCCCTGAGAACTTGGCCTGAGGGATTCAGAGATCACTCTGTGGTGTTCTGGTCTGATAACATGACCGTTGTTGAGTGTGTCAATAGTCAGGCAGCACGATGCAAATGGATTCTGAGATTGCTCAAGGAAATCGTATTACTATGTATGCAATTGAATGTACTATTTAGGGCAAGACATGTCCCGGGGGTGATGAACAAGGCGGCTGATGCGCTTTCTCGTTTTCGTATGTAGGCCTTCTGGGGTTTTCTGCCCACAGCGGACCCGGTGGCGGCACCCTTTCCCGAAGCTCTCTGGTCTCTCGGTGCCCCGAACTTCGTAACCTCGTGGGAGAGAGTTTAGCACCCAGGACGAAAAAGGCATATGAAGGGGCGTTCCGATCCTATTGGGCCTTTTTGGGGGCTGCTAGGGGGGAGCTTTGGGGCCAGGAAGAGTCTGTAGTAAACTTTCTGCTGTCTTTACATCAGGCAGGCAAATCAGTGGCTACGGCCCAGAGGCATCGGGCCGCCATTTCCTTTGTGGCTAGGGCTCATGGGATCCAGGACCCGACAGCGTCTTTCGTTGTGCAGAAAGCGCTACGTGGGTGGCAACGCCTTGAGGGTCGCAAAGTAGATGAAAGGCGCCCGATAGGTTTGGATAGGTTGGCCCTGTTATTATCCAGACTCCCTGCAACATGTTCATCCCAGTTTGAAACAGTGTTATTCCGAGCCGCTTTTACGCTGGCATTCCATGGGGCTATGCGGGTGAGCGAACTAGTGGCGAGGAACAAGCGGGATGTGATGGGGGGACTGTGCCGAGAGCACGTTCAGATCAGAGGGGAGACAATGACTGTCTCGTTTGTCAGGTCCAAGACCGATCAGGGTGCGATGGGTGATTGCATAATCATACAAAGGATTCCCGGGTCCTCCATGTGCCCGGTGAGTTGTGTAGAGAAATATTTAGCACAAAGGGTGGCATCATGGGGGGGGACCTTGTTGAGACACGCTGACGCCACCCCACTGACGAGGTTTCAGTTTCAGCGGGTGCTTGCGATGTCGATTACTGCTGCGGGCTTGAACCCGGGCGAGTTTGGGACCCATTCCTTTCGGATAGGGGCTGCTACAGAGGCTACAGCCAGGGGTCTGAATGTTGAACAAGTTAAACATGTGGGGCGTTGGTCCTCCAATTGTTATAAAAGGTATGTGCGGTTGCACATGTTGTGAAGCTGTAATGATGTACTCATGCTTCTTGTTTTTGTTTGGTTTCAGTTGCGCGAGCCTACGAGGCGGGGCGAACTGTGCAGTCGACCCAACACCGGGCCAGCGGTCAGACGTCACCGGCTGTGAAAAAGGAGGTGTGGGTCGTGGGCCACTCATACGTGAGGCGTGCCGCGGACGTATTCAAAGCAGGTGACATGATTCACGTGGCTGGGGAATACGGGTACAGGGTGTCCTTCTACGGAAAGGGCGGACTCTGTATTGACCAGTTTCAATCATTTTTTGAGGGTTTGCTAGGGCGGACGAGGTCACCGCCGTCTATAGTCATAGTACATCTTGGGGGCAATGATTTGGTCACCACTGGTAGACGACTTCTTCTTGAGGCAATGCTTTCCACTGTAAGTTGGTTGGCAAGGAGAGTTCCAGGGTGCACGATTGCATGGTCCCATATGATCCCACGTAAAGTGTGGCGGGGGGCTATTTCTGTTGCTGCTCTGAATCATTCAGTAAGGAAAATTAATAACAAAGTGGGTAGATTGTTCCGTTCCAATACACTGCATTCTATTTCGCATGGTTGTATTACTGGTGACAGTATGTATTTGGGGGATGGTGTTCACTTGTCCCGGGTGGGGAACGAGTTACTCATAGGAGACTGCATAGCTTGGCTAAAGACTTTAAGACATGACCTTTAAGTAGGAGTGTTGTGGGGGGTCCGGATAGCCGGTCAACTATCCGGCCTGTGGCGGTAAGGTCATGATCGGTGAGCACTAATTGGTAGATCCCTATGAGTGGGCGTCACCCATTACGGATGGGAGCGCGCGAGGGAGGTGGCCATTGGCCCCTCAACGGGGAGGCGGTCCCTTCTAAGGATGGGCCGCCGAAAGGAAAGGAAAGGCGGTCAAGGCCCCTTCCTGGGTAGGAGGGGTTACAGCCCCCTCCTGGAGAATTTCCCGGGGCCATGTCATCTGCGACGGCAGATGTGGTAAGTTGTGTGGGGTTTGGGAGGGGGGTCTACGCTACCTTCTAGATACCTCACACGAGTCCTCGAACGACCTTTAAGTGGCGTCGAGTTTAATGGGGCCCCCGTCAAGTCAAGGGAAATTGGTAGTTGCACTTGAGGTACGCCTCTGTGCGGTCGCCCCTCACAAGTGAGGGGGTCATTTCTGGTTTAGGGATCTTGACACCGGTTACGACCTTGCCGTTGGCCCTTAAACGTTAGGATGTACAATTTCAAATTGCAAGTTAATATTTTGTAGGATGTTAGTTCGGCTAGGAGAACCTTTGTATTAGAGAATATGTTAAGGTTAGCCAAACATCGCAAATGTGGTAATGAAATTGTACATAATATGAAACTGTTATTTTAATGTTTTAATTTTGTTTCATATTTTAATAAATACGGCCGGGAGGGTCACTCCCTCCCGTCTTCCAAAAGTTCAGAACTGTTTCCGGTTTCCCATCCTTGGGGATTGTGTTGCGAGGGGGTGGCGGGTATCTCAGCCATATGGAAAGGGGCGACCATTCGGTCCCCCCGAACGTATGGTGGAGTACCACGATCCCCCCGGGAGGCCATCTTGGGCGGGAGGCGAGCCTCGGCTGGTATGCCCGAAGCGGCGTAGCCGGGGCGCGCCTTTTTCCCGCCCTGGAGTGGGCTGGCCTAGACACTGACGCGGCCGGCCACGCCCCTTTGGGGCAGGCAGGGGCGGGTGTACGCCCGCCCTGAAGACGGATAAAAGGAGCAACAAGCCAAGAAAGCATCCTCTTGTTCCTGTGCTCGGAAGCTGCACCTCCTCGCTGCACGTGAGCTCGAGACGGAACGAAGAGCCAATTTTGACCCACCCACCAGCCCCTGAGGACAGCTATTTGTTGTAAATAAAGTTTGTGATGTGGTAACTCTATTTTCTTTCAGGTTGTGATGACTGTCGTGATATTTTGAATCTGCAATAAAGATGGTCATGTGTTGGATATTTTCAAATAAAGTATTTGCACTAGGTTGATCAGTAATCATGCTTATAATATATAATTCTTTAGCAATTTAGTAATTTAGATAGTTTATCGTATTTATTGTCGGGCGGTAAGGTCATGATCGGTGAGCACTAATTGGTAGATCCCTATGAGTGGGCGTCACCCATTACGGATGGGAGCGCGCGAGGGAGGTGGCCATTGGCCCCTCAACGGGGAGGCGGTCCCTTCTAAGGATGGGCCGCCGAAAGGAAAGGAAAGGCGGTCAAGGCCCCTTCCTGGGTAGGAGGGGTTACAGCCCCCTCCTGGAGAATTTCCCGGGGCCATGTCATCTGCGACGGCAGATGTGGTAAGTTGTGTGGGGTTTGGGAGGGGGGTCTACGCTACCTTCTAGATACCTCACACGAGTCCTCGAACGACCTTTAAGTGGCGTCGAGTTTAATGGGGCCCCCGTCAAGTCAAGGGAAATTGGTAGTTGCACTTGAGGTACGCCTCTGTGCGGTCGCCCCTCACAAGTGAGGGGGTCATTTCTGGTTTAGGGATCTTGACACCGGTTACGACCTTGCCGTTGGCCCTTAAACGTTAGGATGTACAATTTCAAATTGCAAGTTAATATTTTGTAGGATGTTAGTTCGGCTAGGAGAACCTTTGTATTAGAGAATATGTTAAGGTTAGCCAAACATCGCAAATGTGGTAATGAAATTGTACATAATATGAAACTGTTATTTTAATGTTTTAATTTTGTTTCATATTTTAATACATACGGCCGGGAGGGTCACTCCCTCCCGTCTTCCAAAAGTTCAGAACTGTTTCCGGTTTCCCATCCTTGGGGATTGTGTTGCGAGGGGGTGGCGGGTATCTCAGCCATATGATTTTCTGGTTGGAGGATTCAGACTCCGTGTGTTTCTTTAGGCAGTCTGGTCTTGAGGTGCGTCTAGCCCTTTTTTCTGCGTTGTTTATATATTTAGGAGAATACCCTCTGTTGAGGAATCTGTCCTTCATATTGGCCATGCAGTTTTCAAATTCAGTTACCTCGCTACAATTGCGTCTAGCTCTCAGGTATTCCCCGTAGGGAATTGAACGTATTTGGTGAGTTGGGTGGGAACTAGATGCATGCAGGATGGAATTACATGAAGTGGGTTTCCTGTAGAGTTTACTCTCTAGTTTATTGTCTTTTACATAAAATTCAAGATCTAAGAATTCCATCCTTTCTTTGCTGTGTTGCATGGTGAATTTTATTTCCCAAGTGTTGTTATTTAGATGCTCAAAAAAGGAAAGGAGTAAATCATCAGTACCAGACCATAGTAAAAAACAGTCGTCTATGTAGCGACCCCAGAAAACTATCGAGTCGATGTACTTAGCTCCCTTGGTACCCCAGATTAGGTCATTCTCCAGGGCTCCCATAAAGAGATTAGCGAAGGAAGGTGAAAATGTTGAGCCCATGGCTACTCCTTTTATTTGGCGATACCATTTACGATCAAAAATGAAGAAATTGTTATCTAGAATAAGGTTCATCATGTGTAACAGCATTTTCGTGTGAGCCCACAACGATGCCGGTCTGTTTGATAGTATTCTGTTCATGGCTGACATGCCTAGCTTAGGATTAATGCTGGTGTACAAAGACACCACATCCATCGTCACCAGTGTCGTGCCTTGTTGCCATTCTATGTCTGTCATGATGCCCAATATGTGTTTCGAATCTTGAATATATGATGGTAGATTCTTGACTAAGGGTCCCAGAAAAAGATCTACATATTCAGCTAATTTTTCAGTGGGGCCCCCAATTCCCGAAACTATTGGTCTGCCTGGAGGAAAAGGAAGGTTCTTATGTATTTTTGGCAATGTGTATAGCCAAGGAAAAGTAGGTTTGGAAACCTTTAGATAAAGGTACTTGTCGTCATCCAAAAGACCAGACTGCTTCCAAGTTAACAATAGCCTGTTTATTAGTAGTGTCAAAGGACCCATAGGATTATGAGTCAAATGTTCATAACATGAGTCGTCAGCAAGTTGGTTCTGAATCTCGTTGTTGTAGTCCACGAGATTCATAACCACGACATTGCCCCCTTTGTCTGCCTCCCTGATAATAATTTCAGGGTTGTTGCTAAGGGTAGATAGTGCTAAGCGTTCCCCTTTGGTTAGGTTGTGTTTATACTTGAATTTAGCATTTAAGTTCTTGGTGTTGATACTATTCAGATCTTCAAGTACATGCCTGTGAAAATTATCTATTGCATTACCCCCTGCTAGAGTAGGTGTCCATTTAGATTTACATTTGAGACCACTAGCCATACCATAATCAGTTTCAACATCAAGCTGTTCTAATAAAATTTCCATGTCGTAAGGGCTTTCTTCTCTATCAGTCAAGGAAAGAAGCAAATGTGTTGTTTGTATGTCTTTAATGGTCAATAATTCATCGTCAAAAACAATGGGAATATTCTTGGATTGCCTAGTAGTGTTATGCTGTCCAGCAAAATGTTTCTTTAATTTGAGATTTCGTGTAAATTTGAAAATATCAATCTTAGTTTGACAAATATCCCCAGTTGCATAAGGGTTGAAGCTTAGACCTTTACCAAGTAAAGAAATCATGTCTGTAGTCAAGGGAAAAGAGGAAAGATTAATTACTTGCACCGTGTCTTCGGGTGTGGTTAATTCTTCTGTGTGCCTGATCTCAGTTTCTTTCCATAGTCCTCGTTTGTCCCTGCGTTTGCCCCTGTGGGTTTTGGGTCTGCTACGCCCCTTGGAGGTAGTGTCCTGTTGCCCTTTCTGATTCGTTCCATTTCTAATAAAACAGGCATACGTGTGGAATCCGTGTTATCTGTGGTCTCATTCTCCGATTCACTAAGTCCGGTGGTGCTCAGTGAGGTGGTGCTGGAGTTAATGGAACTAGTGGTTGTGGATCTGCCTGTCTGTGATCCATGTTTTTGACTGGGAATCATTGAGTCGTACTTGCGATCATATGTGTATACCCTCCCATTCTTGTAGTCTGCCTCGTCCCTCTTGATTTGACGGGCTTTTCTAGTTTTTATGTCTGCCTGATGTTTAAGTAATATCTCATCAAGTAAGGTGTAATTCTTGATGGTGGCTTCAGGTTTGTTAAGGTCTTTAATTTCCTGTTCTATGATAGAGATTTCTAACTGTAGTTTGGTAGTCTTTCGCTCAGCACTCTCTATAAGGATATCCATCAGTGCCATGGAGTTAAGGTTTAAAGAGTCTTCCCATTTAATCAATAAGTCTAGATGTAGATCATCGTACGTTGGGAATGTGTGGGAACGTAGTACATCCCTTGTCCAAGTATGTGTCTGCTATCCGAGAGGGAAGCTTCTATCTTTAACCGAGCCCATTGTCCAAGAACACACCTAGGGGGTCATTAGGATCGCGGACGGACTTGAGTCCGTCCGCGACCCCAGAGCATGAGGGAACGTCCGCATGGGCTGCGGCGTTCCCTCTGTGCAGATTAGGATGTGACCGCCAGGGTGGCGGTCACATCCTCTATTTTTAACATTGCTGCGGGTGGAGCTTCAAGCTGCACCCGCAGCAATGTTAAAAATGCATGCACAGCATTTGCGTGCACAAAGCGGCAGGCACCGCGCGGTGCCTGCTGCATTGTGCACGCAAATGCAGGGGGGTACCATAGGTACCCCCCATGTGCACCCCCCACCCCCCACTACACCTAGGGGGCCCGCAAAGGGCCCCTGCAGTGCAGTTACACATGCTTTTCCACGGCGGAAAAGCCGCCGCGGAAAAGCATGTTTCCATGCACATCCTAATCTGGCTGAAGGTGTCTAAGAGACACCTTCACCATTTTAGTGCTTTTCCGCCGCGGTTGTAAGCCAGCCGCGGCGGAAAAGCTGCGGACCTAAACCATGACCCACCAGCCATCCTAATGTGGCGGTGGGTCCTGGTGGGTCCGCAGAGGATTTTCCGCATCCTCCGGGCCGGCGGTGGCTTCCGCCGGCCCGGAGGATGCGGAAAATCCTCCATCCTAATGACCCCCCTAGTGTCAGAGGATGCACCCACTGTCTGAGAATACATCCCTTGTCTGAGTGTGGGCCTGCTGCCTCAGAGGGTGGCCTCTATATTTAAACGAGCCCAGTGTCCAAGAACACACCTTGTGTCAGAGGATGCGCTCACTGACCAAGAACACATCCTTGTCTGAGTGTGTGCCTGCTGTCTGAAAGGGTAGCCTCTATAAAATATATACAAATATTTGTTGGAATGTAGAATGTTTTATTTGATGTGATATGGTTCTTAACCATGATGTGTTTAACTACACGTCTTTAGAAGATGTATACTGATGTAATAGGGTTCATAATGATGAGTTTTTGTTAACTTATATTTGACTGTGACTTATAATGTGATAGTTGATGAATATAAATTACATTCACTTAAAGAATGTTGTCAGATGACATTTTTTTTACTGTGATACCTGATCGAAGTAAATGTCATTTTTGGAAAGAACATTCTTAAAGAAAATGATTGAGATGTGTGAATTTTTTGTTAGGTTTATTATTCTCTGAATGCCATATATTTTGTTTAGTAATAGAGACCTCTTTGTTTTCAAAATATGTGTTTAGTCTTTAATGCAGTCTTGTTCAACTGATCAGCTCTCTTGTGTCGTGTCTGTATTAGGGGTGGGTGGCGTACACTGTTCTTGGCACAAAATTGACAGAATTTTGGCGACTTGAGTTGCGGCCAAATTCCGCAATTCGCAGAGTGGCAGAATTTTTTTCACGTGCAGCTCCAAAACAGTACCATGGCGAGATTTGGCATCCCCTAACGTGATTTACAGTCTCTAGGAGGACATAAGGCATGATTTTTCTAACACCGGTGGTCGTGGCCATTCACTGTCCGAAAGGCTTCCTCTCTGATAGAAAATCTACTAAAGCATCAGCAAAATCAACTCGAGTAGCTGCGCACTCTGGCTCACTGCGTTGTGCCGTTCACACAGATTTTTGGGTGCAGAACACACTACCGGCACTCAGTCGCGGACGGCACAGGTTGGGGAGATGCGAGGCAGGGTGCCGGGGGTGAATGAAAGAAAACCTTTTTTTATAAACCTACCTTATCGCCACGTCTCTAACTCTCCTCCATGTTGGACTTGGGCCAGAGCAGGAAGCGCCTAGGCTCCCCTCACCAACCAAAACGCTGCAATGCAGAGTTGTGATTGGTCTGAGCGCCGTGGTTCGGCGCTCAGACGGGGCCTGGGGGCCTGGGCATGTTCTCCACCCAGGTTGTAATGAAGCCTGAGATAGCCGTCCAAACATTTATGCACACTTACAGAGTGTGCCTACCACCCCTCCCTCTCGGGCCAAACCAGCATTCATGCGCACTTGGAGAGGGCAAACCCCTCCTCCCCTGCCCTGCCCTGAAAGCAGAGCAGCCCACCTGCCATGGCCACAAAGCAGCAGGAACAAATACAATGATAATAACATTGAGTTATTAAAATTTTATTTTTCCTTTAGTTACACTGCTGAAAAGCAGTGGGGCAATGCTTCTCCGCCTTAGTGGAGGAGCCACAACTGCCAGCGCTAAATGACAGCGCAACAGGCCTATTTACGCCTTTTGGCTGAACTCCGTAGAATCTCGCAGAGTTTTTATGCAACTCCACGGAATTCCGTGGAGTCAAATTCGGCGAGTTCCGCCACCCCTAGTCTGTATATGTTGCACAGTTTAAGTGTTTTCGTCTCTTTTAATTTTTAGGACTATCCATGAATTTATTGGATTTTGTATGTTCGATTGGTGATACACTTTTTCATGTTGTTTTTAAGTGATTTACTGGGCTACTCGAACTGTTAAATAGGCCCTGATGAAGTGAATTTTATTGTGAAACGTGTTGGCCGATTTGTGCTTGGACATTACATTTATTAAGAATTAATTTTTCATTTTGATCCTCGAAATTCTTTTGGTGTATGAAATACTGAAATACTGCAGGCAGGCACGCCCTGCGGGAGCATTTGTTGCCAGTGTTTGTGAATCTGCTCCAGTTGTGAATTCCATTTTGAAGCAGAATTCAACAATGCTGTAAAGAATACCCACTAATGGGAAAAGTACCCAATGATGCAGAATCTCTCCACTCCAGTAAAGATGACTCAATGTTGCAGAAAATCCCCCACTTCAGAAAATACCCACTTCTGCTGAAAGTACGCATTGCTGCAAAATCTCTGCACTATTGTAAAGATTGCCCTCTCCTGCAGAAAGTACTCCCACTTCAGAACAACACCAATCTGCTGAAATAAACTCTGCAGCAAAAAGTACTCTCTCCTCTAATGATAACTAATGTTTATTTAGCACTTCAAACTGTTCTTCTGCCATTTCTAGGAGCTACAAGCAAGAGGCGTTAATATTATATCAAATGTAATGGTACCCAATTTACTGACTTCAAAAGAATGGAAGGCTGAGTCAACCTCACCACTAATCTGCAGGTCCACGCATGTTTCAGTGGCAAGCGTTGAATGTATTAGCCAATCCGACCTACATTTAATACTGCTGTAGCATGTAGCCACTGTTGCTGCATTTGTGTCACTATAGACAGTACCCCCATTGCACATACTGACCGCTGAGCAGAATATACCCACAGCCATAGAATTAGGCCCACATGAAATTTCAAGTACGCTGGTGTAATTTACGCAATATCCTCACCTTTCCTTTCACATTAAACTTTTTATGCAAAATTACATGAAACTCTGCCAATATGCAACATGGGTCAATTGAGGGTCGGTCATTTTTTGTTCTAGTTTTTGAGCGCAAAGTGAGTCCTCTTGTACATTTTAGATGTGAGGTCGCAATTTGCGCTAAAAAAAATAGCGCAAAATTACAGATTTGTGTTTTACATAGATTTGCTCCATTCTTCTGAAATTTCTCATAATTATGCAAAAGGTAAATTGTGGAAATGTTGCGCTCCCCTTAGTGCACTCTTGCTGGACAGTCAATCTACTGCTTAAACTACACAGCCTTTCTTATTTTTTTTATAGAACTGCCAATTTTAAACGTCTATATTGTTTTTAATGAATTTCATTACATAATTATATTTGAGCATTGGAAATGTCAGACCTCACTAATGGTACTGCTGCACACAATGTTCAGAATTCAGCTACTTGTGCCTCAGAGGAAGGAGTGGAAATACTGCTGTCGATTGGTGGACCCAGAGGTGAGGCTGACGCCAGAGGCCTGCCAATCACGAGGTCACATGTTTCTAGAACTCTCTGAAGCCAGAGACCTGTATATGCAACACACTTAAGCATTATCGCCGGAAATGAAAGTGCATGGAATGCAGAAAGAAAACACACTTTTCAAAGGAAACAATAGTCATTTTAGGTCTAACCTAGAGACTGCTTTAGTTGTCTCACCAGCCTCATGTAGCACAACAAATATAAATAAACAGGTATTGGCAAAGCCAGTAGGTCTAGCCAAGGCAAGCGTGTGTGATTGTTATATTTTATAGCACCAACATGCGATAACAATTCAATTGGAAAAGAAAACTCACCACTGTATAAAGAAGCGGTCACATGCTTGCAATAAAAAAAGTCTTTTTTATTTTTGGATTTTTTTTAATTACTTGTGGCTGGCAAGACAGCTAAAGCTGTTGCTAAGACTACATCTAAATATTTACATAGGTACAAACTTGGGTGGGGTTTTAGGTCTGCCCTCACTGGTCTGTTCAGCTGTTATTCACAGCTTGCTCTAGCCCAACACAACGTGCAGCATTGGCTCGCTTGCAATGTGAGTCACAGCACCTTACCTGCATACATGTGCACACCTGCCTAAAAAACTGCATTTCAGTGCCAGGCTTATGAAGGAATACTTTACTTTGCCAATGATTGTTTCTTTCCATTCTATATTCTCATTTATTTTTAGTCATACTTGTGTGTAAATTATGTGTTCAAGTTACAGTAATTCAAAGTCGATAGTAACTTCTCTTTGTGTCAATAGGAATCACATTTTCCTGAGATGTGCATCAAAACTAAAAAAAGATTTCTATACCTTTTACCTGCCTTCTAAGAAGCACCTATTTTCAAATAAAATTATTTAAAAAATGTAACAAATATACAAATGTTTAAGCAACACCATGTTTTCTTTTTTTTTATTTTTATTTCTGTGATACATCTTCGCAATAAAAGCATAAAACCGTCTCAGCAGCCTTCCCAAGACTGCACATGTAGTTTCTGCCAATACTTGTTTATCAATATGCCAGTAAATGTCACCATTCACGTGCCTATGACATTGAAATCCACAGGCTACTTCTAAAAAGAGTACAATACTTCTGGATAAGGTTATGGAGGTACTGCAGGAAGTTACAGGACTAGAAGTCCAACTAGATGTGAAATGGCTCCTCGTGGGTATAATGGGGGACAAGAAATGGGCAAAATACCCTAGCAAATGGTTGTCCACTGCGGCTGGAGTGGGGATACGTAAAGTGGCCAGACTATGTGGGGCAAAAAGATCTCCAACGGTAAGAGACTGAAGGACGACTTGGATTGGTGTCAGTTGGCAGAGCGAGAAAAAGATCGGGTCCGGGGCAGCCTGCGTAAATACAAGAAGATCTGGGGGCCATGGGGTAAGTACAGGGGCTCCGCTGGGGTGAGGGGACCAGGGAGGGGAGAGGGTGCTCAATCCAGTTGTTTGTTACCCCCCTAGAGGATAGTAGACTCTCGAGAGGCAAGGGGGTAGGAGTGGTAACCAACAATGGCTAATGCTTGGCCCCCTGCGTGTGGCCAATATTGCTTTGCTACAATACTGTCTAAGAAGTGGAACTTTTTAGGACAGCCACGTGCTATATATGTCGTTTTCTCAGTGACCTATACATTTGCATTCCCTTCCTCCACTCATCCACTGAGGGGCTTTGCGCTGTTCCCCATTTGTGTGCCAGGTCTTGTTTGGCCACGACTAGTCTTTTTGGAAGGTCAACTTCTGTATGTATACCCAGCAATACGAACTTGGGGTTCAGGGGAATCTTATCTTCCAGTATGTCTTCTAATTCCGTCAGTAGAGTTGCCCAGTACTTCTGTATATGTTGACATTCCAATATCGTATGGAAATAAGTACCATTGGTCAAGTTGCATCTAAGGCAGTTAGGTGTGAAAGCCCTCCCTTTGCGATGTATTCGAGCTCTATCATAGTATATCCTATGCAAATATTTAAACTGAATCAGTCTAAGACGGAACCTCCTGGGGGGCATCAGCGCAATTTCCCAAAGGAGGTCGTCAATCTCGCCTAATTCTACCTCCCATTTCGCTCTCAATTTCACGAGAGAGTCTGGTTTGTTATTTAATATGGTTCGGCATGTCCAGGAGACTGCCTTTTCTTTTATCTCGCCCATTAAGAGTCGTCCCTCTAAAGGGGTGTATTCAGAGAAATTGTCTACATCTATATTCTGTGCCCTCCAAGCGTGTGCTAACCGCAGGTATTTGTAGTACTGTGACTGGTTGTTAGACCTGTCTGGCCTTTTGCGTAGCCCCACCTATTAATTATTTATTTTGTCCCCTTTTTGCCCCTCATACCCTTCTCATCTTTTTGTGTCCACTAGATTTTTATGGTGTTGGCCTGGGGGATAGGTGCTCTTTTGCCCTCATGGTTTTTCACCTTAGGCCTAGGTGCCTTTCCTGACAGGAATTCATTCAGATCTACAAAATGGTGGTTTCCAACTGTCCCAACTGTCACACCTGAGATCTGACCCATAGGATAGAATAGGGCTTTCCAGAACCTTCTGGCCCCTTCTGGACCCTTCTGGACCTCTGAGGGTCAGCCTATATAAGGCGGAATGCTGGGCAGCCATTTTGTGTTTTCAGAGAAGGCTAGCTGGAGTTAAGGCAAATGCATAAGGCGGGGATAGGATCATCAGAGGGTTGACCTCCCAGCGTAGGGACGCTCCTTACTGATTCACCACCCTTCTCCCCTTGTAGTTGCTGACCTGACCCTGCTGGGTAAAATCCTGGAGACCCTGGGCACCTGTTTTCATCCGGTCACAGAGGAAAGAGTGGGTGAGGGAGATTGTACTGAGTGAAGCTCCATCCACTGCCCAGTGAGAGAAAAGGGAGGACTATTCAGCCATTTCAACCGACCCCCCCCCTCTGCTGACATATCCCCGCGAGTGGGTCTGACCCAGCTTGGGATCTTCAATGTTGTAAATCTGCTCCGGGACATCAAAAGGATAGGGCCACAGAGCGACCCGATTCCCGATCCTCTCCTTACCCCTATTAATGCTGAGTTCCAGCGGGTGCTGAGGGAGATTGCCACATCTCTGCCGGGTGCCCTTTTCCCGTCATCGGCTGACCATCGGCTCTTGAGGCGGTGAGGCTTGGGGAAGCTGCCGAGCAGTGGTGTTCTGGTTCCGCTTCTGTGCAGAGAGGGGAGAGAAGCGTCTCTCCTTGGTGCAGGCGCAGCGGAAGCGTGACCGGTAGGAGTGTCCCAGAGAGGGAGCGGCCTGAAGCGCCAGCCCTGAGGTGAGAGGCGGCGTCGACATGCAGCTTCTGCGCAGGACAGGAAGAGCAGTCCTTCCGACAGCCTACGCGAGTGAGAGGTGAGGGAAGGCGCTGAGGGAGTCCGAGGTGTGTTCTTCCCGCGTGAGTTCAGCGGGAGGAGCGGCCGACCGGGAACGTGGGCGGAGACCTCCCTACCACCCGGGAGACCGGCCCTAAGATCCTTTGCGTCTGGGAGAAAGGGAGAGGACTGAACCCTCCCGTTAGCTGAGCCCCATCCTACTTTAATCCAGCAAGTGTGTGAAGTAAGTGAGGAGAGGGAGGAAAAGCAACGGGAGTTATTGGCACACAAGTTAGATTTGGCCAAAGCAGAGGAACTTCCACGAAGCTAGGTGTGGAGAACTGTGGAGGGGGAACTGTGAGAAGGAAACCTCCTGCCATTAGTGTAAGAGTTGAGAGAATTCAGGAACAGCGACTGAGTTGACTTCATTCAACCAGGCCTACAAGGAGCTGGAACTAGCAGACAGTCTGTGTTTGAGGGCAGGGAGAGAATTTCTCTGTACAGCGTATATGAAACAAGTAATGTACCTTACTTTGGGGTTCCTGAAATTATCAATGACATCTGCCCAGGAGAGAGAAAGGTCTGAGGAATAATAGTAGCGCTCTCTGTGGAATTCTGTGTTAACAGCTAATGGTTGATCTATGTTTTGCCAGGTATAACTGTTAGATATTACTAAAGCCTATTGTTAGCCCTGTTTACAGGTGAAAGGAGGAAAGGTTAAAGCTGAGAAACTGTCTGCGCTATTCTGCGCTTGTGAAGGATTTAAACCAAGTAATCATTCCTCTAAATGTGATGTCTTAAAGATTAAGCGGAACAAATGTGATTTGAAGTATTGCAAAGAAAGACGTGCTGAAGAGTACATTTAAAGAAAGAAAGAGAACTTTTATAAAACAGCTCGTATTTTTACACAAAGATTGGTGTAGCGTCATTTTTTTGTGGAATTGCTTGAAGTTACTGCTGGGTGGTATGCAACCTTCACACATGTGCCTCTATTAGTGACTGTCTTACCCTAGGCCAGGCTACCCTAGGTGACCTGACATTTCTAGGTCCAACATATTGGTGGCAGCGGTGGGATGTTGACTGTGGTTGCGACTACTCTGCAGTAACTAAGTGTAATCCACTAACCTACACCTGGCGTTTTCTCCTAGCGGCCTTCCTAATTTTTACTTTTGCTTTTTCCAAATTAATTCCTGGTGGTGGGGTGGAGGTAGCTTCAGGTTGCCCTTGTGACTCTATTCTTTTTGTGTGCGTGACCGTAAAATTGCCCTTAGCAATATGGAATTTGCACTGGAAGAACTGGACACTTATTTTGTGGCCCAGCTAAAGGATTTCTGCCAACAAATGGGGGTGTTCTTTAAGCGTGGTGCTAAGAAGGGGGAACTCCAGACCAGTTTGAGGGCTTGGGTGGAAGCACACAGAGAAGAGAAGGAGGAGGATGAGGGGACGGAAGGGGACACGGTCATAGGGGTAGAGGGATTGTTCCAACCAGAGGTGGGAAACCTACTCCCAGGACCAATGACCTACTCTAGGAGGGGCAGTAGTGTCTCCGGAGGAAGCTTGACTGAAGCGGAACTCACAGACAGGAGGGAAAAGAGGCAACTGAAATGGGAATTGGCCAGGCTAGAACAGGAGAGGGAGGACCGGAGGATGGCTCATGAGTTTAAACTGTAAGAGTTAGAACTCCAGGCCCTGCAACGGGGACCCTCTCCTACTCCGAATGGTGGCAGCGAATATAGAGAACCAACCAGGGAGACCAGACCCTACTTGCCTGAGGACATAGTTGCCAGCTATAGTCCGGGGTATGATATAGGCAAATGGTTGGCTGCCTATGAGGTCTCCTTAAGAGCCCATGGGATCCAGGAAAAGCACTGGGGGGGGTGGGTTGTATAAGTATATGCCTCCTGCTGGTCGAGACACCTTGCTAGCTTTAAAACCGGAGGAGTAGACCAACTACCCCACCATGAAGCTAGCATTGATCAGGAAGTTTGGGCCAACCCCAGAAAAGTATCGCCAAAAGTTCAGGGGGAGCCACAAGTTAAGCACCCAGAACTGGGTGGATTTCCTTGATTATGCGAGGAAGGCATTGGAGGGCTGGGTAAAGGGCAGTGAGGTGAAGGATTATGAGGGGTTGTATGATCTATTTTTGAAAGAGCATCTACTTGAGAAATGCTCTCCCAAGCTGCGCCAACACCTGGTGGACAGCAAGTTGACCAACCCCCGGAAGCTTGCAGAGGAGGCGGACATCTGGGCAAGTACCCGGGTGTCTTCAAAGGGGACTGGAGGGGATTCCCAAAAGGCCGGACAGGGCGGCCCTCAGAGGAAGGAGGGGGGAGACAAAAAGCGGGAGTTCTCTAAAGGTCCCCAAAACAATTTCCAGGGAAAGGGAACAGGTTTCACCCCTAAGGCTAACCCGCCCAGAAACCCTCATCCTGGCCAAAGCCAGCAGCCAAGGGTTGTCCATTGCTTCGAGTGTGGTGGTGTTGGACATTATAAGGGAGATGTCAGATGCCCAAAGAGACCACCCCCTCCCACCGGAGGAAAAACCCCGGGAGTAGCTAGTGTAGCGCTCGGGGAGGAGTTGCCCTTAGATAAGGGGGGTGAGTGGGCGGATGTCACCTTAGTGTCCCTGGGAGAACGAGAGATGGTTTCTAATATCCAGGTGCCCCCAAATACTGCCAAGTATGGACAATGGATCACCATCAATGGCCAGAGAGGGGAGGCTCTGAGAGATACAGGAGCCAGTATGACTATGGTGAGAAGTCAACTGGTGTCTCCAGAGCAGGTGGTTCCCAATGTACTCCACCCCGCCGCGATGGCTGACGGCAGAATGGGCTACTATCCCGTGGCTGAGGTTCCCTTTGAGTGGGAAGGGGTTGCAGGTTCACTTTGAGTTGCCGTAAGCCCTGCCGTGCCAGTTGATTGTCTGCTGGGGAATGACATGGAGCACAATGCTTGGAGAGAGGTGGAATACCGGACGCATTCAGCGATGCTGGGTACACCTGACTGTGTTACAAAATAAGGGTTAACCCAATAGCACTGGGACCTGGGTAATCAATGTTGTATATAAAGTGGTCCCAGTTGGAACAACATACTAGACACACATAACAATTGTAAACAGTACAGATATATCAAAAATCAATTTTGTAAACAGAATAGTATGAGTGATGTTCTTTAATATACATCCTCACATGCAAATCAATTGTCCGAACAATCAACAAATGGTCGACATATATATAGTCTCAGTGTCAAATAGGAGAAAGGGGACAGGTGAGGGAGGGGACCGTGGTTAGGATAGTGTGGAAGTAGAAGACAAATTATAGAAGCAATAACAGGTGGTCTTATGTACATTCAAAGTTCAGTACCACATTGACATATATACATCGTCATAAATAAATTGTACATTGGATAATCCTATCCCACAAGTATAATAACACAGCCACTAAATGTTCTGTTGTTTGGAGGGTAGGACGAGGAAGGTATGTCGACGTTTTGACCCCAAAAGGTGTAGGCTAGTTCCTGCCTTACTGCGGGGTCTTCTTCAGGACAAGTGGGGGAGGTGGGAAGGTGAAGAAGGGCACCTGAGAATTATAATTAAAAGTCTGTTAGATCGGGGATGATGCGTTGCTACTACCATGTGCATAAGCGGTCACAATACATTTACCTAAAGACCACAGCAATGTCGTGTGGTACCGTCTGTTGCGGAAGGTGGGCCAAAAGGCTCCAATGAAGAGGGAGAGCGTATGAACCTAAAGAGAAATTAGGTTCCATTTAGAAAGGTGGGCAAATCAACAGAGCGTCCCACACTAAAGTAGAGTTATATCAATACAGCGTGCTTGGTTTAAAAAGCATCCAAACATACCCAGCCGGGTTAAAAATTAGGTAGAACAAGTCATACACCTGAGGGGTGACCAACCTGTGGCTCATCCAAGTAAGACCGTCACAAAACTATACACCATTAAGGCTTTAAAGATTAATACCATCATGCTCAATCTCACTACGAATTAACAGAAAAAATGTGAGATATGTGACCTACTTCGTAAGTCACACATAGCAAATATCGGAATACATCTGCCCATGGTCAGGTGTTCAGACAGTGCAGATAACCTCTCGAGAAAGTTAAACACATATTTACCTAAAGTTCATAAGATCGACCCAGGCTTCATGGGCGTTATTTCGAGGGATGGTAGGTATCAGGCAAAACTTCAGGAGTGTTAGTCGGGCCTGTTTAAAGGTGAAGTGAAGGGGCTAATCAGATTATTGCAGAAGCGGGACAAAACATGACTCGTAGTGTGCGGGTTCAGCCGAACTTACCGCATTTAGTCGGCGCGTGTGTGCAATCAATGCATCCACGGGGGTCCTTGAGCATCCGTCTCCAAATCGCAGAACGAGGGCTCTGACTCATCGGGTTTCTTAAACCCGAACAGGGCTGACGCGTCGCGTGAGTCGCGCGCGTGTGTGCAGCACCTGGATGGCTGCATCTCATTAGACCAATCACGGATCTTCAGTAGTTCAAAGAGGAAAGACTACCAAATTGTAGTTTGTTAGGTCCGGTTCAAATTAAGTACACCGAAATGTGCAGAGTGATTATTTAATGGCAAGAAACCAATTACTGTTCTAATGTGAGTATTTCTCCTAGGTGTCAATTAACTGAAACACCAAATGATCGAATGTATACGCAGTGTTAATAATCTCCGGTTTTCATGGAGGCATATAGCACAGAGTGGGGGTCTGTTAAACCATAGCATTGATGTGTATAGAAAAATAGTTAACAGAGTTGCAATAGCATAACTAAAATAAACTGTAGTTTCTAAATCCACAGGTCAAAGAAATATTTCATTTTACACATACAGTTATATCGATTCACTTCATAGTTAAATGAGCACACAAAACATCATTGTATATTGCTAGGCCAATTCGACTTTTGATCAGATAAATCTATTTACAAAAATTGACTAGCAGCCAATTAGTGGGCAGACATATCATAGAATGTAGAAAGATTAAGAACACACAACATGTTTTTTGGAGCAGAATCAGTGTAAGCATGCAAACTGAGCATAGCTAGTATCCTGTTCATTCAACCCATTTTGTATGGTGTCCAAACGGTTTATCCATTTACTTTCTCTTAAGTCCAATATGGAAGAAAACAAGTTACTTACCTGTAACTTCAGTTATCCAGTATTGGTATCTTTCATAGATTCACATGCCTGAATCATTCCCCGTCGTCGAGGCGGGAGTCCCACGGTAAATAAAAAAGCAGTGCCAAAAGCACTTTGCAGTAGTAGGCCCTAGAAAAAGGCCTGAGGCCTATATTATAGTAGCCTATCTACCTCTGTGAGAAGTTGGCCTGATAGGTAGTGTTTCCAATTCTGGAACCACTGGTTATCAGTCCAAACAAACCCCAAAGATGTCAGGTTGTAAGTCAACCTTGTAGACAAGCTATCCTAGTGGTAGCATGGACTAAGCAGCCTTAAAGGCTTAACTTAAGAGGTCGTGTTAAGCGAGCTGTTTTACCACATACAATCCTGTAATCAAATGAAAGGACACCACACAAGTATATATTATAAAAATATATGTATTTATTACTAAATTACTCCCCAGTACTCTTTATGAGGAAAGGGGCACAAGCGTTAAATCAAAAGCACTGTTACACATATAAAGTTGCACGTTTATGGATGAGGGCGGGTGGCCACTCAGACCATATACTAAAAAAGTGGTATAAGTAACACTTATCGAACAATGGTTAGGCCTAGGGCCTAGAGATTCGCTGGGAGCAGTCAGGACTAGCAATGATGAAGTCGGGAGTAGCCCACAGGAGACGGGTGCAGCACGGAAAGTGCGGCGCGCACCAATGCACTGTCAATGGTGCGTAAAAGTCAGTTAAAGTGAATTAAAAGATACTTCCGCTGAACCTAGGAACACAAAACTTTAGACACAGACCCTAGAGGTGTGTACCAGTGTGGGAACACCGGCGTTGCAATGTTACCTCACCCACAGGCCGTGGGTGCACAGGGTCGAAGTGGCGTCGGGTTCTGTCACGCAGGTTCTTGGTGCTTGAAGCTGTTGCAGCTGCAGGCGATGTGAAGCAGAAGTGTCCGGTGGATCCAAGGGTGGATCTGAAGTGGTGAAGACCTGAAAGCAGAGGGGACAATGTTCAAAGTCACTGACCAGTGACCACCGTGGAACCAGATTGGAACCAGGCAAAGTCGGGTGCAAACAGGTGATCAGGGGTTGCTTCTCTCTGCAGCCACGTGGACACGAAGAGGTCAAGGACGTCCAGGAGTCGATCACGAGCTGTCCCTCGAAGGCTCTAGCTGATGGCGGTGTCGGCAACTCGATTGAAGCAAACAAGCCTTGGCTAACGCAAGCCACGGGGAAAGTGAAAAAGGCTTATTACTCGGACCAGCAAGGTCAGAGCGGATACTCCTTTCTACAGGAGCGAGGGCAGGTCTGGAGCAACCAGACCCACAGTGTAAATTGTAGGTTTCGTCGCCAAGATGGCCGCTGACCACGTGACAAGCGGCCGGGATGGCGAGTCGAGTGGCAAAAAGCAAAAGGGCCCCACGCAGATCGTGGAGATGCTGGAGGGCTGGTCTTTGGTGCAAATGCTGCTCGGTTGTAGGGCTTCTCAAACCCCAAAGCACAGAGTCGAGGGTGCCTCGGGTGCTGCGCAGTCAGCGTCTCAGGGGTCTTTCAAGATGGCCGCTCCCACGTCTCTCGGTGCCTCCACGGGTCCCTTCTTTGCAGGGACTGTGGATCGGGCTGTGAGAAGTCTGGGAAGCTGGGTCTTGTCAGGCTCTGCACTCGGGCTCCGGCGGGAGGCGGCGGAAAAGCAGACGTCGAGGTGCTGGGTGATGCCTGTGTTCACAGGGTGGCCCCTCCTAGGCCACAAGGGAGATGCTCTTCAGTCTTCTGTCATCAGAAAGTCGAAGTCCAGTCGTCTTCTTAGTTTAAAGTTGATTTCAGGATGATCTGAGTTGCATTGGCACTGCTCCCCCTCTTATTCCAATCTGAGGGGTGGATCTCCTGCTAGGTCCCTCCCCTATGGGTGGGACCAGGAAGGGGGGTGGTTACACCCCCTTTCCTTTGTCCAGGTCTCACTGGAGCTGGGGCTGGGCTGCCCCAGAACCGGTTTGACCGGATTATGCAAGGGGAAGCCTTGTGCTCCCCAGGCACTGTCTGGTTTCATTCAAACCTCCCTGCTACAATCCACTATCTCCTGTCTGGGGTGGTGTCACACCTCCCTGTGACAGGAAATCCTTTGTCCAGGCCTCCTCTGCTGAGTTTCGGTCAGCAGCAGGAGGTCAGACATGTGTCTGTGGCAGAAGCATCCATTTTGTGGATCTGAGGCTCTTTTAAAAATCAACCGCATTTTAGCAAAAGTAACATGTCGTCCCCTCTAGAGGGGTGGAATGCTACCCCCGTCGCCAGGACTGGCGAGGGGGTAGTATTCCAATTCGTATGACACCTTACACGACATGTTTTGATAAAGCCAAACCAAAGTTAACATATAACCGCGAGGATTATAATGCACTTAATAGTATATGGTTTGGCATTATCCCGGATCAGCTTAGGGAGTTGTTCCCGACAGCTACAGACAGGCTCAGCTCATGCCAGAGCACCATCTCACATAAAACCACGCACTCTGCCTCCAGGATTGATGAGGCCTTCCATAGGAGTGGCTTACAGGCTATATATGTGTCCAGATATAGGTTTAGATATAGGTATACTATATCTAAGCAAGGGGTGATTACACCCACTTGCCCCAGCTGAGTGATCAGCCAGTTGTGTCAATTTAGATAGCCAGCCAGGGGTGGCAAAAGATATGCTGCAGCCCCTGGTAGGCCTTGGATGCACCTATGCCCTGGGCACCTATAGTGCTCTGTACAGGGGCTGATAAGGTGACCCAAGCCAATCTAGTTATGCACCTAGGGTACATGGAATCCATTTTACAGAGAGAGCAGATAGCCTGGGGCCCTGATTAGCAGGGAACCAGGCCAACTAAGTCGAAAACCAGCTAAACACAAGGCAAAAAATCTGGGGTAACCATAGTCAGGTAGCCACCTTCCTACATAACCCCCCCCCAAACGAAAGGAGATAAGGCTATCCTTGGCCAGGTAAGCCTATATTGCCCGAGTGGCCATATAAGGAAGTACCTGCACTAGCATGGGTACCCCCTGTCTCATGGTCCACTAAGCAGTCCCTCACCCTAGGGGTATTAGAGGGTCTCCACCATAGGGAATCACTACCTTGGGTGTGTTTATGCAAAGTTAAAGGCTGGTTTGGATATGGAGTATTGAGGTGAGGCTCCACTAATTTTGGGCTCAACTTCCTCCAATTATCTTCCACCATGTGGGCCTTTCTTTCTTCAACTGAGTTGCACTGAGCTCTCAGGGTCAACCTCTGGCTACCTAAAGCTGGAGGCTGGGTCCCTCTGTTTGGCTTGCTGGAGGGACAGTTCAGGTTTGGGCCCTTTGGGTCCCAGGTTTGGCTGTGCCCAACAGAATCCATCTGTGGGAGGTCCCTAACTACTTTTAAGGGGGCTCCCTCAGGAGTTTTTAAAGTTTTCACCTTACTAGGGCTACTAGTTTTGGTGCCCCTAATCTGTTGATGGGGGTGCTTTATTTGACAGGGGGCCCTCTGGGTCTCACTGTCCTTCTTGTCCTCTGCAGCCCTGGGCTGACTAAGGCAAGGTAGAGAGGGGCAGGTTACCTGCTCCAGACTGGATCCCACCTGAGAAGGGTCCACTGCCATCAGAGGCTCTGTCAGGCCAGGCCTAACAACCTCTGGGGCAGTTCCTTCATCAGGGGTAAGATCAGTTCCCTGAGGAGGCTGATCCTGTCCTACTGTCTGGTGAGGGGGAGATTTCTCTTCCTCCTCCATGCTCTCAGTTTGGGTGGAGTGATCCATCATTTCAGGCTTCACAACACACATATCTGTTTGAGTTTGGGCTGTGGCCATCACAGCCCCACCAACCTTTTCAGGAGGAGACTCAGTTTGGGTTTCTGCTGTTATCATAACAGCTTTGCTATTCTGGTTTGGAAGAGCTTCTGGTAAAGATGGGGCAGAGAGTTGCTCAGCCCTACCAACCTTGTCAGGAAGGACATCTTGAATTGGGGCTATAGCCAGTACAGCCCCACTAACCTTTCCATTGGAATTTACCATTCTAGAATGGATTTCCTGTTCAACCTCAGCCCAGGCTGAGATTTCCAAATCATTACCCAGTAGACAGTCTACAGGCAAGTTTGGTGACACTGCCACTCTCTTTGGGCCAATGACACCTCCCCAGCTGAGACTTACTACTGCCATGGGATGATTGGTTTGGATGCCATCAATGTTTGTTACCTGGTATGTGGCACCTGGTAAAAGTTGCTTAGAGGGGACTATACAGTCAGCCACCATGGTGATGCTAGCCCCTGTGTCTCTAAAAGCTTCAACTTTCAAACCATTGATGATGGGTTCCTGTCTATATTTGCTCAAGGTATTTGGGCAAACAGAGAAGTTGGCAAACCCCAGGCCAGTCTCATAGACAAGATCATTTGGGGATGGAGACCTGGATAGGCCTGGGTCCCCTTGGGCTCCAAAAGTAAACCCACCCAGACTCCTGGGTGTGCTCCCACTTCCTGGGGGATTACTGCTGACAGTAACAGGAGGTGTTGGAGCTGGCTTTGGAGGTATGTTTTCTTTATTGCCATTCTTGGGACAACAGCTGTCTGTTTTGTAATGCCCAACCTGTTTACAGGCATGGCAATAAGGCTTTTTCTCTGTTGAAGAAGTGTCTTGGGACCCACCCCCCTTCTTGGAGTTTTGGGGCCCTGGGGAAGTGTTTTCTTTACTTTTATCCCCACCCTTATCTTGAGGCTTGGTAGACTCCTTCTTCTGGTTATTGTCCTGATTCTTAGGCCTAATCCGGGTTCTGACCCACTTATCTGCCCTCTTTCCCAATTCTTGGGGAGAGGTCAAATCTGAGTCCACCAGGTGCTGGTGTAAGAGCTGGTTCTGACAATTACTAAGGATCTGCTCCCTCATAATCAAATTATACAATCCTGTGAAGTCATGTACTTTGCTGCCATTCAGCCAACCCTCCAGAGCCTTAGTTGCACAATCAACAAAATCAGTCCAGTCCTGAGTCTGTGTCTTCTGGGTATCTCTGAACTTTAACCTGTACTGTTCAGTGGTTAAGCCAAACCCATCTATCAGAACACTCTTCAGGACTTTGTAATTGCTGGCATCCTCCTGTCTGACAGTGAGGAGCCTATCTCTCCCTTTCTCTGAAAAGGAGTACCATAAGATTGCTGCCCACTGTTCCTCAGGAACCTGCTGTACCATGCAGGCTCTCTCCAGAGCAGTCATCCATTTGTGGATGTCATCCCCTTCCTGATAGGGGGGCACAATCTTTGTCAGGTTTCTACTATCATAGGACCTGGGTTTCTCTTTAGGAACTTTGCTGCCACCAGTGGCATCTAAGCCACACAATTTTCTTTCTCTTGCTAAAGCAAGTTTAGCTTGAGCCAAGGCTACCTCTTCCCTTTCTATTTGGAGTTGGACAGCCCTCATTCTGGCCCTATGCTCTTTTCTCTGGGAGGAAGTCATCCCTCTTTGAGATTCTCTTGAGGCACTAGAAAGATGAGAGTCCCTTGATTGAGATCTCACCCTCCTGTTACCTGGGAGAATGTGGTTATGAGATCTAGAGTGGTGCTGGCCCTCTCCATTCTCATGTAGGTCCAGGTTGGCCTGGTTAAGCCTGGCAACCTGTACCTGGTTTCCCCTCTGATCCTGATCTTCAGGCTCTTCTACATCAGAGCCTTCCTCTTCCTCTTCCTCCTCCTCTTCTTCTTCTGGAAGATTCTCATTCTCAGGGGAGTGTATCCCTTCACCTGATTCTAAGGGAGCCTGACTCACCTTATCTAGGTCATCCTTTTCTAGGAGAGCTACTAGGGAAGGAATGGTAGGGCCTCTGCCCTTTTTTAGCCCCCTGGCTGTGCACAAGGCACTCAGGTCTTTGTGGCTAAGGTTGTCATATCTGGATGTTGTCCCTATAGGATCAACTATTACAGGAGCAGAGCCTGAGGCTCTACCTGTATCAGACATGACTGCTAGTGAGGTGTAAGTGATGCACTTACCTACACTAAGTGGTTTCCTACTGTACCTTGCTAGTGAGTTGTAGTCAGGGTGTGCTAATCCCTTTAATCTACAACTACTAAGTTCAGTAGAACTTAATATGCTAAGCTTTTGATTTATATGTACCTAGAGGTACTTGATGTGATCTTTCAATTTGATAAAGATTGCAATGGTAAAACAAACAGCAAGCTCAAATCCGCACCGCTGCACACCAATGTGAGAAGTTGGCCTGATAGGTAGTGTTTCCAATTCTGGAACCACTGGTTATCAGTCCAAACAAACCCCAAAGATGTCAGGTTGTAAGTCAACCTTGTAGACAAGCTATCCTAGTGGTAGCATGGACTAAGCAGCCTTAAAGGCTTAACTTAAGAGGTCGTGTTAAGCGAGCTGTTTTACCACATACAATCCTGTAATCAAATGAAAGGACACCACACAAGTATATATTATAAAAATATATGTATTTATTACTAAATTACTCCCCAGTACTCTTTATGAGGAAAGGGGCACAAGCGTTAAATCAAAAGCACTGTTACACATATAAAGTTGCACGTTTATGGATGAGGGCGGGTGGCCACTCAGACCATATACTAAAAAAGTGGTATAAGTAACACTTATCGAACAATGGTTAGGCCTAGGGCCTAGAGATTCGCTGGGAGCAGTCAGGACTAGCAATGATGAAGTCGGGAGTAGCCCACAGGAGACGGGTGCAGCACGGAAAGTGCGGCGCGCACCAATGCACTGTCAATGGTGCGTAAAAGTCAGTTAAAGTGAATTAAAAGATACTTCCGCTGAACCTAGGAACACAAAACTTTAGACACAGACCCTAGAGGTGTGTACCAGTGTGGGAACACCGGCGTTGCAATGTTACCTCACCCACAGGCCGTGGGTGCACAGGGTCGAAGTGGCGTCGGGTTCTGTCACGCAGGTTCTTGGTGCTTGAAGCTGTTGCAGCTGCAGGCGATGTGAAGCAGAAGTGTCCGGTGGATCCAAGGGTGGATCTGAAGTGGTGAAGACCTGAAAGCAGAGGGGACAATGTTCAAAGTCACTGACCAGTGACCACCGTGGAACCAGATTGGAACCAGGCAAAGTCGGGTGCAAACAGGTGATCAGGGGTTGCTTCTCTCTGCAGCCACGTGGACACGAAGAGGTCAAGGACGTCCAGGAGTCGATCACGAGCTGTCCCTCGAAGGCTCTAGCTGATGGCGGTGTCGGCAACTCGATTGAAGCAAACAAGCCTTGGCTAACGCAAGCCACGGGGAAAGTGAAAAAGGCTTATTACTCGGACCAGCAAGGTCAGAGCGGATACTCCTTTCTACAGGAGCGAGGGCAGGTCTGGAGCAACCAGACCCACAGTGTAAATTGTAGGTTTCGTCGCCAAGATGGCCGCTGACCACGTGACAAGCGGCCGGGATGGCGAGTCGAGTGGCAAAAAGCAAAAGGGCCCCACGCAGATCGTGGAGATGCTGGAGGGCTGGTCTTTGGTGCAAATGCTGCTCGGTTGTAGGGCTTCTCAAACCCCAAAGCACAGAGTCGAGGGTGCCTCGGGTGCTGCGCAGTCAGCGTCTCAGGGGTCTTTCAAGATGGCCGCTCCCACGTCTCTCGGTGCCTCCACGGGTCCCTTCTTTGCAGGGACTGTGGATCGGGCTGTGAGAAGTCTGGGAAGCTGGGTCTTGTCAGGCTCTGCACTCGGGCTCCGGCGGGAGGCGGCGGAAAAGCAGACGTCGAGGTGCTGGGTGATGCCTGTGTTCACAGGGTGGCCCCTCCTAGGCCACAAGGGAGATGCTCTTCAGTCTTCTGTCATCAGAAAGTCGAAGTCCAGTCGTCTTCTTAGTTTAAAGTTGATTTCAGGATGATCTGAGTTGCATTGGCACTGCTCCCCCTCTTATTCCAATCTGAGGGGTGGATCTCCTGCTAGGTCCCTCCCCTATGGGTGGGACCAGGAAGGGGGGTGGTTACACCCCCTTTCCTTTGTCCAGGTCTCACTGGAGCTGGGGCTGGGCTGCCCCAGAACCGGTTTGACCGGATTATGCAAGGGGAAGCCTTGTGCTCCCCAGGCACTGTCTGGTTTCATTCAAACCTCCCTGCTACAATCCACTATCTCCTGTCTGGGGTGGTGTCACACCTCCCTGTGACAGGAAATCCTTTGTCCAGGCCTCCTCTGCTGAGTTTCGGTCAGCAGCAGGAGGTCAGACATGTGTCTGTGGCAGAAGCATCCATTTTGTGGATCTGAGGCTCTTTTAAAAATCAACCGCATTTTAGCAAAAGTAACATGTCGTCCCCTCTAGAGGGGTGGAATGCTACCCCCGTCGCCAGGACTGGCGAGGGGGTAGTATTCCAATTCGTATGACACCTTACACGACATGTTTTGATAAAGCCAAACCAAAGTTAACATATAACCGCGAGGATTATAATGCACTTAATAGTATATGGTTTGGCATTATCCCGGATCAGCTTAGGGAGTTGTTCCCGACAGCTACAGACAGGCTCAGCTCATGCCAGAGCACCATCTCACATAAAACCACGCACTCTGCCTCCAGGATTGATGAGGCCTTCCATAGGAGTGGCTTACAGGCTATATATGTGTCCAGATATAGGTTTAGATATAGGTATACTATATCTAAGCAAGGGGTGATTACACCCACTTGCCCCAGCTGAGTGATCAGCCAGTTGTGTCAATTTAGATAGCCAGCCAGGGGTGGCAAAAGATATGCTGCAGCCCCTGGTAGGCCTTGGATGCACCTATGCCCTGGGCACCTATAGTGCTCTGTACAGGGGCTGATAAGGTGACCCAAGCCAATCTAGTTATGCACCTAGGGTACATGGAATCCATTTTACAGAGAGAGCAGATAGCCTGGGGCCCTGATTAGCAGGGAACCAGGCCAACTAAGTCGAAAACCAGCTAAACACAAGGCAAAAAATCTGGGGTAACCATAGTCAGGTAGCCACCTTCCTACAACCTCATTATGCTAAAAGACCCAAAGTCTTTGCTCCAACCAATCAGCTCACAGCACCCTCTAGAACCTTCCCTGCAGAGCCAGCTCTCCTCAGATTTTCATAGCACAAGTGGGAACAAGTATCCCAAACTTAGAGAACTGACTCTCCGGGGAGGAGGGTGTGTGCATGTGAATCTATGAAAGATACCAATACTGGATAACTGAAGTTACAGGTAAGTAACTTGTTTTCTTATCCAGTATTGGGGTATCTTTCATAGATTCACATGCCTGAATCAGAATAGCAAGCAGTAAGCCAGGCAAAGTCGGTTGCGGATGGTGGGAGACTTATTGCAGTGAACCCCTATGAATGTATCGTCAACAACCAACAAACGCCTAGAGATTGATCTATTAATAAAACATGTTCAAGTTCAACATTGAAATTATGCATTTTCTTTCTGGAAAGAAATCTTAAGCATCATACAAAAAATACACAACATGTTAGCATATGTCTGCATATTTAAAAACAATCTATTGAATTGCATGTACTTTATATGAAATAAGTGAACATCAGTACCTGAACATACTCCTTATGGAAACAGGTGACGTAAAACAGCTTGGCCCACTGCCGCATCCTCCTGATTTGCTGATTGCAGGCAGTAATGTCTTGTAAACGTGTGGACATTCTTCCATGTCGCAGCACGGCAAATGTTCTCAAGCGTCACTCCTGCAAACAAAGCCGCAGACGCTGCTACAGCTCTTGTGGAGTGAGATCGAACAGATCTTGTCAATGGTCGATTAGCCTTGACGTGGCAGAATTGAATAGCGGATGCGATCCATCTTGAAATTGTGGCTTTAGTGACCGCTTTCCCCAATGTAGTCTGGCCATAAGCTACAAACAGTTGATCTGATTTTCTCAAAGTCTTGGTTCTCTGAAGATAGAATTTTAAGCATCGTTTGATGTCCAAAGAATGCAATGTCTTTTCAGCCGGGGTTGACGGGTTTGGAAAGAAAACTTTCAGCTTGACAGGTTCATTTAGATGAAACTGGGAAGGCACTTTCGGTATGAACGTTGGATTCGTTCGTAAAGTGACATAGTCCTGGGAGAAATGTAAAAAGGCTCCTTTATAGTGAAAGCTTGAATTTCTCCCACTCTTCTTGCGGAAGTTAGCGCCAGTAATAAAGCAATCTTCCATGTCAAGAACTTTAGGTCGGCTCTATGGATAGGCTCGAACGGATGCTTCATCAGCTGTGATAGAACCGTGTTGAGCTCCCATTCCGGTGGTGAGGGCTTCACTGGGGGATAAGCCCGGAACAGACCCCTCATAAATTGCTTGATTAGCGATGAAGAGCAGAGTGACTGAGAGTTAGTCATCTTTCTGTACCTGGATAAGGCCGCTAAGTGGACCTTTATTGATGAAAAAGAAAGGCCAGATTGCGCTAAATGCAATAAATAGGGTAATATCTTTTCTGCCGGTGCCTCTATAGGGTGTAAAGCACTAGAAATGCACCATGCGCAAAAACGCTTCCACTTGAGACGATAAGTTTTTAATGTACTCTGGGCTCTTGCCTTCTCTAAAATGTCCCGGCATTCCTGAGGAATTTGAAGATGTTCGAATTCTAGGAAGTTAGGAGCCATGCGTGCAATTTCAGCGATTGAGGATCTGGGTGAAGTACCTGACCCTCGTTGCGTGACAGTAACCTCGGAGTTACACGCAGTTTGATCGGTGGTTCCTGTGAAAGTAGCATGAGTTCCTGAAACCAGTACTGGCGAGGCCACTTGGGAGCAATGAGGAGAAGGCGACAACTCTCCATTTTCATTTTGCGCACCACTCGTGGAATCAGAGGGATCGGAGGAAAAGCGTATGCATAGGTCCCTGACCATCGCATCGAAAGGGCATTCCCCCTTGACCCCTGTTGAGGATATCTGCTGGCGTAGTACCGGCATTTCTTGTTCTGTTGGGTCGCAAATAGGTCCAACCTGGGTTTGCCCCATCTCTGAAACACATAGTTCAACTGGCCGTTGTCCAGTTCCCACTCGTGGCAATCTGACAATGTTCTGCTCAGTTTGTCTGCCAAGGTGTTGTAGAGGCCTCTGACGTGCTCCACTTTGAGAGTTATGTTGTGAACTGTTAACCATTTCCATAACTCTTGGGCTTGTTTGGATAACGTTGCCGATCTCGTTCCTCCCTGCTTGTTGATATAAAACATGCTTGTGGTGTTGTCCGTTCTGACTAGAACCGAGGATCCCACTATCCTGGGGAGGAACGCTTGAAGAGACAGACAAATGGCTTTCAACTCTAGACTGTTGATGTGGCATTTCTTGTGTTGCTGAGACCATTTTCCCTGCACTTGCAGGTCCTGGAGATGACCACCCCAGCCCTCCATGGACGCATCCGTTGTCAGAATAAAATCCGGAGGATTCTGCAAGAATGAAAGCCCCTGTTCCAGATTGCTGATCTGAGACCACCATTGGAATGCATGCACCATCCTGTTGGTGATTGTGATGGTGTCCTCGAATGAACCTGTCGCTTGATGCCATTGACAGTTTAGCTCCTCTTGCAGTGGCCGCATCTTTAGACGCGCCAATGGAATGAGGTTGATGGCTGAAGAACACATCCCCAGAAGTGATGCAAATAGGCGAACTGAAAGTGACCTTCTTCTTGCCAGTTTTTTGGCCAACGCCTGCAGACGGATTTGTCTCTCTCGAGATAAGGATGCCTTGCATTCCACTGTGTCCAAGCAAGCTCCTAGGAACAACAGGCTTTGTTTTGGATGCATCTGAGATTTGGTTTTGTTGATTGTGAGGCCTAGCGATGCGAAGAGATTGCGGCATGCCGTAATGTCGGATCTTACTTTGGCTTCTGATGGACCTTTGACTAGCCAGTCGTCCAAATACGGGAAGACCTGCACTTTTGCTGCCCGAAGAGCTGCTGCCACAGGGGCCAGGCACTTTGTGAAAATCCTTGGGGCCGACTTGAGGCCAAATGGGAGAACTTTGAATTGATAATGGGCGCCGGCCACAGTGAAACGGAGGTACTTCCGATGGTTTGAGTGGATTGGGATGTGGAAGTATGCGTCTTCCATGTCCAAGGAAGCCATGTAATCTCCCTCGTTGAGGCAAATGAGAATGTCCGAGAGGGTGACCATTCGAAATCCCTGCTTCTTGAGATATTTGTTCAGATTGCGTAGGTCTAGGATCGGTCGCCATTCCCCTGTTTTCTTTTTTATGAGGAAAAAATGGGAATAAAAACCTGCCCCTCTCTGATGATTAGGAACTTTCTCTATTGCATTTTTGAGAAGCATAGCTTGCACCTCCTTGAACAACAAGTGAAGACGAGGGGGAGGGGGACCTCTGGGCGGAGTCGGTGGAGGTTTGGTGATGAACTCTAGGGTGTGACCATGTTGGATCAAGTCTAACACCCACCGATCTGATGTTATATTCTGCCATTGCTGTTGGAAAGCAGATATCTTCGCGCCCACGGGAAGGTAAGGGATTGGAGGTGGCGCCCAATTGCTCTCACTGTTTCTTGTGACTGTCTCGTCCTTGGTTGTTTGCGCGCCTTCTTCCTCCTTGGCGAGAGAAACCAGCCGATCCAGATTGTCTGTAAGAGGACTGATGGTTTTGGTAATAACTTCCTCTGGACGAATAACCTCGTCCTCTAGCTCCTCTGAACGATCCTCTTTTATATTGCAATGATCCTAGTGACTTTGCAGTATCTGTGTCAGTTTTAATCGTCTGGAGAGCCTCATCGACATGTTTCCCAAAGAGGGACTCTCCGTCATATGCCATGTCCAGTATTTTCAATTGAACCTCAAGACGAAATGTAGTGGCTTTTAACCACCCTTGACGTCTCAGGACAGCTGCCCCAGCCAACTGCCTGAAATTCGTATTCGCCATATCTAGAGCGCAGTCGATGGATTCTTCCGCTGCCCTCTCTCCTTCCATTAAAACTTTCCTGGCTTCTTGTCTTTTGTCCTCTGGCAACAGCTCTATGAAGCTAGCCATCTCCGACCACATTTGGCGATCGTAGCGCCCAATAATCGCTATTGAATTTGCTATCCTGATGGATGCTGCAGCCATAGTGGAAAACTTCTTCCCAATAAGGTCTAATCGTCGCCCCTCTTTATCTGGTGGAGTAGAAATAGGGGTAGCTGGGTTCTTTGACCTTTGTTGCGCCGCCTGAGAGATTACCGAATCCGGGCGTGGATGACCAATAAGGCACGCCGGACTAGAGAGCGGAGCACGATATTTCTTTTCTATTCTGGGTAACACAGCAGGCACAGATGCAGGGTTTTTCATTATTTTTATGCCTTCCTTCCAAATAAACTCAATCATGGGAATGGCTCTAGATATCTTTCTTGTTTCCTCTTTAAAGTCATGGAGAAAACACTCCGTTTGCTCCACTGTAACCGGGAGCTTAAACCTGGTTGATGCCCTCTGCATCAGGCTGTGAAAACCACCTACATCTTCAGGCGGTGAATCTGAAGGTTGTGGAGTTGGAGGGGACGGCATGGGTATAACATATTCATCCCATGGGTCTGATGAAGGTATGTTAGGCAACTCTCCATCTTCTACCTCCTCTTCTGATGACGTATCCGGAGTTTGTGGAGGCAAGACCGGTTGCGGAGTTTCCACAATTGGAGAAACCGGTGGCTGTTGCTGAGGAGGAACTACAGTATCAGATTGAGGTACTTGCGGTGGAAAACGCTGCTTGTAGTCCGCCAGCATAGCCTGTAAATCTTGTATCAAATTAGGCGGCAACTGAGTGACTTCCGGGACTCTAGGCCGTCTCTGATGTTCCAATGAATGAGGCACTATGATATCCTCCTGGTAGTAGTGTTCAGCGTATGAATCGTCTTCATCATCATCTTGGCACTTGATGACAAGCTCGGATGGGTGACGTGCCACACCAAAAGCACCCTCATCATCATCATCTTCAAAGTCTTCTTCTTCATCATCAGCATAAGTTTCTAGAAGATGAGAAGGCATAAGTGGAGATATATATGAACCCTGTTGTCTCTTATAAGACACGAGTTGAAAGTTCTTTGACGCTATTGGCGTACAAAAGGCCTGATTCCCAGTGGTAGGTCTTAGTAAAGCTGATCCCATCGATCTTGATGACCCCAGTGACCAAGGTGCATCCACTTGCTGAAAGGATGCCGTCGTCGACGGGTTTATCGTCGACGAGATCGACGACGAGGGCTTCGTCGATGATAGACTTGCAGTCGACGGGACTGTCGTCGACGGGCTCGACGTCGACGGGACAGTCGTCAATGGACTCGACGTCGATGGAGCCACCGTCGACGGGACGGTCGTCGACGGGGTAACCGAAGACGGGCTCGTCGTCGACGGGATAGACGTCGATGCTTTCTTCGTCGACCTGGCAGTCGTCGACGGCGGCGTCGACGACTTCGTCGACGGGCTCTTCTTGGATGACGAATTTTTTGATGATGATGGCGTCTTCGTCGACGAGTCGTCCACGAGAGTTCTTTTTGTCACAATACCAATTTTTGTAGACACAATCGGAGTAGTAATAGATGTAGTGGATATCATATCCATAGAAGAAGAGGTTGAAGTAGAGACAGTGGTCACTGGAGAGGAGACAGTAGAAGTCTTAGTCACGGTTTTCTTTGCCGGATCGTTGGTGGCTGAGGCTCCAGAGACAGAATGTTTGGATCTCTGTGAAGAGCCTGAAGTAGAGTGGGAGGTCTTAACATGCTTTCTCCCCTCACTTGTCTTATCCTTTTGAGACCTCGCCCTCTTGCTAGAGGTAGAGGCTCTGTCGTCATCATCCGTGGAAGAGGACTTAAGCCACAAAAGGACTCTGGCCTCCCTATCCCTTAAGGTCTTGGCAGGGAAGGTAAGGCAGATCTTACAGGTTTTTGCCTCATGCTTGGGATACAGGCAATAAATGCAGTCCTTGTGTAGGTCATCCACATGGACCCTCTTCTTCTCGCATGTTCTGCAGGGCCTGAACAAGGCCTTCTTGTCAGACATCTTGAAGCTCTTGAAGAAAAAACTGAGTCAAGACTCAGGGAGACTCCCTTCCACACGACGTGCGGTGAAAATCTGAGGAGAGCTGGCTCTGCAGGGAAGGTTCTAGAGGGTGCTGTGAGCTGATTGGTTGGAGCAAAGACTTTGGGTCTTTTAGCATAATGAGGTAGATAGGCTACTATAATATAGGCCTCAGGCCTTTTTCTAGGGCCTACTACTGCAAAGTGCTTTTGGCACTGCTTTTTTATTTACCGTGGGACTCCCGCCTCGACGACGGGGAATGATTCAGGCATGTGAATCTATGAAAGATACCCCAATACTGGATAAGTGATGTTACCACCCCTGGGCCCTAAGGACACTTTTTCCAAAACCACCCATTGTATCTCTTCAATAGTGTGGCCTGACCTTCTGTAGTGATCTACCAGTGGTGCTCCAATGACCTCACATCTGATCCTACTCTGGTGTTGGAGAATGCATGCTTTGACTTTTTGTTGTGTCTGTCCTATGTAGGCTAAGCCGCATGGACATAGGATACAGTAAATGACATTATTTGTGTTGCAGTTTGTGAAAGTCTTTAGGTCTATGGTGTGATTCTTGTAGATAAACTGTTTTGTTTGTATCCCCATGGGACAGGCTTTACAGTGTCCGCATCTATGATTGCCCGCTATAACAGGTAAGTTCCACATGGTTTGTAAGGAAGGAGGCTCAGGGGTTTCAAGTAAGGAGCAGACTACATGATCCCTAACATTCCTTGATTTCTTAAATGAGTGCATAGGTAATTGCGTTTGTCCAATTTCCTCAGATACTAGTGGCCAGTACTTATTGACAATTTTCTTTAAATTGTTACTTTGTGTGCAGAATGTAGTTACACAAATCATCCTCTCTGTTGTGTCATCGTGTTTGGGCTGTGGTTGAAGAAGTTCCTCCCTAGGGCTGTACCAGGCCCGTTTCTGTGCTCTCTTCACTAGTCTACGAGGGTATCCTCTTTCTTGCAGCCTTGTACTCAGGTCTTCTGATTCTGTGAAGTAATCTTCTTTCCTGGTGCAATTCCGCTGTATTCGGAAAAATTGGCCAACCGGTAGATTGTCTTTTAAACTCCTCGGATGATGACTATTGTAAAGTAATAGGGAGTTGCGTTCACTGGGTTTGCGGTATAATGTTGTTGCCAAATTGTTCCCAGTGCAGAAGATTGTGATATCGAGGAAATCTATTTTCTCTTTACTCCATTGCATGGTGAATTGAATGTCTCTGCTTTGCTGGTTCAGCCATTGATGGAATTGGTTCAGAGTTTGTTCGGGGCCGGTCCAGAGCATCAGGACGTCATCGATATAGCGGTACCACATCGTGACGTTATCTTTGAAAGGATTGTTTTGATTCAGCACATGTTTCCGTTCAGCAGCCTTTGCGCCGGACCTGGCCATTATTTACATGGCTGACTATGAACGGAAACATGTGCTCAATATCACAATCTTCTGCACTGGGAACAATTTGGCAACAACATTATACCGCAAACCCAGTGAACGCAACTCCCTATTACTTTACAATAGTCATCATCCGAGGAGTTTAAAAGACAATCTACCGGTTGGCCAATTTTTCCGAATATGGCAGAATTGCACCAGGAAAGAAGATTTCTTCACAAAATCAGAAGACCTGAGTACAAGGCTGCAAGAAAGAGGATATCCTCGTAGACTAGTGAAGAGAGCACAGAAACGGGCCTGGTACAGCCCTAGGGAGGAACTTCTTCAACCACAGCCCAAACACGATGACACAACAGAGAGGATGATTTGTGTAACTACATTCTGCACACAAAGTAACAATTTAAAGAAAATTGTCAATAAGTACTGGCCACTAGTATCTGAGGAAATTGGACAAACGCAATTACCTATGCACTCATTTAAGAAATCAAGGAATGTTAGGGATCATGTAGTCTGCTCCTTACTTGAAACCTCTGAGCCTCCTTCCTTACAAACCATGTGGAACTTACCTGTTATAGCGGGCAATCATAGATGCGGACACTGTAAAGCCTGTCCCATGGGGATACAAACAAAACAGTTTATCTACAAGAATCACACCATAGACCTAAAGACTTTCACAAACTGCAACACAAATAATGTCATTTACTGTATCCTATGTCCATGCGGCTTAGCCTACATAGGACAGACACAACAAAAAGTCAAAGCACGCATTCTCCAACACCAGAGTAGGATCAGATGTGAGGTCATTGGAGCACCACTGGTAGATCACTACAGAAGGTCAGGCCACACTATTGAAGAGATACAATGGGTGGTTTTGGAAAAAGTGTCCTTAGGGCCCAGGGGTGGTAACATCACTTCCATATTGGACTTAAGAGAAAGTAAATGGATAAATCGTTTGGACACCATACAAAATGGGTTGAATGAACAGGATACTAGCTATGCTCAGTTTGCATGCTTACACTGATTCTGCTCCAAAAAACATGTTGTGTGTTCTTAATCTTTCTACATTCTATGATATGTCTGCCCACTAATTGGCTGCTGGTCAATTTTTGTAAATAGATTTATCTGATCAAAAGTCGAATTGGCCTAGCAATATACAATGATGTTTTGTGTGCTCATTTAACTATGAACTGAATCGATATAACTGTATGTGTAAAATGAAATATTTCTTTGACCTGTGGATTTAGAAACTACAGTTTATTTTAGTTATGATATTGCAACTCTGTTAACTATTTTTCTATACACATCAATGCTATGGTTTAACAGACCCCCACTCTGTGCTATATGCCTCCAGGAAAACCGGAGATTATTAACACTGCGTATAAATTCGATCATTTGGTGTTTCAGTTAATTGACACCTAGGAGAAATACTCACATTAGAACAGTAATTGGTTTCTTGCCATTAAATATTCACTCTGCACATTTCGGTGTCCTTAATTTGAGCCGGACCTAACAAACTACAATTTGGTAGTCTTTCCTCTTTGAACTACTGAAGATCCGTGATTGGTCTAATGAGATGCTGCTGCACACACGCGTGCGACTCACGCGACGCGTCAGCCCTGTTCGGGTTTAAGGCCCCGATGAGTCAGAGCCCTCGTTCTGCGATTTGGAGACGGATGATCAAGGACCCCCGTGGATGCATTGATTGCACACACGCGCCGACTAAATGCGGTAAGTTCGGCTGAACCCGCACAGTACGAGTCATGTTTTGTCCCGCTTCTGCAATAATCTGATCAGCCCCTTCACTTCACCTTTAAACAGGCCCGACTAACACTCCTGAAGTTTTGCCTGATACCTACCATCCCTCGAAATAACGCCCATGAAGCCTGGGTCGATCTTATGAACTTTAGGTAAATATGTGTTTAACTTTCTCGAGAGGTTACCTGCACTGTCTGAACACCTGACCATGGGCAGATGTATTCCGATATTTGCTATGTGTGACTTACGAAGTAGGTCACATATCTCACATTTTTTCTGTTAATTCGTAGTGAGATTGAGCATGATGGTATTAATCTTTAAAGCCTTAATGGTGTATAGTTTTGTGACGGTCTTACTTGGATGAGCCACAGGTTGGTCACCCCTCATGTGTATGACTTGTTCTACCTAATTTTTAACCCGGCTGGGTATGTTTGGATGCTTTTTAAACCAAGCACGCTGTATTGATATAACTCTACTTTAGTGTGGGATGCTCTGTTTATTTGCCCACCTTTCTAAATGGAACCTAATTTCTCTTTAGGTTCATACGCTCTCCCTCTTCATTGGAGCCTTTTGGCCCACCTTCCGCAACAGACGGTACCACACGACATTGCTGTGGTCTTTAGGTAAATGTATTGTGACCGCTTTTGCACATGGTAGTAGCAACGCATCATCCCCGATCTAACAGATTTTTAATTATAATTCTCAGGTGCCTTTCTTCACCTTCCCACCTCCCCCACTTGTCCTGAAGAAGACCCTGCAGTAGGGTAGGAACTAGCCTACACCTTTTGGGGTCGAAACGTCGACATACCTTCCTCGTCCTACCCTCCAAACAACAGAACATTTAGTGGCTGTGTTATTATACTTGTGGGATAGGATTATCCAATGTACAATTTATTTATGATGATGTATATATGTCAATGTGGTACTGAACTTTGAATGTACATAAGACCACCTGTTATTGCTTCTATAATTTGTCTTCTACTTCCACACTATCCTAACCACGGTCCCCTCCCTCACCTGTCCCCTTTGACACTGAGACTATATATATGTCTACCATTTGTTGATTGTTCGGACAATTGATTTGCATGTGAGGATGTATATTAAAGAACATCACTCATACTATTCTGTTTACAAAATTGATTTTTGATATATCTGTACTGTTTACAATTGTTATGTGTGTCTAGTATGTTGTTCCAACTGGGACCACTTTATATACAACATTGATTACCCAGGTCCCAGTGCTATTGGGTTAACCCTTATTTTGTAACATTATCTGTGCAGCCGCTGCCTGCGAGGTTGTTTGTTCTAATCATCATTGTAAATACTATACTTCCTAACTGGGTCACATAATGGTAGAGAGCGAGACATTGTCATACACGGAGGATTACATCAACCAGCTCATTAAGGATAGATCTAATCAATTCCTATCATCTGATACACCCAATATCGACTATACATTAAATGACAAACTAGCTCGTTTAGAAAGACTAAAAAAGAAACTAATTAGAACACGCCTGCATGGTCACTTGTTGACCAAATACCTACAATCTAACATCATTCCGGTCGGCTTACAGGTCAAAAATGAGCCGGCCATTTTTGTAGATGTGCCCAAATTCAAGGAGGGTTTCAGTTTTGTAGCCAACAACTGCTCCCGGCACTGGATGGTGCTGGGAGTGCAAACTGCTGCACAGAACAAATTCAGACATTAACCCGGGAGATTGCTGATCTTAAATCCGAGATTGCAGGAGATGAAGCTTTGACAAATGCTAAGGAAGCACTTGAGAAACTTGCTAAAACCCTCAAGGAGTTCGAAACCAACACGCAACAGAGAAAACTTGAGAAACTTGCCAAAGATATCAGGTACTACGAAAAGAAAAACACCTATCCGTACCTCAACGAGGACTATTACAAACAAGACCAACAAGGTCGCTTTACAGGAAGGGGGCGAGGGAGTTTCCGCGGACGCAGGAACTTCACCACATTCTCGGATTCCTCGTACAGTGGCGATAGTGACAACGATCAAGGGGCCACTAACTCTGGTTATTCTTACCAGAGTAATTGGAACCAACCCCAGGGATCCTTCCACCAACCTCAGTCTTTTTTAGGAGAGGGCCAATGGCGCCCACCACGCGGAAGGGGCAATTGGCAGAGAGGCACAACCAGAGGCCAGAACTCCAACTGGGACAAGAGTCGGGGCCAACCGCCCAAACAAGTACACTTCCAACAGGAGAGCCACGGAGAAATAGCGACACGACGGAAGGTATACAGATGGTAGCCAACAGAGCCAGCCCAGTTGTAAACCTGTCCTCCTATGTCTTGAATAAACATGAGACAGAAATTCTTGCAAAAGGTTTATCCTTCGTACCCACATCCTTTCCCAATCGTTTCTCTGTGAAAATTGAACTGATGAGATTCTTCAGAAAAATCAGATTACGATATTTTTTCAGGAACAGTCCCCCCTCCAGGAACTCCTCAATTACGGGTTTGAGAGTGCCATCTACTTTTGTACCATCAATTAGCATGATGTCGAACCAGATTTTGGCATACGAGAACATGGTACTTAAAGAAGTTGACAACACACTATCAATACGAAAATATACAAAACTCAATGTCAATCATGAGGAAAGAAGAGCCCTTACAACCCTGAGAGATAACAAAGCAATCGTTATTAAACCAGCGTACAAGGGGGGAGCGATCGTGATCCAGGACGTGTCAAAATACAAGGAGGAGATTATGCGACAACTAGGAGATGGGGCGAGCTATGCAAAACTACGGAGGGATCCTACCAAAGATCTAGCGTTGGAGATCCTAGAGGTGACTTCAGCAGGCAGAGATCAAGGTTTTTTGGAGGATTTGGAGTTCAAGTACCTAAATCAAAGTAACCCGAGGCTTCCGACAATATACACTCTACCTAAAATCCACAAGAGTATGCAAGACCCCCCAGGACGCCCCATTGTCTCAGGATGTGGATCAATCCTTGAGCCCCTCTGCAAATATATCGATATCTTTTTAAAACCACTAGCGGAAGGAACCACTACTTACCTAAGGGACACCATGCAGACTATCAGTCTGATTTATGGTTTGGAATTCAACATGGAGGAGCAATTATTGGTGACATGTGACATAGTGTCACTTAATACAAGCATCCCACAGGTTGAGGCGTTGGAAGTCATGCGGGAAGCACTGGACGGACGAACAGCACCTATGCCAGTGCCAACTGAGTTTATTGTCTCACTATTAACGATCGCCATGAGGAAGAATTTCTTCATGTTCCAAGGTAATTTCTACATCCAAACCAAGGGTGTCGCCATGGGGGCTGCCTTTGCGCCGGACCTGGCCATTATTTACATGGCTGACTATGAACGGAAACATGTGCTGAATCAAAACAATCCTTTCAAAGATAACGTCACGATGTGGTACCGCTATATCGATGACGTCCTGATGCTCTGGACCGGCCCGAACAAACTCTGAACCAATTCCATCAATGGCTGAACCAGCAAAGCAGAGACATTCAATTCACCATGCAATGGAGTAAAGAGAAAATAGATTTCCTCGATATCACAATCTTCTGCACTGGGAACAATTTGGCAACAACATTATACCGCAAACCCAGTGAACGCAACTCCCTATTACTTTACAATAGTCATCATCCGAGGAGTTTAAAAGACAATCTACCGGTTGGCCAATTTTTCCGAATACGGCGGAATTGCACCAGGAAAGAAGATTTCTTCACAGAATCAGAAGACCTGAGTACAAGGCTGCAAGAAAGAGGATATCCTCGTAGACTAGTGAAGAGAGCACAGAAACGGGCCTGGTACAGCCCTAGGGAGGAACTTCTTCAACCACAGCCCAAACACGATGACACAACAGAGAGGATGATTTGTGTAACTACATTCTGCACACAAAGTAACAATTTAAAGAAAATTGTCAATAAGTACTGGCCACTAGTATCTGAGGAAATTGGACAAACGCAATTACCTATGCACTCATTTAAGAAATCAAGGAATGTTAGGGATCATGTAGTCTGCTCCTTACTTGAAACCCCTGAGCCTCCTTCCTTACAAACCATGTGGAACTTACCTGTTATAGCGGGCAATCATAGATGCGGACACTGTAAAGCCTGTCCCATGGGGATACAAACAAAACAGTTTATCTACAAGAATCACACCATAGACCTAAAGACTTTCACAAACTGCAACACAAATAATGTCATTTACTGTATCCTATGTCCATGCGGCTTAGCCTACATAGGACAGACACAACAAAAAGTCAAAGCACGCATTCTCCAACACCAGAGTAGGATCAGATGTGAGGTCATTGGAGCACCACTGGTAGATCACTACAGAAGGTCAGGCCACACTATTGAAGAGATACAATGGGTGGTTTTGGAAAAAGTGTCCTTAGGGCCCAGGGGTGGTAACATCACTTCCATGTTGGACTTAAGAGAAAGTAAATGGATAAACCGTTTGGACACCATACAAAATGGGTTGAATGAACAGGATACTAGCTATGCTCAGTTTGCATGCTTACACTGATTCTGCTCCAAAAAACATGTTGTGTGTTCTTAATCTTTCTACATTCTATGATATGTCTGCCCACTAATTGGCTGCTGGTCAATTTTTGTAAATAGATTTATCTGATCAAAAGTCGAATTGGCCTAGCAATATACAATGATGTTTTGTGTGCTCATTTAACTATGAACTGAATCGATATAACTGTATGTGTAAAATGAAATATTTCTTTGACCTGTGGATTTAGAAACTACAGTTTATTTTAGTTATGATATTGCAACTGTGTTAACTATTTTTCTATACACATCAATGCTATGGTTTAACAGACCCCCACTCTGTGCTATATGCCTCCATGAAAACCGGAGATTATTAACACTGCGTATAAATTCGATCATTTGGTGTTTCAGTTAATTGACACCTAGGAGAAATACTCACATTAGAACAGTAATTGGTTTCTTGCCATTAATTAATCACTCTGCACATTTCGGTGTCCTTAATTTGAGCCGGACCTAACAAACTACAATTTGGTATTCTTTCCTCTTTGAACTACTGAAGATCCGTGATTGGTCTAATGAGATGCAGCCATCCAGCTGCTGCACACACGCGTGCGACTCACGCGACGCGTCGTCCCTGTTCGGGTTTAAGAAACCCGATGAGTCAGAGCCCTCGTTCTGCGATTTGGCAACGGATGCTCAAGGACCCCCGTGGATGCATTGATTGCACACACGCGCCGACTAAATGCGGTAAGTTCGGCTGAACCCGCACACTACGAGTCATGTTTTGTCCCGCTTCTGCAATAATCTGATCAGCCCCTTCACTTCACCTTTAAACAGGCCCGACTAACACTCCTGAAGTTTTGCCTGATACCCACCATCCCTCGAAATAACGCCCATGAAGCCTGGGTCGATCTTATGAACTTTAGGTAAATATGTGTTTAACTTTCTCGAGAGGTTACCTGCACTGTCTGAACACCTGACCATGGGCAGATGGATTCCAATATTTGCTATGTGTGACTTACGAAGTAGGTCACATATCTCACATTTTTTCTGTTAATTCGTAGTGAGATTGAGCATGATGGTATTAATCTTTAAAGCCTTAATGGTGTATAGTTTTGTGACGGTCTTACTTGGATGAGCCACAGGTTGGTCACCCCTCATGTGTATGACTTGTTCTACCTAATTTTTAACCCGGCTGGGTATGTTTGGATGCTTTTTAAACCAAGCACGCTGTATTGATATAACTCTACTTTAGTGTGGGACGCTCTGTTTATTTGCCCACCTTTCTAAATGGAACCTAATTTCTCTTTAGGTTCATACGCTCTCCCTCTTCATTGGAGCCTTTTGGCCCACCTTCCGCAACAGACGGTACCACACGACATTGCTGTGGTCTTTAGGTAAATGTATTGTGACCGCTTTTGCACATGGTAGTAGCAATGCATCATCCCCGATCTAACAGATTTTTAATTATAATTCTCAGGTGCCTTTCTTCACCTTCCGACCTCCCCCACTTGTCCTGAAGAAGACCCCGCAGTAGGGCAGGAACTAGCCTACACCTTTTGGGGTCGAAACGTCGACATACCTTCCTCGTCCTACCCTCCAAACAACAGAACATTTAGTGGCTGTGTTATTATACTTGTGGGATAGGATTATCCAATGTACAATTTATTCATGACGATGTATATATGTCAATGTGGTACTGAACTTTGAATGTACATAAGATCACCTGTTATTGCTTCAATAATTTGTCTTCTACTTCCACACTATCCTAACCACGGTCCCCTCCCTCACCTGTCCCCTTTCTCCTATTTGACACTGAGACTATATATATGTCTACCATTTGTTGATTGTTCGGACAATTGATTTGCATGTGAGGATGTATATTAAAGAACATCACTCATACTATTCTGTTTACAAAATTGATTTTTGATATATCTGTACTGTTTACAATTGTTATGTGTGTCTAGTATGTTGTTCCAACTGGGTACACCTGACTGGGCCTGTGTAAGCACAAGGTCTGCGACTGCCCGGAGAGGGAGTTCACCTGGGTTGGAGCCTGGAACAATGGCCCAACCCGCTGCCAAAAAGGGACAGACCCGAAGGCAGGAGAAGCCTGCTTTGGCTTCCACACCCCATGTGACAGATCGGCCACCTGCGGTGGTGGACCAGGAGTCCGTGGAGGGGGAAGTAGTTTCTCTGGAGGACCTGCCCATCCCTGTTGAGTGGCATGTGGAGGGAGGGCCTACCAGAGAGGAGTTCTGTAAGGGCCAGAAGGAGTGCCCTACCCTTGAGGGACTGAGGCGACAGGCTGAAGCCCAGGCAGCAGGGGACGTTGCGGGACACTACCACATTTACTGGGAGGATGGACTCCTCTACAGTGAACCCAAGGTACCCTTACCTGGTTCATCAAGGGCCTTGGTAGTCCTGCAACGGTACCGAGCCTTTCTGCTGGAATTGGCTCATGCAATACCCTTGGCAGGACACTTAGGTCAGGACAAGACCTTTGCTCGGCTTGTCCCCCACTTCTACTGGCCTCAGATGAAAGTGGCGTCCAACACCTACTGTCGGACATGTGTATCCTGCCAGGCCAGTGGGAAAACAGGGGTGAAGCTGAAAGCTCCCCTGGAACCACTTCCTGTCGTTAGCACCCCCTTTGAAAGGGTGGGCATCGACATTGTGGGGCCATTGGATCCACCAACAACAGCTGGTCACAGGTTTATCCTGGTTCTGGTGGATCATGCCACACGGTACCCAGAGGCAATTCCTCTGAGGACTGTCACTGCAGCTGTGGTGGCTAAGGCCCTAATGGGGATCTTTACCCGAGTGGGTTTCCCCAAAGAAGTTGTGTCCGACAGGGGGACCAACTTTATGTCAGCGTACATGCGGGCAATGTGGAATGAGTGTGGAGTGACCTACCGGTTCACCACTCCCTATCACCCCCAGTCAAATGGACTGGTGGAAAGGTTCAACAAGACCTTGAAGGGCATGATCAGAAGTCTGCCTGAAAGCCTGCGGAGGAAGTGGGACGTCCTCCTACCCTGTTTGCTATTTTCTTACAGGGAAGTGCCACAGAAGGGAGTGGGCTTCAGCCCCTTTGAGCTTCTGTATAGGCACCCTGTACGCGGTCCTCTCAGCCTGGTGAAGGATGGGTGGGAGAAGTCTCCCAGGAAACCCCTCCAGGATGTGGTGAGCTATATGCTGGCCTTCAGGAGCCAAATGGCGAAGTTGTGGAAGCAAGCTTCTGACAACTTGGAGGCCAGCCAGGCAGTAATGAAGGAGTGGTATGACCACAACGCTCACCCGGTGGAGTTGGAGCCTGGCCAGAAAGTGTGGGTGATGGAGCCTGGAGAGCTTAGTGCCCTCCAGGATCGCTGGACAGGCCCCTTTGAGGTGTTAGAGAAGAAGGGTAAGGCCACATACCTGGTGGACCTTAAGACCCCTCGACAGCCCCTACGGGTGCTACATGCTAACCGACTCAAACCCCACCATGAGAGGCCCGATGTCATCTTAATGATGGTGACTGATGGGGGAGAGGAAGCGGAAAGCGAACCTTTCCCAGACTTGTTCTCGTCTCAAGAAAAGGATGGGTCAGTGGAGGAAGTGATTCTCTCCAACCCTAACTCCTGAACAGCGGGAGGACTGTCGCCAGATACTGGAGCAGTATTCTACGTTGTTCTCCCTTGTCCCGGGAAGGACTCACCTGTGCACCCATGATGTGGACATAGGGGACAGCCCACCAGTGAAGTCAAAGACCTACCGGCTGTCCGACAAGGTGAAGGCTAGCATTCATGGTGAGGTTACCAAGATGCTAGAGCTAGGAGTTATAGAACCTTCCAGCAGCCCCTGGTCTAGTCCGGTGGTTCTAGTGCCAAAAGCCGCTCCACCAGGCACCACTCCAGAACTGAGGTTCTGAGTGGATTACCGGGGACTGAACTCAGTTACAAAAACGGATGCTCATCCGATCCCTAGGGCAGATGAATTAATTGACCGGCTCGGAGCTGCCCAATATCTAAGTACCTTTGACCTCACTTCAGGGTACTGGCAGATCTCCCTGACAGAAGGAGCAAAGGAAAAGTCAGCCTTCTCCACGCCTGAGGGACACTTCCAATTTTGTGTGATGCCCTTCGGGCTCAAAAATGCCCCTGCCACTTTTCAGCGGCTGGTGAATCAGGTCCTCTCCGGAATGGAGGGTTTCTCCGCTGCTTATCTGGATGACATTGCTGTCTTCAGTAGCAGTTGGGAGGGCCATTTGCAACATTTGCAAGCAGTTCTCCAGGCCCTGAAGCAAGCTGGATTGACAATCAAGGCCAGCAAATGTCAGATTGGGCAGGGGTCGGTTGTGTACCTTGGACACTTGGTGGGTAGGGGAACAGTGCAGCCCCTTCAGGCAAAGATTGAGGCAATCATGGCCTGGGAACCCCCCAAGACCCAGACTGAGATCCGAGCTTTCCTGGGCCTCACAGGCTACTACTGTCGCTTTTTGAAGGGGTATGGCACTATTGTAGCGCCCCTCACAGAGCTTACCTCAAAGAAACAACCTTGACGGGTAGTTTGGACGGAGGCTTGTCAGCAAGCCTTTGAAAAGTTGAAGCAGGCAATGTGTGCAGCACCGGTCCTAAGGGCCCCAGACTTCTCCAAGGAGTTCATTGTCCAGACAGATGCATCAGAACATGGCATTGGGGCAGTGTTATCGCAACTGAATGAAGAGGGCCTGGATCAGCCTGTAGTTTTCCTATCCAGGAGACTGCTTCCCCGGGAACAGAAGTGGAGTGCAATTGAGAGGGAAGCTTTCGCGGTGGTGTGGGCTCTGAAGAAGCTGCGGCCATACCTGTTTGGCTCGCACTTCCTGGTTCAGACTGACCACCGACCCCTTCGTTGGCTGATGCAGATGAAGGGGGAGAATCCCAAGTTGCTGAGATGGTCCATCTCCCTACAGGGAATGGACTTCCGGGTGGAACACCGGCCTGGAGTGGACCACGCCAATGCAGACGGTCTCTCTAGGTATTTCCGCCAGTGATGAGGACTCCAAGGGGTTGGGTAGCTCTCCCCACTTTCAGCTGGGGGAGACGCGTGTTAGACCTGTCTGGCCTTTTGCGTAGCCCCACCTATTAATTATTTATTTTGTCCCCTTTTTGCCCCTCATACCCTTCTCATCTTTTTGTGTCCACTAGATTGTGTCCACTAGATTTTTATGGTGTTGGCCTGGGGGATAGGTGCTCTTTTGCCCTCATGGTTTTTCACCTTAGGCCTAGGTGCCTTTCCTGACAGGAATTCATTCAGATCTACAAAATGGTGGTTTCCAACTGTCCCAACTGTCACTCCTGAGATCTGACCAATAGGATAGAATAGGGCTTTCCAGAACCTTCTGGCCCCTTCTGGACCTCTGAGGGTCCGCCTATATAAGGCGGAATGCTAGGCAGCCATTTTGTCTTTTCAGAGAAGGCTAGCTGGAGTTAAGGCTGTAGCATAAGGCGGGGGTAGGATCATCAGAGGGTTGACCTCCCAGCATAGGGACGCTCCTTACTGATTCACCACCCTTCTACCCTTGTAGTTGCTGACCTGACCCTGCTGGGGAAAATCCTGGAGACCCTGGGCACCTGTTTTCATCCGGTCACAGAGGAAAGAGTGGGTGAGGGAGATTGTACTGAGTGAAGCTCCATCCACTGCCCAGTGAGAGAAAAGGGAGGACTATTCAGCCATTTCAACCGACCCCCCCCCCCCCCTCTGCTGACATATCCCCGCGATTGGGTCTGACCCAGCTTGGGATCTTCAATGTTGTAAATCTGCTTCGGGACATCAAAAGGATAGGGCCACAGAGCGACCCGATTCCCGATCCTCTCCTTACCCCTATTAATGCTGAGTTCCAGCGGGTGCTGAGGGAGATTGCCACATCTCTGCCGGGTGCCCTTTTCCCGTCATCGGCTGACCATCGGCTCTTGAGGCGGTGAGGCTTGGGGAAGCTGCCGAGCAGTGGTGTTCTGGTTCCGCTTCTGCGCAGAGAGGGGAGAGAAGCGTCTCTCCTTGGTGCAGGCGCAGCAGAGGCGTGACCGGTAGGAGTGTCCCAGAGAGGGAGCGGCCAGAAGCACCAGCCCTGAGGTGAGAGGTGGCGTCGACGTGCAGCTTCTGCGCAGGACAGGAAGAGCAGTGCTTCCGACAGCCTACGCGAGTGAGAGGTGAGGGAAGGCGCTGAGGGAGTCCGAGGTGTGTTCTTCCCGCGTGAGTTCAGCGGGAGAAGCGGCCGACCGGGGAACGTGGGCGGAGACCTCCCTACCACCCGGGAGACCGGCCCTAAGATCCTTTGCGTCTGGGAGAAAGGGAGAGGACTGAACCCTCCCGTTAGCTGAGCCCCATCCTGCTTGAATCCAGCAAGTGTGTGAAGTAAGTGAGGAGAGGGAGGAAAAGCAACGGGAGTTATTGGCACACAAGTTAGATTTGGCCAAAGCAGAGGAACTTCCACGAAGCTAGGTGTGGAGAACTGTGGAGGGGGAACTGTGAGAAGGAAACCTCCTGCCATTAGTGTAAGAGTTGAGAGAATTCAGGAACAGCGACTGAGTTGACTTCATTCAACCAGGCCTACAAGGAGCTGGAACGGGCAGACAGTCTGTGTTTGAGGGCAGAGAGAGAAATTCTCTGTACAGCGTATATGAAACAAGTAATGTACCTTACTTTGGGGTTCCTGAAAGGATCAATGACATCTGCCCAGGAGAGAGAAAGGTCTGAGGAATAATAGTAGCGCTCTCTGTGGAATTCTGTGTTAACAGCTAATGGTTGATCTATGTTTTGCCAGGTATAACTGCTAGATATTACTAAAGCCTATTGTTAGCCCTGTTTACAGGTGAAAGGAGGAAAGGTTAAAGCTGAGAAACTGTCTGCGCTATTCTGAGCTTGTGAAGGATTTAAACCAAGTAATCATTCCTCTAAATGTGATGTCTTAAAGATTAAGCGGAACAAATGTGATTTGAAGTATTGCAAAGAAAGACGTGCTGAAGAGTACATTTAAAGAAAGAAAGAGAACTTTTATAAAACAGCTCGTATTTTTACACAAAGATTGGTGTAGCGTCATTTTTTTGTGCAATTGCTTGAAGTTACTGCTGGGTGGTATGCAACCTTCACACATGTGCCTCTATTAGTGACTGTCTTACCCTAGGCCAGGCTACCCTAGGTGACCTGACATTTCTAGGTCCAACACTGGTGCATATTGTATTCTGTCTGGAGGAAGGAAAAGGCCACAAGCTCGGTAGATCCCTAACAGGTCCCATTTCCCAAATCCAGTCAGTTTTGTAAATTCTTTAAGTCACACTCACACCCAAAAAGGAGTTTCCTTTGTGACTCGATTATCCCACTTCATTTTGGACCAGTGCGAATGTTTATATCTGTCTATGGTAGGGCGATGTAATGTCCTGAAGATGTTGGTCCTGCCCAAAATACTGTACTTTCGGAGAACTGTCCCACTTGAGATTTCTCGGGCTAATCTTGCTTTGTTACAATCTTTGTGCGCTAGATTTGTGTGGGCACAGGGTAAATTGCGGAGAGCTATGCGATTTATGATTTTGCAGCGCGAACAAGGTGGTTGGGCTGTCGCTGATTTTACTTTATATTATTTTGTATGCATTTTAACCCCTTCGATGCTTGTGACAAGGTCAATTCGTCATGGGTGTTTCCTGCGCTGTGCGTTTGACGAGTTGACCTTGTCACATAACAAGGGATTTTTAAAATTGCAGCACAGCACGGGAATGTGCTGTAGCAATGATGCGGTTAAAGGACATGAACATCTTATTAACAGGGATAGAACCGTGTAGTGTAGCTGAAGCTCCCTCCATATACCAAATGTTGCTTGGCTGTGATGCTAAAAACCGCTTATTTATTAATGTGGATATGAACTACTATAAGAGAGCGCGGTTTAAGGTTTTGATGGCGGCCTATAAGGTGTGGAGGGCAGTAAAAAAATACTAACGTTTTGGAAAGATATCTGGGTATACCCCTCTAACTGTTTCACTGCTTCTTCCATCAATATTTTGGGACTGAACTGGCGAACTAAAGGGGTTCATAAAATAGGAGTTCTATATATTAACAGGGATCTGATGTCTTTTGAAATGTTAGTGGAGAAAATTTAAATTCGACGCTCCGATTTTTTCAAATATCTGCAAGTTCGTGATTATCTGCTTAAACATCGCTGGAATATTGAACAAAACCCTGTTATTGAAGCTGTGGGGAAGAAAGCTCGCATTGGTCTTTTGACTTCTCTACTGTTAAAACACTAAGGGCAATGATTTAGAGACTCATAATCTAAAATGGGATAGCCGGCTTGGGCGCGTTGGCACTCGGATCGAAACTTCCATCGACATGGCAGGGAGATTATTCATGGCAGCTAATCTACGTGCACAACATTACAAGACCATTTTTAATTTATATTACACTCCTGCAAAACTGTTTAAATGGGGGTGTCTAATGACAGGAAATGTTTTCGTTATGGGTCAGATGAGGCTGATATAGTACATATTTTTTACTCATGCACGCATTTAAATGATTTCTTTGGGCACATTGAGACATTTTTGGCGGAGATATTGGGTGGGACAGTGCAACTCTCTAATGCTCATGTATTATTGGGGATAGATGAGGGAACGGAGAGGCATCAAGTGATATATAAATATCGGTACCTGATATTCATGGCAACCGCAGTAATAAGATTATGTATTGCCTCAATGTGGCTACAGAAGGAAGCACCATCTTTTGAATTGTGGAGGGCCAGATTTCTAGCATCCTTTAATATTGAATATTGTTTATATGCTCTGAAAGGCAAACGGAAAAAGAAACTAGGTCGTGAAATCTGGGGTCCAGTGGTCACTTATATGGGTGAATAAACTCTGTCTTTTTTTTCATTTTTGTTTTCATTTAGGTTGAGTATTAACTAGGAAATTATGTATTTTGTACCGCTGGCTGATGTATTCTAATCTGATATATATATATTTTTTCTCTTTGTACGATCATGGATTAAAAATAAAATCAATTAAAAAAAAAGATTATCCCACTTCATTTGTCTTTCCACTTTCTTCCATGCAGCGACCACCACTCATGTGGCCATAAAAAGTTGTGCAGTTCTCTTCCCACCGTAGAGGTAGTGTATGTGTGGGCCCCTTTTAAATTGCGTTCGTTCCAGTGTGTATGTGGTTTGGTCTGCCAGCATATGTTCCCAGTCGTTTACCACAATCAAGTGAGCTGCCCAGTAATATGCTTTAACGTCTGGTAGGGATATGCCTCCATTTGATTGCGTTGTAGTGTTGAAAGTGTTACACTGGGGGCCTCCCGTCTCATAGGAACTCCTCAGTGTGTCATCAATTTTAATGAATGCCTCGTCTGGTACCGGTTGATATGTGTTTTGAAGGATATATAGGAATTTTGGGAGTACTATCATGTTATAGAGCCCCGCCCTGCCCAGCAATGTTAATGGCAAAGATTTCCATCTTTCTACATCAGTGCTAAAGTCTTTGAGTACTTTATAAAGGTTACAATTTAGAGCTTCTGCTTTATCCGTGGTGGCATAAATTCCCAGATAGTTTATTCCATTGGGTGCTATCTGAAATTGACTAATGTGTCCGTATGACCTTCCCCCTGACCCACTTGATATAGGCAAGATTTCTCCCAATTAATTTTATACCCTGCATGTGTCCTGTATCCTTTGAAACTATCCAAAATGTTCGGGAGCGTTTCTTTGGGATTTGTTACATACAGAAGGATGTTGTCAGGATATAAGGCTATGCGCTCTTCGCACAGAAAGCCGTTATATTTGGACGTGTCCGGATGACACATGCAAGAGGCTCCAACACCAAAGCGAAGAGGAGTGGGGACAGAGGGCATCCCTGACATGTGGATGTATGACATTGTTCTGCATTCTGTCCATCAATTGTTCTTTTTGTACTTTCTAGAAGTAGCATGTCTAAGCTATTAATGACTAATCCATCTTTACCACAAGGGAGGATCTGTCATTGTGAATCCAATGATAGTAAACAACATGAGGCTGCTCCACTGTAAGCCACCACTTCTGCTTCAAGTGATCTCAGCCATTTTTCCATGTTAACCTCATAGATAGTGAAAACAAACATGGGCAGAGAACACACATGTGTACCTGCTCTGCCTCTCACCTATCACTTGCTCTACTCCCCAGGGGTCACCGTAGGTGTGCTCTATTGTTAGTGAAAAGCAGCCTCAGCATTGGCCAATGATTTATAAAAACCAACCTGAGCATAAGTGCAAGTCTGCACACACAGGCCTGCAATGGCAGGCTTAAGACATGCTTGAAACACCACCTGTTGTAAGCTAAAACTGTAATGAAAAAGTAATTCAGCAATTTGCCTATGTTGACCCATGGGAAAAGCAGACCTTCTAGGTAGGGAAATCACACATGGGGAACACACATGTGCATCTGCCCTGCCTTCCCTTACCACTTGGCCCCACCCCTTAGGGCTTACCGTAAAGGTGTCCTAGTGGTAGTGAACTGCCCAATCAGCATTAGCTAATTGTTAAGAAATGCCAACATGAGCATGAGTGCAACTGCACACACATGGGCCTACAATGGCAGGCTTGAAACAGTTTGAAAGCTATTCTTGTGGGTGGCACAATCAGTGATACAGCCCACTAGTAGCCAGTGCAGTACCTGTCCTGGGCATGTGGTATACCGCTTTACAGGGTATTCACAGGTACAGCACCTAAACCAATCAGCATATGTAGGAAGGTTGCATGCGCTTTCACACTGTCTTACAGTGGGAAAGTGCCCAGAGTTCTAAGGCCACGAAAAGAGAATCAGCAAAAACCAAGAGGAAAAAAGCAAAACACTTTAGGGAAAATCCTCTAAGAAGGGCCATGTCCAACAACCAGAAACAAAGAAAGGGCTGCTATCATTTCAAGAGGAAAATGCAGAAGACAGTGAACACAGACAAGATGAAAGGACAGATGAAGCAACAAAGAGGGTGGAGCCGGTAGACGTGGAGGATTCAAAGAGCTCTCAGGAGACAGAAAGGGGGAGAGAGGAAGATAAAGAAAGGCAGATTGATGGCCGAGATGCCGCCCAATAGTGGAGACTGAGTGGAGAAGATAGAGTGTGAGAGAGAGGAGGCGGAAGAAACTTTTCACAGCGATTATCGACCGAGAGGTCCTTGGTCCAACCACATTCCAGAATGAGCAAGGCTAGTGCAGGTGCGTTCTCTGGTACAGGGGTGGAAGGTGGATATTGAGAAAACCAGAAAATAAAAGAAAACAAAACCATTATAAGGAACATATAAGCCTCTGTACCAAGCAGAGGAAAGTGCAAAAGAGAATATTTGCTTCTTTTTATTTGTTTTTGTTCTTCATGTTGAAGGTCCTGTACTTGATTATTTCCTATACCTAGATTTTGAGTTCAAAGGTAATGATGTGCCAAATATAATTCCTGTCAAACAGAAAAAGCTCGAATCTAGATTGCATGATAGAATCAATTCCTCAGACAGAAAGCAGGGCGTCAAGACATTCGCAAAAGAGAATAGGAAGAGAAGTAAAGAACCAGAAATAAACAACAGGGGTACAAGGTTTAGAGCAAAAAAAAGCTTTAAAGGAAAGAAGTAGGGAAGAAAGGAGAAAATTACATATATAAGGTAGAACAAGACATATACCTGTGCTTCTCTACTTCCAAGGGCTCTGATCAGGGAACGCCATCTGTTAACAGAGAAAGAAAGAGCAGGGAGAAACCTTACAATCCACAGTGAAAACCAGGATGTTTTCACTTTACCGGGACTCCCCAAACATCTTAAAGGGAAATAATACTGGTTCGTTAATATATGAAAGTGTGAGATCCCAGGCAAACTAAATAAATCAAATACGGTATCTGCTATATTGAGTCATCATTTACTAATGAACGGTTACAAGACGACAGTTTGACAAACTAGTCTTTGGTGACCCCAGACAAGCTGGCACCTCTGGGAGTAGAAACCTCCAGACTTCTCCGACTTCAAAGTGGGCACAGGGAATAAGTACTGGACCCTCAGACCCAACTGTTCAGTACACCTCTAGATCTGCGAAGGACTCAAAACTGTTGGCCTGCTCTGCAAGACGGTCTGCTTCTGTGCTGCCCTGCTGGTCTGCTGCCTGAGTAAAAAGACTGGACCTGTATCTTTAACCCCGGAACACCAAAGTGACAGCAAGAGCTAGTTAACCGGCCTCCTGATCAGCCTCAGGCACAGAAAAAGATCCAACCACGACTGTCTGTTGTGAGTCCAAACCTCCAAGTGGTGCCACCATAAAGGGTAAGAGGGGATGAGTTGAGTGGTATAAGTTAAAGGAAAAGAAAGCGAGAATAGCTCCACCCCTTAATAAAAAAGTAGATTTTGGAGTTTGCAATAAAATTTCCTAAAAATACACCAGAGACTAGTGTCAAAATATTGACTCCAACATGAATTACTTTGAGTAAAATCACCTGTGATTAATCTCAAAGTGATTGCTCGACCCAGACATAACACATGGATCATTAAAAGCGATGACTTTCATATTAATAGGATTTAAAAAAATCAGATTGGTGAGAACAGGAGGGCCACAGTTGTCCTGCACAATTTCCTCTGGGTAGGATGTAATGGAAGGTGCACCGGCAGAAAACGTGGCTGAGCGGTAATGGAGCTTTCATCCTTTTTGACAAGAGGTCCTTATATAACCTTTTTTTAAATCTTGAAATGTTTTCTATGTATTAGGAGTGATGTGCACGTTTGACAGGCCATAGGATGGAAAAATCATCAAAGTCAAGGGCCTGATTCCTTGTGTGTCAGTCAGGGAGGAGGAAGACATTTTGCCTGACACCCTGCTGCACTGAACACAGCCATTTTTAGGGATCACCGCTGGCACAGTAGGGCGCTGAAAGTCTGGCGCACAGACGCTGTCTTTTGTCTGTGCACCAATTTTTTTTGTTTTTCACAAACAAACCCTCAAAGTTGTAGTTTGCTCGTGAAAACCACAAAACTAATGCCCCCAACACCCTGGGATCTTTCTCAAAGGGTGTGGGTGTGATTTTGTGGGCTGTCTGCTGCTGTTATTCCACTTTAGTACGTTTTCGGATGGCAGAGCCAGCAGAAGTACCACAATCAGAAAATTGAGATCTGTCTGACTCATAGAGCCTCATTATGATGACCTATGGTTGGACCGCCGACCACAGTTACAGCAGTCAGGAGACCGACGACAACCATGTGGGCGGTCCAACAGCCCTATTACTCGGACGTCGCAAAGTGCACTTTAACACTGCGGCTTGTGCTGCCACGCAGGAAAAGGGCTGCAGTACAAATTGCAATGTTGAAGAGCACTTCCTGCACATCCATGCATTGTGTGCCAGGGATCATGTGGTGCATGGCAGACGGTGCATGGATGTAATTGGGGGCACTACATTTGCCCGCAGGTGGCCCTCAGGGGCTGGAGGCCCTGTTTTGGGCCCCAAAATCAGTTTCTGACAGCCTTTTCATGGAGGTCCGACCGCCATGAAACGGCTGTGGGAAAGGGACATCATAATTCCAACTGCGCCATTCAAGGGATATGATTATGATCTTAGATCCTGTCGAAGGTGGCGGTCTGTCTCTTGATAGCTGACGGTCTGACCACTTGCATCATAATGCAGCGGTGCGACCAACGATCTGTCGGCCCGCCACCAACGTCCTGTCGGCGACGGTCCCAATGCTATCGTAATGTCCCCCATAATAGTGTTTAGCAGACAGAAGACTATGTCATGTTTGTTGTGGAATACCTTGTCCCCCAAACTTTAAATGGGACCCAAGTGTCTAGCATTACACTCAATCTCCTAGAGCTCAGACCTACCTGTTGGTGCATTCAACGCTTTTGTACATTGAAGGTAAATTAAAGTAAAGCAGGATCCGGCAGAATGCTAGTCAGATCAGCAGAGCCCGTCGAGTGAAAAGTGGCATGGAAAGTCTAACTTTCTGTCTCAGAGGGAAGCGGATCTAGAGGTTGTGCAATTTAACATACTAAGGAGGGGTTAAATGTAAGTCCAGGGGTCTGCCAAGTTTTCCTGGGAAGGCAGAGGGGCCGCCTCCCCCACCAGGGCCAAAGCCGGCCTAGAAAATGTAAAGTTTTCTCCCTAACTTACAACCTCCTGAAGGGATCTTAACTTTATGGTAAGATCCACTCCGGGGGAAGACATCGGGACATCAGGTCCGCTGTGTCAATTAATTGTGAGTGACCCGTTGGCACAAACATTTTTATTGACGATAGACACTCAAAGTGGGGACCTTTCTATGAAAAATACTAGACCTGGGCGGTGAACTTTGCTCAATTTGTGGAGTTTTTCATGCTCCGTATAGCTCGCAGAGTTCCGAAATGGAGCTTTTTCCTCACTCGTGCTCGCCAACGATAAGTTGGTGAGTGCGAGCGAGGAAAATCTAATGCTAGACCGCTTCCCGGCGAGATTTATCAACGCAGGCGGTCACGGATGGTTGCTGCCATTCATGGTAAGAAACTTTCCGTTCACGTTGAGGAAGCTGCCGCTCGAGTAGAACTTCTTCTCGAGCGGCAGAAAGAAGCAGTTCCGTCTTGCGCCTGATGCCGTTCATGCTGATTTTACCACACGGGACAAACACCCTATGCTAAAAATTAGTGCATAGCTTGGCGGAGTTTTTTGTCACTTCTCGAAGTTCTACGTAGCGGAACTCAGCGTACTAAGGCCAGGCCTAGAAAATACTAAACTGAAATCCACAAGGGCTGGCGGTTTGCTCCCATCACATTAGGGACAACTGTAGCCTTTTTTTGTAGCAGTTCTGAAGAGAATCCTGGCGGGGTTGGGTCTGCACCCTGGTTTTACAGACCGCGGATCACAGCAGCTCTGTTGACTGGAAATGACACTGCCATGGGGTCTGAACGAGCAAACACAACAGGTGATGGACCGAATGTGGATCAATGTCACACACTCAACCCAGTCCAAAGATCTGGGCCCAAATCCATCGTTTTTTTGCACTCCACACTACCCTGGGTTAGACAATGGCGATATGCAAATCAGCTCTGACCCTGTGCCCCATGGGAACAGTCCAGTCCGAACTACAAAAGTCATGTCCTTCCCAGAACGGAATCAAGCATCCGAGGATGAACGAGGCAGGAGGACCAAGAGGGGAGCGATGGGACATCCGCTAACTTTTGGCCGATGTTCCACAGGGGGTGAGTGCCTGAAAAGTTTCAGCGCTCCGCCCATCATCTCCTTGTGTTTGCTTTGATGTTCCAGACCCACCATCCTCTGTACTCTAAAAGAGCCCGGGTTGAGTTATCCATGTCTATAAGAGGAGACAGAATGCAGGGGTCGCCCCATCCCCTCCTGGCCCACTTCTGACCAGAGATCTATTCGCAGGCCCCTACTGATGATTAACAAGCTGCGCTAATGGCCATTTTTAGCCCTTCGGAGCCCTGGAGGACAGATCTCCAAGGAAACCAGCTGGGAGGATATAAAACTGTGCAGGGAGCATCGGGGAAGTGCACCACTGGAGAGGCACTCAGTCACTACAAGCATTTTAATGCAAGGTTAATTTTTGTTTAGTGGCAGGGCAACTCCTCTTAAAGCTGCAGAGGAGGCGCGACCTTCAGAGCTGGAGAGAGAGGGAGGGGGAGACGTCTCTTTCAGGAGCCGAGTGCTCGCAGACTATCTGCGGAGAGGGGGGGGGGGGATATTAATGGGAGACAAAGGCTGGAACCGAAGATCGATGGAGCGAGGGGGGCGGCGGCGACGGAGGGCCTGGTATCTGCTGATCACGAGCATCCAAAGAAATCAGACGCACAATGGGACGTCCTGACGCGCTATTCAAATTATCGCCCGCATCGCGCGCTGAGTAATTAATATCGGACGCCGCATCGATCCGCTGGCCAGGAAAACCACACAGGCATTTTCCCACCAGGCCTTGTATTTCCTCGACGAGAGCTCCCTGTGTTCAGTGGACTGGGGGTCTCTACCTACCCCTGATAATGGGGGGACAAGAAACCCCAGTCCTGTCTTGAGCCCATATCACACTGCTTGCCTACCCCTTCTGTGGCCTCAGAACCACTGTAACAATGCAGGGGTGATGAAGTGGCATTTTCTAAGCTACAACGAGTTTGTCACTCTCCCCCACATAATTGATTATTGTCTGCTGACTAATTTGCTGATTTTAACTTAAAAAAGAATTGCTTCTAGCTTTTAAGGATCAAAAGTTATTAAAATTGCTGCAGCACGGAGTTCAACTTCTGCAGTTGTTTGCTGTTATGATGAATTAAAAGAGGTGATTGCGTTGCCCAGATAGTGCAAACAATATGTGTCTGACTAGATGTAGGTCACCGCCACATAATCCCTTAAGGGCGCATTCCTTTCCTCCTTCGGGATTATGATGGCACTTTCCGACAGTTCCATGTGGCTCTTTCAGACATGGAACTGCTGTCGGGAAATGTCTTTGAAGGCCCCTAGCAGGGCCCCGTCTCCCCCTGGCCCTCCGGTTGAGGCCCTGGTGCCTGCCACATGGTGCAGGGATGTGTAAAGACTCCCATTTCTCAATGGGAACTTGTGCTGCGGGCGGTTTCCACCCGCAGCACAAGCTCCCATTGAGAAATGGGAGTTTGCAACCGCACATGGTACCGCCGCATCGTGGTAAGGTGATAAGATGGTGCCGGACGGACGAAAGTCCGCCTGACATCGTAATAGGCCCCTAGGTCTAGATGGGCATGGGAAGAAACAAAAACCTTAAATATTTAACACCTTGCATGCTCATGTCGCGCTGAGCTCGTCATGAGGCACGGTGCTCGGGTGCTCATGACGAGCTCAGCTCGTCATGGGCCGTAGAACGCTCAGGTGCGGGGAGAATTCCCCCGCTGTGCTGAGCGTTCCATGGCAGCCAATGCACCTGTGACGAGCTGAGCTCATCATGAGCACAGGAGCACTGTAGCTCGTGACGAGCTCAGCTCGTCATGAGCATGCGAGCGCTGTGCGCGCCCCCCCAGCAAAGTGGGGGGAATTACCCCTGCAGCGAAGGGGTTAAACGTAACGCAAACAGAGAGGCTAGAATGACTTCTTATTTGTCCTGATTTGTTTTTATTGCATTTTTAACACAAAAAGAGGTTACTGTGACAGACACGGTTCTGAAAAGTGAAGCTATAGCAACAGGACACTCACACATTAGAAAAATCACAAATAAGTTCCATCTCTTTGAAGGTCACATGTCTTGACCCTGACGTACCAACTGGCTGGTGATAAATTGAGAAAACGTGTATGTGTGCATGCATATCTCTTTCTCTCTCTCTCTCTCCGTCTCTGAATGAATGAATGATTACATGCTTGTATAGCGCATAGCTACCCGAAGGCATCCCAGCGCTTTCAGACCCAACAAGTATTCAGCCCTTCAACAGAACAGAAAGGTCTTCAACCGTTTCCTGAACGTTTCTCTCTCTCTCTATCTATATATATCTATATATATATATATATATCTATATATATATATATATATATATATATATATATATATATATATATATATAGATATATATATATATATATTTATTTATTTATTTATTTATATATCATCCCGTACATGGCTGTTCTTTAATTGCAAGAGATGCAGCATAATTGATGCGCACTTCCTTCAAGTCTACTGCACAACTGTGGTTTCCACTGCTGCATAATTGCAGAGGCTCTGGGTATGAATCAAGGCGGTCTGCAGCATTCTCCAGAGGTTCTGCCCTCTTCATCTGTCTCCTTTCCAAGACATCACTTAGGATATTGTTTGAAACCCCAGTTTAAAAAAATGTCGAGGGGGTTCAAGAACAGGAACCAGCTTTCAAGGAACTGGAGGGAAGTGGGTCTGTCTCTGAACTCTTCAATTGGCGCCGGTCCCACAGCAAGCATCTCGCAGGCAGCAGGTAACGTCATCCTCTGTAAGCAGATGAAAGGCAAAGGCTCCCCGGCTGCCTCCTACCTTGAGAATTACATCTCAACCACAGGCTGCAAGAGGGGGGGGAGTGCTCGCTGTCAGATGTGAGCTGTGTCTGGAAGGAGATGCCATGAAGCAGAGGTGAGGAGGTGCCCTTAACAGAGGCAGTAATATAGGGGATGGTCTCTGTACCCCCAGAGTGCACATGAACTGGTTTAAGCTTCTGCCCCTCTCGCCTCTGGAAACAAAACACACCTAGACTGGATGTAATCTCTCCCCTTGCACCTCAGGTTTCAAGACGCTGCTGGGTTAACCCTCAATCCTTTGTCCCTCTGTCATCCAGTGGTGTAACATAAGCCCCCCCCCCGATGCTGGGGACTGAGCTTCAGAGGCCCCCTCAGCAAAAGTGGTAGGTGGTGGGCCCAGGAGGCCCCAGCCCATGTTTTGTTACCCCACTGTGGTCATCAAGAAACATCTGGCCTTAACTTACCTCGCTTCCTCACCCTCTGGCTACAAGACACAAGTCCTAGAGTAATCACTGCCCCTCACACCTCTGGCTTCAGAACACACTTGGTCTGGTCCACATCTCTGCCCCTCACACTTCTGGCTTCAGAACACACTTGGTCTGGTCCACATCTCAGCTCCTCACACCTCTGGCTTCAAGGCACACTTGGTCTGGTCCACATCGCAGCCCCAAACACCTCTGGCTTCAAGGCACAATTGGTCTGGTCCACATCGCTGCCCCTCACACCTCTGGCTTCAAGGCACACTTGGCCTGGTCCACATCTCTGCCCCTCACACTTCTGGCTTCAGAACACACTTGGCCTGGTCCACATCTCTGCTCCCCACACCTTTGGCTTCAAGGCACACTTGGTCTGGTCCACATCTCTGCCCCTCACACCTCTGGCTTCAAGGCACACTTGGTCTGGTCCACATCTCTGCTCCTCACACCTCTGGCTTCAAAGCACACTTGGTCTGGTCCACATCGCTGCCCCTCACTCCTTTGGCTTCAAGGCACACTTGGTCTGGTCAACATCGCTGCCCCTCACACCTCTGGCTTCAAGGCACACTTGGTCTGGTCCACATCTCTGCTCCTCACACCTCTGGCTTCAAAGCACACTTGGTCTGGTCCACATCGCAGCCCCAAACACCTCTTGCTTCAAGGCACACTTGGTCTGGTCCACATCGCTGCCCCTCACACCTCTGGCTTCAAGGCACACTTGGCCTGGTCCACATCTCTGCCCCTCACACTTCTGGCTTCAGAACACACTTGGCCTGGTCCACATCTCTGCTCCTCACACCTTTGGCTTCAAGGCACACTTGGTCTGGTCCACATCTCTGCCCCTCACACCTCTGGCTTCAAGGCACACTTGGTCTGGTCCACATCTCTGCCGCTCACACCTTTGGCTTCAAGGTGGAGCATCCTTCACTAATGCAGACATCCCTTATGGTGATTTTAGTGGTCTTAGACAACTGTAGAAAGCTCTCTAAGTGGTAGCTGGGGAGAGCAGCCTCCAGGCTTAGTCTAGAAGCAGTGTAAAGCAGCTTGTTTTACCACTTCTTAATCTTATAGTGTAGGTTAAGTGAAAAAGGACCACAGAGTGTAGTTATAAAAATATGTATTTATTATAAGCACTCACTAACACATTGCAATATCTTCCACCCGGACATATAACCACAATACCTACAATACTTTGATAACAGAACACGTAAGTAGCCAGAATACATAGTGGTCTCCAGGGGAAGACCAAAGCATATACAAAATAGTGGAATGTGAACCATGACCTTACTCAAAACTGGACCCAGAAGTCATAGAAGAAGACGCATAAGAGTCAGGGACCCAAGGAATCACCCAAGGTAAGTACCCAGGAACCCCACGGAAGCCGTGTGCAGAGTGGGAACAAGACCGCAGACTCAATACAAGTCTATGGGTAAGCCGCAGTTGCAATTTTTAGGAAGAAGGACCCTTCCCAGAGGACCCTGAAGAAACCCCCAGTGAAGAAGGAAGGTTGGAGAGTCACCCCACCCATGGACACCCCAGGAACCAGGATACCTACACCAAGGAAGCCAGGTGCATAGGTGCGCAGTGATGTCGGAAACCGCCAGAGACCACAATGGAGGACTTCAGTAAAGATGCCACTGGCGAAGAGGGTGGAGAGTTTGTTGGAACCCAAAGGTGGATTCAAGATGAGAGGTACATGCAAACAGAGGGCACAGAGTCTATGCCACTCAGGAGTTACCAGGAGGCATGGAAGGTTAATGGCCACCGATGTTGGAGATGCAGGAGAGTTGACGTGCACTTGAAGTTACAGCTCTGCATACCAGGCGATGATGTGAAAGACCAGGAGCCATTCACGAGTGTCCCACATCGGATGTCAAGAGGCATCCGGCAGGGGTACTAACAAGCCTCGGAAATGGCAGCCAACGTAATAGTCGAAAAAGGTGCAGTGTCGGGACCAGCAGGGTCCAAAGCACTCACTACAAGCAGTTAAGTCAGATCAGGCCCGAGCAAGCAGGGGAGATCACTGGTGCCAAAGAACACCCTCAAGAGGACCCATGGGCAGGGGACGCATCAGTCGCAGGAGGGCCTAGAGCAACTCACCAAATTATGAAGGCCCACGGTGCAGAGGATGCGGTGCAGACACAAATCTTGGCTGCAGGAGATGCTTGAAGCTGGAGCTTCTTGGAGCCCGAAGATCTCTGGTGAAGAGACAACAAGCCTTGGCAACGGCAAGTTGATGCAGTGCACAGGGGTACTGCTCCAGCAGTTCCGACGAGGGATACTGGCTTCAAACTTGCTGTGAAGACAGTGCAGGCCTTGGGGGAGTTGCAGAACAACCACCTGTGCTGCTGAACCTTTCAGAGTCCGTAGGAGCTCAGGAACAGCAGACCGGTCAGCTCTGTTGCGGTGCCTGCAGATGCAGGGAAGTGACTCCTTCACTTCAAGGGAGATTCCTTCAGGTGTCTTGGATGTCCACAGGTATGTAGAAGAGCTTGTATGGAGCACAGGCACAGATGATGCTGAAGACTGGCAGGAAAATTAGACAAGGAGCAGCAGGAGTCTTCCCATTTGCAGTCTTGGTTCCCAAAGCGAAGTCCAGTGAAGTCCAAAGTGCCCCGACAGTTGAAGATGAAGTGGTTTCGGATCTGAATCTTGTCCCACAAAGAATCTAAGGAACCACCCACAGGCAATACCTTAATTAACCTAAGAAAAGGGTTGGGGCGATTCAGCGAACCTTCCCAGAGGAGGGGTTGGACAGTGGGGAGGATACTCCCATGTCCTTTGTCCGGATTCGCACCAGAGCAGGAGCCAACGGTTCCCTGAACTGGTTCTAAATAAAGTATGCAAATAGGGCACCAAATGTACCCTTCAAAACAGTCTAGTGGTGCTGGCAAGCACCCCCACCCTGTTCCAATACACTAAGTCCTATCTGGGAGGTGGTCAGACTTCACTGTGACAGGAAACCTATTGTCCTGCCTTTCCCTGCTCGAACTTGGCTCAGCAGCAGGAGTGTAGAATCGTGTCTGTGGTCGGCAACAGCTATAGTTTTCTGTCCGGGTCTAGAAGACTGGTACCAGGAGCAATGAGGGCCTTCCGAAGGAGCTTTAGGGTTCATGGAATCAAACCTCCAACACTGTTTACGGTGTTGGGGTATGTATCCAAACATGACAGGGTTTGTTACAGCCAGTTTAGAGTTAGCAATCGTGTAATGACACATGGCCACCCTATATATCGTAATGGAGGCACTTATAACCCGGGAGAAATGACTCTGTGGATTGTAGGGGTGTCCTGCTCATGCAGCAGTACCCTCTCACTTATAACCAAGCACCCTGCCTTCAGGATTGAAAGGCCTTCTTTTTTTTTTACAGAGTTTTTGATAGCGCGAACTTCACCCGAAGGTATCAGGTATCAGAGCGCTTTACCTAGCACCTGTTACGTTACATGAGGACACATTCATTTTTGTTCGGTACCGGGAGATTAAGTGATTTGCCCGGAATTACAGGGAGTTCAGCGTCATTGCCAAGACTCGAACCCAGTTTCCCAGATTCGAGGTTGACCGCCCTAGCAGTTAGGCCAACTCCTCTTCCCAAGGAGGGTGACTTATACGTTTTGAGTGCAGGGACCTCAGATATAAGGAAACTTATATCTGTCATAAGGGGTGCTGGCACCAGCTTACGCAGGGTGCAAAGGCAGGCCGGTAGTCTCAATGTGAGTGGTCTCCCATGGGTGGCACAATACATGCTTCAGCCCTTGGGGGACCCCTGATGTACCTCTGCTGTGGGTACCCTAGTACCATACTCTAGGGACTTACAGAGGTACATCAGTAGCCCATCTGGGGGGTACCTAAGTACTCATCATGTCCAATTTAGGGAAGAACCACAGAGACCTGGGTCCTGATTAGCAGGATTCCAGTCAGACTAGTCAGAAAACATAGCAACACTAGGCAAAAAGTAGGGGTAACCATACAGAAGGGGCAAACTGAGTGCTGGGATGTGAGGCAGTGTGCACCCACTCTCACCTGTTTGAAAAGGCTCCCTTGAGCTAATAAGCTGACAAGCTCTGGTTGATGCACCTGCATCCAGTGAGTGGTACAGAGACCTAAGAAGACTTTGGGCAGAATTTTCAGCACCCGCAAAAATAATGTTGTGCTCTCTATGGAAGAAGGAGAGCTATCCTGAAACACACGTCTAGAGATACAAAGCACTGGCTGCATCAACAAGGGTGAAAAACTAAAGCCTGTCACTGAAGCATGTGTTATCATACACTGCATTTACTATGATGCATCGGGGCAAACTGAGTGCTGGTATGTGAGGCAGTGTGCTCCCACCCTCCTCCTGTTTAACCATGCAGAAGGATCCTACCTTCCTACAAAGGCACACATGGTCTGGGGTACAGCTCTGCTCCTCACACCTCTGGCTTTAAGACACGTCTGTTTAAATATAGACAATGGTTCTGTCGGGTATGAACCTGATTACTTCAAAACATGTACGAATCCTACATCATATGTTCAAAGCATGCATAAATCCTGCAACATATGTTCTATCATAATTATATCAATTATTATGACGTTTAGAGTAAATCATTAATCGCAAAACCAAACCAACGGAGAGGGTCGTGCAAATGTTTTAATTATTAAATTATTTTTCATTCCTGATTTGTTTCTTCTTTATAGAGACCCTGTAGTAATGCATAGAACATGACACAACAACTTTATAATAAACGGGCATCAATTGTGTTGAGTGAAATGTGACATTTTGTGCAAAAGTGACAAAAAATTGGTGATTTATATACACGTGAGTGAGGGAAGGGGGAAGGAAGGACTTCTCAAGGCCAGTTCTTGTTTTAATAATTGTTTCGTCCAGTACGCCACAATAGTTAGCTAGGGAAAGACTGGACACAATTGACTAGTCGTTTGGTATTTATCCTCGATGTTTTGACCCTATTGACGCCCTGATTGTGGGTCTCGAGCGGGTCTTCTTCAGGACGGGGAAGGGTCGTGACGTAGAGCCTATTGTTCCTTTATAACTTGGACACAAAGAAGGTATGTTCAGTTGTGTTTTTCTCGTGGAACAATTAATCCAGTCGGACGAGTCCGTGCCAAATCATGCTTCCATTATTTAGCTTGATTTTTCATGTTCAGGTATAATCAGAACTCCTCAGTGGCTCACGATCAGCCGTAATTAATTCGGCGATCGGTAAGTAGTGAATTTTCTGTTTAGACCTAAGTCCGATCTTGGTCGAATCTTGCTTCCATTAGACAAGTTGATTTCTCGTATCCAGATATACTTTAAACTCCTCAGTGGCTCACGATCAGCCGCGATTAATTCGGCGATCGATAGAAAGTGAATTCTCTGTTTAAATGCGGGCCCAATCTCTGTCAAGGTCCATAGTGTCGTTCGGCAACCGAGGAGGGTAAGACACGTCTGGCCAGGCCTACCCATGTCTGAACTGGGGTGGCGGAGTGAGCTAAAGAATGATGATGGATTAAACCCAGATCAGTTGACTGGGGGTGAGTGCTTGCAATGTTCAACACTCCGTCCATCATCCCCTTTGGTTTTGCAGGCCTAACACTCTACCATTCATATGTCTATCTTCAAGCCACACTGTATTGATCTACATTTCTGTGCCATGCACTTGTGGCTCAAAGAGACTTCAGGCCTGGTCTGCATCTCTGCTTCTCACACCTCTGGCATCAACACACTCCGTCCAGGACTGATCATCTGCCATTCACATCTCTGACTCCAACACACCTCTGAGTTGGCCAAGCCTCTGCTCTTCACTACTCTGGCTCTACACCTGGTCTGGTCTAAACCTAGGACCATTATATCTTGGGGTTTACAAACAAATAGGTGTAAACCTCTTCCCTGCACACCTGTGCTTTAATGCATTCTTAAATTGTTCTAAATAACCAAAGAAAACAGCTTAGCTTAGCTTCATATGCTTGTTTTATTTGACGGTACAAAAGGGGGTGGTGATGGACGGAGCATCTGTACCAATCAAACACTCACACCAAGTCAACAGATCTGGGTTTAATCCATCACCGTTCTTTAGCCCACTCTGCCACCCCAGTTCAGGCATAGCCATATGCAAATCAGTCTGACCCTGTGCCTCATGGGATCAGTCCAGCCCGAACTGCCAAGCCATGCCTTCCCTGCACCGGAAACAAGCTTCTGAGGACTGGTTTCTGGCATTCCAGCCGTCTTCAGCCCGGCTTGCTTGAATCCAGTGGCAAAGTGAGCAAGGGACTCACGTCTGAGCATACCCTGCCAACTTATGGCAAACAAAGCGGTACAAAAGGGGGTGGTGATGGACGGAGCATCTGAACCAATCAAACACTCACACCCAGTCAACAGATCTGCCGTATTCAGCCGGGCTTGCTTGAATCCAGTGGCAAAGTGAGCATGGAACTCACGTCTGAGCATACCCTGCCAACTTAGGGCGAGCAAAGAAAAACCAAAGGGGATGATGGACGGAGCGTTGACAATACAAACACTCACCCCAGTCAACAGATCTGGGTTTAATCCATCACCGTTCTTTAGCCCACTCTGCCACCCCAGTTCAGACATGGCCATATGCAAATCAGTCTAAACCTGTGCCTCATGGGAGCAGTCCAGTCCGAACTGCCAAGCCATGCCTTCCCGGGACCGGAAACAAGCTTCCGAGGACCGGTTTCTGGCATTTCAGCCGTCTTCAGCCCGGCGTGCTTGAATCCAGTGGCAAAGTGAGCAAGGGACTCACGTCTCAGCATACCCTGCCAACTTATGGCAAACAAAGCAGTACAACACAGCAATACAGCACTATCATTTGCACTCATACACCTATATAAACACTCACACATCGCCACTCATCCACAGAGTTACTCAAACACCCAGTCAATCATGCAAAGAATCATTCACACTCCTGTTTACTCACCTATACAGTTATACACACACCATCTCACATATGCATACAGATACTTACTCTCTTATACACCACTGATCCATACAAACACACACTCATCCATACAGCCACTCTCACAATCACTCACTCTCACATATGGTGATTTATATACTGCAACACTCACATATGCTGCCTTTCACATATGTAGTTACTCACACATGTACCACTGAGACATCCATTCACTCACCAACACACCCATAAACACACTCACCCACCCATACAACCCTTCACAGATGCACTCTTGAACCCATACACCCAGTGAATTACCCACTCACACATCTATGCACAGTCACACACCCACACCCAACCACACAGACACTCAGGCACCCATACAGATACTCAGACAACCAATCAATAACCCATATAGACACTCATGTAGCTACTCACCAACCCATGCAGCCAACTGACAGACTGATACAGACATTTACAGTTTACTCAATAACCCATGTTAGTGAGTAACTAAGTCCGGGCTGGACTGTTCCCATGAGGCACAGGGTCAGACTGATTTGCATATGGCCATGTATGAACTGGGGTGGCGGAGTGAGCTAAAGAACGGTGATGGATTAAACCCAGATCAGTTGCCTGGGGGTGAGTGTTTGTATTGTCAACGCTCCGTCCATCATCCCCTTTGGTTTTTCTTTGTTCACCCTAAGTTGGCAGGGTATGCTCAGACGTGAGTCCCTTGCTCACGTTGCCCATGGATTCAAGCAAGCCGGGCTGAAGACGGCTGTAATGCCAGAAACCGGTCCTGGGAAGCTTGATTCCGGTCCAGGGAAGACATGGCTTGGCAGTTCGGGCTGGACTGTTCCCATGAGGCACAGGGTCAGACTGATTTGCATATGGCCATGTCTGAACTGGGGTGGCGGAGTGAGCTAAAGAACGATGATGGATTAAACCCAGATCAGTTGACTGGGGGTGAGTGTTTGAATTGTCAACGCTCCGTCCATCATCCCCTTTGGTTTTTCTTTGTTAGCCCTAAGTTGGCAGGGTATGCTCAGACGTGAGTCCTTTGCTCACCATGCCACTGGATTCAAGCAAGCCCGGCTGAAGACGGCTTTTAATTCCAGAAACCGGTCCTGGGAAGCTTGATTCCGGTCCGGGGAAGACATGGCTTGGCAGTTCGGGCTGGACTGTTCCCATGAGGCACAGGGTCAGACTGATTTGCATATGGCCATGTCTGAACTGGGGTGGCGGAGTGAGCTAATGAACGGTGATGGATTAAACCCAGATCAGTTGACTGGGGGTGAGTGTTTGTATTGTCAACGCTACGTCCACCATCCCCTTTGGTTTTTCTTTGTTCGCCCTAAGTTGGCAGGGTATGCTCAGACGTGAGTTCCTTGTTCACGTTGCCACTGGATTCAAGCAAGTCCGGCTGAATACGGCTGTAATGCCAGAAACCGGTCCTGGGAAGCTTGATTTCGGTCCAGGGAAGACATGGCTTGGCAGTTCGGGCTGGACTGTTCCCATGAGGCACAGGGTCAGACTGATTTGCATATGGCCATGTCTAAACTGGGGTGGCAGAGTGAGCTAAAGAACAGTGATGGATTAAACCCAGATCAGTTGACTGGGGGTGAGTGTTTGTATTGTCAACGCTCCATCCATCATCCCCTTTGGTTTTTCTTTGTTTGCCCTAAGTTGGCAGGGTATGCTCAGACGTGAGTCCCTTGCTCACTTTGCCACTGGATTCAAGCAAGCCCGGCTGAAGACGGATGTAATGCCAGAAACCGGTCCTGGGAAGCTTGATTCCGGTCTAGGGAAGACATGGCTTGGCAGTTCGGGCTGGACTGTTCCCATGAGGCACAGGGTCAGACTGATTTGCATATGGCCATGTCTGAACTGGGGTGGCGGAGTGAGCTAAAGAACGGTGATGGATTAAACCCAGATCAGTTGACTGGGGGTGAGTGTTTGTATTGTCAACGCTCCGTCCATCATCCCCTTTGGTTTTTCTTTGTTCACCCTAAGTTGGCAGGGTATGCTCAGACGTGAGTACCTTGCTCACGTTGCCACTGGATTCAAGCAAGCCTGGCTGAAGACGGCTGTAATGCCAGAAACCTGTCCTGGGAAGCTTGATTCCGGTCCAGGGATGACATGGCTTGGCAGTTCGGGCTGGACTGTTCCCATGAGGCACAGGGTCAGACTGATTTGCATATGGCCATGTCTAAACTGGGGTGGCAGAGTGAGCTAAAGAACAGTGATGGATTAAACCCAGATCAGTTGACTGGGGGTGAGTGTTTGTATTGTCAACGCTCCGTCCATCATCCCCTTTGGTTTTTTCTTTGTTCGCCCTAAGTTGGCAGGGTATGCTCAGACGTGAGTCCCTTGCTCACTTTGCCACTGGATTCAAGCAAGCCCGGCTGAAGACGGATGTAATGCCAGAAACCGGTCCTGGGAAGCTTGATTCCGGTCTAGGGAAGACATGGCTTGGCAGTTCGGGCTGGACTGTTCCCATGAGGCACAGGGTCAGACTGATTTGCATATGGCCATGTCTGAACTGGGGTGGCGGAGTGAGCTAAAGAACGGTGATGGATTAAACCCAGATCAGTTGACTGGGGGTGAGTGTTTGTATTGTCAACGCTCCGTCCATCATCCCCTTTGGTTTTTCTTTGTTCACCCTAAGTTGGCAGGGTATGCTCAGACGTGAGTACCTTGCTCACTTTGCCACTGGATTCAAGCAAGCCCGGCTGAAGACGGCTGTAATGCTAGAAACCGGTCCTGGGAAGCTTGATTCCGGTCCAGGGAAGACATGGCTTGGCAGTTCGGGCTGTACTGTTCCCATGAGGCACAGGGTCAGACTGATTTGCATATGGCCATGTCTGAACTGGGGTGGCGGAGTGAGCTAAAGAACGGTGATGGATTAAACCCAGATCTGTTGACTGGGGGTGAGTGTTTGTATTTTCAAAGCTCCGTCCATCATCCCCTTTGGTTTTTCTTTGTTCGCCCTAAGTTGGCAGGGTATGCTCAGACGTGAGTCCCTTGATCACTTTGCCACTGGATTCAAGCAAGCCCGGCTGAAGACGGCTGTAATGCCAGAAACCGGTCCTGGGAAGCTTGATTCCGGTCCAGGGAAGACATGGCTTGGCAGTTCGGGCTGGACTGTTCCCATGAGGCACAGGGTCAGACTGATTTGCATATGGCCATGTCTGAACTGGGGTGGCGGAGTGAGCTAAAGAACGGTGATGGATTAAACCCAGATCTGTTGACTGGGGGTGAGTGTTTGTATTGTCAACGCTCCGTCCATCACCCCCTTTGGTTTTTCTTTGTTAGCCCTAAGTTGGCAGGGTATGCTCAGACGTGAGTCCTTTGCTCACCATGCCACTGGATTCAAGCAAGCCCGGCTGAAGACGGCTTTTAATTCCAGAAACCGGTCCTGGGAAGCTTGATTCCGGTCCGGGGAAGACATGGCTTGGCAGTTCGGGCTGGACTGTTCCCATGAGGCACAGGGTCAGACTTATTTGCATATGGCCATGTCTGAACTGGGGTGGCGGAGTGAGCTAAAGAACGGTGATGGATTAAACCCAGATCAGTTTACTGGGGGTGAGTGTTTGTATTGTCAACGCTCCGTCCACCATCCCCTTTGGTTTTTCTTTGTTCGCCCTAAGTTGGCAGGGTATGCTCAGACGTGAGTTCCTTGCTCACGTTGCCACTTGATTCAAGCAAGTCCGGCTGAATACGGCTGTAATGCCAGAAACCGGTCCTGGGAAGCTTGATTTCGGTCCAGGGAAGACATGGCTTGGCAGTTCGGGCTGGACTGTTCCCATGAGCCACAGGGTCAGACTGATTTGCATATGGCCATGTCTAAACTGGGGTGGCAGAGTGAGCTAAAGAACAGTGATGGATTAAACCCAGATCAGTTGACTGGGGGTGAGTGTTTGTATTGTCAACGCTTCGTCCATCATCCCCTTTGGTTTTTCTTTGTTCGCCCTAAGTTGGCAGGGTATGCTCAGACGTGAGTCCCTTGCTCATTTTGCCACTGGATTCAAGCAAGCCCGGCTGAAGACGGCTGTAATGCTAGAAACCGGTTCTGGGAAGCTTGATTCCGGTCCAGGGAAGACATTGCTTGGCAGTTCGGGCTGGACTGTTCCCATGAGGCACAGGGTCAGACTGATTTGCATATGGCCATGTCTGAACTGGGGTGGCGGAGTGAGCTAAAGAACGGTGATGGATTAAACCCAGATCAGTTGACTGGGGGTGAGTGTTTGTATTGTCAAAGCTCCGTCCATCATCCCCTTTGGTTTTTCTTTGTTCGCCCTAAGTTGGCAGGGTATGCTCAGACGTGAGTCCCTTGCTCACTTTGCCCCTGGATTCAAGCAAGCCCGGCTGAAGACGGCTGTAATGCCAGAATCCGGTCCTGGGAAGCTTGATTCCGGTCCAGGGAAGACATGGCTTGGCAGTTCGGGCTGGACTGTTTCCATGAGGCACAGGGTCAGACTTATTTGATATGGCCATGTCCGAACTGGGGTGGCAGAGTGAGCTAAAGAACGGTGATGGATTAAACCCAGATCAGTTGACTGGGGGTGAGTGTTTGTATTGTCAACGCTCCGTCCATCATCCCCTTTGGTTTTTCTTTGTTTTATTTGACAGCATCTTTGTCAATCATTTTACGTGCTGAGTTTTTATGTATGTTATGCAATGTTATGGTATGGTATACTAAGTTATGCTGTTATGTTATGCTATGCTCAGCTATGTCATGTTATGCTCTGCTATGTTTTGTTATGTTATGCTATGCTGTGTTATGGTATGGTCTGCTATGTTATTTTCCATGTGCTTATAAACGGTTGCTATTCGCTCTGTTAGGAGTACTCAAGTGCTTAAACAGGACAGATGAAACCAGGTACGTTGAGGAATCCCTTAAACAGCCATGTTTTAAGTGGTATTTGGATAAAATATTGAGTAAAAAATATCTAGGCACAGAAATATCTGTATTTAGGTTGAGCCTAGCGCAGGGTGCATGTGCTGCTCTAGGAGATTACCTTTTGGAATCGGTCTGCACTTTTCAAACACTCGTGCTTGTGGCGACATCCACCTTGCGGGAACAAGCAGCCGCGCGCAGGGGCCATCTGTTTCCAATCAGCATTGCTGCGTGCGCTTGTTTACATTTCTCTACTCTCTCTCCCCTGCCTATCTCACCCTGGCCTCCCTTGTTAATTTTTTTTGCCTCTGGCATTACTGTTGAAATGAGCCTCCGAGTGTTTATAATGGCTTCAAGCGCGCGTTCTGGTGTTCAGACTAGAGGCAGTGCGAGTTTCGTGCAGAGGCACTGCGAGTTTTGTGCAGTGTCCGTTAGTTAGTCAAAAGGGTGTTCAGAATACAGGGACATCCAATTCTCTCCTTTTTTGAGTGCAGACATCCATTTGGAAAGCACTGTCAAGGCAGGTTTTACGTGCATGTCTGTTGTGTTGTGTCTAGATACATTTACAAAGCCTAAGACTCCAAAGTACTGGTAGGGTGCCACATTATGCACGCAGCAGTCACCAGACTTTGTTTGGGATGTGTACATGATGAGCGATCAAGCTCTTGCCATGCAGATGGACCAGAATCTAAAGCAGATGGGAGGGGACCAGGAGATTTGAAAGCGCGAGCGTAATATGGTATTGTTACGCTCACTGTCCAGCCATCATACGAAAGTGGAGGGAAATGAATAACGCAACCCCATATTAAGTATTTGAAGAGAACCGTTTAACAGTACTGTAGTGTAGCACTGCTATTCTTAATCTTGGTTTCTGTGAATCCCCACTGAATTACTTTTGGAAGTAAGGTGCCCTGCCTAAACAATTTCTACTATTGACTTCAAAACCTTGCATAAAAAAAACCGAACACAATTAAAAGTACATAATCCAGCCTAGCCGTTCTGTGGTAGGGGCAGACAAAGAAAGCAACTTCTATACCTGTTTGGTACACATAAAGACCAACAAACCTTCCCCCAGTTTGTTCCACGCAACCTGAAAAAATTCCTCCAGTGGCATGCCTGGACAACCTTAACTCACATGAGAGGGTCATGTGATTCACAACCACCTTTTATTCTTTGTGGCCTAACCTGGCATTAATCCCAGGAATTCAGCCCTGGGGCAGAATATTAGGCCTGAGAAATGTACAGTCACTTCTGTAGGTTATATGGGTGGATCAGAATAGGGTTGGAGGCCCTAAAGTCTTAGCTGCCGCTGTATTCACTACCTGTTTGAACTCCCGAATTAGCCCCGGGTAGTCTGCGGCTAAATCCGAGGAGCAAAGAAAAATAAAGCAGAGCTCAGTCGAGGCGCTACATGTCCCCACAAATGTATTTTTGGTTATTGTTTACTTTTTATGTATGACTAAGTTAGCAATATTTTAAATGTTTTTGTAGTTCATTTGTTATTTTTCGACATTTTTTCTGTATGTGTCTGTAAATATATATATATATATATGTATATATATATATATATATATATATATATATATATATATATATATATATATATATTGACGCTCCAAAATCCTTCCCACTGCTCCTTGGAAAGAACACAACAGCACTCGAGGTTGAGGGTTGCAAACGCGCTAGATTTTATTTAGCGGAGGGGTGCACACAGACGCGTTTCGGCGGTCTGCCTTCGTCAGTGTGTGATGCACTGTGTTTGTTTCCGACATTATTTTAAACATACATGGTCACTCCCACTACCAGTCAGGTGTGGACACAAACAAGGGGACTAGAGCCTAGCACGAGACAGAGGCGGCCATCTTGTAGTGTATGGTAGATGTAACACAACATTAGCAAATTGCTATATAGAGCCCACAGATGGGCAATTGCATTGTCCCCTGCTAGGCTGATCACAATGAAATGTCATAAAATTAACATAAGTAATAAAGCCGTGGATCGATATATATATATACATAATCCGCCCCCTCAACTGTTTCATGTGATCAAGGCCCCACGCGGGCTGAAACACGTTATGGCGGCGGCGGTGTTGGGCACTAAATAAATGTAAGGCACCATCTACTGGGTTCGCTTCGTCCGTTGTCATACAGATTATTACCTGATGAAGATTCAACCTCATGCCTCAGATATATATATATATATATATATATATATATATATATATATATCGAGGTCCACAAGTTACCCAAAGGGCGGGGCTCACTCCCTGATCAGCGTGTTCCACTTTGGATGAGAGTAAGGCATAACCAGCGTCAGCAGAGCCTGACGCCTTTCGGGATCCTCCCTTCTTCAAAGGCTTCTCTGCTTCTGAATGGCAGCCAACAAAAACGCTGATCAGGGAGTGAGCCCCGCCCTTTGGGTAACTTGTGGACCTTGATTTATACGGCTGACCCGGCCGGGGGCGCACCGCCGCAGATGCATAGCGGTTCTGCTGCTGGTTGAACCTAAAGCGGATCAGACCTATCTGGCGCAAACTTGAACGGGGAGAATACGAGAGGCACACCCGCAATTACAGAATCTATTCGCTGAATCGCAGCCCTCAGCCCACTGGGGTATCATTGTAAAGACTACCGGTCCCAAAATGCATCATGGATCTGTTTACTCACCTGAGTGCAAGTGTTACAATAAAAGAGGGGCAAACACCGGTGTCTTTTTGTTGGCTCTCATTCAGAAGCAGAGAAGCCTTTGAAGAAGGGAGGATCCCGAAACGCGTCAGGCTCTGCTGACGCTGGTTATGCCTTTCTCTCATCCAAAGTGGAACACGCTGATCAGGGAGTGAGCCCCGCCTTTTGGGTAACTTGTGGACCTTGATTTATACGGCTGACCCGGCCGGGGGCGCACCGCCGCAGATGCATAGCGGTTCTGCTGCTGGTTGAACCTAAAGCAGATCAGACCTATCTGGCGCAAACGTGAACGGGGAGAATACGAGAGGCACACCCGCAACTACAGAATCTATTCGCTGAATCGCAGCCCTCAGCCCACTGGGGTATCATTGTAAAGACTACCGGTCCCAAAATGCATCATGGATCTGTTTACTCACCTGAGTGCAAGTGTTATAATAAAAGAGGGACAAACACCAGTGTCTTTTTGTTGGCTGCCATTCAGAAGCAGAGAAGCCTTTGAAGAAGGGAGGATCCCGAAACGCGTCAGGCTCTGCTGACGCTGGTTATGCCTTTCTCTCATCCAAAGTGGAACACGCTGATCAGGGAGTGAGCCCCGCCCTTTGGGTAACTTGTGGACCTTAATTTATACGGCTGACCCGGCCGGGGGCGCACCGCCGCAGATGCATAGTGGTTCTGCTGCTGGTTGAACCTAAAGCGGATCAGACCTATCTGGCGCAAACTTGAACGGGGAGAATACGAGAGGCACACCCGCAACTACAGAATCTATTCGCTGAATCGCAGCCCTCAGCCCACTGGGGTATCATTGTAAAGACTATCGGTCCCAAAATGCATCATGGATCTGTTTACTCACCTGAGTGCAAGTGTTACAATAAAAGAGGGACAAACACTGGTGTCTTTTTGTTGGCTGCCATTCAGAAGCAGAGAAGCCTTTGAAGAAGGGAGGATCCCGAAACGCGTCAGGCTCTGCTGACGCTGGTTATGCCTTTTTCTCATCCAAAGTGGAACACGCTGATCAGGGAGTGATCCCCGCCCTTCGGGTAACTTGTGGACCTTGATTTATACGGCTGACCCGGCCGGGGGCGCATCGCCGCAGATGGGTAGCGGTTCTGCTGCTGGTTGAACCTAAAGCGGATCAGACCTATCTGGCGCAAACTTGAATGGGGAGAATACGAGAGGCACACCTGCAACTACAGAATCTATTCGCTGAATCGCAGCCCTCAGCCCACTGGGGTATCATTGTAAAGACTACCGGTCCCAAAATGCATCATGGATCTGTTTACTCACCTGAGTGCAAGTGTTACAATAAAAGAGGGACAAACAACGGTGTCTTTTTGTTGGCTGCCATTCAGAAGCAGAGAAGCCTTTGAAGAATGGAGGATCCCGAAAAGCGTCAGGCTCTGCTGACGCTGGTTATGCCTTTCTCTCATCCAAAGTGGAACACGCTGATCAGGGAGTGAGCCCCGCCCTTTGGGTAACTTGTGGAACTTGGTTTATACGGCTGACCCGGCCGGGGGCGCACCGCCGCAGATGCATAGCGGTTCTGCTGCTGGTTGAACCTAAAGCGGATCAGACCTATCTGGTGCAAACTTGAACGGGGAGAATACGAGAGGCACACCCGCAACTACAGAATCTATTCGCTGAATCGCAGCCCTCAGCCCACTGGGGTATCATTGTAAAGACTACCGGTCCCAAAATGCATCATGGATCTGTTTACTCACCTGAGTGCAAGTGTTACAATAAAAGAGGGACAAACACCGGTGTCTTTTTGTTGGCTGCCATTCAGAAGCAGAGAAGCCTTTGAAGAAGGGAGGATCCCGAAACGCGTCAGGCTCTGCTGACGCTGGTTATGCCTTTCTCTCATCCAAAGTGGAACACGCTGATCAGGGAGTGAGCCCCGTCCTTTGGGTAACTTGTGGACCTTGATTTATACGGCTGACCCGGCCGGGGGCGCACCGCCGCAGATGCATAGCGGTTTCACTGCTGGTTGAACCTAAAGCGGATCAGACCTATCTGGCGCAAACTTGAACGGGGAGAATACGAGAGGCACACCCGCAACTACAGAATCTATTCGCTGAATCGCAGCCCTCAGCCCACTGGGGTATCATTGTAAAGACTACCGGTCCCAAAATGCATCATGGATCTGTTTACTCACCTGAGTGCAAGTGTTACAATAAAAGAGGGACAAACACCGTTGTCTTTTTGTTGGCTGCCATTCAGAAGCAGAGAAGCCTTTGAAGAAGGGAGGATCCCGAAACGCGTCAGGCTCTGCTGACGCTGGTTATGCCTTTCTCTCATCCAAAGTGGAACACGCTGATCAGGGAGTGAGCCCCGCCCTTTGGGTAACTTGTTGACCTTGATATATACATATATGTATATATTTGTTATATTAGTAAATTTAAAATAAATGAGACAATTATAATATAAATTAAAAATATGTTTGAAATAATTATGCATAGTTTTATATATATATGTATTACTTAAACATGTTCAATTTTCATTATATCAATGTTATATGTTAAAATATTTAAGATTTACTACTTTTAACTGTATATGAATATGTTAAACAACGATTCTTTTGTATGTTTCCAATATTAGTGTTAAACAATATTCTTTTCGATATTTTTGTACTTCCCTGTATATGTATAGGAAAACTATATTTTTATGCTTGATATTTTTGAAACTATATTTCTGGTTTTGATATTATGGCAGTGAACCAATTTAAGCTTTGTTTAAAGATAATCAGATTTTTTGCATGAACGGATGGATAAAGGCAGCTTGTCCCAGTGGGTCAGGGCAAGATAAGAAAACAAACAGCCACTGCTTCTAGCTTTGGAAATCCTAAGCACAGCTGCGAAAGCCACATATTATGATTACGTTTCCTTCTTTCGGTCATTTACTTTTGACATGTGCTCTTGGTTGAGCAATCGGTCCTGGCACCCAATTCAATCAAACAACCTGGGGCAGTTAATACACTAGTACACACCGACCAAAACGGGTTCATAGTAGAACGCAACACCTTACTTAAAGTCCGCCGGCTACTCAGACTGATGAAAGCTGATGCAAGTGACACGGGCAAACAAGTGCCGGTATCACTTGATAAAGGAAAAACATCTGATAATTTGAGCTGGAATTTTCTACTGGTGACACTGGAGAAGATGGGCAGAGGCCCAGGATATCTCAGTTGGATAAGCACACTATATACGCACCCGGTGGCAAGAGTAAAGACAGGACGGTTGATGTCTGATCTTTTTGCCATACAAAGAGGTAGGGATGCCCACTGTCACCTTTGATATTTGCTCTAGCCATGGAGCCACTAGCCTGTAGCTTAAGCTTTCAGGCACCTCAGTGGGGAGTGGTGGATGGCAGAGTGTACCACATAGTCTCCCTCTACGTGGATGAAGCCTTCATTTACTTGTGTGAAGCTAGCACTACACTCCCACTCCAGATGAAGACCCTGGACCAATTCGGGACCATGTCGGGCTTTAGGGTGGACTGGACTAATTCTTGCCTGTTCCCCCTTTATCTGGTCTCGGAACATAATAAAGGGCCCTTGACTCAATCCAGGCTTGAGTGGCGTTAGTGACACGTTGAGTGGCATTGAGTGATACGTTCAAGTACCTGGGCATACAAATGTATCATGCAGATAGGGATGTAATAGAGGGAAACATGCATAAAGAGCTAGGCTTGTTACGCAGGTCTCTCGCATTGTGGACTTTGTGCCCTCTTGGCCGTGTAGCAATCTCCAAGATCTGCCACAACTATTGTATTTTTTCACCCTACTACCATTCACACTCTCGCCGCACTTTTTCAAAGACCTACACAGGCTCCTCTCAGAATTGATGTGGGGCAAGGGTATTAGGCGGGTGGCACCATGCAAAACACAGCAGCAGCTTCTCGAGGGGGTCCTGGGTGCCCCCAATTATGAGGTATATTAAGCGGTGGGTCAACTACAGTGGCGGCTATGCAGGTTGGGGACAGCTCCCTGCGATGAACCACCGAACACCCAATGTCTACTCAATGGGACGCACATATACACCTGGCTATCAAACTCTCAGGTACATGTAAATATAACTGCAAATGCAGTATACTTGTAAAGCGCACAGCTGCCCCAGCAACGGGGCGTCCCGGCGCTGTATGACGCTGTGGAACCCTTCCTGGCTCTCCCGGGCACCCCCAAGGTGAAGCCAGGCATCCCAGTGTTGTTGGGCCGTTGTGGAGATTAAGCAAGCTATTGCCCAGAGTTGCAGCGTAGGACCCATGATTAGAGTAGGCGCCGAGGCGAGAATTATCGAGTTTGCGGACATTGAGCCCAAGACCCTGCCGCGTCGGGAATGGAACCCTGGTCCCGGGTCAGATCTCTGCTTCAGGGTCTGCCGCTTCTAACCAGTGAGCCACACTTCTCCACTCTGTCACGAGACTCACCAGATGAGAATAGCATGGCAATGCTGGCTCAGATACCTGCATGGTAAGAGATGGAATTCCCTGTATTCACCACCTATACTCATTTGGCACATGGTATCATTACAAGAGTATACTTGGCATCATGATGTTGTCCGCTGGAAAGAGGCAGGGACAGGACTGGCAGGTGATCTTTACACAGAGGGAAAACTAAGAACCTTCCAAGTGATGTGGTGGTGTCCCTGAGTGATGTGGTGGTGTCCCTGAGTGATGTGGTGGGGTCCCTGAGTGGTGCTCCTGAGTGATGTGGTGGTGTCCCTGAGTGATGTGGTGGTGTCCCTGAGTGATATGTGGTGGTGTCCCTGAGTGATATGTGGTGGTGTCCCTGAGTGATGTGGTGGTGTCCCTGAGTGATGTGGTGGTGTCCCTGAGTGATATGTGGTGGTGTCCCTGAGTGATATGTGGTGGTGTCCCTGAGTGATGTGGTGGTGTCCCTGAGTGATATGTGGTGGTGTCCCTGAGTGATATGTGGTGGTGTCCCTGAGTGATGTGGTGGTGTCCCTGAGTGATGTGGTGGTGTCCCTGAGTGATATGTGGTGGTGTCCCTGAGTGATATGTGGTGGTGTCCCTGAGTGATGTGGTGGTGTCCCTGAGTGATGTACTGTAAAAATAACCTTTTATTGTTTTTTAACCAAAACAGTGCACACCTGAAAGAGATTAAAGTCAGCTCCACATCAGCCGGCGGCACCGGAAGGGGTGAGCGCGCGACTGACTTGAGATGCACTCACAGGCAGGAAGTGAAGGATGACCCAGGGGACTGACCACAGCAGGTTTTAGGATGAGGGACACAGTCCGGAGGGACAGGAAAGACCGGCGACGGTTGCATCACTAGAAACAGAGCCTCCTTCAACTTTAGCTGCAGCACTGAAACTCCCAGACAGGCAACGACATAGAAAAGGGACAAGGATTGGAAAAGGGATTCCACTCCTGTGAAAGTGAACCAGTGTTGCATGTTCAAATGTGGCTAAAGCACTTATTTACCTAAAAGAGAATCCCTCCTCCCAGCTTAGAACATCAGTCCCTGCATCAAGCATGCATTAAGCTAGTTCTGGTGGCTCAGTGGTCTAATGCAGCCACTGTAGGGGCCTGTGTTTGACCTCATGGTCACAGGTCCCAAATCTGCCTGGTCCTCTATTCATCCTTCTGAGGTTCAGCGTCGGATTGGTAATGCGGGCACTCGGGCAATGGCCGAGGGGCCAATATTCGAGTTCCAGCTGTTGGCTGCTTTTGTAGGCAGCCTGGGGGCCGATCTGGGCGGTGTCTGTGTTGATTGGATGCTGCCGCTGGCTCATTGGGACCTGAGTGGCCTTCTGGAAGCAGATGGGCGTCCGTTACCTCTCTTTATCAACGGTGGAGGTGTTACTCTCTTTCTCTGGCTGGGCCGACCCATCAATGTATGCAGTTTGAGCGGGGGCAGGGGGCCTGAGCAGAAGCGGTCTCACTTGTTTTCAGGTGGGTTTCACCAGCGAGAACTAATCCGTGTATTTATTTTAATCTAAATAAAGTTTAGTCAAAATGTTCTGTCATAAAACTTCGCCAAAGCAGTGTTTTGCGGAAAGGCAATATGTAAATGTGGGCCACTTTTTTTTGCATGCCCAGGCCGATTTTTAATCCCAATCCAACCCTGCTGAGGTTGATAAAATGGGTATCATTGAGATGGGTAATAATAAACATCTGTTATGAAGCGCCAAGATTTCCTTCTGGGTGACAGTGAGCTTTACTAATGCACATTGCAATGGAAGCGCTTTTTGGCACAGAAAGGCTATACGCAGATTCCTCCAACTACCTTACCTTTCACTTATTTTCACCAATCACCAATACAATTGTTTCACGAAGCCAAATTATCAACTCGGAAACAGAGGTTCACCAGGAGCCCAGAGAAGGAGAAACGTTTGATAACAGTAAGAACATGTCTGTGTCAGTCTGAAGACAAACAAGGAGTCTGAGTAAGAAATGGAAACAATAAAGCATTTCCCGTTTTACATCAGGGTGGTAAAATCATTTTGTGACACTGTAATACTTAATCTGTCATTAAAAATGCCTTGATAATTACATTAAATGCCACTGGTGTGCTGTAAGCATCCACTTAATTAAGTAGCAAGTCATTGGAAGTGGATTTAATAATCACATTGCAATAGGCTGCATTGCTTGTGTGGTTAGCACTGACACCTGGCAGGTACAATTTATGTAGAGACATTGGGAGCCTGCTAATGGCTACACGATTAAACAATATCCTTTTGATTACTCCTTGCGCATAGAGGCAGGCTTGAGGCGACAGGAATCACTATACAAGCAACCCACCGGTGAGGACGGACACCGATGGGTCACGCCACGGATTCTACAGGGCCTTTTCCTAGATCTGTAAAATATTCGGGACAATCTTGACCCTCATTATGACTGGCACGGTAATTGGTGTGATATGCATCGCACCTGATAACATCTGTCTCCACCAAGTCAGAATTTACTGGGTGCGATAAAAACCACCCAATTATGAGTTTCTTGGTGATAACATGCAGATTTTGGTGTTTACAGCGCCAATCAAGGCTGGACTGGCCGTAGCGGGAACTAGGGGTTTTCCCAGTGGGCCACCAGGGTGGGGGACGGTTTTGGACCCCTGGGAAGCCGGTTTTGTTACCGGGGACCGGTTTTGCAGAAAAACTGCAATATTGCCACCCTGTAACAGAAGCAGCTGGAATGTCCGTCCCACCCCTCCTTACCCCCTGCCCCCCATAGCCGGTCCGAATCAATTGCCAGGGCCGGTTTGCATTCCCAGTCCGGCCCCGGTGCCAATATCAACCAATTCCGGTAAACACCAGCCATTTTCTTTTTACAATAACTAGGGCCAGATGTAGGAAGGCAAACACCGGTCTGTAACGGCCGATTTCGGCCGTTATCGACAGGTATTTGGAGTTTGGGCTGAAGGGGCATGTCAAGATATACAGATTCGGTAATGTTACTGAATCAGTAATTTTACCGATTCGGTAAAATACCGATTCTGTAAAATTACTGAATCTGTATCTTGGCATGTAGGTAGCACTGTAATCAGTGCTACAGGGCTTTAAGAATTCGTTATTTACCACCAACTAGAAGCTGGTGGTAAATAATGAAAACCCTTTAAAAAGCATTTTTTTTTGCTTTTAAAACAGTGCCATGTTGCAGACATACATGCCCTAAGGGCATGTATGTCTGCAACATGTGCACCCATGCACAATTGAGGGGTGCAACAGGGTGTCAAAGTGACACCCTGCCACCCTTCTATGTTTCCCCCAATTACCGAAGCGGTATTTACCGATTTGGTAATTGACATTCATTCCTATGGGCCTACAGGCCTATAGGAATGAATGGCAATTACTGAATCGGTAAATACCGAATCATACCGATTCGGTAATTAAATCGGTAAAATTACCTACATCCCGATTGCCAGTTCTTAAATACCGAATCGGTATGATTCGGTATATAAGAATCGGTAATCTGGGATTACCTACATCGGGCCCCTAGTGAGCAGTTTGACCTGCTCTTCGGCACAAAACTCATAACTGCGACATATAACAGGAGTTACTGCACACACTGCAGTTAATTATGCGATGAGTGTGATATAGAACAGGAGTTACCAAACATATTGCAGTTAATCAAGCGATAATTGTGATATGGAAAAGGATCTATCACACATATCGTAGTTAACCATGCGATAATTATAATATAGAACAGGAGTTACCACACATATTCCAGTTAACCATGCGAGAATGGCGATATAGAACAGGAGTTACCACACATATCGTAGTTAACCATGCGATAATTACAATATAGAACAGGAGTTACCACACATATCGTAGTTAACCATGTGATAATTACAATATAGAACAGGTGTTACCACCCATATTCCAATTAACCATACTATAATAACGATATAAACAGGAGTTACCACACATATTCCAGTTAACCATGCGATAATTGCGATATAGAACAGAAGTTACCCCACATATCGAAGTTAACCATGCGTTACCACACATATTGCAGTGAGCCATGCCTCTAGTAATTAAGCCCTAATAGCATCAAAGGTGAGACTGTGTTTACCCTGTGTACTAGGATAATGGTTACTTGATCAGTGACGAAACGTTTGCCTTTTACATTTCCCTATAAGGGGCGGCCCGGTCCAGGTGTCAAGGCCGAGCTCCAAAGAAGTGGGTGAATATAGAGAGCAAATACGTTATAAATGCAACATTACTATCACAATACAAAAGAATGGCCACGCAGCATACTCTTTGGAAATTACAACAGAAAACTGGCATGCTGAACATTTTTTCAATAAATCAATAAAACCAGAAACCATTACTACAACACTTTAATAATTTGTAACCCCTTAAATACTATTTGTCATCCCTGTGATTGCCTGTGATTTCTGAGCTGTTCGACAGCAATGTCTGATCTTCTCTTATGGTAGCAAGGGGCCGAAGCCACGCGCTGTCTGTTCAGCACCTTGGATAGCGCCAGCAGGATGGCAGCAAAGTGAAATGAAAGGCACAGCCGTGCCCCGGGGGTACCTCAGTACCAGACAGAGCTTCACAGTGTTTGACTTCATGCAGTGCTGCAGGGTTTGAGGAGGCAAACTTCGGATCCTGCTGCCAAACGTTATCACTTTGTGGCAATGGTGATACAAAATTTATACAAAAACAGCACAACAACATCGTTGTTAATCATGTTCTAAACTTAATGAAGCGTGGCAAAGCCCAGGTGTAACCAAACTTCAGATACGAATCTCTTAGGCTGCCCAGTTGTAGGCCGAATATTCTAACTCTGTTGTCCGAAGGAGGCTTCATTCTAGCGCGCAGCTCGTGTTTAGTGTCCCAAAAGTACTACATCTACACAACTATTTTCTTGGTGAAGGCCGGGATGCTTCAGGACATCATGTCTGTCTCATGATTTGGGGTTAAGGGCTCTCCAAGACTTCAAATGATTAGGTCCAGTGGAATACACAGGAGAGCACCAAATGACCCGTCAGGTCGACTAAAGTAGGTGGCCAGAAAAGGCATTACCACATTATTTTGTTCTTTTTTTATACACAGGCAAACACTGTGTGGGCAAAGGTTTCACCTCATTAGTACAACTTTAACACCCAGATGCAGTAATAGGCAGCAGAAAGGAGACCAGTTAACCTTTGCAAAGGGCCTACCACTGCGCGGCAACACGTTGCTGCATTTTTAGTAACTTTTGATCCATTTGAGCTTGAAACAACATGCTTTTGTTAACATCTGCAGAATATTCAGCTGATACTTGGGTAACTCACACACACACACCTCACTAGCACGCACACACGCACGCACACACACACACACGCACACGCGACTGGGATCAGGATGCACACTGACCCATACAAATAAGCATGGTTGGAAGCCACAGGCGAGAATAGCCCACCATGAACCCCCAGTTCTATGACTATGAGCACAGGCCTTGTCTAGAGCTCAGCCCTGTGGATGCTGGATATCTATGGAGCCAGCCAGGGTGAAATGAAGTGTGTTTTGAGCGGGTGCCACATTAAGGTGACTGTAGAATCCAGGAGAATAGAAGGGGTTGGCCAACTGATGAATGAGAGGGATTGATTTATTTCATGGGGTTTGTGACAGATCCTCAAGCCTGCTACCCATGGCCAATATACTCCAATGTATAAGTCTTATCAGGACGTTATTCCACCTGCCACAAGGTCAAACCACCATCCTGGACAAGAACCGAAGCGCGACCCAGTCCAACATTCATGCTACAACCTAAGCTAATAGCAACATTAAAACTACCACTTAGGTTTGGCCAACATTAAAACCGTCACTCACAACAAACAGCCAATCTTCTAGCAGTCAGCAGTCAAATTATCACTCAGGCAAGCAACCAAACTGAAACAATTGCCAACATTCAAAGAGCCATCCTGGTCAACATTCCGCAACCAACAGGAAAAAATTCAAACGATTACCCACCCCAGCATTCAAACTTCACTGACACCCATACTAAAACTCGCACCTTGACAAACACTCAAACTGTCAATCAGGGCATACGCCGATCTGCAGCTCCTGGAAACATTCACTATTTCACCCAACACAGAAATCAAACTCTCACTCACGTCACCTCTCAAACTACCACCCAGGCCAACATTCATACTGTCACAGAAACCAACACTCAAACTGTCACCCACTCAACACTAAAACCATCACCAAGGTCAGTACTCAACTGCTATCCAGGACATAAGTCAAACCGTAGAACATGGCAACATTCATCGTACCACCAAAGCCAACAATCAAACTATTACTCAAGCCAATTTCCAAACTACCACCCAGGCCAGCATTCATATTGTCACCAAAACCAACACTCTAACTGTCACCCACTCAACACTAAAACTCTCGCCCTGACAAACACTCAAACTGTCACCGAGACCATATGTCAAGCAGCAGCCCATGAAAACATTCACTCTTCAACGAAACCCAGCACTCTAACTCTCACTCATGTCAACTCTAAAACCACCACAAAGGCCAACATTCATACTGTCATTGAAACCATCATCCAAACTACCACCCGAGTCAACATTCAAACTGCTACCCAGACTATCACTCAAACTATGACCCGAGTCAACACTCAATTACCACCCAAACAACAAGTCAACTGCAGTCCAGCCCAACATTCAACCTTCCACCCAAGCCAACACTCAAACTGCCACAAGACTATCACTCAAACTATCACCCGAGTCAACACTCAATCTACCAACCAAACAACAAGTCAACTGCAGTCCAGACCAACATTCAACCTTCCACCCAAGCCAACACTCAAACTGCCACCCAGAGTATCACTCAAACTATCACCTGAGTCAACACTCAATCTACCACCCAAACAACAAGTCAACTGCAGTCCAGACCAACATTCAACCTTCCACCCAAGCCAACACTCAAACTGCCACCCAGACTATCACTCAAACTATCACCTGAGTCAACACTCATTCTACCACCCAAACAACAAGTCAACTGCAGTCCAGACCAACATTCAACCTTCCACCCAAGCCAACACTCAAACTGCCACCCAGACTATCACTCAAACTATCACCTGAGTCAACACTCAATCTACCACCCAAACAACAAGTCAACTGCAGTCCAGACCAACATTCAACCTTCCACCCAAGCCAACACTCAAACTGCCACCCAGACTAACACTCAAACTATCACCCGAATCAACACTCAATCTACCACCCAAACAACAAGTCAACTGCAGTCTAGACCAACATTCAACCTTCCACCCAAGTCAACACTCAAACTGCCACCCAGACTAACACTCAAACTATCACCAGAGTCAACACTCAATCTACCACCCAAACTACAAGTCAACTGCAGTCCAGACCAACATGATTCAACCTTCCACCCAAGCCAACACTCAAACAGCCACCCAGACTAACACTCAAGCTATCACCCGAATCAACACTCAATCTACCACCCAGACCACCAGTCAACTGCAGTCCAGACCAACATTCAACCTTCCACCCAAGCCAACACTCAAACTGCCACCCAGACTAACACTCAAACTATCACCCGAGTCAACACTCAATCTACCACCCAAACAACAAGTCAACTGCAGTCTAGACCAACATTCAACCTTCCACCCAAGTCAACACTCAAACTGCCACCCAGACTAACACTCAAACTATCACCCGAGTCAACACTCAATCTACCACCCAAACAACAAGTTAACTGCAGTCTAGGCCAACATTCAACCTTCCGCCCAAGTCAACACTCAAACTGCCACCCAGACTAACATTCAAACTATCACCCGAGTCAACACTCAATCTACCACCCAAACAACAAGTCAACTGCAGTTCAGACCAACATTCAACCTTCCACCCAAGCCAACACTCAAACTGCCACCCAGGCTTTCACTCAAACTATCACCTGAGTCAACACTCAATCTACCACCCAAACAACAAGTCAACTGCAGTCCAGACCAACATTCAACCTCCACCCAAGCCAACACTCAAACTGCCACCCAAACTATCACTCAAACTATCACCTAAGTCAACACTCAATCTACCACCCAAACAACAAATCAACTGCAGTCTAGACCAACATTCAACCTTCCACCCAAGCCAACACTCAAACTGCCACCCAGACTAACACTCAAACTATCACTCGAATCAACACTCAATCTACCACCCAAACAACAAGACAACTGCAGTCCAGACCACATTCCACCTTCCACCCATGCCAAAACTCAAACTGCCACCCAGACTAACACTCAAACTATCACCCGAGTCAACACTCAATCTACCACCCAAACAACAAGTCAACTGCAGTACACACCACAATCAACCTTCCACCCAAGTCAACACTCAAGCTGCAACCCAGACTAACACTCAAACTATCATCCGAGTCAACACTCAATCTACCACCCAAAAAACAAGACAACTGCAGTCCAGACCACATTTCAGCTTCCACCCAAGCCAACACTCAAACTGCCACCCAGACTAACACTCAAACTATCACCGAGGCAACACTCAATCTACCCCCAAACCACAAGTCAACTGCACTCCAGACCAACATTCAACCTCCACCCAAGTCAACACTCAAACTGCCACCCAGACTAACACTCAAACTATTACTCAAGTCAACACTCAATCTACCCCCAAACAAGAAGTCAACTGCACTCCAGACCACATTCAACCTTCCACCCAAGCCAACACTCAAACTGGGGTAACATTCATGTAATTTACAACACACTGGCTGTCATTACATCAAAGGATGTTTGATGCCATTAATATACCCTTCACTACCCCAGTTATTGAGGTGAAATGATTCTATCAACTGATCTTGGCTTTACACAAGAGAATGGTGAGGCTGGGGACTTTAGAAAGGAAAAACAGCATCTTGTGTGTCAGCACACGTGGGTGAGTGAGGTACTTGTAAATATCTTTTGTATACAGGTGCCGTCGCAATAGGAAACCAATATTTTTATGCTTGACATTGCCACTGGTACAAGTGACTGAGAGAAAGGGCAAGGGCAGTCTGCACACTGGGACCAGAACAGGGAAAAGATTTAGTGCTGGTGGTTTGAATGTGTTCAACTTCATGCAACAAACTATTTGAGTTACGCACCCTATGTGCCCTGGTGACAGTGTGAGGGAGGCCACAATGCTGCGAATATCTTATTAGGGATTAGTTAAAGATTTCAAGTTATCAAATGTTAGTTGTGAGATGTTCAGCTGGTATTAGGCCTGAACTAAATTTGAAATATATCTAAGTAATTCATGTAATTTTGGGAATGTTGCCTTATGTTTGATATGTGAAATTCCGTAAAATTATGCCATTATGGCACTTTGTGTCATTAAGCACCATTTGCTGTAAAAATGTACCACAAATCGACCCATTTACGGTAATAATTTACAACAAATGAACGCGCATTACAGAAAGTAAGTAGCTGGTATTCATGGTGCTTTTGTTAAATGCGTCTTCAAGCCAAAAATTGACAAAGATGCATTTTGCACTAAAATAAAGCATGAAATTACGCATTTATATTTTGTGTAATTATGCATAATTTTATAAAATGTTGCCAGATTATTGCCTATTTACACAAAAGTGAAGTTTGCACATCCCTAGTGGTCTTGGCTTTATAGAAAAGGACAGTTATTAGGATCACCGAGGGATAGTAGTTAACATCCTGTCTTGAAAATGGCACCCCGAGAACTACCTTGCTACCCGTGGTCTTAGGAGTCATAAAGAAATGTCAGGTACCGAAAGTGAACAGAACTTTAAGAGCCTGGCTCACTTCTTGTAGTTTTCACAAATTCTTGCCTCGCAGCATTAGACTGTTGAACAAGGGGTCAAGCTTGTGATGTCATCATGTCTGGACTCTAGATGTCACTTCTGTTACCCCTGACATTTTGGTAAATTTTTGTCTACGTTTACCGATCAGTTTGCACTCCTTACCTGGATGTGCACTTTTCATGTGATAAATGCAAGACTAATTGTACCAGACTAAAAATGATGTGAACTTAAAAGCAGAGACTAATGCCCTCATTACGATAGTGGTCGAACCAGGGTCCGACCGCCATTGTTTCGGGCACAAGACCGTCTGACAAGGAGTCGACAGTCTTGACAGCCCCATTACGATAAGACTGCCATCCAGGCGGTCGTAAAATGCTTTTTACTATTGTGGCTTGTGCAGCGGCACACGGTGCATGGATATTTGGAGGGCACCACACTTGCCCCCCTGGCCACTTAGCAGTGGCCCACGGGGGGACTGGTTGCCAGGCTGGGTGCCCCCAAAGTCCCTTTCTGACAGGATTTTCATGTCGGTGAGACAGCCATGAAAAGACTATCTGAAACTCCGTAGGCACCGCCTCCATTGTAGGGATTAGGCTCCGACCAACGCCCTACAAGCTACTTGAGCCTGTCGGAGGCAGCGGACTTCACCCCCCCCCCCCCCCCCCCCCCCCGCCCAAATCACTCCGACCGCAAGTATTGTAATCTGGCAGTCAGACCGACACCCAGGATATCGGCGGTACGCCCAACATCGTAATCAGACCCTAAGTGACCATTTTGCATTTCATGTGAAAACAACTTGATAATGGAGGGGTGCAAACTTTTCAGTGATGAGAACTGTGACATTACACTGCACGGGTTGTTTGCATCACACCACTATTAGAACTAGTGAACATAGCTGCCAGCTGGTCCCGTGTCATGAGAGTGACTGTTTGAGTGTCTTTGTTAAACTGGTAAACTGGTATTAATTGTATGTAACGTTTGCCCAGGCAGCATTAACATGTATTACTGACTCTCCCACCTTCGGGGCATAAATCGAAACTGGTAACCGGCTCGGCTCTCATTCAACCAGAAGTCTCTCATTAAAGCATCACGTCCAAGCAGGCACTCACTTAATGCCAAGATGAATTTATGTAAATTAGAAACAGAAACTGAAAGACATTATTAGGTCTGGCTAAACAGAGCAGCCATCTGTATGGACCCATTGTTACAATTCCTCAAACTATAAAGAGAGGGATCTTTGAATGTAAGTAATTTCACTCCCACCACCTGTGCTTGGTTGTTGTGCTGTATCATTCGCACCGCATGAATAACTTTCATTGCATTAATCGAGGACTATAGCACCATCTCAGAAGTACTTTGAATCAGTACACTTTTTTGAATTTTATTATTACGCTGCTGTATTGTTTTTGTTTTTGTTTTTTTGGCTCAGAACTCAAAATGCAAGCCCAACCTATTAACTTCGCCACTACTTCCTTACAGAAAGGCAGCGAAATTGACAATCTAGGACAATGTTCACTTTTGGGTGTTGACATTTCCCTTAAGTTGTTTCTCTTTCTTCTGTGATGTTTGTAATTGGTGAATTGTACAAGGTTCTTCCTGCATTTGTGACAATCATATTTTTTGTAAGTAATGGTTATAAATGATGTGTCGCGCCAGATGCACAGAGGGAACACTGACTTCCCTTAACTACGTTATCCTACAGAGACTCGTGTCTTTGATACATCAGACAATTGGAGACTATTGTGTTAGACAGACAAACAGTACACTGAATGATATATATCACTCCAGGTAATAGATGTGGGTCATCCCAATAAAACGGGGATGTCACCATTTAGATAAAGAGGGAAAGTAAAAGATGTTCTCATGCCAGAAACAAAACTCAAAAACGAACTTAAAGACAAATGAAAAAAGAAGTAAAAGAGAACTATTGTTAACAGCAGCGAAGATGGTGAAAAAAGACTCAGGAACGGGTACTGTCTCAACTTTATTTCTTGAATCTGTGTCATTTGGGATTCCTTTAAGTGGTATACCAGCTAGGGAATGTTTATATTCATACAGTGGTTAAAAAGATGTGTATGCAACTAGCAACGTTAGAAACATGAGAGATATAAAAGGCTTTTAAGTGTTTGTAAATGTGAGGGAGAGGGTGTTATCTCTCCTGCTAATAATGATGCTGTTTATTGCTGTCAGGCATACATTATCTTATGAAGTTTAAAGTTCAACCTGTGTGCCGCTTGGACTGTATGGAATTGCTTCTCTTCTTTGCTTCTTGAAATGCAGCCTGTTCTACCACATAATCAAGGATTTTACATTGCCTTGCCAATATATTGTACCTAGAAAATCACCTAGCATTAGATAGCGCAGGTAAATATATAGAGGTAAGTATAGATGCACTACTCCTAAAACGACACCTATATACTCTGATGAAAGCTATATATATGTAGGTGATATTCTGAACGCTATAATTTGGCAGGGTGATATTATTGAGCTTGGTATGGTGACAAACTAAAAGCAGCGCCTTGCTCTCTCTATTAGAGGGCTTTGTTTCACCTCCTCTAGTGCCCCAAAGATCAGAAAACAGGAGCCTGTTGAATATAGGTTCAGGAGCAGCCCTGCAACTGAGATGTCCTGACATAGGATGAGTGAGGACCTTTGTGAAAGAAATGTTGGGATAAGACCTTAGCGGACATGAACGTACCAACAGTGGGTCTAAAAAGGGCGCAGATGGTATTTGTGCCAGTTGTAGCAGTAGCCTCAATTAGGAGTTGGGGGATCTTTGCCCCTGATTGGTTCTCCCCACACACATTTCATGCCATTAGAATTTTCAGACTCACTTTCAGCTGTGCTGCCTTTTGTACACGAAAGCATGCTTACAACAAAAGTTCTTTGCTCCAAATGTATACTTAGAAGAATAAAACCCAGAAGAATAAAACCCACGGGAAAAGGGAAGTGTACTTAAATCAATGATACCTTTCCATATCTCCCCTCTGTGCTGTCAATCAGCTGCTTTAGAGAGCTGTCCTTCTCTTTTTATCACATAAAACAGAGGTGTGTTTGGACCGCCATCTTGATTTGCCTTGTATCCTAAATCAGCTGCTGGGGGCCCCTTTGCGGTGGACTGTTGAGAATACAAATCGCCTCTGCGTCTCCTCTGTTGCACCAGATCTTAGCTCCATATCACATTATTCCTCCCACCTTTTCCTCAACAATTTGGTCCGGAGTGAAATGGAAGGATTTTCCACGTTGAGGAGTGAGCAGCGTAATGCCTTTAGCAAATCCATCCTGCTCCAAGAGTGACTCCTTCGTGTGCTTTTTCTAAGACATTGTGCCTCTTGGATTCTACCATGTGATGTCACACAATGCAAACATTTTGGCCCTGGACTCCAAATCATCTCCTTTGATTTACCAGATTGATTTTAATTCTATCTAATTTACAATATGATATCAGGTAGATAGCTGTGCCCCAAATACTTTTTTTTTGCCCGTGCCAAGAGGAGGGAATCATCAGCATATAGCAGCAAATTACCTTTTATTCCATCGACTGGCTCAACATCTGGAGATACATCGGGGTGAGAGTCGAAGCATATGGGGGAAAAGGGACACCTCTGTTTCACCTGATGAGTTCTGAAAAGTGTCTTAGTTCTTTCTCCTGGTAGGACAACTCCACCTTTCCCAGGTGTATTTGAAGAGAGGAGTTTTAGAATTGCAAATATTGATGGACTGATCTTCTCAGTCTCAAAGATCCCTCAGAGGTGGTCCTTGTCTACAATGTCGAAGGCTTGAGAATAACTGAGGGGTGAAAAGTAAAGTAATATCTGCATTGGGTGAGAGAATTTGTTGATTAGACGGTGTGGAGCAATGGTTTGGTCCACCGCAGATTGGCCTCTCTTGAGGCCAACTTGATTCAGAGCGACTGAGACGCCGCAAGGCTTAGATTTTCCCAAAAGATGATATCTTCTCACTGTCACTGCTGCTCTTTTTTAGCTGGTGGTTTAGGTGCTCATGAAAAATGTACAAAATGAGGGAATAGCAGGTCGCATTTTGTAACTTGCAGTGTAAACTGGCCACAAAAGCCCATGATGTGATTGGATGAGGCGGTTATTATTAATGGCCACAATTTATAATGGCATCCAAAAGGCGCCATTGGTGGGGGGGCATGTGTGCAGACATAAAAAATAGCTAATGACATTTTAATTGAAAATTAACATTAAGTCTGCGAATGTTCTCTTGACTACCTTTTAGAAAAAACAATAAGCGCTCTCTCGAGGTTACTGATTTGAGCAGAACCTCTTTCCGTTTTCTTCTTCTGCACTATAAACATTTTACACACTTGCCCTCCTCCCAATATCCAGGGCTCCAATTCCAAATTCAATAACAAGGTAAACCCACTGTTTGCCTTTAGAAAGACGCAAAATACAGACATCGGTCAAGGATTTCCAACAATCACAAATACTTCTGCGACAATGTGGGCTTATCGTTGTGAAGCCATTGTAATATTGGGGGGTGGGGGGGAGTGAGGTGGGAAGAAACCACTTGGCATCTTCAGGTTAGTTAACAAAAACAACACATAAAAGCATAAGGGAAGGTATGAAAGCAAATTCAGCCAATGGAAAGATGGTGTTGGGGTGACCTGGAGCCGGCTACCTGATTACCCTACTGGTGAGGTCTAAAATTATTAAAATCCAATCTCATCAGAGGCCAGTCCACATCTGGATAGAGCTCCTAACTTCAAGGGAACCTCAGACAGCTGCAGATGGTCTATCCCAAGCTGCAGCAGCAGATTGACGCACCAGTAGACCAATCACGTTTCTTGGACGCCATTTTGTACCAATTGTTTCTTGTAGATAAATCTTCTGAGAATCTGACGCTTTTACACGTTCGTGGAACGATTTTCTAGACTTCTTTGAATGTTTTATGAGCGCTTGACAGTTTGAAATTAAAATCGAGGCATGACGGGAAGGCTTCCTGCTAAAAATAAAACCCCTCAGAGGTCTTGTAGAAATTGGTGCGGAAAGATGGGTGGGGCAGAGGGCGCTGACAGGATGGCGCCAGCCAACTGCTCAAAGGGTCCTGTTTTTTATGAGTTTCTTGCAAAACAAGAATTAGTCATTTTTTTTTGTCACACAAAATGATACAGCGGCAGTCTGTACATGATCCCTGACTTTTATAATACGCTTGTTTTTTTTTTTTTTTAGATGAGATGATTTAATGACAGAGGGAGGCTTTTTCACACACATAACCTTAGTTTAATTCATAATACAAGACTTGGCAAAGCCAATAGAGCTTACCTTGTAGAAGAAATGCAGAACTACTGCCTTTCTTAATGCTTTGTTTCTGATGTTCCTCTGCGTTTGGCAACAAGAAGCAATGTGCTTTTTCGCATGGGCAGAGGAGCAGCGGAAGAACAGAGGAGGGTTAAAAAATGTTTTAAAAACTTGTCAGGGGGGGAGGAGCCAAGCTCGACATCGTGATGGCCGCACGGTAGCTCGGCTCCGCCGGCCTCCCTGCCCAAACTCATCTATCCTGCCGCCCATCCTGCCCAGAAACGATAACATTTTACAGATGAAGGTCTGCTGACACTTACCACCCGCCCTGGTGGATCCGGCGTTCGGTGGTTCCGCAGCAGCGTCCTCTCGGGAAGTGCGGCCTCCGTGGGGTGGAGACCGGGGCCTTGCCTTCAGCGAGTGGCCGGCGAGACGTTGCCGGTGGCGGCCACGGGTGGAGGATGGAGGCCGGCCGGAAGAAGCCATTGTGCGAAAAGGCCAGGGGCAACTGAACGCGCCTGGGACTACCGTCCGGTGTTTCAGAGGTGAAGTGCGGCAATTTGTGTGTGGGGGACGCCGTGTTGGTGGCTCCCCCCTTTGTTGCCTTGCCCGGCCATTCCGAAACCCATCGCTCGGTGGCAGAGAGTTGCTCCAGCGGAGCGGTGGCGCCGGCGGACCCCTCCTCTTTTGGTGGTTCTCATTTCTGCATCGAGGGTGCTGTCTTGGTGCTTGAGGGGGATCCCGCAGGGGCCCTGCCTGTGAGCCCGCCCCAGGAGTTTGTTCCGAAGGGACGGCGCTGAACGCTCAAAATGGCGGCTGAGGCCGTATGCCGTGGAACGCCCCGGGATGTCGATGCCGTACCTCTGCTCTGTCCTGGGGCCTGCACTGGAGGGCACGAACCCACGATTGGCGACGTCCTACGAGCGCTGCAGAATTGGCAAGTGACCTTGGCCCGAGAATCCTGTTTGCAAGACACTGTGGTGCCCGCCATTACTCCCAGGCCGTACCTCAGAGACGCGGATGTGCCCGAGGTGGTTGCTGTTTGTTCCCCGCATTTTGGTGGGGGAAGCGATGTCTTGGTCTGCAAGCGGAAAGAGTTGCTGGAGATCTTTGACACGGGTGTACATGACTGCCGTGCACAATTTTTGTATTATCATCGGCGGATGAGATCTCATGGGTTGCTTCCATTGGCTATTCGATATATATGTAAAGGGGTCCCAGACCAAGCACAGAATGAATTTTTTAATGATCACAATATTTAGTTAAATTGATCCAAAACAAATGAGGGTGCATAGTGTTTTTATTTTCACCGCACCGTTATAGCCATTCAATGGACAAAGAGTCGATGATAGTATACAAAAATTCAATGCACCCACAGGGAGAAGGGAGAAAGTGCAGGGAAAAAGAAACACATTTTTGATAGTTGTACATCACTAATTAAATTTAAATATGCATAAATCCATAGATCAAATTCATAAATAACGTTGATCCCCATATGAGAGGTCAAATAAAAAATGCATACATCAAAAACATTTTTTGACAGAAGCTCCTAATCTGCTGTATATTTCAAGCTAATGTTAGGAGTTCGAAGTTGTAGATAAATGTCTACGTTTCGACCCAGAAAATGTAGGACAGTAGATCCTTACTACGCGGGTCTTCGTCAGAACGTGAAGGGAGGTGGAGGGTAAGGTGGGGCTGATTCCTAAGCAAAATAGAAGTGAAAACTAATTACTTAAAGCGGTCTCAAAAGAGTCCCGACACAGTAAATAACGGAAAGGCCCATTACATTCAAGATTAAGGATTAAATTAGGGTAAATTGAATTAAAGGTGGGAGGTTATACTGAGGATGGAGCCACATATTACATACTGAACATTGTTGTAATTACCTGGCGGGAAATCAGAAGCGGCCAGAAAAGACGTGGTCCGTGACCAGGCTGTGCCTTTTTCTGTGCTGGATGCTATCCGTATCTAAAGAACCGTGATAAAGATATTGGTGCCAATCATTTATGTGATTGCCAAAGGTATCACTTAAACCGTATACATTGTAAATACTATTATGCAGCCTACCTTTTTGTGTCAGGATAGTGGGATTTGAAGAGATAAACTGGTTATTGCTCCTCCGTCAGAACGGTTTTTTTTCCAAAAATCCTTAAAGTGATAAAATCACTCATACACATCTGCAAAACCAAGGAGTATAGCGAGTCAGTTCTAGGGCCATCCCCTGGCGGCTAAATCAAAAAGGAACACCCGCCGGTGCCGCCTACTCAGGACTTACCCGAAGGGATTGTGATTGTCAAAGGAGCGTGCGAGCCGGCGTCTCACCGCGTCTCCTGAAACCAGGAAGTGCTGCCCGGGTAACCTGAGAGGTTTACAAACCTCGGTGAAGAAAGACTGACTACCGTTGCTATGGTTACAGGGAAGCAAATGTCGCGAGTATTTTCACTAAACGGGGGAGGAAAGACTTACGGTGTCATAGTTAACAGAGAACCATTATTGGATAGGGAAAATGGTTATTGCGGACCTGGTTAAACCCGCAGCCTCTATCTGTTTGGAAAACGTGGTATAGCTATTTTAAAACACCATTTAAACCACAGGGGCCTGCATCATGGGTTGCGCGGACCTGCTGAAACAAGGCGGTCTAGGCGCACAATGAATCATGACAAGGCCAAGGTTGCATTAAAAACCTTTTTGGGACCGCCAGATTTGCAAACGTTGGGCGAACGTCCCATTATTCAACAACACAATAAAATGAAATAAAGTACAGGCTAAAGCATCATTGGTGAAGGCGCGGACCTGCCAAACATGGTGGTCAGGCGCACGATACATCAAAGAGATTGAAATTTCGAAAATTATCATGTAAAATGCCACAGAGATATATTGAAAAAAAAAAATATATATATAACAATGATAATGGGTAATCAATCATTTGAAACCTTTTTGACAGCCAGATTTTCACCGTGGGGCGAGCAGTGTCCCATTATTCATCAGATAACATACAGGCTAGAGTATTCATTGTGAGGCGCGAACCTGCCAAGCATGGTGGTCGAGCGCACGATACATCAAAAAGGGATTCGAATATCATGTGAAATGACCCAGAGACTTATTGAAAAATACCATACTGATAATGTCGCCAAATACGCGTGAACCTACCACACGGTGGTTAAACGCACAATCAATTCAGAGGGTAGCCATTTGGGCAAAACTGCTCTCGGACTCATTCAGACCCATGCGTACTGAATCAAAGAAACGGATCCATTTGATCTCCCTGACATTGAGGACGGGTTCTATGCTGCCACCTCTTGGACCTAGTTTCACCTGTTCCAATATGGTCCACTTCAGGCTTTCCGGGGGGTGATTTTGGTCATTACAATGGTCCACTAAGGGGGCTCCTTCAACCTTGCACCTTACACGGCTGCAATGTTGCAGAAAACGCACTTTTGCTCGTTATTGTGTCTGTCCCACATATATCAAATCACAGGGGCATGTTATACAATACACCACATTGGTGGAGTTACAGTTTGTATGTGACTTTAATGGAACATGATGTTGTCTGTGAGAAAAAACTTTTGTTTGAATTGTCGCTGGGCAAGCCTTACAAGAGCCACACCGGTAATGTCCCACAATGGGAGGTAGGTTCCACATAGATGCTATAGATGGTTCACTAGGGGTCGTCAGGAATGAGCACACCACATGATCACGAATGTTCTTCGCTTTCTTAAAAGCGTGCAGGGGTAGGCAGCTGCTGTTGAGGTCCTCTGAGATCAAGGTCCAATACTTATTGATAGTTTTCTTTATCACATTACTTTTTCAAAAATCCTTAAAGTGATAGAATCACTCATACACATCTGCAAAACCAAGGAGTATAGCGAGTCAGTTCTAGGGCCATCCCCTGGCGGCTAAATCAAAAAGGAACACCCGCCGGTGCCCCTACTCGGGCAGCACTTCCTGGTTTCAGGAGACGCGGTGAGACGCCGGCTCGCACGCTCCTTTGACAATCACAATCCCTTCGGGTAAGTCCTGAGTAGGCGGCACCGGCGGGTGTTCCTTTTTGATTTAGCCGCCAGGGGATGGCCCTAGAACTGACTCACTATACTCCTTGGTTTTGCAGATGTGTATGAGTGATTCTATCACTTTAAGGATTTTTGAAAAAAACCCCGTTCTGACGGAGGAGCAATAACCAGTTTATCTCTTCAAATCCCACTATCCTGACACAAAAAGGTAGGGTGCATAATAGTATTTACAATGTATACGGTTTAAGTGATACCTTTGGCAATCACATAAATGATTGGCACCAATATCTTTATCACGGTTCTTTAGATACGGATAGCATCCAGCGCAGAAAAAGGCACAGCCTGGTCACGGACCACGTCTTTTCTGGCCGCTTCTGTTTTCCCGCCAGGTAATTACAACAATGTTCAGTATGTAATATGTGGCTCCATCCTCAGTATAACCTCCCACCTTTAATTCAATTTAACCTAATTTAATCCTTAATCTTGAATGTAACGAGCCTTTCATTATTTACTGTGTCGGGACTCTTTTGAGACCGCTTTAAGTAATTAGTTTTCACTTCTATTTTGCTTAGGAATCAGCCCCACCTTACCCTCCACCTCCCTTCACGTCCTGACGAAGACCCGCGTAGTAAGGATCTACTGTCCTACATTTTCTGGGTCGAAACGTAGACATTTATGTACAACTTCGAACTCCTAACGTTAGCTTGAAATATACAGCAGATTAGGAGCTTCTGTCAAATTTTTTTTTTGATATATGCATTTTTTATTTGACCTCTCATATGGGGATGAACGTTATTTATGAATTTGATCTATGGATTTATGCATATGTAAATTTGATTAGTGATGTACAACTATCAAAAATGTGTTTCTTTTTCCCTGCACTTTCTCCCTTCTCCCTGTGGGTGCATTGAATTTTTGTATACTATCATCGACTCTTTGTCCATTGAATGGCTATAACGGTGCGGTGAAAATAAAAACACTATGCACCCTCATTTGTTTTGGATCAATTTAACTAAATATTGTGATCATTAAAAAATTCATTCTGTGCTTGGTCTGGGACCCCTTTAAATATATATCGACTACTTACCCAGGTCCCACTGACTACATGGGTCCAACCCAATTATTTATAACATACTTCGAGCAGACGCTGGTCTGCGAGGTTCTCTCTTCTTTCCTAAATCTATTTAGTTTTTCTTTTGAAATCTTGCACTTTAATTAGTTATCACTCAACCATTATGGTTGATAAGGAGGTCCTTTCTTATACTGAGGATTACATTAAGCAACTTTTGTTAGATCCAGCCAACAGTTTTCTGTCTCCAACCATACCTGCCATTGACTTTTCGCTCAACGACAAAGTTAACAAGTTGGAACGTTTAGAAAAAAAACTGATCAGAACGAAACTGCACGGACATTTTTTAGCACAGTGCTTACAATCCAACATCATTCCTGTAGGCTTACAGGTTAAAGTTGAACCCGCAATCTTTATCGACGTACCTAAGTTTCGTGAAGGCTTCAGTTTTGTCGCGAACAATTGTTCGCGACACTGGATGGTCCTTGGCATCGAAACAGCTAATGAACAAATTGCAATTCTAACCAAGCAGATAGCGGAATTGAAGGCCGAAATAACTGGGGATTCCACCCTTACCAATTCTAAAGAAGCCCTGACCAAACTTGTGGCGACCCTTCAGGACTTTGAAACAACCACAATCAAAAAGAAACTGGAAAAACTAGCACGTGACGTGAAACTCTATGACAAAAAAAGAACATATCCCTACCTGCAGGACGAATATTACAGACAGGACAGCCAAGGAAGATTTACCAACCGGGGTCGTGGTTCCTTCAGGGGGAGACGAAATTTCACGACATTTTCGGACTCGTCGTATAGTTCTGGTGAGGATTCAGAACGAGCGGGCCCAAGTGGGGCATACGGATATCAAGACTCTTACGGATCATCATACCAACCCATTCCTTTTTTAGGACAGGGAGGATGGAGACCCCCACGGGGCAGAGGGAACAACTGGAACAGGGGCACCGGCAGGGGCCAATCCAATGTGGGGCAAGAGTGGGACTCCGGGAGAGGGAGAGGCACAAAACAGGTGAACTTCCCCCAGGAGGAACACAGGGAAAGATCAACCCGCAGGAAGAACTACAGATGGTAGAGAAAACCTCCCCTGTGATAAACATTTCAAAATACACCTTAAAGGATGATGAAATCAAAGTACTCAGTCGCGGTCTATCTTTTGTTCCGACTTCTACACCTGATGCTTTCAACACCATAGTTGAACTTCATAAGTTCTTTCGAAAAATACGACTCAGATACTTTTTTAAGGACAAACCCTTTGAACAGTCCTCATCAGCAACCAATTTGAGGGTCCCATCCACCTTTGTACCATCAACTTATGCCATGACTCAGCGTATCCTGGCATATGAAAGCCTTGTGCTACGTGATGTGAACAAAATCTTGGATGAGAAGAAATTTGTTAAATTCAACACCAGCAGAGCTGAAAAACTTGCGCTAAAATCCATAGGAAACAACACGGAAGTGGTAGTAAAACCCGCAGACAAGGGTGGTGCCATCGTCGTCCAGGATTTGGACAACTACACAAGGGAGATCATGAGGCAGTTGAACGACGGGATCAGTTACAAACAACTGAGTGGTGACCCATCTAAAGACCTAAAGGCTGAGATTTTGAGAGTCACACAGGATGGCCTCCAACAAGGTTTCCTATCGGAACAAGAATTTCAGTACCTGAACCAGAAGAACCCACGCCTTCCTACCATTTATACTTTACCCAAAGTACATAAGGATCTTCATCAGCCCCCAGGACGACTTATAGTATCCGGGTGCGGCTCACTTTTGGAACCCCTATGTAGGTACATAGATTTTTTTCTTAAACCCCTGGCGGAAGCAACTACAACATATCTGCGAGATACTACACACACCATTAACTTGATTGACGGACGTCCTTTTGACTCACGCCAAGAACTCTTGGTAACATGTGACATTGTGTCACTTTATACCAGCATACCCCAAGAGGAGGCTCTGGTGGCAATGACGATTGCACTTGACAAACGGGAGGCACCCACCCGGGTACCTACATCCTTTATCATTCTATTGCTCAAAATTGCCATGATGAGGAATTTTTTCATCTTCAGCAACTGTTTCTACCTCCAGACTAAGGGGGTCGCGATGGGGGCGGCTTTTGCCCCAGACTTGGCCATAATTTTCATGTCTATGTATGAAGATATGTTCATACTCAATGATGTCAATCCCTTCAGATCCCAAATTCACATGTGGATGAGATACATTGATGACATCATTTGTATCTGGACAGGAACTGAAGAGGAAATCACCAACTTTTTCAACTGGCTCAATGGTAGATCTCCAGATATACAATTCACCATTCAATTTGATAAGAAATCCATTGATTTTCTGGATCTTACAATCTTTGTGGAGAATGAGACCCTTCAAACCACTCTTTTCAGGAAGCCTGCGGAGAGAAATTCCCTACTTCTATATTCTAGCCATCACCCGAGGGGACTCCGTGACAACTTGCCTTTTGGCCAGTTTTTGCGGATTCGACGCAACTGCAGCAGAAAAGGTGACTACATGGAGCAATCGACAATACTAATGGATCGATTACTTGAACGCGGATACCCGAGACGACTTGTTAAGAAAGCTAAAAAGAGAGCATGGTTTAACCCAAGAGAAGTCTTACTACAGTTTGGGGAGCAACAGAGTAACAATGACCAACGCCTCATCTGTGTAACCACTTTTTCAACAAAAAGTAATGTGATAAAGAAAACTATCAATAAGTATTGGAACTTGATCTCAGAGGACCTCAACTGCAGCTGCCTACCCCTGCACGCTTTTAAGAAAGCGAAGAACATTCGTGATCACGTGGTGTGCTCATTCCTGACGACCCCTAGTGAACCATCTATAGCATCTATGTGGAACCTACCTCCCATTGTGGGACATTACCGGTGTGGCTCTTGTAAGGCTTGCCCAGCGACAATTCAAACGAAAGTTTTTTCTCACAGACAACATCATGTTCCATTAAAGTCACATACAAACTGTAACTCCACCAATGTGGTGTATTGTATAACATGCCCCTGTGATTTGATATATGTGGGACAGACACAACAATGAGCAAAAGTGCATTTTCTGCAACATTGCAGCCGTGTAAGGTGCAAGGTTGAAGGAGCCCCCTTAGTGGACCATTGTAATGACCAAAATCACCCCCCGGAAAGCCTGAAGTGGACCATATTGGAACAGGTGAAACTAGGTCCAAGAGGTGGCAGCATAGAACCCGTCCTCAATGTCAGGGAGATCAAATGGATCCGTTTCTTTGATTCAGTACGCATGGGTCTGAATGAGTCCGAGAGCAGTTTTGCCCAAATGGCTACCCTCTGAATTGATTGTGCGTTTAACCACCGTGTGGTAGGTTCACGCGTATTTGGCGACATTATCAGTATGGTATTTTTCAATAAGTCTCTGGGTCATTTCACATGATATTCGAATCCCTTTTTGATGTATCGTGCGCTCGACCACCATGCTTGGCAGGTTCGCGCCTCACAATGAATACTCTAGCCTGTATGTTATCTGATGAATAATGGGACACTGCTCGCCCCACGGTGAAAATCTGGCTGTCAAAAAGGTTTCAAATGATTGATTACCCATTATCATTGTTATATATATATATTTTTTTTTCAATATATCTCTGTGGCATTTTACATGATAATTTTCGAAATTTCAATCTCTTTGATGTATCGTGCGCCTGACCACCATGTTTGGCAGGTCCGCGCCTTCACCAATGATGCTTTAGCCTGTACTTTATTTCATTTTATTGTGTTGTTGAATAATGGGACGTTCGCCCAACGTTTGCAAATCTGGCGGTCCCAAAAAGGTTTTTAATGCAACCTTGGCCTTGTCATGATTCATTGTGCGCCTAGACCGCCTTGTTTCAGCAGGTCCGCGCAACCCATGATGCAGGCCCCTGTGGTTTAAATGGTGTTTTAAAATAGCTATACCACGTTTTCCAAACAGATAGAGGCTGCGGGTTTAACCAGGTCCGCAATAACCATTTTCCCTATCCAATAATGGTTCTCTGTTAACTATGACACCGTAAGTCTTTCCTCCCCCGTTTAGTGAAAATACTCGCGACATTTGCTTCCCTGTAACCAATGCAACGGTAGTCAGTCTTTCTTCACCGAGGTTTGTAAACCTCTCAGGTTACCCGGGCAGCACTTCCTGGTTTCAGGAGACGCGGTGAGACGCCGGCTCGCACGCTCCTTTGACAATCACAATCCCTTCGGGTAAGTCCTGAGTAGGCGGCACCGGCGGGTGTTCCTTTTTGATTTAGCCGCCAGGGGATGGCCCTAGAACTGACTCGCTATACTCCTTGGTTTTGCAGATGTGTATGAGTGATTCTATCACTTTAAGGATTTTTGAAAAAAACCCCGTTCTGACGGAGGAGCAATAACCAGTTTATCTCTTCAAATCCCACTATCCTGACACAAAAAGGTAGGCTGCATAATAGTATTTACAATGTATACGGTTTAAGTGATACCTTTGGCAATCACATAAATGATTGGCACCAATATCTTTATCACGGTTCTTTAGATACGGATAGCATCCAGCGCAGAAAAAGGCACAGCCTGGTCACGGACCACGTCTTTTCTGGCCGCTTCTGTTTTCCCGCCAGGTAATTACAACAATGTTCAGTATGTAATATGTGGCTCCATCCTCAGTATAACCTCCCACCTTTAATTCAATTTAACCTAATTTAATCCTTAATCTTGAATGTAACGGGCCTTTCCGTTATTTACTGTGTCGGGACTCTTTTGAGACCGCTTTAAGTAATTCGTTTTCACTTCTATTTTGCTTAGGAATCAGCCCCACCTTACCCTCCACCTCCCTTCACGTCCTGACGAAGACCCGCGTAGTAAGGATCTACTGTCCTACATTTTCTGGGTCGAAACGTAGACATTTATCTACAACTTCGAACTCCTAACATTAGCTTGAAATATACAGCAGATTAGGAGCTTCTGTCAAAAAATGTTTTTGATGTATGCATTTTTTATTTGACCTCTCATATGGGGATCAACGTTATTTATGAATTTGATCTATGGATTTATGCATATGTAAATTTGATTAGTGATGTACAACTATCAAAAATGTGTTTCTTTTTCCCTGCACTTTCTCCCTTCTCCCTGTGGGTGCATTGAATTTTTGTATACTATCATCGACTCTTTGTCCATTGAATGGCTATAACGGTGCGGTGAAAATAAAAACACTATGCACCCTCATTTGTTTTGGATCAATTTAACTAAATATTGTGATCATTAAAAAAAAAAATAAAAAAAAAATTAAATATTCATTCTGTGCTTGGTCTGGGACCCCTTTACATATATATCTACTACTTACCCAGGTCCCACTGACTACATGGGTCCAACCCAATTATTTATAACATCCATTGGCTATTCAGCGGCTGTTCCACGGCCCTTTATCACCGCTTTGTTTTATGCCCGCTACTTCGAAATACATTGTGGCGATAGCTAAGAAAGGACTGGGGTGAGCCTGGTTCTTAATCTGGAGGACTGCTGCTCGGAGCACGGAGTTCTGGACTGTCTCAAATTGTGATAATTTGTCGAATCCTTAACATGTATGGCTACCTGAAAACTTGCTAGTTTCGTTTTGGGCTGCACTAATTGTTTGTATGGGCGGGGGGTGGGGGCCGTGCGCCCTGTTAAATGGTATCCTCCCCCCTGGTTTTCCTTTTTCCCCTTTTTATCTGTCCTTTTCCTTTTTCCCTATATTACCTTATTCTATATTTCGGGTTCATGTTTAGGGCGACAGGCACGCTGCCGGGGGGGGGGGGGGGGTAGGCCATAGCCTTCTGCAGGGGTGCAGGGTGGGGTGGGTGGGAGGGGGTCTATTAGATAGTTATTTGTTTCTATGGCTCTTTTGTGTCCTTTTCTTGGGTCTCCATGTCTGTGCGTGATTCCCGCGGGGTGAGTGACTGGGGAGGGAGGATTGGGTATTCCTACATAATAAGGTACTTTCAGGTTCTGCTTATCCTGACCTAACCACCCCGCCCCTAAGAATGTTTGCTGTCTGGATTGTTGATCGCCAGTATCGCCGTGGGGCGGGTACAGTAACTTCGAGTCCCCCTTTTTCTTTCTTCTAGTTCCCTTTGATTTCTTTTACTTTTTGGGTTGGGCTGTATAGTGATTGCAATCTTATCCATCTCTCTGATGGTTTTTACTGTGATGAGAGTGATGTTCTGTTTGTCCTTGGACACATGAGGTTACGGGTGGACGCCACTGTAGAATACTTGCAAGGGCATCTACGGCCTGCACGCTTTGGACTTTTCTGATGACAGACTTACGGATTTCCTATTGAAATGTTGTTGGTATGGTTCCCCGCCAGGTGCGCCAGGACGCCTTTTATACAACCGATCCTTTACTCTCTTAATATAAAAATCAACCTTCTCTGATCCTGTGCTGAGTGGTTCCATTCAGTTAGCATTGCGGACTCGCAGCATTGTGTAGTATTGTGTAACCACTCCGTAATTTTTATTGATGTTGGTGCTTTTCAGCTTGTTCTGTGGCCGGCCTCTGGGTTGTAGGCCCGTATTTGTATGCAACCATCTACACGAATAAAGGTTTTCAAAAATTAAAAAAAAAAAAAAAACTTGTCAGGGAGGGGAGATAGCCAGAAAACACATGCACTCCCACAGAGTGTTAGAAGAAAAAAAAAAGTAGCTCTCTAAATGCCAGGAGTGGTAGGACACAAGTCATCAGTCAGAAAACAGTAAAGCAAAAATGCTCCTGAGGCGGGACAAACAAAGAATACAGAGGGAAACCAGTAAATAAGATGCACGGAACAAAAATAGACAAGAACGCCACCCAATCAAAAGCAAGGGGCAGACCCAACCACACTATATGTATATATATAAATATGTTAGTGATAATAGGTATTCAAAAACTGACAGCAAACTGTTAGCCAGCAAGATGTAAAAATCAATTGGCAGTCCACAGATTTTACGGTAGAGTTTAGAGCAGTCTTTAAGACTACGCAGTATAAGAGGAAATTCACTGCAGAAGTCTGTTTCCCTCTCACTGCAATGCTACCCACAGGGCAGAGTTTCAAAATGGACAACTGTCTTAAAATGAAAGGCTTGGTAATAGTTCAACTGAACACGCGGTGCGATTGTGGTCTGCTGTTGGGAGGTTGCTTAGGAAACAATTACAACAAACTCTTCGTTGACACCATCGTAAGGAAGCCTTTCACACCCCTGCACTGGACTGACCACCTCACTATCCCCATCATCCTGCCGAGTACAACCAGCACACTGGAGTCAAGCCAAAAGAGGACAAACGTAAAATAAAAATGTCAAGGACATTTTAATTAACAACAAAGAGCTCAAACTCATCTCTCTTACGACAGAACCCCAGGTGCTATTGAAGTCCATTCATGCAACACAGAAACATGATCGCATCGGAAACAGTGAAGTAGTGTAACAACACCATTAATGAACTTACCATAAACAGAACTATTTTCAAGACAATCAAGCACTGTATCAACCCCCTGCTAACCCTCCAGCACCCCAGACAAGTGCAGCATCACCAATCCTTCCTTAGTTGAAAAGAAATCGACAACATCCGCCCTGCTTCTACTCAGCCATCCACCCCATCCGTCCTGGATCCCACAATGACCGTCCTTCAAAACCCTGTCACCACAAACCTTGCCAACACTTTCAACTCCCTCACAGCCCCATTCTTTGAAGAGGATGTCTTATCTTGGTCCTACATCAAAGTCCTCTCCATAGCAACTTTCCCTTCCAGACTTACCATCATTAACACCTCCCACACTTAAGGGATCTCCCCAGAAGCTTTTAGGACAGGAAAGGGGCTATCCACTAAGGAAGAAACCCACACTTGACTCTGCTGGCCTCACCAGCTGTTCGCCCCTCACTCAAATACCCCTCTTTGGTAAGATCAATTAATGGCGTTGTAGTGTCATACATTCGCTTAAGCACAATTATCCGATCTGATTAGTGCCAATCACCTCATGCAGGACTGACAATCCAGCGTCAGATTATGGCACAACACAGAGACTGATGCAATATAAATCACAGACGAGGCCTTCCTGGCCAGAGATAAAGGCGAGCTCTGACTCCTGATACTGCTTTACCCCGTAGCTGCCTTTAGCACTCAAGATCACCCCAGCCTTATTTACACCCTGATGTCGCGAATGGGATTCTCTGGCAACGTCCTTCATTGGGGTTCCCTACCTATCCAGCCAGCGTGAATTGTTTAGATGGCACTTCCCAATGAGTATCACCCCATATTTTCATCTGGCTCCAGTCGTTTTCACTCTCTAAATGTAGCCCCTGGGGAATTCAATCCACTGAAAGCAGCATCAAAATTCACCAATACGTGGATGACCCACAATTGTACTTGAAAGTCTTCTTCGCTCAAGACATCATACACCACCTGTACCTCATCCAGACATGGATGTCTGGCAAATACCTAAATATAAACTACATGAAGAAGCGCTTACTACAACTCGTAAAGACCAACAAGCAACTAGTAGTTAAAAATTAGTTTAAGAACATGAACCGGGATGGATTCTATCACCGGCTTTCACTCGAAGCCAGGTCACTGAGATCCACGCTGGACACCGAACTCATGCTCACTAAAAACATCAACAAGAAAACTAAGATGCCCCAGGACCAGCTCACTTTATTGAAGAAAGTGCAAACAACCATTCCTCCCTGAAACTAACCTCAGAACTGGTGTTCGAGCCCTTGTACTAACGCCTGGATGCTGGTGATACTCTGCATTACTCCAGACCCCGCCCTGGCATCTCTTTAGGGACCACTACATCATGATAATAATGATAATGATGATGATAATGATAATGATATTTATAAAGGGCACAAATACCAAAATGGTGTCTCAGCGCTAGAACCATGAGCAGAACCCCCACCAGCCCCATCACTGGAACAGCCAAGTTTTCACATTTTTTCTAAAGCTCAAGAGAGAGCTGGCATTCCTGATTTCAGATGGCAGCAGGTTCCACAGCTTAGAAGTGCCGTAATGAAAACTCCGCCCTCCCCACTGCAAGGTCAGAATTTTTGGAACAGTAAGTAATTTGGCACCTGTGGAACGAAGTAATCTGCCTGGCTGATACCACCTAAAAAGTTTCTGCAGGAACAGCGGGCCATTAGAAGACAAGGCCTTAAAAGCCACACAAAGCGCCTTGAATTTAATCCGTTGCTCCACCGGAAGCCAGTGCAGTTTCCGAATTTCCTCAGAGATGGATTGATGTCGGGGGATGCCCAGCAAAAGGCGGGCGGCTGAGTTCTGCACTGTCTGCAGTTTCCTCAAACATTGATTCTGGGCATTCAGATAAAGCCATTACAATAATCCAGCTTAGACTGAATCAGGGAAGTGATAACCACTTTCTTGGTTTCTGCCGGGATATGGGGAAGTATCCTTCTGATTTTTTTTTATCAGGAAGTGTGACGCAGACACGATGGCATTGGACTGTTGCATGAAGGTCAATCTGTTATCAACCAGCACGCCCAGGTTTCTTGTCTTAGCCGTTGGAGTGGGCGGCAAGCCCATATCTGCAGGCCACCAGAGACTACTCCAGGAAGGTTTTAAATTGCCGGAAATCAGCACTTCCGTCTTCTCAGAGTTAAGTTTAAGGCAGTGACTACTCATCCAGATAATAATGGCGGCCATGCAGTTGTGGAATTGCCCGGCCGAGAGCTCTGTTTTTTATGGGCTGCAACCACAATCTGAGAGTCATCTGCATATGTTGTTAGTGAGAAGCCATAGTCTCTGATCAGTAAAGCAAGTTCGGTGACATAAACGTTGAACAACAACGGGCTCAACGAACTTCCCTGTGGGACACCGCAAGGCAGCAAATAAGGCTCCGAGTTGAACCCGTTGAGCGACACCGTTGATCTCCTCTCCTCCAAAAAGGAAGCCAGCAAGGCCAATGCCTTGCCCTCCACACCTAAAGATTTTAAACGGTGGGTAAGGAGGGAATGATCAACAGTGTTGAACGCGGCGGAGAGGTCAAGCAAAATTAATGCTGCCGAACCTCCCCCGCCCATAACCGCTCTAATTTCTTCGGTCGCCTTAATAAGTGCAGTCTCAGTACTGTGTCCCTTGCGGAAACCGAACTGAGAATGATCCAACAGCTCATTGCCATCAATGTACTGAGTCAGTTGAAGATTCATAATTTTGTCCACAATTTTGGCTGGAAGGGGGAGACGCGCAATGGGACGGTAGTTAGATGTGATGGAAGCATCAAGGGTGGATTTCTTAAGAAGCGGGAGCACAGAGGTCTCCTTCCAAATAATTGGAAAGCTGTCTGAAGAAAATATTCTGGTGAAAATGTCGGTCAAAACAGGACTCACCAGATCAGATAAGTCCATCAAAAGAGCTGTTGAACACGGATCTGACGGAGAGCCCCACTTAGCGGCCAGGATAAGATGGCTCACTATATCAATAGAAACAGGGGAGAACTCAGAAAACTTGCTTGTGCCGGCAGCTACCACCTGCGTAGTAGGAGCCGACTGAACACCTACGCAATTTTTAAAATTACGAACACTATCTAGCACTTTATCTTTAAAATTAGACGCCATATAATCAACAAACTGTTGACTACCTAATTTATTCAGAGCCTTTGGAACCGATAGTTTATTTATGACTGCAAACAACTCTTTTGAAGAGTATTTAGCAGAGTCAATCTGAGATTTAAAATATTTAATTTTCTCAGTCACCAGAAGAACTTTATAGGATCTAAGAGCTGTCCTATGAATCTGTTTATCAGCGTCGTGGTAGTTCAGACGCCAGCGGCGTTCCATACGGCGGCATTTTTGTTTTTCATTGCGAAGTAGATCAGAGAACCAGGGGGCAGATGGAGCCACCCGGTTGCCCGAAATGTGCTTAGTGGGCACAGCTACATTGATGGCATCAGCTAACCAGCTATTATAGTTGTTGACTGCTGTGTCCACATTGGCACAGCCTGGGGGAGCAGAATCTGCCAATCTGGTACAAAGAGCAGGTTTGTCCACTTTACTCCAGGCTCTACAAGAAGCAGCCGGAGGCCTGACCGCGTTATCATTACGATGCACAGATATGGGGAGCGTAAAGTTGATAAGTGAGTGATCTGACCAAGCCAAAGGAAACCCATCTGTCACTTTAAGACTGTGGGAAGAGGAGAAAATTCCATCCAGCGTGTGCCCTGCTTCGTGAGTGGGAACACTGACCAATTGGACCAATCCTGCAGCACTAAGAGTGTCCATGAGTATAGCAGTCTCTCTATTTGTGGGGTCCTCTAAATAGAAATTAAAATCACCCAGGATGGTGAACTCCTTCTGAACTAGCGCGGTTTCCAGCATTTCGTCCAGATTATTTAAAAACAAAGCTTTCACCCCAGGTGGCCGATACACGAGGATGCCTTTAAATGAAACATTAGCACTGAGATAGCAGTAAAATGTAAGGCTTCGCAGCCGGTGAGCTGTACAGTATGGACAATAACAGTGTAGCAATCTCTAAATATAATAGCTCCTCCTCCTCCTCTCCTGCCCAGAGGCCTATCCATCTTAACAACGCTGTAGCCAGCTGGAGTGGCAGTAATAAAGTCAGGGTCTGAGGCCGCATCAGCCCATGTCTCTGTTATAAAAAGCATATCCAGCCTCATATTTTCAGGCACAACTCTGTCCTTTTTTTTTTTTTTCTTTCTTTTTTTTTCCGTGAATCTCCAGTGGACGGAGTTGTGCCTGGTGTTTCGCCTGAACCTTTGCCCGAATCGTGAAAATATACGGACGGCTAAACTGTACTACTAACAGCGACTGCCACGGTTGCATAATTGACGACTGGAATCTTCCACAGTCCTGTTTAAAAACGTGCAGATCTGCTCGAGTTACATTCCCATCGCCACCCAGGACTTGCATCAAAGAGTCTGTGCTTTCCCTTGCAATTTACCTTAGGGGCTACCTCTGCATTATTATTTGTCCTGATGATGGCCTCATTGACTGCTGTAACAGAGACCGAAACGTCGACCCTACACATCGTCTCCTAAGGACATTTTTGTTCTTCAGAGCTTCTCTTGACCAGTAATTGGTTTCAGTGGCTCCCCCCAAAATCAATGGAGATTATGTTTTGTTATGAATTGATTTGTTGATTTTTTCATATATCTGTTCATGACTGTCTATGGTTGATCAAATCACTTGTCTGTTCCCCTTTAATTGATTTTCTGAAATATAAAATAACATATGTTTTCATATATACTAGGATTTCCGTGTGGTCTTTTCTCCTTTTTTGGTTCAATTGAATGTTAAAATGTCACCGTTTTGGTGTCATTGGGATGCTCAGTTGCAGACACTACAGGGAGGGTGGGGCTTAGGGCAAAAATTAAAAAGCAGACAGTGGAACCCCCCATGCGCCGTACAATGACCTCCGACTGTGAGGATTGCACTGTTTTGTGATCTTGCCGCCCGACCTCCGGGATGTGGGCTGAACGGCTGTGTATACTGGATGGGGGCTTACAAACGGAAGGGGGGTTTTCACACTGATGATACTTATGTGATTGATATATTCTGTGATTTGATCTGCAATAAAAATTGTTTACAAAAAAAAAAAATTAAATTTCACCGTTTTCTTGTTGACACGTCCGAGTAAGATTGATAACAATATACTCGAAGACTAACACCTATGAATAATTCGAATCATTGTATCAACTAAATCCCTTGTAGACACTTTTTACCTTAGACTGTTTACTGCCCAAGCCTACAAGGGTTCATTGGGCTACCCCCTCCTTTTGTACATCATAAACATGGGCCCAGGGTGTGATTTATTTGTCGGGGATTGTCCCTAGTACTCATTTGTATGGGCAAGAGGATGTACTACCTCAAGGGCCTCAGGGTGCAACAGGCGTGCGCGTCCACTTTCTGTGCATCCGGGCACTTTGGTAATACAGATAGTACCACAGCAGCTTATGCAACCCCAACTGTAATATAGTACCAGGGTGCACATAGTGCCAGTGCTAGCTGGGTCTAGTGGCTTAGTGGACCAATGCGTCCCCTGTATGGGCCTGTGTCCGACCTCATGGTCACAGGTTCAAATCCCGGCGGGTTCACTCAGTCTTTCATCCTTCTGAGGTCAGTAACATTAGTACCACTGAGTTGGGTAACAACAAACATCGGTTATTCAGTGCCAAGGTACCCTTCTGGGTGAATGTGCGCTTTACAAATACACATGGAATGTTATCTTAAGGGGCCTTCTCTCAGTCATATGGTGGTGAAACCCTATGGGATGAGGGAATCGCTTTGCCTCTATGCCACATTATGGAGACGGACCTGAGGCGAAGAGATAGGAAGGGGGTTCATTGACTGTATGCCACAAAGAGGTGGTACACAGTCCGTGCGCCCGTTGATGGTGCCATCTGAAATGGGGTCCTATGGACCCCAGACCCCCCTGCAGCCAGGTGCAGTCACTCACCTCATCTGCCTGCAGAGGGATCTCTGTCTCCCTTTGTGAAGTAAGCCAGATGCCCCTCACTGTGAAACGATGGAGCAGCTACTTCAAGCAGCTGGCCCGTTTTTCATGAATGCACTGCCTTGGGGCAGCTATGAGTCCATCGGCACCTTGGGAACAACACATTATTGGCAATCGGGCACACTATCCCTGTTTGCACCCAGTGCCCCCAGTCAAAGGTGCACTGGAACACAAAGGGGGCCAGTGCACCCTTACATAATGCAGCCCCAGGAGTTATTTTCATCATCATGATTTGACTCAGAGACAGGACGAAAAGGGAGAGAGAGGGTGGAAGAAAACGATAGGTAAACCGTGACCAAGGGAGAAAGCAAGGAGGAAAGAGAAACTGCAATAGTGAGATGAAGAGTCTGGAAGTGTAGGGTGGTAGAAGAAAGAGGCATGAGGTGGAATAAAGAGTAGGCAGCCTCAGTATTCATGCAATACAGAGACAGGAAGAGTAGGGAGGTTGAAGAAAGAGGCATGAGATGGAATCAAGACCAGGCAGCCTCTGTGTTCATGAGATAAAGAGAAAGGAAGTGTATGGGTGGAAGAAAGACTAGGCAGCCTAGGTATTCATGAGATAAAGAGACAGGAAGTGTAGGGTGGAAGAAAGAGGCATGGGGTGGAATAAGAGTCGGCAGCCTCTGTATTCATGAGATAAAGAGACAGGAAGTGTAGGGTGGAAGAAAGAGGCATGGGGTGGAATAAGAGTCGGCAGCCTCTGTATTCATGAGATAAAGAGACAGGAAGTGTAAGGAGGTGGAAGAAAGAGGCATGGGGTGGAATCAAGACTAGGGAGCCTCGGTATTCATGAGATAAAAGAGACAGGGGGTGTAGGGTGATGGAAGAATGAGGCATGAGATGGAATCAGGACCAGGCAGCCTCTGTGTTCATGAGATAAAGAGTCATTAATTGTAGGGGGACGGAAGAAAGCAACATGAGGTGGAATCAAGACTTGGGAGCCTTGATGTTCATGAGATAAAGAGACAGGACGTGTAGGGTGGAAGAAAGAGGCATGGGGTGGAATAAGAGTCGGCAGCCTCTGTATTCATGAGATAAAGAGACAGGAAGTGGAAGGAGGTGGAAGAAAGAGGCATGGGGTGGAATCAAGACTAGGGAGCCTCGGTATTCATGAGATAAAAGAGACAGGGGGTGTAGGGTGATGGAAGAATGAGGCATGAGATGGAATCAGGACCAGGAAGCCTCTGTGTTCATGAGATAACGAGACATTGAGTGTAGGGGGATGGAAGAAAGCAACATGAGGTGGAATCAAGACTTGGGAGCCTCTGTATTCATAAGATAAAGAGACAGGAGGTGTAGGGTGATGGAAGAGGCATGAGGTGGAAACAAGACCAGGCAGCCTCGGCATTCATGAGATAAAAAGACAGGAAGTGTAGGAGTGGAAGAAAGAGGCATGAGGTGGAATCAAGACCAGGCAGCCTCGGTATTTGGCAGCCCCAGCATTCAGCGGCACTAGTGGAGGGCTTCTAAGCAGTAACATATAGTCCAGCACTTATGTGTTTTTCATGGATTAAGCACTGCCTGGAACTGATCATTAGTGAGACCACACCCAGCCAGACCCATTGTCTGCTCATTTGCCTAAAAACACTAAATCCTGCTCATCCAAGAGGTACTGCCTCCCAGACTCTGCTGTGGATGTTTCACCCAACTGCTGTTCTCTCGAACCTGAAATATTTTCTGCCTTGCAATTATGCCCACCAGCCACCTTCGTTATAATATTTCAACCACCAGTTCCAGAAATAGCTTGCTGATGGTCAGGTGTTTACCTTTTAATGTGTTTAGATCTGTAAATGTGGTTATTCTAACACCACTCTTTCTTTTTGCTTTCAGCCATGCCCATTGTGGCCACTCCCTTCGAAGTAGCCATGAGTGACTTTATCCTGATGGAAGTGCGGAGTTTGTGATTTGAATTTCAAGACTGAACACAGACCGCAGATGCTTCCGACAGGTCTGGTCACTACATTCAGATCTGATCTCCTGGACTGGACACAAACCCCACATGTGGCCTCCCCAAGACTTGACAAAAGCCACAAATATGGCCTTTGAATATCGATACAAAGCTCAATTGTGGCCTCCACATAACACGTTGCTGTGGCCTCCAAGAACTGCCCGGTCTCCAGATCTGTCCTCGAGCTGTATACAAGCTCCACAGATAGTTTCTTAATCTTGACACAGTTGTATATATGAGGCCTCTGTTGCTGAGCAAAACCTTCTAAAGGTGCCCTCCCGGATTGGATCCAGGGCTCCAGCTCTGGCCTCGAGGAATGCACAGAAATATCTAGATTAGGTCTCCAGAATGGACACCATACTCCAGACAGGGTCTCCAGACCTCAGCATACTATTCTAGATTAGGGGCCATATGTATCAAAACATTTCCCCATAGACACAGAATGGGCAAAACCCTTTGATACATCTGGCCCTAGGTCTCCAGGACTGACACCATACTCCAGACAGGATCTCTAGACTCAGCATAATATTCTGGATTAGGTCTTCAGAAAGGACACCATACTCCAGACAAGGTCTCCAGACCTCCGCATAATATTCTGGATTAGGTCTCCAGAACGGATACCATACCCCAGAAAGGTCTCCAGACCTCCACATAATATTCTAGATTAGGTCTCCAGGACGGACGCCATACTCCAGACAAGGTCTGCTGCAGACCTCAGCATGATATTCTGGATTAGTTCTCAAGGACGGACACCATACTGCAGACAAGGTCTCCAGACCTCACCATAAAATTATGGATTAGGTCTCAAGAACAGACACCATACTCCAGACTGGGTCTTCAGACCTCCACATAATATTCTGGATTTGGTCTCCAGGATAGACACCATACTCCAGACAAAGTCTCCAGGCCTTAGCATAATATTCTGGATTAGGTCTCCAGGATGGACACCATGCTCCAGACAAGGTCTCCAGACTTCCACAAAATATTCTGGATTAAGTCTCCAGGATGGACACCATACTCCAGACAAGGTCTCCAGGCCTCAGCATAATATTCTAGATTAGGCCTCCAGGATGGACACCATGCTCCAGACAAAGTCTCCCGACCTCCACATAATATTCTGGATTTGCTCCCCAGACAGATACCATACTCCAGACAAGGTCTCCAGACCTCTGCATGGTATTCTAAATAAGGTCTCCAGGACAGACACCATACTCCAGACAAGGTCTCCAGACCTCAGCATAATATCCTGGATTAGGTCTCCAGAACGGACACCATACTCCAGACAGGGTCTCTAGACCTCAGCATAATAGATCTTCAGAACAGACACCATACTCCAGACAAGGTCTGCTGCAGACCTCAGCATGATATTCTGGATTAGGTTTAAAGGACGGACACCATACTGCAGACAAGGTATCCAGACCTCCGCATAATATTCTGGATTAGGTCTTCAGAATGGACACCATACTCCGGACAAGGTCTCTAGACCACTGCATGATATTCTAGAGTAGGTCTCCAGGACAGACACCATACTCCAGACAAAGTCTGCTGCAGACCTCAGCATGATTTTCTGGATTAGGTCCCAAGGACGGACACCATACTGCAGCAAGGTCTCCAGACCTTAGCATAATATTCTGGATTAGGTCTCCAGAACGGACACCATACTCCAGACAGGGTCTCCGGAGCTTGGCATTATATTTTAGATTAGGTCTCTAGAATGTCCCTAGTAATGTGTGAAAAGGTTATAAACCTTCATTTTTCTACCACAGACAAATTTCAAATGTTGACTTAGCATGTATCAATTTATACTGATGGTTAGGAAATGTATTTAATTTAAAAACAAGTAGGTAAAAACGTTTCGTGAGAAACTCTGTATTCAAAACTGTTAACTATCTATTGATTTTGCCTAGACTACGACAACATTTTCTGTTAAAACACTTTTTATAGCCTCGACAAGGCAGTAGTGTTGATGCAGGTTTTCGCTGTCCACAACCTCTACTGGACAGACTTACTATTATAACTCCAATCCATGGCAATTTGACAGCTATAGCCAAGTTGCTCTATTGGTAAGCTGTTAGTAGTTACCATTCGAATTGCAAGGATATTTCTGTTTAAATGTTTTCTAATTCTTTCTCAAATTAAGTACTTTCATATACGTTTTTCTCGAACAATTAGTTTTAAACTCTCAGCCATGCACTATCATGCACATAACCCTCACCTCAACACTGTCACAATATTTAGCAATAAATTTATTATCAGAAAATTGTTAAAGCCCCTCGATAACGTTGAAAAATCAAACCTATTCTCACCTGACGTAGTCCATCAGACCCTGGCTCGCTCCCTAAAACTACTGTCTCCGAACCTCTAACTATTAAGCCAAAAAGCCAGAAATATGTTTATCAAACCCTCAATTTGTTATCCTTTTGAGGTTGGTAAATGAGAAGCATTGAGTTAGGCTAGAACCCTTATTTAACAATCACCAGACAATTCAGTTCAAGATATTATTATTATTCATTCATAATCTTTTATTCGGTTACCACATGTTTGCAACCATAAAAAGTACAAAGATAAAACGGTAAATTGCAGCAAAATATAAAGCAAAAAGTAAAAAGTAAGTCTACCCAATATAGATAAGGGCAAAAACAATATTACTGAAAAAGAATCAAAAATGAAAAAGTACAGGTTATATTAGTAAAATAATATATGTACTGCAAAAGCTAAATTAAAAAACTTAAAAAATAATAAATACAATTTTTACATAAAAATGTGATACGTTAATCAATCAAGAACATGACGTATCTTAATGCTGGCTTTTAAAAAGGTAGCTATGCTGCCTATGCACTTCGCGAAATGTACTGAGTCCAGGAGCTGTAAAGAGGAAAATGCTGGATAGCATGACCTTTGGCCAATTGAGCGAAGGAGTGGTAGAGTCCAGGATTTTCGAGGTAGTTTGTAGAATTTACAGAAGAAAATAATATGGATTGTTGACTGGGTAGATACACCGTCACACGGACAGTTCGTGATGGCATTCAACCAGTTCTGTGTTTGAGGAAAGGAAACTAAACGGAAAAAAGAATTGAAACGGAATCTTGTCAGGAGATATTTCTCATAATTGGACAGATAATACGATAAATATGGTTGCATACCTTTATCAGTCTGAATTGCACAAATTTGAGAGTTAGAGGGTTTTAAAATCTCGATTGAGCTGCGAAGTTCTTCCAGGTGACCCAAACTGATCTTTTTTAACTCCTTTCTCGAGATGTCTTCCACGCTAGGTGGGTCATCAAAGTAGGAGCTTCGTCCAAGGTCTCTAAAAAAATTCCCCACGTAAACTAGCCAAGGAATCCTTCGCCAATTTGTTAGATCCATACAGTCCTTGATCAGAGAACGTGTTAAATGGCACTCAGCTTCTGTCCATATGCGATGCCATAAAAGAATTGGTTGGGAACGTATGGTGTCAATGATGTAGTCCATGCCTAGCTCATTGTGGGAAGCATAGATCGGGGCACTTTGTGGAAGAGCCAACAGATATTTAACGAACCCATTCTCTATTGTCTGGATTGGATCTATTGGGCCATAACCCCAGACACCCTCGCCATAGGTGGCCACGCTATGGCATTTTGCGTAGTAGATCTTGAGCAGTTCAGTGGGTGCAGGTTTGCCAAGTTTCCTGGAAAAGGAGACCAGGGCCGTTGTTGCTCGCTGGATAAGAAGTTTTCTGCTAGCCGTGGCCTGTCGCCAGTTTAAGGAGTCGTCCACCAGTATGCCTAAGTAAGGATAGGCAGATGTTTTTTCCAGCCTTGTTTTTTCGACAAAAATTGGTTTAGGGTTCTTGACCTTGGGGCCAATGTGCATAGTAAAAGTCTTTTTTATATTGAGTTTAAGGCCGAAAGAGCCCATAAAAGAGCAATATTTATTAAGTTGTTTTTGTAATTGATTCAATGTTCTGGCGATGATGACCGAGTCATCTGCATATAGCAGTGTTGGTATAGGGCGATGGTTAATCTGGGGTAGATCCTGGCTCCCTTCTAGCATGGCCAGCTCGAGTCCGTTGGTATAGAGATTAAACAAGAAGGGAGCCAGTACGCATCCCTGCCTTACGCCTTTTCCGATGGAAAAAGATGGAGAAAGATCGCCATTGACTCCAAATCTGACACACACCGTTGCGTCGGAATAAAGTTCTCGGAGGAAAACAATGAGGGCTGGGTCGACCCCAAGGTCCCTAAGAATGGCCCAGAGTTTAGAGTGCAGGACGCAGTCAAACGCTGCACTGAGGTCAACGTACACGAGAAAGATGTTACCTGAGGCAGATGTTCTAGCTGGGAGATTACAAAGCAGTCTGGCGGCAGCATTTTGGATTACCTGTAACCTGTGTAATACTTCCTTTCCTACTCCTAGATATAGAACGTTACCGTAGTCGAGCCTGGATGTAATGAGAGCTTGGACTACCGTTCTTTGAGTGGCCAAAGGGAGCATCCACAGGATTTTTTTCAGCCACTTCAATATAACAAAGCAGACAGAGGCTACCTTGCCAGCTTGTTGTCTCATAGTTAGTTGGTCATCAACTATGAAGCCAAGATTCCGGGCTGATTGTACAGGAATCGGGATTGGTCCCATTTGGGTGGGCCAGTGTTGGGGGCCCCATAAGGTTTTATTTTTATCAAAGAGCAGAAGCTCGGTTTTATCACCATTTAATTTGAGTTTGTTATTGTGCATCCAGTCTGCAATGTTTAACAACCCAGATTTCAATGAAGAGGTGTTGCTGTTTGGATTGGTTGAGAGAGAATAAATAAGCTGGGTGTCATCAGCGTAAGAATACACCGTGAGCCCTGCTTGTTCCGCAATGACAGCTAAAGGGCTGACATAAATATTAAAAAGCAGAGGGCTCAATATTGAGCCCTGAGGAACTCCACATTGAAACCCTCGAACCTCAGATTTAGAGGAGGCAGAGAACACCTGAAAGGTCGTATTAGTCAGAAAACTAGATAACCATTTTAAGGCTAAGCCAGTGACACCACATGACTGAAGGGTATTCAGGAGGATAGGGTGGAAAACAGTGTCAAACGCGGCACTTAAGTCAAGAAGAATAAGTGCCACGGTTTCACCCTTGTCGACTTGACGACGGATATTATGTTATGTTATGTTATGTTATCGGTATTTGTTATGCGCACAGCTGCTCCAGCTAAGGAGCGTCCTGGCGCAGTGACAAGGTAGGACATAACATAACAGGAACAAGACGGAAGGCCTTTAAGATGACTGAATTAAAACAAGAAGGTTTTAATAGCTTTCCGAAAAAGCGTAAGGTCCACCATCAGGCGGATTTCAACCGGAAGAGAGTTCCAGATGGTATGAGCTTTGACGCTAAAAGAGCGTCCTTCCGCACGGCAAAGCCTGAATCTAGGGACCACAGCAAGAGCCTGGCCTTGAGAACGAAGGGTGCGCGTGGGTACATAGAAGGACAGAAAGCTGGACATAATTTGGGGGCCTATACCTTTCAAAATTTTAAAGGTCAAACAAAGAACCTTAAAATGAATTTGCTTCCTCACTGGAAGCCAATGCAAGGAACGAAGGACACTTGACACGGAACAAAATCTGGGCAGTCCAACAATCGCTCTGGCCGCAGCATTTTGTACCCGTTGAAAACGGGTGATTTCTGCCTGATTAGCTCCAACCAGGAGAGAGCTGGCGTAGTCCAGGCGAGAGATGACAGTGGCCTGGATTACCAGCTGCCTGGTTGGGGCATCAAAGTATTTGAGGACAGGTCTTAAACCTCTCAACAGGCCAAAACAGCACGCGGCTGTTTTCTTGGTGTGGCCAACGAAGGTAAGACCAGCATCCAGCCAGACTCCCAGGTTTTTCAGTTCAGACACCGGAGTCGGAGTTGGTCCCAGTCCCGGCGGCCACCATTGGTCACCCCATAATTCCACTCTCTTCCCGACAATCATAACTTCTGTCTTGGTGGCATTAAGTTGGAGACAGTTCCCCGTCAGCCAGCTGGCCACCGCCTTCAGCCCATTCTGAAACCTGGGGGCATCTTGCTCCGCATCCCCATTATCCGTAACTCCCAATAGCGTGGATTCCGTAGAGAAACCTGCACGGAATCCAGATTGGGAGTTGTGCAGGAGATTGTGTGTCTCAATGAATGTGGTAAGCTGGGCATTTATATGCTTCTCCAAACTTTTAGAAAAGATTGGTAAAAGGGAGATCGGACGCCCACTAACATAAAATTAGGGGCTTCAATCAGAAGTGGAGAAATAAGATCCGGAAAAGATGCAGCCCAGGCACTGGCTGGACCTGGAGGGCGATAAAGTAATACACCAGAAAGAGTAAAATTAGGAGAAAAGTATATTTTAGAAAAAGCCGGCTTCGCAATCAGAGAAATCAAGATTGCTCCATTTGCATTTATATTTATTCTTGTAGATGACTGCAATTCCGCCTCCCTCCTTGCCCACCCGATTCCTTACCAAGAGGGTATAGTTAGGTGGGAGGGCATTGGCAATATCAGGACCTGAACCATCATTTAACCACGTTTCCGTAAGAAAGATGGCATCGGGAAGAAAGCCTGATAGTAGGTCGTAGATATCGTTCTTGTGCTTCGCAAGTGACCGACAGTTAAAACTGAAAAAGATGTATTCTTTGTGTTTATTATTATTTCTGACTACATTGGTCTTAATGGGTTTGCAAGGTACGGAGGGAAAACTGCACTCATGATAGAGAAAAGGCTCAACATCACAGTTTAAGTATGCAGAAGAAGCACAAGTATTATGACGAAGAGATAAAAGCGTTTTACGCGAATATTTGAGTACACCGTCTGATCCTTGGACAGGGGGTATGGCCCCTGGCCCCGTCCTGCCGCGGACAGGCGCAGACGGGCTTGCCTTTGGCGGGCCGTCGGCGCACCCGCTGCGCGGCCGGGAGGGGGCACACATTATATACCTCCCGCTGCTGGCGTCAGAAAATACTGGTGCGTTAACCCTGGGCTACCCCCAAGATGGCGGCGAAGTTCCCTGGCAATCCCCGTAGCAGCGTTCAATCGGCTGCACGGGTGAGGACAAGCAACGTGAGGGGGAGAGGAAGGGTAAGTGCAAAGAGCAAGTTCTATTAAAAAGCATACAATTTTAAAATTGAATAAACAAGCGCTCCTGGCTTTTCGCCTCAAGAGCTGTCAGCGTTCTTGGTAGAATGCGCGCGGAAAAGAAAGCGCGTCTTATATACCTCCCGCTGCTGGCGTCAGAAAATACTGGTGCGTTAACCCTGGGCTACCCCCAAGATGGCGGCGAAGTTCCCTGGCAATCCCCGTAGCAGCGTTCAATCGGCTGCACGGGTGAGGACAAGCGACGTGAGGGGGAGAGGAAGGGTAAGTGCAAAGAGCAAGTTCTATTAAAAAGCATACAATTTTAAAATTGAATAAACAAGCGCTCCTGGCTTTTCGCCTCAAGAGCTGTCAGCGTTCTTGGTAGAATGCGCGCGGAAAAGAAAGCGCGTCTTATATACCTCCCGCTGCTGGCGTCAGAAAATACTGGTGCGTTAACCCTGGGCTACCCCCAAGATGGCGGCGAAGTTCCCTGGCAATCCCCGTAGAGGCGTTCAATCGGCTGCACGGGTGAGGACAAGCGACGTGAGGGGGAGAGGAAGAGTAAGTGCAAAGAGCAAGTTCTATTAAAAAGCATACAATTTTAAAATTGAATAAACAAGCGCTTCCGGATTTTCGCCTCAAGAGCTGTCAGCGTTCTTGGTAGAATGCACGCGGAAAAGAAAGCGCGTCTTATATACATCCTGCTGCTGGCGTCAGAAAATACTGGTGCGTTAACCCTGGGCTACCCCCAAGATGGCGGCGAAGTTCCCTGGAAATCCCCGTAGCAGCGTTCAATCGGCTGCACGGGTGAGGACAAGCGACGTGAGGGGGAGAGGAAGGGTAAGTGCAAAGAGCAAGTTCTATTAAAAAGCATACAATTTTAAAATATTTACTATTATATGGGAACAATGACCACTCTTTCCCCCATTGAGAGACACCACCACCGAGCACTATTCCCCTCAAAGGTTCCTCTGAGACATCCAAGTTTTAAATTACCTGGGCCCTAAAGAAACTCCTTGTGCTGATTATCAAACTCCATTTTCATTGCGGGTGTAAAGAGGAATATAGGGTCGGAATTCTCAAATCCTGAGGTGTAAAATTTTCCAAGTGGAAATTTTACCTAGAGTGGTAAAAGTTCTACAAGGTGCAGGGGATGTTCGAAGATGCAAATCTAGCTACAGCGTGGGGATACTGGTAGTCCGAGTGGAGGCGTCAGGGGGGCGTTGACATCGAGAAAGTAAACACTGAAGTCAGAACTTTGTGGATATTCACAAACATTCCCACTTTCCCACCCGAAACGGACATAGAAATGTAATGCTGTCGAATATTTAGAGCAAGAGCTCATTTAGAGTAAAGATAATGACTCAAATATGTCAATTTTTCCATTGGGGTATCAGAGAATTGATTCTTCTCGAGGATTGTCTTTCATGTACTCACAAAATGGGAGGGGGATTGCAAACCCAGAACCCTAGGCCAGCCCATAGTACCGTGCCTAGCATGGTATACTCACACCCTCATTACTAGCGTCCCTGTTAGCTGCTGGTACTGCACTTATTGCAATTATGATTTTTGTGATAAATTTATATTTATGGGGAGAGAAAAATGCTCCATGTTTACCAGAAAATATGTATTTTCATGGAGTAAGAGCCGAAATCTGTATGTTGGTCCCCAAAAACTCATAATTGGGTGGTATTTCCAAACCCCGATAGATTCTGACACAGTGTGGATTTAACTAGGCCTGGGCAGCAAATTCCGTTCCGCTCGCGGAATTTGGGTAATTTCGTGTTCCGCGGAGGACGCGAAATTGCCCAAAATTCTGTGATCCACTGAATTTTTTGCTTTTTCGCGCTTTTAAAATGCGTGTCCGCGAGATTTTTCCCCCCAAGCATGCAAACAGCGTACGCGAACAGGAAAAAAGCATTGCGAACGGGTGGACCAAGCAATTTGCATGATCGCAAACCTTTGCGTGCTCGCGGAGATTTTTTACCGTTTCGCTGAGCTTTGCGTAGTGAGCCGACACAAATTCCGCCCACCCCTAGATTATACCAGGTGCCAATAATATCCCAGCATTGACTAGGTGCGATAAATGTCACAGCTCCTACCAGGCTACTCGTACGGAGGGCCTCAACCCTCCTCGGAGGGGCTCATCCCCAAAAAGGTGTTGGGTCCTAGCAGAGATGCCACCAGCCTCCAGCAGCCTGCACCGTGTCCCGCCTCCAATCACCACAAACACTTGCAGGGCTGCTCCATCGCCCTTCTATCATAATTAAACATGTCTGTCCTCGCGCAAATGGAAAGAGCTTAGGGGACTTGTCAGCCTAGTTAATCATAACTGCCACCTCTATACACCAGTGGCGACGAGGAGGGCGCGCTGGCTGTGACACGCAGGCCCCGCGCCCGCCTCGGAGGCCTGTGGGCGCCCAGCACGGCCGTGCTGGCTGACGTCACACGGCCTCCAGGTGCTAGAGTACCCTAGGGGCCGAGCGGGCACCGTGCCAGGCTCCGGTGAACCGGACCCTGGGGGGCCGTGCGCGCCGGTTTTAATTGCGCAGGGTGCCGGTGCGCGGAAGGAGAGGTGCCCCCTCGAGGCCTGGCATCGTTCGGCGCTCCACACTCCACGGGTAATGAACGGCTGCGGCGGGGGCGCAGGGGACCCCTGTGCTTGGCAGCTAATGACCCAGGGGATGGCGCGGGTGGCATGGAGATGAAAGCGAGCGCACAGCCCCGGCTAGTCGCGAAGATCAACAAAGCAAACACTGACATATTGTCTGCAACGTCGAGAACAAAGGGAGCCTTCTGCAAGAATTATTCATCGATATGCTTTTCATATCATGTTATTACCAGCTACTGCTGTCCTGGCGCATTACCAGAAGAAGAAGAAACCCTTCACAGCGCACAGAGCCGGCTGAATCCCATCGCAGCGCTTGGGAGCCCTGCTCATGTGAGGCGATGAATAAGGGGGCGGTGGGGGGCGGGGGGTAGGGGGCACAGAAGGCGTCAGTACTTGCTGGGTGTTCGAATGCCTCAAAATGCGCGTTCAGGGACCCCAGCTCCTCACACGGTGCATGCCCCCACCCCTGTTACTTACTCTGTCCTCGGCCTGTCGAGGGGCCACAGCTCCTCAAACTGTACATTCATGGGCCCCAGGCCTCTTACACCCTCCACCCCCAGCTACTTACTCTGTCCTCGGTCTGTCGAGGGGCCACATCTCAAACTGTACATTCATGGGCCCCAGGCCTCTTACACCCTTCACCCCCAGCTACTTACTCTGTCCTCGGCCTGTCGGGGGGCCACAGCTCCTCAACCTGTACATTCATGGGCCCCAGGCCTCTTACACCCTCCACCCCCAGCTACTTACTCTGTCCTCGGCCTGTCGAGGGGCCACAGCTCCTCAACCTGTACATTCATGGGCCCCTGGACTCTTACACCCTCCACCCCCAGCTACTTACTCTGTCCTCGGTCTGTCGAGGGGCCACATCTCAAACTGTACATTCATGGGCCCCAGGCCTCTTACACCCTCCACCCCCAGCTACTTACTCTGTCCTCGGCCTGTCGGGGGGCCACAGCTCCTCAAACTGTACATTCATGGGCCCCTGGACTCTTACACCCTCCACCCCCAGCTACTTACTCTGTCCTCGGTCTGTCGAGGGGCCACATCTCAAACTGTACATTCATGGGCCCCAGGTCTCTTACACCCTCCACCCCCAGCTACTTACTCTGTCCTCGGCCTGTCGAGGGGCCACACTCCTCAAACTGTACATTCATGGGCCCCAGGTCTCTTACACCCTCCACCCCCAGCTACTTACTCTGTCCTCGGCCTGTCGAGGGGCCACAGCTCCTCAACCTGTACATTCATGGGCCCCAGGCCTCTTACACCCTCCACCCGCAGCTACTTACTCTGTCCTCGGCCTGTCGAGGGGCCACAGCTCTTCAAACTGTACATTCATGGGCCCCAGGCCTCTTACACCCTCCACCGACAGCTACTTACTCTGTCCTCGGCCTGTCGGGGGCCACAGCTCCTCAAACTGTACATTCATGGGCCCCAGGTCTCTTACACCCTCCACCCCCAGCTACTTACTCTGTCCTCGGCCTGTCGAGGGGCCACAGCTCCTCAAACTGTACATTCATGGGCCCCAGGCCTCTTACACCCTCCACCCCCGGCTACTTACTCTGTCCTCGGCCTGTCGAGGGGCCACAGCTCCTCAACCTGTACATTCATGGGCCCCAGGACTCTTACACCCTCCACCCCCAGCTACTTACTCTGTCCTCGGTCTGTCGAGGGGCCACAGCTCCTCAAACTGTACATTCATGGGCCCCAGGACTCTTACACCCTCCACCCCCAGCTACTTACTCTGTCCTCGGTCTGTCGAGGGGCTACAGCTCCTCAACCTGTACATTCATGGGCCCCAGGACTCTTACACCCTCCACCCCCGGCTACTTACTCTGTCCTCGGCCTGTCGAGGGGCCACAGCTCCTCAACCTGTACATTCATGGGCCCCAGGACTCTTACACCCTCCACCCCCAGCTACTTACTCTGTCCTCGGTCTGTCGAGGGGCCACAGCTCCTCAAACTGTACATTCATGGGCCCCAGGCCTCTTACACCCTCCACCCCCAGCTACTTACTCTGTCCTCGGCCTGTCGAGGGGCCACAGCTCCTCAACCTGTACATTCATGGGCCCCTGGACTCTTACACCCTCCACCCCCAGCTACTTACTCTGTCCTCGGTCTGTCGAGGGGCCACATCTCAAACTGTACATTCATGGGCCCCAGGCCTCTTACACCCTCCACCCCCAGCTACTTACTCTGTCCTCGGCCTGTCGGGGGGCCACAGCTCCTCAAACTGTACATTCATGGGCCCCTGGACTCTTACACCCTCCACCCCCAGCTACTTACTCTGTCCTCGGTCTGTCGAGGGGCCACATCTCAAACTGTACATTCATGGGCCCCAGGTCTCTTACACCCTCCACCCCCAGCTACTTACTCTGTCCTCGGCCTGTCGAGGGGCCACACTCCTCAAACTGTACATTCATGGGCCCCAGGTCTCTTACACCCTCCACCCCCAGCTACTTACTCTGTCCTCGGCCTGTCGAGGGGCCACAGCTCCTCAACCTGTACATTCATGGGCCCCAGGCCTCTTACACCCTCCACCCGCAGCTACTTACTCTGTCCTCGGCCTGTCGAGGGGCCACAGCTCTTCAAACTGTACATTCATGGGCCCCAGGCCTCTTACACCCTCCACCGACAGCTACTTACTCTGTCCTCGGCCTGTCGGGGGCCACAGCTCCTCAAACTGTACATTCATGGGCCCCAGGTCTCTTACACCCTCCACCCCCAGCTACTTACTCTGTCCTCGGCCTGTCGAGGGGCCACAGCTCCTCAAACTGTACATTCATGGGCCCCAGGCCTCTTACACCCTCCACCCCCGGCTACTTACTCTGTCCTCGGCCTGTCGAGGGGCCACAGCTCCTCAACCTGTACATTCATGGGCCCCAGGACTCTTACACCCTCCACCCCCAGCTACTTACTCTGTCCTCGGTCTGTCGAGGGGCCACAGCTCCTCAAACTGTACATTCATGGGCCCCAGGACTCTTACACCCTCCACCCCCAGCTACTTACTCTGTCCTCGGTCTGTCGAGGGGCTACAGCTCCTCAACCTGTACATTCATGGGCCCCAGGACTCTTACACCCTCCACCCCCGGCTACTTACTCTGTCCTCGGCCTGTCGAGGGGCCACAGCTCCTCAACCTGTACATTCATGGGCCCCAGGACTCTTACACCCTCCACCCCCAGCTACTTACTCTGTCCTCGGTCTGTCGAGGGGCCACAGCTCCTCAAACTGTACATTCATGGGCCCCTGGACTCTTACACCCTCCACCCCCAGCTACTTACTCTGTCCTCGGTCTGTCGAGGGGCCACATCTCAACTGTACATTCATGGGCCCCAGGTCTCTTACACCCTCCACCCCCAGCTACTTACTCTGTCCTCGGTCTGTCGAGGGGCCACACTCCTCAAACTGTACATTCATGGGCCCCTGGACTCTTACACCCTCCACCCCCAGCTACTTACTCTGTCCTCGGTCTGTCGAGGGGCCACAGCTCCTCAAACTGTACATTCATGGGCCCCAGGTCTCTTACACCCTCCTCCCCCAGCTACTTACTCTGTCCCCGGCCTGTCGGGGGGCCACAGCTCCTCAAACTGTACATTCATGGGCCCCAGGCCTCTTACACCCTCCACTCCAGCTACTTACTCTGTCCTCGGCCTGTCGAGGGGCCACAGCTCCTCAGCCTGTACATTCATGGGCCCCAGGACTCTTACACCCTCCACCCCCAGCTACTTACTCTGTCCTCGGTCTGTCGAGGGGCCACAGCTCCTCAAACTGTACATTCATGGGCCCCAGGCCTCTTACACCCTCCACCCCCAGCTACTTACTCTGTCCTCGGCCTGTCGAGGGGCCACAGCTCCTCAACCTGTACATTCATGGGCCCCAGGACTCTTACACCCTCCACCCCCAGCTACTTACTCTGTCCTCGGTCTGTCGAGGGGCCACAGCTCCTCAACCTGTACATTCATGGGCCCCAGGACTCTTACACCCTCCACCCCCAGCTACTTACACTGTCCTCGGTCTGTCGAGGGGCCACAGCTCCTCAAACTGTACATTCATGGGCCCCAGGTCTCTTACACCCTCCACCCCCAGCTACTTACTCTGTCCTCGGCCTGTCGAGGGGCCACAGCTCCTCAAACTGTACATTCATGGGCCCCAGGTCTCTTACACCCTCCACCCCCAGCTACTTACTCTGTCCTCGGCCTGTCGAGGGGCCACAGCTCCTCAACCTGTACATTCATGGGCCCCAGGTCTCTTACACCCTCCACCCCCAGCTACTTACTCTGTCCTCGGCCTGTCGAGGGGCCACAGCTCCTCAAACTGTACATTCATGGGCCCCTGGACTCTTACACCCTCCACCCCCAGCTACTTACTCTGTCCTCGGTCTGTCGAGGGGCCACAGCTCCTCAACCTGTACATTCATGGGCCCCAGGACTCTTACACCCTCCACCCCCAGCTACTTACTCTGTCCTCGGTCTGTCGAGGGGCCAAAGCTCCTCAAACTGTACATTCATGGGCCCCAGGCCTCTTACACCCTCCACCCCCAGCTACTTACTCTGTCCTCGGCCTGTCGGGGGGCCACAGCTCCTCAAACTGTACATTCATGGGCCCCAGGCCTCTTACACCCTCCACCCCCAGCTACTTACTCTGTCCTCGGCCTGTCGGGGGGCCACAGCTCCTCAAACAGTACATTCATGGGCCCCTGGACTCTTACACCCTCCACCCCCAGCTACTTACTCTGTCCTCGGTCTGTCGAGGGGCCACAGCTCCTCAACCTGTACATTCATGGGCCCCAGGACTCTTACACCCTCCACCCCCAGCTACTTACTCTGTCCTCGGTCTGTCGAGGGGCCACAGCTCCTCAAACTGTACATTCATGGGCCCCAGGCCTCTTACACCCTCCACCCCCAGCTACATACTCTGTCCTCGGCCTGTCGGGGGGCCACAGCTCCTCAAACTGTACATTCATGGGCCCCAGGCCTCTTACACCCTCCACCCCCAGCTACTTACTCTGTCCTCGGCCTGTCGGGGGGCCACAGCTCCTCAAACAGTACATTCATGGGCCCCTGGACTCTTACACCCTCCACCCCCAGCTACTTACTCTGTCCTCGGTCTGTCGAGGGGCCACAGCTCCTCAACCTGTACATTCATGGGCCCCTGGACTCTTACACCCTCCACCCCAGCTACTTACTCTGTCCTCGTTCTGTCGAGGGGCCACAGCTCCTCAAACTGTACATTCATGGGCCCCTGGACTCTTACACCCTCCACCCCCAGCTACTTACTCTGTCCTCGGTCTGTCGAGGGGCCACATCTCAAACTGTACATTCATGGGCCCCAGGCCTCTTACACCCTCCACCCCCGGCTACTTACTCTGTCCTCGGCCTGTCGAGGGGCCACAGCTCCTCAAACTGTACATTCATGGGCCCCAGGCCTCTTACACCCTCCACCCGCAGCTACTTACTCTGTCCTCGGCCTGTCGAGGGGCCACAGCTCTTCAAACTGTACATTCATGGGCCCCAGGCCTCTTACACCCTCCACCGACAGCTACTTACTCTGTCCTCGGCCTGTCGGGGGCCACAGCTCCTCAAACTGTACATTCATGGGCCCCAGGTCTCTTACACCCTCCACCCCCAGCTACTTACTCTGTCCTCGGCCTGTCGAGGGGCCACAGCTCCTCAAACTGTACATTCATGGGCCCCAGGCCTCTTACACCCTCCACCCCCGGCTACTTACTCTGTCCTCGGCCTGTCGAGGGGCCACAGCTCCTCAACCTGTACATTCATGGGCCCCAGGACTCTTACACCCTCCACCCCCAGCTACTTACTCTGTCCTCGGTCTGTCGAGGGGCCACAGCTCCTCAAACTGTACATTCATGGGCCCCAGGACTCTTACACCCTCCACCCCCAGCTACTTACTCTGTCCTCGGTCTGTCGAGGGGCTACAGCTCCTCAACCTGTACATTCATGGGCCCCAGGACTCTTACACCCTCCACCCCCGGCTACTTACTCTGTCCTCGGCCTGTCGAGGGGCCACAGCTCCTCAACCTGTACATTCATGGGCCCCAGGACTCTTACACCCTCCACCCCCAGCTACTTACTCTGTCCTCGGTCTGTCGAGGGGCCACAGCTCCTCAAACTGTACATTCATGGGCCCCTGGACTCTTACACCCTCCACCCCCAGCTACTTACTCTGTCCTCGGTCTGTCGAGGGGCCACATCTCAACTGTACATTCATGGGCCCCAGGTCTCTTACACCCTCCACCCCCAGCTACTTACTCTGTCCTCGGTCTGTCGAGGGGCCACACTCCTCAAACTGTACATTCATGGGCCCCTGGACTCTTACACCCTCCACCCCCAGCTACTTACTCTGTCCTCGGTCTGTCGAGGGGCCACAGCTCCTCAAACTGTACATTCATGGGCCCCAGGTCTCTTACACCCTCCTCCCCCAGCTACTTACTCTGTCCCGGGCCTGTCGGGGGGCCACAGCTCCTCAAACTGTACATTCATGGGCCCCAGGCCTCTTACACCCTCCACTCCAGCTACTTACTCTGTCCTCGGCCTGTCGAGGGGCCACAGCTCCTCAGCCTGTACATTCATGGGCCCCAGGACTCTTACACCCTCCACCCCCAGCTACTTACTCTGTCCTCGGTCTGTCGAGGGGCCACAGCTCCTCAAATTGTACATTCATGGGCCCCAGGCCTCTTACACCCTCCACCCCCAGCTACTTACTCTGTCCTCGGCCTGTCGAGGGGCCACAGCTCCTCAACCTGTACATTCATGGGCCCCAGGACTCTTACACCCTCCACCCCCAGCTACTTACTCTGTCCTCGGTCTGTCGAGGGGCCACAGCTCCTCAAACTGTACATTCATGGGCCCCAGGCCTCTTACACCCTCCACCCCCGGCTACTTACTCTGTCCTCGGCCTGTCGAGGGGCCACAGCTCCTCAACCTGTACATTCATGGGCCCCAGGACTCTTACACCCTCCACCCCCAGCTACTTACACTGTCCTCGGTCTGTCGAGGGGCCACAGCTCCTCAAACTGTACATTCATGGGCCCCAGGTCTCTTACACCCTCCACCCCCAGCTACTTACTCTGTCCTCGGCCTGTCGAGGGGCCACAGCTCCTCAAACTGTACATTCATGGGCCCCAGGTCTCTTACACCCTCCACCCCCAGCTACTTACTCTGTCCTCGGCCTGTCGAGGGGCCACAGCTCCTCAACCTGTACATTCATGGGCCCCAGGTCTCTTACACCCTCCACCCCCAGCTACTTACTCTGTCCTCGGCCTGTCGAGGGGCCACAGCTCCTCAAACTGTACATTCATGGGCCCCTGGACTCTTACACCCTCCACCCCCAGCTACTTACTCTGTCCTCGGCCTGACGGGGGGCCACAGCTCCTCAACCTGTACATTCATGGGCCCCAGGCCTCTTACACCCTCCACCCCCGGCTACTTACTCTGTCCTCGGCCTGTCGAGGGGCCACAGCTCCTCAACCTGTACATTCATGGGCCCCAGGACTCTTACACCCTCCACCCCCAGCTACTTACTCTGTCCTCGGTCTGTCGAGGGGCCACAGCTCCTCAAACTGTACATTCATGGGCCCCTGGACTCTTACACCCTCCACCCCCAGCTACTTACTCTGTCCTCGGTCTGTCGAGGGGCCACAGCTCCTCAACCTGTACATTCATGGGCCCCAGGACTCTTACACCCTCCACCCCCAGCTACTTACTCTGTCCTCGGTCTGTCGAGGGGCCAAAGCTCCTCAAACTGTACATTCATGGGCCCCAGGCCTCTTACACCCTCCACCCCCAGCTACTTACTCTGTCCTCGGCCTGTCGGGGGGCCACAGCTCCTCAAACTGTACATTCATGGGCCCCAGGCCTCTTACACCCTCCACCCCCAGCTACTTACTCTGTCCTCGGCCTGTCGGGGGGCCACAGCTCCTCAAACAGTACATTCATGGGCCCCTGGACTCTTACACCCTCCACCCCCAGCTACTTACTCTGTCCTCGGTCTGTCGAGGGGCCACAGCTCCTCAACCTGTACATTCATGGGCCCCAGGACTCTTACACCCTCCACCCCCAGCTACTTACTCTGTCCTCGGTCTGTCGAGGGGCCACAGCTCCTCAAACTGTACATTCATGGGCCCCAGGCCTCTTACACCCTCCACCCCCAGCTACATACTCTGTCCTCGGCCTGTCGGGGGGCCACAGCTCCTCAAACTGTACATTCATGGGCCCCAGGCCTCTTACACCCTCCACCCCCAGCTACTTACTCTGTCCTCGGCCTGTCGGGGGGCCACAGCTCCTCAAACAGTACATTCATGGGCCCCTGGACTCTTACACCCTCCACCCCCAGCTACTTACTCTGTCCTCGGTCTGTCGAGGGGCCACAGCTCCTCAACCTGTACATTCATGGGCCCCTGGACTCTTACACCCTCCACCCCAGCTACTTACTCTGTCCTCGTTCTGTCGAGGGGCCACAGCTCCTCAAACTGTACATTCATGGGCCCCTGGACTCTTACACCCTCCACCCCCAGCTACTTACTCTGTCCTCGGTCTGTCGAGGGGCCACATCTCAAACTGTACATTCATGGGCCCCAGGCCTCTTACACCCTCCAGCCCCGGCTACTTACTCTGTCCTCGGCCTGTCGAGGGGCCACAGCTCCTCAAACTGTACATTCATGGGCCCCAGGCCTCTTACACCCTCCACCCGCAGCTACTTACTCTGTCCTCGGCCTGTCGAGGGGCCACAGCTCTTCAAACTGTACATTCATGGGCCCCAGGCCTCTTACACCCTCCACCGACAGCTACTTACTCTGTCCTCGGCCTGTCTGGGGGCCACAGCTCCTCAACCTGTACATTCATGGGCCCCAGGTCTCTTACACCCTCCACCCCCAGCTACTTACTCTGTCCTTGGCCTGTCAGGGGGCCACAGCTCCTCAACCTGTACATTCATGGGCCCCAGGTCTCTTACACCCTCCACCCCCAGCTACTTACTCTGTACTCGGCCTGTTGGGGGGCCACAGCTCCTCAAACTGTACATTCATGGGCCCCAGGTCTCTTACACCCTCCACCCCCAGCTACTTACTCTGTCCTTGGCCTGTCGAGGGGCCACAGCTCCTCAAACTGTACATTCATGGGCCCCAGGTCTCTTACACCCTCCACCCCCAGCTACTTACTCTGTCCTCGGCCTGTCGAGGGGCCACAGCTCCTCAAACTGTACATTCATGGGCCCCAGGCCTCTTACACCCTCCACCCCGGCTACTTACTCTGTCCTCGGCCTGTCGGGGGGCCACAGCTCCTCAACCTGTACATTCATGGGCCCCAGGTCTCTTACACCCTCCACCCCAGCTACTTACTCTGTCCTCGGCCTGTCGAGGGGCCACAGCTCCTCAAACTGTACATTCATGGGCCCCAGGTCTCTTACACCCTCCACCCCCAGCTACTTACTCTGTCCTCGGTCTGTCGAGGGGCCACAGCTCCTCAAACTGTACATTCATGGGCCCCAGGTCTCTTACACCCTCCTCCCCCAGCTACTTACTCTGTCCCCGGCCTGTCGGGGGGCCACAGCTCCTCAAACTGTACATTCAGGGGCCCCAGGCCTCTTACACCCTCCACCGCCAGCTACTTACTCTGTCCTCGGCCTGTCGGGGGGCCACAGCTCCTCAAACTGTACATTCATGGGCCCCAGGCCTCTTACACCCTCCACCCCCAGCTACTTACTCTGTCCTCGGTCTGTCGAGGGGCCACACTCCTCAAACTGTACATTCAAGGGCCCCAGGACTCTTACACCCTCCACCCCCAGCTACTTACTCTGTCCCCGGCCTGTCGAGGGTCCACAGCTCCTCAAACTGTACATTCATGGGCCCCTGGACTCTTACACCCTCCACCCCCAGCTACTTACTCTGTCCTCGGTCTGTCAAAATGTAAATGTAAATGTACAGGAATTTATATAGCGCAAATCACCGAGCGGTTTCTAAGCGCTTGCTTAGGGAACCCGTCCTGGTATTCCCCTGTGAGATAACCCCGGCAGGGTATCCGCAAGGTGAAAGCCAGGCATCCCGCCGCGAGGGGCCGTTGTGGAGATTAAGCAAGCTATTGCCCAGTGTCGCAGAGTGTGAACCCGTGAATCGAGTAGGCACCGGAGCGAAAATTGTCGAGTTCATGGACATTTTAGGACTCAAGACCCCGCCGAGCCGGGAATTGAACCCTGGTCCCGGGCTGACCTCTGCTTCCAGGTCTGCCTCCTCTAACCAGTAAGCCACACTTACAGCTCCTCAAACTGTACATTCATGGGCCCCAGGACTCTTACACCCTCCACCCCCAGCTACTTACTCTGTCCTCGGTCTGTCGAGGGGCCACACTCCTCAAACTGTACATTCATGGGCCCTAGGTCTCTTACACCCTCCACCCCCAGCTACTTACTCTGTCCTCGGTCTGTCGAGGGGCCACACTCCTCAAACTGTACATTCAAGGGCCTCAAGCCTCTTATACCCGCCACCCATGGGCCCTGTCACCTCATACTGTCTCTATCCGGCTCCTCGCATGCTCTAGACATGGGTCGTAAGCTCCTCACACTGGCTGACAACAGACCCGTGGGCTCCGCACACACATTACCTGCGTTGCTGTCTCCTCCTCGAACCCCCCACTCAGCGGGAGCAGCTCCACACTATGGCTGTCCATGGCCAAGATGGCGGCGCAAGCCTCTCCCCTGGAGGAGGGCCTCAGGCAGGAAGTGAGGCAGCGCGCTACAAAAAGCCTCCACACCGTCACACTTAAGTGGTAGGGAGATCAACCAAACCGTGGCAGCTGTTGCTCTCTGGTCGCCATCTTGTGTCTTCAGTCCAGTGATGCGCAAGTTCTTTTGCCAGAGAGGTCTCCACTTGCCTGTCCATGGCATGGCGTCATCTGCTCTTGACGTCATTAACCATTGACCACCAGTCTCCATGCAATCCCGTATGGGAGCCAGATCTGAGGCCAGGCGTATGTGGGGCTCTCAGACCATGTATCATACATACGTCTTCGGGGGAGGGAGCACAGTGGTCCAACTGCGTTCAGTGTCGTCCTCTTGTTCCTTTGCTGGCCTTTGAGGGGTCTGACTAACTTTAGGTAGGCATGTGACAAAAGGCTGTGTTGCCTCGAGCGCCTCGCCCCTGGGAAGTGTGGGGGTTCATGGGTATCTGATCAGTACCAGCTTGCAGTGGGCTTCTTGTATGAAGGGGCATTGAGGTGGATGGCAGCTTCCCCGCCTTCGAAGCGCGTGGCCCAGCCTGATGGAGATGGAGAAGCCAGTGGGACCAGGAGGTCAGGCTCAGGTTGGGGGGCGCTGCCTGGCCGTGCTTTGTCAGGGATGAAGTTGTGGGGTGCATCGCCTGACCAACAGCTGAGAAGAGCACCCCTGATGGGGAGGTCTGTGTCTTATTTTGAGGAGGGTGGAAGGAGGGACTTCATCGCGGGATCTGAGATGGTTCACGTTTCTACCTGTTATGAGTGGTCGTGGTGGTGGAGTGGCTGTGCTGTGGCGGTGGAGTAGTTGTGCTATGGCGGTGGAGTGGTTGAGTGGAGTGGTTTTGCGGTGGTGCTGGTGGAGTGGAGTTGTTGTGCTGTGGTGCTGGTGGAGTGGAGTGGTTGTGCTGTGATGCTGGTGGAGGGGTTGAGTGGATTGGTTGTGCTGTGGTGCTGTTTGAGTGGAGTGGTTGTGCTGAAGTGCTGGTGGAGTGGAGGGGTTGTGCTGTGATGCTGGTGGAGGGGTTGAGTGGATTGGTTGTGCTGTGGTGCTGGTCGAGTGGAGTGGTTTTGCTCTGGTGCTGGTGGAGTGGTTGTGCTGTGATGCTGGTGGAGGCGTTGAGTGGATTGGTTGTGCTGTGGTGCTGGTTGAGTGGAGTGGTTGTGCTGTGGTGCTGGTGGAGTGGAGGGGTTGTGCTGTGATGCTGGTTGGGGGGGTTGAGTGGATTGGTTGTGCTGTGGTGCTGGTTGAGTGGAGTGGTTGTGCTGTGCTGCTGGTGGAGTGGAGGGGTTGTGCTGTGATGCTGGTGGAGGGGTTGAGTGGATTGGTTGTGCTGTGGTGCTGGTTGAGTGGGGTGATTGTGCTGTGGTGCTGGTGGAGTGGAGGGGTTGTGCTGTGATGCTGTTGGAGGGGTTGAGTGGATTGGTTGTGCTGTGCTGCTGGTTGAGTGGAGTGGTTGTGCTGTGGTGCTGATGGAGTAGAGGGGTTGTGCTGTGATGCTGGTGGAGGGGTTGGGTGGATTGGTTGTGCTGTGGTGCTGGTTGAGAGGAGTGGTTGTGCTGTGGTGCTGGTGGAGTGGAGGGGTTGTGCTGTGATGCTGTTGGAGGGGTTGAGTGGATTGGTTGTGCTGTGGTGCTGGTTGAGTGTAGTGGTTGTGCTGTGGTGCTGATGAGTAGAGGGGTTGTGCTGTGATGCTGGTGGAGGAGTTGAGTGGATTGGTTGTGCTGTGGTGCTGGTTGAGTGGAGTGGTTGTGCTGTGGTGCTGGTGGAGTGGAGGGGTTGTGCTGTGATGCTGTTGGAGGGGTTGAGTGGATTGGTTGTGCTGTGGTGCTGGTTGAGTGGAGTGGTTGTGCTGTGGTGCTGGTGGAGTGGAGGGGTTGTGCTGTGATGCTGTTGGAGGGGTTGAGTGGATTGGTTGTGCTGTGGTGCTGGTTGAGTGGAGTGGTTGTGCTGTGGTGCTGATGGAGTGGAGGGGTTGTGCTGTGATGCTGGTGGAGGGGTTGAGTGGATTGGTTGTGCTGTGGTGCTGGTTGAGTGGAGTGGTTGTGCTGTGGTGCTGATGGAGTAGAGGGGTTGTGCTGTGATGCTGTTGGAGGGGATGAGAGGATTGGTTGTGTTGTGGTGCTGGTTGAGTGGCGTGGTTGTGCTGTGGTGCTGATGGAGTAGAGGGGTTGTGCTGTGATGCTGGTGGAGGGGTTGAGTGGATTGGTTGTGCTGTGGTGCTGGTTGAGTGGAGTGGTTGTGCTGTGGTGCTGATGGAGTAGAGGGGTTGTGCTGTGATGCTGGTGGAGGGGTTGAGTGGATTGGTTGTGCTGTGTATTCATGGGGTAGGTGAAGGGGCACATTTTCACAGTGGGGGATGAGGCATGTGCAGAGATGAGTCATCAGAGTTGGGAGGGTGAGATTGGCTGATGCAGAGCAGAAACTTCAGTGAGCATTGATTGAAAGCACAGGTATTAACCACACACAGCATGTGTGCAGCCCTGCCAATGTTCCTAGATCCATGCGTGAATTATTGCTCCAGGCCAGGTTTATACCTTAAATACTGGGACTTGAAGTCTTGTTTAGTTCATTACAAAACAGGACTACAACTACAAGTCCCAGAATTCAAAGAAAAAAACCTGGCCTGGACCAGCACATCCCCGGTCCAGGTAGTGGTAAACTTGGCAGTTATGTATGTGATACAGAGAGGGTTGCAACCCGTGAGAACCCAGATGTGGAGAAGAGGACATCTCAGAGGGGTTGGAAAATGTAAAGGCGGGGAGGGGCGCCAGCACTGAGGGGCAGACGGCTGACCTCTGACCTGCAGAGCCAAGCCCCATTGCAGAGGGCACCCAGGGAGAGTTATTCACTTACCTCTGCTTTGGAAGGGAAGAGGAATGCGATTATTGGAATGACAGCTCTGGTTGGTGAGGTGGTGTAACTGACCTCAGATGAGGAAGATGAGGCATTATGAAGAGCGTTCTGCCCGGGGCCACACAAGTCAGTCTAATGGCGTGTATGCCTGCTCCACAGGGTGACACCTCAACACAATGCTATACAGAACAATACGAGGGAATGCTGAGTACAAAAGGTGGCTGTGTAGGATACAAGTCATGAGCTCGGCGCATGCGCACTCAGACGCTCTCCACCATGAGAGCTAGTCACCAGGATCAGCCCCGCAGAAGCACGCACAGAGCGTTGCATAACACCACTTACGCAGACGAAGAAATGTCACTCACCATTAGAACGTAAAAGAGCTGAAAAACAAACCAGTCTGCGACGTATGAATCTCAGCCCACTGACAGCACGTAAAGCGAGTGAGTAAGACACTTATAGAGCGCGCGCCGGAGACCGAGGCCCTCCAGGCAGAAACCTTCCCGACCAATGCTAAGTGGAACTGAGATGAAAGCCTCTCCTGGAATACAACGAGGGAGACACAGCTTTGGAGTTATTAAGAGAGCTGTGTGTGTGTATATATGGGGCAGGTGATAAAGAGAGGGAATGACGGCGTGTGACCCACCCAACTAACTATCTATCTATCTCTCTATCTATCTATCTATCTATCTATCTATCTATCTATCTATCTATCTATCTATCTATCTATCTATCTATCTATCTATCTATCTATCTATCTATCTATCTCTCTCTCTCTCTATCTATCTATCTATCTATCTATCTCTATGAGACATGCATCTCCCAATGGTCAATCAATCAGCACTTTGTAAGCTCGCGGTCTTTGGGAATACCACTGCAGCGCTTGCCAGCATGGGCACATTCAACAAAAGGTGACAAAGTCTTGGAAACGTCCATCACACCAGTCTGTTGAGAGTTCAGGATCGCCCAGCAGCTCTTGGCTTCTGCTGCAGTGGATAAGCCGAAGTCACCTCTAAAATCCACTTAACAGAAGGTAGAAACTGATGATGAAAGTGCACCTTTCATGCAGGGCTCCATAGTGTCGCGGTGCCCCAGCCGGCTCTCAATGGAAGAGGCTCCAGGAAGACACAAGCAATTGGTCTTGTGAAGGCGCCGAGCACGGGGGACTTCTGTTGGATGGCCTTGAGTGACATGGGCACTTATGAACCTACATCTTTACCCAACCGGTCACTGCCCCAATGTTCTGGGGGGCAGCGATCCAGGGTTCATAGCGGCACAGCTGCTGAAGGTCGCTGATGGGTGGGAATATCAGGGAAAGTTCTAGGGTTCCAGAGATAATCAAAGCTTCACTTGTCAAGAGTTCTTAATCTCCAGAAAGGAAACTAGCGTTGCACCTTCTGCAGTTCACTGGACAGACGCCGGCCAGAGCATCGCGAGCTCGGCATCCAGACGGCAGAGAGGGGCTTATGATGTGGGATGGAGTCCCACCTGGAGAACTTCAAGATAGCTCCTTCTCTGGTGCCAGAGTGAGTTTACCAGGCACCCTTGCAGAGCTGCTAACCTGAAATGTATCTTAACTCCAGCCTGGAGCTCAGGATCCGTCCGCCACTGCAGGTGCTTCCTCACTCGGGCACCACCACAGTCTCTGGAGCAGAGTGGACGTTGTCTCGTTCGGTGAGACCTTCAGCAGGAATGGCAGCCGGTGGTGGACCAAGGCAGAACTCTCCCTATGTCTAGGGGTCAGCCATCTGGAATCCCTCGCACAAAGACCATTCCATTCTTGGGAAGCCGCGCGGTGGTCCAATTCGAGGTAGAACATAGGTTTCCTTCAGACTGTGGGGGGTTCGCCCACAGATGCTTCACTGCCCTTTCCATGCAGCGGCGAACACATCCTGAGCTGTGGCGGATTCCAGCACTGACCCGGACAGCGGAAAGACACCATGACTGGAGGGGGGAAGGCTGTGAGGACGAAGAAGCGCTTCCCGTGAATACGAGGAATCCATTCACACCAGTGGATCTCCAGAAGGAAACCACAGCAGCTCAGCCTTGGCACAGGGAAGCAACTCAACGAGAGGTAGTTCCATACAGGAGAACTTGGTAGCCCACATGTGATGACCACACACACAAGAACTGAGGACACAAGCAGGATGCGCCCTCATTATGTGAGGGAATGGCTGCCCCAAAGGAGATCACTGCAGATTTTACACACAGGTGGTCAGTGGATCTTACCCAGTCTTCAAAGGTGAGCTGTAAGGTTGCGGATTCTGTTCAGATGTCTTTGTCTGGGTCATAAGGCCTCTGATGATTACAAGTTGAGCATTGCCAACCACATAAGGCAATGTGCCCCATCCAAACCTCTCAGCTCGGACAAGTTGTTACTAGAAATCAGAGCACAAGGCGGTCTGGGGGTTGGGGGTCGGTCCTTGTGAGTTTTGGGGCCCACTCTGTAGAACAGTCACACAGTTCAGACCAGCGGGATTGAGAGGCAGCTGACCTTACAGAGGGGCTTTAACCTTTCTACTCGGCTGATACCTTGTAGGGACCTATGTACTTTGCCCCTTGTGCCCTTAATTTTGTTTTAGCGTCACAAAGTCCACTGTGGCCGGCAAAGCCCTTTCCAAGAAATAAAATCAACATAAAACCACCCAATTGTTGAAGTAAAAAGCTGCACTGACCTCAGTCCAACCTGACAATCACTCGAGGTCTGCCAAGGGGTTTCCTGAGTGGGCATGAAAGGGGTGGGCACCGTGGAGCACTCCTGAAGCAGGGGCCTAACTCTGCCTGGCAAAGTGGCAAAAAGAAGCCAACATCTGGGAGTTCTCTTGGAATCTGACACCACCGAGTAAATCACCTGTGACAAGGCGCCCTGGATGGTCTCACCTGCAATCTGAACCAAGGGAAAGCGCACAAGAGCAACCTGCAGCAAAAAATAGGAAACACCCCTATGGCTGCCGGCTCAGTCACTCAGCTGACACCAACAAGTAAAACACAGCAAATCACCTGCTAAAGGGTGCTCTGGATGGTCCCACCTGCAATCTAAACCAAGGTAAAGCACACAATAGATCACCCTGCAGCAAAAAACAGAAACACCCCAATGGCTGCCTGCTCAGTCACTCAGCTGACACCACCAAGTAAAACACTGCAATCACCTGCGACAGGGCGCTCTGGATAGTCTCACCTGCAATCTAAACCAAGGTAAAGCACACAAGAGAGCAACCTGCAGCTAAAAACAGAAAACAACCCTTTGGCTGTCTGCTCAGTCACTCAGCTGACACCAACAAGTAAAACACAGCACATCACCTGCTAAAGGGTGCTCTGGATGGTCCCACCTGCAATCTACACCAAGGTAAAGCACACAAGAGAGCAATCTGCAGCAAAAACAGAAAACACCCCTATGGCTGCCGACTCAGTCACTCAGCTGACACCACCAAGTAAAACACTGCAATCGCATGCGACAGAGCGCTCTGGATAGTCTCACCTGCAATCTAAACCAAGGTAAAGCACACAAGAGAGCAACCTGCAGCTAAAAACAGAAAACAACCCTTTGGCTGTCTGCTCAGTCACTCAGCTGACACCACCAAGTAAAACACTGCAATCACCTGCGACAGGGCGCTCTGGATAGTCTCACCTGCAATCTAAACCAAGGTAAAGCACACAAGAGAGCAACCTGCAGCTAAAAACAGAAAACAACCCTTTGGCTGTCTGCTCAGTCACTCAGCTGACACCACCACAAATAACACTGCAAATCACCTGCGACAGGGCGCTCTGGATAGTCTCACCAGCAATCTAAACCAAGGTAAAACACACAAAAGCAACCTGCAGCAAAAAAAAAAAACAACCCTATGGTTGCCGGCTCAGTCACTCAGCTGACACCACCAAGTAAAACACTGCAAATCACCTGAGACATGGCGCTCTGGATAGTCTCACCTGCAATCTAAACCATTGTAAAGCACACAAGAGAGCAATCTGCAGCAAAAAAAAGAAAACACCCCTATGGCTGCCGGCTCAGTCACTCAGCTGACACCAACAAGTAAAACACTGCAAACCACATGCAACAGGGCACTCTGGATAGTCTCACTTGCAATCTAAACCAAGGTAAAGCACACAAGAGAGCAACCTGTAGCAAAAAACTGAAAACAACCATATGGCTGCTTGATCAGTCACTCAGCTGACACCGCCAAGTAAAACACTGCAAATCATCTGCGGCAGGGCACTCTGGATAGTCTCACCTGCAATCTAAACCAAGGTAAAGCACACAAGAGAGCAACCTGCAGCTAAAAACAGAAAACAACCCTTTGGTTGCCGGCTAAGTCACTCAGCTGACACCACCACAAATAACACTGCAAACCACCTGCGACAGGACGCTCTGGATAGTCTCACCTGCAATGTAAACCAAGGTAAAGCACACAAGAGCAACCTGCAGCAAAAAACAGAAAACAACGCTATGGCTGTCGGCTCAGTCACTCAGCTGACACCACCAAGTAAAACACTGCAAACCACATGCGACAGGGCACTCTGGATAGTCTCACCTGCAATCTAAACCAAGGTAAAGCACACAAGAGCAACATGCAGCTAAAAACAGAAAACATCTCTATGGCTGCCTGCTCAGTCAACCAGCTAACTCCACCATGTAAAACACTGCAAACCACATGCGACAGGGTGCTCTGGATAGTCCCACCTGCAGTCTGAACCAAGGTAAAGCGCACAAGAGAGCAATCTGCAGCTAAAAACAGAAAACACACGTATGGCTGCCAACTCAGTCACTCAGCTGATACCAACAAGTAAAACACTGCAAATCACCTGAGACAGGGCGCTCTGGATAGTCTCACCTGCAATCTAAACCAATGTAAAGCACACAAGAGAGCAATCTGCAGCAAAAACAGAAAACACCCCTATGGCTGCCGACTCAGTCACTCAGCTGACACCACCAAGTAAAACACTGCAATCACATGCGACAGAGCGCTCTGGATAGTCTCACCTGCAATCTAAACCAATGTAAAGCACACAAGAGAGCAATCTGCAGCAAAAACAGAAAACACCCCTATGGCTGCCGACTCAGTCACTCAGCTGACACCACCAAGTAAAACACTGCAAACCACATGTGACAGGGCGCTCTGGATAGTCTCACCTGCAATCTAAACCAAGGTAAAGCACACAAGAGAGCAACCTGCAGCTAAAAACAGAAAACAACCCTTTGGTTGCCGGCTAAGTCACTCAGCTGACACCACCACAAATAACACTGCAAACCACCTGCGACAGGACGCTCTGGATAGTCTCACCTGCAATGTAAACCAAGGTAAATCACACAAGAGCAACCTGCAGCAAAAAACAGAAAACAACGCTATGGCTGTCGGCTCAGTCACTCAGCTGACACCACCAAGTAAAACACTGCAAACCACATGCGACAGGGCACTCTGGATAGTCTCACCTGCAATCTAAACCAAGGTAAAGCACACAAGAGCAACATGCAGCTAAAAACAGAAAACAACTCTATGGCTGCCTGCTCAGTCAACCAGCTAACTCCACCATGTAAAACACTGCAAACCACATGCGACAGGGTGCTCTGGATAGTCCCACCTGCAGTCTGAACCAAGGTAAAGCGCACAAGAGAGCAATCTGCAGCTAAAAACAGAAAACACACGTATGGCTGCCAACTCAGTCACTCAGCTGATACCAACAAGTAAAACACTGCAAATCACCTGAGACAGGGCGCTCTGGATAGTCTCACCTGCAATCTAAACCAATGTAAAGCACACAAGAGAGCAATCTGCAGCAAAAACAGAAAACACCCCTATGGCTGCCGACTCAGTCACTCAGCTGACACCACCAAGTAAAACACTGCAATCACATGCGACAGAGCGCTCTGGATAGTCTCACCTGCAATCTAAACCAATGTAAAGCACACAAGAGAGCAATCTGCAGCAAAAACAGAAAACACCCCTATGGCTGCCGACTCAGTCACTCAGCTGACACCACCAAGTAAAACACTGCAATCACATGTGACAGAGCGCTCTGGATAGTCTCACCTGCAATCTAAACCAAGGTAAAGCACACAAGAGAGCAACCTGCAGCTAAAAACAGAAAACAACCCTTTGGCTGTCTGCTCAGTCACTCAGCTGACACCACCACAAATAACACTGCAATTCACCTGAGACAGGGCGCTCTGGATAGTCTCACCTGCAATCTAAACCAAGGTAAAGCACACAAGAGAACAACCTGCAGCTAAAAACAGAAAACAACCCTTTGGCTGTCTGCTCAGTCACTCAGCTGACACCACCACAAATAACACTGCAATTCACCTGAGACAGGGCGCTCTGGATAGTCTCACCTGCAATCTAAACCAAGGTAAAGCACACAAGAGAGCAATCTGCAGCAAAAACAGAAAACACCCCTATGGCTGCCGGCTCAGTCACTCAGCTGACACCACCAAGTAAAACACTGCAAACCACATGTGACAGGGCGCTCTGGATAGTCTCACCTGCAATCTAAACCAAGGTAAAGCACACAAGAGCAACATGTAGCTAAAAACAGAAAACACTCCTATGGCTGCCGGCTCAGTAACTCAGCTGACACCAACAAGTAAAACACTGCAAATCACCTGCTAAAGGGCGCTCTGGATGGTCTCACCTGCAATCTGAACCAAGGTAAAGCACACAAGAGCAACCTGCAGCAAAAACGGAAAACAACCCTATGGCTTCCAGCTCAGTCACTCAACTGACACCACCAATTAAAACACTGCAAATCACCTGCTAAAGGGCGCTCTGGATGGTCTCACCTGCAATCTGAACCAAGGTAAAGCACACAAGAGAGCAACTTGCAGCAAAAACGGAAAACAACCCTATGGCTTCCAGCTCAGTCACTCAACTGACACCACCAATTAAAACACTGCAAATCACCTGCTAAAGGGCGCTCTGGATGGTCCCACCTGCAATCTAAACCAAAGTAAAGCACACAAGAGCAACCTGCAGCAAAAACGGAAAACAACCCTATGGCTTCCAGCTCAGTCACTTAGCTGACACCACCAAGTAAAACACTGCAAACCACATGCGACAGGGCGCTCTGGATAGTCTCACCTGTAATCTGAACCAAGGTAAAGCACACAAGAGCAACCTGCAGCAAAAACGGAAAACAACCCTATGGCTTCCAGCTCAGTCACTCAGCTGACACCACCAAGTAAAACACTGCAAACCACATGCGACAGGGCGCTCTGGATAATCTCACCTGTTATCTAAACCAAGGTAAAGCACACAAGAGATCACCCTGCAGCAAAAAACAGAAACACCCCTATGGCTGCCTGCTCATTCACTCAGCTGACACCACCAAGTAAAACACTGCAATCACATGCAACAGGGCGCTCTGGATAGTCTCACCTGCAATCTAAACCAAGGTAAAGCACACAAGAGAACAACCCGCAGCTAAAAACAGAAAACAACCCTTTGGCTGTCTGCTCAATCACTCAGCTGACACCACCACAAATAACACTGCAAATCACCTGAGACAGGGCGCTCTCGATAGTCTCACCTGCAATCTGAACCAAGGTAAAGCACACAAGAGCAACCTGCAGCAAAAAACAGAAAACAACCCTATGGTTGCCGGCTCAGTCACTCAGCTGACACCACCAAGTAAAACACTGCAAATCACCTGCAACAGGGCGCTCTGGATAGTCTCACCTGCAATCTAAACCAAGGTAAAGCACACAAGAGAGCAATCTACAGCAAAAACAGAAAACATCCCTATGGCTGCCGGCTCAGTCACTCAGCTGACACCACCAAGTAAAACACTGCAAATCACCTGCAACAGGGCGCTCTGGATAGTCTCACCTGCAATCTCAACCAAGGTAATGCACACAAGAGCAACCTGCAGCTAAAAACAGAAAACGACCCTTTGGCTGTCTGCTCAGTCAGTCAGCTGACAGTAATAAAACACTGCAAACCACATGCCACAGGGCGCTCTGGATAGTCTCACCTGCAGTCTAAACCAAGATAAAGCACACAAAAGAGCACCCTGCAGCTAAAAACAGAAAACAACCCTTTGGCTGCCAGCTCAGTCGCTCAGCTGAAACCGCCACAAATAACACTGCAAATCACCTGAGACAGGGCGCTCTGGATAGTCTCACCTGCAATCTAAACCAAGGTAAAGCACACAAGAGAGCAACCTGCAGCTAAAAACAGAAAACGACCCTTTGGCTGTCTGCTCAGTCACTCAGCTGACACCACCAAGTAAAACACTGCAATCACCTGCGACAGGGCGCTCTGGATAGTCTCACCTGCAATCTAAACCAAGGTAAAGCACACAAGAGAGCAACCTGCAGCTAAAAACAGAAAACAACCCTTTGGCTGTCTGCTCAGCCACTCAGCTGACACCAACAAGTAAAACACAGCACATCACCTGCTAAAGGGTGCTCTGGATGGTCCCACCTGCAATCTACACCAAGGTAAAGCACACAAGAGAGCAACCTGCAGCTAAAAACAGAAAACAACCCTTTGGCTGTCTGCTCAGCCACTCAGCTGACAGTAATAAAACACTGCAAACCACATGCGAGAGGGCGCTCTGGATAGTCTCACCTGCAATCTAAACCAAGGTAAAGCACACAAGAGAGCAACCTGCAGCAAAAAACAGAAACACCACTATGGCTGTCGGCTCAGTCACTCAGCTGACACCACCACAAATAACACTGCAAATCACCTGCGACAGGGCGCTCTGGATAGTCTCACCTGCAATCTGAACCAAGGCAAAGCACACAAGAGAGCAATCTGCAGCAAAAAACAGAAAACAACCCTATGGCTGCCTGCTTAGTCACTCAGCTGACACCACTAAGTAAAACACTGCAATCACGTGCGACAGGGCGCTCTGGATAGTCTCACCTGCCATCTAAACCAAAGTAAAGCACACAAGAGCAACCTGCAGCTAAAAACAGAAAACAACCCTTTGGTTTCCGTCTCAGTCACTCAGCTGACACGGCCAAGAAGTCCCCACAGGTCCAAAGCTCATTTTCTCGGCGAAAAAAAGTGCAGACAAACCAAAGGAGCAAAAATAATCAAAGGATCGGGAACACAAACAAATTAAATACAAAAGAAAACACTTCAAATGGAGCGGGCTAAGAAGCGCCGACTGTGACGAAGAAGGGAACACGCGGCGACAAGAAATGGCTCCATGTGAACACGCAGAGAAAGGCATTAACGAACTGACACAGCCACTTAAATCTGCCTCAGGGCACTGCAGGGAAAGTCACACAGTTCAGGGGGATGTCGTGATTGGTGGAAAAGGGCCATATGAATACATGTCTCCTGCGTGCTGTCGATTCATTTATATTATTGATTTGCATAGCGCTACTTTGTAGCACTGCTTGCCATCTGGTAAGGGTTCATGGAAATTGACTATGCTGAATATGGTAGTAGGCCAGGGCAAAATTCATTTTTCCACGACGTAATTCGCATAATTTTGAGAAACTTGCGTTATGCTTGTTACACAAAATCACAACATTATTCAACTTCGCATAATTCCGTGCCACTCGTGGAAAAGAAATGACCATGAAACTCACCATTTGTGATAAAAATGTACCACGTTTACCTGCAAATAACAGCATGCGAGTGGCTGTTGTTCGCAGTGATTTGTTTTGTTTAAATGCATACCCACACACTAAAATGATGTAAAGACGCCCTTCATGCTAAAATGTTATGCAAAATGACAGATTTGCATTTCGCTGAATTACCTGAACACTTCCGCCAAAATTTCGCGTAATTACATGAAAGCACCGCGCGCAAATTTTGCATACCATATTAATGGTAGACCGTGAAAGACTTGAATGACGGCGTAATCGACAATCCCTCTGCTCTGCTGGTAACACTAGAAGGATCTTCTATGCAACTTGGCATAAGGTTAATGCCTTGGTAGGTTGAACCACCAGCCCAACTTGGCTGTGCCCTGCTGGAGGGGACTCGTCTTCTCACTTTTTCTCTAGGGGGGACGGAAGTGCTCAGAATGGACTGAACCTTAGAGGATTTTGGCAAAGTCACTAAAAACCCGAGGACGAAGAGGGTTAAGAAACCCATAGCTTGCTAGAATGCGGCCAGATGACCATGTACTCGCCCAGGTCTGCAACTGCAGATAGGATGCTAATGTGGCAAGTATTTTTGAGACTTTTCTTAGCCCTACATCTAGGCCAAAGTGCAGCATCCAGCAGTATTAATGATAGCCCACTGTGCTGAACTCAAAGAACTTTCTCTGGCTTTGCTGAAGCATGCGTCATGCAGGTTTGCATAGCATAGCTATTTGTTTTAAGCAAATGCTTAATTTAAGCGGGGGCTTTCCATGCTCGGGGCCGGCACTTAATTGTCAACACCGGCATTTACAACAGTCTGCCACACGGTGGTGCAGTTTGGCTGATGTAGAGGTGAGCACAACAACAGTTGTTTACTATTTCATATGAAGATGAGAGAGGATACAGGAGCTGATAACCAAGGCACCAACACCACAGCAAATTAGTTTTGAGAAAGAGCCCATCTCGACCCTTCCAGAAACAAGAACATCCAGGCGGAATCCTGCTGCTGAAAAAAACAGAGAAGATATTAGGCAAAAGCAGGGATATACCTCATTATATATGATGCAAATAGGAAATGACATCAGAGAAAAAAGTGAACTCCATCTTGAATTGGGAGCTTCAGGCAGCAACGCCTTGAAAAAGGAGCCACCTTGGAGAGGCATATATATACAGCTAGCTATACTTACTTATCTGAGGTAAGACAAGAGCCCAGGCTTGACATCTTTCAAACCTCCATGTCTTCCGATCTGCCTCCAGTGGCTGATGCTCTGTGCGAGGAACCCCTGCCAGGTGACCGCAGCGACACAAACACCAACACTGACTGGTTGGTACCTTCCTTTGCACTGAGTGTGAAGACCATAGCTGGGATCTCTTTGCACAGGACGCCAAACCTATTAACATGATGCTGACTCTGGTGAGTCCTCAGAGCAGGTACAAAAGATACTAACTGTGGGGCAACATTTATAGCAAAACATGAAATTCACTAAATCCGCCTGTGGCGAAATGTTGCTCATGAAACGAATGGGAAATCAACTGGTTCCGGGGAGTCTTCCTCTTTTGAGGATAGGGGCCTCACACACCCAAATGGGTGTCATGCTTCATCAGTGGGTTTTTGCTCCTCGTGGGGCCGGTGCAGCAATGCCCCACGGATTCCGCAAGAGGGCTCTTTGTCGGAGATCTTCACTTTTTGCCGTTTGATGAGTGTAGGAATGTGAAAGTAGGGTAGTGTGTGAGATAGAGGGTTAGGACTACCTAAGGTGTGCTCTATACCTTCCTCAAGCACCCTTGGTAGGGATAAAAACAGTGATGTGAGTACAATCATTAGGAAACGTATGAACTGTGATAGTCCCACGGTGCACTCATCAAAACAGCAAAAAGTGAAGATCTCCGACAAAGAGCCCTCTTGCGGGGCGCAAAAGCCCAATGATGAAGCTTATGTGAGGGCTTTTATCTTCCAAAGGGAAAAACTCCCTGGAACCAAGTGCTTTTCCAACCTTCCTGTCCCTGACATTTCCCGCTCCAGGAACAGCTTCCCTACATTTGTACGAAGTTTTAGAGTTAGGAGCGAGGGTGGCTAGACCTTCAATAGCTTCTGGTCCCCCCCTTTTGATTGACTGCTCACACAACAAATTCATATTTTTTCACCAATTGGTCCTGCGGGTCATTTGGAGAAGTGTGGCTCAATGGTTAGAGCGGCAGACCCTGATGCAGAGGTCTAGCCCGGGACCAGGAATCAATTCCCCGCCTCGGCGGGTCTTGGGCTCAAAATTCCACGGACCTGATAATTCTCGCCTCGTGCCTATTCCAATCATGGAGTCCCACTCTGCAACTCTGGGCAATAGCTTGCTTAATCTCCACAACGGCCCCCACAACGCTAAGGATGCCTGGCCTCCACCTTGGGGATGCCCAGGAGTGGACGCCTCACAGGGAAAGCCAGGATGAGTTGCACAGCGGTATTCGTACAAGCGCCTTGAGACCCCTGCGGGTGAGTAGTGCGCTATACAAGTATTAATAATAATAATAATAATATTTTGCACAATTTCCCGCTTCTTGCAGATTTGTGTCCACCCACACAACAGCAAAAGACACACAATTGATGGACGCAATGCAGAACAAATCAAAACATTCACCCCCAGTCAAGAGATCTGGGTTAAATCCATCATTCTTTTGCTCATCATGCCAACCCAGTTTAGACCTGTTGGCCATATGCAAATCAGTCTTGACCCTGTGTCTCATGGGGACAGTCCAGACCGAACTGCCAAGCCAGGTCTTCCCTGGACCGGAAACAAGCTTCCGAGGACCGGTGTTGGGGTTTCACCCAGTGCTCTGGTGCAAATCACCATTAATTGGTGCAAATCACTGATGTTTCCCAGAAGAAAAACAGGTGGAGAATGGTGTATGCTGCTCTTTTTTCTTACTTCCACACTTTTGAAAAAAATTACTGCGGTCGGTCGAAATGTGGCTCCGTCCCTGAATGAAAGGATTTGCGGTGATGCCCCTTTAATTTCTGATTACTCCCTCTCTTGAAAAAATAAAATATACCAACTCTTTCACGTTGGAGCTCCTGTGCTCTGCACACAAAATGGTTCTTCGGAGATTGCCACAAAATCTTCCCAGAGCGTACATGCACTTCCCAGATGGCTGCTCCCCAGGCACAGAGCCCAGAATGTTTGCAGGTCACCTGCTGCAAAGTGCTTGCGGCACTTCACGCACAGCTTGAACCTGAACCCTGCGGCATATGCTGCCTGAGCAGGAGCAGGAGAAAAGAGGAAAAACAGCAACAAATCTTAGGAATATGCAGGGTAGGAGACTCGCAGTACAAAACTGCTGATTGTGAAAAAGCAGGGTTGAATCGTAACTTATCAACCCAAAAAGTTATTTGTCGACGAAGTGCAACTGAGCATACAAAAATGTGATGGATGGAATGCTTGAATTAATTTCAGCCACTGCTAATTACTCGGGATGTATTACAGCCAATCTTTATTTTGCGCACCATGCAACCTCAATTTAGAGCCAGCCATATGTAAATCAATCTTGACCTTGCTCCAATGGGAATAGTCCACCCCGAATGGGCTCTGGACACATTTTGTCCTAGATGCACTATATTCACTGCAGAAAATTCTCAATCAACTAAGTAGAAGTCCCCGACGCACTGAAAAGAAGTACTTTCAAACGACTAACTACTGAATGGACAAACTCAATGCATTGAGTTTAAAAAGGAAAAACAGGCCATCACCCACTCGAAACAGAATGCTTCATCGTCGGGTTCACTCCTCATCACAGAAGGATACCTACGTCGATTGTGGGCTCGCAGGGAGCAGTTATTGGTTTGATGTACCTCATTCATGTTAATTCCTATTTGCCTGTGGAGTTATCCACCTCTTTCAAGGGTCTGCCTAAGACAGTGACTCACCGCTTCATTCCCAAGGTAATCGAAATAGGTCCAAAAATGCTGGAATTGTGCCATGTTTAGATTAACCGCCATTTGTTGGTACCACCCTGCCACAAAGGTAAAACAGGATGGTATTTTAGGACCCTTTATGTCAGGTATACTCAACATGTTTCGGCTTCTTTAATTGCATTTGTAGGACTTTTGCTCTAGTCCGACACTCCCTGTTGTGCCCATACTGTGTAATATTCAAACATGTGTGGTGATAGAGAAAGGATGACACACTTGCCCCCCGGGTTAAAAGGTGTCAGAGACACTTCTCTGCAGGAGCCGCATTGTGACTTGTAGAACCCTGGGAGATCGTTAATCGCAGCACGTGAGTACTAACCATCAGGATTGACTCTAAAGTGTATCAATTCAAGCTTATATTATGGGAACTTCCTTGACAATACTTAATATTTTGACAATTCTTTCCCATTGAGAGAGGTGACTCATTAGTGACAACTCTACTCTGTGGAGTTAATCTTAACTCTTGACTGGCTCCACACTTTATCGAAATCAGGTAGCACAACATGCAGTGTAATTTTCTGGGTGAATTTGAGTTTCATCTACTGTTATTTCTAGTAATTGCAACGCAAATTTCAGTGCTCATTGCGTGTGTACTTAAAACATGCCCCCCTGCAACTGTTTCAAAGCGCTCACTGGTCTTATTCCATATGGTTGCCTGATGTGGATGGCAGGCTGGAACAAGCTCTTTGTGTTAGATATTTCCTATCAAGATGCACACGCCAAGGACACATAAATCAAAATGTATGCCTTCTTTTCTAAATTGGTCCTTTTTACTAAGGTACCCAGAGGCAACTTAGTATGCCTCTCCAGTCAGCATAACTTGCAGTGCCAGGTTTTCCTCTGCTGCTTGCCCAAAGACCGAAGAGCACACAGTGTCTCTGTGCTTACAGGTCATGGGAGTAGGGGAGAATTCTCAGTACTGAAAATCCATGTCTTTGTGCCCATGGCCAAAACATTGTCATGTGCATTACTCTTAATTGAGTCAGTGAAGCCTTAAGATGTATCTAATAAATGTGATTAAGGGGTAGCAACAGTACTCCAGATATGACACTCCATTGAAGTACAAAAAGGGGCATTTGTAGTTGGAGGTGCATGGAAAGGAACATTGTTCACTAACCCTCAAACTACCACCCTTACTCTTATGAGCATGCGTAATCCTGTATTTATACAATTCACCAACGAGAGGGCTCCTGTATTATCCCGGTGAGGAATTGTTCCTTTTTGGGGTGGAATGTGCAATGAAACTGGTGATGGTGAATTAATGCAGTCAGTAGGTTTACATACATTTAAATCTGATCCCATTCCATGTGATCATTAGAGCCGGTCATGTATGTCCTGAGTTGGAAAATCCATCTTTACTCCATCGTATGCAGGGCCACTGGAATCATGCAATTGTGTGGACTCAGCGATTTTCACATAAATATATATGCCGCATTTGCCACATAATCCATCATCCTCAGCATAATCTGCAGATTTTAACAAAAAAAAGGTTTCTAGCTTAAATGGTTTAAAAGTTAATAAAAATACAGCGACACATGTCGCAGCACAGTGGAAGGCCCTTTGCAAAGCTGGACTGGTCACCTTTCTGTTGCCTATTGCTATCTTTGGTTATTAAACTAACTGGTACTAATGAATTACAACCAATGCCCAGACAGTGTTGCCAAGTTGAAAAATGATGAAGTGATGAAGTAATACTATTACAAAATGTGTTGCGTTATGCTACATAAATTGCCTTTTATTGGCACATAATTTACTCAACCCTGCAGAATAATTTGGCCATCTCCCATTGCATAATTCCAGTGGTCCTGATTATATGACGGGTATGTGTAGTCATTTCTACCTTATTGCTAGACTTTTTTTAATGTCTATCATCTCATATCCTCATCCAAGTTCTCTTGTTCCTTTCAATGTATCACCAACTTCGTTGTTAAACAAGAGCAGCGGATGCTACCTTTTTTGGTGACATATATTTAGGCCTTTCTAGTGGTCAACACAACGCACAATAGGTTGCAGGGGCATGTGATATTGTACATGACAAATTCACTATTACAATTAGTGTGTACCCTCTTCTCTGAGAAGCTCCATAAGCCCACATTAATGGTTTTAGTTGGCTCTGTTAGGTTAATTACTCTACAGTGCCTGCTGTGGTAGTGTGCAGTAGCAGGAGGGAGACCCCAAAGGATTGCTTAGGTGTGGTCCTGACTCACTTGCATGGGGTCTCTGTAAACAAATGTTCCACTCTGCAAAGAGTGAAACATTTGTTAACTTTGTGAAACTTTGTCACTAGGTGAGTGAAAATTCTAGCAAACAAGGTTTTTTGCCGAAGAATTTTCCAGCAAACTTATTTTTACTAGAAACCCCTCCTGCTAAAAGTGGGTTCAGGGTTTTTTCTCACTCAAAACCAACTTTTGCAGTATCTTGCCTGCATTTTTTAAAAACATTCAACCATCTGCAAACTTCATGAAGATTGGGAAGGAAAATTATTTCAGCTTCCCACGTCCCTCCTCCAAATTTCCCTAATGTAGGGTGTGGAAGCGGGCGGATGAGACAGCATTCCCATATCCCCAGTACATGGTCATCTAGCATTATAGTCCCCACTTTTAAAAAAGGAGATAGGTCCAACCCTAGCTGCTATAGACCGATATCACTGATCCACAACACCTTGAAGATACTTGGGAGAGTGTTATTTAATAAGATCAGGAATTGGGCTGAGGATGAGTGTATTTTGGATAAATGCCAGTTGGGGTTCAGAAGTGGACTGGGAACTGTAGAGCAATGCCTTTATTTAAATTTGATAATAGGCAAATACACCATTGCTCGCCAGTCCCCAGTCAATCTGGCCTTCATGGATCTCACCCCAGCATTCGACTTTGTGAACAGATCGCGTCTTTGGCAATGTCTTTTAAAGTATGGGTTGGATGATGCTCTAGTACATTTTCTGGCCTATCTACACAGGGACTTGGGTGCCAGGATTGTTAAAACTTAGGCTGCAGCGTCAACATTATCGGCGCCATCTTGCCCCCTTTTCGAGCCCATTCGTGCGCGTAAGCGGCAGCCATTTTGAGTACCATGGCCTCTCTGCCCTTCGCTGATAGCCAGCGCGTCTCTCTCTCTCTCTCCTGACCTCGCAAGCATCCCCCGCACGCTGACAGCCCCCGCTCTCACATGCCTTGGGTCATAAACCCCTCTTCAGCGCAGCTCTGCCTCGGAACCCCATCCTGTTCCCAGCGCGACACCTCCCTTCATTCCTTTCATGGTCCCGGGTCCTTTGATAAAACCCCCCTTTCCAATGTGCCCGTTTGTCTTACTCGTTCCCAGGCCGCCACCTGGCCACATTCCATGAATCGGCAGAATGTCCAGCTGCGCGATAATCATCACCTGTTGTGACCGGGGTGGGGACTCCAACTGTAAATGTGTGTGGGAACGGGCCTGAAGGGGGGATTCCGAGGATGTCTTTCCGTACATCAAAGTATTGACAGAGATGTGTTTCACACAATAAAGCAATAAACTTGTGTATAAGAGGCCAGGCCTCAGAGATGCGGTTAGAGCACCTCGAGAAGATACCCTGTTGTCTGTTTTGACGTGTTCTGCTCCGTCGGAATAAAACTTCTGTTTCCTGCCTTCCAGTCTCCAGCGCCTGCCTCTTTGTTTGGTAACTTGAGTGGGTATAGAGGCGGTTAACGCCGGGCAACTCTGAAAAAGGTCATCAGCCCAACCTTTTTCCACAATTGGCGCCCAGCGTGGGGCCTCTGGGTCACGTGGATCCAGTGGGAGAGGTCCCGACGACAGAGTGAACGACTGCAACGATCGGGAGAGCTCCTGTCCGATAGACCCTCGTCTGACAGCCGATCATCCGAACTTCACTGGTTCCGAACAGACCTCTCTCGAGTGATCTACGGTCCTGACTGGGAACCGTCAGACGATCGGGCGCTGGATTCGGAAGACAAGAAACTGTCCATGCGGTCCGGGTAAGGTCGTGTAAACACGACGAATTGCGAAAAGATTGTTTGATTGTTTGGAAAATACTAGTATTACTCTTTTTTTGATTTGTTTGGAGATTCACTGTCTGCAAACGGAGAAACAACAGGCTCTCTCTTTGCAAGCAGTGAAGAATAGGTAACGCAGACTTTTGTCCCCGTTGTAATCCGTCGTGCCTATCTTCCTCCCCCACGGATTGATTGTTTGGCCCAAACTGTTGTTCGTGGATTGTTTTCTGGAGATTCTCTGTCTGCAAACAGGGAAGAACAGGTTCTCTCTTTGCAGGTAGTGAAAGGGTAGGTAACGCAGACTTTTGTCCCCATTGTAACCCGTCGTGCCTACTTATTCTCCCCATTGATTGTTTGATTGACCGAACATTGACTGTTCGATATTGGTTCTTTTGAGGTATTCACCGCCTGCAAACAACGAAGAATAGAAATATTCTGTCTAGTCTTTGCACGCAGTGATAAGATAGGTAGTGCAGACTTTTGTCCCCATTGTAATCCGTCATGCCTGTCTTCTCCCCACTGATTGGTAGCCTGTTTAGCCCAGACCGCTTATTAGAGATGAACCATCCGGCTCCACTGGAAGGCACCCCTAATAAGGACATGTTCATGAAGCATGGATTGATTGCTATAGCGTATAGCAAGCTGTGGCATAAATATACGAAAAAGGATCAAGAAAGTCAGTGGCCACTGATAGGATCCTTCGACGAGGATAAAATAAGCGCGCTAGAAACAGCCCTTGGTAAACACAAGACAACGCCCACTATGCTTGATAGTCTCAGCATGTGGCGCAAAGAAACCGAACAGCGTAAAAAGAGAAATGAGAGTAGGTTGGGAAAAGAGCTGCGAAAGGCAGCCCACCTAGCTGCTAAGAAACTAGAAGAAGAGATTAAGGAAAGAGAGGAAACCAAACAGAAACTAGAGGTAGAAACATCAAGCCAGTGTCCGGTTAGAACGCCCTCTACGCTCTATCCTGAATTACCCTTGAAACAGCGAGCCAACGATGATCTTTTGTTAGGTCCTCCGATCATCTACATGCCCCCTCCATATGCCCCTTCCCAACCTTTAGCACAGCACCCACCACCCCCAAGCACAGACAAGAGTAGTACCAGAGCTTCGGCCCCCGTGGCCTCTGTGCCGGCCGAACTCCTTGTATTAGATACGGCACAAGCGACAGTGTTAGATGACCCAGAGGCCCGGAAGGCAGATTCCATAAGAACGAACAGACTAAGCAAGGATGAACGAGCAGGGATTGACAAGGTAGTGAGGACATTGGTAGAAAGAAAGGAAAGTGAAGAGCACGTCACGGACATGTTCAACACGTATACAGGGAGCCACAGACCACATTTTGCCGTACGACTGTGTTACCATGTCTTGAATGCGTACGAGGACCGATACCGAGACAAAGGTCCCGAGAGCCTAACGACTCTGTACAGGAAGGTCGATATCAGGGATGAGGGCAAGTGTGATGTGACGGACCTCCTTACGCGTACGCTTGAGGTTTTCCGCCACCTCACTGAACAGGAATCGGAAGCTAAACCCACAAAACCTGTAGCAACCGAACCCCAAACTGAGCGAGCTAGCGCCATGATGCCAATAAGGGAGGCTGCTCCTTACTGGGTTCCTCCACGAGGTCTAGGAACTCATGATGACGTCAACCACAAAGATGCAAGAGGGAGGGTAGTGTACAACTGGGTCTACCAGCCATGGGATCGGCAAGATATTCTGACGTTCCGGAAATCTCTGCCTGATTTACGTAAAAACCCCACTGCCTTCTATACTGAATTAGGTACAGCCCTAGGTTCAACGATTATGACCCTGGCTGACATCGACTTGTTTTTCGGGTTATGTCTGCCAGCTGATGTGTGGAAGCAAATCCGGAAAGTCGACCACCTTGAGCTGTTCTGACATACCTGGTCACAACTCGATGGCATAGATAGACAACGAGAACCTGGACAGAAGCCTTTGAAATCCATTCTAGACCTCCCAGATAAAATCGTACAGAAATTAAAAACCCTGATTCCAGAAAAGAAAGTGGACTGGTCGATAGTAACGGCTTGCCGTCAGAAACCCCAGGAGGACGTATCAGACTACTTCTCCCGATTTGAAACGGTGTTCTCCGATTACAGCGGCCAGGACATGACCACTGCAACCGGACACCATCTGTTTGTCCAGAATTATGTTAAGGGTTTGTCACCGGAGGTCTCCCAGAAACTACAGGCCAGCGAGAGTAGTTGGGCGGCCTCCAAACCTGCGGCTATCCTTCAGATGGCCCAATATTACGAACACCAGAAAAATGAAATTGACAGAGCAACAGAGAAAAAGAAGAAAGACTTAAAAGAAAGGGTGATGATTGCACAATTGCAAGGGGTGACTATAGGACGAGAGCAATACAAAGGAAATTATCAGACGAATGTCCCTAAGAACGTACCTCCTAAAGACCGCACCTCGACACCCCACATTGGACGTACAGACATTAGAGAGGATCAGTGCGCCTTCTGTAAAGGATTCGGCCATTGGAAATCCCAATGCCCGGTTCTTTTGGAGATGAACAGAAATAGGGACCCCAAGGACGTAGCGGTGGACCAAGAAATAGAGGACAGCAACGGGGGCCCACAAATGATACGACTAACGATAGATCAAACAGACCGAACACATTTGACCGACCCAGACAGAATCAGTACCAACAGTCTGACTATGACGATGCCCACGACTTCGCATAGGACTGCCAAGGGCAAGGGAGGGATCCAGTCGAGCTCTATGTGGACCAGCAAGGCCCTTATGTCACTGCTAAGGTCTTGGGTACAAAGTCTCCATTTCTGGTAGACACTGGCGCAACACGTAGTGCGTTATCTAAACGACTGATTCCAAGGGCACCCGTGTCTGGCTCACTTGAAATGAAATGAAATGAAAATTAGGTTTATATAGCGCTGCAGTTGCCCTGAGGCGTCCAGGCGCTGGAGCTAAACCTAACAAACCTGGCCACTAAGGCTGTTAGTTGTTGAACAGAAGGGTTTTAAGCTGTTTCCTGAAGCTGGTGAGATTTGTGTTGTTTCGCATCTGCAGCGGGAGAGTATTCCACAGTTTGGCAATATTGTATGAGAATGAGCGTCCTCCTGCTCTGGATCTAAATATTCGAGGAATTGTGGCAAGAGTAGCAGTTGAGGAGCGTAAAGTTTTATTGGGTTGGTAAGGGGAAATCAGGGAAGAGTTTATTTCTGGGCCCATTCTCCAGAACGTCTGGTGGGCAATGCAGAGAGCCTTAAACTTTACTCTATCCCTGACAGGCAGCCAGTGCAAAGTTTTTAGGCCGGATTTTATAGAGGTCCTCCGAGGGATTCCCAGTAGTGCCCGGGCAGCACAGTTTTGAGTGCGCTGAAGTTTTTGTAGAGTATAGTCCGGGGCTCCAAGATACAGGGCATTGTTAAAATCCAGCCGTGATTGGATCAGGCCCTGTATGACAATTTGTCTGGCCTCGAATGGAAGGAGGGGAAGGATTTTTTTGATTACCCTGAGAAGGCCAATACAAGTGGCTGACACTTTGGTGGCTTGAGTGTTTAGGCTCAGTGATTTGTCAAGCCATACTCCCAGACTTTTGATATTATCTTTGGGAAGGGGGGGGGAACCCATGCTTGAGGGCCAAATTAAGTCCATGGTGGAAGGAGTTGCTGGGCCAAGGAGCATAAGCTCCGTTTTATCATCATTGAGTTTCAAGCATGAGCTTGACATCCACCTTTTTACGTCCTCCAGGCAGGCAGCCAGGTTAGGTGGAGTCTGAAGACCACTCTTCTGTGCAAGGGAGACCACCAGCTGGGTGTCGTCCGCATAGGAGATGATATTAACACCATGCGGACGAACAATCCCAGCCAGCGGCCTCATGTACACATTGAAGAGCGTGGGGCTTAAGGAAGAGCCCTGCGGCACTCCGCACCCCAGTGGCCTACTGGAGGATACAGCTGTACCGTCGAAGACCTGGAAGGTTCTGTCTGACAGGAAGGATTCCAGCCACGACAGGGCATCTCCGGATACTCCCAGGTCAGCAAGACGGTTCAACAAGATCTTGTGATGTACTGTGTCGAACGCGGCGCTTAGATCGAGGAGGATCACTGCCACTGATCCCCCTCGATCCAAGATCCGTCTTGCATCCTCGGTTACAGCTATAAGGGCGGTCTCTGTCCCGTGTTTTGGGCGAAAACCCGTCTGGGAAGCGTCAAGGAGGTGGTTGTCCTCGAGAAATGTCGTCAGAGTGGTATTGACGTGTTTCTCTAGGATTTTTGACGCCCACGGGAGCAAAGAGATAGGACGATAGTTACCCGCATTAGCTGGATCCAGGGAGGGTTTCTTTAGGAGGGCCCGCACCATTGCGTGCTTCCAGGTTACGGGTACTGTCTTGCTCAGTATAGAAGAATTCAGCAGCTCCAGCAGGGTGGGGAAGATGATATCACTGGCTAAACCTAGTGGGCCTGGAGGGGCATCGATAGGTTTCGATGGAACGCCCTCCACTAACCCTTTGTCCACTCCGATCCCCTTCGACTTAGAAAACAATACCACTGACACGACGTTTTTGCTTTCCTCCAATACTCCTGACGCAATTATGGGACTTGACTTACTGAAGCACTTCCGAGCGACCATTAGATGTTCCCAAGACGGAGTTCGAGTTTTCCTGTACGACAACCCCGTTCTGCTTAGACATTGCCCTTCCTGATGCATGTTTTCTATCAATGACGCTGACATGTCCCTGCTTGACACTCTGCCTCCGTATCTGTGGGCCAAGACAGATTCGGACGTAGGACGCATGATGATTGACCCAGTGCACATTACTGTCTGACCGGACGCAATACTCCCAAAACTTCCACAATATCGGATATCGCCCAAGGGCGAGAAGGCACTGGTAAAGATTATTCAGTCACTGATAGACGCAGGAGTGGTAGAGGAAGTGGTTAGCAACGTTTGTAACAGCCCTATCTTACCCATCATCAAGAAACAAGGAGAGGGAGATGAGAAAGCATACCGCTTCATCATTGACCTTCGAGAGATCAACAAAGTGGTTGTACCCCAGTACCCCGTGGTCTCAGACATCACCACTATCCTAACTTTGATTCCTTCTACTGCCACCACCTTCACTGTCATTGACCTCAAAAATGCATTTTTCTCTATCCCCATCCACCCAGACAGCCGATATCTCTTCGGCTTCACCCTAAAAGCCCGCTCATATAGGTTCTGCCGAGCCCCCCAAGGCTACACAGAAAGCCCCAGTATCTACATCAGGCCCTCAAGAGACAGCTGGATCAGGTCCAGTTACCAGATGGAGTGGTGTTAGTACAATACGTCGATGACATCCTTTTGGCGGCCGACACCACTCCACTAGCAGTCACAGCCACCATTCAACTCCTGCACTTCCTTGCGGAAAATGGCCACAAGGTCTCCAAAAAGAAGTTGCAATTCTGCCAACCCCAGGTCACTTACTTAGGCCACCTTCTGTCCAAAGACGGAAGGAAACTTACTCCCGACCGGATCCAAACCATTCTTGACACCCCTGTCCCTAAGACTCAGAAACAGGTCCGCTCCCTACTAGGCCTCACCTCCTTCTGCCGACAGTGGTTACCAAACTTCAGCCTCATTGTGAAACCGCTGCTTTCTCTGCTAGCTAAAGATGTCCCTTTCCCCCTCCCTTGGACCACAGAATGCCAATCCTCCTTCACGGAACTACGAGATGCCCTTTGTTCGGCCCCTGTCCTAGGTACCCCCGATTACACAAAGCCCTTCTCCCTCTACACTCACGAAAGGGAGGGGTGCGCTTTATCTGTCCTGACCCAGTCCATTGGCCCAAAGCAAAGACCGTGCGCTTACTTCTCTGCCACTCTTGACCCCGTAGCCAGAGCCTTGCCTGCCTGCCTTCGAGCTGTAGCTGCAGCTGCTATCTCTATCCGACAGAGTGAGGGGATCGTGCTTTCGAATTCCCTCGCAGTACTGGTACCCCATGCAGTTGACACCCTCCTGAACCAAACCAAGACGCAACACCTGACGAGTGCACGACTGACTGGATACGAACTGACCCTGCTTGCACCCCATATCACCCTGAAAAGATGCACCGCACTGAACCCGGCAACTTTGTTACCCCTACCAGAGAACGATCCCAATGTGCCCCCTGTACACGACTGTGTGACCCTCACGGACGAACAGACTAGAAGTAGGGTTGACCTTAGAGACACGGCTTTTCCTGACCCTGACGGAGAGCTGTGGGTGGACAGCTCTTGCATCAAACTCCCCGACGGCACCACTTCAGCTGCCTATGCAGTCACCACGGCTCGAACTGTAGTCGAGACAGCCCGCATTGTTAAAAAGGGTTCCAAAGACAACCGGTAACCAAAGACCCTTTTATGTTGCCCGGCGGTATCGCCTCTATGACCCACCGATATTAATCAAATGAAGAAGCAGGCGCTGGAGACTGGAAGGCAGGAAACGAGGATTTTATTCTCTCCGGAGGAGAACACATCAATTCAGACAGCAAGTATCGTCACGAGGTGCTCTAACCACATCTCTGAGGCCTGGCCTCTTATACTAGGGTTTATGACCTTTATTGCACATAACACATTCTCGCAATACTTTAGTACTTGAAAGAACATCCTCGGAATCTTCCCTTCAGACCCGTTCCCACATACATTTACAGTTGGATTCCCCACCCCGGTCACAACAGGTGATGGTTGTCGCACAGCAGGGCATTCCGCCGATTCACGGAATACATGGGGTTGGTCGGATCTCATGGGGTGGGGGCTTTGATCGATTCGGGGGTCTTTTGATGGGGAGGGGAAGCTTCCTACTGTACGGGGTAATAAACAGTATCCGCAGAGCCAGGTGGCGGCCTGGGAACAGGGAAGACAAACGGGGACACAGGAAAAGGGGGTTTGCATCAAAAGGGTTTGAGGCCATGAAAGGAATGAGGGGAGGTGTCGCGCTGGGAACAGGATGGGATTCCGTGGTGAAGCTGCGCTGAAGAGGGGTTTATGACCCAAGGCATGAGAGAGCGGGGGTTGTCAGCGTGCGGGGGAATGCTTGCGAGGTTAAGAGAGAGAGACGCGCTGGCTATCAGCGAGGGGCAGGGAGGTCATGGTGCTCAAAAAAAATGGCTACCGCTTACGCGCACGAATGGGCTTGGAAAAGGGGCAAGATGGCGCCGATAATGTTCACCAAGTTTGTATTTATTTTCCACAGCATCACACAACGATCTGCTCAGGCAGCGGAACTGATTGCCCTGACACGAGCATGCATCCTAGCGGCAGGAACCACAGCGAACATTTACACCGACAGCCAGTACGCCTTCGGGGTGGTTCACCATTTTGGGCTCCTTTGGAAGGAAAGGGGATTCTTGACCTCGCACGGTACCCCTATCTTACATGGAGATCTAGTCTCCGCCTTGATCGAAGCTGTCCTTCTCCCCAAAAGACTTGCGGTCATCAAATGCCAGGCACACAAGAAAGTGACAGACATTATCGGACAAGGAAATGCACTAGCCGACCTCACTGCTCGAACGACAGCTGAAAATAGGACGACAACACGCATGTACGTGACCAGGTCACAAGCAGAGAAATGGACCGACGCTAGGGACACTATTAGAGACATTCAAATGGCTAGCACACAACACGAATTGACTGAATGGGCACGGGTGGGACTGAAAGACGACGAAGGCTGCTGGCGGACAAAGGACACAAACAAATGGTTGCTACCTGACTCATACCTGATTCCCATACTGACTATGGCACACTCCCCTGCTCACATAGGATCAGCCCCCATGATTGAACTTGTCTCCAGAGTTTGGCACAACGATAAAATCACAGACTCCGCCAAACGTCTGGTCCAACAATGCCTGATATGCCTGCAACATAACCCGGGGAAAGGAACTGTAGTCCCCAGGGGAGGGTTCGGGGTTCCCAATCACCCATTTGAAGTCCTACAGATGGACTACATCCAACTAGACAGATGCCAAGGCCTGAAATATGTGCTTGTAGTGGTGTGTGCATTTAGCAAGTGGGTGGAGGCATGCCCAACCCGTGATAACACTGCTATGGCCACTGCAAAAGTACTGTTAAAGGAATTCTTCCCTCGCTACGGCCTTTGTCGAATTTTATGGAGCGACAATGGCCCCCACTTCATAGCCGAAGTCATCCAGCTCATCTTAAAGGGGCTGGGTATCAAGCAAAGTTCCACGCAGTCTTCCACCCCCAGTCTGCCGGACTTGTCGAGCGACACAATGCCACACTAAAGCTGAAACTAGCCAAGATAGTGGCTACCACAGGACTGAAATGGCCAGACGCTCTCCCACTAGCATTGCTATCGATGCGTTCCACCCCCACCAAACACCACTTGACACCTTACGAGGTCGTTTTCGGCCGACCCATGAGCGTCTGGTCTGCACCAAAACCGACTTCCATTCATGACGTCCCAGACGTCCTAATGTCTGATTATTTGTATAAGTTGACTGAAACTCTGTCTGTCATTCATCAGCAGGTGCAGCAGGCCATCCCCGATGCTTCCAGGGGTCCGGGCCACGACATCCAACCGGGGGACTATGTATTAGTCCGGAATTTTCAACGGGCGAAGAGTTTGGAACCCCGGTGGACGGGCCCCTGGCAAGTACTGATCACCACCCGGACAGCTCTTCGAGTGGAGGGGAAACGGCACTGGCTGCACGCGCACCACTGCAAGAAGGTCTCCTCGACTCTGGCCACAACAGAAAACATCGACAACAAGGAAGAGCTCCTGAACAAGGATCGACCATCACTGAACTGCTATCCTGAGACCGAGGCACTTGAACTTGCAAAATTCTCTGATCCCACTGTGCCATCCAGAGAAGGGTATTTCCTGCGTCGAAAGGAGGGAGCTTCGGCTAAGTAGACCACGGACTAAGTTAAATCTCAGAACGGTGACCTAAACACCACTAAGGGTTGCCCGGAGAGAAGCTAAACAAAGTCTGTGGTTCTGCCCGCTACCGAGCACCTTGAAGATGATGGAAGCGCCAGATAAGAAGATGATGGAAGCGCCAAATAAGAAGATGATGGAAGCAACTGGAAATACCCACTACAGGAACTCAAAGACTGACAATATGCACAAATCAAAGACAATCGCCTTCTTCATTGTCTTCCTCTTTTGCCTCCTCCTCATGACTTCCTCCTGGATCTTGGAGGAAACCACACCTGCTCATCAGATATTGCTAACCACTGCACAGCCTACCACCATGAAGGAACATTACTTGATCTCACTCTCTCCTCAACTCAGAGAAAGGCGAAAGGAGTTCTGGAACAACTCCTTTGTGCAGCTACTGCACCAGCACAATCTTGCCACCAACTGCTGGATCTGTGGGCTGCTATCCCACGCCACTGGACATTCGATACCTTTCATCCCTTCACCCTTCTCAATTCACGGCTCCTGCCTTGCTTGGCTGATCCTCCTGCAAGAAAGCTATAAGGACAATGCCGCCTCCAGCAAAACCATGACACATTTCTTTCACGAGGTCTGGCGAAACAAAACAAAGACGCATTTCTGCCCGCAGACCTCCAACGACTCTATCCACATGGACATCCCTGCTAAAGAACGAATTGAAATGCAGGTGTTCAACAATCCAACCAGACCCACCTTCTCCTACCTACAGAAACGAACGGCTGCCACTCTGACTGTGGCTCTATCTGTCATCAACGTCACAGGCCACATGTGCATAGAAGGGCTTGGGACACAGCTGGTAGGCCGCAATGCTTGCCGTTTCACCAGAACTTTGGACTCTACCGATCCACCTTCCTTTGTATCCTCTCCAAACATGTACTTCGTTTGCGGTGCAAAGGCTTACACCTGGCTCCCCAAAGGCTGGGGGGGCACTTGTTTCATCTCCTTCGTCCTTCCTCCGACCTATGTGGCCCCAGCAAATCACCATAGACAAAAGCGAGCCAAGGACATTGAACAAGCCGACTCAACAGGAGCACAGTTCCTCGACGCTATGAAGGGACTTGTTCCACTCTGGGGCCCGATGGCAATCAGCCGTGCCATCCGACATCTGACTCAGGCAGTCGAGACAACAATGAACATCACAGCTGGTATCCTTGCTAATAACACAGCCGAGCTTCAAGCAGTCTGCCTGGTGGCTCTCCAGAACCGCCTTGTTCTAGATGTGGTTCTTGCGGACCGTGGTGGAGCATGCCGCATTATTGGGTCCAGCTGCTGTACATATATACCGGACAACTCACCCTCAGTGTACAAGGCCATCGAACACCTCCACAGACTGTCTTCAGAAGTCCACCAGGAGCAGGAAGAATGGTCGCTTGGTGGATGGTTCTGGAGTACTGTTAAGAACTGGGGCTGGAGACTGTTTACCATTATCCTGATTCCTGTAGTTATAATATGTGGATTATGCTTAGGAATTCAATGCCTGCCGCCTCTGTGTTCATTATGTACAAATTGTATTTGCCCTAAGACTGTGGACTTTGGAAATGAACGAATGGGAGCATTATATGATGCCGAGGTTAGGAATTTAATGAAGATCGACATCGAGTAAGCAAGCTGGCTAGATATGTTGAAAAGGGAGGACTGTTAAAACTTAGGCTGCAGCGTCAACATTATCGGCGCCATCTTTCCCCCTTTTCGAGCCCATTCGTGCGCGTAAGCGGCAGCCATTTTGAGTACCATGGCCTCTCTGCCCTTCGCTGATAGCCAGCGTGTCTCTCTCTCTCTCTCCTGACCTCGCAAGCATCCCCCGCACGCTGACAGCCCCCGCTCTCACATGCCTTGGGTCATAAACCCCTCTTCAGCGCAGCTCTGCCTCGGAACCCCATCCTGTTCCCAGCGCGACACCTCCCTTCATTCCTTTCATGGTCCCGGGTCCTTTGATAAAACCCCCCTTTCCTGTGTGCCCGTTTGTCTTACTCGTTCCCAGGCCACCACCTGGCCCTGCGGATACTGTTTATTGCCCCCCTGTACAGTAGGAAGCTTCCCCCATCAAAGGACCCTCGAGTTGATCAAAGCCCCCACCCTATGAGATCCGATCAACCTCATACATTCCGTGAATCGGCGGAATGTCCAGCTGCGCGATAATCATCACCTGTTGTGACCGGGGTGGGGACTCCAACTGTAAATGTGTGTGGGAACGGGCCTGAAGGGGGGATTCCGAGGATGTCTTTCCGTACATCAAAGTATTAACAGAGATGTGTTTCACACAATAAAGCAATAAACTTGTGTATAAGAGGCCAGGCCTCAGAGATGCGGTTAGAGCACCTCGAGAAGATACCCTGTTGTCTGTTTTGACGTGTTCTGCTCCGTCGGAATAAAACTTCTGTTTCCTGCCTTCCAGTCTCCAGCGCCTGCCTCTTTGTTTGGTAACTTGAGTGGGTATAGAGGCGGTTAACGCCGGGCAACTCTGAAAAAGGTCATCAGCCCTACCTTTTTCCACAGGATAAGGATTAGTAGTGAGAGAGCGCAAACTGACCTAGATGTATAAGTACATCACACTTACACGTAGTAAGCACAAGTCATGAAGAGAAATGCCATGAGTGCTGATAGTACCTGCATCTATATTCTGAAATGTGCAGTTAACTTAGAGATTTAAGTAGAAGTGGAACTAACGCAGAAATGTGTGAAATTATATAACTTTATTAGACGTGATTAATCCTGAATCCATGTCGTGTAGCTGCTAAAATGTAAGATGGCATGCGGTTAAACGTAGAACGTGGTAGGCCTCAGGGCCAGAGCTGGAAGGGATGGGAAAGGTGTTTGTTTTCACGACATGGATTGCACTAATGTCTTTTAGTAGTAGCGTTAATGGGCCATATTTTATAGATGTGTTTACCGAATCATAGAATAGAGTATTAACATGCTATTAATTAATGAAGGATTTGAATGGTATAATCATTATGAGAAATTCTGTAGGCCTGAAATGTTTATAGACATTGATTTACACGTATTGGTCTGCGCCGAGAAATGTTGCAAACTTTGTTGGAAGTCTATGAGAATTGGGATCTTGGCTGCAGATGTCTGTCTGCAAGAGAAAGGGGGGATCCAATTATAAATGAAATGAATAGAGGTTTGTTCAGGAGACGGCACAGACACGGAGGAGGGTTCCGGAATGTTTTAAGGGGTATCAGCGGGCCGGAGAAGAGTCTGAGAAGCAAGGTCAACTCTAACGCACGAGGCCTCATCATGGAAAAAGCCAGAAGCTACACCACGTGAGGGGCGTCTCACGAGGGGCGTCTCAAATGCTGTTGTATGTTTTGTATTAGGGACAGCACCCCTGGGTGGAGTTAGACGAGATGCCTGAGGACCCTTAAGAGAGCGGATGGGTAGGCAGAGAGGGGTCATGACTGGAGGACCATAGGTTTTCACCAAGAGACTAAGAGTGGGTGATCTTCCTAGGAAGTCATTCACCGCTGACACCTTTTGATAGGTTGAGACTTTGTTAAGTAGGGATACCATCCAGAGCAGGGTAGGGACAGCCTAACCTGTATTTTCCCTCCAACCTTAAATGACGGAGAGATCTCAATACGTGTCTATGCTTATAGCTTTATTATTCTTAGAACTTGTACTTGTAGTCTTCTTTGCTCGTCTGAGGGTTTTCAGAGAGCACATGTATGTAGTTGGGCCCGTGTATCTTGTGAATCTCATTCTGAGATGCCTGTACTTGCAGCTTATCCTAACTTTATAATAAACCTTTGAAAGCTAGAAGTTGTTTGTGATCTTTCAGAGCGGAGTCCATTATTGGGTGAACTAACTTGGTAAGAGATGCACTTTCTTCCCTCAATGACAGGCAACAAAGGTTCAGTCGACCAGAACGGGGTTTTAGATCAATAGTGATAAGGTATAGATCAAAATCTCGCCCCCGCAGTTGGTAGCTATAGAGGATGGTTGCCTTCTTGAGGAAGGTGATCTAGGCCAGGTTAGATTACCCCAAGGCCCCTAGAGATCGATGATCGGAAGAACCGCCCGCCGAAGAAGGTCCGGATGACGTGAGACAGAAAAGCAGCAGTATCGGTCGAGAGTGAGTATAAAGGGTCATGCGTGCTAGATTGCGGTGTTTTTGTATTGTATCTATGTTGTAAATGTCTGGCGGAGTTGAATGCCTGTAGAGTGACTGTGGAACAGGTTGTGAGCGCGCGCAACCGGTGGAAATCTTAAGTTCAAGGAGAGCTTAAGTGGTTCGGGTGTATCGGACATCCAGAGTAATTGTCAACCAGTGCGAAGGGGGTCATGAGGTACCATTGATCACCCGAAAGACCGAGATAGGGGGAACGTAAGAGTGAGTGCGTGAGTAACGGACGCTGGTCGGAGGTTACTGTGTGTGTAAGCAACCTATCAGAGAGACGATAGACATTTCGTCAGTTGTGTTGACAATTACAGATAGACTGTGGACGTACAGTCGAGGGAAGTGACCGCTTGGTCGGAAGTAGTCATTTTTCAGGGTATGAATGAGACGCATGCATGACCGGGAGAAGAGCTGAGAAAGGAGGGGTGCTGCTGCGAAGCGGAGACGAGTGACGTCAGAAAGTGCCGCGCTGGGATTGGCCGGCCGGAGAAAGACCGCGCTGCGATAGGCCAGCTAGCAAAGCCGCGCTAGGATTGGTGGATAGTCATCAGGAAGTAAACAGAGTATTGAGGCTGGAAATTGTGCGTATAATTATGAAGTGTTTTAAATGGTTGAGAGCGGCGTTTAAAAAAGAGAGGCGGGGATCGTATGAAGGGGAAGAAGCCCCGCCGGAGGGTACGCCGGCTCGTTATATGGCGGCAAATGTTGGGCTGCATACAATTTTGTGGATCTCAGAGTGGAGTAAGATTACAGAAGGAAATGAGGAACTGAAGTTTCCGAAATACGGGACGTTCAGATTAGAGGTGTTACACCGATTAAAAGCAGTTATGACCTCAATGAGACCCTTACCTAGACCGACCCAGTTTGAAGCCCTCAATGCCTGGATTAGGGCAGCGCACGAGAAGAACATGAATAGACGACAAGAAAGGGTGAAACGATCGGTAAGGGCAGTGCAGGATGCCAAGTGGGACGCAGATGCTAAAAGATGGAGAGTGCATAACATGGAAGTAAATAAATTGTACCCAGTGTTAGAGATGCCCGGGAACAAAAGCCCCCTAGAAGAAGATGATGAGAGCGAAACAGAGGACAGCCTGATAAACAGATTATTGACAGATAGGCCACCCCCGTATAACAGAGCAGGGGGAGATGTCGAGCATAGTGAAAGGGAGGGGGGCAACGTAGGAGAGCATGGACCGCTTCCCAGTTCCGATTGGGATCCCGCTGCAAAGAAAGAACTGTCCCAGCCTAGTCCGGTGCAGCAGGTAGTCGGGAGGTTTGTGGTACAAAGGGCGCCGGAAACGGAGTGTGCCACATCCTACGCATTGCCAGATGCATTACAAGTACCTGTTACCATAGGTCCTATAGTATCGATCTATGACCCAGAAAGAGCCAGAGGGGAGGAACGGGTACGGAGGGACAGAGAAAGAGCAGAGATGGCAAGGAGGAACGATACGATCAACTTCCCAAGTCAGTTGCCGATACCAAGAGAGTGGAGCACCCCAGTACACACAGCAGGGGATCCAGCAGGGGATCCGGGGGGCCATAGATGGCCAGTGGACATGAGGGGATCAGGACGGAAATCCTTTCAGGAGTTAAACGAGTACATGAAGAAGTGGGATGAGGCAGTAGAGGCTCACAAGAGCATCATAGCTGCGGAAGCTGGAAGGGAAAGTCAGGATAGCAGAGCCCGGACTCACTGCGGGGCTGAGGAGAGCAGTCCGAAGTGGGACGGGAGGGAGAAGGATAGTAGGGGAGTCACCCATTGGGCCCGGAGTGGAGGTAGATCAGACCTGGAAAACGGGGGCCCCGAGAGTGGGGGGGTGTCTCGCCCAATACACAGTGAAGAAGACAGGAGGACACGGGAGTACAGAGACAGCTTTAAGTGTATCCACTGTGTGCCCGGCAACAGAGAACAGAATGGGAGTTGCGAGGGGCCGCGCCACAGTCCCTGTGATGATGGACATGAGCGCAGTCCAGGGAATATGGGGAACCAAGAAGGATCCTATCAGATACTGAGTGACACCAGACAGAGAGAGAATGGTGACCGGAGGGAGAATAGCAGAGAGTCCTACTGTGAAAAGAGAGAAGAAAGAGAGAATGGGCAAAGTAAGATCGGGGGTAACAGGCCCGTGTTCCATCACCTTCCAAGATCGGATGGCCGAGCATGGGACCTGGAGAGATGGGAGCAAGGGAGAACACTCCTTAACTCTCCCGAACCCAAACGTAGGGCTCGGAGTTGGGATGGGAGAGAAACCTGTGAACCTCCTTCGAAAGAGATATTGCGAGCTGAGATAAAAGCCAAAAGACTCGATGTCGCCAGCTTAAGGTCAGATCTGGATGACATGGTAGATGGTACCCTGCCTTTAGAAAGAATGGAAATGTATGAGCAGGATGAAATACTGTTCATGGCAAAGGATATCACTCGGAAGGCGAGAACAATCCATGAGAAGTTAGTCGAACTAGCAGGCAAATATATGGTGGACCTGTCAAGGACCAAAGCATTACAGGGTAACCACAGACTACATTATTCAGATCGAGACCTAGATGAGAGGAGAACAATCGGACTGAAGACGCACATAAGGGAATTGATCACTGGAATAAGGACATGGAGGGCACTAGATAAGTGGGAAGAGAGGTGGTCCAAGAAAGGGACCGTCAGGAGAAGCACGCTTGGTATGACACCCGGAGGACTGCAGAGAATAGAGGCATACCCTTTGCGTGAAGTTGCAAATGGGAACTATGTGCACGTGCCATGGAGTAGGGGAGATTTAGCTGCTTTTACCACCTCCTTCCCCAAATTGCGGGAAAACCCAGTGGAGTGGTACAAGCAAGTTGAGAGATTCGTAAAAATCTCAAAGGTCCTCTGGATAGATCTGAACACGCTGTTTGACATCGTAGTGCCAGGAGATTTGTGGACAGCATGCAAGGTTAGCGCTGAGTGGCCCACAACAGAGCCAGAGAGAGATGCTAAGACTAATGGGCCGTCCGAGACTGTGATGGCAAAATACGAGAGAGTGATGACATGGCTGAAAGAGAAAGTGCCAATGCAAGACATAGATTGGGTCAAAATAGATCGAACTAGACAGGAACCCAAAGAGACAGTTCACGAATACTATGAGAGATTGCTGAAGGCGTTTAAACAGTATAGCGGTCTGGATGTAATGGATCCAAAGGACATAGGGCAATTTGTGTCCAAGTTCGTCCTGGGCCTGAGACCGGATATTAGTTTAATGATTCAGCAACACTTGATTTGTTGGCAAAACAAACCCTTAGATGAGATCCTGAGATATGCCAGGTACTGCTGTGATGAGATAGACTCCAAGGCAAAGAAGCTAAAAGAGAAACTGATGGTGGTACAGATGCAGGCAGCCGGGAAAGGGGGGCAGCAGCAACAACCACAAGGAACAGGAACTGGGGGAAAGAAGCAGTATAGCCAGAACAAGGGCAATGAGGAGAACTCCACCTTTAGACCCCGAATAGACATAGCTGCCTTGAAGAAAACGACTCGGTGCCATCAGTGTAACGAGGTGGGGCATTGGAAACGCGAGTGTCCCTACAATGTTGAGATAGGAGAACAGGAGGTAGAGGAGGAAGAAGTCCAGAGTGCGCCTACGAGAGGGGTAACGCAATACCAGGGAAAGGTGCTCAAAGGGGGGGGCCTCCTCCCCGAGCCCAGTTCCCCCAGCCACCCAGAGTAGGGACTATGGGTAAGACATATAGACAGATGCCCCTGTTTGTAGGAGGAGAGGAGTGCTATTATGTGGACCCACTAACTGGACAGAGAGTGGAAAGGGAGGACTGTACCCTCGGGGCAGCCTTGGAGGTGGATCAAAGGGGACCCTACGTTGAGGCCGAAGTGGCAGGGTGCCCCACGACATGTCTAGTGGACACAGGAGCCACTAGATCCACGATCAGATCAGCCGCAGTTCCAGGCCTGCCCATGTCTGGAGAGACCATACAAGTGGTGGGGGTCGCTAACAGGAGAATGACCAGCCCACTGACTGAACCCGTGCAGGTGAAAATAGGGAAGTACAGTGATGAGCACCAGTTTGTGGTTTGCGATTCTAGTCCTGTATGTCTGCTAGGAAGAGACCTTTTGTGCAAATTAAATTGCACCATATACTGCACACCACAAGGAGTGGAGGTATTGACTAATGATGATGATGCTGACTTCAAGGTTGCCAATTCAAGAATATGTGTGGAGCTGTACCCCACTCTGACAGTAGATGAGCTCCCCTGGGATCTGAGAGAGACAGTAGCTCCAGAAGTGTGGGATTTCACTGGGGAAGAGATTGGATTGGTTAAGGGGGTGGACCCAGTGAAAATTGTAGTGAAACCGCATGCTGAGTTTCCAAGAACACCCCAATATAAATTGACTCCAGAAACGATTGCAGGCATAAAGCCTGTGATCGAGTCCATGATTAAGCAGGGAATACTGAAAGAAATCGTGGGTAGTCCATGTAAATCCCCGATTATAGGGTTGCAGAAACCAAATGGGAAATTCCGGATAGTACAGGACCTCCGAAAGATTAATAACATAGTTGTTTCATGTTGTCCAGTGGTACCGAATCCATCAGTGATACTGTTTCAGATACCGTTCCAAGCTGAATGGTTCACTGTGATTGATCTTTGTCAGGCTTTCTTTTCGATCCCTCTGGACGAAGAGAGCCATTTTCTTTTCGCATTTAAGCTGGAAGGTCGCGTCCTAACATGGTGTCGTATTCCTCAGGGGTATACAGAGAGTCCATCGATCTTCAACCAGCTTCTGAAGAAAAATCTTGAAAGTCTAGTGCTGCCCCAGAGGTCAGTTCTGGTCCAGTACATAGACGACCTACTTGTGGCGTCAGAAACAGAAGAAGCTTGCAGGGAGGACTCCATTGCTTTGCTAAATCACCTAGCTGCAAATGGGCACAAGGTGTCCCCGGGAAAGTTGCAGTACTGCCTGACAGAAGTGCAGTACTTGGGACACAGAATTGAGAAAGGCAAACGAAAGGTGTCACCAGACAGGATAGAGGCTATCATGAAGATGAATGCGCCTAAAACACAGAGAGAAGTCAGGATGTTCCTAGGGATGGTGGGGTATTGCCGACAGTGGATCGCGAACTTTTCACTGAAAGCAAAACCCTTGCAGAAACTGACGCACAAGGAGGTGAGCGATCCGGTACCATGGGACAAAGACTGTTTGATGGCGTTCCTACAGCTGCGAGAGGACCTGTGTCGTGCTCCGGCTTTGGGAATGCCTGATTACGATAAACCATTCTTGCTTTATTGTTGTGAGAGAGAGGGTTGCGCGCTGTCTGTGTTAGTCCAAATTCATGGGAATGCCCGTAGACCAGTCGCTTATTTCTCGGCTACTTTAGACCCAGTAGCCGCAGCGTTGCCCGGATGTCTCAAATCCGTTGCCGCAACAGGTGTCAGCATCGAGAGGTGTGAGAATATTGTCATGGGGCATCCGTTAGAGGTGCACGTGCCCCATTCTGTTGAACTGTTAATGACCAGGACCAAAACACAGCATCTGACCAACAGTAGGCTCACGCGCTATGAGCAAGTTATCCTTGCTGCAGAGAACGTGACCCTCAGGAGATGCTCTGTTTTGAATCCTGCTACCTTGATGCCACTCCCAAATGATATCGATGATGATGAATGTACAGACCATGACTGCCTCGATGTGACTGAACTATGCACCAAACCAAGACCCGACATCGTAGATGAGCCACTGACTGACCCAGACGAAATTTTCTTTGTCGATGGCTCATGTGTAAGAGACGAAGTAGGGCAGTTGAGAGCAGCTTACGCTGTTTGTACAATTACTGGAGTTGTGGAAGCTGGATGCCTGGAAGGAGTACACTCCGCTCAGGTAGCCGAGATTATTGCCCTAACGCGTGCTTGCCTGGCAAGCAATCAAATTCGAGTCACCATATACACCGACAGCCAATATGGTTACGGGGTAGTTCATGATTACGGGCAGTTGTGGTCTCAAAGAGGTTTCATGACCTCTTCAGGCTCTCCCATTCGCAATGGAGAGTTTGTGCGCTTGTTGTTAGAAGCGTTGCAATGTCCAGCAGGCATCGCAGTTGTGAAGTGCACCGCGCATACCAGAAACATGGACTTCGTGTCACAAGGCAATAGATATGCCGACGAAGTCGCGCGGTATTGCGCGGAACAAGGGTACTCTTTCACAGAGGTGGAAGTGGGTGGAATAAATGTAAGAACTGAATTAGCTATGATACTAGAAACTGTTGACTCTTGGGATGAACTAAAGTGCATGCAAGAAAATGCTCCTGATTTTGAAAAACAAACATGGGAAAAGGCAGGATGTGTGGTGGGTGAGGCCCATTTCTGGGTCTCAGCAGATGGCAGAGCAGTGTTACCCAATGAGATGGTGAGCCCAATGGCTAGACAAATCCATGGTCCCGTACACCTAGGAAGAGACGCTATGCTGAGAGTATTTAGGCAGACCTGGTACAATCCTAAATTCAGAGTAGCAGCCGAAGCAGTGTGCCAGCGTTGTGTGACCTGTCAGCAGTTGAATGTAGGGAAAAAGACACCAGTTGCACTGAGCCACATAGGGAGGTCAGGGGGCCCATTCAACCGCATGCAGTTGGATTTTATCGAACTACCAAGGTGTAACCGCCTCCGTTATGTCCTGGTGGTTGTTTGCGTATTCTCCAGATGGGTTGAGGCATACCCTACACGTAGGTGCGACACCCTCACAGTAGCCAAGTTACTGCTTAGGAAGCTCATTCCGCGCTTCGGGGTGCCGGCCTCTTTGGAATCAGATAGGGGAACGCATTTCAACAGCGAGCTTGTGAAGATGATTTGTGCGGCTCTGAACATAGATCAGAAATTGCATTGCAGTTACCGACCAGAAGCCTCAGGAATTGTGGAGCAGATCAATAGCACTATTAAGGCCAGGATTGCAAAAGTGTGTTCGTCAACGTCCTTGAGTTGGCCTGACGCTCTGCCATTGGTCCTTATGAGCCTCCGTAGTACCCCAGACAGAAGAACGGGGCTGTCACCTCATGAGGTGTTGATGGGGAGAGCAATGAGGTTGCCATCTGTCCCAACTGCAGCACTGTTAAACATCACAGATGATATGATCCTGGACTATTGTAAGGGGCTGTCTGACGCCATTCATTCTGTGTCCCTTCAGGTGCAGGCTGCCGAGGTTCCATCGTGCCAGGACCTGTGTCATGACCTGTGCCCTGGAGACTGGGTGCTTGTACGAAAACACGTGAGAAGAAGCTGCCTGGATGTTCGTTGGCGTGGGCCCTTCCAGATCATCCTGATCACGAACACTGCAGTAAAGGTGGGAGGCCTGCCCAATTGGATCCACGCGTCGCATACGCGGAGGGTTCCAGCACCTCTGGAAGAAACAGCTCCTCTCTCGGATAGACGTCCAGCTGCGGACCGAGAACCCATAGAGGGGGCCAGCCAAGCTGTAGAGGTGCCAGCAGAAGCAGGGAACGAGTCTGACCAAGCTGAGGACGGTCAGTACAACAGCGAAACAGACGACGCTACTGAAGGAGAAAGTAGTTGGGAGTACGAGTCAGACACTGACCGGTCTGACAGAGAGTGTGAACAGACCAGAAGAAGAAGGAGTAGAAGGGTACGTGGAGAAGCTAATTGGCCGCAAAGAAGGAGCTCCAGCCTGAGGTCAACTCCAGAGAGAACCCTTCCTCCGATATCAGAGGACTCAGACCAGGAAGAAGGTGCTCAGGGCGCTGAAGCACCGGACTTGAGAAGGTCAAGAAGAGTGCGTGTGCCTAGCAGAAGATACGCCACCCCTGAGTGGACATATCTGGCGACAAATGTCTTTGGAACAGGAGACAGGGAGGATACGAGCGGTGGTGGTGTCCAGCTCTGAGCCCATCATCACAGTGGAAGTACAACTGTTAGTACCCGGAGTCGAAGCAGAAGGGTCACTAACTTTCACACTCCCCAGCCCTCCCCGCCTCAGCAAGTTAAAGCACATGTTTTTCACAGAATTGCAATTCCCCGACTTTGGTACAAAGATAACAAGCCATGAAGAGCACATTCTTCGGTTGGAAATATTGAACTATGCTGTCAAAGCTGCAGGCACAAGCCTGATTGTGGATGCTTAGAGACTTTGTAAATAATTAAGAAAAAGAAGATTACCTAGCGCCCAGGAAGCAGAGAATCTTAGGGACCTTCCTTTGAGTTGACGGAGAAGGGCTAGGGTTGTCTGTATTGAACTGTTAAAGGACTTTTTGCGAAGAAGGTTGTCAGCTTCCAGTTGTGTGGTTCTAAGGACAAAAGGAGTAAAAGAGACTGTAAAGGAACGAGAAGAAAAGAACTTTGTGCTGGGATAAGAGAGAGCCATACTGTCTGACGAAATGGAAGCCGGCACCCCGAACCGCAGAGCCAAATGTATAATAGGCACACTAATAGTAGGAGTGATAATTTTAATAGTTTTAGTAGTCACAGTTTCCTATGTAAAGGGACATGAGGAAGAGGCAAAGGTAACCGATGTGAAATCTGTAGTGACACCTAAACCCACCGTTGCTGGTGAGAAAGGGGAAAACATTCAAGAGAAAGCGTTATTAGCTGCAGAAGCTCGCAGGTTACACGTAGATGAGTCCCAAGGCGACTTTAGGTCAAATGCTTATGCTAAACTTTTGTATGAATACGTGGATGCCATGGAGGTTAAGGACTGCTATGTCTGCATGCAGTTGCCGGCGTCTGTAGATGAAGGCATTCGATATCATCACCTCCCGCTGACATATGGCATTACATGTAGCTTATTGCTTAGTATATTTTATGGGAGGGATAGTTTTGAATACTATTTTTCCAATTATGATTCAGTGTTACCAGAAGTCCCAAATTATAAGCAAATGAATAAATGGGACTACTGGAAGAGTGAAGACAGATTGGCCAAGTTTTTCATTCCTTGGATTACCTTAGATACTTCATATGCCCGCAGAAACAATCTGACATGCAAGGTGTCAGAAGTCGAGAAAAAGTTCATAGGGCAGGTGGATGATCGATACAGGAGACAAAAGATTTTGAAAAAATCAGGACAATGGAAAACAGATTGGACCGAGGAAGAGAAGGCACACAAGAGAAAGGGTAGTAGTGGTCCATTAGCTTTAGATAGAACGCAGAGAGGAAAGCTATGTCTTCACCGAGCCAAAACGTATTATGAAAATGTATACGTGGGAGAAGTTAGCTGTGAACATGCTTTCAATCTAGAATATTATACTAAGGATTTCCTAAAGGGAATGCAAGTGATTCCAAATGTATATTTTGTATGTGGAAGAAATGCCTACGTGAGACTACCTGATAACTGGTACGGATCATGTTACTTGGCAATTATCTTCCCCAAAATATATCATGCCCAAGACTTAGAGATCATCGAGGGCAAGGCATCATCGAGAGGAAGGAGAGATATAGGGGATGCAGAAATGGTTGGAGACGTATTTGGAGCTGTGTTCCCTCTTTTGGGACTAATCCTTAATGATGTCAAAATTAGACGACTGGCAACAGTCGTAGACAGGTTGTCTGCCAGCACTGCTCGGTCCTTAATGCTGGTGGAAGGAGAGATGCAATCGATAAGGGCCATGGTTCTTCAAAACCGCCTTGCATTGGACGTCCTGCTAGCAAAAGAGGGCGGAGTCTGTAAGGCTTTGAAGGTCCAGGAATGTTGCACTTACATTCCAGACAATTCAAAACCCCTTGAGAAAGTTATTATGAATATAACTGATATTCACAAGGAGATCGAAGATCTAAGTAGAGAAAATGTTTGGGAAAAAGTGGGCCATGGAATGAGTGAAGCTGGAGGTTGGCTCACCACATTAGGCAAAAGCTTCGTGTGGTATATACTGAAACCTATCATCATAATATTGATCTGTGGGATCGTGTTGTGGGGATTGGTGAGGGTATTCAAATGGTACAGAGCAAGGAGGTTGGAGAGGGCCCAGAGAGAACAGCTGCAGAGATTAGCTGCCATACAAGATAATCAGTACAAGAGTCTGAGGGCTCTGGAAACGCAGAAACGAGGTACACTAGCAATCACTGCAGTTTAAGTGTTAGTGATGACCCCGAGAGGTCATCAAAGGGGGGAACTGAGAGAGCGCAAACTGACCTAGATGTATAAGTACATCACACTTACACGTAGTAAGCACAAGTCATGAAGAGAAATGCCATGAGTGCTGATAGTACCTGCATCTATATTCTGAAATGTGCAGTTAACTTAGAGATTTAAGTAGAAGTGGAACTAACGCAGAAATGTGTGAAATTATATAACTTTATTAGACGTGATTAATCCTGAATCCATGTCGTGTAGCTGCTAAAATGTAAGATGGCATGCGGTTAAACGTAGAACGTGGTAGGCCTCAGGGCCAGAGCTGGAAGGGATGGGAAAGGTGTTTGTTTTCACGACATGGATTGCACTAATATCTTTTAGTAGTAGCGTTAATGGGCCATATTTTATAGATGTGTTTACCGAATCATAGAATAGAGTATTAACATGCTATTAATTAATGAAGGATTTGAATGGTATAATCATTATGAGAAATGCTGTAGGCCTGAAATGTTTATAGACATTGATTTACACGTATTGGTCTGCACCGAGAAATGTTGCAAACTTTGTTGGAAGTCTATGAGAATTGGGATCTTGGCTGCAGATGTCTGTCTGCAAGAGAAAGGGGGGATCCAATTATAAATGAAATGAATAGAGGTTTGTTCAGGAGACGGCACAGACACGGAGGAGGGTTCCGGAATGTTTTAAGGGGTATCAGCGGGCCGGAGAAGAGTCTGAGAAGCAAGGTCAACTCTAACGCACGAGGCCTCATCATGGAAAAAGCCAGAAGCTACACCACGTGAGGGGCGTCTCACGAGGGGCGTCTCAAATGCTGTTGTATGTTTTTGTATTAGGGACAGCACCCCTGGGTGGAGTTAGAGCAGATGCCTGAGGACCCTTTAGAGAGCGGATGGGTAGGCAGAGAGGGGTCATGACTGGAGGACTATAGGTTTTTCACCAAGAGACTAAGAGTGGGTGACTTTCCTAGGAGGTCATTCACCGCTGACACCTTTTGATAGGTTGAGACCTTGTTAAGTAGGGATACCATCCAGAGCAGGGTAGGGACAGCCTAACCTGTATTTTCCCTCCAACCTTAAATGACGGAGAGATCTCAATACGTGTCTATGCTTATAGCTTTATTATTCTTAGAACTTGTACTTGTAGTCTTCTTTGCTCGTCTGAGGGTTTTCAGAGAGCACATGTATGTAGTTGGGCCCGTGTATCTTGTGAATCTCATTCTGAGATGCCTGTACTTGCATCTTATCCTAACTTTATAATAAACCTTTGAAAGCTAGAAGTTGTTTGTGATCTTTCAGAGCGGAGTCCATTATTGGGTGAACTAACTTGGTAAGAGATGCACTTTCTTCCCTCAATGACAGGCAACAAAGGTTCAGTCGACCAGAACGGGGTTTTAGATCAATAGTGATAAGGTATAGATCAAAATCTCGCCCCCGCAGTAGGGACGGGTCAGTATCAGGGAACATCTTGATTGGCAGAGGAGTCAGGCAGGGAAGCGTCCTGGCCCCTCTGCTTTTCATTTTATATATCAATGAGTTGAATAATGATCTGTCCAAACTAACTAAGGATGTCCCAATGATTAATGGCTAAATGTTACCCTCTCTGTTATACGCAGATGACGTGGTACTAATGGGCCGCACACCTAATGCACTGCGCACATTTTTTCAGGGGCTTCGTAGATTTTATGAAAATGCTAGATCTTTGCACACATTTTTAAAAATTATTTTTAATGGGCTGCGTACCTAAAAATAAAAAATATTCTTTGAATGTAATTCATTGAGGCACCGAAAAATTAATATGCACATGCACTTTTCCATATCTGGTATTGGTATTTTCGCATACTGGCTCCTGGGCCACTCACCTGTCACATAGTAGGAGCAAATTCGTAAAAGCTAACAATTCTATTTTTTGCATACCTCAACCAAGAAGAACTGAGGTAGTGCTTCCTCTGTTGAAATATATAAAACTCAGTGCCTACCCACTGCAACATATGGAGCAGAATTTTGGGGCTGTGTAAACTGTAAGAACAGAAGAGAATAGATTTAGCCGGAAGGTCTTGGGGCACCGATAAGTTCTTCCTCATTTGTTTGCCATCATGAGTTAAAAATACCGTTCATTGAGGATTATATCAGGACTCGCCCAGTGATCCTCTGGATGAAAGTTTGGCAAAATCTGGCAGCAACGCTAACCAGAGATATTATAGTCGATTGCCTTAATTGCAACAAGGGAGGGGACATACCTTGGTTGGCGGCTGTGAAGACCAGCCTGAGTATTGTAGATTTATCACATCTTTTTACAGACCCAGGAAATATGGCAGGTACTCATAAAAAGATCATTCAGGGCAACTTGTATGCATAGTATGGTAACCTAAGACGTGAGCGTGAAAATCTGAAGCCCTCGGTTACCCGTTATATAAACATGCTAGGTGCTGTTGGCTCCCTCACAAAATCCCCAGCAATCTATCTCACAAGGGCGATTACTCGCTGGGAACGAAGTCTGCTCTTTCGCCTTAGGGCTGGCACCTTAAAATATTTACATTGCTTTGCCTTGGGCTTTAGTTCTAATCTTGATCAAACGATCTGTCCTTGGGGTAACAGTGGGAGCTAATCAATGTTACTTTTTTTATTTTTCTGTGATTTTTATCAAGTATATAGTAAGCAGTTTTTGATCCCCTGTTTCAAGACTTATGATATCACTGATTTTAGGAAAGCATATAGGGAGATTGTTATTCTTAATGGGGACAACTTAACACTCCGTGTCAGTACTTTTTTGAGACTGGCAGTTCGTTCCCGTGCCACTATGAATATAGCATAAGAATTAAGAACTAACGTACACGCCAAATTTTATGTCTAAGATTGTTATAGGATTGTTTTGATGAATTGATCATTGTACCTTGTATATAATTTATCTTGTAATTATATTAATATGTCCATTGCATTTGCTGATCTGCGTTTTAATATTATATTAGTGTATTTACTGTCTTGACTTTTTGCTCTGTACTTTTATGGATATTTCCCTGTATCCAAATAAAGAAATTGATTGATTGAGACAGCATTTACCTGTTTCTTCATTGATAGCTTGCTGCCCAATATGATGCTGAGGTTGCGGGCGTGGTCTATCGGGGCAGGGGATGGGCAGAATTCAGCAGGCCACCATGTGTTGGTCCACGGCGAGGTGTTGTTCCCAAAAGATGAGGACTTCTGTCTTGTCCGAGTTGAGCTTGAGATAGCTGTCCTTTATCCAGTTGGCGACGTTCATCATACAGCTGTGGAAGGTGGTTCTGGTGGTGGAGGGGTCTTCTGAGAGCGAGAGGATGCAGCAGCGACAGAATGTAAACAGGGCCCCTAGCGCCTTCTTTAATTACAGTATTATACTCCCCCCTACCTTGTTTTAAGAGGATGTCATTTAGAAGTCTTGGAAGGACAAAAAAGTCAACCGTAGGTGTCATTGGCGGTCAAAGGGAATGTGATGTCACTTTCGTTACGGATGCTGGTGCATTGTCGCACACGCTCCGCACACATTGCCCAGAAGTGAGCTTCAACCGTGTCACGCAGGCTAAGAGATCCCGTATTCACGCTCTGTTCATTCCATACAAGGCCTCTCTGCTGAGACTCCCACCAAACATGGTCATTTCCCTCTGGGCAAGCCGAGTCATTCATGGTGTGCGTGGCCTCCTCTCCCTGTTAGCCTTGGCGACAGGTCGCCCTGCGGCTTCAGATGAACAGCTGACGTAACCCCCTCCCCACCCCCTCACCCCCAAGGCCGCATGCCACGCGCCAGATGCTTGAGCGGAAGGAACATTGCCCACCCGAGTGTGCTTATGTCTAAGCAGGCTTCTGCCTTTTACAAGGTCTCTGCACTCTCCCCTGTCTGCCTCCCAGACCACGGCAGCGTCGCCCTAAAACAGCCTCCAACGAGGAGGAAATCGATGTTCTATAATGGAAACAGCCAGCTAAATGTTTATATTAATTAAAATAAACAGAATGGAATGCTCCGAACAATTCAATTAATTTAAAAATGCTTCTGCTGGAGGATTTAATTATGCCCTGTTTTCGGCGCGTGCGGGTAATTTGTTTTAAAATGCGGATGTCAGCGTTTTTTTTAATTCCGAGAGCAGAAGGGGCGCTTTACTTCAGCTGGGGCCAGGGGACGGCTCTGCTGGTATGCGGTGTCACGGAGGCTGGCGATGCCCCACTGTGGGGGCAAACCGGTACTTACAGCAGTTCGGAAAAGAGCACGAGGAGTGGGCGGGGAGGGGGGCTCACCTCCTCCCGGACAAATTTACCCTGAGCGAAGGAGCAGACGCGCCTAGTGTACCTGATACAAAAGGTCCAGATTGTAAATGTGTACAGGCATATCACGGCCAGACTCAATTTAAGCATGTTACAATATTTGCCTGCCATTACTGCTGAACTCTGGATATCTTTGAAACGGAAACACATCCGGTAAAGATTCCTTAGTTACTTTACGAACCGTAAAATGGACACACAAGGATGGCCACTAGGGTGACCAACTGGCATGGGTGCAAATTCAGGACAATGAGTCTAAAAATTCAGGACAAAGGGTCAAAATTCAGGACAAAAATTCAGGACAGAAGGTCCGAATTCAGGACAAAAATGTGGGACAAAAGGTACAATTTACCGACAGATCAGAGTTTGAGTTTAACTTTATTGTACAGTTAATAAAAACCATTACAAAAACCGACAGAAATAAAAAGTTAAGAACATTTTTGAGACAAGAGCTTCATTTTTGATAATAGTAAAAATTGGATTAAAATTTGTTAAAAACACAAGAAAAGGAAGTGTTTGTCTGCCACTGGGAACTTCTGCGTTTCCTCAGAGAAGGTTCCTTTTGTCAGTCCTTGCCTCCTTTCCCGTTCAAGGGCCTATTTGAGGTCCGCATTCCTTATGGAAGTAAGCCCATCCTTTTCCCTGTGTGCTCGTAACTTCTAGTGATCCGCAGTTGTTTAGTTTTGTTAGCCGGTTATGACTCTATGCAGTCTTAATGTTTTGTTTCTAGGAGTGTGGAGGGGGCACTGTCTTTATCCGTTTGTTCTTTCCTTGTATTAATTCTGGTTTCTACGGCTTTGAAGTATTTTACCAGTCGGCAGGCCAATTGGACATCATCACCCGAGAAGCAAGCCAGGGATGCCTGTCTACATGACCTGATTCCTTTTTTATTGAATAGGGGTCTCAACAGGTTCCTGCGGTCTTGCTGCAGATCTTTACAGATTGTGATGAGGTGTACAATATTTTCCTCGTGGTTCCCGCACAGGCGGCATTTTGCTGGCTTTGGTGGGCGTAGCCAAGGGGCCATGTGGTCTGCTGAGGGCAATACTCCTAGCCGGTGTTTTAGGAATGACTCTTTTATTTTTTTGGTAAAACTGGTCAAAAGGTATGTCTGTGGTGTGAGTTTTTTGTACGTTTGTATCGTTAACCAGCCGTGTGCTCGCTCCGTTAGTGAAGCTTTGTCTTTTAGGAGAGATTCTTTCCTGACAGTGTTATTTACTGCTTTTTTGAAGCTTGCCAGATTCCCTTGCAGATCCCACAGTTGTTGCGCCCCCAGTTGTGTTATTGCCTCCTCCAGAAAAAGCCTTGCTGGGCTGTGGTCTTTTCTTTGTAGGTCTCTCCATAGGAGTGCGTTGAGGGTGTTTGCCTCTCCCCTACTGATTTTATACCAGCTTTTGAGGTATGCTCCCTTGCGTGCAAGCTCTTCCTTTACCAACCCAAACTCGAGTCGGATCTGCGCCGGGGAAGTGTACTTCGGGAGGCCAAACAACATCCGCAACGCTCTTGTTATTACTCCTTCTAATGTTCCAGCATCCCTGCCTCTCATTGCTTCACTTCCGTATGTAATGGATGGTATCAGTTTTGCTTGGATCAGTTTTAGTAGTGGGGTGAAGTTTGGACCAGTGATCTTGTTTTTCAGATTCCTTAGAGAAACAGCTGTCATTAGGCCTCTCTTTTTTATCGCCTCTCGCTGTGGTGTGAAGCTCCCCCTATGATCTATAATCACTCCCAGGTAACGGTATTTGTTTGTAACTTCCAATTTCATTGCGTCCCAATACCAGCTGAATGTTGATGTCTTTTTGTGGGAGTTAAGGCACATGACTTTTGTTTTGTTGTAGTTGATGCTGAGTTTGTTTGTTTTGGAGTATTGCGAGGTAATGTCAAGGAGCCGCTGTAAGCCAATCGGGGTCCGGCTGATTAGCACCAGATCATCTGCATAAAATAGATTAGACAGCTGAGTGCCCCCTAATTTTGGTGCGTGTGAGTTGTTTTCATTTAGTACAGTTGACAGTTCGGCCATGAAAAGGTTAAATAAAGTTGGCGCTAGCACGCATCCTTGCTTTACTCCAGTGCTGGTTGGAATTTTCTTAGTTAAAAAGTCGCCATTTCCTAGTTTGACTTGGACCCACGTGTCACTGTGTAGGAGGATTAGTTGATTCAGCAGAGTTGAAGGGATTTTCATTCTCTCTAGTTTTTGCCACAGCAGATTTCTATTTACGCGATCAAAGGCCGAGCTATAATCGATGTAGCACAGGTATAGGGGCTGTTTTCCCTCTAGCGCTGAGTCAATCAGAAGTGACAAGGCTAGAATATTTGTAGTCGTTCCCATGTTTTTCCTAAAGCCGGTTTGGTTGAATGGGATTGCTGATGTTTCTTCCGCCCACGATGTCAGCTCCTGAAGTAAGAGGCCTGCATAGTACTTTGCCTCGTTGTCCAGTAAGGCTATTAACCGGTAACTTCTAGGGTCTCTTCTGTCACCTTTTTTAAATATTGGTGAAATTATTGCCCCCCTCCATGATTGTGGAATTATTGAGGTCTGCCATATTTTTTCAAACATAGGTTTGAAGGCAATAGCCCAGTATTCTGGTTCTAGCTTAAATATGATCGGTGGTATGCCATTTGGGCCAGGGGCTCCCTCTGTTCTCCCTTTCGAGATTCTGTTGGTTATTTGTAGCTTTGTGATTGGTAAATCCCTGTTACTTCTGGGGGTTTCTTTGTGAGGGAGCATGTGTTCTTTATTTTCTTTTGGCAGTTCTTGGGTGTCACTAAAGTGTGTGCTGATATAAGTTATCCAGGCCTCTTCCGTCACATTGGAGTCAATCCCCTGGCTTTGCTCATTAATCACACTATTAATCGTTTGCCAAAACTGTGCGCTGTTGTTGGTTTTCGCATCATGTAGGAGTTTTCCCCAAAGGGACTCATCTGCGTCCTTTTTTAGTTGCCATATTATTTTCCTGCGGTTGCCTTTTAGCTTTCTCAGCGCTTGGCAGGCGGTGGGATCTGTTTTTACTCTTCGCAGTGTGTGGTTGATCTGAGTCTTCAGCCTTTTTAGCCTGCTGTCCTTTCTGAAATCATAATGACTCTTATGTGTCACGGTGCTGCCCTGGCCATCGGACTTTGTGTGCCCCCTTCTTTCAGCTATGTCTCTCATTTTTTTTGTAAATACCTCCCAGCGTATAATTAGGTTTGGAGATATGGATTGTGCCTTCGCCAGAGCTTGTTTAGCTTGCGCTAAGAGGTTTTGTGGGTCGCTAGTTTTGCACTTTACCCGTCTTTCGTTTATTGTGAAGTCCAAGCCCAGTTTGCTGGCGCATGGTGGACTTGGTATTTCCGATGTTTCTATCTTTGTTTCCTGGGGCAGATGGTCGCTGTAGTCCATCGGGCAAATTTGAAAGTCTTTTACCCTGTGGTACAAACTGCGGGAGAGGAATGTAAAATCAATTGTAGAGCTTGCCAGTGTACTGTGGAATGTTGCGGATTGTGGTCTGTCACCTGGGAATCTGCCGTTAAGTGCCCTGAGGCCCAGCTCTTCAAATTTGGCCAGCAGGCTCCTCGCTGTTTTTGTGCTTCTACCTCCCGAAGTACAGTCTTGACGGTTTTGCTCCCAGGCAAACGGATCCTCCTCATCTGTGTTTTCCTGGGCCGATAGGCTGAGCATATTTAGGTTGAAATCCCCTGTGACAATTATGTTGTTCGTGTTCTCGATTTTGAGCAGTTTTACTAGTTCTTCCTTCAGCTGTTGTGCTCCCTTCCTTTTCTCCCTGGGATGCAAATAGAGGTTTATTAAAATGATATCCTCTTTTGTTTCTTGCTCACGGAGCGACAAGCGTAATGCTTGTATTGCGTTTGGGGCGGCTAAGTTGTAAACTAATGGGACTACTTTTGTTATCGTTGATAGCGCGCTGTAGGTAGCCAGACCACCTTTCTTATGGCCAAACAATGAGCTCTGGGATGACGGTAGGAAATTCAAATTGAATCCCGGCAGCGCTGGGGGAGAGTCAGACCAGGTTTCTTGCAAAGAGATAATTGTGTACTTTTTCAGGTAGGTGTTTAGGCCCATATCTGAGAATTTATCTCCTAAGCCGTTAATGTTCCATGAGCATAAGCTTAGGGTACTGATTGTGTTTGTTGGTTTTGTGTTGCTTTGTCAATGGTTTGACTCTTTCACATTTAGGGTCCTAGAGAGCCAGCTCCAGTTAGGCGAGGGCAGACTGTCGTTAACCGTTGTTCTGTTGTCGTGCTGGTCTCTGAGCACTAGGTTCTCTGGGGTTTTGCTTCGAGCTCCTCTTAGGACTGTTTTTTTGGTGGATGGTTCTTTTGTTTTTTCCCTTTGTTGAATGTCGTACAGTTCTTTTGTCTTGTCCCTTTGTTGGCTATCATACAGTAGAGGATCTGGGTATCTTGTTTGGTAAAAAGGCTGTAGTTTTATTCCCCAGGAGTCGAACTTTGCTTTTTCTTTTAAAAGTCTCTCCGGGAATTCTGTAGTGACCCATGTAGTTTTTGTTGATTCTGCTCCGGGGTACTCCAGGGGTTCCAAAAATTCTACTGATTCCAAGTCAGTTGTTGATATGGTGTTAAGGCTATCTATGGTTTTCAGTAGCCGTAGTATGTTCCCCCTGTTTAGGATATCCATTGGGCCTCTTGATCGATATTCTGGGTGAAACAGTACTATGGTTGTACCGACTTGCCCCCTATCGCATGTCTGGATATTGCCGGTGTTATTGATTGTGGCTTCCCCTCGGTTCAGAGGTTCCTCAGTTCCTGCCGCATTGCTTTTGTCTATCATTTTGCTGCTTTTCTTCAGTTCTTGTCTAGTGGTAATTACCCTGGTTGTCTTGGTCCACTGGTTGCTTGTTCGATATTGTTTAACTTCCATTATCTGAGGGGAATTTTTGGTATGCCTTTGCTCGCACAGTTGGGTTCTATCTGAGTTTTCCCTGTCAGTTGGGTCAGTGGCTACTTGTGGATTGGGCCCCTTTTGCGTATCTTCTTTGCCGATCTTCTTCAATGCTTGTGGCAAGTTTGGTGTAGCTGTCTCGCTTTCGGTAGGGGGGCTATTGGTAGGCCTTGTCTCTACTGACGGGTATGTATCAACTTTTTTCCCTGTTCCCTCTTTGTTTTCTGTGTTGGTACACTCATTATCTTGTGTGTCTCTAGTTCCTATCGGGCTGGGTTGTATTGGGTTTGCCGCTGGATTCTCATTGGAGGTGCCCTTGCACCATGCTATAACCCCTGTTGTTTTCTTTTGATTTCTTCCCTTCCTTTTCTGTTTTCTTCCCACTTTTCCTTGTTGGAGAGGGGTTGATGCTCCATCTTTTTGGCAGGTTTTTTCAGAGTGCGCTATGCTCTCTGTGGGGGGAGTTTCAGCTCCTTCAGGTTGTTGTTTGTTATTGGCCGATGTGGTCTTATCATTTAATTTTCTCCTAGGCGGGGGTGGGTCTAAGGTTATCTTTAGGTTCTCCTGGTTTAGAGATTGTGGTTCTGCTTGCGAAGACAGGGCAGGTTCTTGTCTGCTCCCGACGTGCTTACATGGATAGTTGTTTTTAACTGCGACCTTGATGTCAGAGAGGAGATTGTCCAGCGCTGTTGGAAGTGTTACCAATTTGTCCACTATTGCAATGCAAGAGCAGTTCGGCCCTATTAATTGTGTCTCACCTTGCACCCTTTTTATCATGCCGTTCAGCTCTGCTAACTTACCGTCAATATTAGCAACAAATATTGACAGGGAATTAAGGACAGAGAGTTGTAAGTCCATCTTATCAGACTGATATTGGATGGCGTTTGCTGTTAGTTGCATTGTGTGTAGGAGGGATGCCCAGATGTCTTCCTTGGCGTTTGGTCTTACCATCTCTGGATTTTCGCAGATGGACTCACCTGCCAGTTCCTGCTTCGATTCCACGGGGTAGGATGCTACCAGTTCTTCCCACTCCTCCGGGGTGAGGTACGAGGTTTCATGGTCGTTTGACCTGGGTATTGTAAATCCTGTGCTGGGTTGTGTGTTGGGGGCAGTTAATTGACTCAGGATTTTTATTCCAGTAGATATTGGAGCATGGCCATGCTCAGTGCCGCCATTTTGCAGCTCAAGTTTGTTGAGAGCCTCGTGTGATTGGTCATTAACTTGGAATGAGCTCTGGCACTGATCTCTTGTTTCCTGTGTTAGTGTGGTGGTTGATTGCCCTACTGCGACAGAGTCTGCCATTGTTGTTGAATCTCTCGTGTCCCCGGATGGTGACATTACTTGTGTGTCCGCTGGCATTGTCACTGCATATTTGCCGGTTGATGTTTCTTTTTGTGTTGCTTGGTCTGTGTTCTGCGTGATTTCACTCATCTGCGTGTCATCCTTCAAGGGGAGATCCCGGAGCCCCCGGTTTGTTGACCTGTCTGGTCCACCGTAGCCCACAGGGGTTCTTGGTATGCCTTGCGTTCTCCACTGTGGTGCTGGAGCTGGGCATTCATGATATGCCCCCTCAGTGCCAGTCTGTGTTGCATTTTGTCTCATAATGCTTATGGGGGATATGGGGCACATCTCCCAGCTTGCTTTTGATGGAAGGTTTGGTGGGAGGTTGGGGGATGGGTTCACCCTTAGGTATGCTGATATAATTTCTTTTGATTGGTCTTGCGCTGTGCCTTTTGCTGTTTTTTCTGCATTTAAATCAACCCACTCCTGTCTTTTGCCATATGCCTGTGATGATAGGACCCCCAGAGACCCATTGTTCATTTCTCCGCTGATTGCGGATGCGCCCTCGTCAAAGGTGTGTGTCCTCTTTTTGGGATCCACTAGGTTCATTTCCTCCTTCGCCGCTTGTTCTAGCCCCTGCTCTACAGGATTTGACCTGTTTGTTGTGATTGGTTGGAGTGGTGTTGGTAAGTCGCTAGTGCTGGCGTTATTTAAGTAGAGAACTGAATTGGGATCTTTAATGAATGTGAATTTTGTATAAATTTTGGGTTGAAAACTCAGTTTTTTGCTGGTAGGGTTATGTGTGTGGTCACCGGCTTTAGAGCCTCCGGGGCTGGTGAGCAGGGGGGATATCAGGGAGGATGCTCCTTCCTCACATTCGTTCGTTCCCTTGTCCTTTCCATTTCCATTTCCAGTACCTTCATTACACATATCCATTAGATCCCTCTTAAGATTCTTCTTAGCTTTTCTTAATCTTTTTGGGGGATTTGTAGGTGCCACGTTGTTCCTTGGCTTCCCAGACCTCATTTCGCGTTTTTTCTCTTCTCTTCTCTTTATCCCTGGTCCTTTGTCCTTTGTCCTTTGTCTATTTCGTGTCCTTCTCTCCTTCTCTCCTTATGCCTTAGGTCTCCTTGTGTTATCTTCTTATGTCTCCTTTTGCCTCTCTTTTCCTCTCCACTCTTGGCTGCTTTCGGATTAGTAAAGAGGTGTTAATGGGGGTTGACAGGGGTTTTAGGAGAGGTTCCCCAAGAGTTCGAGAGGGTTAGTTGGCGAAGGTTGGTGGCCCCCTGCTGCAGCTGCAGCGTGTGCTGTCACCGCCGGTGCAGCAGTTTCACCCCTTTTATTTTGGCCCCTCAGCCACTCTAGGTTTTTTCTTTTTTCCTTAAGCAGCTCCTGACTCGACTCGAGTCCCGAGCCTCTCACTCCTGTGTCACTGCGTGGCGGAGAGGTGTGGATGAGTTGGAAGGGCAGGGGGTGCTTAGGGAGATCTCAGTTCTCAGTTCTCAGGTTGTTTTTTTCCCCTCTAGTGGCAATACCTGGGTGCAGGAGATGGCAGGAGCGCGATGGCAGCCTACCGATTGCAGGCACTGCAGACACTGGGAGAGTTCAGCTCCGGCAAGTGAAGGTCAGTGTAGGGCAGGATCTGGGGGTATCCTCCGTTGCCTCCCGTTACTTTAGCAGCCACTCCGTGCTCCGTGCAGCTCTAGGCTATCCCACCGCGCCCCCTGCCGAATACCACGGGCGGGTGCAGTTGAAGCCAGTTGAAGCCGGAGGGGGTCAGCACCGCACACTGCCCGCAGCCCACGGTCCTGGTGCCTCCGCCTTATTTTCTGCAGTTTTCACCTCGCTGATAGCAGGTGCTGTGCAGCAAGTGAAGCTTCGGGCTTCAGGCTGACATAGCAAGCGGGAGAAGGCACAGAGACTTCGATGGTTCCGTGTCTCGGGAGTGACGGTAAACCGGCAAGCCAGCGCCTCCCGCCCACCAGCCTGCCTGTCCACCGTGCCTACCACGCCTTGGTAGGTCCCGCTGTTCGTCAGTTTTTTGGAAGTCAGCAAAGCCTCGGAAGTCTGTGGGGTAGGGCTGCGGGTTGCTGGCGTACTCTTCCTTCCTCCCGCTCACGCTCACACTGACCAGCTGGAATGCTGCTGTAAAACACGGAACGGAATCCGATGTGAGTCAATCTCCCTCTAGTCTCGGAGCCGATTCAGGACAGATCAGAGGAGGTCGCTCAATATTACATAAGTAAACGGAGAACCAACACAAGTACAACTCAAAATAAGGTTATATTAGATTGAGAGAACCTAGCACTGCATCTGTTGTGTGCTGGAGTGAAACTTAAATGCATGCGTTTGCATATTGGATGCACCTGGGTAACATTAGCCAAAATGAAACCTCCACCCCCCCAGAGCTTGGCCCCTGGTGAGGTGACAGGAGCCCATAAACAAAAACACGTTGCCATGCCCCGGGCTCCACAGGAACAGTTGCCGCTGCTTACATTTGAAAGTGGTGGGCGTAATAACTTGTGATGAGTGCCCGGTGGCGAGCGCAGCGAGGGAGCCTGAACGTCATTAGGAGGGGTGGTGGCGGTGGGGGCCGGGGGAAGGGGGGTTCTTCCTTGAGAAAAGTTTGCAAAAAGAGTGGGCAAATGGTGCCTTTCCAAGAATATTTCAGAGAGCAAGAAGGTTAGTAAAGCAATTGCGAAAGTGTAGGTCAATAAGGAGATTTGTCGTAGGGAACCGCTTATTTATTATAACCACATAGCTGTTAGCTTGTCTGACATGGCTGCCCATCTCTATCTGCCCTGGCTCCTCTCGAGCCCCAGCCTCTGTCTTCCCTCCTGCCAGGCCCTAATGTTTTTGTGCTTTCCCTTATCTCCACTTGTTCCTAGACAGTCAACCCCTTGTGCTGCCTGTATTCCCTCGGTTCCAGTACAGTGTTTGTATGCTAGAAGTCTCCTGTGCTATCGTTTGACACCTTTACAATGCTCGTATGCTCCCTTTCCACCTGATGCTCTTTCTGGGCCATCAGCCTCCTGTGCCTACACACAGGCATGCATCCACCTATCCCAGCCATGGGCCCAACATTCGCCGTCTCTCCAGGTCATATCCACCACCAACATCCATATATTCACCTGTCCGCCCACACCAAGTCTGCATGTATCAGTCCAACAATGCAACTGCTTCAATCTCCTCACAACACTGTAGACACCCACAGCTTTGAACTGCCTACTCATCCTTCTTTACACCGCCATCAATCCACACATTCATCCAGCTGTCATATAAATATGACTGTAAGGGCACTTATATGTGTTGTTTGGATGAATGCATATCTAAATACATTTCTCTGTGTGTTTCTGAGTATATATGTGCATCTTGGTATTGTCTTGTGCATATAGGGAGCTCTGATGTGTTTTTTCTGTTCATCCAGTGTACAACCATGTTACTGAAGAACATTCAACACATACACCTAAACAAGCAGTACCTATTGGCTTTGCCAGTGTTTATTGGTAGTGTGCCAAAAGCAGTAACCCCCCCTCTCTTGTGATGTGTGGTGTTTGTAACAAAGCAACCAAACAACAATGCTGTTAAAAATAAAAAGAATTAAAGGAATAGCTTCATTTTAATAAAATGGGGAAGGAATTGCAAGTGACAAAAATCACAGGGATAATGCTAAAATATACATACCTACCTACAAAACAAGCAAACATGTTGCAGGTTACCAGTATGTTTTCCAGTAGATTCATGAGAAGAGTTGGATATTGCTCCCTGCTGTTGGTAAGAGAATTATTCCAAGTAGCGCACACACACTGGTTTAAGATGTCTCCTGTTCTGGCAGAGTACCAACCTTACATCTGAGGAAATCTCCCTTAAGTCATTGTAAGCGAAATCCAACGTGGTCCAAGTCATCATTATCAAGGCAGAGCTCTTCACAAGGTTGCCCTCTCCCAAGTACAAAGGAATTCCAGTGCCTTCTAGAACTGATCCCAACAGGGCATACCACAGACAAAAAGCATGTGCAATGCAATAGGTTTCGCATTTAGGCAAATTTGAACTATTCACATTTTAAATAACAATGCCTTTTCTTTTTGTTCTAAAACATAAATGTAAGGCATTGTCATTTACAATGCCAATAGCTTAAACTCGCGTAAATGCGAGACCTATTGCATTGCAGATGCTTGTTAGTCATACCTCTGCTCTTCCAGTCGTCCACTGAGTAGTAGTTCCACTACACCCTAACAATGCTGAGCGAGTAGGAGGCACAGCATAAACTGGAGTATGTAAAGCTTCACTGGCCCCTGATTAACTGAAGCCATTAATGGAACCCCTTAGCCTTAAAGATGAAAGTGGCATTGCAGTGGCAGCTGATAACACTCACTGAGCAATGCTGCTGCACACACGATCGATGGATCCGTGAGAAGAACAGTGAGTGAAAGAGGAGGCCCAGCAAATGCTGTCACTGGCCCATTATCACTCTGTATGTGATAATTAGGCCTACATACAGAATGATAATGGGCCCGATAGCAATCTGTGCCAGGTTGGGGAGGGGCTGCCACAGGCCACTGAACACAGCAGGAGCGCGAGCTGGCCCCTGCTGTGACATTTACAGGACTCTCAGACTGCTTGCAGGGGGCAGCTGAAATTACGGACAAAAGGCGTCCGTGAAAGAATCCTTCACGGACAACGGACAAGAGGCCCAAATTACGGGCAGTCCGTGAAATTTACGGACGGTTGGTCACCCTAATGGCCACACCGCGTTCCTGGCTATTTTAACCTGTATCGCGTGCAGTCCATACCACATAGTTTTCCAGAGCCTTGATAAAGCCCCTCAGTCGAAACACGTGTCGGCTTCTCCTTCGTATGGCTGTTTCGTGTACCTCGATTTCTTAAAATGGCAAGAGAATATCCTTACTCAGGGGGATTGATCACATGCTGTATTTTGACTGACCTCACAATGCGTTGTTACAGTTCGCCGACAGACATCTTTTGTATTTCTGGTTGGTAGCGGAGACCTTTGATGGATGGTACAACGATAGCTATTGGTAGCTCGGTGTCTGATGATGTTTGATCACCACCCATCTCGCTTGTCATAAATTGATTCATCATACATACTCTGCCATACTGAGACAATTTGGGATGTGCAGAGATTTGTTCCACTTGCGGCCAACGGTACATCTAGTACTGGACCACTGCGCTCAGGATATCAGTGAGGCTGACATTACCTGACCTGTTGACTTTAACCTCCATTTTCTAATTCTTCAATTTATCAATAGATTGATTAGCAGGTCAGGGTCTTAGAAGGATCCCAAAAGAGTTGCCATGGGGATCACCCTAGACATAGGCGTATCAAATCAGCAGAAAAATGCATGGCATCTAAATTTCTGCTTTATGTGTGTTATGTTATGTTATGTAAAACAATTTATACCGCGCACGTACACCGAGACGGTTTCTTGGCGCTCAAAACAGACATAACAAACTGAGGCAGGGAGCATTACTCAAAGGCCAGCTTAAAAAGGTGAGTTTTCAGGGTTTTACGAAACAAGCTTTATCGGATATTCTACGGATTCTTTAACTTTTGGGGGAATTCAAGTTAGAGGTCGTTTGACACCTAAATCCGCCTTCTCAATGAGATTCATGGTATGTGTTCAGGAAAGCAGATCTAGGGCTAAAATAACGTAGAAAGCGGAAAATGTACAGGTTGGATCTACCACAAACAACCTTAAATCTAAAAAATAAAATACAAAGAGGTTGGACGCCTTTTACATTCCCCTTCGTTGGACCAATTAAATCATTTGATTCTCCAAAGGAGATCTAATGGACCCGTAACTCAAAGGCTGGCTGTCGAAAGATATCTTCTAGGGAAATATCTTCATGAGTGATTGCCACAATGGAACAGCTATGGGTGGTTTTTGGTTCATCCTGGACAGCGTTTGGTGATCACTCGACATGTGTCGTCTAAACTTTCCAGCAGTGGGGAGTCGGCATTTTTTGACTTGCAGGTGATTTAAATGTGTAAACTCTGGATTTGTCATATCCTCACTGGGGACTTTTTATGTAAAACTCCTTTGACAATGTTTAGGCTATAATTGACTTTGTTCATCTTAGGCCAATTCCACGCCTGGTCATGGGGAAGGTGATCCTATTTGCAGAAGCGTATGATCACTGGTATTGCTTCAGCACCCACCGTTTGTATGGACTCAAAGCACTTTTGGAAGGTGGGCATCATTTACGCTTCAGGGATTCTCTTGATGAGAGTCAAGTTGGTCCACACGAGCTAGATTGAGTTTCGTAGTGTTTTTTGGGTGAATCAAATTAGATGATATACGGCGAGGCTGGGAAGATGAAGGTATTGTTTGGTGATGGATAGCCAACAAAGTCAGAGTACGGCAGTGTGTTGCTTAGTGACTGATTAAATTCGATGTGTCCAGCTCTAGATCCTGTTATCGATCTGCGTGGGTCAAAATGGGAGGACCATGGTTCTTTATCTCCGCCCAGTTCCATCACCTCCTTCCTCGCTTCCAAAATGCAAGATGGTCGCCGCAGAAAGGTTCAATTTGACCAAGTTCCCCGTCCTTATTACCACAATTTCCCATGGAGATCCTATGCGCAGTCTATGGAAGCCTGGGACCCCACAACTCCCCAGGGCCCACCCCTCGGATACATTCTAACGGGGCCGGCTCAGGATTTTAGGTCGAGGGGATAAAGCGCCTGATTTAAATGCAAATTTTGCCCATTCTCATTCCGCTCTGCATCCATTGCGACAGTAGCAAGGCATGAATTTTCTCGAAATTCATTATAACATTTATAGCTCCGACTATACAGCATAATCCATATCACTAAAGCAGCTTTTTATGACTCCAGACATAAATATATACGCCCACTACACGGGGAGAGAGAGAGAAAGAGAGAGAGAGAGAGAGAGAGAGAGAGAGAGAGAGAGAGAGAGAGACAGACAGACATTACTGCAAGAACTGATGCAGCTCACTGGTAGCTCTCCTTGTACATTTCCCCTAGTATGCCAACCAGCTACTTGTGTGAGGTCAAAGGGCACCTAGAGCAGCAGCATTGGGGTCAGAGAGAGGTGGACCTCCTTGGCTACCCTTATAAAACGCACAGCTCGCCTGCCAGGGCCGCCCTGACTCCAGTATGCACAAATAACATCTCGGCTGCCGTAGACATTAAAGGGGGCGAGCAGGCAGTCAGGTTCCGGGAAGAGGTCAGCGTGATGCGGACATGACGCGCCTTTCCTGGCAGAGGTTGCGTCAGGGCGCTGTGGCGCAGAATAAATCACTAGCGTCTGAACGAGAGCTATGATTCCGCGGGAGAAGGAGGCGCGAGGGGCCGTTTACAAATCTTTTTTTTTACGCTTGCATAATTTCACATAATTCCCAAATTTTCTAACGATTTTTGCCAACGGGATACTAGTTAGACTTAAAAATATCTGTTGGCGAGACATTTTCTTATCGAACAAACATTTACCGTAGTCTCCTGCAGTTACCTTGAATAATGTGGTTGTGACAGGTGTGCCCTCAGTGAGAAAAGGTACTCAAGATACCGATTAAATATAATGTATGCGATGCGTTGACTTTTGTGCATATTAGCATAGTCACCAACACATGCAAACAAGCGTGTTGGCCATCCAGGGCAAAGGCCTGAGGCAAGTGTCTGTAGCCAGTCAGTGAGCTAGCATTAGCTCACAGACACCCTCAGAGTAGCTCACAGCCCGAGTTCATTTTTAAATCAGCACAGGGTCACATTTTCTCTTTAAAGTTAAGGGAAAGCTGTGTTTATTTTACATTATTATCTCCAGGCTGCAGATAGCGGGCCTGATAATGAGCAGTGCTGGGGTCAGATTTATGGCCCCGGGCACAGAGGTGAAGAACTGATGCACTGAGGTATTTAAAACTTTAATACAAGTCCTTGTCAACTCAATATTGGACCATGAGATCAGAATGATGTTTCTGGATGCTGTTGAATTCAAGAAAATAAAAATGAAGACTTAATTTAATGATTAAGTTAACTCTTCATTCCAATTTTATCCCATTTCAAAGTTTTGCATTTACAAACAGCAGGCCTCTTGCTCCCCGTGGCCAGAAGACACTGGGCTATATTTATAACTGAAAGATACTGTCTTTTTTTCAAATGGGAAAACATTTAAGTGGATACAAATATTTCCATGAAACATTGAGACAATGTTTCTCTCCACTTTCAATTGAGCCAATTACTTTTTATTATTTTATGAATAATATTTCTTCACTTTAAATTCCTCCTATTTAAGCAAATGGCTGTGTTTTTCTGTTTTATATCTATGGAACTGTGTCTACAGGCCACTTGGTGCGAAATGCCTGCTGTTTGTAAAGGCAACACTGTGAAATGGGAGAAAATTCAAATGATGAAATTTATGGAATCAAAATATACAAATGTAACTCTTCAGTTTAATTTTCTCCCATTTCAAAGTGTCACATTTACATAGAGCAGGCATCCTGCTCCCAGTGTCTGATAGACACAGTATTATATGCATAACTGAAGAATACAGCCATATTTTACGTTGGAGAAATTTAAAGTGTAGAAAATGTTGCATATTATGCAAAAAAAATGTGCAGAACATTTTCATGCACTTTAAATTTCTCCCATTAAAAAAATGGTTGGATGTTTGTGTTATACATTTAACAGTGCCACATAGTTCAAAACATGTCCTCTACCACAAGTACACACAACACAAACTCTCATTCAGCCATACACATATATCCCATTGACACACACACACCTGTTCATACATCCTCAAAGACCTCACTCTCACGGACACACATGCCAGCCCTGTCAAAGTGCCCCTGGTCAAAGTATTTGGCTCAAACCATAGTGTTTGGCTCTATGGACATTAGGATTAAATTCAATGAGACTGGGCATGGGGGTATCTGGTAACATTGTACAAGTGACTTGGCCTTCAGTAACTCACAATGATTTTCACTGATCAGAAGTTGCTCACACTACAGAAAAGGTTGGAGACCCTGCTCTAAAGTGACAGCTATACCACAGTATTTAGCGCTGGGAAACAGTGCATGCAGGGATGTGGAGGTACAGGGTAGGGGCTTCAGGGGTGCATGGAAACATAAATAATCAGACACAAAGTAGAGGTGTGGGAGGACCGGAACAAGAGGTAGCAGAAAACAGGGTACTCTCTAACATCAGGGGAGCAAGGGAAGCACCCCCAGAATAGTTCTTAGACATAGGGAAGAAGTGCTAAAGGCGGGCGGAGTACTCTACAGCAGTGGAGGAAGCAAAACTAACAGAGAAAATTCCTAGACATAGACAAGTAGGGTTAAAGGACAAGGTGGGTACTCCAGAGCCAGTTGAGAAAGAGAAAACCCAGAGAAGAAGCCCAAGAGACAGGAAGGTACTCTAGAGCCTTTGCTGAAAGGGAAACACCCAAAATAGGTCCAAGAAACAGGCAAGAGCTGCCAGAGGACAGGAATGGGACTCTAGAGCCAATGGAGAACAGGAAACACCCCTTAAAGAGGACCAAAACACAGCCAAGAACTGCCAGAGGACAGAAATTGTTCTCAAGGGCCAATTGAAAAAGGGAAACACCCCAAAAGCAGTGCTAGAGGACAGGAGCATACTCTAGAGCCAGTGGTGAAAGGGAAACGCCCCTAAAAGAAGTCCAAGAGACAGGCAAAAAGTGCCAGAGGACAAGAATGGTGCATTAGAACCGAAGGAGAAGGAACAACACCCCTTAAAGAGGACCAAGACACAGGCAAGAAGTGCTAGAGAACAGGAATGGTGCTCTAGAGCCAGTGGAGAAAAGGAAACACCCCAAAAGAGGTCCAGGAGACAGACAAGAGGTGCTAGACAACAGTAAGGGTGCCCTGGAGCCGGTGGTGAAAGGAGACACCCCCAAAAGAGACCCAAGAGACAGGCGAGATGTTTTAGAGCAAATGACTGCTACTCTAGAGCCAGGGAGAAAGGATATCCCCAGAAAGAGATCTAAGAGACAGACAAGAGGTGCTAGACGACAGTAAGGGTGCACTAGAGCCAGCGGGGAAAAGTAAAGACACCCAAGATACAGGCGAGAAGTGTTAGAGCACAGGACGGCTGCTCTAGAGGCAGAAGAGAAAGGGATATCCTCAGAAAGAGAACTAAGAGACAGACAAGAAATGCTAGACGGCAGTAAGTAATCTACCCTAAAAAAGACCCAAGCGACAGACAAGTGCTAAAGGATATGATGGGTACTCTAGAGGAGCAATTCTTAACCTGTGGTCTGGGGACCCCTGGGGTTCCACAACATCTACTCGGGGGTCCACGAACCCGTAGAAAATAAAAAATATATAATATTAACAGATTGATAAAGTGTATGTATATAAAGAAGCAAAATGTGAATTTGTCTGATGAATGCACATTTCCCAACTTTTGTGAATTGTTTTGTGCTCCAAATCTTTAGGCCTGGGCGGTAAATTCCGTTCCACTTGTGAAATTTGCGGAATTTGGGCCATTTTGCGTTCCGCGGAGAACGCTGAATTGTCAAAAATTCTGCAATCTGCAGCTTCGCGGAATTTTTTGCTTGTGCGCACTTTAAAAATGCGTGTTCGTGAGATATTTCTCCCCGAACACGCAAACAGCGTTTGCGAACAGGAAAAAAGCATCGCCAATGGGCGGAACAAGCAATTCCGTGTGTTCGCAGTACTTTTACATGCTTGCAGATATTTTTTACCGTTTCGCAGAGGTTTGCGTAGTGCGCCTACGCAAATTCCGCCAACCCCTACAAATCATGTCACCCCGGAGGCACCTGGTATCCTGGCAGAGGCTGTGTACAGTGTGAGGCAAGCACCCTACTCGCAGGGGGCCTAAGCAAGTATCCCACCTCCCAGGGGTGCATCCCCTCTTTGCTGAAGAAAGGGGGGGTGCACCCATCTCCCTGTGGGTTTCTACTGGCAGAATACAGGCTAAGCACGCGCAAGGCCACATACCCCCATGAATTACTGCACTTCTGATGACAGCTCCTGGAGGCGGCGGGTGGGAGAGCCCGCCCAGGGCGTGAGGTTTAATCACCCGAGATAGATGAAAGGAGACAATGTGTACTCCTCGGCGCTGGGAGAGGGCAGGGACTGGCTGATGTCATGCGGTCCAGGGCGTGTGCTGGGGTAAGATACGCACAAGCACCAGCATGGGTGGAACCATCCACACACTGCCGGACATTCGCCTACTCCGGGTTATCGAGGCCTGGGGCGGCTCCTCCAGGTATACGGAGGAGCGTCGCCCTACTGCTTTCTCGCAGTGCGATAAGCAGAAACATAAAATTGTATTATAAATACCATTTTATGTTTCTGCTTCTCACACTGCAAGAAAGCAGAAGGGTTTGGTTAGGGTGGGAGGGGGCGCAGGTGGGTGGTCCTGCTTGAGGGCAGGTGAGGAGTGGCTAGCCCAATGTTGTGGGCCCTGACTGTTTGGTCGGCCCTCTGCTGCCGAACAAACCAGTCATGCGCACTCTCCCTTTTCTCCATGTAGGCTGCATGTTGCCTACATGGAGAAAATGGCCTCCCCATAGACGCCTTTGGGATAGGCGTCCCAACCAATCACAACGCTGCTATTGCAGCATTGTGATTTGGCTTGGGGAGGGTACGGAGGCTGCTTGCTTCCTGTTCCAGAGTCAGGAAAGCAGGAACAGACCGAGCAGAAAACAGGGGACTCGAGAAAGGTACGTTTTTATTTTATTTTTTATTATTATTTAAACCCCCCTACCTGTGTGTTCGCACCCGACCCCCCCCCCCCCCCCCCCTCCCCTCCGTGAGCCATGCCGGCCGCAACTGATCGAGGCGCTAAAGAAATACATCACAGTTTAAACCATCCCCGCATATTCGTGCACGTATATTCATACAAGTGCACACACTGATGTGCATACAGGTAAAAGCACACTCAAGCTATGCCTTAGTCCTAACGTACAGACACGTGCAAATAGGCAGACGTACAGGTGTGCTGCTCACACGTGTACAAATGTGCAGAGGATCAAAGATACAAGCACACGGGTACCATGTAATCCCAAAGTAGGATTCCAGGCCCATTATTTCATTTACCACATCAGTGCATTCTGGGACTTGTAGTCTTGCTGCTGTGAAACTGGCCCACTAGGATTATCCTACCAGAAAACAATATTCTGTAGAAGGAACGTGGAGGACTGCAAACATTGACACTGGTCCATGTTCGGTCGGATACAAACTTCTCCAGAAGTTGAAATATTTGGAGACTTTTCTTTCAAGGCAGGTCTGGTCAACAGACCGCCTTTTCTTGTGCCACTGTGCCCGGCCAGCAGGTAAATATTAAGACATTCTCTGCATGGCTTGGCTAGGCCTTGCAGTAGGGGTGTCCAACACAGATCCAGGAGGGAGAGATACAAAAACGGATTCTAAGAATGACCAACAACCGTGAGATTCGTCTCTATTCAGATCTATTCTATGTAAATTCATCATGACGCCCTGAAGATCTGATCTGGACCCTTCCGGCAGTCACTGGCCACTCCGGCCAAACAGTGTAATATCGGAGCATAGTAAGTAGGGGTCACAAACCATAATTCACTTGACTGTGGCAAGGTGGAAGTCCTTCGCACCATTACACTGAAACATAACACGTGAGTAGTTGCAGTTGGCACTGCACTGTACTTAAACTGAATTTATATAACACTATTTGACACGAGTATGCATTTTGCACTAAAAAATGGCGCAAAAAACACAACTGCAGCAAATAACAGCCACTCGCGTTCTGCTTTGTTGTTGCTTCTGTTCTCCATCATTATGGGGGGGGGGGGGGGGGGGGCGGGAGACACAGGAAACACAAACCTTGTTCGCTGTCACAACATGATGGCGATGGAGTTGAGAAGACTGTAGAAGATCTAGAGAGGCTTTAAGATAAACGCAAAAACATAATCAGCTATACCAGCTCAATATGGCAATTGCAGAAACAAGCACTAGCAAAGCCAATAGGTTTTATGCTCTCATTCAAGTGCTGATAAAATCAATTAAAAATGGTTGCTGCAGTATAAAACAATTGTAAAAAGGCTTAAGTGTGTGATGACAGAGCGTCCTTTTGAGATGTAAAATAGCTCCTCATATATTCCAGTGGAGGCGCAAGGATACATCCAAACAGCTAATAGAAGGATGGTGAGTGGAACAAATTCACGCAGGCTGACCCAAGGGTCTCAAGCCAGGGGGTGAATACTTCTGAGTCAAGGAAGCCAATGGCTAGCGGAGGCTGTACCAGAGCCCCTCACAAAACTTCAGAATACAACATGGTTGCCATGAATAGCACAAGTCTAACCTCAAAGTAGCAAACAGTGGAAGAGGTGTGGCGCAACGGCAAGGGTGCCAGACTCCGGACCGCAGGTTAGCCCAGCACCATGTGACTCTGGGCAATAGCTGGCTTAATCTTCCAGAGGGCCCCCAGCGCCAGGACACCTCTCTGGAGGTAGCTGTGCGCTTCACAAATGCTGGTATTTCCTATTTCATTATTTCGAAGGTTGGGGAGGGATTATCGACTTTGACCATGGAAAAGTGGGAAGCCAATAGGAAGTAACGGGAGTGGTTCTGTGGTCCAGGCACCTCCAGCCTGCGGGAGCGAAGGTCGCGGAGGACAGCGGAAGATGTGCACATGGTTGGAAACTGAAGTTAGCATCAACATAGAATAGGCAAGTGAAGCTCTAGTAAAGTGTTCTACTGGGGGTCTTGTATGTTAAGGCAAGCGGCCATCTTGTAATGCCTGCCTCCAGGCACTCTAAAGCTGGAGACATGACAGAGCAGCCAGATGAAGCTGCATGATGCTTTCTTGAATAAAGATGCGGTTTCTACTCACCTCGGCTTCACCTGCCCATCTCCCCGCTAGTTTATCTCATCGTCGACAGGTCTATCAGAGAGGACTCAACCTCCCGCTTATCGCCCTGATGCTCGGAGGGCTCTGGAGCCATGCATCAACAAATCTCACACTTCTCGCGTCTTTCAATGTTCTAAATGCGTCTGTCAAGCACTGAGTGCCCCTTCCAGATGCTGCCACGACAAACAGCTTGATTGAAGGATGTGCAATCATTCTCGCCCAGAGGACACTCCATCCGCGCATCCATACATTGAGAGCGGGATGCACACATCATTTGTGAAGCTAGTCCTATATAACGAAGACGCGTGGAGCCTTAAAAGACATCACACGGCACTGGTGTAGGTCTGCAGTGCTGGAAATAGAGCCGTCACATGCATATGCCTGGCAGTGCAGTACAGACCCTTGAAAATCATATATGATGCAGGTATGAGCTTGTTATTGTCAGGAATTTTACAGCACCTAAATTGCGGGATTTTTTTTTACATTTTGCGCTTGTGCAATTTTCCTTAATTTTTGCCGCTGGAGGAGCAAATGACTAGCAGTGATACTTTTTCCATGAAGCAGTTCAGTTTCCTGACAGTATCTTAAATTACTTTTATGCAATATATGTCCTCCAATGCCTAATTAGAAAATAAACTCTTATTTGTAGAAGTACTCACATATTTCCCAGGATTTTGCAGCATGGTTGTTACATGAAATTCTTGAACTTAGAGCAAAAAGCACCTTGTATTTGTTGTGGTTATTTTTTATACGCAAATGTGTCCTCCCATCCAAAATCAATGTGAAGACAGATTCCGGTCAAAAACGTGGAGCTAAGTGCCAGATTTTCATTTTATTCAATGTCATGTAATTTTTCTAAAATTTTGAGTGATTACACACACGTCAGCCACCTCTAGTTCATTTATTAGCTATACCACCTCTATGACATAGAAAAAAGACCTTTTCCTAAAGAGGTGTTATTCACCCACATTGGCATGCCAGGCTCTTCAATAGGTTCCCATTGACACTGGAGATCAACACTTAATTGGGGAAATAAGCCTGCAGCATTGCCGAACACTAAGGCTCCCTGGTCTTGATTCCACCTCATGCCTCTTTCTTCCACCCCCTACACTTCCTGTCTCTTTATCTCATGAATACCGAGGCTGCCTGGTCTTGATTCCACCTCATGCCTCTTTCTTCCACCCCCTACACTTCCTGTCTCTTTATCTCATGAACACAGAGGCTACCTAGTCTTGACTCCACCTCATGCCTCTTTCTTCCACCCCCTGCACTTCCTGCCTCTTTATCTCATGAATACCGAGGCTGCCTGGTCTTGATTCCACCTCATGCCTCTTTCTTCCACCCCCTACACTTCCTGTCTCTTTATCTCATGAATACCGAGGCTGCCTGTCTTTCCGGTCCGCTTCCCTGGACCGAAAACAAGCTTCCTAGGACCGGTTTCTGGCATTACAGCCGTCTTCAGCCAGGCTTACTTGAATCCAGTGGCAAAGTGAGCAAGGGACTCACGTCTGAGCATACCCTGACAACTTATGGCGAACAAAGCGATACAAAAGGGGGTGGTGATGGACGGAGCATCTGAACCAATCAAACACTCACACCCAGCCAACAGATCTGGGTCACCGTTCTTTAGCCCACTCTGCCACCCGATTTCAGACATGGCCATATGAAAATTAGTCTGACCCTGTGCCTCATGGGAACAGTCCAGCCCGAACTGCCAAGCCATGCCTTCTCTGGACCGGAAACAAGCTTCCTAGGACCGGTTTCTGGCATTACAGCAGGTAGACAGGCAGCTACTGTGGGAAGGCTTCGTCACTCAGACATGGTCAATGGTAATGGCATGTCCACGGGGACCCCCTAGGACACCTACCATGATGTGACACCTTTCGGACTTCATGCAGGTGATCACTGTCTGCTCACCCGATGCATCCCCAAATGGGAAATATTTGTTTTAGAAGCACAACCAGTTTCTTTCAGAAACATGGGCTGCAATGGCGTAGCTAGGGGGGGGCGAGGGGGGCGGTCCGCCCCAGGCGGCACTATTTTGGGGGCGGCAGCTGCCTTATACTAGTGGCCAGCCCAGGATTCACTTAGGCACATTGTCGAGCAGCGCAGTGCACTGCACACCTCACGTGTATCTAAGTGCACGCGCACCTGGTCCCAGGGGCCAGGCCGTCAATATTGTAGCGCGCAAAAGTGCTACCATGAAGGCCCTGGACATTTTGGGCCAGCCCCCGCACTGTGCTTTTAAAATGCAGAAGTGATGCGCAGGCGCACTCTCGCGCGCCACCACTACGCACTCTTGGAGTGCCGGGTATTTTCTGCAGACAGTCCAGCTACATTAAGAGCACCAGTCTCACTTAGTTTGAGACCGACCACCACCGCTCTAAGCCGCCTACATAAGGAGATCCTCCTAGGTGAGCTTTAGTTAGGATAGGACTGCACTTGTTCATTCGGATTCTCTCAGGCGTTCCGATGCCCGACATTGAATCCAGTGCTCCCAAAAAGTCAAATATCCTCCTATGTTCGCCGCCCCGCCCCGGCCCGCCTCTCTGCTCTCGTCTCCGTCCTCGTGTGCTCTGTTATGCGAGGCTCACTCCCAGCGCCACAATAAGCACAAATTCAATCAATTACATTTTGTGGACCAGCAAGGACACCAAACGTGTCTCAGTGGAAACCGGAAGCACTCCCACAGCCACAGACGAAAACCGACAGCTGTAAAAATAGAACAGGGAAAGAAAGAAGGAATGTTGGAAGAAAAGGGTGAAAAAAAAGAAGTAGGGATGATGGAGTAGGAGGATGAATGGATATGCGGATGAATGAGTGGGTGAAAGAAATGAATGATGATGGATGGACACATGAAAGTATAGTAAAGGGATGGGTGAGTGCATGAATGGATAGGTGGATGGGCAAGTGAAAGGATGGCAGAACAAATGGATGAATCGTTGAGTGAATGAATAGGTGGAGGGACAGCTGAAAGGAGGATAGAGTAAAGGGATGGATGAGTGGGCGAAAGATCTGTGAATGGAAGTCGTAGTGGATGGATGATGAATGGATGGCAGGGTGAATAGAAGGGTGGCAAAGTGAATGAATGTATGGATGGATGGCAGATTGGATGGATGGCAAAGTAAATGGATGGATGCGTGGCAGCGTGAATGGATTAAAGGCAAAGTGACTGTATCCATGATTGGATAGCAGAGTGGATGGATTGATGAATGAATGGCAGGATGGATGGCAGAGTGGATAAATGGATGAATGGATGAGCGGATGGATGGCAGAATGGATGGCAGAGGGGATTGATGGATGGCAGAGTGGATGAATGGGTGGTTGAATAGCAGAGTGGGTGGATTGATGGATAAATGAATGAATGGCAGAGTGAATGGGTGGTTGAATGGATAGATATAAGAGTTGATGAATGGATGGGTGACAGAGTGGATGGCTGGTGAATGGGTGGCAGAGTGGATGGCAGAGAGGGTGAATGACAGAGTGGATTGATGGATGGATGATAGAGAGGATAGGAGGCTGGATGGATGGCAGAGTAGGCTGATGGATGGCTGAGTGGATGAATGGAAGAGTTAATGAATTTGAAGAAAGGATGTCAGTTGATCGATGAATGGCAGAGGTGATGGTAAGATAACAGAGTGGAGGATGGATGGCAGAGTGAATAGATCAATGGGTGGCAGAGTGGATGATTGGTTTTTAGACTATGGATGGGCAGATGGATGACATAATAGATGGATGGCAAATTGGATAGATGGCTAGATAGATAAATGGATAGAATGGCGAAATATTGAATGCTGGATGAGAGAATGAATGGATGACAGAATCTAAAGGTGAAATAGTGGATGCCAGTAGGTGGATGGAAGGGTAAAAGAATGGATAGATAGATGCATGGATGGAAGAGAAAATGAAGCTGTTCTATTGCTATAGCTTTGCCCATGTTTCCAAGTACTGTGGTTGTTTGGTAGAGTGTGGGTGTACAGTGTGACCTATGTGGGAGTTGTTTTGGTGGTGTGCTTGATGTCTAGCGGCTGGTTTTACTGCTGTGGTCTTGTAGCAGCAGTTCAGTATGGAGAGGTGTAAGAGGAGGAAGGGATACATTTACTTATGCGTTTATCTGCCATTTTAGTGCTGGTGGGCCTTCATCAACTGAGACTTGACCTTCGAGGTTTGCTCTATGCTCACGCTGCAGTTTCACACCCTTCCTTATGCATTGGAGTAGAGAGTGGCGTCATAACTTAAACCCTGCCAATCCACCCCTGCTGCTCGCCGAAATTTTTCCCCAGATCCACCCTCCCCGCCGCTACCTGCCATGGGCGGCAATCTTGGGGATAGCCCCGGGCGTCAGAAGCTCTAGCTACGCCACTGATGGGCTGCTTTAAGAAAAGGATTTCTCTTTGAGAATGCAAACTCATGAATGGTGGCCTGCTGCTTCTTGTGGGCCACCAACCCTGCATTTGTGGCCAATGCAGGGCTTTGTAAAAAGCAACCGACCTAATTAATATTCAATAGAGAGGTTTTGCAACAGAACTTAGTAGTACAAAGGTCACATCACAAAATCAGCAACCAATTTGCAACTCCTTTTTAGGTCTCGCCTATGCAGCGATTGCGCTGTCTCTTCGAGACATGCTGTATTCAGGTATGGACTTGAAAGTCCGCCCATCCTTTGAATTGGCTCCTGTTAATGTCCTTTCTAAATGGTTGCTTTTGATTTGTAAATAGGCTTAGTAGTCCCTCCTTAGAGCCACCTTTTTTAACCTCCCATGAGGACTGGCCCTCTTACGTATGTTGTTACTCTGTATGTTTTATTTACAGTCTGTGAGCACTATTTTACTACTGACTTTCTTCTTAGCTGCTGTTGCAGGCACAGCAAGCACTCCCGGTACACCCTGCACACGTAGCAAGGCACGCCTTCATCTTTAACAATGGCGGCTGCGCCTTTCTTTTCTTTGGTGCGGCTCACCAAACTCTATTTTTTTAATATTATATGTTTTTAGTAACCAGCGCGGCACAGGCGGCATGCTGCGCTGCGTACAAAAAAACCTTACAATATTGAAAATATAGAGCTTGGCAAGCTCTGCCTTTCTTTCCTTCGGCGCAACTCGACAAACTCTATTTTTCAATATTGTACGTTTTTCGTAAGCAGTGCAGCACGTCGCCTATGCCGCGCTGTTTACTAAAAGCATATAATATTTAAAAAATAGAGCAATAGGTCTTGCATTACTAAAAGTTTGAGTTATTAGCATTGCAAATAATATTGCAACACCAATAGCTCAAACTTTCAGTAATGCAACAACTATTGCATTGCAAATGCTTGTGTTGTTTTGGCCTTGATATGGCCTGACCGACAACTGCTCTGGTCACTAGATGCCAATGCAGGCGACGGCACATCGGTGTGGCCACCACTTGTGTAGCTGAAAAATAAGCGTCCCTTTGCTCTGATAGCTCCTTCATCTCAGTACTCAGCACAGCACGGGTCTTGACCCAGCGCACTAAGAGACGAGGCCAGTCGTTGTCTGGAGCAGTGTTTTTCCAAGCGACCCTCTTTTAACTTCCGAATCCGAAGTCTTCTGTGAATACCACTTACCCACAGCCCCCACTGGAAAGTTCATAACCCTGCGTAGTATTTCCAAGCAGTGGATGCGGGCTGTGAGACCGATAGAAGAGGCCCGGGACTTTTCTAACATGTTGTAAACAGTAGTAGCGGCTCGTACAGGTAAGACCAGTGGGCCAGGGCGGGGGTGCTGAAAGTTGACTGCTGTGAGCGGCGATGCTGTGAGCACAAAGTAAGTGGTTTTATTTATTTATTTAATATTACTTATCCCATTGTCTGTCGGCTTCCACCACCTCGCCACCCCGCTTAACTGTGCGAGCCGCTACTGGTAAACAGACCTGCCTATCAGGGCCAGAGATCACAGGGTTCAAAGGGGGTCCTCAGGTCTTCCTGAGAGGATTCCGGCCACTGAAAGACATTGTTTTTGACTGCCTAGGAAGAACATATTGTCTTGACATCACCGTGGGGCTGGGAAGGAGTCCGTAAAGACTGTTTAGTCCTCTCTGCAGGATTACACCAGGTCCTCCCTCCACCTCTCAGCAGGGCCCAGATGCGTCTCCTGCCTCTGGCTGATGTCCCCAGGTTTCGAGGTAAGCAAACCCCTGCATGGCGGAGAGGGGCCACCTTGCATGCGCACACTTCTGGCTGTAACCCTCTCTCTGCCCCATCCCTTCCTTTGTCTCTCAGAGCGGGGACCTAAAGCCAGAAAACACCCTGCTTAAAGAGAATGGTAACATGCATGTATGTGTTTTTTATAGTCCTCATGAGACTGCAGCTGTATCTTCTGGTTTTATGTATGCACCCACATCTGTAGTTTAGTCTGTTCAGACTGACATGTGCACACAAATGCAGTGTGTGCTAGTATTTGCGTAGCGGCTCGAAGCTACGAGCACTGTTGGCTGTGTGGTTGGTGCAGTGTGTGTTTATTGTGCCCAGTGTGTGAAGCCTTTGGGTGTTGTGTGCTTGAATGAAGGGGAACACAGTACATAAGACCAAAGCCAGTAATAAAGTCTCATTACAAAGGTGACAACCTTTGAAAAATAGGCCAGTCTCTTGTATGCAAATGAGCAGGAAGTAATTGGATGAGCAAACGTGTATTTACTCGAAGGTTTTAATATTTATGGCGTGCAGTTTTGCGGTTGATTCCGCACACACATTTGTGGCGGAAAATAAAAACTGAGAATAGGCAAATATACATATATGGTAATAGTAAAACTAGAAAATAAACAGCCTCTTAAGTAAGTTCTGGGGATAGAGGAAGTGATTGGAGTAGGAGAAAGATATAGGAACAACTGTACAAACACAAAAGCCACTTGTTAAGTCTTTACTCATTTGAATAATGCCTACTGAGTACTTTAGGAACAGTAAACAGACAACTACTAAATACACAGGCGGGTGGAGTTCCCCCTCCCGCTTTCGCTTTGAGCAGCATTTGCATTTCTTTGTTTTTAATGCCCTACGACGTTTCTTCACCCGATCCTGATGGTTTACACTGATTTCCTGCATGGCGTGTAATTGTGTGTCCGGAGTATGGATCCATACTCCAGGGGTGATTTATACTAAGCCTGGGCAGAGATCGCGGAGTTCTGCTACAAGGAACTCTGCGAAGTGCAAAAAAAACCTCTGCTGCACTAGGCGAAGCTCCGCAAGCGGCGGAGTGCATTGGAAAATGCTGTTCGTGGTGATTTTCAGTGCCAGGTGCTTGTCTGCATTGTTTAATCATTGCAAACGGCACTATGCACAGCCAAGCGGGTGCTGCTTCCTTTCTGCCACTCAAGAAGATTTTTACTTTTCTCAACGTGAACGGACAGTTTCCCAATGTGAGTGGTCGCGAGCAAATACGACCACTCGCAATGAGAAGTCTGACCACCTGCTTTGCAAAATCTCGCCGGGAGGTTGATTTTCCACGCTTGCGCTCGCCAACTTGATGTTGACAATCGCGAATGAGGAAAAATCTCGCCGGGGGGTGGCTTTTCCTCACTCGCGCTCGCCAACTTGATGTTGACGAACGTGAGAGAGGAAAGAAACAGAGTTTGTCGGAACTCCGCGAGCTCTGCTTAACACGGAATGCAGAAATCTCCGCAAACTCCGCTAATGGAGTGGAGTTCACTGCCAGACTTAATTAATACTCCTTTAATTTTTTCATATATTGGTCTCAGTTTTGACGTGCATACCATAGTCAAGTAAGTCACCCATGTGTGCTCTTCCGATTGTCTTGTGTTGTCACTCTACTGCAAACTGAAAAAAGAATAATTTTGCAATGCAATAGGTCTCACATTACTAAAAAGTTTGAGCTATTGTGCTGCAAATAATAATCCAATGCCAATAGCTCAAACTTTCAGTAATGCGAGACCCATTGCATTGCAAATGCTTGTTTGAAGCTCCCTCCTAGTACATTCGGCCCTGTCGTCTGCTAGATTATCTTTATGCCATGATCTTTGCTGCCCCACCACCCTACCTTGGCAAGGAGAACACTTCTCTTTCTGCCCATAAACAAATACTAGACTTTATCATCTGCAGAGAAGCACCCCATCCTTCCTTGAAGGATACTACAAGCTGTAAACCTGCAGTACTATTCTTGAATATCGGATATTATACTTTACTATATATTTGTTTATTTATCGCGGCTTTGTATAGCAAGACCCAGACCCATGGAGCTGCAGCGCGTCTGACATCACAGTCGGTTACCTTCAGGTAAATATGGGACGAACCTTAGAACCGACAAGGTGTGCGAAACACGGCCATAAAACACATATGTTTAAGTGAGCAGACCCCCCTCTTAAACCAGTTCTTTAGTTTTGTGGGGCCCACAAGGATGCCAATCATCATTGGAAGTGACTCTTGAAGAGGTGCATCTTAAACACTTAAAAAACATAATGCCAAGGATTCATCCTGAGAAGAAGAGGGGTGGAGATCAAGACACTGGGTGTACATTCAGAAAAAAATATTTTTTTAAGGTGCTGGACCTTTTGTAGGATGGTGTTTCCATGTGGAGAGCTTCTTTGCTGCAAAATGAATGTGAGCCGCCTGAGATGATAGGTTAGTGTGTACGGTAATTTGTTGTGGCTCGGAAATCGCCTTATACACAAGAAAGGGCCTCTTACGGGTACTTCTCACTTCTTTAGGAAGCCAGTTTAACGAGAACATGACTGGGGTGACACGAACTGATCTTCTGCAGTCACAAACAAGCCTTGCCACCCTACTGAGGACTGCTTTTTAAAGGGCCATGGTGGATTCAGGAGATGCCAGGTAGGAAGACAAGTCTTTAGAGGACTAAGGATTTCACTGCTCTCATGGAATCTTCTGGGATAACACCCTGATTGCCATCTTATGTACTTTCTGAGAATAAGTGAGCACAAGTGACTGAGCAAAAAGTATTGTGCTGTTTTCTACAATCCCTGAGGAGTCAGAGTTGTCATGTTCAGTGGTTGCCAGAAACTACCTACCCCACTGTAAGATACAGGGGGGTAGTAGTGTCACTGTAGAGCTAGCTTGTCTAATGGCTGACATATCCTGTTGGGGTGTCCGGAAGCAGTTTAGACACGAAGCCCTCAGTGTAGGTCACGCAAAACGCGCAGATCCTGGGGATTCCTAGGAACTACATGACAATGTGAGTTCATCTGGAAGGCCAAGGATGAGTCTGGCTGTGGCGTTTTGTATGGTCTGTAGTATCTGTAGGAGTTGTGCGGCGATTCCTATGTAGAGGGTGTTGCCATGGTCCAGTCAGCTGGTGATAAGGGGCTGTGTCATGCTACGCCACAGTTGTAGGGGTAGCCACTTGAAGATATTACGTAGCATGCGCAGAGTGAGGAAGCAGGCGGAGTAGATGCCATTGATCTGTAATTTCATGGTGAGCTTGTTGTCAATGATGATTCTGAGCTTTTTGGCCCAATCGGAGGGAGTGGGTGCAGATCCTAGGTCTGATGGACACCAGGAGTTATTCTATGTGTTGCAATTGTTGTTGAAGATCAGTACTACCGGCTTATCTGTGTTCAGCTGCAGGCAGTCAGGCAGTTGTTCTTCATCCAGCTGGCTACACTTGTCATGCCTCTGTGGAAGTTGGTTCTGATGGTGGTGTGGTCGTCGGTGAGTGAGAGGAGGAGTTGGGTGTCAACTCTGCTGCATAAGTTGGTCCTCCCCTGCTGCATAATTCTAGCGTCCCTGACTATATTGATCGAACCACTGTAGCACTTGTGGGTTGGTCTTGGCCCTTCTGGTGAATGATGTCACATAAGCTCTCAAAACCGCAGCAGACGTCATCAAATGAAGGCACTCTACAGAACTCCTATTGGTGGTGATTTTTAACAGTGCAGGGTTGGGAGAACTGTTCCTTCCATACACCGTATGGGCTTCTTAATGTCTAGCGCCCAGACAAAGGGGGGTTTAGAACGAGGAGCTTTGCATTTAGAACTAAGGTAGGCGCTTTTACCCTTAATCATGCATGCCCCCTTTCCAGGTGCCGCTAAATCAAAGCTGAAGAAAGTGCAACAGCACACGGAGGGAATAAAAACTCCCTCGGTTGGATGACACAGAAAACAAAACAGCAATGAATAAAGAGGGGAGGGGGAGGTAAACCCCCGAGAAACCAGACCGTAGCACATAATCAAGACAGAAAAGGGAAGCCAAATGAAACTAAGGCGATTAAACAGTAGCTGAAGGAATTAGCGAGGGTCCCCCAGGAAGAAGGGAATCTGGCCACAGTCTTCGGGATCTCCCGGCATCCTCCGCGCACAGGAGGCCAGCCAGCCCTTCCCCTTGGATGCCGGCGCCGCGCGGTCCAGAGAGGGGGTTTCTCGGCCCAGCACACGGTGTTCTGCACAGTGGCCCGTTGGCGAGCAGCAGATGGCGCGAACCAGGCGCTGGCACCGCGCGGGCTGTGCGCGCTCTAATGTCGCCACACTCCCTTTCCAAGGTGGCCCCGTGCCAGATGCCGCCAGCATTAGCCAGATGTGCAATCCACGCTGCATCTGTAGCCAGATGTGTCACCTAGGCTGCATCTGGCGGCGGGGCCCCTGCATAGTAATGCATCTCACGTCACTGGCGCGCTAGGGGAGGCCGCCGGGCACTCAGTCGTGATAATATACATGTTGCCACAGCGGGGCGGGCATCGAGGCGCTCGACGGGGGTCGTGACTGCGCACGCAGAGCGCTGCCACCTGTGACCTAAGGCCCTGGTGCATGCTGCCTCGAGGCACTCCCTGGACCCTCAGGCCTCAGATGACGTCACAGCAGAGACAGAAAATGGCGAGGCTTTTTTTTAAATACATTTAGTCAGACATGAATTCAGGAAACGCTGTCAGCGCGGGCGGGTGTCCACCTGCAGCTCCGTGGCCTGCTCTTGGACAGACGTACAGCTTTCCAGGCAGAACCCTAGCTCTGGGGGTTCATGCACCTGGAGATGAGTGACGCGATGGCGAGGCCGCACTGGAGGGCCACACCTAACAATGGGAAAAGATGTTTTCCACCACCTGAAAAGTTGTGTGAAGTTCTTCATTTTCACCCTGCACAAAGTTTGCGAATATTGCCGGTTTAACTTCCCCTCTGTGACACTGAGGTCTGAGTGGGACTTACCAGGGGTACTCACAAACCTTCTGTTGGGGGCCGAAATAACAGTGTGGTTTGTGGTCGAGGGCCGCACCGGGAGGGGTGGGGCCACTGCGGGGCTAGAGTAAAACAAATCACCACCTTTTCAAAACTGTTTTAGACACTGTAAGGAGAAAAACTCAGTGCACACTTGTTTGACTGGGTTAGCCCTCTCACTGGCCAAACTCACTCTTACACTACAATACTAGCTTCATGGCAGAGCGCGGTGCGTAAATAGGGGGTCGGTGGAGGGAATCGCCCTCCTTCATGAAGTAGGAAGACATATTCGTATTTTTTAAATTATTATTGTGTTTATCCATCACACAACTTTAATAAAACATTTATACATTTTTAAAAACTTGAATAAATGGGCTTCTTTGTAATTACACTTTGTTTTCCAATTCTTGGCTGCGGCGATTACTATCAACTGGTCTTTTCTCTCTATTCGCTGGGATGTTCTCCTGTCAACACTTTCCTGACTCTCTCCCACTCCTGTGTGCAAAAGTGACAATGTCACACAGTTTTCATGGTTGAGATGTCATGCGCTTTCTCCTCGGTGCCCCTCCGGTAGCCGCAATGTGTCAAAGTAGAGCAAAGTCCACAATGGCATGTGTCAGTGATGCGGTCACACAGCGTTTGGAAAACAGACCATCTTGGTAGGTTGTACATTAACTCAGGGAAGTGCATCCTAAGGAAAAAATATATGAATGTTCTGAAAATATGCATTTCCTTTTCATGTCCCTATTTTTTTTACTTTAAAAAAAGTATTATATTTGTAAGGAAAATTTCCTTCACAAACTTTGCAGCATTAACCTGTATCCTTTCCCCAGTACAATCAGCTTCACAGCCTGATACACGTTGATACAGAGCGTTTTCGGTAAAGAAAACTAAAAACGGAATCACTAGCACGAAGCAGACACGCTTCCCAATAATGATAGGCATTCCACACCACACAATATTCAGGTTCTTTACTTCCTGAGTCATTTTCACTTTGCTTTAACTTCTTTCTGTAATAAAAAGATAACATCTGCTTGGGCGGGCATAGATGCCCTCCTGAGCAGGGACAAACACTTGTTTTTTTGCAGCATCCGCATTTCACTGCGGCCATCGCGCGCCTTGGCTAAGTTTGCGGTATATTGTGTAAGGCTGGATGGCTCATTGGTGCATTACCTGCAGGGTCCGTGGCCGCCAAGTTTGGCCTGCCGGGCCGCACTATGAGTAACACAGGAGCATGGAGTCAGTTGATTAACCCAGGGTCCGTTCTTCCTCCCCGTCGGGCGATGAAGGGTCCTCGGACTCTGCCGAGGCATCGAATGGTTTATTCATCTGTTTATTTATTCAGTGTTTTGTATCGCGCAAACTTGACCCCTCTATTATGATTTCTGGGGCGGGGTGGGAGGCTGGAAAGAAAAGGTGTAGAATGATACTCCAGGGGGCATGTGTACATGTATGCTGGACTTATCATCTGTGTGATGTTGACTGTTACTGTGACGTCAGGGACTGTGGCAAGTAGTTTGCTACCTGTTGGTGCCGGTTTCTTTTTGATGAAACCAATAAAATATTTATTAAAAAACATACTTCTCCTTTGTGCATGCAAAGTTTTCTTGCTCTATTATAAAAACATCTCAGCGCACTGCAAGACTCTAATCAAGGGTAGAAAAGTAAAAAAATGGAGTCCTGGCTTTTTTGTCTCTGCAAGTTTAACTTTTTCAGCATAAATTGTCACAAGAATCACAATTTTCACGCAAAGGAGGAAAAGGCCAAAGCTGTGACATGTTACAAATTTGTCAATAGAACTTTGCTTAGGTGGCAAAAAAACACCTTGCACACTCCTAATCACAAGTAGTTTTCCGTACTCTGTTGATGGTGAGAAAATGTGCGTGTTGTCGAGCTTCAAAATGACGCCAGGCATAACACCCCCAATTCCAGGAGCCTTCGATTAGTCGGAGGTAAGATGCTGAAGGCAGCACATTAATAGCACGACCCAGCCATAGTGAGCCAAGGGTTTGGCTTGGCTCGAACAGCTTTACCACACGCAGAACCACCAATATTTGGCAGGTATATTGTGCTGCAAATGGAGTGTAAAAATATGATAAAGACTCCAAAAGTAAAAAAAAAGTGTACATCTTCAACTCGTGGGAGTGTTTCACTTCAATACATTAGACCATTGCTCTTCAACATGTTTAATGCTACGCAGGCCCATTCAGAAAAAGGCCATTGCTGTCCCACCTGCAATAATCATTGTTTCTCAATTACACAATAGAATTAGAAGCTTGAAAGTAGGGTGGGAGAAACTCGCAGAGTTTCACTCCATGGAACTCTGTAGAGTTACATGAAAACTCAGCAAGACTGCGGAGTTCCACGAACCGGTCGGAATTAGGCATGTTACACTGCTCATGCTGATTTTTAGAGCCGGGATCTTGTTCGGTACCACGCGCCGCACCAGAGGGTGCTTCTTCTCGAGTTGATTTTCTACTTGAGCGGCAGCTTTCTGGCCGCAAACGGTCATGCCTTGGGAAAATCTCTCGGGATGCCTTCCTAGCAACCTAAAATCATGCTAGAGGACGCCGAATCTCGCTCGCCAGCTTACAGTTGACAAGCCACATGTGAGAAAAAACCTCTGCCACGCTGCAATTTGCGAATGCCTGAACACTGCGTTACCTGCGTAACACAGAGTGGCCAAAACTCAGCCAGGGGAGCGGAATTTAACCACTCCTACCCTAAATATATATAACAGTTCAAACACAAAGAGGTTAAACACATAATTACCAACATGCTGTGGGCAGCCTGGTGTCTCTCACCTGTAAAAGTATCCACTGTGTAATCCTTTATCAGAAATGAGGGTGAGAGAGTTTGAGGGTTGTTTTCCCCTTGGACTCCCTCCACCCCTAACCCCCTTCCCCAGGACATTTACACCCAGACTGGACATCCATGTCAAAAGATGAAAGACATGGCCTATTAGAGAGTGTCTGACTGCTATATACTGTATATACTGTATTTTTTCAGTAAAAATACAATACTATTTTCAGTATGATGCTGCTCTAGGCCAGTGCCACTGCCTGGTGCCTGCTGCAGGCCCCCCTGGTGCTGCACCACAGTTTGAAGACTTCTGCACTGGACTGCATTGCTGCATTGAGTGGCATTTATTCGATGTGAAGACAGTAAGTATGGGTGGAAAATTAGTTCCGCTTGCAAATTTGCGGATTTTCCCCGATTTCGCAATCCGCGAATCGCGCGAAATCACGGCAAAATCCGCAAATTCGCAAACGGGACGAATTTTGCTCAGGAAGCACTTACAGGGTTACTGAAGGTGCCCAAGTTGAAGCTAATTTCTTTGTAACCATTTACAAAATGGTTACAAAGAAATTAACTTCAACTTGGGCACCTGCTGTAACCCAGTAAGTGCTTCCTGAGCGGCGCCTCCTTGCCTACTTGCAACTATTCTCTGACCCTGCTCTGACCCTCGAAGCAGAGTCAGAGAATAGTTACAAGTAGACAACGAGGCTCCTGCAGGAAGCACTTACAAATATAGATAAAGCAGGTGCCTGAGTTGAAGGTCAAATTCAGTAACTCCTTAATCAGCCCAAAAAAAATGATGGACAGCTCACTTGGGGGACCCCGGCGCCCTTCAGCACGATGGCAAAGTTAATCAGCCCAAAAAAAATGTGCGCTTTGTCGAGGCTGGGCAGGTGTGTGTTCTCCCCATATCTACAGTCGAAAATTAGCTATGATGCTTGATGGAGGCCTTTGCATCCTTGACTTTCACAAGCTCTATCCCCGTGCAGTTCCTGTGACCACAAGCTTCTTTCTCCCCATCTGCTGCTCTGATCGGTGCCCGACCCTTTTATACACACAAGAGGCATGTGAACTTGCATAGAAGCCCCGCAGTTTGCCCCCCCACACACACTAGCGGTGGTGCAAAATCGCCCAAAAATCCGCGATTTCGCAGGGAAAACCGTGAATTCGCTGATTTTTTTTGAACCGCTGATTCTCAAAATTCGCCCATACTTTCTCAAACACTCGACTGCCCTGACAGCAATACAATTAGGCCTAGTATATTATTATAGATGGGACAACATTAAAGTCTAGTAAAACATATACAAGAGGTGTTTGTTAAACATACACCTGGAACTGATGCATTTCAAGGAGCTCTCAAATATGATGAACATACAAATAGGCCTAGTGAAATGAGCTAACTGCCTAAGATCACACAATCTGGTTCTTCGTGTCCTGGTTTCATGTTGTGAAATTGAGCCACCAGTTTATAGCTCTTTCCCTCTGACATTTTACAGAGGGGGCGGGTGTTGGCAGAAATCATATGAAGGCTCAGCTCGTTTTTGGCTTGAGGATACAAGAAGACCTTGAACTGATCCAGAATCAAGGATCGGGTTCAAGCGTTCAGTGGCACGTCCACCTTTACACAGTGGTTTGGGGAGGTCTTGCTATGCTGAGACTTATAATCCTTTAGGATCCCATGTGATTGGGAATACCACGGACAGGTCCACTTTTTTCTTCTACAAATCACTGTAAAACCTTAGACCAGTTGGTTCAGTTCAATTATGCCTCGACTACAAATCTCAGAACACACCTGGTTCTTAAATTAAAGCCTAGGAATGAAAAATGGTGTCTATGATGTCAACACTCTCAGTGGCTGTGCAAGGCACATCTTCTTTTTGTAAATCCTTCCTGTGGGCTACAGTGATACTCACCTTGAGCACTGTCATTCTTTGCCACAGGACAAAAACGTCCTGCCAGCATGTAGAAAGAAGCATCGGTCTGTTTTCCTTTTTAACAAATAACCTGGTTAATAGCAGGCTTATCCATCCTGGGCCCATACAGCCTAGAATCCTGCCAGGTTTCAAAATATCCACTTGATGTTCAAATGACACTAATTTGATTAATTGTATGTGCCTTTATCTCAAGCGGCTATCCTGAAGATCTGTCATGGACCTGACCTTCCTAGGCCAACTTTGGCCATAGACTGACACATGGCGATAAGGAAGGGAGGTTTCTTTAGCGATCACTGTTCCAAGGGTGAAGGTCTTGAAGAAGACCACCAGTGTTACTGTTAGCCAAGGCACACTTTATAGACCAGGCAAGAGGGATTCCTAGTCCCTATCTCCTACTTCCTGTGTACTGCCTGTGTATCTGCTCTCTTATTTTGTTAAGGGTAGGCCAGATGTTAAATCTCCAGTTTATGTCCCAGCAATAACCCCCAACATTACACCATGGTAGGGGATAAGAGCTGAGACTATGGTCAAGTGTGCACGTTTTCCACTTGGATTCACCCGGTGTGCAGCGGAGGGCGGTGTGATCACCTTGTGTAACCACGTTTGGACGTCACCACAAGCCTTCAAGCTGAGCATGCTGCAGCTGTCCTAAGATCTAACAATCTGCTAGCGAGAACTAGCAAGAGGAAAGAAAAGAAGACAAGGCTGTTGAATGTTCTTCGGCTCGCGCGCATTGTCTGGCTGGCACGCTGCTGGGGTTTTCTGCTAGAACAAGTACAACACGTACCAGGAGACAGGAGTCTAGAGGGAGAAAGCAGCAGAGCCCAGAAATACAGCAAGATAGGCCGCCAGTGTGCATGACGAAAATATGCTGCCAACTGAAAGGCTTGAAATTTTAAAGCTCTCCATATTTTTGACACAATATTCTGGTATCACAATATTTTCGCTGTCGGTATTTCGACAAACAACCCAAAGAATCAAATGAAGCTAAGTCACAGAAACAACAGAAGGTGGATAAAGACACCACAAACCTGGTAAAGCCTCTAAAAATACATATTTTGAAAGCTTAGACAAAAGGATGCAGTTTGCCAAAATATGAATCAGAGGGTTGAAGTGTTCCCTGAGTAAAGGGTAATCACAGAGGAAAGTTGTCTTATAAAATGTGTTGCGTTTTGCTGTAGAAACGTAACTGTTTTGTCTCTATTGAGAAGATAATATTAACCATTAGCCTGTTTCTCAGTAGTCCAAACAACACAGAGGCCGGTGAGGCATTGTGGAATGAAGTGATCAAGTGGGGGAGCTGGAGTTAGAACTCAGGTCTTCTGGTACATGAGCTCCTAGGTCCTATCTTCTCCAACCAATCAGCTACAGGCAAAGATATGACACACCCTATAAACGACATTGGTGCATTTGTGTGCACACGTGAGCGTAGATTCTTCCAGATGGTGGTAATACTGTCCTGTTCTTGAGCATCAGAGACCAGTCTGGGTGCAGCATTCAGTGTAGATTCCAGCCTATCAAAAGCAAAGGATGGTTGCACAGAAAAGAGTTAGCATAAGTATAGCCTGCTGGTAGTAAGGATAGGACCTGCAACAGGTACCTCCAGGGATGCTTTGTCCCACAGATGTGTGATGATCTCACATTTTTCAATGGTCAAACACAGACATAATAGAAATAGTCTGTGGTTTTGGGCACACTTGTCATCCTACGTGTTTCGAATAATCTTACTAAGGGTTGACAACTGTTCCAGAAGAAGAGGCGTAGTTGAGATTTTAAAGAGCAGCTCTGCAAGATCACAAGAAGAAGACTCCTAAATGGAGCGCTACGAGACAGGTGCAGACTCCAACCACCCACATCTACACAGAAAATGGCAACCACTTAACCCCTTCCATGCTGATGACAGCCACCAGCCGTCATGCACTACGGTGCTCGTGTGCTGATGACAGCTGGGGGCCGTCATGAACCCGCCCACTCGCGATTCTGCTGCACAGGCGCAGAATCGCGGCCGCGTGGAAGGGGTTAAAAGAGTCTTCTAACTATATGACAAGAGCCCCAGGCATGATTGCGATATTGCAACAGAGATAGAGGAAAAGAATTGTCAATACTTCCGGGACGAGGAACTAAGAAAGCTTAGTCTCAGCTCTCTTCTGTATCCGACAAGCAAAAGTTTAAACATGCAGTGCCCAGCCTTTACCTCTTCATACAACCCCACCTACCAGGTTACCCTGCTTCATAACTCCATCTTTTGATTGCACCTTCCCATCCTCCATCCCTATTGGACCAACGCCAACACAACAACTACTACATGTTCCTTAAGAAAATCTCTCCTACTTCTCGCCATGGTTATAATTAAGCAAGACAAGCTCTACTGCTGTTAAAATAGCATGACAGGAATGTTTTTTGTAAATGATAACTGCAAGTACACAGGTTTCCCCAAAGAGAACAAACCGTGTCCTGGTCGTATGTGTGTTGACGCATACATAGCATGGTGACCCGGACCAGCAGATTGGGCCTGTAGTCATTGCACCACAGGGTTTAGCGGAAGCTGGCATACAGAATTACCACATAGACATGTAATGAGCAACGGCACAGATTGAACATCTTGTTACTAGTTTCAGAAGAAGTTTATTATAGATTTTTATCATGTCGGCTCCATCCGCAAACATATCCTCTGGCCAACACACAGTACAAATAAAATACAGTCTCAGTGCTCTCTCTTCAATATCTCTTTCCTTTGCCTCCAGCTATATCACCCTGCAGATGCCCACTCTCATCCAATATCTATCTGCCTCCCTCTCCTTCCTGCCTCGCAGTCCTCGTTCTCACTTCTTCTCACTTTACAGTACAGGATTAACAAGTTTTCACAGATTTTGTTCCATTAACTCAACACTGTTTACCCTTTGCGCGGTTTCCCTTTGCGTTACCTTTGCGTTCGCCTGGGCAAACATTCCCTTGCTTAGCGAGAACATTTTCACTCTAACAGAACTAGCCAATGTGCTCAAAACCCTTATTTGCATGTTTAACTTTTGCAAAGCTATTCTGTACACAATGTTGGTGTGCAGGAGAGGAACACACAATGTGTCAACTCTGAGCACGCCAGTAATCCCAATTCCAGCACAAGCGAGAGTTTGCCTCCAATCAGAATTAAAATGTGAGGGTGCATTTCGCATATTGTGGATTTCTTCTGCACAATTTGGTGAAATGTGTGTGTGGGTAACAGAATTATGAGTTTTCCTGTTCAAAGAAGGTGGAAACAGGTGTAATTACTGTGATATTCTCCATTATGACGCACTGAACTCATAATGGGGAGGTAATGCCGCACCTATTAAGTATCACTTTCTGCAACATCGGTATTTATCATGACCGTATAACCTCTCAAGTCATCCCTTATATTTGAGAAAAGCCCCATGTAGTTCAGCACCCCTCTGATACGTTCAAATGGACTGACACAACCATTTCCCCCACGCTCGTTCATGTTTGTGGGGACAGCCCCTCGCTTCATAGACCACAAAACACATATAACTGTTATATTCTGGATAATGCCTGCACAGAGACTCACCACTCTCTTTCTCTATCCCTGGTGCCAGTGCCACTGAGCGCTCAGCTTCTTTCCATGGTTTCCTTAGATCCTTATCTGTTTCCCTCTTTTGTCAAGGACTACATCTCCCATATGCCTTGGGCCCTTCCTGGAGCTTCTTTGCTGAAGGCATACACCTGTGAAAAGACCTGTGCTGCTCTGTTCATCCCTCATGCTTCACCTGACCCTTTTGGTCACATGACCCGGCTTCTTGTTCTCTCTCATCTCCTTTTGTGGTGCTCTCTTCCTCTCTCAGCCGCGGCCCGTGCAGGTAAGAGCGGTGGGCTGGAGCGGCCTTAGGCATGTGCAAGCTGTGCACCTGCACAGGGCCACCAAACCCCAGGGGCCACCACGCCAATATATATCCTTAATATAATAATCCTCTGAGGATGGATACATATTTGCGTGGCGGCCCCTGGCAGGGATTTCTACTTCCAAACACCCTGACCCCCCCTCTTCACTTGCCTCCGCGCTCCGCCCTGCCCGGACCCCCTCTTCCGGGGCCCGCTACCTGCACTCCCTGCCCAGGGCCGCCATGAGCCTAGGGCCGCCCCTGCGGTGGGGCTGGGTTGGGAGCGATTCGACAGAGGACGACGAGGGAAAATGAAATAAATAATTAAGGTTCTTTTGTCGTCTGTCGAAACCCCCCCACCCGGTCACACCTCCCCTTGCTTTACCTGCACGGGCCGCGGCTGCCTTCCTGGTCCATCTGGGCCTATTATTACTCTCCTGGTCTTACAATGAGATATTTATAGAGCGCCCAGCGACCTCGGACAAGGTGTTCAAGCGCTAAGAGGCAAAACAGCTGCCAGAGAAGAAAACTAAGAAGGAGCCACCATGAAGGTTAAAGACCTACCTACTATTTGGGAACGAGCTTGTATTTTAGCTCTTTATGGGGGCACAGATAATTGGAGTTTTTTCAGATCGATAGTAGCAGATTGTTCCAGATAATCGGAGCCAGCCGCGGCCGGTGCAGGTAAGAGCAGTGGGGCCGAGTTGGGGAGGGAATCGACAGACGATGACAAGGGAAAATTAAATAAATAATTCCTTTTCCCAAGTCGGCTGTGGAAACCCCCCCACCGCTCGCTCCTACTGGCACGGGCCGGTGCCGGTCGCAGCAGTGCCGGAAGCATTGCAGCCGCAGTGGGATGGAACGATGAGCCGAATGACCAGAACTATTGACCTTTGAACTGGGGGCCATGTTTGAGCCCCAGTTTCAGATCAACCTCCTGTGATACTGGGCAAAGGACTTAGGGCAGTGATACTCAAAGTGAGGTCTGCATTGGGCCCTCCTGACCTCTGCATGCGGCCTCTCGTTGAACAATAGCACTCGGTTGCTGTTTACTTTCCAAAGCACTAATATTCATAAAAGTAAAGTATTTATTTACAGTTGAACTGAAGTAAAAAAGGAAGCACAGAAGCGGTTGTGCACCATTTAAATTTCAAGACCACTTTAATTATGAAAGACGTCTTGCAAAAAACGTGCAGAAATATGATAGTCTCTTCAAAATAAAAAAAAAAGTGTATTTCACTAACCTGCAGAAGCGTTTCACCTTAGTACATCAGACTATAAAAGTGCATTGCATTTTTTTAATTAAGTTTTCAAACATCAATTTACCTGAATTTAAAAACATTCATGCCCCCCCCCCCCCCCTTACAACAATGCCAATAGCCAAGTGAAATAATACAACTGCCTAGGATCACACATTTTGGTCAAGTGCAGAAGCTGGGATTGATCCCAGGTGCAATTTAACCACTAGATGTACATGCGTCGCTTCTCCTACGCCCACCTTACACCTCCCAAGCCCCGACCGCCACCATGCTGGCATCAATGTGGCCCTCGGTCACACCACAGGAGAACTTTTTGGCCTCTGAGAAAATGTCTGCGAGAGCCCATGACTCAGTTCCCGATTCATAGCTTGGCTGAGAGGGAATTTCGTTGCAATGGTAAGGACTTTACTACCCGCCACAACTATGGTCCAACCACTTGATTTAGAATTGGGCGAACCATGGTTTGACACCGGCAAAGACTACTACACTTCCACTGTGCTCAAACACTCCGTTGGTCAGACGGAGTAAAGGACCGTAGGAGGTCTAGTGATATGTCCGCCCGCCAAATTTAGACAGGAAGATATATAGTATTCAATGCCCGTCACCGGCAGGAAAAAATGTTGCACCAAGGGGCACTGAAAAGTGCTCAATGCCCCCATAAAGTGCCCTAGTGACCTTGAGGCAAGTTCATGCTACATAAAATTGAAAAATATAATGCTACCTTCTAACGCTACATCTGAATCCCCCTTCTCTCTGTCCACCGTTTCATCTCTATGCCCCGTGTCCACCCGCTCTTCCACTCACAGACATTGGAGTTTGAAGCCTGCTTTTCATTGGCAGGTCTTTGCTACTGTCCTTCAAAGTCTTCCTTGTCTCCTGAAGAGCCTGTGAGCTTTGAAAGATGCCAACAAACAAGTGGTGACATCAGGTTGGGCTGGGAAGCTGTTTTGACTCCCAGACACCAAAGGCACTTAGAGCATTCAGAACTAATCACCCTCAGCACAGAGCCTTATGTGACCTGTCAGACCAAGAAGATCTCTGCTTCAGAGAGGTGACAGCTGTCACTCACAATCCAGTGCATTCCCAGAATCCTCCAGCAAAAGAAACCTGAACTGCACAGGCAACTGGAACACAAGAGGGACGGCTTGGCAAGCTCCTTTGCCAACCCCGGCGTCATCAGGGAAGTGACAGCTCAGCGTTTCCATCTTAACTTTTTTCTAATGCGACTGAATGTGATTGGATTCAAGGCGTTTAGAATAAAATAGCATGATTTCTCTATTATTGCAGTGGTGTCCAACATATGTCCTAGAGGGCCAGATCCATGCCAGATTTCCAGGCTAACTTCATAGAAAATGTGAATACAATTGGTTGTAATGAAGGTACTTTAGAATGACTCTGGCTGGGACTCATGGTTCAGTGGGCTTTTGCATCATCTGTCGTGGTTTGACCCCATGCTCATAGGTTTGAATATCAGCAGGTCCACTCGGCCTTTCATATTCCGGAGGTAGATAAACCTAGCGTCATTTAGTTACGTAGCAATAGTCATCTATTATTCAGAGCCAAGGACCCCAGGTGAAGGCATACTGTACAAAGTACAGACTACAGGTTCAGTGCACGAGTCTTGGGTACACAAAGGTGCACGACATCCACCCACTGCTTTTAAAGAGTGGACGCCATCCACCCTGCTAAGAACTTGGGCCCCACATAAATATGCTGAACTTGTCCCAGTGTAATTTTGAGACATGGGGACACGTTTAGCAGTTCCTGCACGGCACACGTTTAGCAGCTCCTGCACGCTGTCTGCTTTCCATTCCCAGCAGCAACGAGCAGGCAGCGAGGGGCTTCTTTTCCACCTCCAGCTGGGCCGAAGTTAAGGGGCACAATTTAATTTCTTTTGTAGCACTACTCATCCCAATGCAGAGTGTTAGAGTGCTTTACATAACGTACACATTACCCATTCCAAATAAATCATGTAAGTGTGTAAATGACTGCTCAAGTTGTGTTACATGAGCCAGTCAGGGTTACAAGGTGTAGGACTCAAATTCCTTTCATAGCTGACTGTGGTCTACTAAAAAGATTACAATTTATTATCTGCAAGTAACAAAAAGATATCTGTGTTCAAAGCAGTAATCCACTTACCTATCTACATAAAATACAAATCTGTGATCTGCATGTTACATGATGTGCTTTGCAAGAGGAACTTTAAAAAACAAATTTTATTGCATTTTCAGTTGACACATGTTATATAACATACACATATCAGATCAGTGCTGCATAATTAAGTGGAACTTTTATGCTCACAACATTGAATAAGATGCACACCATATGTGTTGCGATATCATGAATAACAAACCCGAAGGAGGTAGCAACAAAATAGAGGTTCAACAATCCCCAAACGGCCACCCCCCCCTGACCCCCCCCCCCAAGAACAGTGGGTGATTATGTTTTGCAGGAGACAACTTCATCGTCTATACTACTTTGATTCAAATTTGGGACTACACAAAGCACAGATCTCTCAAACAAATGTGTTAACCTCCAAAATTATCTCATCATTGTTATTATTGTTCCCTGAGATTTACTGGGCACCTCTGCAGCAGATGCTTTAACCCCATAAAATATTTTGAAATGCGGACTTTTCAACCAATTAAGCAGAACTTCTACTACCATGCTTTTCCTTGTTTCCGATTTCTTTGTGGCAGGATTTTTAAAAAATTCTTTGTTGAGGCCCAGATTGTGCATCAGTCTTGCGCCACTTTTTTGGTGCAACCTCGAGTCCAAATCTAATTTGTTAAGTAGCATTTAAATGTACTCATGATGCACCTGATAAACATATGTGTGAGATCTTAGTTTCTGATGTCACTTATTGTGATGTCACTTCCAGTGAGGTCACTTCCTGTGATGCCACATGGAATGTAACGCTTTGTGACGTCATGTGCTCTGATGGCACGCGTCATGATTTCACTTTTGATACTGCCTAACTTGGTCAGTCCCCCCACTTCTTTATTTAGGACTTGTGCCCCGTACAGGTTACTGATAAAATGTCAACCTGTATTCAACACCCTGCTCGTTCCTATCCTTGGGGTCTATCTCCTGGACACATCTCAAACTCCAGCTCTTTAAAGTAGTCACTTAGACGCTAAGGGGTCTATTACAATGGCATTGTTTCGGCAAATGGGACCGCCCGCTATGTGTGTGGCGGTCCCGCAAATCCAATTAGGATGCGCCCGCTGCATTGGAGTGTGCATCCCACATTTCTAACATTGCGGGGGGCGGTGCTTTCAGCAGCACCCGCCGCAATGTAACAAAGGCATTTGTGCATTTCCATGCACAATGTGGCAGGCACTGCGTGGTGTCTGCCATGTTGTGCATGCAAATGCAGGGGGGTATCATAGGTACCCCCCCATGTGCACCCCAACCCCCTCAACACCCTGAGGGCCCGCAACGGGCCCCCACATGCAGACTCCGCATGCCTATCCATGACGGCATTGCCATGGAAAGGCACATCACCGCCTGCATCTTGATATGGATGGCGGTGTCTTGCAGACACCACCACCATATCAATCCCCTTTTCCGCCCGGTCCCCTGTTTGACCAGCAGAAAACCAGCGGACGGTCTTTCTGTCCGCCGGGGTCCCCCGCCATCCTAATATTGCGGGGGGAAATGGGAGGGAGGTGGTGAATAATGGCGGGTGGATCGCCATTGTAATAGACCCCTAAGTGTGAAAGAGTGAGTCAAGGGGCTAGTGAGTGAGTCAGAGAGTGAACAAGTAACTGGGCAGGCGAGTGACTAGGTGGGAAAATGTGCAATTGATGCAACAAGTGAATGAAGAAGTCAGTGAATGAAGAGGGAGCAAGTTACTAAATGTGCAGAGGTGGTTCGTGGATGAGTAAATGAATGTGTTACTGAATTACTTTGATTTTCCTGCTCATGATTAACTGTAGTGTGCACACCTTCTCCTGCCTGTCGTGTGCATCACACTGTGCAGTGCTGTTTGTGAAAGTCTGGATTGCAGTGAATTCATAACTTGGAGAGAAAAGGCTCCTGGCATCAGATTCAGTCAGGGTTGAAGATACAAGATGGCCGCTGCTTCTTGGGTTTGACTACCAATAGAAAGGACAGCGCTAGCAGGCACTTCTTAGAGATTTTTGGGGCCCTGGGCCAAATGTATTTTGGGGTCCCTGTTCAAAACAGCTTTGAATTTATGATCTAATTTCAGCTCTTTAAAGCCTTCTGTGGCCAGGTCACTGACAGAGCAAACAGACACACTTGTCCCAATTTTAAATGTGTTTACATCTAATATTCAGAGAAAGTGACGTGTATTTTCAATATTGTAACACACAGCCGCCGCCGGTGTAAGTAAGAGAGGTGAGGCGGTGGAAATTTTGACAGATGACAACGAGGGAAAATGAATTCTTTATTTAATTTCCCCTCCTGCTCATCTGTTGAATTTCCCTCCACCCCAGCCCCACGACTCTTACCTGTACGGGCCGTGGCTGGTAACACAGCAGCGGCTCGCTAAGATTACTGCGAATACTCTCTGTGACTTCCTCCCATTTCTCATATGTGATGTCCTTGGATGATCTAAAATAAACTTTTTAAATGAATGCTGCATGAAACATAAGCTGAAAATGTCCCTGCAAAATGTCTGCAATAGAATCTCACACATCACCCACATTAAAAATAAATACATGTACAACGGTATTTACACAACAACAAAATTATTGAAGGTTATCAGGGCAAGCATCTCTGCAGAACAAATCTGGCACTGTCAGGGACCCCGGAAGAGTTGGGGCCCTGGGCCCACTTTGCCCATGCCTTAAAAGGTCCCTGAGCAGTAGAGTGTCAGGACTTTTCAGAGATAGATATATTTTGATTATTAGGGGGTGTGGCAACTTGTGTAATTTTTTTCCTGGAAATTACGAGAAACGTCAGGAAAAGCAAGCAAATTTATGTGTAAATGACTCAAAATGCTCTTGGTTATTTTGAGTAAAAATGTAACGTGAGTGCGCCACTTACACTCAAACATTACTCGGCATAGCATGAGGGAGAGTGGTTGAGAGAAAGAAAATCCCTCTTCCGACACAATGTTTGCTGTCTCCCCGCAGACACTTTCTGCTCGAACTGAGCCCCTGCAGCTAAACATGTGCGACATTTCACGCTGGCGTCACTTCCAGCATTTGCGTCCTTTGCTTAGTGAGAAATGATGAGAATAACACAAATTACGGAAGCGAAACAGAAACGTTTGCATGGCCTGGCAAGCCACGTGTAAGCCACGGTCAAGGGGAAAACCAGGCCTGGGGTGCCCTTAAGCGGGAGCAGGAGAGGTGACGTCTTCTGAAGACAGGTGGGGCGGGCAGGAAGAGTCACTTCTGAGCACAGGTGAGGCCAGGTCTGGACCTGACATTTCAGCAGAGGCTGGGCATGCGCAGACGGACTCGGTGACGTCACACTCAACCCAATGAACCTCAGGAATCAATCCAGCCAACCTCAGGAACAAAATCTGGTGAATCTCAGGAATAAATCCGGTGAATCTCGGCACTTCATCTAATGAATCTCGGGAATACATTTGGTGAATCTCAGGAATCATTCCGGTGAACCTCAGGAATCAATTTAGTGAATCTGAATACTAAATCTGGTGAATCTCAGGAATCAATCAGGAATCAATCCGGTGAATATCAACACTAAATCTGGTGAATATCAGGGAAAAGTGCTGAGATTCACTGGATTAATACCTGAGATTCACCGGATTGATTCCTGAGGTTCATTAGATGAAGTGCCGAGATTCACCAGATCGATTCCTGATATTCACTAGACTTAGTGCTGAGATTCACTGGATTAATACCTGAGATTCACCGGATTGATTCCTGAGGTTCATTAGATGAAGTGCCGAGATTCACCAGATTGATTCCTGATATTCACCAGACTTAGTGCTGAGATTCACTGGATTGATACCCGAGATTCACCGATTAAGGCTGGTGAACCTCAGCACTAAATCTGGTAAATCTCAGGAATCAATCGGTGATCCTCAGAAATTAATCTGGTGAACCTCAGGAATAAACCTGTGAATCTCTGGAATACATCTGGTGAATAACAGCACTCAATCCTGTGAATCTCAGCACTCAATCCGCTGAATCGCAGGAATCAATTTGGTGAATCTCAGGAATAAATCCAGTGAATCTCATTACTCAATCTAGTGAATCTCAGGAATCAATCCGGTGAATCTCAGGAATCAATCTGGTGAACCGCAGCACTAAATCTAGTGAATCTCAGGAATCAATCCGGTGAACCTCAGGAATCAATTTGCTGAATCTCAATAATAAATCTGGTGAATCTCACGAATAAATCTGGTGAATCTCAGGAATAAATCTGGTGAATCTCAGGAATCAATCAGGTGAACCTCAGGAATCAATCAGGTGAACCTCAGGAATCAATCTGGTGAATCTCATGAATCAATCTGGTGAATCTCAGGAATCAATCAGGTGAACCTCAGGAATCAATCAGGTGAACCTCAGGAATCAATCTGGTGAATCTCAGGAATCAATCTGGTGAATCTCAGGAATCAATCAGGTGAACCTCAGGAATCAATCTGGTGAATCTCATTACTAAATCTAGGGAATCTCAGGAATCAATCTGGTGAATCTCAGGAATAAATCTGGTGAATCTCAGGAATCAATCAGGTGAACCTCAGGAATCAATCAGGTGAACCTCAGGAATCAATCTGGTGAATCTCAGGAATCAATCTGGTGAATCTCAGGAATCAATCAGGTGAACCTCAGGAATCAATCTGGTGAATCTCATTACTAAATCTAGGGAATCTCAGGAATCAATCTGGTGAATCTCAGGAATCAATCTGGTGAACCGCAGCACTAAATCTAGCGAATCTTAGGAATCAATCTGGTGAACCTCAGGAATCAATTTGCTGAATCTCAATACTAAATCTGGTGAATCTCACGAATAAATCTGGTGAATCTCAGGAATAAATCTGGTGAATCTCAGGAATCAATCAGGTGAACCTCAGGAATCAATCAGGTGAACCTCAGGAATCAATCTGGTGAATCTCAGGAATCAATCTGGTGAATCTCATTACTAAATCTAGGGAATCTCAGGAATCAATCAGGTGAATCTCAGGAATCAATTTGGTGAACCTCAGGAATCAATCTGGTGAATCTCAGGAATCAATCTGGTGAATCTCATTACTAAATCTAGGGAATCTCAGGAATCAATCGGGTGAATCTCAGGAATCGATTTGGTGAATCTCAGGAATTAATCTGGTAAATCTCAGCTCTAAATTTGGTGAATCTCAGGAATCAATCTGGTGAATCTCAGGAATTAATCTGGTAAATCTCAGCTCTAAATTTGGTGAATCTCAGGAATCAATCTGGTAAACCCCAGCTCTAAATCTGGTAAATCTTAGGAATCGATCCGCGGATGACGTGGAGCCGTCTCAAATTGAATGCTTCCAAAATGGAAATACTCACATGTGGGCACTGAAAAAAGAATGACCCACTCTGCGACTGGCCTGACATTCTGAGACCACTTCCTGAATTATCAAAGGAAGTTAGAAAGCTTAGAATGACCATGGACTCCTAGTTATCAATGAATGCCCAAGTAGAGAAATGAGCTAAGCAAGCTTCATTACTATGAAAAAAAATCTGCGACGCATCTTCACCCACCTGGGATTTCGTCACTAGGTCCAGGCCATTATCTGTCTTGTACTGTCCAAACTTGATTACGCTAATGGCCTCTTCCACGGTTGATCTTTATCAAGTATGAAAAGATGACAACGGATTCCGAACTCAGCTGCCAGACTACGCCTACATGTAAAGCCACAAACACACATCTCCCCTGCACTGGTTACCGGTTGTCAGAAGATCCATGTTCAAGCTGCTTTGTAACACCCACAAAGCAATGCATGTAACAGGACTGCTCTTCATCAGGAATAAAATCACCAAACACATTCAACAAAGGAACCTCCGCTCTAGATCACCACCTCACCTCAAAATCCCAATATACAACAGAAAAACCAAAGGTGGCCCATCTTTCTCAGTTGAAGCAGCCAACCTTTGGAATTTATTACCCCTAAACATAAGATCCACAGTTAACTATCTTATCTTCAGAAGACTACTCAAGCGTTGGCTCTTTTTTACATAACCACCATACTCAAACACAAATGCACAGAATGTCCCTGTGTGCTTAAATATTTAATGTTATTATATGTATCGAAATATGTATATTTATTGTTAAAAATATGTTTAATATGTACTTATAGGTCTATATATTTATTAATGTATTCCTACTGTAAAATATAAAACGTTGACTCTCTCCAATGCACTACCCTATGTTTCACCCTATACCTCTCAATATATCCTCTGCCTCCCCTCTCTGACTCATTCCAAACCTCGTTCTACTACTATGATCTCCAAAATATCCCTTTCTAGACTCTTCCCGCCTGTACCCCTCCTTGGATCACTCCAAGCCTCATTTTAACACTATGATTTCCCAAACAACCATCTGTAAAAAGTTTCCTCGTGTATCCTTCCAGTGACTTATCCCAAACATCATTTTACTACTATGATCTCCCTGATGACTTTCTAGAGACTCTTCCCTCCTCCATTTCATCTTTTAATCAATCAATCAATCAATCATGACAATTGTATAGCGCGCTACTCACCCGGAAGGGTCTCAAGGCGCTGGGGGAGAGGGGTCCGTTACTGCACGAAAAGCCAGGTCTTGAGTTGCTTCCTGAAGGAGAGATAATCCTGGGTTAGCCGAAGGTGGATGGGGAGGGAGTTCCATGTCTTGGCTGCCAGGTAGGAGAAGGATCTTCCTCCGGCGGAGTCTCTGCGGATGCGTGTAAAGCCGGCAAGGGCGAGGCTGGTCGATCGTAGCTGGCGGGTGGGCGTGTAGAAGGTCAGGCGGTTGTTGAGGTACTTGGGGCCCAGGTCGTGGAGGGCCTTGTGTGCGTGGGTGAGGAGTCTGAACGTGATTCTCTTGCTGATGGGGAGCCAGTGCAGGTCTCTCAGGTGGCCTGATATGTGGCTGTGTCGGGGGATGTCCGGGACGAGTCATGCGGAGGCGTTCTGAATGCGTTGGAGTCTTGTCTGAAGTTTGGCTGTGGATCCAGCGTAGAGGGTGTTTCCGTAGTCCAGTCAGCTGGTGACGAGTGCCTGGGTGACCCTCTTCCTGGTTTCAGTGGGGAGCCATCAGAAGATCTTTCGGAGCATGTGCAGGGTGTTGAAGCACGATGATGAGACAGCGTTGACTTGTCTGGTCATCGAGAGGGAGGAGTCCAGGATGACGCCCAGGTTGCGTGCGTGGTCCGTTGGCTCATCTTACTACTATTCTCTTCCAATAAACACTTTCTAGACTTCCCTCTTCTATTCCCCCATTATCCTTTTCAGTCCAACTTACAGATTCACTTGTCCACTGCTCAAATTAACTCAGATCACGCTATGCTAATCCAACACTAATCCTTTTTGGGTTCCGGAGTAGTGTGCTACTTGCCGAAACACGCCTAGTCAGGGCTAGTAAGCGCTATATAAATACAATTACAATACAATACTCAATCCAGAATTCTCAGCCCTCTGCCCAGGTGATCACTGTGACTGCGCTCAGTCTGATGATTAAAGCGGCTAAGGCAGCCCCTTGCCACTCTCCTTCCAGTGACTCCAACATGCAGCCACGACGCTTGAGATACTTGCTCAGAGGCAGGTGTTCCCAGCTCAGAAGCACAAACGCGTCTCCCGCAGAAGCCTCTCCAGTGATGTCATGCTAGATAGGACAATAAGTCTAATAATAGTCATTTTTATTATTTTACGTCTTTTTAAACGACTTTTCATTCTTAACCAATTGTGTGAGATTTTAAACAAGTTTTTGTTTCATTGATAGAATGTTGTAACAGTTTTAATTAATTGAACAATGAAGATTCATTCATTCATTCGTCAGGAAGGCCCTACGCAGCACATTTTCTGGGGTGAGAGTTGCGTTACAACTTAGAGGGTCACGTTCTGGGACACACCTGGGCTTTGAGAGATATTTGAGGCTGCTGAATACACCTGTCAGGTCCACGCCTGCAGCGTACACAACCACACACCTCCCAGACAGACAGACAGACGTACACACGCCCACACTCTGGTCCAAACACACACAAAAGCCAACAAACGTATATTTAAAGAGGTTATTTACATACAGAAAGCTACTGGACAGAGGGGGGATGTAAAAATCGATGTTTGTACACAACCTGGACAAACAATAAATTAATGCTCCACAGACGAGAACAATCACTGTGAGTACACCATAAGATCCCGTTATTTATACGCCGGGGAAGGGAAATCAATGCTTGTGCATTACAATATTTGATTAAACTTTTGATCTATGTGCACAGAGGCAATGGGGGGCAGACTCCCTCCCCCACAGCTCTGGTCAGGCAGGAGACTCGACTGCAGAAAAGAAGTAAGCACTGCTATAGTCCAAGTTAGCACCAGCGCCTGGAAGATGTGGGAAACTGGCAGGACAGAAATGAATACCATAAGGGAAGCTCAAGGGGGGTGGTGCGAGCAAAGTTTCCCAATGCTCCATTTCCTAAGAAGGGGCAGTTCCACCTGTAAATTTGCCCCCTGTACAAAGATTGAGACCCGAGAGCACGGCTCTGCGGGCAGCAGCGGCAACAGAAGGGCTCCCCTCCTTCTGAGAGGGACTACTGCCCTATAGCTGTCCTCCTCCTCGGGGGTCTCTTGAAAGGATGGCTCTACAAAATGGAGGCTGTCGGTGAGCGTTCCCTGCGTGTGAACTGCAGCCAGGCCTGGAAGACTCCTGGACCTTCTCTCAGACCTGTTTACTGGACAAAGGGGTTCAAGTTCCAGAGAGCGGAGGCCAGCATCCGGGGCAGAGGGCCTCTCATCCTAGGGCAGCAGGGCCTCGCATCCGGGGCAGAGGGCCTCTCACCCTAGGGCAACAGGGCCCCTCATCCTAGGGTAACTGGGCCTCGCATCCTTGGGCAACAGGGCTCCTCCTCCTAGGGCAGCAGGGCCTCTCGTCCTAGGGCAGCAGGGACTCTCATCCTGGGTCTGCAAGGCCTCTCATCCTAGGGCAAACCATTAAAGAAATGGGGTGACCCAAAAGGTACTGGACCTGGGTGACGTATTAGTATAAACAAACAGTGGTCCGAGACCTATTATTTCAAATACGTAAAAAATCACAATTTAATAAATTAAAAGGCGTATGTTATTTTAACAGCCCTGATCAATCAATGAAGAAAGAGTAGAAAATAGGCAACAGCAACAAACTCAAAATATATATACAATATTTTTAATCTATTGTCAGGATTTTGAAACGGAAGCACAATATACAATATTTTTAATCTATTGTCAGGATTTTGAAACGAAAGCACAATTCACAGTATTATGTACTTTTTCTTTATATGCATTGTCCCGTATTCAGAACGTGCAGTAGAGCAAAAAAGGGGTGTCAAAAGAGAGTGAACGCGATAAAGTGAACCGAAAGGAATCACACAGATTTAAGAAATTATATTCCAAACAATTCAAAAGAAACACCAGCCAATGAAGGCCGGAACCATATATCCTGGCCACTTCAATTAGTCAGCACAATTTCCCTAATTATTACTCGGCATCCGATGTCAAAAAATGTCTGCACTATATCTTCGAGGGTGATATAGTTAGTGGTCCAGGTTAATTAATGAAATGTCGACGTTTCGACTCGTCTAGCGGCCTTGCAGTCGTTTTATTCCTGGGCCATGCGAGTCTTCTTCAGGACAGGTGGGACGGGACAATATAGGGATCTTATTGATGACCCCTTCTAGGGAAATAATGGTTGTGATTCCCACTCCACATAGACTCAGTCCTTGCGTAAGGATCGTGATCAGGGCTGTTAAAATAACATACGCCTTCTCATCCTAGGGCAGCAGGGCCTCTCATCCTAGGGCAGGAGGGCCTCTCATCCTGGGTCAGCAGGGCCTCTCACCCTAGGGCAACAGGGCCTCTCATCCTAGGGTAACTGGTCCTCGCATCCTAAGGCAACTGGGCCCCTCCTCCTAGGGCAGCAGGGTCTCTCATCCTAGGGCAGCAGGACCTCTCATCCTAGAGCAGCAGGGCCTATCATCCTGGGGCACCAGAGCCTCTCATCCTAGGGCAACAGGGCCCATCATCCTAAGGCAACAGGGCCCCTCATCCTAGGGTAACTGGGCCACGCATCCTAGGGCAACAGGGCCTCTCATCCTAGGGCAGCAGGGCCTCTCATTCTGGGTCAGCAGGGCCTCTCATCCTAGGGCAGCAGTGCCTCTCATCCTAGGGCAGCAGGGCCTCTCATCCTAGAGCAACAGGGCCTCTCATCCTGGGGCACCAGGGCCTCTCATCCTAGGGCAACAGGGCCCATCATCCTAAGGCAACAGGGCCCCTCATCCTAGAGTAACTGGGCCTCGCATCCTAGGGCAACAAGGCCCCTCCTCCTAGGGCAGCAGGGCCTCTCATCCTAGGGCAGCAGGGCCTCTCATTCTAGGGCAGAAGGGCCTCTCATCCTAGGGCAACAGGGCCCCTCATCCTTGGGCAATAGGGACTCTCATCCTAGGGCAGCACGGCCTCTCATCCTAGGGCAGCAGAGCCTCTCATCCTAGGGCAGCAGGGCCTCTCATCCTAGTGCAGCAGGGCCTCTGATCCTAGGGCAACTGGTCCTCGGATCCTAGGGCAATAGGGCCCCTCCTCCTAGGGCAGCAGGGCCTCTCATCCTAGGGCAGCAGGGCCTCTCATCCTAGAGCAGCAGGGCCTCTCATCCTAGGGCAGCAGGGCCTCTCATTCTGGGTCAGCAGGGCCTCTCATCCTAGGGCAGCAGGTCCTCTCATCCTGGGGCACCAGAGCCTCTCATCCTAGGGCAACAGGGCCTCTCATCCTGGGGCAGCAGGGCCTCTCATCCTAGGGCAACAGGGCCCATCATCCTAAGGCAACAGGGCCCATCCTCCTAAGGCAACAGGGCCCCTCCTCCTAGGGCAGCAGGGCCTCTCATCCTGGGGCAGCAGGGCCTCTCATCCTAGGGCAGCAGGGACTATCATCCTAGGGCAGCAGGGACTCTCATCCTAGGGCAGAGGGCCTCTCATCCTGAGTCAGCAGGGCCTCGCATCCGGGGCAGAGTGCCTCTCACCCTAGGGAAGCAGAGCCTCTCATCCTGAGTCAGCAGGGCCTCTCACGTAGGGCAGCAGGGCCCCTCATCCTAGGGCAACAGGGCCCCTCATCCTAGGACAGCAGGTCCTCGCATCATAGGGCAGCAGGGCCCCTCATCCTAGGGCAACAGGGCCCCTCATCCTAGGACAGCAGGTCCTCGCATCATAGGGCAGCAGGGCCCCTCCTCCTAGGGCAACAGGTCCTCTCATCCTAGGGTAAAGGGGCCTCACGCAGCAGGGGCATCATTTGTCCGTAGAATGTGGCCGCATGTTCTAGGGGGGTCGGGCCTCACACTCTGTGACAATAGCGCCTCATATTTCAGGACAACAGGGGGGGGGGGGCAACAGAAGGGCCATGAATATTTATCAGAGACTCGGGTCCATCATAATGCCACGCAGGGGGGAGGGGGCGTCATTTTGTGTTAGCCACTGACAACAGGATTTTTCACCCTAGGACAGTGAGATAATAATACTTTATCTGATTTAAAAAAATCATAAAAGGGTGGATTTACCACCATGCAAGCAACATTTTCATCATAAAAACAACACAAAATCTACTTTAAATCAACTTAAAAACTGATATCATAAAACATGCAAAATTAGCGGGGAAAGGTCTAAAAGGAAAAAGAATGAAAGGAATCTTGTGTGTTTGTTCTGGATGCACATTGTTTTTAACTCATAATAAGAGGGGGAGAGGTGAAGAGGTATGGGAGAATAATGGGAGTTCAAACATGGGGCACGTTAACTCGTAATGCAAAAAGGAAAACGTTTGGAGAGGAGGGGAAAAAAGTGGAAGAGTCCGTGGCCGGCCAGAGCCTGGCCTATTGTCCGGAGACCTCTTTGGTTGCTGCCTTGCTTTCCAGCTCTATGGCAGCGAGATTTAAAAATGTTATGGTTTTACATGAGAGTTCTATCAAAGTTCCACTTAGGCATCTTATCACCGCCGCCCTACAAGATCTCACCTGGGCTTCTCTTAGAAGTGATTGAAGAAGCGTTTTTCTAAGGTTCTGAAGTGCCGGGCATATGCATATAAGGTGCAGTAAAGACTCTGCGCCGTTGCCACAGAGGCGGCAGTCGGGAGTTTCCCACAGCCGTAGCCATCTTGGAGTGAGACCTTTGGACGAAAAGCAGCCCAGCCTTAACAGGCTTAGTTTCCTTTTGTAGTGGTCCCTAAAGCATTCTTTCAAATATTCCTGAGGTTTTAAGTGGCTATATGACGGCAAAACGATCCAGGCATGGTTTTTGCCAGCCTCGGACAGTGGAGCTTCATGTTCCAGGAGCCCTCATTCAAGGACAGCGGGGCCTCGCTACTAGGTGTGGGCGGAAAATCCGTTACGCTCGTGGATTTTGCGGATTTTTGGGAAATTCGCAATCCGCGAGATTTGCGAATTTCCCGCAAAATCCGCAAATTCACACGCAGCGGATTTTTTTGGCGGCGCGCGGCGTTGGTGATACAATTTTTGCGGCGCGCGGCGTTTATCATCGTTTGCCGAGTTGTTTTTTTCGATAGTTTGCGAGTGCTGCGCCATTTTGGATCTTGCTGTGTGATCCCGCGGGAATTGGCGAGCGCGATTACGTCATCGCGGCTTGCCAGCGATAGTTTGTCAACGCGAGTACGGCGAGATCACGTCTCGCGGTACTTCGCAATTGCGAGATTTGAGATGCGGCGAGCGAAAATATAAATTTGCAATTCTGCACAAGAAATCCACCAGCAAGCAGCATAAACCTTCTAGAAATGATGATTTTTATGTGAATAACTCCTTAGTTTGACATTTGCCTGCACTTTTTTAGCGAGGAGTCCATTTTGGGGAGGGGGGCAGGGGGGTGGGAGGAAGGAAGTGCCCCACAGTCTTCAACTTCCTGTTCCTGTTCAGCAGGCTCCTCCCAGTGCTTTGTCCATCTCCTGGTCACTTTTCATTTGGGTCTGGAGCTGGAAGGATTACTTTTTGTGGATGCTGCTGGATATTTGGATTTGAGGCCTTTTTGACTTTCTTTGGATCACTGTTGGATTAGAAATTTTACAAGTAAGTTTGTTTGGGGCATTACAGTTGCTGCAATTAAAATTTTGGAATTTTCGATTTTTGGGCTGTTTTGGGGCCTTTTGCCCAGGGGTACTCAGTGGTGGGTGGACTGAGTCTTTCTGTGGGTTGTCTTGAACTTAAACATCATGGAGGCCATGGATGAATTGGGATTGTGCTGATTTTTCTGTGTTTTTCGATTTTTGACCTGTTGTTGGGGCCTTGACCAGGGGTAGTGAGTGGTGCATGGGCCTAGTCTTTCTGTGGGCTGTCTTGAACTTAAACATCATGGAGGGCATAGATGGAATGGGATTGTGCTGATTTTTCTGTGTTTTTCGATTTTTGACCTGTTGTTGGGGCCTTGACCAGGGGTAGTGAGTGGTGCATGGGCCTAGTCTTTCTGTGGGGTGTCTTGAATTTAAACATCATGGAGGGCATGGATGGAATGGGATTGTGCTGATTTTGCAGTGTTTTTCGATTTTTGGGGGTGTTCATGGGGAGGGACATGCCATGTGGCTGGTGGCCATTTTGAGTGCAGCTACAGGCACTGGCCATGTGCTGGCAGGCAAGTGGCCATTTTGAATGCAGGCTTTGTTGTTAGGCCTCCAACCATTTTGCCTACTTTTCAACCTTTATTTATGCCCAGGGGTAGTGAGTCTTGCATGGGCCTAGTCTTTCTGTGGGTTGTCTTGAATTTAAACATCATGGAGGCCATGGATGGAATGGGATTGTGCAGATTTTTCAGTGATTTTCGTTTTTTGGGCCTGTACTTGTGGCCTTTTCACCAGGGGTATTTGAGTCTAGCATGGGCCTAGTCTTTCTGTGGGCTGTCTTGAATTTAAACATCATGGAGGCCATGGATGGAATGGGATTGTGCTGATTTTGCAGTGTTTTTCGATTTTTGGGGGTGTTCATGGGGAGGGACATGCCATGTGGCTGGTGGCCATTTTGAGTGCAGCTACAGGCACTGGCCATGTGCTGGCAGGCAAGTGGCCATTTTGAATGCAGGCTTTGTTGTTAGGCCTCAAACCATTTTGCCTACTTTTCAACCTTTATTTATGCCCAGGGGTAGTGAGTCTTGCATGGGCCTAGTCTTTCTGTGGGTTGTCTTGAATTTAAACATCATGGAGGCCATGGATGGAATGGGATTGTGCTGATTTTGCAGTGTTTTTCGATTTTTGGGGGTGTTCATGGGGAGGGACATGCCATGTGGCTGGTGGCCATTTTGAGTGCAGCTACAGGCACTGGCCATGTGCTGGCAGGCAAGTGGCCATTTTGAATGCAGGCTTTGTTGTTAGGCCTCCAACCATTTTGCCTACTTTTCAACCTTTATTTATGCCCAGGGGTAGTGAGTCTTGCATGGGCCTAGTCTTTCTGTGGGTTGTCTTGAATTTAAACATCATGGAGGCCATGGATGGAATGGGATTGTGCAGATTTTTCAGTGATTTTCGTTTTTTGGGCCTGTACTTGTGGCCTTTTCACCAGGGGTATTTGAGTCTAGCATGGGCCTAGTCTTTCTGTGGGCTGTCTTGAATTTAAACATCATGGAGGCCATGGATGGAATGGGATTGTGCTGATTTTGCAGTGTTTTTCGATTTTTGGGGGTGTTCATGGGGAGGGACATGCCATGTGGCTGGTGGCCATTTTGAGTGCAGCTACAGGCACTGGCCATGTGCTGGCAGGCAAGTGGCCATTTTGAATGCAGGCTTTGTTGTTAGGCCTCCAACCATTTTGCCTACTTTTCAACCTTTATTTATGCCCAGGGGTAGTGAGTCTTGCATGGGCCTAGTCTTTCTGTGGGTTGTCTTGAATTTAAACATCATGGAGGCCATGGATGGAATGGGATTGTGCTGATTTTGCAGTGTTTTTCGATTTTTGGGGGTGTTCATGGGGAGGGACATGCCATGTGGCTGGTGGCCATTTTGAGTGCAGCTACAGGCACTGGCCATGTGCTGGCAGGCAAGTGGCCATTTTGAATGCAGGCTTTGTTGTTAGGCCTCCAACCATTTTGCCTACTTTTCAACCTTTATTTACGCCCAGGGGTAGTGAGTCTTGCATGGGCCTAGTCTTTCTGTGGGTTGTCTTGAATTTAAACATCATGGAGGCCATGGATGGAATGGGATTGTGCAGATTTTTCAGTGATTTTCGTTTTTTGGGCCTGTACTTGTGGCCTTTTCACCAGGGGTATTTGAGTCTAGCATGGGCCTAGTCTTTCTGTGGGCTGTCTTGAATTTAAACATCATGGAGGCCATGGATGGAATGGGATTGTGCTGATTTTGCAGTGTTTTTCGATTTTTGGGGGTGTTCATGGGGAGGGACATGCCATGTGGCTGGTGGCCATTTTGAGTGCAGCTACAGGCACTGGCCATGTGCTGGCAGGCAAGTGGCCATTTTGAATGCAGGCTTTGTTGTTAGGCCTCCAACCATTTTGCCTACTTTTCAACCTTTATTTATGCCCAGGGGTAGTGAGTCTTGCATGGGCCTAGTCTTTCTGTGGGCTGTCTTGAATTTAAACATCATGGAGGCCATGGATGGAATGGGATTGTGCTGATTTTGCAGTGTTTTTCGATTTTTGGGGGTGTTCATGGGGAGGGACATGCCATGTGGCTGGTGGCCATTTTGAGTGCAGCTACAGGCACTGGCCATGTGCTGGCAGGCAAGTGGCCATTTTGAATGCAGGCTTTGTTGTTAGGCCTCCAACCATTTTGCCTACTTTTCAACCTTTATTTATGCCCAGGGGTAGTGAGTCTTGCATGGGCCTAGTCTTTCTGTGGGTTGTCTTGAATTTAAACATTATGGAGGGCATGGATGGATTGGGATTGTGCTGATTTTGCAGTGTTTTTCGATTTTTTTGTGCTCTATAACTGAACTGATGTTCCTCTGTCTTCCATTTTTTTAGGTGCACAAGACTCAAGAGAACCACCAGTGCCAGGAAGAAGTCCTGCAGCGGTGTGTGTGTGCAGCATAATGTCACGCGACGTCACGTCTGGCCTCAGACAACTCTACAATTCGTGCAACTGCGGCCTGCTGTCTGACCTGCTCTGAAGAAGATGGCCCCGCCCCCAAAGAAAGTTCTCCGTAGCTCCTCTAGCAAGAAAGTTGCTAGTAAGGAGCAGAAGAAGCAAGTTACCAAGGAGGCTGGTGTGCCACCCGCCACGTTTTTTGGGAGCAAAAAAAAAAGTACGCCTGCAGCAGCAGGATCTGCTGGGGACCAAGCTGGGAGCAGCACCCCTGCTCCATTGGGTTCAGTGCCTCCACCACCACGCCAACTTAAGTCAAAGCCCTTGAGTGCTTCAGAGGCAGTCAGTGTACTTCTCCAATCACCATCGACCAGTGATGTTGGCTCATCGCAAGAAAGTAGCAGCAATGTCCCTGAATCAACACAGGTTGTTGTAACTCATCTGACAAGTGTTGAACAACCACAGCCGCAACAACAACACCATGTGCAAGTACACGCCCAAGTACATGTGGAAGGAGAGGCAGCAAAAGGAGATGCGCAAGCAAAGGTGCATGGAGGTTCACAAGTGCCCACAATAGTTGTTCCTCCCGAAGTAGGGGCACATTTGGAAATCGACAATGAAGCCGAGGTATCATTGGAAGCCACTCCTCCTGATGATCATTCATTGTCTTCCACATCCCTAGCAAGGAAAAGATCAAGGGGGGTGTCTACATCTTCTTCAAGCCCACCTCGTTCTGATGCAAGTGATCTGTCTTGGGAACCACAACTGCGGTCTGACAGTGAGGCACACCATGATCTGACACCGGTACCTAAGCGTAAAAGGAAGGTCGTCCAAAAACTCAAACCTATGGAGTGTGATGAGGCTCAACAAGAAGTGACAGATACTGCTGGTGATGAAGCCTCTCACGATGACGACGAGCCAGTCATCACAAAGGTCACTGCAGCCCCACCGGGCATGCAGCAAAGAGACATTTTGACCCTATCCCGAGAAGCTGCTGAGCGTGATGATGATGTCGGCGAGGAGGCAATGGAAATGGAATCATTAGATTTGGAGTTAAGTAGTACACCAAAACCTACCGCTTCCATATTTCTTCCTCGCAAGAAGGTACCCACCTCGTCCTCGACCTCAATTCGTGGTGGTGAAAGTGCAAAACGTACTGAAGTTCGGCAATCCACATCCTCCACTTCATCTGGCATTAGCAGCAGGACCACCACCACCAGTATCGCCGCCTCCTCCGGCCCCGAAGACATTTCAAGTCTCCAGTTTGGGACTTCTTTAGTGTTTGCCCAAAAAATGAAAACGTAGCCATTTGTAGCATTTGTAAGCTTCGAGTTAGTCGTGGTAAGTTGGGTTCCAACTATGGTACCGGAGGCCAGAGAGGTCATCTTAGGAGAATGCACGATGTCCAATGGTTTGCGCACCTACACACGATCAAGGAAGCCGCAATTGCACGCAATGAAAACGTTGTTTTTTCATCTGGTGATGACGAGGAGGTAGAAGACGATTCAAACACTTCACTTACACCCAGTTCCCCTGTCAGCAGCACACCCCATGGGAGCCACACTAAGAGTGTGGGAGAGAGTGAGACATCAATGCGGAAAAGTTCATCAGCGAGCGTAACTGGGTCGAAGAGATCATCATCATCCCGTAAATCCTTGGTCCAGGGCAACATTAAAAAGATGTTGTTTACAGAAGCGCAATATGAACGCAACCACCCAATGACCCGTCTGTATAACACTAAGCTGGCTAAAATGTTAGCTCTGGACCTTCTCCCTTTTTCTTTTGTAGAAGGGGTTGGTTTTCTAGAATTAGTGACAGCGCTCTGCCCTAAATGGAAGGTTCCTAGCCGGTTCTATTTTGCCCGAGTTGCGGTTCCAGCACTACATGAAGATGTTCTGAAGGTGATTGGGGCAGCTTTGCAGAAGAGTGCTGTTCACACTATACATCTGACAACAGACATGTGGACCAGTGGCGCAGGCGCTGATTACATGTGCATCACTGCAAACTGGGTCTCTTTTTCAGGGGCTAAAGCAAAGCTAAACTCAGGTGTTGACACTAACATTGTTTTTAAAGGTGCTCGGAAACATGCAACACTAGCCATGTTTGGTTTGGAGAAACGTCACACAGCAGAAAACATTTTGGATGTCTTTCACACAGGTCCTTAACTGGCTGTCCCCACTAAAACGCAAGGTTGGTTATGTTTCCACGGACAATGGCGCCAATATAGTTAAGGCCATGAGGGACGGTTACTATTTCAGAGTGCCGTGTTTGGCGCACTGTATAAACCTGGTTGTCCAAAAATTCTTGGGTAATAAAGGCAGTGCAGCGTACAGTGTATTGGAGACCTGCCGAAAAATGTGCAAGCATTTCAGGCATTCTTTTAAGGCCCGGAAGCAGCTGAGGAGCCTGCTATATCAACGTCAAATGCCAGTGAAAGCACTCATCCAGGAGGTTGTAACACGTTGGAACTCAACCTTCTACATGCTTGAGCGTCTGTATGAGCAGTATACGGAACTCGATCAATATTTCTTGAAAGAGGGTATAGAGGAGCTGAGGATGGGTGGGCCGCAATGGAACATAGTTGAAAGCCTGACACGCATGCTTCGTCCTTTTGAGTTCTTCACGCGTGCAGTCAGCAAGGAGGACTCTAATTTGGGAAAAGCTATCCCATTGTTGTACATGCTGGAGGACCAACTGAAGGAGGTGTGTTCTGTGTTTGGAAAAGATGACAAAAACCAAGACTCTTTGCTTCTGGCTGAGCAATTATTAGAGCTCCTACAAGGTGATGAACGTCTTAAAAAGATCCACTCAGAACAGCATTACATTTGTGCTACTATTCTGGATCCACGCTACAAAAAGGCGCTGGCAGGCCAAGCATTCTTTCCTTTTGATGATGAACATGTTCCAAAGTACAAACGTTGGCTAGCCTTGTCAGCCAAGAAGTTTGAAACAGAACGGCTGGAAATTGAAGGAAATGGCAGTACATCAGCAGGCCATCCCCAGTCAAAACAATCCACTTCTGCACCTGTGGCTGTGGCACAAGTGACCTCTCAGCCGTTAAAGACACCGGAAACCGGATCATCTGCACGAAAGACAACAGAAACATTGGAGGCTGAAGAGGATTGGCTAGCTCTGCGTGGGTTTGGTTCTCAAAAGGTCAGAGGCACAGCAAGAGCTAAGCAAAGTGGAGGAACCTTGGATGAGGACCTTGAGTCGATGGTGAAGGACTATCTGAATGACTCAACAGAGGTCTATGTTAATTCTGACCCATTGGCGTATTGGCATGGGAAAAAAGAATTGTGGCCACAGCTCACCAACCTGGCTTTAAACTACTTGTCTTGCCCACTCGCAAGCGTGTCTTCTGAACGGGTTTTCAGTGCGGCTGGTGGGATTGTAACTCCCAAACGGAGCCGCCACTCGCCCAAAAATGTGGAGAGGTTAACAATGATCAAGATGAATCAGCACCTCATACCACCAGATTTCAGAGTACGAGAGAGCGTGCCGGATGAAGAGGAGGTGGCCAGCAACATAGATGAGGGAATTTCTACTCTGTCAGGTGACACTGAGCTCACCCTGCCTGAATTCGCAGAGTATGATGACAAAGCCTTATTCTTATTCCTGGACCGTGATACCGACTTCGAGCCCTGAAAATGAGACAACGAATCAATAACTTTCTTTTTCATCCTTATTCACTTTTATTCCTGTGTGTCTGTCTTTCTTTGTTGTGCACAGTTAATATAATTCAAACTTTAATCAGATAATCACAAAAACAAGCCCATCAGCAGAACTGTCTTCACTTGTTTGCTAATTGATTTGAAGGTGCCGCAGTCTGCATTCCTCAGGTTCACAAGTTCAGAAGAACATGCTCCTCTATCCTCCTCCTCCAGACTCCTATTTCCATCAAAGCAGAGGGCTGGTTTACGCCCAATGAAGAAAGACTCAGCACTTGTGGGGGTGTTGTTCTACCTCTTTGCAGGTGAGTTGACGGGTCTGGGGCCATTGCTGGGAAGCACTAAAAGTGGTTTGAACCAAATCCGAGGCGGAAATGTTTTTGTGTTTTTGATGACTTGCTTGCCTTTGAGGTGCTCTTAGGGGGGGTTCCGTCTGTTTGTGGGTGAGTTTCGTGGTCTGGGAGCATTGCTGGGACACTCTAATCTTGATTGCATTTGCTTTTCAGGAAATCCGTCGTGCCAACCCCGACTTATGGCCTAGCTACGCAGCGAGTTTGGACCGAAGGCCCAGAAATATTGCAAGTATGAGATTTTGCTTTTGGCCTGTTTGGGGGTGTTATGCTTCTTGGCGGGTGGGTTGCCGGGTCTTGGGGCATTCCTGGGAAGGTCTAATACCGGGTAGAAGTGGTTGGGACAAAATCCAGGCCGATTTTTTTTTGGGCTATTTCTGACATTTTGCTCTATTTAGCGTTTTCGGGGGTCCTGTTTGGGGGGCTTCCTGGTGTTTGTGGGTGAGTTTCGTGGTCTGGGAGCACTGCTGGGACACTCTAATCTTGATTGCATTTGCTTTTCAGGAAATCCGTCGTGGCAACCCCGACTTATGGCCTAGCTACGCAGTGCGTTTGGACCGAAGGCCCAGAAATATTGCAAGTATGAGATTTTGCTTTTGGCCTGTTTGGGGGTGTTATGCTTCTTGGCGGGTGGGTTGCCGGGTCTTGGGGCATTCCTGGGAAGGTCTAATACCGGGTAGAAGTGGTTGGGACAAAATCCAGGCCGATTTTTTTTTTTTGGCTATTTCTGACATTTTGCTCTATGTAGCGTTTTCGGGGGCCTGTTTGGGGGGCTTCCTGGTGTTTGTGGGTGAGTTTCGTGGTCTGGGAGCACTGCTGGGACACTCTAATCTTGATTGCATTTGCTTTTCAGGAAATCCGTCGTGGCAACCCCGACTTATGGCCTAGCTACGCAGTGCGTTTGGACCGAAGGCCCAGAAATATTGCAAGTATGAGATTTTGCTTTTGGCCTGTTTGGGGGTGTTATGCTTCTTGGCGGGTGGGTTGACGGGTCTTGGGGCATTCCTGGGAAGGTCTAATACCGGGTAGAAGTGGTTGGGACAAAATCCAGGCCGATTTTTTTTTTGGCTATTTCTGACATTTTGCTCTATGTAGCGTTTTCGGGGGCCTGTTTGGGGGGCTTCCTGGTGTTTGTGGGTGAGTTTCGTGGTCTGGGAGCACTGCTGGCTATATATACTTTACTTTGCAAGAGGTTTGAAGCAAATCCATGGTGGCAGAGGGGACTTAGGGCCTAGCTGCAGAGCGCGCGCGGAGTGATTTGGGAAATTTGTGAAAAATTGACTAAGTCCCCATTTTTGTACTTTTGCTCTTTGGCTGTTTGGGGGTCTTCTACTCGTTTTCTCCTGGGTTGACGGCTCTGGGGCCATTGCTGGGAAGCTCTAATACCGGATAAAAGTGTTTTGGACCAAATCCCAGGCGGAATTTTTTTTGTGTTTTTGATGACTTGCTTGCCTTTGAGGTGCTCTTAGGGGGGGTTCCGTCTGTTTGTGGGTGAGTTTCGTGGTCTGGGAGCATTGCTGGGACACTCTAATCTTGATTGCATTTGCTTTTCAGGAAATCCGTCGTGCCAACCCCGACTTATGGCCTAGCTACGCAGCGCGTTTGGACCGAAGGCCCAGAAATATTGCAAGTATGAGATTTTGCTTTTGGCCTGTTTGGGGGTGTTATGCTTCTTGGCGGGTGGGTTGCCGGGTCTTGGGGCATTCCTGGGAAGGTCTAATACCGGGTAGAAGTGGTTGGGACAAAATCCGCGCGGAAAAGCCTTTAGTTTTGGCACTTTTTGTAACTTAGGGTTCGTTAGGGTTAGCCCTAGCAGCAGGATTGCATGTGTTTCGGGGTGTTCTAGATTTTTCCAACTGAGTTCTGGGGTCTTAGAGCACTCGTGAGAATGTGTAATTTTGGTTGCAAGTCATTTGAAGAAAATCCATGGTGGGAAAGGGGGGATTTGGCATAGTTAAAGAAAGCCTTTGCCACTATTCTTAACTTAGGGTTCGTTAGGGTTAGCAGTATTTCTATTGCATGTGTTTGAGTGGGGGGGATTTCGAGTCTTGGAGCGATGCTGGCTATGGCTACTTTTGCTTGGTTGCTTGCAAGTGGTTTGAATGCAATCCACGGTGGGTAATGGGTAATTAGGAAGGGGGTACTTCGGCCTACTTTTACTTTCAAAGTAAGTTTTGTCACCAGTTTTCTGCTAGGCCTCGTTTTTTGAGATTTGATTGGGGGTCTTCTACATTTTTGCGACTGGCTTTAGTAAGGGTCTGGGTGGGAGCACTGCTAGGAAGATCTAATTTTGTTCTAAAACACAGTTTACAGTACACCTAGCTTGAGGGGCAAGATCCGCTACATTAATTTGCCCATACTTATTTATCCTTCAAAAGGTGACTCAGAGTACGCACTTTCAAAAATATTGTACTGTCTACTAGGAAAATCAAATTGTGACTTTTTGCACTCCACAGCCTACATACCTTATATTTATTTATCAGTGGTGTTGTAATATTATATCACTTCCTGTTTTTCGTTGAATAATTACAGGCCGGGTTTCAGTCTCTGCAATGGGGAAAAAAGGATGGAGTCAGGCTTCACAGTAGCGAGCCACAATTCAGCATCAGGCAGGCAGTGGACAGGGTGTCTTCTGGTGACCAACATCGATGGACGAAGCGTCGGCTGCAATGGAGGAGTGCCGCTAATAGGAGGATTTTTTTTCTGCAGGCAACTTACTTACCACTTCCAACAGGACCACTACAACCACATAGATACAGTATCCCTTGCCTTTTTCTCTGACTGTGACTGCATTTCTTGGCTCTCTCTCGGCTTCTAAATTGATCCCTTAACACATCACTTAGTCCACTCCACTATCACATCTGCACCACACATAGTCATTTGTAAGTGCTCCTACGTAATTCGCAAGTCGCAGCACGCCCCAGGCCGTAGAGGACTGGGATGGCCCCAATGATGAAGCATGTCACCAAGGGGCAACCCTGGTGAGTGAGGGGACACCTAGAAAAAAAGCAATTTCTCCTTTTCTATCTACTATACCTTCTGTCAGGTTACGCAGCCCCTAAGCGCCTACCGTACTATGAAACTACATTTCCCATGAGTAGGCGGGAGACTTGCAGGAAGTTTATCTGGGGAACAGACGCGCTTCCTGTTGCGCGTTATTCTGGTTTCTGTTCTGCACCGGCATGAGAGCGGACGCTCTGCATGCTTTTCTATCGTGTCTCCTGTGGACTATCACCTTCCCCCCCCCCCTGAGGCTCAGTGGGGAGCGCTTCCGTGTTCTGTCCTTGGCGGTAGACGGACTTCACGCGTCTTCAGGTAAAGCCGCTCTAAACTCTTCGGCCGCCCGTGCGGTCAGCTGATTACTGCCTGAACGGATTGTTAAGGGAGGTTCTGTGACTGTTTTCTAACAGAATTCTACCTTTGCTGAATTCCTGTTTGCTTGAATTGTGTGTGGCGGAGCACAGTGGCGGTCTATACCACGTGTTACCGTTCACATCGGGGATCGTTTTTGTACTATTAAAACGGAGCGCGGTAGTAAGGACAACTACGCGTCTCCGTTGTATAACTGTGTATTTCAAAGGACCTCCATAACTGGGCATGTAGTGAGGTAACTACAGGCTACCCCAGTTCTCTTTGTGTAGTGCACCGTGGGGTGTGTTGTTGGCAGAATTCAGTGGTGGTCGCAACTACGTTTTTCTGTTTGACCTTCACCAAAGATTCTCTACTGGGTCATTACTTAGAGAGCGCAGTGTTGTAGTTCTTGCTTCCTACACACTACCGTTTCCCTCTTCCTTTTTGTTGGACCATACATCTTTGCTTTGACTATTTGGAACCCCCTTTGTACATTGAGTCCTCTACCATGTTTGTGGTATGTTGTGAGTAGTGGGTTTGATGTCTTAGTATAACGCGAGTGTGTTTGGTGCGACAGGAGTGTGTTCGTTAACTATATGTTTATGTGTTTCTTAGGCCTTCCTCACAGATTGTGGCAGAAGGGCTATAGTATTTCCTATCCAAGGTCATGTTTTCTTGGTGCTCAGGTACTTGTCTACTTCCTTGGTTATTTAGTGAGACTATATGAGAGTAGCCTTGTATGTTAGGACAGCACTTCACTGATGCCTGTCTTGTCTTCTGTTACAGGTATCCTTTCCCTGCTGACCCTACCTTTACCCATCCCACATTTTTTATTTTAGTTTGTTATTTTTCTCCCCCGCCTAATGGCTCGAACACCCTGTGTTTACACTTCTGGGTGTTGGTGACATTTGGAGGTGGAACCATATTTGCATCGACTGGATCACGGGGAGTAAACCTGACACCTTCCAGACCAACCCCATTGAGTGTTGTTGTGAATGGATTTATAGTGACCAGCAAGGCTCTCGGGTATCTGGCTACAGAGACCTTATGTTGAATATCGTTATCAATAATTCCACACAGGCCCTGTACTGTCGCATTCTTTCTTTCCACAGTTGTCGAATGTACTACTTACTTTTCACTGACATGCATGCAGTAGTGCATGCACTTTCAAAGATTGATGGATAGGTTTGTACCCAAAGATTTGTTTATGTTCACAATTGTTTGTCTATGCTGTGCTATTTTTTCTTGTCTCCCAAAACCTTTCCCAAAAACCCCCGTACCCATCCATTTTTCAAACCCTAACCCTCTTCCCCCGGGCTGTGTGGTTTTGATTGATGTGTGACTAAATTATTATTACAGCAATAAATCCACACACTTGCTGGGGAGGATAAGGTGATAGCAACAGGCTGGTGAAGAAATCCGAGGATATATTCTTACTCTGCTTGACAAAGAACCATTGCTAATGTGAAAGAACTTCAACCGAATTAGTAGTTATACTTTACCATTTGTTAGGCTACAATGTGGCACTGCTCTACTGTACTTCTGTCACCTGCTATATTCTCAGTTGTACCGTTGAATTGCTCAGGAGGACAAACCAGATTTCATTTTCTTTTTTTTCATAGGCATGCAACTGCCACTGTGTCACACCAATAGTACCACCGCTATGAGGAAATTTTATCCGACCAAGATTGCCAACGTTATTCGGTGTTTCCCGTGGAGCCAGCCCTGGGTCTAGCCCTACTTTCAAACACAAATTACAGGTAAGATAAGCGTTTGGTGGTTTGGGGGTATAATGGAGTATTAGTACGAGAGACGAGAGACTGAAGGTAGTACTACTAAAGTCCTAGGACTCTTGGATTCACTTCACTTAGTCTGTGAGAGGCACTTAGTGTTGAAAACATTTGGGCATTTACACTTAAAGGAAGAAAATTGAACTAAACTTTCAGGAAAACAGTCAACGTTAAACCCCCACCCACCAGGCAAGCAGTAAAAAACAGGTATGCTCAGATAAAGTTTGAAAAAGTATATTTATATCCCTAACAAAATAATCTCCCGCAAGACCCTCCCTAACCCCAACGATTGTCCTTCAAAAGTCCCCAAAAACCCAACTCCCAATTCCCACCCCCCAAAAGTCTCTAAAAAAGGGGCAAGGGACACTATGGGTGGATGCTGTTAACTTTTTGGGCCAGGGCATCATGCTCCTCGCGGAGCAAGGCGAGCTCCTGCTGAAGGCGGGACACCATCAGGGTAGTGCGGCGCAGGCGTGCCTTCACTGCCTTGCAGGTGCAATGCCTGCGAGAGGCAGCTGTTGGCCTTGCTGCTCGGCGGTGGCGTTTGCCTTTGGCAGCCCGGCTCAGTCTGGGTGGACCACTGTGCTGGGTGGCAGCCCGTGGGGCCACGGAGGCCGATGCAGACGACGTTGTTGTTGTTGTCGACTGCACACTTTCCTCGTCCTCCAGGGCCACCAGCCGCCGATATTCCGCAACAGTGGCCTCGATCCTCCGTTGCCGGGCCGCTCTAGCCAGCTCCTTCCTCCTTGTTCGTTTGGAAGGAGCATCTATATGAAGAAAGAAAGACATAGTCTGTAACCACTGCTCTTTAAGATTAACTCAATCATTCAGCAGAAATTTGTGTTGCAGTACAACTAGCAACTTGCAAGCGCATTACATAACTATTGAGGCCAGTATCTATCTAACCTCACACTTCTTCATCCTTGCTCTAACATTAGTGGGAGTTTAAGGAACAAATTCTACGAGCACTGTGGACTTCCATTGGAGTCGACTATGAAAGTACACCAGTCTTATTCTTCTTCTTATCTCTTGTTTTGGAAAATTGGTACGTTATTTTCTGCAAGCCGGCATAATGCCAGCGCAGTAAACTTGCACCCGAGAAAAAGAGACGCACGCCATGAGGAGTGATCTAGACTTGCGTTGCGTTACTGTACCCGTCCAGTACATGCAGGTGGTGAAGCTCTTACTTTTCTATTACGGGTGGCACTGAGAATACTCTGTTACAACTCAAGGGCTACTGCTTAATTAATTTAACTTTCACCCTACAGTGGAAATGAGTACTAGAAATGGAAAATTGAAGAAGATAAATAATCTGATTATCTATCACTTCACATGGGATGTTTTTGCTTATATATGGGATGACTTTAGGTGCTTTGCTTTTTATTGAGTGACCAGTGATACATCCACACATGAATGACTGAGTACTACTAAACTTATTAAGAGAGGTAGGGAGTGGCCACCGTAATAACCGGATCTATGCAGTGCTTGCAATACAAACTACTGCTACTATTTATGGTAGTATTTGGACAAAATTAAAAGTTCTTTTCCTTGCCTTTCCTACACTGGAACGGACGTGCGGGTGCAGTGTTACATGCTCTTCAAAGTTACACTTAGTTCATCCACTGACCGTCTACTCTCTCTAGATCATGGGTACTCACAAACTTTCTCTCAGGGGCTACATTTACAGTGTAGTTTGGGGCCGAGGGCCTCACTGGTGGGGGCGGAGTCAGAGGGGGCGGGGCTAAAGCAAAACGATAACTTGTGACCATGAGGTTGCACACAGGTCCCTGCAGCAGATGCCCTCATCCACTGAGCCACCAGACCCAGCATTTACATACATCTCTCTCCCTCCTGCTCTCCCTCCTGCCCTCCCTCCATCTCTCTCTCCCTCCTGCCCTCCCTCTCCCTCCCCCTCTGTCATCTCACTGTGTGTGTGTCTGTGTCAGCCTTCAGCCCGGGTTGAGACCGCTTCCTCAACGCGCACACACAGACAACAACACCAAAGTACTTAACAGGTCTTTAAAAGACCATTAACATATTATTGAGGCTTTGTTTGTTGTAGCGCCCCTGCTTCTCCACCCTGACAATCACTGCTTGCCCGGCCCCACAGAGCAGAGGCTTTGTTCTATTTCACCTCTTTGTGGCCTTGCATCTCCACTCTGCTCTGTGGGGGCCGGGGGAGCAGTGATTGTCAGAGTGGAGATGCAGGGGCGCTAACAGGTGAAATACAAAAAAGCCTCTGCTCTGTGGGGGCCGGGGGAGCAGTGATTGTCTGCAAGGTCTGCGCACCGCCAAGGAAGGCTTGCCGGGCCACCACCGGCCCGCGGGCCGTACTATGAGTACCCCTGCTCTAGATACACATATGCTATCTAAGAGTCAGATAGTAGCATGATCCAGGTATATGGACACATACAGTTTCTGTGTCACCCACCCAGGCTGTTGTCCTTCCACCCATCATTGCTTCATCATTCACCCAGCCATGCATCTCATATGCTTGCCTTCCCAGCTAGTCTTCAATCTCAATAAGTAAGGAATATATAAGAGCTTACCTCTGGCCGCCACCACCACCGTCTCAACTCTCACAGCCGCCGCCTCCTCCCCTGAAGAATCGCCCTCCGCCTCCGTGTCGAGCACCACCACCTCCACACTGGCCCCGCCACCAGATATTCCACCTACAAAGTACATTTAAGAATGTTAGAATAAAGCACTCACTAGTCTTTGGTCTAGGAATGAAGACATGTGAAAACAATGTAATTTGTGACTGTCTACGTTAAAGTTAAAAAAAATGTCCCTTTTTCCAGGGAAGGTTGTCTTGCTGCACTTTTTGGCACAACTGATGAAGGCTGTTTTTTTAACACGCACCATTTTTCTCCACACAGACAGAAGATGGACTTCTAACAACAAGATCAAGTTGAAACCAGGTGAGAGCTCGGCTCGACCACAAGAAATGTCTTCAATTAATCGTCAGCACTAACCACTTTTCCATTATCAGTTAAACGTTTAGTTTTATTATGACTTCATTTTAATAAATGTGTTTACTTTTAATAAAGCTTTTAAACTTAAATACAATCTGTGTTTTTTGGTCCAGACTAGAGTGACTGAGCGAAAGGTTTTGCAATTTTTGCAAGCATGAGTCCAGATAGAACACTTCAAAAGACATTATGGACAATCCCAGAGGACTGCACTAAGTTGATAGAGCTATTGCTGACTAGAATCATGGGAGTTTCGCCAACCGTGCAATCTTAGTTAGCTACACAGACAGACTAATAAGAATAATCTAGTAATACCACAGGGAGTCATAGTAGAGGCAGGATAAGAATTTAGATACAGTCTACAAGAAGAGCAAAGACAATTTTGAAAAAAGTCAAATGAGGAACGCTAGGAAAAATAGGTACTAGTCTAAAATGAAAACTTACTGGGGCCAGCAGAGGAGCCCTCGCCTGCCCGATCCTGGCCCTGTTGAACAGCATCCGCCGCCTGCTGCTCCTGTGTCCTCCTCTCGCCCCTGGGGGGAGCTGACGTACAACATGAAAGAAAGAACAGAAAACATGGATGATTGTTGCTTGTCAATGTCAACCAAATCAAACATTTCAAAAGAACAATAACAAAATATTTCGGCGAAATTATATTGATTATGGTTACTTTTCATTTATTTGCGGACCTGTGACTTCGAAAGTCACGTAACTCACTAAACAAAGTACTGAAACGTTCACCTAGGACTGGCAGGCAGCAGTCCGCAGGCAAGACGCAAAGTGACAGACAAACTCCATTGTGATTTCAGTCAGATCAGTGACAACACTAACAGTTGCCTGCTACATTACCAGTCAATTAAATAGTCAAACTATCAATCCACCGCCACTATTTTTCTTATTGTCAGGGGTACAAAGGAAGGGGCAGATTTAAGCCCTTGCGGCTCTTTTGCGCCGTTCTTGCGTGACTTTTGTGACGCAGCAGCTAAACAAAAAAGGGCGCCATGGTGCGGCGTATAATATTATAACAACGTGACGCATTTGGGAGATGCATCCCGTTATAAAGCCCTGCGCCATCAGGGGGCGTTCCGGCGCAAGGGAGGGCATTCCTGCGCTGGAACACATCCTAATAGTGGCTGAGGGAAATCTACAAAATATCAATCAGTCACCTTTAGGACAATGATGCGTCACACAAACCCTGCACCTGCTTGAAGCAGACGTACGGCTTGACCCAGCATTGGGGAGATAGGGTACCCCAGAGCATTGATGGAGCTGCACCATCGTTGCGACGCAACTCCAGCAGTAAAGCTTCGGTGACGTTTTGGGCCCATGGTGCGCCACATTGCAAATACGGCGCACCATGTTTGGTGGTGGTAGCGGGCCGCACAATTAATGGCGCATCCCTGCTACTTTGCAGGGATGCGACGGTAATTGCAATTCTGCCCCTTAGGGGCATACTTACTTACGCGTTCTGGCGCATCTCCAGAGATGCGCCAGATCAAATGCGTCACGCAAAACTACCCTTGCGACACGGCAGATGTGCCTCATTTACAATGCGGCGCGCCCTGGCGCAAGGGTAGGCACTTGCGTGACGCATCTCGTCACGTAAGAGCGGCGCATCGCTGGAGTCACGTCGCCAACGCAATGCAACTCCAGTAATGCTCAGGGCCACCCAATACTTAACATGCTGTGTCAGTCCTTTCGCCTGCTTCGAGCAGACATAAGGAATTGAATTGACGTAGCAGCGTCGCAGAAGTGCCTGCGTTAAATCTTGTAGATTTCACGCAGGCAATTTTGCGAGGCGCACAGCCGCTGGACCGCCCACCCTGCGTACTAGGAACGCACCCATTGTGGTGCAGGCCCATGGCTTTATAACGTGACGCATCTCCCTAGATGCGTCATGCTGTAAATGACTCGCAGGGATGCGGCACGTTTACGCCGCTGTTGCGTCACGCAAGGCAACGTAAACGTGGCGCAAGGGGCTTGTAAATGTAATCTGCCCCCTAGTGTCTAGCATTACGCAGTTCTGTAAAGTACACTCATACATAATAGTTACTCAGGCCAATGAGACCACGAAATAGAAAACAAATAAGCATAGTAGCAACGCCACTGAGAAGGAGAGCAGTGCACCTGAAATGCACAGAAGATTTTGAAATATAATTTAACTACAATGTAATCGTCATCAGCGGCATTATTGGCTTGCTCCATGTAAAAAACAAATATTTGCAATACAACAACACAGAGCAGGAGAAAACATCATAGTAGTGAGTGATTAAATGGCTACTACTACTCACCAAGCCCGGGGATCTCCAAGCCGAGCTGGTCCAGCAGGTCGCGCTCGCGGTCCAGGAGGTCCGTCCAGCGATGGGTGACCTGGCTGTAGGTGCGCTGGACCCCGTAGAGGTGGGATATGGCCCAGCACACCTTCTCCCACCGCTTCCGGCGCTCCCGCATGTTGTAGCCGCCGGCCGCGATCCTGCCGCCTCCCGCGATGGTCCTGGGCAGGCGGCGCTGGACGAAGTAGACCAGCGCGCCCACTTCCTCCGGGCTGAATATCTCCCGTCGCGTCACCTGCTCCCCCCTCAATCTCCCGCATGCTGTCCTGCCACTGGGTCCAGCACTACTCCCCGCCGCCGCTGCGGCCCTCAAGTGCCTGGGCAGCTTCACGGCGCCTGGCTTGACCATGGTCTGGGCAGGTAAGGTAGGAAGAAGTAGAAAATTAAGAAAGAATAGGATAGGGAAGAAGAAAAGAAAAGAGTTTAAAAAAGTAGTTTAAAAGTAAAGAAAAATAGCAGAAAAGACAAAAATATACAGCTAGGAAAAGAGAGGGATAGATAAGAAGCAAAATCGTAAAAAAAAAAACTGAAAACAAGCAAAGGATGGCAAAGATACCAAGAGGATTAAACACCATGCCCAGACACAGGAAATGAATGAAAAAAAAGATGGCCGGCGCCCGTTCACGAGCGCGAAAGTAAGTTCGCGCGAGATTTTCCTCGCGATCTCGTGCGAACCTCTAGATTTCCCGCGCAATCTCGTGTGAACCTCTACTCGCAATGCGCTTACTGCGCGAGATTATACATAGCGGGCGGAAACGGAAATACGTCACGCAAACAAAATGGCCGCGCCGGTACTCGACCTTGGGGTAAATTCGCGTGTTGCGCTGCAAGCGGCTCGCGAATACTGCAAAAAAACTCGCGAAACAACAAGCCGCAAAAAAATAAAATGCTCATTCGCACGAATTGGCGGCTTCCGCGGTCGGTTTCGCACGACGCCGCGCCCCGCGAATAGCGCGAAAAAAACCGAAAAACGATTTCAGCAAAAGCAAAAGCAATGAGCAGGTGCAAAAGGTCAACCTCATGATTTGTAACGATTCTTTGTAGTGCTTCCTGAGGGGGCCCTCCAGAATTCGGTTGCCTGCTTGCAACTATTGTGTGACCCTGCTCTGACCTTAACTGTATGCCACAAAGGTCCTGATTTACAGCTAAAGGAGCAGACAAGCAGGTGCCAGGCTGGAACTTCTCGCGCGAACTTTAAATTCTTTCAGTGACACATTAATTAGCCCCTAATTCATTATTGTCAGTTGGGGCAGGGCAGGTGTTGTTAATAACTAACCCCAAATTAATTCATGTCAGTTCAAGCAGGGCAGGTGGGCTTGCTTTTCCCCCCCATCTTCTACAGTGATGATGAACCAGAGGGTGGCATTGATGTAACAGAGGGTGGCATGGGTCAAAGAGAGGGTGCCAGTGGTAAAACAGCGGGTGCTGGGAGGCTGTGATGATGAACCAGACGTAGAAACAACATAGTCGCGACCGTTGCGAGCCGACAAGTAAGTTCGCAATTGCGAACTAGTTCCAAATCCTCACGAACTGGCAGAAACAATTGCGAACACACAAAAAAAAAATCCGCAAATTCGCGGGAATTCGCGGATTTTGCGGATTGCGAGTTCGCAAATCCGCAAAATTCGCGAACGCGAGATCCGCAAAATTCGCCCATGCTTACTCGCTACCCAGGACAGAGGCATCTCGCATTCCAGGACAGTAAACCCTCCTGTACCAGGACAGTGAACCCTCCTGTACCAGGACAGTGAACCCTCATGTCCAAGGACAGCGAACCCTCATGTCCCAGGACAGTGAACCCTCATGTTCCAGGACAGTGAACCCTCAAGTACCAGGACAGTGAACCCTCATGTATCAGGACAGTGAACCTTCATGTCCTAGGACAGTGAACCCTCCTGTACCAGGACAGTGAACCCTCTTGTACCAGGACAGTGAACCCTCATGTACCAGGACAGTGAACCCTCATGTCCGAGGACAGTGAACCCTCCTGTACCAGGACAGTGAACCCTCCTGTACCAGGACAGTGAACCCTCATGTACCAGGACAGATAACCCTCATGTCCTAGGACAGTGAACCCTCCTGTACCAGGACAGTGAAACCTCGTGTACCAGGACAGTGAACCCTCATGTCCCAGGACAGTGAACCCTCATGTTCCAGGACAGTAAAACCCTCATGTACCAGGACAGTGAACCCTCATGTCCTAGGACAGTGAACCCTCATGTACCAGGGCAGTGAACCCTCATGTCCCAGGACAGTAAAACCCTCATGTACCAGGACAGTGAACCCTCATGTCCTAGAACAGTGAACCCTCATGTACCAGGCAGTGAACCCTCATGTCCCACGACAGTGAACCCTCGTGTGCCAGGACAGTGAACCCTCGTGTACCAGGACAGTGAACCCTCATGTTCCAGGTCAGCTGACCCTCATGTTCCAGGACAGAGAACCCTCATGTCCCAGGACAGTGAACCCTCATATCCCAGGACAGTGAACCCTCATGTCCCAGGACAGTGAACCCTCATGTCCCAGGACAGTGAACCCTTGTGTGCCAGGACAGTGAACCCTCTGGTACCAGGACAGTGAACCCTCATGTTCCAGGTCAGCTGACCCTCATGTTCCAGGACACTGAACCCTCATGTCCCAGGACAGTGAACCCTCATGTCCCAGGACAGTGAACCCTCATGTCCCAGGACAGTGAACCCTCGTGTGCCAGGACAGTGAACCCTCGTGTACCAGGACAGTGAACCCTCATGTTCCAGGTCAGCTGACCCTCAAGTTCTAGGACAGTGAACCCTCATGTCCCAGGACAGTGAACCCTCATGTCCCAGGACAGCAAACCCTCATGTCCGAGGACAGTGAACCCTCATGTCCCAGGACAGTGAACCCTCATGTCCCAGAACAGTGAACCCTCATGTCTCAGGACAGTGAACCCTCATGTTCCAGGACAGTGAACCCTCAAGTACCAGGACAGTGAACCCTCATGTCCCAGGATAGTGTACCCTCGTGTTCCAGGACAGTGAACCCTCGTGTCGGAGGACAGTGAACCCTCATGTCCCAGGACAGTGAACCCACATGTTCCAGGACAGTTGACCCTCTTCTTCCAGGGCAGTGAACCCTCAAGTACCAGGACAGTGAACCCTCATGTCCCAGGACAGTGAACCCTCATGTCCCCGGACAGTGAACCCTCATGTTCCAGGACAGTGAACCCTCATGTCCCAGGACAGTGAACCCTCATGTCCCAGGACAGTGAACCCTCCAGGACAGTGAACACATGTACCAGGACAGTGAACCCTCATGTCCCTGGACAGTGAACCCTCATGTACCAGGACAGTGAACCCTCATGTCCCAGGACAGTGAACCCTCATGTCCCAGGACAATGAACCCTCCAGGACAGTGAACACTCATGTACCAGGACAGTGAACCCTCATGTCCCAGGACAGTGAACCCTCATGTCCCAGGACAGTGAACCCTCCAGGACAGTGAACACTCATGTACCAGGACAGTGAACCCTCATGTCCCCGGACAGTGAACCCTCATGTACCAGGACAGTGAACACTCATGTACCAGGACAGTGAACCCTCATGTCCCCGGACAGTGAACCCTCATGTACCAGGACAGTGAACCCTCATGTCCCAGGACAGTGAACCCTCGTGTTCCAGGACAGTGAACCCTCGTGTCCGAGGACAGTGATTGCTCATGTCCCAGGACAGTGAACCCTCATGTCCCAGGACAGTGAACCCTCATGTACCAGGATAGTGAAACCTCATGTTCCAGGACAGTGAACCCTCCTGTACCAGGACAGTTGACCATCTTCTCCCAGGACAGTGAACCCTCATGTCCCAGGACAGTGAACCTTCATGTCCCAGGACAGTGAACCCTCATGTACCAGGACAGTGAAACCTCATGTTCCAGGACAGTGAACCCTCATGTCCCAGGACAGTGAACCCTCATGTACCAGGACAGTGAAACCTCATGTTTCAGGACAGTGAACCCTCATGTCCCAGGACAGTGAACCCTCATGTCCCAGGACAGTGAACCCTCATGTCCCAGGACAGTGAACCCTCATGTACCAGGACAGTGAAACCTCATGTTCCAGGACAGTGAACCCTCATGTCCCAGGACAGTGAACCCTCATGTACCAGGACAGTGAAACCTCATGTTCCAGGACAGTGAACCCTCATGTCCCAGGACAGTGAACCCTCATGTCCGAGGACAGTGAACCCTCATGTCCGAGGACAGTGAACCCTCATGTCCGAGGACAGTGAACCCTCCTGTACCAGGACAGTTGACCCTCTTCTCCCAGGACAGTGAACCCTCATGTCCCAGGACAGTGAACCCTCATGTCCGAGGACAGTGAACACTCCTGTACCAGGACAGTTGACCCTCTTCTCCCAGCACAGTGAACCCTCATGTCCAAGGACAGTGAACCCTCGTGTCCCAGGACAGTGAACCCTCATGTCCGAGGACAGTGAACCCTCATGTACCAGGACAGTGAAACCTCATGTTTCAGGACAGTGAACCCTCATGTCCCAGGACAGTGAACCCTCATGTCCCAGGACAGTTAACCCTCTGGTACCAGGACAGTGAACCCTCATGTTCCAGGAAAGTAAAACCCTCATGTCCCAGGACAGTGAACCCTCATGTCCGAGGACAGTGAACACTCCTGTACCAGGACAGTTGACCCTCTTCTCCCAGCACAGTGAACCCTCATGTCCCAGGACAGTGAACCCTCGTGTCCCAGGACAGTGAACCCTCATGTCCGAGGACAGTGAACCCTCATGTTCCAGGAAAGTAAAACCCTCATGTCCTAGGACAGTGAACCCTCATGTCCCAGGACAGCGTACCCTCATGTCCGAGGACAGTGAACCCTCATGTCCCAGGACAGTAAAACCCTCATGTACCAGGAGAGTGAACCCTCTTCTCCCAGGACAGTAAAACCCTCATGTACCAGGAGAGTGAACCCTCTTCTCCCAGGACAGTGGGGCCTCTCGCCCTCTCACACTCCTCCCCCCAGCCTCCATAGCCCTCCACCCAGGAGTGAAGGGAGCTTCCCCCGAGCTGCAGGAACCCAGGAGGGCGAGGGCCGCCGCGGGTTTGGGGGTAAATTGTCCATGAAAGTGTCCGGGAAGGAAGCTGGGCTCAGACGTGGCGTGATCTATCGGCGTGGAAAGATCTCCCCCCGATTGTTCTATAATCATCTCTTAAACACGGACGCCACCGACACGAGCACTTCTAAAAGTGACAGACAATGGAGGGGAGATAATATATTTAAAACCCATATCAGCTGTTAACAGACCATAAAAGCGCCGGGACATTAATCTATAAAGCCTGTCAGACGCAATTCATTGGGATGCCAGGAGGCAGCTGTGTTGTTTCATATTTGCAATCCTGCAGGCCTCGGTGACACTTTACAAATACATCTCAATTTGTCGGAATGAGAACAAATGGAAATATTGCGTTTCTTCCTCCCATTCCATCCCACCCCAGCCCCCTCGAAAACAGCGAAAGAAAAGTATTTTCATACTCCAGTGACTTTGAATTCAAATCGGCTGAACGTGCAGTTTAGACAACCTTGCTTGGCTGAGGGCAGAGACGAGTAGGACAGTAACAGCGAGCCCTGCTGGGGGAGGACCGAGGCGAGAGGGACCGAAGCAGCCAGCCCTGCTGGGGTGAGGGCCGAGACTAGTAGGACAGGAGCAGCCTGCCCTGCTGGGGTGAGTGAGGGCAGAGACGAGTTGGAGAGGAGCAGGAAACCCTGGGGGGGGGGGGTCAGGGCAGAGACAAGAGGGACAGGAGCAGCCAGCCCTGCTGAGGTGAGGGCAGAGACAAGAGGGACAGGAGCAGCCAGGCCTGCTGAGGTGAGGGCAGAGACAAGAGGGACAGGAGCAGCCAGCCCTGAGGGGGTGAGGGCAGAGACAAGAAGGACAGGAGCAGCCAGCCCTGCTGGGGTGAGGGCCGAGACGAGAGGGACCGAAGCAGCCAGCCCCGCTGAGTTGAGGCCAGAGACGAGTGGGACAGGAGCAGCCAGCCCTGTGGGGAGAGGGCAGAGACAAGAGGGACAGTAGCAGTCAGCCCTGCAGGGGTCAGGGCCGAGACGAGTGGGACAGGAGCAGCCAGCCCTGCTGGGGTGAGTGAGGGCCGAGACGAGAGGGACAGGAGAAGCCAGCCCTGCTGAGGTGAGGGCAGAGACAAGAGGGACAGGAGCGGCCAGCCCTGTGGGAGTGACGGCAGAGACAAGAGGGACAGGAGCAGGAAACCCTGCTGAGGTGAGGGCAGAGACAAGAGGGACAGGAGCAGGCAGCCCTGCGGGGGTGAGGGCAGAGACAAGAGGGACAGGAGCAGCCAGCCTTGAGGGGGTGAGGGCAGAGACAAGAGGGACAGGAGCAGCCAGCCCTGCGGGAGTGAGGGCAAAGACAAGAGGGACAGGAGGAGCCAGCCCTGTGGGGTGAGGGCAGAGACAAGAGGGACAGGAGCAGCCAGCCCTGCGGGGGTGAGGGCAGAGACAAGAGGGACAGGAGCAGCCAGCCCTGCTAGGGTGAGTGAGGGCCGAGACGAGTGGGACAGGAGCAGCCAGCCATGCTGAGGTGAGGGCAGAGACAAGAGGGACAGGATCGGCCAGCCCTGAGGGGGTGAGGGCAGACACAAGAGGGACAGGAGCAGGAAACCCTGCTGAGGTGAGGGCAGAGACAAGAGGGACAGGAGCAGCCAGCCCTGCGGGAGTGAGGGCAGAGACAAGAGGGACAGGAGCAGGAAACCCTGCTGAGGTGAGGGCAGAGACAAGAGGGACAGGAGCAGGCAGCCCTGCGGGGGTGAGGGCAGAGACAAGAGGGACAGGAGCAGCCAGCCTTGAGGGGGTGAGGGCAGAGACAAGAGGGACAGGAGCAGCCAGCCCTACAGGAGTGAGGGCCGAGACAAGAGGGACAGGAGGAGCCAGCCCTGTGGGGTGAGGGCAGAGACAAGAGGGACAGGAGCAGCCAGCCCTGCGGGGGTGAGGGCAGAGACAAGAGGGACAGGAGCAGCCAGTGGAGTTCTGGACTTTTTGGTTCCGTCCAGAGGTGTCAGGGAACAACACCCAAAGACCCCGGAGTTCCACCTGCCTTGGTGCACAAATGAACAGAAACACGGGCTTCTCGATGGTGGCGTCAAAGACCAAAGGTTTATTACTGCAGGGACACAGAAGTCACAGATACTACACACGGGCAGTAACCAGGAGCCTGTTCAATTTGTACAAAGCTGGTTGCTCCTTATATACTAAATTTTAAGCTGGGGGCGAGTTCTTTACATGTAATACATTCCCAAAACCTTTGTGTCTAAAACAATAAATATTTGGTGTTACACAGGAACCGTCGATAATATCTGAGGCCAAACATTGCGAAGAGAGGGGTTCCCACTAGTTTGTCACAATTCCCTGTCAATATTGCTTTCAGGACCCGGACCGCCTCATTGTAAAGTTTGTTACCTCCCCCTAATAAAGATTCAGAAAGAAAGAAACAGAGCCAGGTGTGGAAGATAGAAAAGTGGGATAAGGGATGTTTGTGGGTTGTAAATGGGCAAGGCTACCGGCTTCGGCCGCCTAATCATGATCAGGACAATGGACACGAAGACCAGTTTGGCAGGACTGGCCTCGGGCAGAGGAGGTAGCCTTTGTCGAGTCATGCAGCTACAGCGTGATCTGGTTTAAGGTGCACGTGTTCAAGAAAGAGGTGAATCTCCGGCTAAGGTTACATGTCCTTAATCGAAATGAAGTGATCAGAGGCTATTGCATATGTGAGGGCAAGAAACACAAAATGGCGGCCATGATCTAAGATGGATGCCGTGGGTAGATCAGAAATGTGTTTATAAAAGAAGTGCTCTTGCTCGTAGCGTAGCGAAAACACCAGGATATACCAAATGGATCATTTGCGGTTCGCTGATACCAATATTATGTATTTCCGACAAACTTGAAAACACGGTTTCAAATCGTCACGGAACCTCAGACCCTCCTTTTGCCCTTACATAGGCAATTACTCAGTCTATGTCAGAATCTAGTTCTATGCTCATCAGGTCAGTGACATGCTGTTGTATCATCATCCTTTCTCGTGTCTTTTTTCCAAACGCAGGTGGTTTTCTGAGACAAGTTGCAGCACAAAGACTACACAGAGCAGGACCACACTGGATAATCAGACAACATGAGAATAGGAATACTAGGATGACACCAATGACCATCAGAACCTTCCATCCCCATGCTGATATCAGAGTCCAAAACCACTCCATGAAGGACCAGTTTCCCTTGTCTACATGTATGGAGTCTGAAATCTTGTGCAACTTAGAGATCGCCTCATAGACTGTTGGAGCATTATTAGGAATAAAGACACAGCAGCTCGATTGGATCATTCTGCATACCCCACCTCGATTTGCAAGTATAACGTCTAGAACCATACGGTTCTGCAACGTCATGAGCCTATCCGCCTGAAGCTCAGCTGTCAGATTGCTAAGGGCACCAGCAGTTTCGGTGATAGTAGATTCAACTACCCGTGTTAGCTGACGTATGTTTCTACTATTGGCCATAGGTCCCCAGGACGGAAGGAAGCCTTTGAAGAAGTCTCCAGCTTCCTGACCAGCGGTATCTTCCTTGCTGAAGACACCTCTCGCTATTCTGGTTCTGTGGTAATCAGATGAAGCAGTGTATGTCGGAGGCAACAATCGAGCAATGTAACATGATCCTGAAAAGTCGGCAGGCAACCATGTATAAGCTCTGTCTCGACAAATGAAGTAGGTACCCCTAGCAGTAAGAAAGGCAGGGGAAGAGTTAGCTGGAAACACATAAGTCTCTACGCACTCACTCCTCCCTAGCTGAGCTCTCGGATTTCTCCCGTTACCTTGCAAACAGACCTGACCTCGGTGAGGTACGACCCAGATTGGAGTTGAGCTTTTACGCTTGCTTTCTCCTAAACTAAGGCGATACTCTGAAGTATTCCAACTTAAATATACTCGCAATTCGTCTCTAGGGTAAGATGGAGTATTATTGACGTCCTTGACCATGTCAATAATTCCCTGGACTAAGGCTTTGTTGGCAGAGTTATATTTAGTGGAACGCGGTGGACGTGGAGGATAGGTTTCAAGGGCATAAGCAAAGATGGTTTGGAAGGCCTGAAATGATCCATTATAGCTGTAAGGCAAAACCAGATAGGGAATACCTTTATCCATAGTGTGGGGTATCAAACCACACACCCAGCAGTCTGTAGTGTTAACTACCAGTTGGTGTTGGTGCAAGAGCTGTACAAAAGTGTTGTTGGTGAACTCTGAGCGTCTGGCTTGCTCATGTTCCGGAAATGAGTGAAAAGAGTGTATAGAAGAAACAGTAGAAATAGCAGGATCAAGGGGAGGTACTGTAGTAACTGGCACAAAAATCAAATTTACACTAAAGACGATTCCACCCACCAATGTTGCTAAAACAATCAAAAATGTAATGGCACATTGCATCAAAAAGCATTTGCTATGAAAAATTCTATTAAGTCTGTTTCTGCGAACATAAATCACATTTTCTCGTTGCAGCGCAGGAAGCTCCATCTTCTACAATCCGCTCGCGACCACTGATGATGTGTACGTAGATGAAAATGCCTCTATCAGCCCTGGGAGTTCCCAGAACCAACAGAAAGATCGACCTTGTGTCAGACCCCTGCAAATTCAAACTAGGCACACAGCCACGACCCTACGGCTACCCAGACGGCAAGGCAATTTTAAAAACAATAAACAATAGCAAACTTCCTGGCTGAAGGCAAAAGTTCAATATATCAAAATCACAATATGCAGTTGCCTGCTTTATTTGTCCATTTTACGGCTTCTTAGGTTGTATCTCTGCTTCGCTGGTACTGCCTGATCGGAAAATAGTGTATCACTAGCAGCTGTTGCAGAGTTTAAGTTCGCAGATAGCAAAGTTTTTTCCGATGCTGGAGACAAATGTTCAATGTTCAAAGGAGTCTTTTCAGGAGGAGAGTCAGGTTTTGAAGTGTCAGTAATCAATTCGGCATCGCTGAAAGAGATGAACTTCGGTGTGATTTCAGATTCGGAGGCACCAATTCCCTTTTTCACCCAGTCGTCGTAAGGGAGCGGCAAAGGAACACGCTTAACATGAGAGGCGTGTATCCAGTGCTTACGGCCAGCTACACGAACTGCTGTCCTCGTTGTCAGTAAGATCTGAAAAGGCCCCACAAATCTCGGCTGAAGGTTCTTCGTCCTCGCGAAGTTCTTGATGACAACCAGATCTCCTGGTTTCAGCTGATGCCCTGGACTCTCCGGAGGTTTTGGCAAAGCATCGAAAACCTGTTGATGAATAAGACTCAATTTAGCAGTCAAGTCGTAAAGGTAGTCTATCAACATAGGATATTCTATGGAGCAAAATTCTTTAGGCCTTGGTACACCACAGATATTTGCCGGGCGACCAAAGACTATCTCGTAAGGACTAAGCCCTATTCTAGAATGTACTGTTGCTCTCGTTGATAACAAGGCCAAGGGAAGTGCGTCTGGCCAGGCTAAACCTGTGGATGCTTGTATTTTGGCTATTTTCAGCTTGAGGGTGCCATTGTAACCCTCGACTAAACCAGCAGACTGGGGATGGTTTGCACTGTGAAATTTCTGTTTCAATCCTAGGCCGGCACACACACTCTGCATAACTTTCCCTATAAACTCACTCCCGTTATCTGACCATACAATCCGTGGCATTCCATATCTAGGGAAAAATTCTTTGAGAAGAATTTTGGCAGTAGATAGGGCAGTGTTGTCCTTTAGTGGGTATGCTTCTATCCACCTGGAAAAAGCACAAACTACCACCAGGACATACTTCAAATTATTGCAGCGCTCCATGTGAATGAAATCTAACTGAATCACTTCAAAGGGGCAGGAAGGAGGAGCGAAATGACCAGCTGGAGTTGGAGTTCCCTTGCCAGGATTATGCATCAAACACACCATACAGTTTTTCACCACTCTCTCTGCACACTTACTGATTCCCTCATTCTTCCAGACCGGAGCTAACATCTTACATATCCCTTTAGAACTTATATGCGCTACTCCATGTGCCATCGTCACTACTGCAAGCACATACGCATCGGGCAACATCCAACGCTGCTGTTCTGTCAAATCAATTCAACATCCATTCGAGTCCAACTTGCCCGTACTTTCTCTCCATACACGTTTCTCTTCCTCAGTTGCTTCTTTCTGAATCTCTTTCACACTTTCCATAGTATCCTCACACATTCCAGACTCAGCAATCCATCTTGCAGACGTAGCAACATACATTCTGCTCATCGTGTCTCTAGCTGTCTGTTTAGCAATTTCGTCAGCAAAAGCATTCCCACGACCAACATCATCCGTGATTGCTTTATGAGCACTGCACTTCACAATCGCAACTTCAGTCGGCAAGGTTAGAGATTCCAACAAGTCGTTAACTAGCTGACCATGTTGGATCTTAGTCCCATGGGACGTAATGAAACCTCTTTCTCTCCACAACCGGCCAAAACTATGGGCCACGCCAAATGCGTACTGACTATCTGTAAACACATTCACTCTCTTTCCCTCAGCTAAAACACACGCTCTCGTTAGAGCTATTAATTCAGCAGCTTGGGCAGAATTCTGACTCACTCTTGCAGTCTCCACAATCGTCTTCAAAGTCGTTACTGCGTAAGCAGCAGTCACATCACCATTCTCCAATTTAAAACATGACCCGTCCACATACAGCGTACCATCCGGGTCTGATAGCGGAGTATCTTTTAAATCAATGCGTCCTTTTGTCTCTTCCTCCGTTTTGAAATAGCAATCATGTGGCTCGGAATCACTCAACTCTTGATCAGTCAGCAACAATGTTGCTGGATTCAATACATTGCATCTTTTGATCTGAATATGACTCGCTAGTAATGTCAGCTCATAGCCTGATAATCTAGCACTGGTAAGGTGTTGTGTCTTGGTTCGGTTCATGAGTGTATCCACAGCATGAGGAACCATGACCACTAGCATATTATTCATCACCAAACCAGCAGATTGTCGAATGGAAGCTGCAGCTGCCGCTGTAGCTCTCAAACAACTAGGCAACGCTCTGGCTACCGGATCTAATGTTGATGAAAAATACGCACAAGGGCGTTGTTTATCACCAAACTTCTGTGTCAGAACACTCAACGCGCAACCTTCTCTTTCGTGAACGTAGAGCGTGAATGGTTTACTGTAATCAGGTGTACCCAATACAGGAGCTGAACACAATGCTTTTCGTAATTCAGTAAAACTCTCTTGACATTCATCAGACCATGGCACCGGACTCGGAACATTTTTCCCAGTCAAAGCTACTAATGGTTTCGCTAAAAGAGAAAAATTTGGAATCCACTGCCTACAGTAAGAGGTAATACCTAAGAAGGCACGTACTTCTCTCTGTGTGCGTGAAACACTCATCTGTGTAATTGCTTTTATTCTCTCTGGGGTCAACTTCCTTCCCTCCTTTGACAAGAGATGACCTAGGTAGGTCACTTCTTGACAGCAGTATTGCATTTTGGAAGGAGACACTTTGTGATTCAAATTAGACAAATGATGCAATAGGGAAATTGTAGCTGCTTTGCAAGTTTCCTTGTCATCGGCAGCCACTAAAAGATCGTCTACGTACTGTACTAGGGCAGAACCTGGAGGAAGGACAAAAGAATCTAACTGGCTTTTTAATGCTTGACTGTAAATGGATGGACTTTCACAATAGCCTTGTGGTGCGCGTTTAAATCTGAAACTGCGACCTCCTAAACAGAAGCCGAAAATATCTCTACTTTCTTCGGCTATTGGAATGCTGAAAAAGGCATTCTTTAAGTCAATAACTGAGAACCATGTAGCTGTGGCAGGAATCAATGTTAACAAGGCAGTAATGTCTGGCACTACAGGAAACTGCGGGACTACAATCTTATTAACTTCTCTAAGGTCTATGACAAACCTGTACACTAGAGGTTTTGTAGGATCAGTTCGCTTTAGAATCGGCAATACAGGACTATTACAGACATTTCCTCTAGTTTCTTCAACCACACCTTTCTTAATCAAATCTTGCACAATCAATAAAAGTGCACGCTCACCTTCACTCGATATTTTATATTGGGGAATTCTTGGAAATTTCACATTCGCTTTCAAAGTTACCACATATGGGTGAATTTCTAGGAGACCTACATCATTAGGACCAGTCGCCCAAAGAGAATCAGGGAGTGAATGTAGCTCCGGCGGGAGTGCATCCATTGACAAGTACATCGGAGAGGTTATATTTTTACCCAATGTAAGCTGTACTCCTTCCGGAGAACAGTACAATGTCGCATATAGTCGTTTTAACAAATCTAAACCAAGCAGATTTTCATTACAACCTGTCGTCAAAATCAGGGGTGCTTTCAATTGGCACGGTCCAACAGAAATAGACAAAGGACCAGATATCGGGTTGTAAACAGGGGCGCCTGAAAAACCTACGGAAACATTTGTTGAGCCGGACAAAGGTGCGCCAGGGAGTTTCGCATGAATGATAGAACTTTTTGCGGCACCAGTATCCAACAGAAACGGTTCGACTACACCTGATGTTGCTACTGCGACATAAGGCCCACTCTGATCTACTAGAACTGATACTACTCCCTCTCTCTGTCCATGGCTGTCCTAGTACCCATTTTGCTGAAAACCCTCATCTGCTTCATTATAGTCCTCAACAAGATACTGTTGAGATCTATTTTGCTGAGCAGATTGTCCATTTCGTTGATCAAAGTGATTGGAGGGACGATCATTCGTTTGTGGAGGCATAGCACCTCGTCCTCGTCCTCTAGAATTCTGCACAAAACCACCACGACCTCTCTGAGCTGCTGCTAAGATCGGACATTCATTTTTATAGTGACCCTCTTTCTTACAGTACGCACACTGATTCCACTGGTATTGAGGTCTTGATGAACCATAATCTGTCCTTTGGTACGAACCTTGCTGCGTATTAGTCTGATTCGTGCGAGGCGGATACGCCTGCTGCAAAAGAACTTTAGTTTTTAAATCTTTCGTTTTCTTCTCTGATTTTTCCTTCTCCTCTTTATCCCTATTTTCGTAGTACTGTGCAGTTGCAAGTATTTGCGCAGTCGTAGATACAGCCCACGCACTTTCTGAATCCTTTAATTTATTGCATAATTCAGGTAACAAATTATGCACAAATTTATCTACAAACAGTCTTTGCCCTCCTTCTGTACTCATGTCCTGACCACTATGATCTACAAACGTCTCTTCAAACCTCGTGAAGAAGTCGGAGACACTTTCGTCTTTCTTCTGCCTGCATGCTGACAGCTTGTCCCAATTTACACGCAATGCTGGCATCAGAGTCTTCATTAGATCAATTATTCTACCTGGAAGATTAGCGATTAGAGGTTCGGGTTTTGCACCACCTATTTGCTGACCATCTGCTGCAGTGATAGCTGCCCAATCACCACCTAAGGCAGCTTGATGATCCTCTCTACGAATTTTAGCCCACACTGGTTGCGGAACTACGTTACCAAACAACATATCGATGTCGGCTAGGTTCATTATACAAGCCTCAACTGTCTGTGTTAATTCCTTGTAATATCCAGCTGGATTCTTACGTGGATCTGGCAAGGCCTGTTTCACCGCTAACACTTCAGCTCGCTTCCATGGAATGTGTATCCACACTCGTTGAAACTGTGCTGGAGCAGCTGCAATTCCTGCATTATCGTCACGTTGTATTGCTTCGCGCCAGATTGGAGGAACCTCCCTCATAGGATATTGGCGACTTAGTTTCATTTTACCTTTTTCTAAATCTCTCGGCGAACGAAGAGATGGATCATTCCTAAAACTTAAAATAAGTTCCATCGCTTCCTTTATATTCTCACCCACTATCATTCCAGCAGCGAACTCTTTCTGAATTCTAATTAAATCTTCCAAATCTGATTCGACATCATCTTCTTCTATTTCTTCACGTAACAACGAGCACATCTCATCAAAGACGTACCGTTGCGTCGGTTCCTTCCATTGCATAAATGTGTCTAGCACATCTCTCGTACTATATCTTCTACTCTTCGAAATCCATCTGAGAGCCGTGGAATCTAAAATTCCTCGTTCCTCAGTACTTGGAAGCTGACTACGTCTCTGAACTGAATCAGGAGTAGGAGTCTTAATTAGAGTTTTATATAAAGGAGACAGCATATTAGTAACAGAATCAGTGATTCTTCGACGAACAGAAAGTGGAGTTAGCACACTCGCAGACGTAGAGAACGCAGTAGAGGTAGGAATAGATAACGGAACAGTAGGAGTATCGAGGAAAATAGTTTCTGGAGCAGTAGGTACAGAGGTAGGTATGGAAGCTGGCAGTGCAGGAAGAGGAGGAGCTGTAGGAACATTCACATTCATCACAGGAGGTACGGGAACTTGATTCTGAAGGACAGGAGCAGGAACACCAGGTTGTCCAGCAACCGGCAATTGAACATTCGGGACAAGTGGAGCCGTAGCACCTTGTGCATACGGTGGAGGTGACCTTAACAGATAAGATAGCAGAGGATCGTTTTCAGAATCTTCCAGTATCTTAGCCATTTTCGATGGCAAGGCAGGATAGCACTTGTCAATCGCTAGGTTATGCTCTCTAATGGCTACATCTATGGCCTTCTCACACTCGTTAGCCTGCAACTGTTTAGCCGCTTGCTCTAGAGTTAACTCTTCTTGTTCTTTCTGTTCTTTCTTCAACCTTTTCATTTCTCTCTGTTTGGATTCTTTTCGCCAATAACGGAAAGAATCAAACATTGCCGGCCGGGCTTTCTTCTTGAACAATTTCGCTTCTAAGTTGTCGAGACTCTCTGGTTCAAAACTACCATGCAGTGGCCAACTAAGGACACCATCCTTCTTACAATAACGGACCCATACCTCATTATAAGATATAGGACCCACGCCATGTTTACAATATAAATCATATAGGGGAGTCCCAATCGGAGGAACCAGACAAGAGTCCTCCAATCGTGAGTCACGGTTGCAACCAAAACAAGACAACATTTTCCGACTTACCATTTTCAGTCCGGAACACAAAACAAACGAACACGAAACAAATATGTGCACTCGAACCAAGAACTTAGGCCTACCAAAACGAACTGATGTATCGATACCCAAACTAAACCAAATAGATTATCGTAACTAGAACAACCAGCGATAATCTGACAAAACCAAACCAAACCAAGAACCGATCAAGGATTTTAACAATCCTCACAAAGTAACCAGCTAGCTATCACTAAATACTTAACTGAGTCACTGAAGACGTCACCAAGGAGAAACCCGTCACGTTTCGCCGTACTAAGGACTGCACCTCGGGTCCAAGACAGGGCGACGGTCAAGGCAACGGCCCACTGCAGCCGTCCTGAACGGGAAACCCTCGTGGAAGAGAACTTCGGGCCACTTTTGCGATATGCCGGGATCGATGAAGTGGGGCGCCTCCCTCAGGAATCTTCACACGAAGCTTCTCGAACTCTTCAGGCTTTTGGACCGGTACCGAATGACGTCGCCCCACGTTGGGCGCCAATTGGAGTTCTGGACTTTTTGGTTCCGTCCAGAGGTGTCAGGGAACAACACCCAAAGACCCCGGAGTTCCACCTGCCTTGGTGCACAAATGAACAGAAACACGGGCTTCTCGATGGTGGCGTCAAAGACCAAAGGTTTATTACTGCAGGGACACAGAAGTCACAGATACTACACACGGGCAGTAACCAGGAGCCTGTTCAATTTGTACAAAGCTGGTTGCTCCTTATATACTAAATTTTAAGCTGGGGGCGAATTCTTTACATGTAATACATTCCCAAAACCTTTGTGTCTAAAACAATAAATATTTGGTGTTACACAGGAACCGTCGATAATATCTGAGGCCAAACATTGCGAAGAGAGGGGTTCCCACTAGTTTGTCACAATTCCCTGTCAATATTGCTTTCAGGACCCGGACCGCCTCATCGTAAAGTTCGTTACCTCCCCCTAATAAAGATTCAGAAAGAAAGAAACAGAGCCAGGTGTGGAAGATAGAAAAGTGGGATAAGGGATGTTTGTGGGTTGTAAATGGGCAAGGCTACCGGCTTCGGCCGCCTAATCATGATCAGGACAATGGACACGAAGACCAGTTTGGCAGGACTGGCCTCGGGCAGAGGAGGTAGCCTTTGTCGAGTCATGCAGCTACAGCGTGATCTGGTTTAAGGTGCACGTGTTCAAGAAAGAGGTGAATCTCCGGCTAAGGTTACGTGTCCTTAATCGAAATGAAGTGATCAGAGGCTATTGCATATGTGAGGGCAAGAAACACAAAATGGCGGCCATGATCTAAGATGGATGCCGTGGGTAGATCAGAAATGTGTTTATAAAAGAAGTGCTCTTGCTCGTAGCGTAGCGAAAACACCAGGATATACCAAATGGATCATTTGCGGTTCGCTGATACCAATATTATGTATTTCCGACAAACTTGAAAACACGGTTTCAAATCGTCACGGAACCTCACCAGCCCTGCTGGGGTGAGTGAGGGCCGAGACGAGTGGGACAGGAGCAGCCAGCCCTGCTGAGGTGAGGGCAGAGACAAGAGGGACAGGAGCGGCCAGCCCTGAGGGGGTGACGGCAGAGACAAGAGGGACAGGAGCAGGAAACCCTGCTGAGGTCAGGGCAGAGACTAGAGGGACAGGAACCACCAGCCCTGCTGGGGTGAGTGAGGGCTGAGACGAGTAGGACAGGAGCAGCCAGCCCTGCTGGGGTGATGGCCGAGACAAGAGGGACAGGAGCAGCCAGCCCTGCTGGGGTGAGGGCCGAGACGAGTGGGACAGGAGCAGCCTGCCCTGCTGGGGTGAGTGAGGGCCGAGACGATTGGGACAGGAGCAGGAAACCCTGCTGAGGTGAGGGGAGATGCGAGTGGAATAGGAGATGGAAACCCTGCGGGGGTGGGGGCAGAGACAAGAGGGACAGGAGCAGGAAACCCTGCTGAGGTGAGGGCAGAAACAAGAGGGACAGGAGCAGCCAGCCCTGCGGGGGTGAGGGCAGAGATAAGAGCAACAGGAGCAGCCAGCCCTGCTGAGGTGAGGGCAGAGATGAGTGGGACAGGAGTAGCCAGCCCTGCTGAGGTGAGGGCAGAGACAAGAGGAACAGGAGCAGGCAGCCCTGCGGGGGTGAGGGCAGAGACAAGAGGGACAGGAGCAGGTAACCCTGCTGAGGTGAGGGCAGAGACAAGAGGGACAGGAGCAGGCAGCCCTGCGGGGTGAGGGCAGAGACAAGAGGGACAGGAGCAGCCAGCCTTGAGGGGGTGAGGGCAGAGACAAGAGGGACAGAAGCAGCCAGCCCTGCTGGGGTCAGGGCAGAGACTAGAGAGAGAGGAACCGCCAGCCCTGCTGGGGTGAGTGAGGGCCGAGATGAGTAGGACAGGAGCAGCCAGCCCTGCTGAGGTGAGGGCAGAGACAAGAGGGACAGGAGCAGCCAGCTCTGCGGGGATGAGGGCAGTGAGGTACTGGGTTTTTCAGAACCGGTACTAATCCGGTAACCCAGCGGTGTCAGGGCAACACCCAAAGACCCCAGATTCCCCTGTCTTGGCAAACAGAGACACGGGATACTTCTTGATGACGTCAAAGACCTAAGTTTATTGGTTGCAACCAGGGACAGAGATCTACGAAGTACACACGGGTAGTTCGTCAGAGACTGCACACTTTAGATAAACGGAGCTCGGTCTTTTATGCCGAAAATCATGCCTCAGGCAGCATTACAATTTACATTTGGTGCATACAAACTGACCAATGGCAATGTAGCATTTCAAAAGTAGCAAATGACGACAGTCAAAGACAATCCCATTTTCCGTTGTCCAGCCCGCCAGAAGCGATCACGCACATGGTCGGTTTCCTGTTTGATCAGGCCGGACAAACCCATCGTAAACCATTCAACCCAGATCGATGATCAAGTCGTAAAGGAAAGGCAGAAACAGATGGAAAGGAGATAGAGAAGTGGGAACGGTGTACCATAAACTCGGGGCACGTCCTGCCCTTTGATCTTTATCAGACCAGCTGCTGAAAAAGAAACTGGCTCAGCGGGGTTCGCCCCAGGCAAGGAGTCAGTTCGGCCAGGTCAACCAGAAGTCAGCTAAGGCGTACGTGTCTCAAGGATTTCTCGGCCACAGTCATCGGGCCTATGTTAGGGCAACCATACAAAATGGCTGCCGTATAGAAAATGGAATCCGGAGGTTCAAACTAAACCCTTGACTATAGAGTGTTCTCCTATATCGAGTCATACGAAAACACTCAGACACGTTACACTCGCCATTTGCGGTCTGCTAAGCCCAAAATCGTCAATTTCCGACGATCTTCACAAATCGGGTTCGGAACTATCGAACCTAATTCAGAACCACGGAACCACAGACCCTCCTTTTGCCCTATCACAGGCAACGAGCCCAAACCCATTTTAATCCGAATCCGGATCTATATTCATCAGGTCATTGATATGCTGCTGTAGCATCATCCTATTACTAAGCATCTCTCTCTGGATAGGTTTCCGTAAACACAAAGTAGCACAAAGGCCACAAATAGCAGGAGCACACTGTACACAGAGACAGAACATGAACAGGATTGCTAAGACCATCCCAATAACCATCAAAAACTTCCAACCCCAAGTGGATATCAAACCCCATAACCATCCCATCAGAGACCAATCTCCTTTGTCCAGATGGACAGAATCGGAGATTTTGTGCAATTTGGAAATGGCCTGGAAGACCGATGGAGCGTTGTCTGGAATAAAAACGCAGCAGCTTGATTGAATCAATCTACAAACTCCACCTCGATCTGCTAGAATAACGTCTAGGGCAACTCTATTCTGAAGTGTCATAAGTCTATCCGACTGGAGCTCAGCACTCAAGTTACCAAGGGCACCGGCAGTCTCAACTATGGTGAACTCAACCACTCTCGTAAGCTGACGAATATTCCTACTGTTAGCCATAGGTTCCCAAAACGGCAGAAAACCCTTACCGAAATCTCCCAATTCTTGTCCTGCAGTGTCTTCTTGGCTAAAGACACCTCTAGCAACTCTCGTCTTATGGTAATCTGCCGCAGCTGTAAAAGTGGGAGGCAACAGAAAGGAAACAAAACATGTGCCCGAGAAGAAAACAAGTTACTTACCTGTAACTTTGGTTCCCCAGTATTGGTAACTTTCATAGATTCCCATGCTTTGTATCATTCCCCGTCGTCGGAATGTGAGCCTCGGTAAATAGAAAATACCATAGTAGTAAGCACAAAGTGAAAAAATAGGCCTAGGCCTCATCTCATTTTGTAGCTTATCCACCTCTTTTTGTAAAAGAGACCAAACTTCTGCAGTAGCCAATCAGAGCAGCCTCACCCCATAGAACCTTCCTGAGAGAAGCTCAGAGCCTCAGATTTTCGTAGCCGTTGTAAACAGCTATCCCACAAAACAATAAGACTGAGCTTTCCCAGGGGAGGCGGGTGGGCGCATGGGAATCTATGAAAGTTACCAATACTGGGGAACCAAAGTTACAGGTAAGTAACTTGTTTTCTTGCCCCAGTATTGGAACTTTCATAGATTCCCATGCTTTGTATCAGAGTAACTAGCAGTAAATAGAAAAGCATATTTTGCAATTTGTGAACTTGAAAATGTCACACATTTCTGATAAGAAAACTAGATACACATTAGAATCATAAAGCATGACAATAACACAGTAATACAAAATATGCAAACAGGAAGGCGGGATAGAAAGGAAAGCTCACCGACTTATTGGAAAAGGTTCCTCAAAACCGCCTGGCCCACTGCCGCATCCTCTTTCACAGAAGAATCCAAGCAGTAGTGTTGAGTGAAGGTGTGGACACTGCTCCATGTCGCTGCTCTACAAATGTCCTTGATTGGAACACCTGCGAATAGAGCTGTCGATTAAGCCATTGATCTTGTAGAGTGAGCACGAACTGCTCGCTGCAGTGGTTTTCCAGCCGCCTGGTGGCAAAAATGTATAGCACTGGAAATCCAGCGGGAAATACCGGCTTTAGAAACTGGACACCCCTTGCGAGGAGCACTGAAAGAAACAAAAAGCTGTGAAGATTTTCTGAACTGTCTTGTTCGCTCCAGGTAGAATTTCAGGCATCTGTGAATGTCCAAAGAGTGCAAAGTTCTTTCCGCGGGTGTGGAAGGCTGTGGAAAGAACGGTTTTAAGACCACTGGCTCATTTAGGTGGAATTCTGAGGGCACCTTCGGGATAAATTTAGGATTTGTTCTTAGGATGAGAACATTATTCTTGAATTGCAGAAAATTGTGAAAGCCTGTAGCTCACTCACTCTTCTAGCCGATGTCAGGGCCAAGAGAAGAGCCAGTTTCCACGAGAGAAACTTAAGGTCAGTCTTATGAATAGGCTCAAAAGGGGCTTTCATGAGATATGACAAGACTAAATTCAAATGCCAGGCTGGTGGCGGCGGCCGGACTGGAGGAAAGACCCTGAATAAACCCTTCAGGAATTGTTTGATCATTCTTGCTGACCACAGGGAAGGACCTGAAGATGAACGTCTGAATCTAGAAATGGCCGCTAGATGTACTTTTACAGAAGATGGAGCCAAACCAGATTTTGCCAGAGAAAGTATGTAAGGCAAGAGTTGGTGCGGTGCAGAAGTATATGGGTGTAAACCTTCCTTCCGACACCAAACACAGAATCTCTTCCACTTAGCCCGATAGGTCTTGTTGGTACTAGGCGCACGGGCCTGGGCCAAAATGTCCCTACATTCCCCTGAGAGATTTAAACCTTGGAACTCTCGGAACTCAGGAGCCACGCTGTCAATCGCAGAGACTTCAAGTCCGGATGTAGAACCTATCCGTGAGACATTGTCAACAGTGCTGGAACAGGATGCAGGAGAACTGGCTGGTCCTGGGAGAGGAGGAAAAGTTCTGAGTACCAAAACTGTCTGGGCCATGCTGGAGCGATCAGAATCATCCTGCACGGTTCCACCTTGAGCTTGCTGATCAACCTCGGGATCAGCGGAATGGGAGGAAAGGCGTAAAGAAAGGCGCCGGACCAAGCAATCAAAAGCGCATTCCCCAAGGATTCCCGATGGTGAACCCTGCTTGCCAAGGACTGGCATTTGGCGTTCTGGGGAGTTGCAAACAGGTCGATGGATGGTGTCACCCATCATGCAAAGAGCTCCTCCAGAACGGTCTGGTCCAGTTCCCACTCGTTAGAGACAGTCCTTTGGCGACTCAAAGCGTCTGCCCTGACATTGAGTGTCCCCCGCTAGATGTTCCGCTGAGAGGGAGATATTGTTCTGGATTACCCAATTCCAAAATGTCTGGGCTTCCCTCTAGAGGGTGGAGGATCTCGTTCCGCCTTGTTTGTTTATGTAGTGCATGGCTGTGGTGTTGTCCGTACGAACCAGCACTGCACGGTCGCGAATCCTCGGAAGAAAAGCTTGTAGAGCCAGACGGATAGCGAGAAGTTCCAGAAGGTTGATGTGGAACTTGACCTGGACTGGACTCCAATGGCCACTGACCTTTAGCTCTTGGAGGACCGCTCCCCATCCCTTGTGGAAGCATCCGTCGTCAAAACAATGGGAGATGGTGGAAGTTGGAACGATAAACCCCTGGAAAGATTGTCTTTCAGCGACCACCAGCCGCTTGCCTTTCTCATTTCCGGGGTAACGACAATCCTGTCATCGAAGGATCCTGTGACCTGACGCCATTGCTTGTCCAACTGTTCCTGCAGTGGACGCATTCTGAGCCTGCAGTGTGGAACCAATGGTATGCAGGATGAAATCGATCCGAGAAGCGATTTGTACTTGTGAACTGTCAGTGACTTTCGAGTTTGAAGAAGGCGGGCTGAACAAATCAGCTTGCTTTGGCGCTCCTCCGATGGAAAGGCTAGGCAACACTCTGTGTCCAGGATGGCCCTAGGAACCTCACTGTCCTGGAGGGGCATAGAACAGATTTTTCTTTGTTGAGCCGAAGACCTAGTTGCTCGAACAGTTCTCTGCATGACCTGACTGCCTTGGACGCCTCCTGGGCAGATGGAGCCTTCAGCAGCCAATCGTCCAGATATGGAAAAACCTGTATAGCTTGTCTCCTGAGAAAGGCTGCTACTGGAGCCAGAATCTTTGTAAAGATCCGCGGAGCGGACCGGAGACCAAACGGCAGTACTTTGAATTGAAAGTGGCTCTTGCCCACTGTAAATCAAAGATATTGCCTGTGAGCTGGATGAATAGGAACGTGGAAGTAAGCGTCTTCCAAATCTAGGGTCGCCATGTAGTCCCCTGGATTGAGAAGGCGGAGGATGTCCTGAAGAGTGACCATCCTGAAGGACAACTTGACGAGATAAGTGTTGAGCTGCCATAGATCTAAAATTGGACGCCACTTGTCCCTTGTCTTCCGAACCAGGAAGAACCTGGAATAGAACCCTTTCCCCTTCTGAGAAAGGGGTACAGACTCTACTGCCCCCTTGGTGAAAAGTTGGTGGGCTTCGAGATGAAGGAGCTTGAGATGTTTGGGAGGAAAGGCGTCTGGCGCTCTTGTTGGAGGAAGGTCTTGAAACTCCAACGTGTGTCCTTCTTTGACGATCTGTAGGACCCACTGATCCGATGTAATGACCATCCAGTTGTTGAGGCAATGGGCAATCCTGCCCCCCACTGGTGTTAATGAGGGAACAGGAACAGTGGAAAGAGCCACCTGGCCGCTATTGTTTTCTGGTGTTGTCTCTCCTTTGCTGCCCTTGACGTCCTCTAGGCTGTTGGCGAGAGAAAGAACCCCTCTGAGAGTACTGAAGTTTATATGTCTGGCTAGACTGTGAGCCGGAAGAGTAGCGATTCTGATTGCCTCCTCTATAAGTGGAGAATCCTCTACCTCTTGCTCCCCTGAAGGGTACTTTGCGATACTGCAATGTTCCTAAGGACTTGGCTGTATCGGTGTCCTTCTTTATGCCCTGCAGGGCGTCATCAACGTGTTTGCCAAACAGCATTTCTCTGTCGTATGGCAGATCCAAGATTTTTTCTGCACTTCCTGTCTGAACCATGTGGCCTTCAACCATCCTTGGCGTCGCAGAACAGCCGAACCGGCAAGTGCTCGAAATGCTGTGGTTGCTATATCCATCGCAACATCAATGACCTCCGAAGAGGCCCGCTCCCCCTCCAGCAAAATCTTCTTCACTTCTTCTTTAGAGGAATCCTGCAATTCCTCCGCAAATGGAGCAAGGTCGCACCACATCTGGCGATCGTAACGTCCCAGAATTGCTAAAGCATTGGCTGCCCTAACAAGAAGACTGGCCATTGCTGAGAATCTTTTACCCACATTGTCCAGACGCCTGCCCTCCTTATCTGGTGGTGTAGTTAGTGGTGTGGATGGATTTTTAGATTTGCTCTGGGCGGCCTGAGAAATGACCGAGTCCGATTTTGGTTGACCAAGCAGACACGCCGGACTGCCATCTGGTGCTTTGTACTTTTTCTCTAGTCTTGGTAGCACCGGGAGGACTGTGGCCGGGTTATGCATAGCCTTCAAGCCCTCAGACCAGACATGCTCAATGATTGGTATGGACCGTACTGGTTTCCTGAACGGTTCCTTAAAGTCATATAAGAAACATTCTGATTGAACCGTGGTCACTGGGAGACCAAATCTTTTGGAAGCCCGTTCCATTAGGTTGTGAAAACCTCCAACGTCCGCTGGAGGCGAGGTAGCGTTATTTGGATCTGCGATGTCTGGATCCCTTGGGTCAATCGGATTCCAATCCACCTGTTGATCCTGATCAGGATCCACTTGTTGGTCCGCATCAGAAGAAGCAGTGTCATCATCTGTATCATGCACTTGCACCACATCTTGTGGGCGCTCTTCAGGCACAGTGGTACGCTCTTTTGGAGGCAAAGAGTGTTCTGCCACAGGCTGTAACGATTGAGGCGGAGGCGTCGGAGGACGCACTCGTTGAGTTTCTTGAAGAGTAGGGAAACGTTTCCGGTAGTCCTGCAACATAAGTTGTAGATCCGCAATCAAACTGGACGGCATCGCCACCATCCCTTCTTGCACCGACGTGAAGGCTTCTGCAAAGGCATTTGCCTGGTAGTAGCGTGCTCCTCCTCATAGTAATGATCAGGAACATAGTATTGGTGTTCCATCTCTCCTTCCTCAGAACTAACATCCTGAAACTTAACCTGTAGGTCAGATGGGCTATATGCTTGTCCAAACTCACTAAAAGTCTCTTCATCAGAGTCGTCATCCAACAGAAGATTAGGTGGAAATTTTTGAACCTGTCGCTGAGACGTCATCTCTGGCGTTATCAGCTTCCTTCTGAGCGAAAAAACAAGTTTTTCAGATGATTCCGTCGTCGACGACATCGTCGACGAGGTCGTCGACAGCAACTCTTTATGGGACTGCGTCGACGACGGAAGCGCCGATGAAGATACTGTTCTCGTCGTCGAGGATTGCGTCGTCGACGAGCAGAAACTCATCGTCGACGATGGAAGGAGCGTCGACGGGATCGTCGACGAACTCATCGTCAGCAGCATGGAAACAGGAGTCGTCGACACGGTCGACGTCGTCGTCGGCATCGCCGTCGACGCCAACTTTGCTGTCATCGTCGTCGACGTGGAGATGGTTATTTTCGTCGACGACGAACAGGTATCAGGTGCCTTGAAAAACGTCGACGGTGCAGGCGTCATCGACGCAGCCGTCGTCGACGAGCCCGTCGACGAGGCAACTTTCACAGAGCTGTCCTTTTTTACAGTCGTCGTCGACGTACCTGTGATTTTAACCGTCGACGACCTCTGTTTCTTGTCCGAAATGACCTCCTGTACTGAAGTCGAAGGCTTCTTGACCCCTCTATCCTTCTCAGAGGGAGGTGAAGAGACAGTTGTAGACTTTTTCACCTTTTTTGAGGGTTGTGACTCCTCAGGCTTACCCTGCCTCTCCTTTTCACCGTGGTGAGGAGATTTTAGGGAAGCAGGCCTGTCAGACCTATCAGAGGTCCCTGGTAAGGCCTTGTGAAGGGACTCGCCTGAAGTAGAAGGGGGAGACCTACCCCTCTTCTGAGACTTCTTAGATGACACCATCGACGAGGAGCCCTCACTGTCTGAAGACACAATGTCCTTACGGTCCTTCATCTTCTGAAGCCATGTGAGGAGACGTCCTTCCCTGTCCCTCAAGGTCTTCGCTGAGAAGGTCCTGCAAATCTGGCAGCTTGTAGGTTTATGGTCCGGATACAGGCAGTATATACAGTCCATATGTTTGTCATCGACAAACAACCTCTTTTTGGAGCAGGTGGCACAGGCTCTAAAAAGGGCTTTTTTCTCCTTGTCAGACATGACGAAAAGAAATCCAAGTTGTTGAAAAAAGTAGCTAGAAAATTGAAGAAACTGAGCAGAGCTCAATGGAGACTCCCTTGCACAACGTGCAGTAGAAAATCTGAGGCTCTGAGCTTCTCTCAGGAAGGTTCTATGGGGTGAGGCTGCTCTGATTGGCTACTGCAGAAGTTTGGTCTCTTTTACAAAAAGAGGTGGATTAGCTACAAAATGAGATGAGGCCTAGGCCTATTTTTTCACTTTGTGCTTACTACTATGGTATTTTCTATTTACAGAGGCTCCCATTCCGACGACGGGGAATGATACAAAGCATGGGAATCTATGAAAGTTCCAATACTGGGGCAAGTCGGGGGGCAACCATGTATACGCTTTGTCATAGCAAACAAAGTAGGTACCCTTAGCAGCTAAGAACTCTGTGGAAGACTGAGACGGAAACACGTAAGTCTCAGCGCAAACACTCTTCCCTAACTGAGCCTTCAGATTCTTACTGTTGCCCTGCAGACAATAGTAGCCTTTATGGGGCACTATCCAGATCGGTAGAGGACTTTTCGCTCGCTGGTTAATACTCAGACTTACTCCATATCCAGTGACGTTCCAACCACTATATGGTTGCCTCTCATCTTTCGGAATAGTCTCAACTGCATTAGTCCCTTTAATCATGTCGACTATGCCTTTAGCTAGAGCACTATTCTTCGGATTATCTTTTCGGTGAACGTAGGGGGTGGACACTATGGGCATAGATAAACATTGTTCTGTAAGCTCGAATCAAACCATTTAAGCTGAAGGGCAAAACTAGATAAGGAATACCTTTATCTGTTGTATGAGGCATCAAACCACAAATCCAGCAGTTCGTTGTATTAATCACTAAGGTGCAAAAGTTGTATGAAGGAATTATTAGAAAATTCCAAACGTCTGACTACCTCATATTCGGGCAAAGGATGAAAAGAATGAGAAGAAATAGTAGGTGAAGGTGTAGGTTGCACAGTGGAATTAGACGTCATTTTAAAAACAAATGCGACATAACCAGCTATGAATATTACGAAACTCAATAGCAAAAACTAACATGGTATCAAAAAGCATTTCTTCGACATTATTTTGCATATTCTTTTCCCAAAAGTCAGTGTCTGTACAGGTCTCTCCAACTCAAAGAAATCCATCCTAAACTAAATGTGCTGCCCGCGGTGGTTGGTTGATTCTGCTTGAGAGTGCCTCTGCTGAACCCAGGAAGGCTACCTCGGGCCAACAGAACCCTCAACCTAGTGACTCAGGCTTGCACTCCCAAGACTGGTAGCAACCGCGACCCTAGCAGCAAGAACCGGATGGCAGTTCAAGAAAAACAAAAATGAGTAGATCCTTGGTGGAGAGTTAACCTGCAAACAATAAAAAAAATCGACTTTATTAATGTTTTATTTGTCCATAATTCTCGATCTCAGATTATAGCGATCTCTTCCAGATTGTTCTTGATCAGTAAACAAAAGGCTCTGTAGTGTCCAATCGCTCTGCAGGAGATACTGATGCTTGTAAAATTTTATCGCTCTCTTCCTCCGAGCTAGTTCCAATCAACGGAGCATCACTGAACTGCAAAAATCGCGGCACTACTTCTATCTCAGAGTCCGCAAGACCTTCCTGGACCCACTTGTCGTAAGGCAAAGGCAAAGGTGACTTTTTGGTGTGGGAGCCGTGGATCCAGTTTCTTTTTCCTCGCACTTGGACTGCAGATCTTGTAGACAAAAGCACCTGGTAGGGCCCAGTCCAGCGGGGTTGCTCGTTCTTCACCCGCTGAAAATTCCGGACAAAGACCCAGGAACCAGGTTCGAGGGAGTGCCCAGGATCCTCTGTAGCTTGTGGAAGACTATCATGTACCTGTAAAACACTCATTTTAGTTGTCAATTCACGCAAATAATCAAGCAAAACAGGATACTCGAGGTCACTAAACCTCGTCGGTCTTGGTACGCCCCCGAATATTCACCGGGCGACCAAACACAACCTCGTACGGACTTAAACCCATTCGTGAGTGCACAGTCATTCGGGTGGACAAAAGTGCTAATGGCAGGGCGTCTGGCCATTGCAAACCAGCGCTTTCTTGAATTTTGGCCAAATTCAACTTAAGGGTGCCATTATAGCACTCGACTAACCCAGCTGATTGGGGGTGATTTGCAGCGTGGAATTTCTGCTTAATCCCGAGGCCCTCACACACTCTCTTCATAACTTGACCCACAAATTCACTTCCGTTATCACTTCAAATAATTCTCGGCATTACGAACCTCGGGAAAAATTCTTTTATCAAAACTTTCGCTGTGGACAAAGAAGTATTGTCCTTAAGGGTGTAAGCTTCTACCCATTTAGAAAAGGAGCAAACAACCACTAACACATACTTCAAGTTCTTGCATCTCTCCATATGGATAAAATCTAGCTGCAAAGCCTCGAACGGATACCTAGGAGGAGCAAAATGACCAGCTGGTGTTGGGGTTGCCTTACCAGGATTATGCATCAAACACACCATACAGTTCTTAACTAAATTCTCTGCGCATCTGGGGATTCCCACATTCTGCCAAACCGGAGCCAACAACTTGCAAATTCCTTTCACACTAATGTGTGCCATTCCATGAGCCATTGTAACAACTGGAAGCACATACGCGTTAGGCAGCAACCATCTCTGATGTTCCGACAAATCAGTCCAACAACCATTCGAATCCAATCTACCCTTACTCTCTCTCCATTCATCCAACTCTTTCTCTGTAGCCTCACTCTGAATAGTTTTCACGCTCTCAATGGTGTCTTCACACATACTCTCCTCTGGAACCCATCTCGCCGGACCCGCAACATACATTCGACTCATCAGGTTTCTAGCAGTTTCTTTCGCAACTTCATCCTCAAACGCATTACCACGACCAACATCATCCGTAACCTTTTTATGGGCACTACATTTCACGATCGCTATTTGCAAAGGTAACGTAAGAGATTCAAGGAGTTCATTAACCAGTTGTCCATGTTGGATCTTCGTCCCATGCGATGTCAAAAACCCACGTTCATGCCACAATCGTCCAAAACTATGAGCCACACCAAACGCATACTGATTATCCGTATACACATTCACTTGTTTCCCTTTCGCTAACACACACGCTCTCGTAAGTGCAATGAATTCTGCCGCTTGTGCGGAGTTATGTGGGATACGTGCAGCTTCAACGACCGTATGCAAAGTCGTCACAGCATATGCTGCAGTCGTATCACCATTCGGTAATTTAAAACACGAACCATCAACCCACAAAGCATCATCACAGTCAGGAAGAGGAGTATCCCTCAAGTCTATTCTCCCTTTCGTCTCTTCTTCTGTTCTTAGAAAACATTCGTGTTGCTCTTCACTATCCTCATCTTTCTCAAACGAAATCGGCAACAACGTAGCCGGATTCAAGGTATTGCACCTCTTGATGTGCACATGGCTCGCTAACAACGTAAGTTCATACCCTGACAACTGAGCACTAGTTAAGTGCTGTGTCTTCGTACGATTTAGCAAGGTATCTACTGCATGTGGAACCATGACCACTAACGTATTGTCCATAACCAAACCCGCAGATTTTCGAATCGAAACAGCCGCTGCCGCTGTAGCTCTCAAACAACTCGGCAACGCTCTGGCTACAGGATCTAAGGTTGACGAAAAGTACGCACATGGGCGTTGCTTCTCGCCAAACTGCTGAGTCAAAACCGATAATGCACATCCCTCTCTCTCATGGACATACAATGTGAAAGGCTTACTGTAGTCGGGAGTACCCAACACAGGAGCCGAACACAATGCATTTCGTAATTCAGAGAAACTCTTTTGACATTCGTCAGTCCAAGGAATAGGATTTGGAGTATCCTTAACCGTAAGAGCTATCAAAGGCTTCGCTAGTAGAGAAAAATTAGGGATCCAATGTCTACAGTACGACGTAATACCCAAAAACGCACGTACTTCTCTCTGTGTCGTAGGGACACTCATTTTCGCAATAGCTTGAATTCTTTCTGGGGTCAGTTTCCTTCCCTCCTTCAATAAGAGGTGACCTAGGTAGGTAACTTCTTGTCGACAAAATTGCAGTTTCGAAAGAGAAACTTTATGATGGCAATCAGATAAATGAGACAACAAAGACACAGTGGCATCCTTACAGATGTCTTCGGTATCAGCAGCGACCAACAAATCGTCGACATACTGAATAAGGGCTGCACCATCAGGAAAAGCTAACAAGTCAAGTTGCGTCTTCAGAGCTTGACTATAAATCGATGGACTCTCGCAATAGCCTTGAGGAGCACGCTTAAAGCGGAAACTTCGTCCTCCTAAAGAGAATCCAAAGATATCTCTACTCTCCATGGCAATCGGAATGCTGAAGAAAGCATTCTTCAAGTCGATCACCGAAAACGAGGTGGCAGAAGCTGGAATCAAAGTCAATAATGCAGTAATGTCAGGTACAACAGGGAATTGCGGAACAACAATCTTGTTCACTTCACGGAGATCGATAACAAACCTATATACAGGAGGCTGTGAAGAATCAGTTCTCTTTAAGACAGGCAAAACAGGACTATTACACACATTACCTCGTGTCTCTTCAATAACGCCCTTGTCAATCAGATCATAAATGATCGCTAAAAGTGCTCGTTCACCATCACTTGAAATACGATATTGTGGAATGCGCGGTAACTTAGCATTCGCCTTCAGTGTCACAACATATGGGGGAATGTCTAACAGGCCCACGTTGTTTGGACCTGTAGCCCACAATGAGTCAGGTAGCGAAGACAATTCCGATGGAAGACAATCTTTCGAGATATATATTGGAGAGATCAAATTCTTACCCAAAGTAAGATGTACTCCTGACGGAGAGCAGTACAAAGTCGCATACAATCTCTTCAACCTAGCAAGTTAGTCATTACAACCTGTAGTCAAAAGAAGGGGTGCTTCAAACCTACGAGGACCAACAGAAAGAGGCAATGGAACGGAAATCAGATTCATAACGGGGGCGCCAGAAAAACCTATAGAAACATTATTAAAGCCAGACAAAGGTGCGCCAGGGAGTTTAGAACGCATAATAGAACTCTTCGTAGCACCAGTGTCTAGCAGAAAAGGCTCTGACACACCTGATGCAATCACTTCAACGTAGGGTCCACTCTGATCTACCGGAACTGAAACAACTCCCTCTCTTTGTCTATGGCTGTCCTAACAATCATTACCTTGATCTTCGTCGCCTTCAACATAGTAATCATCCACGTAGTATTGTGTAGACCCACCAGACGAATTCTGCTGTTGGTCAAAACTGTTCATTGAATTCTGCGGAGGCAAAGGGCGCCCAGTCTGTCCGCGACCTCTACCTCTAGGCGCTTGCTGAACACCTCTACCTCTAACACCAGGAGCATTATTCGCACGTTGCAACAGAACCGGACAACTATTCTTATAATGACCCTCTTCTCTACAATACGCACACTGATTAGGCCCATACGGAATACGCTGTTGAGGAGTCTCGTCTCTTTGCGAGTTCCTCGAATATTGCGGTGACTGTTGATAATCACGCTGATTATTAACACGGGGTGGATAAGCTTGTTGTAGAAGAACCTTCGTCTTCAATTCCTTAGTCTTCTTATCCGCTTTCTCTAACTCGTCCTTACGCCTATTCTCATAGTACTGAGCCGTAGCTAGAATCTGCGCCGATGTAGAGACAGGCCAAGCACTCTCGGAATCCTTCAACTTGGTACACAACTCAGGAAGAAGATTGTGCACAAATTTATCAACGAATAATCTCTGGCCACCCTCGGTAGCCATATCCTGACCACTATGATCAACAAAAGTTTCTTCAAAACGCGAGAAGAAATCCGAAACAGACTCATCTTTTTTCTGCTTACACGCAGACAACTTGTCCCAATTCACACGTACTTCAGGCATCAAAGTCTTCATGAAAGTAATAATTCTACCAGGAAGTTCAGTAATAACATTTTCAGGCTTAGCACCTCCAACTTGTCTATCATTCGCAGCAACAAGATTCACCCACGAATCACCCAATTCATTATCATGATCCGTATGTCGAATGACATTTCAGATGGGCTGTGGAACAACATTCCCAAACAGCATGTTTATGTCCGCCAAATTCATAACACACAAACTCACAGTTTGCGTAAGCTCTTTATAATATCCCGCCGGATTCTTCCGCGGATCGGGTAAAGTCTGCTTAAGCACTAAGACTTCTGCACGCTTCCATGGAACATGTATCCACACTCGCTGAAAGTGCGCTAAAACAGGTGGAATAGCAGCAGCATCAGCAGGTCTCCATACTGGAGGAACCTCTCGCATCGGATACTGACGCACATGTCTCCTAACCGACGAATCTGGCTCAAACAGTCGTTCAGTAGGGACATTGCTTCGAAGTGACAACAACGTCGACACCGCTCTCTCGATGTCGTGTAGACTCACAATCGTTCCTTTAGCAAACTCGGAACGCAATCGGAACAATTCTTCAGGCACTTTTCCCACTTCGTCCGTCCATTGTTCATGGAGGAACGCACACATGAGCTCGAAAACATAACGTTGCTTCGGTGCTTCCATTGCCGGAAAACATCCATAATACCCTCTAGATCATACTGGGACTTATACATCACCCATCTACGTGCCATATGATCCAAAACCACTCGCTCATCTGTATCGGGCAATTGGCTACGCAGCTGTCTACGCTCACTCATAGGAGACATACCCAATTGTCCCAACCAAGGCGTCAAGAAACCGGAAAAAGCAGCGGTCATCCGCTGTCTAGGAGAAGGAGTAGTCGGAAGGACAAGAGGAGACGAAACAGTAATAGGAGAATCCATAGTCGGAACAGGCATAGAGACAGTAGTAGCCGGAAGAGACAAAGTTGGCGGCCCCTGAGGAGGCTGCGCCAAAGAGACAGTAGCCAACGAAGGAGCTGGCTGTGGAGGAATTACAGGGGGCAAAGCAACCGGCAGTTGCACAGCCACGACTGGTGGCGGTGGTGCCGTAGTATTCTGCACATAAGGTGGCGGTGAATTTAACAAATGTGATATTAAAGGATCTTTCGCAAGATCCTTCTCGTCTTTCTGCTCTTTAGACGGCAGTACTGGGTAGCATCTGTCTACCGCTAACTTCCTCTCTCTAAGCATCTACTCGCTTTCCTGCTCTTCTTCATTATCTTTGTATGCAATGGCAGCTTGCACCATAGACATACCCTTCTAATTCTTCTTTGCTAACTTAATTTCTTTCTGTTTGGCTTCTTTGTGCCATATGCGGAAAGAGTCAAACATCGCCGGCCGGGCTTTCTTCTTGAACAACTTCACTTCAAGGTTATCCAAGACTTCTGTCTCAAAACTACCATAACGGGGCCACTGTAGGACACCGTCATTCTACGTGTATTTAACCCAAATCTCATTATAGCTAATAGGACCCACGCCATGCTTCCATATAGGTCGTAGGTAGGAATTCCAATCGGAGGAACCAGACACGAATTCTCTTACCCAGAGTCCCTCAAAGTACCACAACTAAACAATTTCCTAAGACTGCTAAAACCAGGCATCTTGCTCACTAGTCTAGCTTCAAACAACAAGGGGAATCTGAAATCGATAGTCTCGTGAATACACGAATCCCTTGGCTTTGGGGCCTGCAGGTACCAAATCAAAGCTATCCACTAAAGGATATAAACAAACTAAGGACTAGGAGACGCTCCGTTTATACTTAACTGAGTTGTCGATGGCGTCACCAGAAGACCCGTCAATCGTCTCGCTCTACAAACGTCTAAGGCTCCAAAACAGGGCGACAGTCAGGGCAGCAGTCCTTTGTAGCCGTCGGAAAGCAGAAAACCTCGCAGCAAAGACTTTCGGACCACGACGACATACAGGGGTCGATGAAGTGGCTGGCCTTCCTCCAGAATTTTCTCACGAAGCTTCTCACGAACCTCTGGCTTGGACCGGTACCGCTGAAGTCGCCCCACGTTGGGCGCCAATTGAGGTACTGGGTGTTGGACAGGCCACGTGAAGGGCTTGCTTCCTCCCCGCATGACAGGGCCCGAGCCCGGCCCTCCAGGTGTTACCCACAGAAGCCACCCGCACCCCATCTCCTACGGGACTCCTGCCCCCGGACATCTCTGCATCATGGGGCCGAATCACTACCGGCTCCCTCGGCTGGCCCGGCCACCATCTTGGACACTGCACCACGAGGCCGCGTGGCCTCAGATCGACCCTAACCCTGGGCCTGGCCAGGCCCCGACATCCCGGCACCACTATCCACCCAGGAGGTGAGCGGCCCACTTGGCAGGTCAATGGGAGAAAGAAGTGTCGATGGCTCTCCCCCGCCAGGTGCCGATCGCCCCCAGCTCCCCCGGGCGCTGGCTCCACCCCCCTGCTGAGTGTCTGGACTCCCTCATCCCAGACCTCCCGACCTCCAAGTGCGAGGGTCCGGACATCAAAGGGCGCCAGACCTATAACTGGGGCAGCTCCAGAGCAGGAAGGCAGTTGTATCCTGGAGTCGAGAGACACCGTGAAGAACTCATCCTTGACGGACTACTGGCGCTGCTGTAGCCCTGCCTTGCGAATTATCATCCTGCCTGCTGTCGCTGCCGCAGACCTTCTGAATCCTTCATCGTCACCGGGACCTGCTGGCGCCGCCGCGGACCGTCGCTACTTACGATCATCTCGGGACCTGCTGGCTCCGCCGCGGCCCGACCATCTAGAACGCTGAGCTCGAGGATTGTGAGCTATCCATCTTATCATCGCATCTACCCGTTTGGTAACAAGACTGTCCCGCTACCCCCTTTCCGCCCAAGAGACTAGAATCGAGGGGACCCCGGAGTCTAGACCTCCTTGTACCTTGCTACCGTACTTTAAGATTGCTTATAAAGAAACGTTAAACCTTATCCTTGTGTGGTGTACGTCTGTGGGGGGGAAGTTATTCGTCTGTACGATCGCTGGAGACGGCTCTCCCCGGAGACCTCTCCTCTTGTCCTCGGCCGACCCTCCCGGTCTGTCTAACATTGGTGGCCAGCGGCGCGATCCGAATCAACGCGTAAACGTACAGAGAGTAGCTCACCCCACGACAAAACCACAATGACAACCAAAGAGAGCGGATCCACCGAGAAATTCCAGATGGAGAAATTGGAAGAATACAGCCATCGTGAGTTGAAACAATTCTGCATTGAACTAGGCATTGCTACCACCGGTCTGAGTACGAAAGACGATTTCAAGCACGCCATTGAGTCATGGGCAGAAACCGGGGCCGCCAGACCCCCGGACCAAAATGTTGCAGCATCAGAGAGGAACACCACGGCTCCCAAGGAGCGGAGAACGGGTCTCTCGCAGGAAGAGATCCAAGAGAGAGAAAAAAACAGACTACATGAGTTAGAAATGACCCGGCTCAAAATGGACGGTGAACTCAAATTAGCCGAACAAAAACTGAACTTAGAACATCTACGGCTCCGAGAAGAACGGGAAGAAAAACAGAGACAAAGAGAACTCGAAGAAAAGAGACTAGCATATGAACATGAGCGCAAGCTAGCGGAAATAGACTTACGAAAGCAGAACAAAGAACTGGGGGTGCCCGAGCAACCGCGCCCCCCAGGAGCGACAGAAAAGAAAGTACACATCCCCAAGGATGTCGTTCGAGAGTATTTCCGAGATGACGACATACAACAATGGTTCAAGGCCTACGAGATCGCCATGACCTCCCACCGGATCGATCGAAGTGACTGGGGAGCCGGTCTATGGGGGAGGTTCGTTAATGAGGGCCGCGATGCCCTGTTACAGCTCCCAGACCACCTGATGACCTCCTATGACCACATGAAGGCTGCCCTCCTCACCCGATATGGGCTCACACCCGAAATGTACCGCCAGAGGTTCCGAGACTGCACCCGGATCCCGGGTACAACTTGGGTGGAGTATGTAAACTATTTCAGCCGAGCCTTCGAGGGGTGGATCAAGGGGAGCCATGTAACGACCTACGAGCAACTTTTTAATCTCATGGTGTGGGAGCACCTCTCTAACAACTGCTTCGTCGAGCTCAGGCAGCACCTCCTCGACAGCAAATTGACGGACCCACGGCAGCTCGCCGCCGAGGCTGACCGGTGGGAGATTACCCGAGTAAGCCGGAATGGGCCACACGAACAGAACTGGAACCACCAAGGTCAGCACCGTCCCCGAGGAGGAGGAGGAGGCCAGGGACGAGGAAAAGACACCGCCCCGGCCGCTCCCGCTGCCAGCACCCCGCCCCCGGGGTACAGAGCCAATGTCACGTGTCACCGATGCCAGCGGGTCGGCCACTACGCAAATGACCCGAACTGTACTCAGAATCAGACTCCGAGACCCCGCCAGGTGGCTGCCGCCGCCCTGGGGGAAGAACAAATCTCCGAAGAACAAGAGGAATGCGAGCAAGGACAACAGGAGTGGGAGCCGGCCGCCATGGTTCTAGCGTGCCTAGGGGGAAGAGACATGGTCCCGCGGGCTCCCCTACCCGCCAACACCAGAAAATATAGTCAGTGGGTGAACATTAATGGGCGCCGGGCCGAAGCCCTACGTGACACAGGGGCCAGTGTGACAGCCGTCCGCTGTCACCTGGTGACCCCAGAACAGATCCTGCCGAACATTCTCTGCCCTGTCCGTTCAGCCGACAACTCAGAGAGTCTGTGTCGGATGGCCTGCGTCCCTTTCGAATGGGGAGGAGTCTCCGGCATGTTGAAGGTGACGGTCCGAGATGATGCCCCCGTGGACTGTCTCCTGGGGAATGATCTTGAAAGTTCCCCGTGGGCCGCCGTGGAGAGAAGAGAGCACCTGGGGATGTTGGGCCTCCCGGACTGGGCGTGCGTAACCACCCGGTCCATGGCTGCCCGTACCATCCCTCGACCCGAAGAACCTGAATGGCCAGCACCTCCTCCCCCGGTCGCTCCAGTAGAAGACACCAACCGTACCGACCCCCCAGAGCAAACCCCCGAAGGGCTCGCTCAGCTCCAGGACCTTCCCAACCTGGCTCAGTGGCGTCAGGAAGGGGGGCCCACCCAGGAACAGTTCCGTCAAGAGCAGAAGACCTGTCCCTCCCTCGAGGGACTCCGCCAGCAAGCCCTCGCCCAAAGCGCCGGGGACACCACCGGAGGCCATTGGATCTATTGGGACAACGACCTGTTGTACAGCGAACAGAGAATCGCGGAGTTAGGGGCCAGTCGAGTGCTAGTGGTGCCCCTCCGCTTTAGAGACTTCTTGCTAAACTTGGCCCACGATGTCCCCCTGGCTGGTCACCTGGGTCAAGACAAAACCTACAGTCGCCTGGTGACCCACTTTTTCTGGCCCAAGATGAGAAACGATGTCCTCAACCACTGCCGGTCCTGCCCCACGTGCCAGGCCAGCGGGAAGAGCGGCCGCAAACTTAAAGCACCTCTGCAACCCTTCCCAGTTGTCACCACCCCGTTCGAGAGGGTGGGGATAGACATTGTGGGGCCCCTGGACCCCCGTACAGCACAAGGACATCGGTTCATCCTGGTACTGGTGGACCACGCCACCCGCTACCCCGAGGCTGTTCCCCTGCGAACTGTGACAGCCCCGGTGGTCGGCCGGGCCTTGATGGGGATCTTCTCCCGGGTGGGCTTTCCCCGAGAAGTCGTCAGCGACCGAGGCACAAACTTTATTTCAAAATATATGAAATCCCTCTGGCAACAGTGCGGGGTCACCTACCGATTCACGACCCCCTATCACCCTCAAGGAAACGGACTAGTCGAGCGGTTTAACCGCACGCTCAAAGGAATGATCGGGGGGTTGGAAGAGCCCCTCCGTCGCCAGTGGGATGTGCTACTGCCGTGTCTCCTCTTTGCATATCGAGAAGTCCCCCAGAAGTCCCTTGGCTTCAGCCCGTTCGAACTCTTATACGGACACCCTGTGCGAGGGCCCCTCAGCCTAGTCAAAGAAGGTTGGGAGATGCCCCCCCTGAAGACCCCTCCAGATGTCTTCAAGTACCTCCTGACCCTACGCAATCAGACCAGACGGTTCAGAGAAATGGCGAAAGCGAATCTTGAGGCCAGTCAGGAGGACATGAAAAAGTGGTACGATCAAAACGCCTCCTCCATCGAGTTCGAACCTGGCCAACAAGTGTGGGTGATGTCCCCCACCAAACCCTGCGCCTTACAGGACAAGTGGACGGGGCCCTTCAAGGTGGTTGAGCACAAGAGCCCCGTCACCTATCTCATCGATATGGAATCTTCACGGAACCCCCTCCGGGTTCTCCACGCCAATAGACTAAAACCCCACTTTGTGCGCTCGGAGCTCAGCCTACTGATGGCTACAGACAGTGGAGCCGAAGAAGACTCTGAGCCCCTCCCTGATCTCCTAAGGACCCGGGAGAAAGATGGTTCTGTGGACGGGGTACGACTCTCAGAAGCCCTCACCCCGGAACAGCGCCAAGGCTGCCGGGACCTCCTGCTGCAGTTTGCACCTCTGTTTTCCCTCACTCCAGGGGTCACCCCCTGGTGCTTGCACGACGTGGACACTGGGGACAGTCCCCCTATCCGACATCGGGCATACCGCGTACCAGATCGGGTACGGGCCTGCATCCAAGAAGAGGTGTCCAAGATGCTCACGCTCGGGGTCATCGAGCCCTCAGACAGCCCCTGGGCCAGCCCAGTGGTACTTGTCCCCAAGGCTGCCGCCCCCGGCACCACTCCCGAGCTCCGATTCTGCGTCGACTACCGGGGCTTGAACGCTGTCACCAGAACCGACGCTCATCCCATCCCCCGAGCGGATGAACTGATCAACCGCATGGGAGCTGCCCGCTACCTCAGCATCTTCGACCTGACAGCGGGCTACTGGCAGATCGGTCTCACACCCAGGGCCCAAGAACGATCCGCCTTTTCCACCCCTGATGGCCACTACCACTTCAAGGTCATGCCATTCGGCATGAAGAATGCCCCAGCTACTTTTCAGCGACTAGTGAACCAGGTCTTGGCGGGACTCGAGGAATTCAGCGCCGCCTACCTGGACGATATCGCTGTGTACAGCCGCCACTGGTCCGACCACCTCCACCACCTCCGAGAGGTCCTGCAGGCCCTCGAACGGGCTGGCCTCACGATCAAGGCCAGCAAGTGCCAAATAGGTCTGGGGTCCGTGACCTATCTCGGACACCAGGTGGGAAGCGGTCTGGTGGCCCCTCTTCAACTCAAAATCGCTGGCATCCAGTCCTGGCAGCCCCCCATCACACAGACCGAGGTCCGCGCCTTCTTGGGGCTCACAGGCTACTACCGGCGGTTCGTGAAGGACTATGGCAGCATTGTGGGGCCCCTCACGGAACTCACATCCAAAAACCACCCAAAGAAGGTCAACTGGACCCCGGACTGCCAAGCGGCCTTAAAGAGAAGCTGAAGACCGCCATGTGCTCTGCCCCTGTGCTCCAGGCCCCCGACTACAGTCGGGAATTCATCGTCCAGACAGATGCCTCCGACCATGGCATTGGGGCAGTCCTTTCCCAGTTGAACCCCGAAGGACTTGACCAACCAGTGGCCTTCATCAGCAGACGTCTCCTGGCCCGAGAACAACGCTGGAGCACCATCGAGAGGGAGGCCTTTGCAGTGGTATGGGCCCTCAAAAAGCTCCGGCCTTATCTCTTCGGTACCCACTTCCGGGTGCAGACGGATCATCGGCCCCTGCAGTGGCTAATGCAGATGCGGGGGGAAAACCCAAAACTATTGCGTTGGTCCATCTCCCTGCAGGGAATGGACTTCACTGTGGAACATCGACCTGGGCAAGACCACGCCAACGCAGATGGCCTGTCACGCTTTTTCCGCCTCGACGAGGAGAGTCCCCAAGAGGATGGGTGACTCTCCCCGCCTTCAGCTGGGGGGGACGCATGTTGGACAGGCCACGTGAAGGGCTTGCTTCCTCCCCACATGACAGGGCCCGAGCCCGGCCCTCCAGGTGTTACCCACAGAAGCCACCCGCACCCCGTCTCCTACGGGACTCCTGCCCCCGGACATCTCTGCATCATGGGGCCGAATCACTACCGGCTCCCTCGGCCGGCCCGGCCGCCATCTTGGACACTGCACCACGAGGCCGCGTGGCCTCAGATCGACCCTAACCCTGGGCCTGGCCAGGCCCCGACATCCCGGCACCACTAACCACCCAGGAGGTGAGCGGCCCACTTGGCAGGTCAATGGGAGAAAGAAGTGTCGATGGCTCTCCCCCGCCAGGTGCCGATCGCCCCCAGCTCCCCCGGGCGCTGGCTCCACCCCCCTGCTGGGTGTCTGGACTCCCTCATCCCAGACCTCCCGACCTCCAAGTGCGAGGGTCCGGACATCAAAGGGCGCCAGACCTATAACTGGGGCAGCTCCAGAGCAGGAAGGCAGTTGCATCCTGGAGTCGAGAGACACCGTGAAGAACTCATCCTTGACGGACTACTGGCGCTGCCGTAGCCCTGCCTTGCGAATTATCATCCTGCCTGCTGTCGCTGCCGCAGACCTTCTGAATCCTTCATCGTCACCGGGACCTGCTGGCGCCGCCGCGGACCGTCGCTACTTACGATCATCTCGGGACCTGCTGGCTCCGCCGCGGCCCGACCATCTAGAACGCCGAGCTCGAGGATTGTGAGCTATCCATCTTATCATCGCATCTACCCGTTTGGTAACAAGACTGTCCCGCTACCCCCTTTCCGCCCAAGAGACTAGAATCGAGGGGACCCCGGAGTCCAGACCTCCTTGTACCTTGCTACCGTACTTTAAGATTGCTTATAAAGAAACGTTAAACCTTATCCTTGTGTGGTGTACGTCTGTGGGGGGGAAGTTATTCGTCTGTACGATCGCTGGAGACGGCTCTCCCCGGAGACCTCTCCTCTTGTCCTCGGCCGACCTCGCAGCAAAGACTTTCGGACCACGACGACATACAGGGGTCGATGAAGTGGCTGGCCTTCCTCCAGAATTTTCTCACGAAGCTTCTCACGAACCTCTGGCTTGGACCGGTACCGCTGAAGTCGCCCCACGTTGGGCGCCAATTGAGGTACTGGGTTTTTCAGAACCGGTACTAATCCGGTAACCCAGCGGTGTCAGGGCAACACCCAAAGACCCCAGATTCCCCTGTCTTGGCAAACAGAGACACGGGATACTTCTTGATGACGTCAAAGACCTAAGTTTATTGGTTGCAACCAGGGACAGAGATCTACGAAGTACACATGGGTATTTCGTCAGAGACTGCACACTTTAGATAAACGGAGCTCGGTCTTTTATGCCGAAAATCATGCCTCAGGCAGCATTACAATTTACATTTGGTGCATACAAACTGACCAATGGCAATGTAGCATTTCAAAAGTAGCAAATGACGACAGTCAAAGACAATCCCATTTTCCGTTGTCCAGCCCACTAGAAGCGATCACGCACATGGTCGGTTTCCTATTTCATCAGGCCGGACAAACCCATCGTAAACCCTTCAACCCAGATTGATGATCAAGTCGTAAAGGAAAGGCAGAAACAGATGGAAAGGAGATAGAGAAGTGGGAACGGTATACCATAAACTCGGGGCACGTCCTGCCCTTTGATCTTTATCAGACCAGCTGCTGAACAAGGAACTGGCTCAGTGGGGTTCGCCCCAGGCAAGGAGTCAGTTCGGCCAGGTCAACCAGAAGTCAGCTGAGGCGTACGTGTCTCAAGGATTTCTCGGCCACAGTCATCGGGCCTATGTTAGGGCAACCATTCAAAATGGCTGCCGTATACAAAATGGAACCCGGAGGTTCAAACTAAACCCTTGAATATAGAGTGTTCTCCTATATCGATTCACACGAAAACACTCAGACACTTTACACTCGCCATTTGCGGTCTGCTAAGACCAAAATCGTCCATTTCCGATGATCTTCACAAATCGGGTTCGGAACTATCGAACCTAATTCGGAACCACGGAACCACAGAAGAGACAAGAGGGACAGGAGCAGGAAACCCTGCTGAGGTGAGGGCAGAAACAAGAGGGACAGGAGCAGCCAGCCCTGCGGGGGTGAGGGCAGAGATAAGAGCGACAGGAGCAGCCAGTCCTGCTGAGGTGAGGGCAGAAACGAGTGGGACAGGAGTAGCCAGCCCTGCTGAGGTGAGGGCAGAGACAAGAGGGACAGGAGCAGCCAGCCCTGCTGAGGTGAGGGCAGAGACAAGAGGGACTGCAGCAGGAAACCCTGATGGGGTCAGGGCAGAGATGAGTGGGACAGGAGCAGTCAGCCCTGCTGAGGTGAGGGCAAAGACAAGAGGGACAGGAGCAGCCAGCCCTGCGGGGATGAGGGCAGAGACAAGAGGGACAGGAGCAGACAGCCCGGCGAGGGTGAGCGCAGAGAAGAGACTGACAGGAGCAGCCAGCTCTGCGGGGGTGAAGGCAGAGAGAAGAGGGACAGGAGCAGCCTGTCCTGCGGGGTGAGGGCAGAGACAAGAGGGACAGGAGCAGCCAGCCCTGCGGGAGTGAGGGCACAGACTAGAGGGACAGGAGCAGCCAGCCCTGCGGAGGTGAGGGCAGAGAAGAGAGGGACCGAAGCAGCCAGCCCTGCTGAGGTGAGGGCAGAGACAAGAGGGACAGGAGCAGCCAGCCCGCGGGAGTAAGGGCAGAGACTAGAGGGACCGGAGCAGCCAGCCCTGCTGAGGTGAGGGCAGCGACAAGAGGGACAGGAGCAGCCGGCCATGCAGGGGTGAGGGCAGAGACTAGAGGGACAGGAGCAGCCAACCCTGCGGGGGTGAGGGCAGAGACTAGAGGGACAGGAGCAGCCAGCCCTGCGGGGGTGAGGGCCGAGGCGAGTGGGACAGGAGCAGTCAGCCGTGCGGAGGTGAGGGCACAGACAAGAGGGACAGGAGCAGGTAGCCCTGTGGGGTGAGGGCAGAGACAAGAGGGGCAGGAGCAGCCAGCCCTGCTGGGGTGAGGGCAGAGAGGAGAGGGACAGGAGCAGCCAGCTCTGCGGGGGTGAGGGCAGAGACAAGAGATACAGGAGCATCCAGCCCTGCTGGGGTGAGGGCAGAGACAAGAGGGACAGGAGCAGGAAACCCTGCGGGGGTCAGGGCAGGGACAAGAGGGACAGGAGCAGCCAGCCCTCCAGCCCTGCGGGGGTGAGAGCAGAGACAGGAGGGACAGGAGCAGCCAGCCCTGCTAAGGTGAGGGCAGAGACGAGTGGGACAGGAGCAGCCAGCCCTGCGGGAGTGAGGGCAGAGACTAGAGGGACAGGAGCAGCCAGCTCTGCGGGGGAGAGGGCAGAGACGAGAGGGACAGGAGTAGCCAGCCCTGCAGGGGTGAGGGCCGAGACGAGTGGGACAGGAGCAGCCAGTCCTGCAGAGGTGAGGGCAGAGACAGGAGGGACAGGAGCAGCCAGCCCTGCTGAGGTGAGGGAAGCGACAAGAAGGACAGAAGCAGCCAGCCCTGCTGGGGTGAGGGCAGAGACAAGAGGGACAGGAGCAGCAAGCCCTGCGGGGTGAGGGAAGAGACAGGAGGGACAGGAGCAGCCAGCTCTGCTGGAGTGCGGGCAGAGACGAGTGTGACAGGAGCAGCCAGCCCTGCTGAGGTGAGGGCAGAGACAAGAGGGACAGGAGCAGCCAGCCCTGCAGGAGTGAGGGCAGAGACTAGAGGGACAGGAGCAGCCAGCCCTGCGGGAGTGAGGGCAGAGACTAGAGGGACAGGAGTAGCCAGCCCTGCTGAGGTGAGGGCAGAGACAAGAGGGACAGGAGCAGGAAGCCCTGCTGAGGTGAGGGCAGAGATAAGAGGGACAGGAGCAGGCAGCCCTGTGGGGGTGAGGGCAGAGAAAAGAGGGACAGGAGCAGCCAGCCCTGCGGGAGTGAGGGCAGAGACAAGAGGGACAGGAGCAGGAAACCCTGCTGAGGTGAGGGCAGAGACAAGAGGGACGGGAGCAGACAGCCCTGCTGAGGTAAGGGCAGAGACGAGAGGGACAGGAGCAGGAATCCCTGCTGGGGTGAGGACAGAGACGAGTGGGACAGGAGCAGTCAGCCCTGCTGAGGTGAGGGCAGAGACAAGAGGGACAGGAGCAGCCAGCCCTGCAGGAGTGAGGGCAGAGACTAGAGGGACAGGAGCAGCCAGCCCTGCAGGAGTGAGGGCAGAGACTAGAGGGACAGGAGTAGCCAGCCCTGCTTAGGTGAGGGCAGAGACAAAAGGGACAGGAGCAGGAAACCCTGCTGAGGTGAGGGCAGAGATAAGAGGGACAGGAGCAGGCAGCCCTGCGGGGGTGAGGGCAGAGACAAGAGGGACAGGAGCAGCCAGCCCTGCGGGAGTGAGGGCAGAGACAAGAGGGACAGGAGCAGGAAACCCTGCTGAGGTGAGGGCAGAGACAAGAGGGACGGGAGCAGACAGCCCTGCTGAGGTGAGGGCAGAGACAAGAGGGACAGGAGCAGGAATCCCTGCTGGGGTGAGGACAGAGACGAGTGGGACAGGAGCAGTCAGCCCTGCTGAGGTGAGGGCAGAGACAAGAGGGATAGGAGCAGCCAGTCCTGCGGGGATGAGGGCAGAGACAAGAGGGACCGGAGCAGCCAGCTCTGCTGGAGTGAGGGCAGAGAATAGAAGGACAGGAGCAGCCAGCCTTGAGGGGGTGATGGCAGAGACGAGTGGGACAGGAGCAGCCAGCTCTGCGGGAGTGAGGGCAGAGAATAGAGGGACAGGAGCAGCCAGCCCTGCGGGAGTGAGGGCAGAGACTAGAGGGACAGGAGCAGCCAGCCCTGCTGAGGTGAGGGCAGCGACAAGAGAGACAGGAGCAGCCAGCCCTACGGGATTAAGGGCAGAGACTAGAGGGACAGGAGTAGCCAGCCCTGCTTAGGTGAGGGCAGAGACAAAAGGGACAGGAGCAGGAAACCCTGCTGAGGTGAGGGCAGAGATAAGAGGGACAGGAGCAGGCAGCCCTGCGGGGGTGAGGGCAGAGACAAGAGGGACAGGAGCAGCCAGCCCTGCGGGAGTGAGGGCAGAGACAAGAGGGACAGGAGCAGGAAACCCTGCTGAGGTGAGGGCAGAGACAAGAGGGACAGGAGCAGCCATCCCAGCAGGAGTGAGGGCAGAGACTAGTGGGACAGGAGCAGCCTGCCCTGCGGGAGTGAGGGCAGAGACTAGAGGGACAGGAACAGCCAGCCCTGCTGAGGTGAGGGCAGAGACAAGAGGGACAGGAGCAGGAAACCCTGCGGGGGTCAGGGCAGAGACAAGAGGGACAGGAGCAGCCAGCCCTGCGGGGGTGAGGGCAGAGACGAGAGGGACAGGAGCAGTCAACCCTGCCGGGGTGAGGGCCCAGACGAGTGGGACAGGAGCAGCCAGTCCTTCGGAGGTGAGGGCAGAGACAGGAGGGACAGGAGCAGCCAGCCCTGTGGGGTGAGGGCAGAGACAAGAGGGACAGGAGCAGCCAGCCCTGAGGGGGTGAGCGTAGAGACAAGAGGGACAGGAGCAGCAAGACCTGCGGGGTGAGGGCAGAGACAGGAGGGACCGGAGCAGCCAGCTCTGCTGGAGTGAGGGCAGAGAATAAAGGGACAGGAGCAGCCAGCCTTGAGGGGGTGAGGGCAGAGACGAGTGGGACAGGAGCAGCCAGCTCTGCGGGAGTGAGGGCAGAGAATAGAGGGACAGGAGCAGCCAGCCCTGCGGGAGTGAGGGCAGAGACTAGAGGGACAGGACCAGCCAGCCCTGCTGAGGTGAGGGCAGCGACAAGAGAGACAGGAGCAGCCAGCCCTGCTGAGGTGAGGGCAGAGACGAGTGGGACAGGAGTAGCCAGCCCTGCTGAGGTGAGGGCAGAGACAAGAGAGACAGGAGCAGCCAGCCCTGCAGGGGTCAGGGCAGAGACAAAAGAGGCAGGAGCAGCCAGCTCTGCGGCGGTGAAGGCAGAGACTACAGGGACAGGAGCAGCCAGCCCTGCTGAGGTGAGGGCAGCGACAAGAGGGACAGGAGCAGCCAGCCTGCGGAGGTGAGGGCAGAGACTAGAGGGACAGGAGCAGCCAGCCCTGCTGAGCTGAGGGCAGCGACAAGAGTGAAAGGAGCAGCCACCCCTGCGGGGTGAGGGCAGAGACAAGAGGGACAGGAGCAGTCAACCCTGCAGGGGTCAGGGCAGAGACAAGAGGGACAGGAGCAGCTAGCCCTGCTGGGGTGAGGGCAGAGACAAGAGGGACAGGAGCACCCAGCCCTGTGGGGTGAGGGCAGAGACAAGAAGGACAGGAGCAGCCAGCCCTGTGGGGTGAGGGCAGAGACAAGAGGGACAGGAGCAGCCAGTCCTGCGGGGGTGAGGGCAGAGACAAGAGGGACAGGAGGAGCCAGCCCTGTGGGGTGAGGGCAGAGACAAGAGGGGCAGGAGCAGCCAGCCCTGTGGGGAGAGAGCAGAGACAAGAGGGACAGAAGCAGCCAGCCCTGCGGGGGTGAGGGCAGAGACAAGAGGGACAGGAGCAGTCAGCCCTGCAGGGGTCAGGGCAGAGACAAGAAGGACAGGGGCAGCCAGCCCTGCGTGGTTGAGGGCAGTGACAAGAGGGACAGGAGCGGCCAGCCCTGAGGGGGTGAGGGCAGAGACAAGAGGGACAGGAGCGGCCAGCCCTGAGAAGGTGAGGGCAGAGACAAGAGGGACAGGAGCAGCCAGCCTTGCGGGGTGAGGGCAGAGACAAGTGGGACAGGAGCAGCCAGCCCTGCTGAGGTGAGGGCAGAGACAAGAGGGACAGGAGCAGCCAGCTCTGCTGGAGTGAGGGCAGAGACAAGAGGGACAGGAGCAGGAAACCCTGCGGGGGTCAGGGCAGAGACAAGAGGGACAGGAGCAGCCAGCCCTGCGGGGGTGCGGGCAGAGACGAGAGGGACAGGAGCAGCCAGCCCTGCCGGGGTGAGGGCCCAGACGAGTGGGACAGGAGCAGCCAGTCCTGTGGGGTGAGGGCAGAGACAAGAGGGACAGGAGCAGCCAGCCCTGAGGGGATGAGGGTAGAGACAGGAGCAGCCAGCCCTGTGGGGTGAGGGCAGAGACAAGAGGGACAGGAGCAGCCAGCCCTGCGGAGGTGAGGGCAGAGAATAGAGGGGCAGGAGCAGCCAGCCCTGCGGGAGTGAGGGCAGAGACAAGAGGGACAGGAGCAGCCAGCCCTGCGGAGGTGAGGGCAGCAACAAGAGGGACAGGAGCAGCCAGCCTGCGGGGGTGGGGGCAGAGACTAGAGGGACAGGAGCAGCCAGCCCTGCTGAGCTGAGGGCAGCGACAAGAGGGACAGGAGCAGCCAGCCCTGCGGGGTGAGGGCAGAGACAAGAGGGACAGGAGCAGTCAGCCCTGCAGGGGTCAGGGCAGAGACAAGAGGGAGAGGAGCAGCTAGCCCTGCTGGGGTGAGGGCAGAGACAAGAGGGACAGGAGCAGCCAGCCCTGTGGGGTGAGGGCAGAGACAAGAGGGACAGGAGCAGCCAGCCCTGTGGGGTGAGGGCAGAGACAAGAGGGACAGGAGCAGCCAGTCCTGCGGGGGTGAGGGCAGAGACAAGAGGGACAGGAGGAGCCAGCCCTGTGGGGTGAGGGCAGAGGCAAGAGGGACAGGAGCAGCCAGCCCTGTGGGGAGAGGGCAGAGACAAGAGGGACAGGAGCAGCCAGCCCTGCGGGGGTGAGGGTAGAGACAAGAGGGACAGGAGCAGCCAGCCATGCGGGGGTGAGGGCAGAGACAAGAGGGACAGGAGCAGCCAGCCCTGCGGGGGTGAGGGCAGAGACGAGAGGGACAGGAGCACTCAGCCCTGCAGGGGTGAGGGCAGAGACAGGAGGGACAGGAGCAGCCAGCTCTGCGGGGGTGAGGGCAGAGACAAGAAGGACAGGAGCAGGAAACGCTGCGGGGGTGAGGGCAGAGACAAGAGGGACAGGAGCAGCCAGCTCTGCGGGGGTGAGGGCAGAGAGAAGAGGGACAGGAGCAGCCAGCCCTGCGGGGGTGAGGGCAGAGACAAGAGGGACAGGAGCAGTCAGCCCTGCAGGGGTGAGGGCAGAGACAGGAGGGACAGGAGCAGCCAGCCCTTCGGGAGTGAGGGCAGAGACAAGAGGGACAGGAGCAGCCAGCTCTGCGGGGTGAGGGCAGAGGCAAGAGATACAGGAGCAGTCAGCCCTGCGGGGGTGAGGGACAGGAGCAGCCAGCCCTGCAGGGGTGAGGGCAGAGACAAGAGGGACAAGCAGCCAGCCCTGCGGGGTGAGGGCAGAGGCAAGAGAATCAGCAGCAGCCAGCCCTGCGGGGGTGAGGGCAGAGACAGGAGGGACAGGAGCAGTCAGCCCTGCGGGGGTGAGGGCAGAGACAAGAGGGACAGGAGCAGCCAGATCTGCAGGGGTGAGGGCAGAGACGAGAGGGACAGAAACAGCCAGCTCTGCGGGGGTGAGGGCAGAGGCAAGAGATACAGGAGCAGTCAGTCCTGCAGGGGTGAGGGTAGAGACAGGAGGGACAGGAGCAGCCAGCCCTGCCGGGGTGAGGGCAGAGACAGGAGGGACAGAGGCAGCCAGCTCTGCGGGGGTGAGGGCAGAGACAAGAGGGACAGGAGCAGGCAGCCCTGCGGGGTCAGGGGAGAGACAAGAGAGACAAAAGCATATGTTTCACATATTTACAGTATGTTCTGTTGTGTGTATATGTAAAGTGCGCTATCACCCGTGAGGGTGTCCTGGTGCCCTTGCTTAATTTGAGCCAGTGTTTTCCAGGGCTCAGCACCGGCACTTAATTGACAACACTGCCATTAATGACACTCTACCACATGGTGGCGCTGTCTGAATAATTTGTAGATGAACACAAAAGAGTTTAATAATGCAATATACATAAAAAAATTACTAATACCTGCCGCCCAAGCCATTCTTATATCGTTGGTTGACCTGGAAGAGGTGAACTGTCAGTAGGAAAGCGATGGTTTGTAGTTGTGCTGGTGCTGTAACTGGCAGAGCTGGAAGGGTCAATGGGTGGTGCTGGCTGCAGTGGCCTCCAGAGAAGGGCCATGACACTTACTCTTTTTTTCACAAACTAAGAACAGTTTGGTGCTGAGCAGGTATTTGTGCCTTGGCCTGCCGATGGTAGGTTGGGCAACTGAAAAGCCAGGCCAGTAGAAGTTATGCTGCTAATGCTTTTTTGATCTTGCCTGTTTGAATGGTATGGTAAAGACCAGTAGCTAACGAATTAGAATGCAGGCTGGGATCTGACGCAAGGGATGGTGGGGCCAAGAGAGGCTCTGTTTCCATGGTCAAGTTTCCTGCAAGACACATACTCGTATGAGGGCACTTGGGGAGCAGCAGGGGGGCTCTTACGCCATGGCAGAGGAGCGTCACCCTTCCTGCTAGCACTTTTAAAGGCATTACAATTAAAACGAGAATCAAACGGTTTTGTGCGAGGCTTGGGGGCGGGGCCAGGGTGGGGCCAGGTGGGGGTGTGGGGGCACTGCCTTCACTGCACATGTGGGCTTGGCCAGCCGTCTCAATGCTGCTGGGGTTGGAGAGAGCAGGCTCCCAGTCTTTCCTGGAGCGCAAATCATCACACTCAGGCCAATCCTGAAGCTGTTCTCATTAGGAGAGCAGCGTCAGGATTGGCCACAGGGCAGGCTGGGAGCAAAGAGGTCTGCAGAAGAGCGCAACGCGATCATGAAGGGTGCAGGTACGTTATTCTGAAAATGTTTTCCATTTGTCACCGTGGTCTCTCAATCCCCCCCACCCCTGAACCCCTCTCCTGCCCCGCCTCTTTTCCCTGATATGAGCTGCTCCTGATGGGTAGTGTACACCAACCGGCGAGTACAGAAGTTGTATGTGTGACTCTTTGACACAAAGATGGAGTTTACAGAGTTACAAAGTTGATTTTTGTTACTTGGGCTCAGTTAAAATTCTTCTGTGAAGAGGAAAGGTGCCAGGAGGCAGACATCATAAATTGCTCGGGAGACAGGCAATTCCGCACTGATTCTGGCCAATGTGTAGTCTGGCTTAGCAATTTTGCTGTGAAATTTGCACCAATGCCATTACAATAAGGAAATGTTTAACCTGTCAGTGAGTGTAAGAAAATCAGTTGCTTACCTGTAACTGCAGCTCTCCAGTATTGGATCTTTCATAGATTCATATGCTTTAATTATTCCCCATCGTCAAAGTGGCAGTCCCACTTCGACGACGGGGAGTGATTCAAGCATGTGAATCTATGAAAGATCCAATACTGGAGAAATGTCAGTTCAAGACCTGGGCAGACTTCTTGCATTTGTGTAAACCATCCAGGAACCAGCGACAACTTACCGGCTCTTGAACGGTTTACATGCTCATGTTTTCTGAAAGCCTTGCTTGGCTGAGTCTTGAGGTAGCCTATTTGGAGGGCGGGGTGGGGGGAGGGACGGGGGAGAATTGCGACGTGTTACGGTCTTCCACAATTGGTGAGGTGCTGACATGTACAACGGTGCCTGCTCAGCTGCAGGTGATAAACACCCAACTGCTCATTTTATTTACTGATACTTGCACAAAATGGCAGCCAAGTTGCCAGTGTGATGGGTAAACACAGGCTGTTGAGTTTGGCTGAGTAAAATGTTTCCACTTTTAATATTCACCCCAGCAGCTTCTTTTATCTAGAAGTCCAGGCTGAGATTTGAAATCCAGGGTGAAGCTCTTGGTCCAGGTGAGGCTTGCAGTTAGTGCAGAGACTTAAACTTCAGGCACGGCCTTGATGCCCAAGAGGAGGGACATGGGTGGTTATGTATGGTCAGATCCACTGCTCCTTCAACGTACGGAGTAGCCTGGATCCAATGGTGACTTGTTACTCGGACTCCTTAGAAAGAGGTCAGGCAAGCATGGCCTGGATCCTGCTACCATACCAGATGGAAGCCTTGACAGGTCCTGGAGTGGGAGTCTTTGTGGTTCATCCTTTAACCCCTTGAATGGGCGCATCAGCCAACAGCCGTCGCGATGGTAGTGCTGCGCACATCTGTTGGCCAACTCGGCCCTGCACACTCTTTAGAACTCCTGAACCGTGGCGGAATTCGCACCGTGGAAAAGGAGTTATTTCCTTAAACCGACAGAGGGGAAGCTTGGTTTATGTGACGTCGACCGACAGGCCTCGCATGTCTCGCCTACAACATTCTTTTTTCCCAAGCCATTCATAGAGAAGGCGCTGAAACAAATGTTTAATTGAGTCTGTGTGTCCCACCAAGAGGACAAAGCAGGAGGAAGGGAATAGTCCATGGTCCCACTGTCCTAAACACACACCTACAGAGGCCATTAGGTGGCTGAATGGACGTGTATGCCTGGATACGGGACACTATGTTGTGTTATACGGACAGGCTTCAATGGGAACGGGTGACACTTGGCCACCCAAAGAGGTTCCTCTGTATTCCTGGTTGGATTACAATCTGCGACCACCTGCGTTTTCCCCAAGAAAGGAGTTGTACAATTGCTACAGCTGTAGCGATCAGTGGGGAGAATGAGGAAAAGTTGTCGGACTGGTGTAATCTAGACTGAGACCCTAGGAGAAACAGATTGCCCATTTAGGAACCACATGTGTGTCACTGCACAGTCGCATTATGGACCCACTGCATGGTAAGCCCTTGTCTTTGTTCCCCCTCATGTCTCTTTCTTCCACCACCTTCCACTTTCTGTCTCTTTATCTCATGAATACCGAGGCTGCCTGGTCCTGATTTCACCTCAAGCCTCTTTCTTCCACCCCTACACTTCCTGTCTCTTTATCTCATGAATACCGACGCTGCATACTCTTGATTCAACCTCATGCCTCTTTCTTCCTCCACCCTACACTTCCTGTCTCTTTATCTCATGAATACTGATGCTGCCTGGTCTTCATTCTACCTCATGCCTCTTTCATCCACCCCCTACACTTCCTGTCTCTTTATCCCATAAATACCAAGGCGGCCTAATCTTAATTCCACCTCATGCCTTTTTCTTCAGTCCCCCTACACTTCCTGTCTCTTTATCTCATGACTACAGAGGCTGTCTGCTCTTGATTCTACCTCATGCCTCTGTCTTCAACCACCCAACACTTCCTATCTCATGAATACCAGGGCTGCCTAGTCTTGATTCCACCTAGTGTATCTTTCTTCAACCACCCTAAAGTGCCTGTCTCTTTATCTTGTTAATACGGATGCTTCCTGGTCTTGATTCCACCTCCTGCCTATTTATTCCACCCCCTAAACTTCATGTCTCTTTATCTCATGAATAATGAGGCTGCCTCTTCTTGAATCTACCTCATGCCTCTTTCTTGCACCACCCCTACACTTCCTGTCTCTTTATCTCATAAATACCAAGGCTGCCTGGTCTTCTTTATTCCACCTCATGCCTCTTTCTTCCACCACCCTACATCTCCTGTCTCCCAACTCAAGAATACCGAGGCTGCCTGGCCTTGATTCCACCTCATGCCTCTTTCTTCCACCACCCTACATCTCCTGTCTCCAACTCAAGAATACTGAGGCTGCCTGGTCTTGATTCCACCTTCTGCTTCTTTCTTCCTCCACCCTAAAAATTCCAATGTATTCATTTTACTTTTGGAGATTCTTTTCTGTCACTGCTTTCTCCTTTTGTCACTGTTTTCCTATCTGTCTCTTCTTCTTTCTTCCTCCTTTTTTATGTTTTTATTTTTCCCGCTCCAGGTGAAAAAATAATGACACGCCAGTGCAGCTTTATTAGGCATATATTCTTCCTGATTATCTTTCTACACTTTGTGAACAGAAATACAACATATTCAGGATAGCTTCCATAAGCTAAAAGTTAGGCTACAATATCTTGGATGTGGCTTTTCATTTTTCATATTTCCAGCCTTTACCACTTCAGCAGCGTGCCCTCCCATTCCTCCCAGCTGCCTCAATACTTCAATGCTATATCTAGCTGGCTCCTGTGCTCTTTCTTCCACCCTCCTCCCATCTTGAATATGTTCCCAATTAATTGAAGCTACAACTGCGAATTTGTCAGGTTTCTAAGGTTTCCTCTAAAAAAAGAAAGGTCACCTCTGCTTTTCATCTCTCTGAGGAAAACGAGGACCAATTTCACGATAAAAGCCCATGTGCAGGACGTTGGATGAAACCAGGGTGCACAAGCCAAGATCCACCTTGCTCCCAGCCGGTAGGTGCCTGAAGACGTCTACTCTCGCCTACTGCCAGCGGAGCTGCTCTTCTCAGCTCCCACAGACAGGGAGCCATCTCCCTCCACCCTACTCTCACACTGCTCACACATGCTGACAACCTCAGGAGGTCTGGCAGTGCAGTTATTTCTAGCTGGCCAAGCCCTCCTCGACTCCCCATTACTGTCTCCAGTGATATTGCAAGATCACAGCGCTCGCTGAGCGAGTGCGCGCGTACCCCGGGTAAAGGGTAAGGCGGTTCTCGCCTCTTCCTTCTAGGCAGGCCTCAGATCTTCTCCCCACTGCCTCGACCAATACCAACAGAGCTGAGGCCTGCGCCTCTGTTCATTAACCTCTCCCTTTGAGTCTACGCGCTCCCAACGTCAAATCCCTAGGGGTGCCTATTAGTCTTCAGCGCCTCCTCCAGTCCTCTCCTTCTCCTCTGGCACAGCAGAACTCAGTTTGGAGGCTCTTGCTGGGCAACAGGTTGCACTGACAAAACTTGCAGTAGGATTTTACTCTGACATGATATCAAACTGAAGCACGGTGCCCGAAACAATACTACTCAACGGTCCTTGGGCGTACGACTACTGGGACCACAGTGAAGAGGGCACACACAACACCCCTTAAAATATGGCTTCACCTCAAATCAAGCCATGGGATACACCCTCGCTTCATGTGTCGGCAACCTCTCATTTTGTCGTGGACGCCGTGGCCAATTCCGCGCATATTTGATACGCGAGCCCAAGGCGGGCAGCGAGTCTCGCAGCCCTGGGGGCTGTCAGTCAGGAATAATTTTCCGCTGCAGCTGGGTGGAAATAAGCGCAGCCTCCACTGTTGTCAGGATATCATTAACCTTTTATTTTGATTTAAGCGGTCTATTCTTGTCAATTCAAAGCCAGGCGGCTGGTGTTCGGCTGCTCTTCTCCCAGTCTTCCTTTGGAGTTGCAAAGGCCCGCCAGTGTTTCGCATGGGCTCCCTCTTATCGGCCATGTGCACGCTCGCCGTCATTCCATCAATGACATTTCAGAGTTTTTCCCTAATTTCTAAAGACCAGCGTGCTCTCGGAATCCAGGGCTGTTCTCTGAAGAGATAAACTTCCTTTGTATCCCACACCTTTGATGCATTTTCTACTCTTCGCCGGTTCCTTCCAAGACATGCTAAGACGGCTTCTTATCCAATTCACTCCTACCAAAGAAAGTTTCTGAAATCCCAGATTGTCCACTTGCATTCAATCCATGTTGGTCTATTTTGACTCAATTTAATATTTTCGACTTTGACCTGAAACTATTCACCTCAATCAAAAGGCGGCTTTTCAACACCTTGAACATGTCCTCTGCTGCTGTTCCATTCATCAATTCCAATGTAGCTTTATCCGTTTCAGGCTTTTTTTGTCTCATCCATTGACATTCCGCTATACAAGATAGTCTAAGTCCCTGAAGACATTTCTATAAAATAGCATTTACTCAAAAAGCAAGCTGAGCACAATAAAACCAAATCATGGCAGCCTGGTCACATACAGGGCTTCCAAAACAATACTGTGGACTCTGAACATCAGTCAAACCAAAGGCCAACCAGCAAAACACAGCAATACCCAACCACAGCCACCAATTCCAGCAGTTTAAATGAAGAACCATCTGACCAATGACCAAGTAGAACTCTGGTTTGAAACAACCTAATTTACCGACCAATCACCTGAAAGAGCAAATTTCAACCATAAGTAGTATTTAATATATACATCTGGAAGTAACAGACCATATAATCCCATAGAAGGGGACACACAGTGCGTGGTTACTACTCTTATTTAGCCCACACAGCTATATTTATCAACTACTAGCAGCCCGTCCCGACCTTGTCCGGGAGCAATCAGGCTTCCCCGACCCCCGCCTGCCCCGACATTGTCCAGCTGCCCAGGACCCCGCACGCCCCGACATTGTCCAGCAGCCCGGGCCCCCGTCCGCCCCGTCCCCCGCCTGCCCTGTACCCCTCCTGCCCGGACCCCCGCCTGCCCCGACCCCCGCCTGCCCTGACATTGTCCGTGGGTCCCCCGGAGCCTTACCTCAGCCGCCGCTCCTCCCCCCCCATCTCAGTTCACCGCTCCGCCGGTCCTTGCCGCTCGTCACCGCTCCTCCCGCCTGTCCGCCGGTCCTCACCGCCTGTCCGCCGCTGGTCATCGCTCCCCCCCGCGCCATGTCCGCCACTCCTCCTCGCACTCCTGGACGCCGCTCCTCCCCGCGCTCCTGACGTCAGCACGCAGGTCGCGGCCAGCGCTAATTCGAAGGGACTACTTTTTTTTTAAGGTACATTTTTTAAATAACGCATATTTTTATAGTTTATATAGCCTATGTCCATCTGCACACTCTGACGATTACAATGATGTATCGGGTGTGTGGATTGGCGCTGTGGTTCTCGAGTTTACCCGCCTCAAAGGTTCACAGTTCTTGCTTTATAATAGTAGTATAGATAAGAACTACACCTCCTAGAATGCTTTACCCTTTATGTAACAAAGCTCCCCAGAGACGATAAAATGACATGCAGCGGCTGTACATAGCAGCTCAGGCAAATGAAGGAATGTCATCTTTCAGACTAATTTAATCCACTCAGTGCATAAGCAAACCAACCAAAATGAAACTAACACAATCTAGTTTAGCTAAAAATAATTTTGCAGCTAGATCCAAATAATTCTAATACACGTTATTCAGACACCAATATGTTGCTCAACAACACCCCACAACACAACACCATTCAATCTAAACCAACGCCATCTACCCAAGAACACCCTGTAAAGCCACGTCAGTCATTCTAAACAACACCATCCACCCAACAACACTCTGCACCACAACGCCATTCAATCTAAACCAATGCCATCTACCCAACAACACCCTGTAAAGCAACATCATTCATTCTAAACAACACCATCCACCCAACAACACCCTGCAACGCAACACCATTCAATCTAAACCAATGCAATCTACCCAACAACACCCTGTAAAGCACCATCATTCATTCTAAACAACACCATCCACCCAACAACACCCTGCAACTCAACGCCATTCAATCTAAACCAATGCAATCTACCCAACAAGACCCTGTAAAGCACCATCATTCATTCTAAACAACACCATCCACCCAACAACACCCTGCAACGCAACGCCATTCAATCTAAACCAATGCAATCTACCCAGCAACACCCTGTAAAGCAACATCATTCGCCCAACAACACCCTGCAACGCAACGCCATTCAATCTAAACCAATGCAATCTACCCAACAACACCCTGTAAAGCACCATCATTCATTCTAAACAACACCATCCACCCAACAACACCCTGCAACGCAACTCCATTCAATCTAAACCAATGCAATCTACCCAACAACACCCTGTAAAGTACCATCATTCATTCTAAACAACACCATCCACCCAACAACACCCTGCAACGCAGCGCCATTCAATCTAAACCAATGCAATCTACCCAACAACACCCTGTAAAGCAACATCATTCATTCTAAACAACACCATCCACCCAACAACACCCTGCAACGCAACGCCATTCAATCTAAACCAATGCAATCTACCCAACAACACCCTGTAAAGCAACATCATTCATTCTAAACAACACCATCCACCCAACAACACCCTGCAACGCAACGCCATTCAATCTAAACCAATGCAATCCACTCAACAGCACCTTGTAAAGCAACATAATTCATTCTAAACAACACCATCCACCCAACAACACCCTGCAACACAACGCCATTCAATCTAAACCAATGCAATCCACCCAACAACACCCTGTAAAGCACCATCATTCATTCTAAACAACACCATCCACCCAACAACACCCTGCAACACAACACCATTCACTCTAATTCAATATCACCCACCCTATAACACCCCGCAAAGCAATTCCATTCTTTCTAAACCAACGCCATCCACTCAACAACACCACACAGTAAACACTGTAGAGTGCCACTTTCGTGCAGTACTGTGCCAAGTCAGGGCTGTGAAATCACACGACCACATGCATTCAATTATACATCAACCAGAGGAACCTGATTCTCTTAAGTCAAATCCATGCCCAAGCAAAATAATTCAAGGTAACCTGACATACTCAACATCAGCAATTCTCTTCACCTGGTACCACCCAACTTCAAGGAACACCATACACCCCAACAAAAAACTCACCCTCATTCAACAGCAATGAGCCTCGCTCAACAACAGCCTGCCGTACTCAAAAGCATTCAATCTTCAGCCAATAGTATCCTTCCGCATCCAACAGAAGCCAGCCATGCCTAACAGCAGCCATACACAACCAACAGAGCAACATCGATTAGCATCCACCTTAGCCCAACAGCATCCTGTCTTGCCTACAGCATGCAGACCAATACAGTCCTATGGCCTTACCCAGCATCCAGTCTAAACACCGCCCAGACTCCCAAATATGACAGACTCCCCCAGAACCACTCAGGGTCATACAACACCATTCTGCCTCACTTCATCTTACCAAGACCCTTCATCATGTAAAAAACTAAAAATAGCCCTAGTTTCCTGTCACTTCATTATCAGGTAGAGGTGCTGTACGTTAGACCGGGGCAAAATTAAAATTATGCTGGCATAATTCATGTATTTTCAGGAATATCATGTTATGCTTGGTATGTGTAATCCTCAAAATGACGCCATTACACCACTTCCAGTAATTATCTATCATCGCTCAAAAAATTTAGAGTGAATGCACACTCATGGTAGAAATTTACAGTGACGCACGGATACAAAAGAACATGAGCGGCATTTCTTGGGGTGGTTTTGTTTAAATGCATCCTTGCACCAACAATTGACGCAAGGATCCATTTCATACTCAAATATAATGTGAAATTACAGATTTTGATTTCTCCAAATTCCACATCATTCTTCAAAATTATATGAAAGCAAATACAACAATTTTGCACACCCCTATTGTGAATTTAATTGAATGCTCACCTCATGACTGTGCAGATGTAAGTAAACGTCTTACTACAGTAAACACTGGTGAGGGTGAGCAGCGGGACCGCTGGGCATACTGGCCTGAACACCACCACTCTCTTCAGGACCTTTGCTGAGGTCTGGGGAATGCTCAGTTTGCCCCTATTTAGCCCAATCAAGTGTTAAGCAGGCTCAGTCGCGAAGATTGACCGGACTCAAAGCCATTCGGCCAATCCAACCAAAGCAAGCGAGGTCAACACCATCCAGCTATCGTCATCAGCCAGCAACCTCAGCCCCATCCAAGAACCCCTACCTTGTGCAACCAGACCAATGCATTCAAGTCAACCCCAGAGATGAAAACACCTAACAGCAAGTCCATTCATGCAATCCAACTCAACGCATCAACCCCAGGTCAAATCTAACCAACCCAGCACCATAGACTCATCTTTGAATGCTACCTCATTGTACTTTTGCTACATTGTAATACCTACTCATTAACCCATGTAAAGCGCTCTGATACCCTTGGGTCCAGCCAGCGCTATATAAAACCTTTTCAATAAATCTAAGTAAAATACAATCACCAGATCAGAAAACTCCCTGGTACCTGCACCAAACTATCTAATTAGCCATTGGAATTAAATAATCTATACACTAAGTAAGACACGAAGCAGACTCTCCCACTCAGGAGAATCAGCGATGGTAAATGAAGGAAGGAATGGAAACAACGTGTAAAAGGATGTGAGTCCAGCTCTGAATATTAAAGTATCTGATTCTCCAAAGCACAAATACATCTATGTAGAACAGACTTACCTGCACACTTTGCGCATCTTGACGCTTGTTCAGGGTTTCACAGAACCCTCATTAGTACGCCATTTAAATCTGTGCAAATTACGGACTGGAAACAAAGTGAACTTGACTCCGGCTCTACATAGCAAAGGTCCTGATTCCACAAAAGATCAACACCTATGGGCATCATAAACCTAGGTGTAAACTTTACACATTGCACACATTTTTACGGTTTCACCGAAACCTCGTAGGCAGGTCATTTAAATCTATGTGAATCATATTTCCAGCTAGGCTCACCGCCCTCTCCAGTAGGTATTCCAGGTGAGAGACAATCCAGCAGAGAAAGCATGGCAGAAAAGTGCAAAAGTAAGATACAGGCATAAAAGGTTGTAAAGTTATTGAAAAACGAAGAGAGGATGGCAGATGACTGTATTGCAGTGTATTCCAGTATGCCCACAGAGCAGGAACAGCCACCTGTCATCTCCTGTCAGTCACAAACATCAATTCTTTCAGACCTCAGCATTCAAGAACCCAAATCCTGCACGCGGGCAAGCACGCAAAGGTCACATGACCACGTCAACATTGGTCTTGTGGGCCTCACGAGACCCAAGCACAACAAGGGGGTACCCATTCCTTCCAGCCCTTAAAGGGGACTAACTTCTGCTTTTCGTAGGAGTAAATTTCCATGGTGAGAAAGGGCCTTTAAATCGTTTGTACACCTACTAGTTTTTTGGTGTTCACCAAGGTTTGCTTCTCATTGATTCAGGAATGCTCCTGCTTCTGCCTGATCAGAGGTTTCCTCTCTAACTGACAACCTGGAAAACTTGGTGGAATGTCTGCAGTGGCAAATCGATCAATTATCCCAAATGTCCATTGATCATGATTCTGTGAGTCGGGATCAGCAGGGCAGGAATACGATGAGGGTTGCAAGTATTGCCACCACGTTCCAGGTCATGGCTAGTGTGTAGTGTATCGTCACCACACTGAGCCATGTGTGGCCATTCGAAAGGCGCAGCGTGGCAGTCAAAGGGATTGGTTCTTGCGGCACTGGCGCATGTCCCCAGGAATTTCTGCAGCAGCGGCTGCTACCGGACTGGAATGTTGGGGCAGGGAGGGGGTATGAAAAAGATTTTTTTTAAAACCACACTTATCTGGAATCGTGCTGGCCACCGAATCTACTCGGTCCTCTTCATCTTTCTCGAGTCCGGCAGCAGGAAGCACCAGCGCTGCAATGCAGCGTTGTGATTTGTCTGAGTGCTGTAGTTCGGTACTCAGATGGGGACTGGAGACCTGGGCATGTTCTCCACCCAGGCTGCAATGCAGCATTGTGATTGCTCTGAGTGCCGTTGTTCAGCACGGGGACTGGGGACCTGGGCATGTTCTCCACCCAGGCTGCAATGCAGCGTTGTGATTGGTCTGAGCGTCGTTGTCCGGCACTCAGACTGGGACTGGGGACCTGGGCATGTTCTCCACCCAGGCTGCAATGCAGCCTTGTGATTGGTCTGAGCGTCATAGTTCGGCACTCAGATAAGGTCTGGGGACCTGGGCATGTTGTCCACTTAGGCTGCAATGCAGCGTTGTGATTGGTCTGAGCGTCATTGTTCGGCACTCAGACAAGGTCTGGGGACATGGGCATGTTTTCCACCCAGGCTGTAATGCACGCTGTAATGCAGCCTGGGTGGAGAGCATGCAAAGAGCGCATAACCCTTTGGCCGGCCAAAGCATCATGCGCACTTACAGAGTGCGCACACCACTCCTCCCCCTGCAGTGCTCGGGCATCACAGAGCTCAGTTCCGCCCCAACTGAGCCACTGCAGTAGAAAAAATAAAATGATAATAACGCTGTGTAATTATCATTTTATTTTTCCTCTTTCAACTGCTCGGAGAGCAGTGGGGCGACGCTCCTCCGCTTTAGCAAAGGCACCGCCGTTGAATCTCTGAAGTGTTTTTTGACCAACCTCTCCTTTCCTGCCATCACAAGACGGGAGAAAACAAAGGGGCGATTAACGACTATTAACATTACACGGACGCTCAGCAGCAAGCAACTGCAGAGTAATATTTCACGATATAAAACAGCGCTTCTTCCCCTTTCAGCCACAAAGGCAGAACTTTTCATTGACTTATTGTTTTTATTATCTGCTCAGAATTACAGAGAGACGGAAGGTAAGATTAGGATTGTGCAAAATTTGCATAATTTGCGTTTGCATACTTACAAAAAATTCCGCAGAATTATGCGAAATGCTAAACTTGGATATACTGCCATATTTTAGCATTAAATGTGTCCTCATGTCCATTTTGGAAGCAAGGACACATTTTGCGCAAAAAAAAAATATTGAAAAACACAATGTGCCGCAAACAATAGTTGCTCATGCCCTGGTCGTTTGCGCTGCTCACATTCTCCCAAACTTAAATTTTGCTACAAACTTGGTGTAATTATACGTAAAGGTGTAATTTCTGGATATTCGCGTCACATAACATTTGTGAAATTATGCCAGATTACATCGGTGTAAAGGAAATGTCGCCCATGCATAGTTAAAATGGGTGTGCTGTGATAGGTGGGCACACTGGAGGAGAACCATTGGTTGGCTGCATAATCCTCAATTCTGCAGTTTGCAGGGTAGCAGAGAGGAGTGGCTGAAGAACTAAACTATGCAGCTCCCCCAGCTATAGTTTTATGATTTATGGGGGGAGTAGGAACATGATTACTGCCCTGAATCTGTCTGTTTAGACTTCCCTAGTATCCCTGTTTAACAAGAGAACCCTGACTTTCAACCCTATATTTGAACAACCATGTTACTTTCCTGAGTCTTACAAACTCCTTCTGACAAACACTAGAAGGCATCTTCTTCTATGGGTAGGAATGGAGCGAGGAAGGGCTAGCAGATAGCAAGAGTACCATCTTCTACTTCAATGGTCAGCTTTTATTAGTACCAGGTTCAAATGTACCCCTTTTAACCTGGAAACTGCAGACAAGAGTTCTAATCCCAGCTTTAAAACACAAGCAAAATGTGTGTGATTTCAGGCAAAGAGTTGTATCTGTCTGTTTAAAATAACTGCATGGTATGCAGCTAGTACTTTTCCAATTACACATTGCAATCCCTCCTACCTAAGGTGCACTGGACTTTGGAATCTTGATAGACCCGGATTCAGCACACACATTTCTTGTCTACTTACAATTCCTCAGGGCGGAGATGCTCCACATGGACTAGTTTTCTCTCTGTTGTAGCACAGAAAAGGGGTTGTTTCCGTAGATTTGAGCATCTGTACTCAGGCAGGTAAGACAGCAGATCAGAGTTTGTACAATGAACTCTGTTCCTAACTAATGTAGTAAGCTGGGAGAGTTGTATTAGTTTACCACGTGTGCGTAAGGGGCTTACTACACCCAGGCATCGGGGGTTCACTACCTAGCCTTGGGGTACGGGTCCCTTTCCTTGACTCACGTGAGGGTCTGTAGCACTCTTGGCACAGCTTTGGGTGATTTGTTTGAGATTTTTTTTGGGGGGCGGGGGTTTAAGTAAGGGTCTAACATTGTAAACATTTAGATTGAAAGGGGGTGCTTTCCACTCTTTTCTCTATGATCACCCTGAAACAATGTCTCATCCGAGGAGTCAACGGTCTAGAAAGAAAAGGGGAGCTCGCGTCTGCCAGCACCCGTCCTCCCTGCTGTGCTGGGGAGTGAACCCCTAAGGGGAAATTAAGGATGTTTGGAATGGTGCACCATTAATGTTTCTTATCCATCATTATAAAGATAATGAATCTGGCAATATGATCTGTTTTGTCATCAGTTTTATTAAATCAACTCAAGTTCATAGCATTATCCAGCCAACGTGTTTCGTTCAGTTGTAGCTTGAACTTCGTCAAGGCTATTAAAAATCAAAATTGAGTAGACAATCAAAAAGGAATCACAGGCCTCTTGGAATAGAGGATGTAGCACCTGCGTACGAGTTGAGGACGCCAATCGTCATCAAGAAAGCTTGTGACTGTAGAAATTTCATGGCCACATATTTGGCCACCGGGTTTGATAGCCCATACAAAATGCCAGGTGAGACCGGCTGCACGACTTCACAGCGTGTAGGTCAAACCAGGGGGGAACCTGATCAGTGGCGGCTCGCAAAGGTAACGCTGTGGGGCAGGGAGGTGAGGCAGGGGCGGGGCTGGGGGGTAGTGGAGTTCGACATACGACGGCAAAGGTGAACGTAAATAAATAAATAAATATCTGTCATCCTATGTCGGACTCCACTACTAGCCCTGCCCTGCCCCGCCTCGCCTCCAAGTCCCACAGCGTTACCTTTGCGAGCCGCCACTGAGCCGGATGCTGGAACTGCCTCCTGCTTCTATCTGAGGCACTCCAGCCAGCAGGCTCGGCTCTGGGGCTCTGCCTTCTAGGGCAATGGGTCCTTCCAGACACAGGGCTCTCTGCCCTCCCATTGCAGGCCTCGGCCCTTGGAGAAGCCGTCAAAGTCCCGGTGGCTTCCACCCAGGGCCAGACTGGCCGCAGCGGGAACTGGGCATTTCCCCGGTGGGCTGCGAGGGTGGAGGCCAGTTTTGGGCCCCTGGGGGGCCAGTTTTGTTACCAGGGGTCGGCAATATCGGCTCCCTATAACAAAATCGTCCGAAACCGGTCCTCGCAAACAGTTCGGCTACACCCCCTCACCCCAGGGGGAGCCGGCCGAGCAGTTTCCCAGGCCCGGTTTCGGTTCCCAGTCCGGCCCTGCTTCCACTATGGCGCCAGCTCTAAGGGGCAGCACGGAGTACTGCGGAAGTAGATCTCTGGCACGCGAAGGGTTACTCGTTGTGTTTAACAGAAACACATGCAATTAAAAACCCTGACAGAGATCCCGCGCCCCCTCCCCGAAGTCAGAAATCAGGCAGCTAAGTGGAAAATGCAGGAGTCCATAAAATCTCCATACTTGCCAAGGTTACAACTCCCTCCGGCAGAGTAAATCTGACAACATGTTGCCACTGGGAAGAGGAGCCCGGGCCTGGCGTGGAAATATTTACTGGCCTCAGAGACCCAGGGGAAGCCCTCGGCAGATGGAGGCCCGCGCCCAGCGAGCCGAGCTCCGTGTCTGCAGCATTGCCAGCACTGCCCCAGGGGTGTGCGCAGGCCGCGACAGCAGAGATGCGCGCGCGCACACACACACATACACAAGCACAGACACACCTCTCTCTCACTCATACACACACATACACAAGCACAGACACTCACCTCTCTCTCTCTCATACACACACAGGCACGCACACCCACACACACATACAAACACACGTACACACACTTCTATCTCTATCTTTCCTTCTCTCATGCACACACATGCACTAACACACACACACACTTTTCTCTATCTCTGTCATACGCACACACAAACACACACACCTCTCTCGCATGCATACACACACCTCTCTCTCTCGCATACACACACACCTCACTCTCTCTCTTACACACAGACACACACTGATTTTGTTCTCTCAACTGCACATACAAACAAACACACCTCTCTCTCGCATACCCACACCTCACTCTCTCTTACACACAGACTTATGTAGCTCTCTCTCACACACACAGACCTCACTCTCTTACACAGACACACACAGACTTCTCTATCTCTCTCTCTCTCTCTCTCTCTCTCTCTCTCATGCAAACAAACACACCTCTCTTGCAGACACACACCTCACTCTCTCTTACACACAGACTTATCTATCTCTCTCATACACACACACCTCACTCTCTTACACACAGACACACACAGACTTCACTATCTCTCTCTCACACGCACAAACACACCTCTCTCGCATACACACACCTCACTCTCTCTCTTACACACAGACTTCTCTATCTCTCTCTCTCTCTCCCTCTCTTTCTGTCTCTCTCTCTCACACAGACACACACACACACCCAGGCTGGCAGGTATTCAGTCATGTCTAGATACCACCTACAGAGGGAATCCTTCACAATAACATGCTGACTTGTGTCGACTGGTGCCCTTCAGTGGCCTCCTGGCCCGCGTCCACCACAGTACTTCAATGGCATGCTGACCATCGTCCACTAGAACCATTCAATGGCATGTTGACGGTCCTCCACGAGAGCTCCTCAGAGGCATGCTGACCTCCCTGTGACCACTGAAGGTTTTCAGCAGCATGCTGACCTCCCGCCACTGCAGAGGTGAGCCCCCTCGATAGCGAATCAACGAGGTTGATGGGACAGACTATCAAGGACAGAATATAGGAAATAAAATACTGACAGTTAAGTAAGTCTAGATTTTCTATGCCTAACTCCATCTCTCTTCCTCTCTCTCTCTCTCTCTCTCTCACACTTTCTCTCTCTCTCTCTCTCTCTCTCTCTCTCTCTCTCTCTCTCTCTCTCTCTCTCTCTCTCTCTATATATATATATATATATATATATATATATATATATATATATATATATATATATATATATACATGCATTTCAGTATTTTGTATCTCGATATTCTGTCCTCGATATTAGTATTCCTCACTACTGTGGGAGTGGATATTCAGTAGTACAATCCACTGAGGCCCTACTGGGGCATGCAACCCAAGTCCACCACAACCCTTTGATGGCATGCTGGCCAGCATCGACCGCAGCCCTTCGGCGGCACCCTGACCTGAGTACACCACGGTGCTTCGGAGACATGCTCACCTGTGTCACAACCTTTCAATAGCATGCTGACCTGCATCCACTGCAGCCCATTGGTGACATACTAACTCATGGTGACCAGGGCACAAGGGTGGCACCCTCGTCAATGTCCACTGCAACCCCTGGCTGGCATTCCAGAGTTTGCCCACTGCCGTATTTCCATGACATGTCAATCCACAGCTCCTGCGGCGTCTTCCAGCATGCATCCACTCCCTGACATGCTACTGCAGCCCACACCAACTTCCGATTCTACCAACACACCTGGTCTAAAATGACTGCAGGACTCATCTTGCATGCTTCCCCACTGTCACTGTCTCTTCTCCCTGGCAGTGCTTAATTTGTGACAGAAAGAGTGTGGGTGCCCGCTCTACACAGAAGCAAGCAGCCAGTGCAGTTAAACATTGGCATGCTGAATACTAATGCTGTAGTCTTTAAACCACTACCAGACTCTCCCTGCCCCTTTTTCTCGCTCTTGCAGGTTGCTGCTTTCTCCCTTTGTGATGGGTTTGCCGTCATTCTCTTCCCCTATTTTACGATATGCGTGTTTTTTCCCCTCTGGACTCACTGAGTAGCTGATGCAGAAAAATAAGTGCTTGTGGCCCCCACCGGCAACCACCGTCTCAAATTAAGCACTGCGAGTCCCTGGCACACAACATCACCTCTAATGTAGCCACGACACAGCATGCTACCCCTGGTCTACAGCAGCCCTCACTAATATTTCTTTGTGCCTCATCTGTGGTCAAATTCTGGCATGATGTCTTGCAAAACAATCATCATCTCCCATAGGTATTTGAGGGCGAAGGAGTTTCATGACCTTGACGGACCAGACCAAAGTGATCTATGGTTGTAAATGCCCACAAGGTATCAAAGGACCCAGGAGCGCCAGGGTGGCTGAAAAACTTGACCACAACAATGTGGTACCAAAGCACTGCTTCATTTTAGGCCCAGCAGCCCTACACATTAACAGTAAAGTGGGAAAAGTTCAGAGACACCCCCATCCTAAGAAATTCTAATTCTGCCCAAATCAAGTTGGTGAACAATATGTGTAAGCATTATTTCTGCTATTTCCCCAAAAGACGCCCTAAAAAGCGCAAACACACGTCCAGCGTGTCAAAAATAAGGCTATTTGTGGCCCTCAGGACAGCCCGTCTTACAGAAGCATACTTTTGAGCCTCCTGGCCCGCCGTAGAACCCTGCGGGTGCACAGGAAGTAACCGGAGCTATCCAAGGTGCTGAACTCAAACAACGAGCCCCGCCGCCAAAGATGGCGGAATCTGGGGAGCAAACCCCAGAATGCCACGTGGAACGCACACCCTAACACTAAAGCTCTGTTTTTGGTGATCTCTGGAAAGCTTAAGGGTCTGTTCTTCCCAGCTGCACCGCACTGTTACTGAGCAAGGTGCATTAGTTTCTGCTTTAGGCAATGAGCTGGTAACAAGGAGGGCTTTTTTGGTACCTTGGAAATACCAATACAGCCGAGTGGAGCATTTACTGGGTGAAATAAACACTTTAAACTCCTAGTTTTTTTTTTAAAAGACAATTACATACCGATTTGGTTTTAATCGCACTGAACTGCGCATGCGTCAGAGTTTCTACATACATTTTCAGACAATAGATGTTGACTGCTTTGACCTGATGAAGCTTGCTGTGGGATGAAGTGTTAACTGTGCAACTCGGAATCTCGATTTGTCTCGTTTGCACAGGGGTCTGAACCTGTGCCTTATCCCATATGCAGGGCCTCTGGCTACTTCCTGGCCTTTATTGTGTGTAATAACTTATTGTGTTACACTTGGGTCTCAACACTCAAAGGCCATCCCCTGAGCTAGGATCTCAGGCAGGCCCGGCTCCAGAAATTTTTATTTGGGTGGGCCAAGGGTGCTTTCGGGTGGGCCACTGTGACAGCCACGGCCGGCATGACTCGTGGGGGGTGGGGTATTGCACAGGGGTTTGTTTTAATAATATTCATTTTTTCAAACAGGAAGCAGGCAGCCAGGCTCCCTCCCCTAAGCCAATCACAACGCTGCAAGCAGTGTTGTGATTGGTCGGGACGCCGCCCAGCCAGAGGCTTATGTGTAGGCTATGTACTCCATGCAGGACAGAGTGCGCATGACTGGTTTGGGCGGCCCCAGATGGACGATCAAACAGTCTTTGCGCACTCAGGAGTGGGCACACCAGTCCTTCCCAGCCCTGCTCGCAGAGCAGCCCCGCCCACCTGCAACCAAACATAAAATGGTAATAAGTGAAAGTTATTACCATTTTATGTTTCTGCTTCTCGCCCTGCAAGAAAGCAGTGGGGCGACGCTCTTCCGCACTAGTGTAGGAGCCCCCCCTGCACTGCACGCCCAATGTGTTTCTTCTGGAGGTAGCCTACAAGCCCTAGATTACATCACATCTACTTTCAATCAGTCACCATGATACAATGGACTGCTTCTGTGTGTATACAGAGCATGTGGGGAGTTATTTGAAAGTAACAACAATATCTGGACCTAATTGCAAACCCTCGAATCCCAGCAGGCCAGGCTTCAATACAAGTACTTGAACGCCATTACCACACAAAAGCCTTGACATCATTGTACTAGAAAGGCTGGCTATTTACTCATTGCAATTTGCCCAACACATATTTCTCTGCACAAATTTAACTTCATACACTTGACTTTCTTGTTATTCTTTTGCGATGTACTTTATAAGATACAAATTCTTAAAAAACAGTAACACATTTGAAAAAAGAGAAAGGAGTCTTTTTGGAAACTTCCAGCAGTTTTCACACAGACCATTTCAAAACTAGAAGTTCCAGTAATAGAGGTAACCTTCTATTATTCTTTAACCCCTTCGACGCTGATGACGAGCTCAGCTTGTCATGAAGCACACCTCTTGTACGCTCATGACGAGCTGAGCTCGTCATGAACCGCGGGATTTTCGAATCATCAGCTCACAGCGGGAAAATGCGCCGCACCGATGGTGTTAAAAAACTCCCCAGCAAAAAATCCATACATAGGTTTGCCGTGAGTTCCTTTCTCATGTGCTAAAATAGTCAAATTATGAAAGATAAAGCAGTAATCTGTAATGCAAAACAGGAGAATGAGACACCCATCTACTTGCTGAATTGTAAGCCTGGGTGGTGAACTCCGCTTCGCTTGCGGAGTTTGCAGAGTTTTCTGCACTCCACGTTGCACAGAGCTCGCAGAGTTCATTTTTGCCTCGCTCGTGCTCGTCAACGTCATGTTGGCGAGTGTGAGCGAGGAAAATCCACCTCCCGGCGAGATTTTTCCTTGTTCGCGATCGTTATCATCAAGTTGGCGAGCGTGATCGCCGAAAATAAACCTCCCGGTTAGATTTCTCAATGTGGGGGGTCAGGTTTCTCATTGTGAGTGGTCACGTATGCTTGCAACCGCTCATGTTGAGAAACAGCCCGTTCATGTTGAGAAAGCTGCTGCTCGAGTAAAAATCTACTCGAGCGGCCAAAAGGAAAGCAGCGCCCGCTTGCGCTGTGCATGGTGCCATTCGCGTAGATTGCACAGTGCGGACAAGCATCCGGTACTGAAAATCAGTGCAAACTGCATATTTTTATTGCGATCCGCCGCTTGCGGAGCTCTGAGTAAAGCAGCAGAGGCTTATTTTCACTTTGCAGAGTTTCGGGTAGCGCAACTCCGTGAACTCCGCCCAGGGTTACTGAATCGCACAATGTGAAACTAGAAATTCTGGGATCAATCCTGGCTCCTATGCTTGACCAAATTGTGTGATCCTAGCCAAACCTTTATTTCCCTAAGCCTCCTTTATGCATCATCACAAAAGAGGGAACCTTCAAATACATGTGTTCCAGATGTGCACTGTACAAAACACATTTTCTGTTTGATTTAGGTTACTATAATAGTGCTTCATCTGCACTAAGAATCTAAGCCACAAGTAGGGGGCACATAACAACAGACTTACCTTTTAGTTCACTAATGGCCAGATGTACAACTGTTTCTTGTAGTCGCAAATGGGCAATTGGCTTATTTGCAACAACAAAAAAGGGTTGTTGGTATGTACAAACACTATTGTGCAAGACGGTATTTGGAAGGGGCGTTCTAAGGGCATCCCTTCCTAATAGTGAGCTACATTTGTATGTATCATTGTTTTGTGATGGCAATTGCAGACGCAAAACACTCGCAGTTTACCACCTACTTGCTGTAGGTGGTAAGACATTAGGGAAGAGGAAGGAGTTGCCAGGGGTCACCTTCCGCTTTGTGAATAGATGGGAAAATTCTTTTAAGAGCAGGCAGTGATCCCACGGACCACTGCCTGCTCCTAAAAAATTAAACAGAAACATTTCATTTTTCTTTTTGAAATGCATCCCATGTGAGGTCCCTTTGATGGGAAGAGGAGGTTTCTGAGGTGAGAGTATCAGGCAAGTAACACTACTCAGTCTCCTTCGTTGCAAGCCTTCAGAGAGAATATCTTTTCATTACTACATCCACCTAGCCCCGGACTCTGCAGCACAGTCCCTTCCAGGCCTGATTATCCATTTTCTACTATCCCTCTCCTGTGCACCTTATCTTACAGCTGACCTTGGTCCCCAGCCCCATATCCGCCACCACCCGGCTCCATTTTCCTTATTCCCAGTAAAAAACATTAGTAAAATCACCCTCAATCTTAAAACATTGAATATAACAGTAAATAAAATTAGCACAGACTTTAAAATATATTTCACAGTGGCCCTAATGACCTGACTGCTAATTAAATAAACAAAAACAGAAAGGCCATGACAGGGCCATCTTTAGCGCTGGTGCAAAAGTCTTTAATGGTGCCCCACCACTGACCTCTTTCTCCGTTGATACCTTTACTACCACCCTCCAACAGTACCAATCATCTCTCCATAGCCTCTCCCACTCATGAACTCCTCCTCACACTTCCACACTATCACCCTCCACCAGTGCCCCTCATCTCTCTGTAGCTCCCACCACCCTCCCCCCATGACCACCTCCTCGGATTCCCTTAGTGCCATCCTCCACCAGTGCCCCTCATCGCTCCATAGCATCTCCCCATGACCTCAACAGAATCTCCTATTATCCCCCTCCACCAGTGCCCCTCATCTCTCCGTAGCCTCTCCCATTCATGACCTCAGATGCCCTCACTGCCACCCTCCACCAGTGGCCCTCATCTCTCCAAAGCCCCTGCCCCATGACCTCCTCCTTCGATTCCTTCACTGCCACTCTCCACCAGTGCCCCTAATCTTTCTGCAGCCTCTCCCCCTCATGACCTCCTCATCGGATGTCCTCAATGCCACCCTCCACCAGTGCCCCTCATCTCTCTGTAGCCTCTCCCCCTCATGACCTCCTTGGATTCCTTCAATGCCACTCTCCACCAGTGCCCCTCATCTCTCCATAGACTCTCCCCCTACTGACCTCCTCCTCAGATGCCCTCACTGCCATCCTCCTCCAGGTCCCCTCATCTCTCTGTAGCCTCTCCCCCTCATGACCTCCTCCTCGGATGTCCTCACTGCCACCCTCCACCAGTGCCCCTCAGCTCTCCGTAGCCCCTCCATGTCCTCCTCCTTGGATTCTTTCACTGCCACCTTCCACCAGTACCCCTCATCTCTCCGTAGCCTCTCCCACTCATGACCTCAGATGCCCTCACTGCCACCCTCCACCAGTGCCCCTCTTGTCTCCAAAGCCCCTCCCCTCATGACCTCCTCCTTGGATTCCTTCACTGCCACTCTCCACCAGTGCCTCTCATCTCTCTGTAGCCTCTCCCCCTCATGCCCTCCTCCTCAGATGTCCTCAGTGCCACCCTCAACCAGTGCCCCTCATCTCTCTGTAGCCCCCCATGACCTCCTCCTTGGATTCCTTCACTGCTACCTTACACCAGGGCCCCTCATCTCTCCATAGCATCTCCCCATGACCTCAACAGAGTCTCCCATTATCCCCCTCCACCATTGCCCCTCATCTCTCCGTAGCCTCTCCCACTCATGACCTCAGATGTCCTCACTGCCACCCTCCACCAGTGCCCCTCATCTCTCCAAAGCCCCTCCCCTCATGACCTCCTCCTTGGATTCCTTCACTGCTGCTCTCCAACAGTGCCCCTCATCTCTCCATAGACTCTCCCCCTACTGACCTTGAGGTAATTGGAATTTTTATGGTCAATTGTGTCCCCTAACGTAGACCCCAACGGCTCCATGTACGAGTTTCAAGTACATGTAATTTCCCTCCACAACCGAATCTGAAGACGCAAATACATTTGCGTCCAACGTTAACATGTCCTCTATCAGATCCACCATGAATGGATCGATAATTCCGTTCCTAAGTATGCCGTGCCACCGTCTTTATGTGGTACACTTTCACATTTTCCTGGTACTGCCAAGCTAGGCCCTGATTTCTGTCTTCAAGCCATTTCTGCCTCTGAAAGCTGCAGCTTGGAGACGCATCCCTGACCTCTGCCTTACTTCCTGCCAAGCGAGCGGTGCCCGGCTCGGCCTGGTCTGCCTGCCAAAAACAGTATTTTGCCTTCGAGTTATCAGCATAGTCAGCTCAGCTCCTCGAAAACACATTCCTGTCTAGTGAAATACGAAAACATATCCCCGACTGCAGAGCAAGGGCCAAGCCTTCCTGTCCTCCTTCATGCCTTCATGCAATTCATTGCTCCCGTTACCATGGTAGGCCCCTGTCTTCGAGCATCTACACCTAGACACGTATACATTCAGTATAGAATAGCCTCTGCCCGAAAGACCTTTTCCTCTAGATTAAACATCCTCCAAACACCAGATATCAGATATGTTTAGGGACAGGTCGATCTGACATGCCAGACTTATGTCTCTTCTACTAGTGTTAAAAGTCAGACTCTTAGCTTCCTCCAGATGTACGTCAATCACACGTCATATTAGCTGCGCGCGCATCTAGGCCTTAGGTTTCAGCTGACTCTGCAAGAATTCTCTAAGCATCCACCCACTTGTGACACTTTTCCGTGACGTTCCTTGTTCACGCCTTTTGTGCACACCCATGTTCACGCCTTTTTGCTACGCACATGTGTTCTTATCATATACATTTCACTTGTCACGCCTCCTGTATGCAATACTATTGTGTCATTTTACTATATATGTCATGTACTGTGAATAAATCGTTGACATCTTTTCCTGCCATCATTGCATACCCGAACCCTTGTATTGATGGACGAGATCTCCATTGACTCGAGTAATTTAGTCATTTATGATTAAAGCCCTTAAGACTCAGACACCACGGACTCTGCCTCTCATTTGATTGAGCTATTCTTTTATAACCTGTCTGAAATTATATGGAAAAAGGTATACGGTAAAATATTTACCACAACCTCCTCCTCAGATGCCCTCACTGCCACCCTCCACCAGGTCCCCTCATCTCTCTGTAGCCTCTCCCCCCTCATGACCGCCTCCTTGGATTCCTTCTCTGCCACTTTCCACCAGTGCCCCTCATCTCTCTGTAGCCTCTCCCCCTCATGACCTCCTCGGATGTCCTCACTGCCACCCTCCACCAGTGCCCCTCATCTCTCTGTAGCCTCTCCCCCTCATGACCGCCTCCTTGGATTCCTTCTCGGCCACTCTCCACCAGTGCCCCTCATCTCTCTGTAGCCTCTCCCCCTCATGACCTCCTGGGATGTCCTAACTGCCACCCTCCACCAGTGCCCCTCATCTCTCTGTAGCCTCTCCCCCTCATGACCGCCTCCTTGGATTTCTTCTCGGCCACTCTCCACCAGTGCCCCTCATCTCTCTGTAGCCCCTCCCCCTCATGACCTCCTCGGATGTCCTTACTGCCACCCTCCACCAGTGCCCCTCATCTCTCTGTAGCCTCTCCCCCTCATGACCTCCTCCTTGGATTCCCTCACTGCCACCCTCCACAAGTGCCCCTGATCTCTCCAAAGCCCCTCCATGACCTCCTTCTTGGATTCCTTCACTGCCACCTTCCACCAGGGCCCCTGATCTCTCCAAAGCCCCTCCCCTAATTTACCTTCTCCTCAGATTCCCCCATTGCCACCCTCCAACAGCGTCCTTCATCTCTCCGTAGCCACTCTCTCATATGCATTTCATTTGTTGTATAGCGCTACTCATAGAGTAGGGTGTCACAGTACTTTACCTCATGCACACATTATGCAGAAACAATTAATCATACTAGTATGTAAATCAGCCTATAGGGAATGTCACATAAGCCAATGAGGATTACCAGGTGTAGAATCACATCATCCATACTGGTGGGCAGTAGTTTGTGAGAGAGTTTGGTCTGGAGCAGCACAAACACAGGATTTAAAGCATACCCCGGTGGTTGGGGGGCTTTAGTGATTGAAATGTATATCTGCCCTCTTAAACACTTTATAGCAACATTAGAATAATGAAAGACTGGGGAAATATTAACTATATCGCAGCACACAAAAAAAGAAGCTCTAATTATACCATTCAGGTTTGTATGCGGCTCTTTGATGACATTTCATAGGCCACTGTCCTATGTTAGGATTGTATTGTAACTTCTGAACTGCAAGTAACAAAAGGATCTCTGTAACAAAGGCAGTAACCCACTGAGCTAGCCACATACACTACAGTTTATCTGCATTTTAAACTACCAAGAGACTAAGGATTGCTCTCCAGCAGGATCATTAATCACCAGTTATCTGGATATTTTTACTGTTGTCTTGCATTCGTGCCAAAGAAAGGTTGCCCCCTTCGCCATGCCCCTATTTTACCTGCACGAGTGGACGGGAACACAGCCCACCTTTCTAAAAGGCGATGTGTGATTGGGGGTGCCTGTGAGAAAGAGCCCAGGCACAATCATGCAACTCCTAGAAGAAGAAAAATAACTTTCAGAGGAACGTTTTACATTTCAGAGGGCATTTTCTGTTGGCCTTCTTAATGTCGCTTTGAGGGCCAAGGTTCATGTTTGGGTGGGCCAGGTTCATGTTTGGGTGGGCCTGACCCACCAGGCCCACCCACTAGAGTCCAGATGGGTCGGTTCTGTTCTACTGAGCCCAGGTATGTGTCAAAGTAACTTACTTTCATCTCTTTCTTGCTGGACTGAGTCCACATGGGTCGGTTCTGAACTCCTGAGCCCAGGTATGCTTCAGTGAAACTTACTTTCATGTCTCTCTAGCTGGCTGGCCTGTGTCCAATGGGTCGATTCTGTTCTGCTGAGTGCTTCAGTGTAACTTACTTTCATGTCTCTCTAGCTTGCCGGCCTGAATCCAAATGGGTCAGTTCTGTTCTATTGGTGCAGGTATATTTCAATGTAACTTTCTTTCATCTCTTTTTTGATGGCCTGAGTCGGGATGGGTCGGTTCTGTTCTGCTGGCCCAGGTATGCTTCAATGTAATTTACTTTCATCTATAGCTTGCTGGCTTGAGTCCAGATGGATCGGTTCTGTTCTGCTGAGACCAGATATTATTCAATGTAAAATACTTTCATCTCTAGCTTGCTGGCTTAAGTCCAGACGGAGCGGTTCTGTTCTGGTGGGCCAGGTATGTTTCAATGTAATTTACTTTCATCTCTAGCTTGCTGGCCTGAGTCCAGATGGGTGGGTCTCTACTGCTGGTTTGCGGCTTTCACTTCTCCTGGTCTCCAGCCTGGAGGTAAATGGTTACTTGAGGCTGAGCCAATCACATTTGATCAGGCAATTAAGACCTTTCATGAATCTGAAGAGACTGGAATGAATAGAAAGGACATTGATTTTGTAGCTTGCAGATTATTTATTGCATTCCTCTCCTGCAGTTTGGAATCTGCAAATTGTACGTTTAGTGCAGCCCGGAGGTAGGCGCCAAGCAGGAAACCTCAATCACAGCACAATGCTAATGGGCAGAGAAATGGAGAGAAAGTAGGTGTGTGAATATATATATATATAATATTAAAAAAACTAAAGTTACACTGACGTTATAGTTAGAAAATAGAATAACAAAAAACCTTCAAAATTTACTGAAAAAAACAAAGGTTACATGGATGTTATATTTAGGCTCTCACTTCACTTGTAACCAGTGAAACTCAGCAGTTATACTTACCTGAGGTAACTATAAAGTACGCCCCCACAGTGCACTGCTTATGACCTCACATATTACATCACTCATGACATGGTCAGGACATCACCGATGACATCACTAATGATATCTCAAATGACATCACTGACTAAATCATCCAGGGAGTGTGAGTGTTTTCTAAAAGTTTCTGCGTATTAAAGATATATACTGTGTGAGTGGCTGTATTGGTGAGTGGGTTCATAGGTGGAGTATGGATGACTGTGTGGGTGTGTGAGTGACTATGAGTGAGTGAGTGAATGTGAAAGTAGCTCTTTGGGTGAGTGTGTGCTTGTGTCAGTGATTGTATATGTGAGTGAGTACATGTTAGTATCTGTATGAGTAAGTGAGTGGATGTGTGAGTAACTGTATGGGTGAGTGAGTGGCTGTATCAGGGACCTTGGGTGAGTGGGTAGGTGTGGGAAGTAGCTGTGTTGGGGACTACCTCAGTGTGTGAGTGGCTATATGGGTGTATGAGTGGGTGTGTTAGTGTATGTATATCTGTGTGGCTGAATGTGTATGTGGTTGTATTGGTGAGTGAGTGGGTGCACGAGTGGCTGTATGAGTGAATTAGTAGTTATATGAGTGGCTGCACAAGTGAGTGAATGCGTGAGTGGCTCTATGAATCAGTGAGTGTGTGTGGTAGTACTGATATGAATCTGTGAATGGGTTTGTGAGTGGTTGTGTGGGAGTGGGTATATGTGAGGTTGTATAGGGATGTGAATGGGTGTGAGTGGTTCTGTGGATGATGTCATCAGTATGGAATTTGAGATGTCATCAGTGATATCATAAGTGATGACACTGACTATGTCATGAGTGATGTAATATGTGAGGTCATAAGCAGTGCACTGCAAGGGCAGAAGTTATAGTTAGCTCAGGTAACTCTAACTGCTGAAATTCACTCGTTTTGCATGAGTGAAATGTAGCCTAAATATAACTTCCCTGTAACTTTCTTTTTTTCAGTGAATTTCCAAGTTGTTTAAATTCTATTTCCTAACTATAATGCCCTTGTAACCTTCGTTTTTTTCAGTGAAATTCAAAGGTTTTTTAAATTCTATTTCCAAACTATAACGTCCCTGCAACCTTTGTTTTTTTCAGTGGATTTCTAAGGTTTAGTAAATTCTAATTTCTACCTGTCACCTTTGAAAATGAGTATGTGAGTGAGGGTAAGAGTGTCTCAGTGGATGTGTGACTGACTGCATGCGTTTCTCAATGGGGGTGTGCCTGAATGTGTGTGTGTTTTAGTGGGTCTGGGACTACCTGCATTATTGTCTCACTGGGGGTGTGAGTGGGTGCATCACAGTCTGAGTGAGTCTCTGACTGTTTGGGTTGATGTCTATGAGGTTGCATGAGTGTCTGAGTGGGCCAGTAACTGGGTGCATGAGCTTTTGAGTGGATTTGACATTTGAGAAAGACCTAGAACATACCAAGTGAAGGTTGCAGTGAGCGAGCACAGAGCACTAGTAGCCATCACCCATGTTTGAAGGACTATTTCTGTATATGGTTGAGATGGTTGTGTCAGTACTTGCCTACATATCTTAGAGAGTATTGGCGTACACCTCTATCGGTGCCATAAGATGTTTATGTAAATGTGCTGGTATGTACCTACCTGCTATAATACCTCTATGGCTGTCTGAATGTGTATGTAACCTGCTGTTGCTTGCAAAAACCAATGCAGAATTGCTTTTGCACAAGGGGAGCTGCATGTCAGCAGCTCCCCTTCGCAAAAGCAATACCGGCTCCCACTGGAGGCGGGAGCCGGCGGGACCATGTGGGCATTGGGGCTCCCCACACGGTCCCCAACTCAAAGTGCCGGCCCCGGTGGATGACGTCCCCGGGCCCAGAAGTGGCCCCATGCAGCCCCCCTCCCGCTAAATAACAAAATAAAAACGAGGTCAAACCCTGGGGTATGGGGTCCCCGGGGCCAGAAATGGCCCAGGGGAGGGGAGTCATGCGGCTCCCCTCCTCACAAATGTAACCAAAAAAAAAACAATAAACGAGGCCAGGCCCCGGGGAGTGGGGTCCCCGGGCAAATATTGGCCCAGGGAAGGGGGCCACGCGGCCCCCTTTCTTGCACATATAAATAAATACATTTTAAAAATGCTCAGGCCATGGGGGATGGGGTCCCCAGGGCCCCCAGAAAATTAAGCGAAGCGGGGCACAGAGCCCCCCTTCCAATAACAACATTTTTTAAAAGCTGTCATCTCGCAGAGGCCCTACCCCCTCCCAGCAGCACACTGCAAACGCACCCCCTGGCGTGTTCTAAGTTGGGGATTTAAGTCCACTTGAATACTGAGGGTCCCTGGGGGCCAACTAGCCCACCAAGTACCTCCAGTAAGCCCCACACAGTGGGATTGCAGAGAGGTGGTCCCTGACCATGCCCCTTTTTACACCACTCTGCAAACACGCCTCTTGATGCACTACTGGTGGGGTGATGCGGTCCTCTTGTGTCCTGAGGACTTCAGGACACAAGTGGACTTCATCCCCGAGGAGCAGTGCACCAGGAGGCGCGTTTGCAGAGTGGTGTGAAAAGGGTGCGTGGCCTTGGACCACCTCTCTGCAATCCAGTTGTATGGCACTTACTGGAGGTACCTGGTGGGCTAGTTGGCCTCGAAGGACCCTCAGTATTCAAGTGGACTTAAGTCCCCAACTTAGAATGCGCCAGAAGGCGCGTTTGCAGAGTGGTGGAGAAAGGGGGCGCGGCCTGTGTCCACCTCTCAGCAGTCCCCCTGTGTGGGACTTACTGGAGGTAAGAGGTTGGCTGGCTCGCCCCTAAATGACCCCTAGCAGCGAAGGAGACTTCAATTCCCATCCAAGAGCATGCCAGGGAGCGCGTTTGCAGAATGGTGGGCAAAGGGGGCGTGGCCTGTTATGACTACTTAGCAATCCTGCTGTGGGGTACTTATTGGAAGTAATAGGAGGGGTAGTTGGCCCCCAAGGATGTCCTTGGGGGCCAAGTACCCCGCTTGTTACCTCCAGTAAGTCCCACACAGAGGGGTTGCTAAAAGTCTTCGGAGGACATGCCCCCCTTTCTCCACCACTCTGCAAACGCGCCTCCTGGCAGACTACGGGATGGGGCAGGCAGTCCACTTTTCTCCTGTGGCTAGGGTGGTTGACCTAGAATCTGGGAACAGGGTTCGAGTCTCAGCAATGACGCTGAACATTCTGTGATTCTGGGGAAATCACTTAATCTCCCCCTGCCTAACAAAAAAAATGTATGTGTCCTCATGTAATGCAACTGGTGCTAAGTAAAGCGCTCTGATGCCCGATTCAGGTCACGTTCGCGCTATATAAAACTCTGTAAAAAAAATTTAAAAAAATAAAAGCCTTCCTGGTACCTCCTGTAAGTCCTACGCAGCAGAATTCCTGAGTGCTGGTCGGAGGCCCAGCACCCTTTCTCTACCACTCTGCAAACGCGACTACTACTTAAAGAAGTATCTTTCAGCACCTCTGACTTAGAGGTAATTTTAATCCCCCTGCCCTATTATGTACTAGGGCTTTACAGAGGAGAGCATGCCAATCACAAGGGTACCCCAATGCATAGTGTTCCCTAGTGTATGTAGGTGTTTTAACTGTATTCTAAGTGTCTTTTAGCATATCACTGGCTCTAGGCCTGGTTAGGCAGAGTCAGTTACCACCAGTATGTTCTGGAACCGCCAATAAATAACCCACACTGTAGGAGTGCAGCTGTGCCCAGTCCCCTACCCCTGCCCTGGCAGCTATTCCTGAAGTAGGTAATACAGAAAACAACGAGCAGAAACAAAGGGAGAGGGTGGGAACAAAGAAGAAAACACCACGTCCAGACCAGCACTATTTGTACTTCTCAAGATGGTTTCTATCGTCAACAAGGGGACTTCAATTCCAAATGAAAACAGAAAAAGAATAGAAAAAGTGAGAAATACCCACCCCTAATAGATAGACACTGAACATGCATAAAACAGAGCACCACTTCACAAAACAATGAGTCTTCTTACCAATCATGGGAATTCTTGCAGACTGTAAGTCTCCAGCATAGGTAAGTACTTCAAAGCATCCCAACAAGCGTGGAAGACAGCTGGTCTCAATGGATTAACAAGGGGAAAAAACACTATGGAAGAACCATACAAAAAAAAACCTTTTAATGGTAGACTTGAAGAAAAAAAATGAATAACCCTCTCCTAACTAACTAATGCCCAACGAAAAACACCCAAGAGTCAAGGAGGCTTCACATAACAATGAGGTCTATATACATAAATGTTCCAAGCAGTGGAAATGTCTTGGATCTATCAGGAACGCAGCCGTGTACCTGATGGGTGATGCAAGGGAATCCACCGACAACTCCACGGCATCCAAGGAGACCCAGAGGAAAGCGGGGGAAGGGAACGAAACAGCCGAAGACCTCAAAGGATACGAAGCACCTGCAAGCCTGCAGGCTATCCGACAACAAGTCCAAGGAGAAGCAGACTGCCAAACCCGGAACTCCAAAACGACGACTCCGCAGGAAAGGGAAAACCGGAACCAAAGACTAAGCGCTTCCGGGTGACCAGGACCGGGAAGTGAAACCAAGCGTCCTCTCCAGATAAGACGGACCGTTTTATACATAAAAAAATGTGCGGAATTCAATACGCGCGTGCGATGCTCTGTTATGTAGGTTACGAAGAGGGAGGGGGAAAAGATAGAGAGATGCTTACATTCTAACACAGTACCAGTCAGTAAAAAGTTGGGGGCACAGGATGACTTTGAAACAAGGCCTCTTTCTGCATCTCTGTTAGATCTTTCTGCATATCTCTTACTTCTTTCTGCACTTTTCTTCATTTTTCTGGACTTCTGTTGCCTCTTTCTGCATTTCTCTTGCTTCTTTCTGCATGTTTCTTCCTCTTTTTTCACATGGCCTACCTCTGTAGGCATAGTTAGAAATTAGCATTTAAAAAAAACTTAGAAATTCACTGAAAAAAAACATAGGTTTCAGGGATGTTGTAGTTAGAATTTACCATTTAAAAAATCATAGAAATTCACTGAAAAAAAACATAGGTTTTAGGGACGTTATAGTTAGTTGAACATTTCACTTGTACAAAACCAGAGAAATTCGGCCATTATAGTTAGTTGAGCTAACTATAACTCGCGCCCCCGCAATGCACTGCTGATGATCCTGATGATATCACATATTACATTATTCATGACATGGTCAGTGACATCACTGATGACATCACTGATGACCTCTCAAATGGCATCACTGATGACATCATCCACGTGATAATCTGATGCACCTCCTCACAGCCTTTGATACACCCACTCTAAAAATACAGACTACCATTTTCGAAACCATAGACTCACCAATACCAGTTACTACATACCCACTCACTGATTCCTAGGTCTACACACGCGTCCACTCATTCACCCATACAGTCACTCATACATGTTGTCACTCATCAATACAGCACTATAATTTGCACTCATACACCTATATAGACACTCACACATCGCCACTCATCCACAGAGTTACTCACACACCCAGTCAATCATGCAAAGAATCATTCACAGTCCTGTTTACTCACCTATACAGTTATACACACACCATCTCACTTATGCATACAGATACTAACACATACTTACTCTCTAATACAACCACTGATCCATACAAGCACACACTCATCCATACAACCACTCTCACAATCACTCACTCTCACATATAGTGATTTATATAATGCAACACTCACATATACTGCCTTTCACATATGTAGTTACTCCACATTTACCACTGAGACATCCATTCACTAACCAACACACCCATAAACACACTCACCCACCCATACAGCCCTTCACAGATGCACTCTTGAACCCATACACCCAGTGAATTACCCACTCACACATCTATGCACAGCCACACACCCCCACCCACCCACACAGACACTCAGGCACCCATACAGATACTCAGACAACCAATCAATAACCCATATAGGCACTCATGTAGCTACTCACCAACCCATGCAGCCGCTTACACACCAACTGACAGACTGATACAGACATTTACAGTTTACTCACTAACCCATGCATTCAGTAAGACAAGTTTAATCACTCACTTATACAGTCAGTCACGCACCTACTAAATCATCCATTCAGACACTCATACACCCACTCATACTTAAATACACCTTAGTATATATATAAATATATATATGTATATATATATATTTATATATATTATATTTAAACTTTACAGAAACACACAGTCACTGGATGATGTCATCAGTGATGTCACTGACCATGTCATGTATGATGTAATATGTGACATCATCAGCAGTGCATTGGAGGGGCGCGAGTTATAGTTAGCTCAACTAACTAAGCATGGGCGAATTTTGCGAATCTGGCGTTCGCAAATTTGTGTATTTGCGAATTCGCAATCCGCAAAATCTGCGACCTCTTGCAAATTTGCGGATTTTTTTTGTGTGTTCGCAAGGGTTTCTGCCAGTTCACAAGGGTTTTGTACCAGTTCGCAATAGCGAACTTACTTGTCGGCTTGCAACGGTCGCGAATTTGTTGTTTCTACGTCTGGTTCATCATCACAGGTTCACAGCACCCTCTGTTTCCGACTGCCATCCTCTGGTTCACCCATGCCACCCTCTGGTACATCACTGCCACCCTCTGATTCATCACTGTAGATTATGGGGGGGAAAAGCAAGCACACCTGCCCTGCTTCAACTGACATGAATTAATTTCTGGTTCATCACTGTAGATTATGGGGGGAAAAGCAAGCACACCTGACCTGCTTCAACTGACATGAATCAATTTGGGGTTGATTAATGTGTTACTGAATTTAAACTTCCTGTCTGGCACCTGCTTCCTTATCTGTAATTTGCTTTCTGTTGCAGTGCAATTTTTTTTCCCAGGACCTTTGTGGCCTACTTGTAGCTATTCTATGAGCCTGCTGTGAGGGTCAGAGCAGGGTCATAGAATAGTTGCAAGTAGGCAACTGAACTCTGGAGGGGCCCCTCAGGAAGCACTACAGGGAATGGTTACTAATGATGAGTTTGAACTTTTGCACCTGCTGAGTGCTTTCAGTTTTGCAAAACTTGTTTTTCTGTGGGGCACTTCCTTCCTCCCACCCCCCCCCCCCCCCAAAATGCACTCCTTGCAAAAAAAAGTGCAGGCAAATGTCAACCTGAGGAGTTATTCTGATAAAAATCATCATTTTCAGAAGGTTTATGCTGCTTGCTGGTGGATTTCTTGTGCAGAATTGCAAATTTTGTAATTTCGCGAGTGCGAGATTGTTGCTGCCCGCCGCATCTACATGTTCGCAATTGCGAACTCTCACGATGCGTCAACAAACTCCCACGGGATCCCGCAGCAAGATCCAAAATGGTGCAGCACTCGCAAAATATCGAGAAAAACAACTCGGCAAACGCTGAATGACGGTAAGTGAACGCCGCACACCGCAATATTGTATCACCAAGCAAAAAAATCCGCTGCGTGCGAAGTTGCGGATTTTCGGTAAATTCGCGAGAGTTCGCGGATTGCGAATTTACCGAAAATCCGCAAAATCCACGAGCGGAACGGATTTTCCGCCCATGCTTACAACTAACTATAACGGCCGAATTTCTCTGGTTTTGTATGAGTGAAATGTCCAACTAACTATAATGTCCCTGAAACCTATGTTTTTTTTTCAGTGTATATATATATATATATATATATATATTCACTGAAAAAACAATAGGTTTCACACCAGTTATAGTTAGGAATTAGCATTTAAAAAACCTATTAAATTCACGTGGAATTTCAATGGTTTTATGTCAGTAAAATTTCCAGCTAACTATAACTGGTGTGAAACCTATGGTTTTTTCAGTGAATTTAATAGATTTTTTAAATGCTAATTCCTAACTTTAACTGGTGTGAAACCTATGGTTTTTTCAGTGAATTTCAAAAGTTTTTTAAATGCTAATTCCTAACTATAACTGGTGTGAAACCTATGGTTTTTTCAGTGAATTTCATAGGTTTTTTAAATGCTAATTCCGAACTATATATAAGGCCCCAAACCTATGTTTTTTTCTTTGAATTTCAAAATGTTGTTAATAGCAAATGTCTATAGCTATAAAATGTAATATGTTTGAAAATGAATGAATCCTATATTTTATTTGTATTTAAAACATTTTTTTTAATGTATATATATATTTTTTTTTTTTACCCTAGAGCGCTCCCGGGGCGCGCCCCGGTGAGCGCCCCGGAAAGCGTAGTCTTTTGAAGCGCCCCGGGGCGCGCTCCGAAGAGCGTCCCGTTAGCGATATTGCCGCAAACGAAAACATCATCGTAACGTATCGCGTAGCCGCGTCCACGTGATACGCACGGCGTAAGCGCACCCGGAAGCACTCGAGCGAATACGATCGCGCAACGTAAACATGTGACGCGCTTACGCGACGCACCCGGGGGCGCGCCGCGTAAGCGCGTCGGTCATGTGACCTGAAAATAACACTTTTTATTGGTGCAGAACAGTTTTGGTTTCATAATGATGAAATCCCTGGTCTTGTGACCTGAAAATAACACTTCTCATTGGTTCAGGCCTTTTTTTCCAAATGATAAAAGACCCCACCTTTTTTCCTTATTCTGACTTTGTCCTTTGACTTAGGAAGACCTGTTTTGCAATTTTTTAGGTATATTTTGTACTTTGAAATGGCTTCAATAGCAGCAGCTGGAGCATCTGCACCACCACCACAACCACCAAGAGGACCACCACAAGATTACATCGGTGGTCAACAAGAGGAGGAGGAGGAGGAGGAGGAGGAGGAGGAGGGGAGGAGAAGATGGCTGCAAGAACACAATACCCCAAACCAGCCAAAACCACACATTGTATGGGAGTTTTTTTCGATCCCAGAGGACAAGAAAAAAGTAAATGCGGCCAAGGTGACTTGCCTAATCTGTGGCGTGGAACTTTCCAGGGGAAACCCTAATAAGAAATACTCTTTTGGAAACAACACCATGATTCACCACATGCAGCGCAGGCATCCAATCAACTATTCTGCTGCAGAGATGAGGGAACTGGCCAGTAACCTTCCCCAATCTTCAAGCTCCACCTCCCAAAGAAATCAACCCACTTCAACGGGACCAGACGCAAGGGAGACGATCCCTTGCATTCAGCCACGGTTTGGGGATTTCCGTATAACATGTATACATTGTGGTAAGACCATCTCCTATGGTGAACTGAGCATAAAGCTCATCGTCCTTGCTGGGGACAACCACAAATGCCCCAAAAAACCCTAATTTTTTCTTATTTTTTTTTCTGCTCCAGTTGAGCCATTTTCAATTCCCTGTTTTTTCGTTTATCCCCATAAAAATACCAAAAAATATATAAAATAGTTCATAAAAGCCAAAAAAAAGTACAAAATGTTCCAAAAACACAAAAAAATATAAAACAACAAAAAGAAGAAAAAAAACAGTTCTTTTTAGAACTACCTCCAATTTATAAAAAAAGGCTACATTTTTTAATAACTCTGTCATTCTTCTATCCCCATGGGCCGCTCCCCAGTCCGCTCCCGGGTCCGCGTACCGGGCGCTCCCCCCGCGCAAATCAAAAAAAATATATATATATATTTTGCACCGCGGGGCCCTTTTATAGCCTCCACATCAAACCTAGGGGGTCAGGGGGGTCTACCCTGTCCCCTTATGGTCATTTCCCCCTTTTTTTTTCCACCTCTTGTGTCTCTATCCTACCGAGACACAAAATGGCGGCAGGTCTGGACTGTTTCGAATGTTTACAGACACCCGAGAGCCAATCAGCTTTCCGTGTGCACCTCGCGTGTCGCGCCCGCTGCGCTCCCCGGTGCGCGTACCGGGGCGCGGCCATAGATATATATATTTTTTTGAACCTAAATTACTCAAAATCCACTGGAGCACATATCTTGAGACATAGCATAGGCACATCGGGCTACCAGTCCCTACAATTTTGCCAAGTTTGGTGGAAATCCATTCAGCCGTTTGGGCTAAAAGTGAGTTCGACCGCCCAATGGAAATTAACATGGGGAAAAACGTTTTGGGACCCCCCTCTTATCTCGGCCCCCGCTTGACGAATCCCCCCCAAAGGAAGGACCGGAGCTCCGCGAGGCAAATTTGAGGAAATTTTCAGGCAGATTCGTCAACTGGCGCCAAAGTTATTCCAAATAGAATTTAGAGATTTTGAATTGAAAAAAATCCTAACTATAACTACCTACCGGCGACCGCCAGTAGGTAATATATATATATATATATATATATATATATATATATATATATATATATATATATATATATATATATATGTGTGTGTGTGTGTGTGTGTGTGTGTGTGTGTGTGTGTCAAGTGGTAGTCATAGACCTTTGTAATCACAGCGCTTACACGTACACGATTACATACCAACCGAGGGAAAACTATGCGGTAAAGGCACATGTACATGAACACACGTTCACACTCCTGGACAACGCACTATAAATGTCCTGAGGTGGAGGGGGTGATAAATGAGAGACTCTGAGAAGGAGGGGACAGGGACGGGATATGGTGGGATGAAAGTGGGACATTGAAATGATGTGGATTTGGTGGCTGACTTCGGTGGTGGGGTGAAGATGATGGGCTTGGGTGGTGCAGTGAAGATGAGGGGCTGAGACGGTGAGGTGAACTGAGAGTGGGGCTGAGATGTAGGTATAGATGAGAGGGTGAGATAGTGAAGGAGGTATACGAGAGGCTGGAATGTGAGGTAGACATGAGGGGCTGAGATGGTGAAGGAGGTATACGAGGGGTTGGAATGTGAGGTATACATGAGGGGCTGAGAGGGTGAGGTATACATGAGGGGCTGAGATGGTGAGGGATAAATGGGAGGGGCTGATATGGTGAGGTTTATATGAGAGGCTGAGGTAGTGGAGGAGGTATACGAGAAGCTCGAATGGTGAGGTATACATGAGGGGCTGAGAGGGTGCAGTAAAGATGAGGGGCTAAGAATTATGAGGTATCCTTGAGGAGCTGAGGTGGTGCAGTGAAGATGAGGGGCTAAGAATTGTGAGGTGAAAATGAGGGGCTGAGTCGGTCTGGTGAAGATGAGGGGCTTAGATGGTGATGGGAAGATGATGTAGTGAGGTGAAGAGGAGGGGCTGAGATGGTGAGATATTCATTAGGGGCTGAGGTGGTGGGGTATACATGAGGGGCTGGGATGGTGAGGTATACATGAGGGGCAGGGATGGTGAGGTATACATGAGGGGTTGGGATAGTGAGGTATACATGAGGGGCTGGGGTGGTGAGGTATACATGAGGGGCTGGGATGGTGAGGTATACATGAGGGGCTGGGATGGTGAGGTATACATGAGGGGCTGGGATGGTGAGGTATACATGAGGGGCTGGGATGGTGAGGTATACATGAGGGGCTGGGATGGTGAGGTAAACATGAGGGGCTGGGATGGTGAGGTATACATGAGGGGCTGGGATGGTGAGGTATACATGAGGGGCTTGGATGGTGAGGTATACATGAGGGGCTGGGATGGTGAGGTATACATGAGGGGTTGGGATAGTGAGGTATACATGAGGGGTTGGGATGGTGAGGTATACATGAGGGGCTGGGATGGTGAGGTATACATGAGGGGCTGGGATGGTGAGGTATACATGAGGGGTTGGGATAGTGAGGTATACATGAGGGGCTGGGATGGTGAGGTATACATGAGGGGCTGGGATGGTGAGGTATACATGAGGGGCTGGGATGGTGAGGCAATGTGTATGTTATCATGCACATAGTATTGGGGTTGTTTTGTTTAGTTGAGGCAGTTTATTCTTGTGATCCTTGCTGTTTGCCTGGCATTATTGACATCACACAGACATTCGTGAAACAGGACCAGCCAGCACGTGCTTTGCCCTGTGCGGTGCACAGCCTGGGGCTTTTTTAAGGCAGTTTCACCTGTGCACTGAAAGAAGTACTCCAGAGTCTTGGAGGCGGTATCAGGGATTCAGGCGGGAAACTCGAGAGAGTCACAGTGTATCCGTGACAGCGCCATGTGACCAGTGTGATCTCTCGAGGCGAGAAGTGTGTGTCTGGCTTGGAAATGATTCCAGTGTTTTGACACCTGACAATGAGGATCGGTGTGTGGGGCTTGAAGCAAGAATTCCAGCGCGCGCTCTCTGTAGCGCGGTGCAACGAGGCGCTATTCGAAGGCCTAGCACTGACGCACGCTGTGTCTGGAAATGGGCGCCGTTGTGTGAGGCCTTGCAATAAGGCTGTGCAGCGCCTTGAAAGGGTGCATTGTGTGAGAGCCGAGGCCTAAATGTATAGGATGTGAAGCCGGTGGTGTTTCTCTTCCTCCATTTTTTCCTAGTAGTTTGGTTCTTGGTACGTTTGGACTGGAGTTTGGGCTGAGTTTGCTCGCCCTCCTGGCACGCGAAAGACTAGTCTGTTCCACTGAAGGTGCATCCAACCTCTGAGGACATTCAGCTGGGGTTGGAGGGCTCCCACCGGTCGCAGCCCCTCACCCCTATCCCTCCGAGCCCCCACACCGTCCTGTCAGCGGAAGGTAACCCTCGCCAGACCCTCCTACCGCCGGGGACTCGAGCTCCAGGGCCGCAGCACCTGAGGGCCGGAGGCAGGCCCGGGCATTGCAGCGCCGTTTTTCTCTGTCCACTGAGGCAGAAAATAGACAAGCAGAACACAAAAGCGCCCGGGATAACTTTATCTCCCATTAATCCCCTGAACCCTGGCGGTGGGGGCGGTGGGAGCGGCGGAGGGGGCGCGCCGGGCTATGAAAAGGTCATTGTTGCTGGTGTAGCAAGGGCACGCCGCTTCCGGCCTCCACGCTCCGCCGCTTCCGGCCTCCGCGCTCCGCCGCCGCCTCACCTGCGCGCGGACAAGAGCAGAAGCGGCCGGGCCGGGAGCAGGGCCAGGGCTCGGTCCCCGGGGCGCGGCCGTCCGCAGGAGGCCTGCAGGGCAGGGGCAGAGCCAGTCGTCTCTCAGCCTCTGCTCATTTCTGCATAGCTATTTCAGATATTTTATGTATATGTAAAGCATGCACGCGCACTGGACCACAGCTAGGCGCTACAAGCAGGCAGCGCTAGTAGCGGATTGCGAAACAAAATAGCAAAAGACTAATGAAGACAGATCAGAAAAGCTTTCCGGAAGGATGGCAGAGACTCCTTGGAGAGGGGGACAGGCTTCGGGTCGAGCACCGGAAACCTGACTTGTGGAGAGTGTGTCTTGTCCTAATAAAAGTACAGCAGTCCTGCTGATAAGAGTTTGGCTCGTCCCAATAAATGCGTAGCAGCCCTAATGAGAAAGTATGTGCTTGCCTAATAAAATTATAACAACCACACTGCAAAGAGCATGCCTCCTCCTAATAAAAGCCTGATCACCATTGCCAACTGGCAGCCCATTAGTCCAGTGAGTCTGCACCCTCTGTCTCTAGACCTGCAGACTCTACCCGGGGAGCCTCGCCCACCCTCCTCCCTGTGAAACTGCACCCTCTGTCTCTCGACCTGCACACTCCACCCGGGGAGCCTCGCCCACCCTCCTCCCTGTGAAACTGCACCCTCTCCCCTATGAGCGTCATCGCCTCTCTTGGGCCTGTCCCCTCTTCCCCCAACGCTGCACCCTCCGCCCTGGGACTTTCACCGTCATATTATGGACCAGACCCCTCTTCTAAGTTGTACCCTCTTCTCAAGGAGCTGTGAACTCTACTTGGGAACCTTTATCTTTCTTCTTGGTGCTGTACTCACACACGTCCACCCCTATCTCCTGGCTCATCATCATCTCCTTGTGGAGCTGTACCCTTTTCCCCTGGAGTTGCACCCTCTGCCTGTGGAGTTGTACCTTCTGCTAGTGGAATCTCTTCCTCTTCCCCCGCAGCTGCATTTTCTTCCCATGAAACTGCACCCTCAACCTTAGGAGCTGCACAATTTCCTCCTGGAACTGCAACATCTTCACCTGAAGCTGCACCTTCTTCCCTAGGAGTTGCACCCTCTTCTTTTTTAACATGCACCCTCTGCACCTGGACCTCCTTCTCCTCCTTCCCTTGGAGCAGCAGACTTCCCCTCTTTCTAGTGCTGCACGATCTCCTCCTGGACCTGCATCGTCTTCCCCCGAACCAGCACCCTCTTCTTTTTTCAAGAGAGGCCCATTTTCCTTCTGAAGCTGCAGCCATCTATCCTGGTGGACCTGCACCATCTTTCTCTAGACATGCACCCTCTCCGACTGGACCATCGTCATCTAACCCTGAATTAGCCCCATTTCCCTTTTTCTGGAGCCATACACACACCTATTGGACTTGGACCCTGCACCACTCCTGGTAGACCTGCAACATCTTCCCCTGTACCTGCACTCTCTCCTCCTGGATCTGCACCATCTTCCCTAGAACCAGCACCATCTTCCTCTTTCTGGACCTACGCCCTCTACTTCTGGGCGTGCATTGTCTTTCCTGGGAACTACATCTTTTCCTCCTGGACCTGAACCCTCTCTTCCTGGATCTTTTCTGCAGGGTTCACAGCGCCTGGATATCCTCATGGGTGATTAGCTGTGCTTTACAAATCCTGACTCACTCGCCTCATTCTTCCACGACAAGATCGCAGACATACACAACAGCTTCAGCGATCAGACCACGCACCCAACCACAGAACCAACGCTCCCCACCACCACCCTCCGCGACTGGACCCCAGTCAACACCGAAGACATCATCCGGACGATGAACACCATCCACTCCGGATCACCAACCGACCCATGCCCTCACCACGTCTTCAACAAGGCAGACTCCGTCATCGCACCCCAACTCCGGGACATCATCAACTGCTCCTTCAACACCCCCACCTTCCCAGAGAGCTGGAAGCACGCCGAACTCAGCGCCCTCCTGAAGAAACCATCAGCAGACCCCACCGACCTCAAGAACTACCGCCCCCATCTCGCTGCTCCCGTATCCCGCCAAAGTCATAGAGAAGACCGTCAACAGACAGCTGGCCGCCTTCCTCGAGACGAACGGATCCCTCAACCACTCACAGTCCGGCTTCCGAGCCAATCACAGCACCGAGACCGCCCTCATCGCAGCCACTGACGACATCCGAACCCTGCTCGACAACGAGGAAACAGCGGCCCTCATCCTCCTGGACCTCTCCGCAGCGTTCGATACTGTCTGCCACCGCACCCTAGTTCAACGCCTCAGCAACGTCGGAATCCAAGAGAAGGCACTGGAGTGGATCGTCTCGTTCCTCGCCGGAAGAACCCAGAGAGTCCGCCTCCCCCCGTTCAGATCTGAGGCCACTGAAGTCATCTACGGCGTACCACAAGGCTCATCACTCAGCCCCACCCTCTTCAACGTGTACATGAGCCCCCTCGCAACCATCGCACGCCAACACAGCCTCAACATCATCTCCTACGCCAGCGACACCCAGCTGATCCTCTCCCTCACCAACGACCCCGCCACCGCCAGGACTAACCTACACGAAGGGATGAAAGAAGTAGCCGAGTGGATGAAGAACAGCCGCCTGAAACTGAACTCAGACAAGACGGAAGTCCTCATCCTTGAATCAACACCTTCTGCCTGGGATGACTCCTGGTGGCCCCCGGCCCTAGGCAGCGCACCCAAACCAACAGACCACGCACGCAACCTGGGCTTCATCCTGGACTCTTCCCTGTCAATGACCAGACAAGTCAACGCCGTCTCGTCTTCATGCTTCAACATCCTACGCATGCTAGGAAAGATCTTCAGATGGATCCCCACCGAAACCAGGAAGACGGTCACCCAGGCTCTTGTCACCAGCCGACTAGACTACGGAAACACCCTCTACACCGGAACCACAGCCAAACTGCAGAAAAGACTCCAACGCATTCAGAACGCCTCCGCATGACTCATCCTGGACATTTCCCGCCACAGCCACATCTCCAGACACCTGAGAGACCCGCACTGGCTCCCCGTCAGCAAAAGAATCACGTTCCGCTGATAGAGCGCGCAATTCTCCCGGGCCACCTGGGTTACCAATTCTTTACACGCACTGGGCCCTGGCGTGCAATTTTTCCAAACACCACACTAATAATTTGGGTGAACCAGGAGAGGATTACTATATTTCTCCTCCTGCACGCTGCTATGAGTAATTAAGGTTTGGTTTTACCTCTGCATACCATGTACCTGACTCACCACAGGCACAATTCTTATGACGGATCTGGAGCTATAAGGGAAATAGCAGACAGGCCTAAAATCAGATACTCTTTATAATCAATACAATACTTATCCACAATTTCTGTAAAATGACCACAGACACCTGAGGATGTTTAAAACTTTATGTAAAAGTTCAGAGAGAATATGACAAGGCAATAAGTGATAGGCAGAATAATGCGTCTAACATCAAAATCAACACCATAAAATAGCTATAGATTAATGCTAAGACCATTAGAGTATATGGGAAGACTAAAAGGTAGGAATCTTAGAACAAAAAACTAGTCACGGCAACTTTATACTAGAACATAGGATGTGGATGGGACCTAGAACACGTACTTAACCTAAGTGTTTTAACTATTCTTACTAAGTTCACCGCAATCAGGCTAAAGGTAGGGGAAAAAATTGGAACATACTAATACAATATAACAGTAGGTCATTTTCTAAGGGAGGGGAGAGAAGTGGAACAATTCTAAAACAATTGCATATAACTCGTTCTCAAGGTGATAGAGCAATATCACGGCAAGAGTGCTTTATTAAGAAAGGAGAGAGAGAAGACGAGAGAGAGAGAGAGAGAGATGCAAACCCACAGGTTAATATTTACCTAGGTCTGAGAGAAGACTAACCCTGGCCACGGGTCAGTTGGAAAGACGGGGACAAGGACCCTCAGGAAGGAATGCCAGAATGTGAGCAGGTACAGCTCACGGACAGTAAGGACAGGATACCCCTCAGGATTTGGGATCAGGACTGGGCACACCAAGGTACGACCAACACCCACAGCTTCAGAAGCAACGCCAGCGTTACCCCTCTCTGCAAGTAATCCGCCAGTAAACCCGATTGGGTTTTCCGAATTCCCAGCAAAGTGCTTCGCCAGCACTTAGGATTATTTCCACCCCTTAGGAGTTTGTGGAAAGTATGGACAGAGTGCTCCGCAGCACTTCAGATTGAGCACCTATAGAGTTCGTAGGGTCAGTGACAGGTCTGCTACTCGGACAAGTCGGACAATTTTCCTAAGCTAAACTAGGGCAATTATACTGTTTTGGGGGCCCTTAGACCACCCACTAATGTTGCAAGTGACAGTTTCTCACATTATGATTGGTCAGAAGAGGTGGTGCGGTCATTACCACCTCCTAGAATTCAATTTTCTCATCCCAAATATTAAAATTTTCCTACCCGCCCCCTAGGTTCACGTTCTCATGCATAGAATACAGCAGTATAGTACAGTTCACAATAGGTAGCAACAGAGTTGCAGCGTCCAAGGTAAGATTCTGCTTTCCCAGAGAAGTTCTCAGGCGCATTGTGCTTCAGGAGCCAGCTGGCTTGTTTCAGCTTCTGCGCAATGGTGTTTTCTCTCCTGTCATGTGACTGTGCCCAGCAGAGCTTCAAGTATGGCTCCGCTCCCGATTTCCCAGCCCCAGAGACGCGGTACATGAAAAGTAAGCGAGAACGAATTAAAATCACATATAAAACGATTACACTGTATACCATGATAAAATACTAACCAACCCTTATTTTATAATGACTATAGCATTATTGGTTTAATGCGAAAAGACAGATAGGCTGAAGCAGCGGTAGCAAGCGGAGAGCGTGGTGAGAGACAAGCGGCCATGTTTGCAACAGTGCGCATGAGCACAAACTCCCTCCAGAATGCGAGTGCGTCACATCACATGGGTATGACCGACGCATGCGCAGACTGAATTTCAGCGAAGCAGCCGATTTTAGTGCAAGCTTCGTTAGTATGAGAAAAGACATACAAGCAAGCATCCTGGGGACACCCGCGTGTTTGGGAAAACACTTAATAAATGACGAACAATAGTGTTAATATGATTATACGATTTAGGCAAGGGTTTTGTATGAGAGCAGGGCGCTTGCACGCGAATCCCAGCTCCATCAATCCCCTCTTTGATGATATTTACTATCATCACCACATAGAAGGAAACAGATGCCAACTTTTCTCATTCATCCATATCACTCATCTGAATTTCAACAAATTTGTCGTTGAGTTTTCTTGCAGCTTCTCTATGAGAGTGGTGATTTTTCACCTTTTTATAAATTTCACTCTTTAACTCTTCTAATTCTAAATCATCAATATTTCTTTTCACCCCCCTCTTATTTACAGTATATTTCTTTTTGCACTTCTGGCATTTGCAGCAGATAAAAATGATCAATACAACTACACCTATTATAACTATTGGCATCAGTATTTTCCATAAAAGATTTCTACCTAGGTTAGTGAACCAACTACCTATAGAGGAGAGACCTCCAGTCAGTCTTGTCCAGGCACTGTCAACCTCCAATGGTTTGAGTTCTTTTTCCAAATTAGTTATGTTTTTCACATATTGTTTTAGTTCGATACTTTTATCAGGAATGTAGGTGCAACAATGTTGCGCTTTCAGCATTCTACAGACTCCGCCCTCTTTTGCTAATAGGGTGTCAAGGGCAAGACGATTTTGCAAAACCATTGATCTGATCGCAACCATTTCAGTATTGACCAGCAGGAATCCAGCAGCAGTGTCAGTAGATAACCGATCCACTACTGTAGACAATTTGCAGATTCTATGGGTGTTCAGAACTACCCCCATTCCAGGTATCAGTGCACTAAAAATATCACCTATAATTTCACCTACACTTTCACGTTTACTACGCACTAAGCCATTAGTCTCTTCATCGCTTCCAGCTGCATTATTCACATGGTATATTTTCGGGAAAACAATGCCAAAGTAGCAGCTTCCATACCAGTGATCCGGCAATTTGAAATAAGCCTTGTTCCCACATATATAATATATTCCGGGGAACACAGGTTCTGACCCATTTTTGAAACCCCAACCTCCAATTATCGCTGGAACCGATGAATACATTGTTATAGTACTCTGTCTTTTCCCTGTGGATACAAAGTTTCCCCTTTCGTTCAAAATCCAGCAACAAGGCAGGACTAGCTTCGCCTTCCGAGGTGTTATCCATGTGCTCAGCCCACCTAGGGACTCTATCCTTCTCGTCATTTGCCTTCTTCTGAAACTTTTCCCTCCTTCTGTCTGCCATCTTTATGAACATCTTTTCCTGCTCTTGCAGAGAACAGGTCAGATTAGCTTGTCTTGCTTCATCTAAATCTATGTTACCTATAGTCAGAAAATATTCTCCCATATAACGGGTCACGTCACTTTTAATATGTACACGGTTCAAGTGTCCTCTAATAGGAAGTTCAGAAAATACTACGTCAGCATTTGAATAATAATACTGCAAAGTGCTCCTATAAAACAAGCTAGCTAATATGCTACAGGAAATTCCATAGGTTAAAGGTAGATGGTGATATGTCACACCTTCAGCCACTGAGGTTGGTAGCTTCATGCAGACATAACAGTCCTCTATTTCCATAGCTTCTACATAATGCACTAACAAGTTAGCAAAAACATTTAAATGCGTCTTGTTTCTCATTTTGTGAAAGTGTAGTCCATCCTCATCTGATGCTTCTAAATTAGGTTGTGTGTGTGTCAGTCCTACTCGTTTGTCGCGTCTTTCTAGGCTTCGTGGTGTTTCTGTAATCTGCACAACCCCTACGTCTACTGCTTCGGGTTCAGTAGGGGACAAGTTGGGATTTTTGCTTATCATAAAAGGTAGAAAAATTGTTAGTCCTATCCACATTACTATTAACATTGCTACACTACACACGCATATTTTACAACAGGTTTTAAGACACCCACACCGGGATCTTCCAGAGACATTCGGATCAGACATTTTTAGCTTACAGGTGGCTTTTGCTACCCCTCTTCGTTTCTCTGCACCAAAGGCTCACTTCGGGGCTCTCTCAAGGAGGGTCTTCGTCAGAACTCCGATCAGCGATGGACTCGTCGTCACTGTTGCCACTGTGGTGTGGCTCGTCAATTTCCTCCAACACAAAGTACGTCCACTCAGGGCTCCGATACAGTCGGTTCTGTTTCTTTATTCTGTCGCTCTTTCTTAGCGATTTGCCTTGGGCTGCCTTTCTTTCGCTTTCAGCCCTTTTTCTGTCTTTTAGTTTTTCTTCGACTGTCTTTAGTCTGAGCCTCAGTCTCTTGACGTATCGGGGTGCACTTCTGCCTCCGTGCCTCCCAGTTGTTGAGGAAACTTGGCCTTCTTCGTGCACTCTCTTTACTTTTTGATGTGGCACCTCTCTTTCCCTGCCTGTCTGACTTGTTCCAGGTCTTTCGTCTATTTCTTCTGCCTGGTCCCTATTCTGTCCCTGCTCAGATTCAAATCGTACTTTCTTTTTACCTTTGGTTACTGTTGTTTTCGTTGTCTGAGCACTTTGATCTAATTCTATCTGTTCCTGTTCATGCTCTTCGATCTCTTCGTTTTCTTCTGCATGAACGTCAGCTCTAATTTCTAACTGTCCCTCTCCAATTTCTGGAGTTTCAGGAGGAGTTTCGATGCCTTGATCTGACCCTACTTGGCCTACGTCCTGATCAGGTGTGTTGTGATTTTCGTTGACCTGACCTTCTTCCTCTATTTCTAACTCACCTGGACTATCCCACTCACTGTCTAAATAGGAATATTTCCTGGTTCGTATTGGGTCATGAACCTGGTCGTCGGCGGAGTACCATTCAACGTCTCGACTTGTGCTCGGCAGTTCAATGTCAGCTAGCTCCGGACTCTCCTCCTCGGAAGCTTCTTCAGCTGAGCTGCCTTCAGCTCCAGTCGCGTTTTCTCCAGATACCCGCTTTGTGTGGCTGGCGTGGATCCACTTCGGTACACCAGCGCACTTTACAGCAGTTGTAGTGACGAGGATCACTTGTCGTGGCTTTCCCCACCTCGGTTTCAGGCAACTGCTCCGGGTGTGTTTCTTTAACGCCACCCAATCTCCTGGTTGCAGTTTATGTGCCGGAGTCTTTGGCCACTCGTCTTCAGTCTCTCCAATCTGCTGAGAGAGAGAACGCACTTGGTCACCCAGCTGCTTGCAGTATTCTAATACCATATCATCAGAAATGCTTAGCAGTTTGTGTCCGGGCACCCAAGCCTGTCGCATCACTCTTCCCATCAACACTTCATGGGGACTTAGGCCAGTTTTTCTGTTCGGGATACTTCTCAGACTCATCAGCACAAGGGGTAAAGCCTCTATCCAGTTCATTTTTGTGGAATCACACATTTTGGCCAGTCTGGATTTCAGGGTGCCATTTATTTGCTCTACTACCCCAGAAGCCTCTGGATGGTAGGCACAGTGCAGTCTTTGCTTCATTTTGAATGCTTTACAGAGTTCCAATAGGACATCGTTGGCAAAATGCCCACCTTGGTCCGTTTCGATTGTCTCTGGAATTCCGTACCTAGGTATCAACTCCCTAAGCAATAATTTGGCTGTGGTGAGAGCATCATTTTTCTTCGCTGGATATGCTTCCACCCACCTGGAGAATAGGCAAACTATGACTAGGATATATCTATACCCTTTACATTTCGGCATTGTTATGAAGTCTGCTTGCATTCTGACAAAGGGACCTACTGCCTTTCCAATGGTACTTTGTTCCACTACAGTCCTCTTTCCTGCATTAAATTGCTGACACACTAGGCACCTCTGGCAAAGCCTTTCCGCCTGGTTCCTGAACCTTGAATTACAGAACACCTTGTCAAACACCCGACACATTGCGTCCCTTCCCATATGTGTTGGCTCATGTATCATTCTGATCATGGGGTCTATCAGGCTGTCAGGCAATACAGGCACCTCAGTCGAGTTTACCACCACACCATCATTTCTCAGCTTGCATCCCTCTTCTGCCCACCTTCCTTTCTCTTGTCTGTCTACTGCCTGTTGCAAATCCTTTAATTCCTCCCACGTTGACACATTCTCAAACAACATAAGTTGGCAGCTGGTTCCATCCCACAGCGCAATTTGGAGTGACATATGGTATCGGGCACAAAACTGTGCAATTTGGTCAGCGTACCTATTACCGGCAGTCACGTCATCATTTCCAGATTTGTGAGCCGCACACTTGACCACAGCCAATTCTTTGGGCAATTGGATAGCTTCCAGTAAGTTATGCACCACCTTTCCATTTCTGATAGGGGTGCCTGAGGACGTCATGAATTCTCTTTGCAGCCACAACTGGCCGAAGTCATGAACAACCCCAAAACAATACTGGCTGTCTGTGTAAACAGTTATTCTCTTGTTCTTACCCCTCTTACATGCTCTGGTTAACGCGATGAGCTCTGCCACTTGTGCAGATTTCACCTCGCTCATGTAAGATGCTTCTATTGTTTCTGTCAATGTAACCACAGCATAGGCAGCACTCAGGCTCCCACTTTCATGTCTTAAACACGAGCCATCCACGAACATTGTTTTATTCCCATCAAGTAATGCTATTTCACGGATGTCAGGACGGGGCTTGGTACTGAACTCAGTTAGATCAATGCAATTATGCTCCCCTTCCTCTTCAATTTCTACATCCAGAGGGATAGGTAACAATGTCGCAGGGTTTAGGACATTGCACCGGGAAATAGTGACATTTTCGGCACCAATCAAAATTCTCTCATACTTAGTCAGCCGACTAGGTGTGAGGTACTGGGTCTTAGTTCTAGTCAGTAGGATGACAACAGAATGAGGAACATATACAGTGACGTGATGTCCCATGACAATGTTCTCACTCTGTTCCAGACTGACGCAAGTAGCAGCAACTGCTTTCAAGCATCCAGGTAATCCAGCAGCCACCGGATCTAGGGTGGCCGAAAAATAGGCCTCTGGTCTTCTAACTAGTCCGTGCTCCTGGGTCAGGACTGAAAGAGCACAATTCTCTCTTGTGTCACAGAATAGCTCAAAGGGCTTGGTGTAGTCAGGCATACCCAGTGCAGGAGCAGAACATAGACAGTTTCTCAAAGTCACCCAAGCGTTCATGCTCTCACTGTCCCAACTGACGGGGTCTTCTACGCCTTTCTTTGTCATATTTATCAGGGGTCTGGCTAGAGCTGCGAATCCTACAATCCATTGTCTGCAGTAACCCACCACTCCCAAGAACATTCTCACCTCCTTCTGAGTTCTGGGCAGTTCCATTGCTTTAATTATTTTGATTCTTTCGGTAGTAACTTTCCTGATTCCTTTTTCGATCTGGTGCCCCAGATATTTCACTGAATTTTTACAAAATTGTAACTTGTCAGGTGACACTTTATGTCCTCCCTTTCCTAGGTGATTCAACAAGGCAATGGTGTCAGTGACGCAGTCATTTTGGGTTTTTGATGCCACTAACAGGTCATCTGTGTACTGCACCAAAACAGACTCTTTTGGCAGCACTAGGGATTCAAGGCACTTTTTTAATATCTGGTTGAAAATCGATGGACTTTCGGTGTACCCCTGGGGGACACGATTCCAGACATAGATATGGCTGTCAAATTCAAAACTGAAAAGGAACTTGCTTTCTGGATGCAATGGGATGGAGAAGAATGCATGGCACAAGTCGATGACAGTGAACCATTCTGCATTCCAGGGAATCTGATATAGTATCACGGCAGGGTTGGGTACAATAGGGCAGCACGGCACAACAATTTGGTTTACCTTGCGTAAATCTTGCACCACCCGGTACTTTCCACTAGGCTTTTTGATCCCAATGATTGGTGAATTACAGGGACTGCTCATTACTTCCTCTATTATCTCTGCTTCGAGTAGCCGGGTAATTTCAGTCGCTACTCCAGCTTTTACTTCTGCACTCATTTTGTACTGTCTGGTTTTGGGGTATACAGCATTTGTTTTTATTGCTATCTTAACTGGGTCCACATTTGCCATTAAACCTACATCCTTTCCTGTGAAATCCCACACTTCTGGAACTACTCTTAACTGGAGCTCTTCAGGTAAATCTTCAACTGTTAAAGGTTTGATATCAGAATCTTGTCTGACTAACATCAGCTTGTACACACCATCTTCATCGGGTGTCTGAATTTCGACGCCTTTTGGTGTGCAATAGATGGTACAATTCATCTTGCACAACAAATCACGTCCTAGCAGGTTCACAGGACTGGAATCACAGACTACAAATCTGTGCATTTCTTTGAAATTTCCTATAGAAACTTCCATTGGTTCGGTTACTGGAGTACTTATTATTTGATTTGAGACGCCCACTACTTGGATCGCTTCTCCCGAGAGGGGTAGGTTAGGAACATCCACTGTTCTTACAGTAGATCTGGTAGCACCAGTGTCCAACAGAAAGGTGACGTCTTTTCCCTCAACCTTTCCTTCAATGTATGGTCCAGTCTGGTCTACCGGTAAGGAGGCGCCAAGCACGCACTCCTCATCCTCCCCTCTCAGGCCCCGTCAATCTTGATCTTCACAGAGGAAGGTATCATTTAGCAAGTACTGTGGAATGATTGCGTTTCTTTCACTCTCAACTTCCCATACTTCCGCCCTCTCATTCTGCTGACCCTGACTCTTAAAATTCTGTCTAGGAGCGCGAGGTACGGGAGGTAATTTTACCTGTTGCTGGTTCTTTCTTGTCCCCTCTTTCTGCACCTGTGGATTTAAACCATTTACAGGGGCATTACCGGCCTGCAGGTGTGGACACTCGTCTCGCCAATGCCCTATCTGGCCGCACCCATGGCACGGAAACTTTTTCATGGCTTCTTCCCGACTCATTTTAGCTCGGGGCTTTCCTCCTCCCCCAGCAGTGGCATTCTGAGCATTATTACTGGAAGTCAATTTACTTAACTGTTTTTCCTGCTGTTCGGCTAATTTCACCTGTGCCCACATCACTTTCTCCTTGAGGGCTTTCTTTTTATTTTCGATTTCATCTTCGCAGTATTTTGCATATTTTAGGACATCATCTATGGGCTTTCCCTGCCAACTGATTTTATTATCTCGAATCCATTGTGAAATTTCAGGTCTTAATCCTAGCACAAATATGTAACTGAAATGGGTCATGTCTTTCATGTCTACGTTATCAATACCACTGTAAGTTTTGAATACCTGCAGTAACCTTTCATAAAATGAGTGCACCGTTTCATCACGTTCCTGGGTGGTTCTATCTATTCGGGTCCAATCTGTCTCCTTTGCTGGCACCTTTTTCTTAAGGTACTGTATGACCTGGTCATATTACCTCATTACATCAGGTGAGGGGGCTCCGGTTTTCCCATCTCTGGGATATTCATCATTAGGCCAATCAATTTCTATTTTACATTCAGTCCATAGGTCTACAGGGACCACAATGTCGAAAAACCCATCCAGGTCTTTCAAGAGGCATTTCTGAACTTTTATGAAGCGTTCTACCTGCCTGTACCAGTCAACTGGCTTCTCACGTAATTTCGGGAAGTCATTTGTAAATGACACAATATCCTGTCTGGACCAAGGGACATGGACATATTTTCCTCCCGGGACCTCTCTCATAGGGCACAATTTTTCCGTTGGCGTTACTTCCTTTAACACGAATTCTGAAGCCTGTGACTTAGCCCTGCTGTCTTCCCTTTTCTTTGCCCAACGGGTTCTCCATTTTCCCACCTCGCCCCATTTCTGCAGAAGCTTCAATAATTCCTTTATTTGGATCTGTTTCCCCATCACATTCAGGCTTTCTAAATCTTTGTCTGAAAAATCTACTCTGTAGGGTTTCTGAAGAATTTTGGAGCGACTAACATCAATTCCCATTTCTGTGGCTGTATCCATTATCCTTTCATGGAGCAACCTAGCACTCCGGGTAAGGTTTTTACTGATAAACAGTAACTCTTCTTCACTGTACGAGCCTAGGCGCTCAACTCCTACATTCCCAGCCATCATTTCTTCTATTTCTATCCTTAATTTATATATTTCTAATGCTTTAGGTTGGGGAGTGGTCTCCTTCTCTAGCTCCTTTGTCCATCTGTCCAATTCTTCTGGGGAAACTACGGTGGCACTCCTAACCCCGGATGCACCCTCAATCAACACCTCCTTTTGTCTTGTCTGGCTTCTTGCCCCCGATGTACTAGTTCTAGACTCTCTTATGGGCAAATCCATCAAAACCACAGATTCACACTCACTTTCCTGATCCTCATCTATGAATACTTCCTTCCTCGGGGTCGGGATGCTAGGAGTAGGCAGTATTGGGGTGATAACAGGAGGATGGGGACTAGTCAGGTCATTTCTATACAGTGGAATAGCTGGACCAATAGTTACTGGAATAGTCAGGGAATCAGGATGGGGATGTATCTGGGCAATGGTTCGAACTAAATCCTCTCGCTGTTTAGCCAGGGCTTCTTTCTCTTTTTCCCGCAACACCTTTTCTGTAGAATTGTCATGCAATACCTGAGGTACCAAGGAAGGATAAATACTTGGGGCAGTTGGAGTGACCAATCGGGGTGGATCTTCTCCGAACGGCCGATAATTTGGGACCGTGGGTCTAGGTCTGCAAAACCCATCCCCCTCACTGGCTTTACTGTCTGTACCTGTTCCATCTGTATCACTATCCCTCCCACATCTGGGATATTTGGCAAAGGGATTTGGAGAATGCATAGGCCCTGACTCTGCAACATATGGAGGTGGATTTTTCATTAACAAATCTTCCAGGTGCTCATCTTCCGAGTCCCCTACGGGCATTAGGTGATGGGTCTTTTCTTTACATTTTCCTTTTCTCTCTTCCAATACCCCCATCATAGGGAATAGCCCTTCAGTCAACATAGATTGCCTCCACTGTTTCATTTTCTGCTCTTTGGTCTGCGCTTGAACCCTCGGATACCATTTACTCACTCCCTTATCCATCCGGGGTTTATCTCGCTCTGCAGCCTCAATCTCCCATTCCTCCAGGGCTTCGTACTGTGTCAACCTAGGTCTAGGGTGTAATTCATTCATGCGGGTCCTTAGGTTAAACAGAATCCGACCATTAAATGAGCCTTCAACAGGAAATGCTAGGACTCCGTCATCTACAGTATACTTTGCCCAATTTTCTAACCAGACACAAGTGTGGTACCCTTTATCAAACAGCATGAAAGAAGCAGGGGTATTTGGCGGGGGAATGAGCACGCCTTCCCTCGTTCTAATGGGCTTGTCAGTCTTGAAAAAATTCTTTATTTTATCAGAAAATGACAGTTTCCTCTTTACTCCATACATCATGTGCGGTCTACCTCGTCTAAGCTGATCCGTATGAAATCCTAGGTACTTTGGGTTCGGTATGAAATCTGGATACCACATGCAACTCTCCAGACTCGCTTCTAACTCGGCTTGATTAATTTTGTTTACTTTTGTGCTTCCAATGCTAGCGCGACTTTTATTTCGCACTACCCAATCAGGTCAGAGAATACAAACACCCTTAACCAATGGGTGCGCGGCCTTTTCGCAAGACAGAGTCTCACGCTTCGGCACTCACCCCTCCTTTACAAATTCAGCTCCACTACACACCCGCTGTCTTGACCAATGCCAGCGCGGCACGGAGTGACGTCAGAGCAGCTCTCCGACTGACTCCCTCCTTCACAAGGTAACGGAAACTTTTTACTCTCTCTAAAGTGCAAGTGCACGTTTTAGTCAACAACACACAACGTTTGCCACTATGTCTGAGTGTTCTAAAGAGAGAAAAGACTTTTCTTTCGCTACTAGTAAACCACTTCTGTCTACTTTTCATTCACTCTGGATAGACTTCTTTGCCTGTCCCTTCACACTAGTAACATAGAACCCGTTATTCTTCTGACTCATCCACCTTAGTCGGGGATATGTACTGAGCCAGGATTTCACCAGCGAACTATCTTACTTACCAGACAAGCCTCGGAGACCCTACTACTTCTTCCGTATGCAACCCTTACTAGGTGATATCGCAATGAAAGTTTTATAAAGGACTCGTAGCTATCATTCACTCCAGAAAACAAAGGTCCTAATTAGTGCTTCCAGTTCTCCTTAACCCTGCACTAATACCTCAAACCTAGTGACTTCAACAGCTAACCGGATTCTGCTCACCGTTAGCTAAATACTTCCCCGGGGATTCGGACTACACTGAACATTCACAAACACTGGTTAATATAACATTTATAGCAGCAATGCAAAAATCATATACATTTACATATAAATCCTTAAAACATTTCAAAATATTTGAACCAATACAGTAAAAATCAGCAGCACATTTTATTTTCACGGTTTGTTTATGACCTATCCTGTCTACCTAATCTAACTAGTCCAAACCATCCTCTGGCTACCAGAAAATTACTGATAGAGCGCGCAATTCTCCCGGGCCACCTGGGTTACCAATTCTTTACACGCACTGGGCCCTGGCGTGCAATTTTTCCAAACACCACACTAATAATTTGGGTGAACCAGGAGAGGATTACTATATTTCTCCTCCTGCACGCTGCTATGAGTAATTAAGGTTTGGTTTTACCTCTGCATACCATGTACCTGACTCACCACAGGCACAATTCTTATGACGGATCTGGAGCTATAAGGGAAATAGCAGACAGGCCTAAAATCAGATACTCTTTATAATCAATACAATACTTATCCACAATTTCTGTAAAATGACCACAGACACCTGAGGATGTTTAAAACTTTATGTAAAAGTTCAGAGAGAATATGACAAGGCAATAAGTGATAGGCAGAATAATGCATCTAACATCAAAATCAACACCATAAAATAGCTATAGATTAATGCTAAGACCATTAGAGTATATGGGAAGACTAAAAGGTAGGAATCTTAGAACAAAAAACTAGTCACGGCAACTTTATACTAGAACATAGGATGTGGATGGGACCTAGAACACGTACTTAACCTAAGTGTTTTAACTATTCTTACTAAGTTCACCGCAATCAGGCTAAAGGTAGGGGAAAAAATTGGAACATACTAATACAATATAACAGTAGGTCATTTTCTAAGGGAGGGGAGAGAAGTGGAACAATTCTAAAACAATTGCATATAACTCGTTCTCAAGGTGATAGAGCAATATCACGGCAAGAGTGCTTTATTAAGAAAGGAGAGAGAGAAGACGAGAGAGAGAGAGAGATGCAAACCCACAGGTTAATATTTACCTAGGTCTGAGAGAAGACTAACCCTGGCCACGGGTCAGTTGGAAAGACGGGGACAAGGACCCTCAGGAAGGAATGCCAGAATGTGAGCAGGTACAGCTCACGGACAGTAAGGACAGGATACCCCTCAGGATTTGGGATCAGGACTGGGCACACCAAGGTACGACCAACACCCACAGCTTCAGAAGCAACGCCAGCGTTACCCCTCTCTGCAAGTAATCCGCCAGTAAACCCGATTGGGTTTTCCGAATTCCCAGCAAAGTGCTTCGCCAGCACTTAGGATTATTTCCACCCCTTAGGAGTTTGTGGAAAGTATGGACAGAGTGCTCCGCAGCACTTCAGATTGAGCACCTATAGAGTTCGTAGGGTCAGTGACAGGTCTGCTACTCGGACAAGTCGGACAATTTTCCTAAGCTAAACTAGGGCAATTATACTGTTTTGGGGGCCCTTAGACCACCCACTAATCTTGCAAGTGACAGTTTCTCACATTATGATTGGTCAGAAGAGGTGGTGCGGTCATTACCACCTCCTAGAATTCAATTTTCTCATCCCAAATATTAAAATTTTCCTACCCGCCCCCTGGGTTCACGTTCTCATGCATAGAATACAGCAGTATAGTACAGTTCACAATAGGTAGCAACAGAGTTGCAGCGTCCAAGGTAAGATTCTGCTTTCCCAGAGAAGTTCTCAGGCGCATTGTGCTTCAGGAGCCAGCTGGCTTGTTTCAGCTTCTGCGCAATGGTGTTTTCTCTCCTGTCATGTGACTGTGCCCAGCAGAGCTTCAAGTATGGCTCCGCTCCCGATTTCCCAGCCCCAGAGACGCGGTACATGAAAAGTAAGCGAGAACGAATTAAAATCACATATAAAACGATTACACTGTATACCATGATAAAATACTAACCAACCCTTATTTTATAATGACTATAGCATTATTGGTTTAATGCGAAAAGACAGATAGGCTGAAGCAGCGATAGCAAGCGGAGAGCGTGGTGAGAGACAAGCGGCCATGTTTGCAACAGTGCGCATGAGCACAAACTCCCTCCAGAATGCGAGTGCGTCACATCACATGGGTATGACCGACGCATGCGCAGACTGAATTTCAGCGAAGCAGCCGATTTTAGTGCAAGCTTCGTTAGTATGAGAAAAGACATACAAGCAAGCATCCTGGGGACACCCGCGTGTTTGGGAAAACACTTAATAAATGACGAACAATAGTGTTAATATGATTATACGATTTAGGCAAGGGTTTTGTATGAGAGCAGGGCGCTTGCACGCGAATCCCAGCTCCATCACCGCCTCCTCACCCACGCACACAAAGCCCTCCACGACCTGGGCCCCAGGTACCTCAACAGCCGCCTGACCTTCTACTCTCCCACCCGCCAACTACGATCGACCAACCATGCCCTCGCCGCCGTTCCACGCATCCGAAGAACCACCATGGGAGGAAGATCCTTTTCCTACCTGGCAGCCAAGACCTGGAACTCCCTCCCCATTCACCTCCACCTCCGCCTCACCCAAGACCACCTCTCCTTCAGGGAGCAACTGAAGACCTGGCTGTTTGAGCAGTAGCGGCCCCCCTCCCCCCTCCTCCCCCCCCCCAGCGCCTTGAGACCCTCTGGGTGAGTAGAGCGCTATACAAATTTCTTTGGACTGCACCCTCTTTCCTTGGACCTGCACCCTCTCCTCCTGGACCTGTACCCTCTTCCCCTGGAGCTGCAGCGCCTGTTGCCCTAGCTCCGTGACCTTGGGCTGCATTGGCCTGTAGCTACACTTCTCGCCTCCGATCCCCAGGGTTTATAGATCGCTTCTTGGCCTGGCACCAGTGGTTTGGCCGCGGACCAGAAGTCACAGCTACCCCCTCCCCCGTGGTCCTGCACAGCATCCCGCCCCTCCTCCACAGCACACCGAAGCTGAAAGGCAGGCCGGGCTCACTGCCAGGCACTAGCAAGTCACAGCAACAACAAGCCAGCGTGGCACGCGCATCCCTGAACCACGGGGCCTTACCCCGCCCGCCACACCGGGAGAACGCTGCTTTAAAGTTTTAGTTTTACTGGAGCCTCGCGGTGGAATCCCTCTGGAGAGAGCCGATGGTTAACGAACGGGTATTTGTTTCCATTCTGGAAACCATCCAGTTTATGAAGCGGAAGTCCGAGATCTTTTGGAGTTGACGAAGTAAAATAGGCGATTTTCCACCAACATGTTCACAGATAAGCTACTTCGAAAAACAGACAACATTTGAAGCCAACGACCAGTAAGCGCTTCAGTGTATCGAACGAGGGTCGTAAGCGCTATATAAATGCCGTAATACAAAGGGACATGAAAATACGCGTTGCGGTGCAACATTTCGGTTTTTGCACTGATCAATGAACACCAAATTGCACTGCGTCGGTGCGAATTCTGGCTCCAAAATGCAGACTGGGCAGAGACTCTAAAATGAGGTTATGCCTAATTGGCCAGAGGAGGCAGCAATATTCTCCTTCCTCTCTAGGCACAGTTCCAGTTCCAGGCCTTCTGCCCCCAGAGCTCCTTCACACCTAATCTTCCCTTGCCGTCTACTACTTTATCCTCTACCTCGCCCCCTGCTGTCAACAACTGGGTCTGCCCCCTGACCAGTATTTTACCAACCTGTCCTAGTTATTTCCATGCAAGAACAGATTTTAAAAAATCAGGAAAGTCTTTAAGATACAATATTTTCTTCTTTGAAACATAATATTTTCTATAGATACAAAAAAGCCTAAAACCTGGGTGTTGATAAAAAAAACAGAGCCTAATTACAAGAAAATGCCTCCTCTTACTTACAGCCAACTCCATGCACCCGACCCTAACTGCAGACTCTCGAGCACTTAGGACAACTCTAGAGCTGTCCAGAGTGGTGATGAACGCTCATTGGACAATACTGGCGAGAACTATCCATTGTGTGGAATGCTGATTGGATAATACTGGAGAGAGCTATCCATGGTGCTGAATACTTATTGGATAACACTGGCGCGAGCTGTCCACGGCGCTGAACGCTCGGTTGATGACACTGGCACGAGCTATCCATGGTGCTGAACGCTCTTAGAATAACACAGGCGCGTGCTATCCATGGTGCTGAAAGCCCATTCGCAAACACAGGCCATTTAGGGCCATATGTATCAAGCCTTTTTCGAATCGCAAAGGTCGAAATTCACAGAATTTCTGCCTTTGCGAATCGCAAACGGCCTTTTGCATGTTTTTGGGATGTATGAAACATTCGCAAAATAAGGAATAGCAAAGATTTGCAATTCCTTATTTTGCCATAGCATTTAAGGAATCGCAATTTTACGATTCCTTAAATGCTATGTATGTAGCATTTTTGGGCTGCGAATTATGGTTAAGAATTCGCAAATTACCACCAACTTGTAGTTGATGGTAATTTGCGAATTCTTCAAAAAATGCACAATTTGGTATTTTTGAAGGTGGCATGTGATGCACACACATGCCCATAGGGCATGTATGTGCGCCATATGCACACTCATGTACATTTCAGGGGTGCAGCATGGTGTCTTTGAGACACCCCTGCACCCTTGAAATACTTCTCAAATTGGGATTAGCAAATTGCAAATTCACAATTTGAGAATTATTTCGCAATCATTCCTATGAGGCTCCTGGCCCATAGGAATGCATTGGAAGTTATTCCTTAATTGCGATTTCGCAAAATGCGAATTCGCAAGTAAGGAAGATTAAGGAATCGCTAAAAAAAAGCAAATTTCTTCATCCATACCATTTTGCGATTCCTAAATAGCGATTCCTTAAAAAACGCTATTTAGGAATCGCAAAAGGGTTTGTTGATACATATGGCCCTTAAAGTCTACCAGAGCTGCTTCAATGAAGCGGTCTGCGGCCCAGGGCTCTAATCCATACACTACGTCTGTAATGCCTCCTGAACAGTTGTGGCTAGAGACTTCAAACTTTCACTGATCTCTCCAATTTTGTGGAGTGCTTTCATCCTAATGCGCTCGTTAAATCATTATTCCTTTCTAGTGGTAATGTTTTTGACTGGACAGTCCTGTTTATGTGTGTGTGTCTGATAATAACTGTGTTGTGTCACATCTGGCTTAACCTTTAGATCTCCTACCGAGAGCGAGGCCTGGCCAGCACCACCGTGGTACCCGGAGAGTGAATCCATCCTTCAACAGAGTACTCAGTGTCCTGAACAGTGGGGAACACATGCAGCCTCACCTTTGATATTGCTAGGTGATGGGCAGGCAATGTGAGGGCTTTGTGGCACATGGGCAAACACTGGAACTAAGTAAGAGCTGTCTTAAAAATACATTTGTATGCTGGATTACTATGCTTTCATGGCGTGGACAGAAGTGATGCAACGTGTACATGTAAGTTTGTGCATGTGTGCGTGTGCACGTGTGGTCCTGCTTCCAACTTTCTGTTCCAGGAAGGCAACTCAGCGGGTTAATGTGCTTGCGTCAGGGATGCTTGTATAACCTATTTTTTCCAAAGTAGAAATCAGAGGTGTACAACATTTGTGTAATATTCTTTTCAATACTATGGGCCAGATGTAGGTAGCCCTTTACTGATCGGAATCGGCCGAAAATACCGATTTTCGGCCGTTACCGATCGGTAAAGGGCTATTGAGATGTAGGGGCACATTTTCGGTAATTTTACCGAATCGGTATCATTACCGAATCGGTAAATTTACCGATTCGGTAATATGTACCTAATCGGTAAAATAATTACCGATTCGGTAATATTTACCGATTCGGTAAAATTACCGAAAATGCAATGTAGGTAGGCAATGTACCTTCTGCACATGGCTTACAGAATCGGTATTTTACCATGGAATACAAATCCATGGTAAAATACCGATTCCGGTGTGCATGCACATGTGTGCATGCACACCTATGTCATGTGACAGGCAGACCTGCCCTTAGGGCAGGTATGCTTGCCACATGGCACCTGTGCCTGTTTTGGGGGTGCCAGAGGGTGTCAAAGTGACACCCCCTGCACCCTTGTGAATTCTTTAATTACCGATTCGGTAAATACCGAAGCGGTAATGCCTAATCATTCCTATGGGCTTCAAAGCCCATAGGAATGAATGGGCATTACCGATTCGGTATTTACCGAATCGGTAATTAAAGAATTGTTAAGGATTCAGTAACGAATCCAGATGTTGGGACCTACATACCATTTACCGATTTTGAAATACCGAATCAGTAGGATTCGGTATTTCAAAATCGGTAAATGGGATGTACCTACATCGGGCCCTATGTCACTTCCGAAAAATGGCACAAAATTACATGGAATGCAAAACTGGCATTTCGCTCTGTATCTCAGCGTGAAATGCATCCTCTCCATTTTGGAAGTGAAATGCGGTTCTCGCAAAAACATAAAATAAAAAAGAAAACCGCATTTGCCATGAACAAAGGCCACTTTTATTTTGTTCCTTCACATTGTTCCTTGTTCCTGGAGACTGGATTTTACCCAAATGTACCTGAAATTCAAATACACACATACCTACCATTACAGAATGAAGTCATGAGCTGTGTGTCCTATTTAATAGGTTAAATACAACAATAATGCAATGTGAAGGTGAGAGTGGGAAAGTTAGTCAGTAGAGAAAGCTAAGCAGGTGCCCGGCTTGTAAAATACACTTTATATGACTACTGAAGGCGCCAGACATCCTTTCGATTCAAAACTTATTCTTAAATCTTCCTACCCAAGGAGGCCCTTCACCCAGTCTGCCACCGATTGCGTGGCCTTGTTCACACAGTTCTTCGAAGCCCTTCAAACATTCTTGGCTCCATGAAGGGTGGTTTTGCCTTGTTCCTGCTGCGATGAGTTGTGAGTAAATTAAGATTCCTCACTCGCAACATCTGGGGCAAGTGACATATCCCTGGCCCTTCAGCACTCTGGCTGCAGCAGCTCCTGGTCCATTCTTGAAAGCCCTGGCGCGGTAGAACTTTCAATACCCATCGCCAATCGCCACAAACCCTTAACCATCTGAAACCTCAGGAGCTTTGGTCTTTCCACGAATCGTGCTCCACTCAGTAGCAGCAAGGGTATTCTGCTGGGTGAGAGGGTGGCGTGCTAGGAGCTGGCAGCTTGAAAGAATGGTAAAACAGTTTTGAACGTTTGAACCCGTTGTTACTGGCAGCCTATGTAGCAGCCTCATCACTTGAGTCTGTGGGCTTTGGTTTCGGCTGGTAATGCCTCTGGAGATTTTGGGGTGGGCTGATTTACAGTATGGGACGCTGGCGTTGGAAGCATTGGCACTGTTGAGGTTGACATCGATGGTACATGATGTTAAGTGTATGTTAAAGATGACGACAGGTCGCAAAGGTCGTTCCTTCATCTGGGGGTTCTTGACCCCTAAGTAAGGGCAGTCTCTTTCAGTAGACGCTGTGGCTGCTGCTGGCTGAAGTAGCGCCCATCGATAAGAGTCCCTGAAAAGAGGAGTAAAACATTTCCAAGTAGGAGAAGGTCTGAAAATGATGGCAGGACAAAGAGAAGCAATGACCATTCATTAGAAAATAAGGGAGGGAATCTATACTAGGAAGCTTGTGAAAAATAACTGAAACAAACAGTACAGCAACAAAATTAGAAGCTGTGAGTGAATTTTACAATACTAACAAGGAACCAGAAGGGGTGCAATGCATGGTTCATCCTAACGGAGCCCTTTTTAGGTTTCGACTTTTGGCGAGGGGCGAAGCCCCTCCCAGTCGAAATCTTTTGTTTTTAGTAGTGAGGTTAGGACAGCCTCTGTTTCCAATTGGCTAGCTCCATAAATGGAGGCTAGCCATTGGAAGACAGAGGCTGTCTATCACGCTTTCTCAGAGAAAACGCGATTCGGGGGCGTTTCTCGGGCTTTTTTTAAGCCCCGCCCCTTTGTCCCGGGCCGCGCTGCGATTGGCTGCCGGCCCGGGACACCCCCGTGACGTCATTCCCCGGGCCGCGCTGTGATTGGCTGCCGGCCCGGGACACCCCCGTGACGTCAGCCAATCACAGCGCGGCCCGGGACCTCTTGCTTCTCCCGCCTCTCTGGCTTTCCCTGTCCCTCTATCTCATCTCTCCTGATTTCCTTCACGTTTTCTGAAAGAAGAGCATCTGGGAATATTATTTAAAGAACGAGTCCGTTGCAAGCCATGAAAGACTGTTCGTGGATGACTCGACTTAAAATATGGTGTACACTTTCGCTTCAAACATAACAGACCGGAAAACGTATTGATGGTTTTTAATTATTTGTTTTAGTACATCTTGCCCCTGCTCTTTAAATCTTAATATAAATGCATTCCTAAAACATAACATTTTCACCCACCCCCCATAAAACTACGCAAGTTCCTTGATGTGATGCTAATGAAATGCAGTCCTGACTATATAGCACTTTTTTAAGAGTTTGGGATTGTAAACATACGCTCTAAGGACTTTTCCCAGGCCAGTAAATATACAGGAGAACTAGTCCCGAGTGGGATACAGGAGAAACAGTCTCCCTGCTGAATGGAGTCGATCTGGGGACGACTGGGCATTCCCTGTTTCGGTTGAGAAATTAAACACACAATTCGATTCCCTCCCTTTCTTCTGCCGAACAGCAAGTTTCATTGTTTAGGGACCTGAGAAGAGAAGCCTTGTTTGGTTGACGTCACTTTTTTTGGTTCATGAAGCCTTCGCCTTGAAGTGAAGCTGAATAAAAAAAAAACTTGAGTGAGAGAGAGGGGGGGAAATCGCCTTCAATCTGCTTGGAAGGAAACTAACCAGAGACAGGAGAGAGAGAGGAGAGGCAGAGGAGGAGGGAAGAAGACACTCGCACACTCACACGCACGCAGAGCAGCGATTCCGTTCAGTGTAAACCCCGCCGCTTTTTTTCCCTTTATGTTCGTGCGGCCCAAGAGAGCCTGACACATTTACAGCCGCGTTCACTTCGGTGTCCGTAGGAGAGGAAGGGGAAGCCTCCCCCAGCAGCTGAGGTGAGCCGCAAAAATGATAACAAGCAATGTTTCAAGAGGCCCTGTTTTGGTGAAGTCTCTTAAACCGTGTACGGATATTTGTGGACTTTAAGCGATGGGGGGTGGGACAGGAGTGGGGAGTCTTAAGAAAAACGCGTGCATCTTCCTGCATCTGTTTCCTTTCTACTCCCCTCCCGCCATCCTGGGCTCTCAGTTTGTGCTGCGTGTGTGTTTTGTTTCCGTCGGTTTTCCGTCCCTTCTCGGCCGCCGTTCGCAGCGTGTCCGATGCGGGTTTGTCGGTTGTGAGTCTGTGTGTGCGTGTGGGGAGCGGTTTGAAAGTTTTTTCGCCCACCCATGGGGAGGGTGGTTGGGTTGGCGGTGGTTTCGCTGCCGTCGTCGGTTGGCTCTTTCCCCACCTCCCTTCTCCCCGTGACTCCCTCCCCCTCCCGGGGGCGCTTTATTTTCCCTGCTTCCTCTCCCAGCAGACCTGTGCTCGTCACCCTCTGTGAATTACCCTTTCCGTGGGCTCCGAGAGCCAACTGCTGTTTCCCGTACTCGCCTTTTTTAAAAAAAAACAAAGCAAACACATTTCTAACGTTTCCCCTTTGGAATGTCAGCGATTTGCAGATAACACACCGTCTCCTGGCAGAGACCCTTCTGCCTGTACACGGTCCAAACTGTTCAGTTTAAGCGCTCCCAGTTCGTTTCCTGCATCAAGCACCGCCTATAAAACATTACCTATGAAAATGCTGGTGCCCAGGGGTCTCGTCTCCTGGCTAGAGCTATCTGGGGGTGCGAGTTGTTTTAATGTGCAAGGTAAGCAAGCCTGAAAGACCTCTGAAAACTCCCTGCCTTCCAACCAGCTACAAGGACACCCCTCCCCCTAGCTCTCTAGTGATTACGAAAATATTTTCTCTTACTAGGGCCTTCATTTCTACATGTCAATTTAGCTAATCATTATTGAATGCCAACATGTATTTGTAAAGCACATATGTCCAAGAGGGTATCTTGGTGCTGAAATAAGATATGTATTGTTACTCAATTCAGTGGTACTCATTTTATCTACCTTGGAAGGATTGAGTGGATCTGTCAGGGTTCAAACAAAGACGCTGCAGTAAATGCATTGAGCCCCCAGAAATGTCACATGCGTACCCTGATTTAAGAGGGTCAGGCTTCATTTTTGGTGACTGTATATTTTGTCTGCTCTGTCCTTATTTATTTCTAAGGCCCCACGTTATATAGTCCACAAATACGTTCAGTATCACAATTTGCCCCAAAATGTCCTTCAGAATTGCTTGAAAGGGGTGAGAGCTCAGGCATCACTGCACCCTGAAGAGATGAGCAGAAAAGCGACTTGCTCCGTCGCTTTCCTCCTCTCGCCGTCTCGTTGGGACAGATGTGGTGATATATATACTGAACGTGACATGTAATGGAGTAAAAGCAGCACCGCGTGACATCACACGCTGCGGTGTGGCGAGGCTCATCCTGGCCGAGGAAGAGCTGGCATGGGGAATCAAAAGGGGTCAATCCCAGTTTCCTTTTCAAAGCCCAGTTGTCACGCACATAGCAAACCCGAGCTGGCCTGCCCCGTCCCCTGCACAGTCTCGGTTCTTCAGATGCAAAGGGTCCTTACCAATGCGCCCTAGGGATACAAAGTAGATTCTGATAACAGGGCTGTAAGTACAGGCAGGTCTGTCATTCTCTGTCTGTAAGATTTGAACTGACAGTGACTTTAGCCGCATTAGTCCAGTCTCACGTTTATTTTTTTTAAGGCACAGTTTTGTTTTCTTGTTGATCTGTGACACTTTGCCACAGGTCAACTGGTGCGCAGGGTCAACACTGTGATGGGTCAAGAATACCGGTCAAAGCGGTTTGTAGAAATATCAGCAAGTTTTTTGCTCAGTGGGTTTTCCTTTTGAGCAAGTCCTTTGTAGAGTGTCTCGTTGAGGTTGGGGAGATGGCCATCTTATATCTCAAAGCCTAAATCTCTGTGGTCTGCCGTTCTTGCGATGCCTGGAGCTGTTCTTTCGAAGCGCGGAGCGCCTGCTGCTGTCCGATGGGCCCTCTTCTATTGTTTTTGCAAAGATTTCCAATACTGGTCAAGGTACTGTTTATTATGCCATACCCGGCCACTCGACTGATGCAGACTGTCTAACATTGGACATCACTAGTTAGGTGTGAGTAGAGACAACAAGCGCTGATACTTATTTACATCTTTTCAAGGACCATATGTCTTATAATGCAAGGGAAAACTGCATCTCTTGAGTGTATTTTGAATGTTCGAAGCCCAGGTGTTGTAGGGTGATTTGGGTATACCCCTAGATGTTTAAAAGTAGAGCACATTCTCTGCATAGGCTAATAAAAAGTAGTACCCCTTTCCCTAATGCGGTGCCTTGCAGTAAGCAGTGTATGACATTTAGAACAAAGTTTTAAATACAGTTTGCCAAACTTGCGCCTCTTGTTGGGCTAAGCTGTCGTGAAGCCAGCAGCATGATGTAACTGCAGCTAGCAGACAATGTAAATTTGCGCTGCCCTTTGATAGAAAAAAAATGTGAACTGCAAAGTTGTCTGGTGGATAGGTCAGAAACCAGGCTGTCTTTTCCTCGCATGTGGATTGCAGCATCTATTTGTCACACAGTGTGTAGATCAAATTGAGGTTTTAGGGACCATCTACAATGTGCTCACCTTCCCCCTTATCCTTGATTGTAAATAGGTCACACCACCCAAAGCTTCCTGCATTTCCACACCCTTGTATTCTCTGTGTAATCACTGATTTTCCTGCAAGAAAATGGTGCCAGCCAAGGTATTCTTCCATTCTTTATGGATCGAATTTCTGTGTCTTTGCCTATAAGTCTCATTCCTGTTCAGGTTTTGATGGAAAAGCAATTGTTGGCTAAGTATTTTTCAGTGCGTGGTAGATGACAATAACGGGGTGGCTGGCCGTTGCTTTTTCCTCAGAAACCGTGGATTAGCAATGTATATGGTTACTTGCCTTTCCTCAGAGTGAAAGATTTTGTGTGTTTTTGTGTTAGTCCTAGATTTTTCTGTGAAGAGAGGTAGGGAGAACGTAGCAATACACTCTTAGTCCCCAAATATATTGTTCAAACAGCAAGAAGTGAGATGTGGGCTGCCCTGCCTCTGGGTGGGTGTGTGTGTGTGGGGCTCTGGGTGGGTGTGTGTGTGTGGGGCTCTGGGTGGGTGTGTGTGTGTGGGGCTCTGGGTGTGTGTGTGTGTGTGTGGGGCTCTGGGTGTGTGTGTGTGGGGCTCTGGGTGTGTGTGGGGCTCTGGGTGTGTGTGTGTGGCTCTGGGTGGGTGTGTGTGGAGGGGCTCTGGGTGTGTGTGGGGGGGGCTCTGGGTGTGTGCGTGTGTGGGGGGGGGCTCTGGGTGTGTGTGTGTGTGTGTGTCTCTGTGTGTGTGTGTGTGTCTCTGTATGTGTGTGTCTCTCTGTGTGTGTGTGTGGCTCTGTGTGTGTGGCTCTGTGTGTGTGTGTGGCTCGGGGTGTGTGTGTGTGGTAGTAATTGCTGTCTGCTGAGCTCGTCCGTAGGGTACAATAGGTCTCACATTGCGAGAGATTAAGCTAATGGCAATGTAAATGACAAAACCAACACATAAATACAAAGTTTGTCATTTACAATGCCAATAGCTCTAACTTTTCCAAAGGCGAAACCATTGCATTGTAAATGCTTGTTATACCTGAAGTGACCAGGAAGAAGAAATGTGAAAGCCAGGAAGAAATACTGCCATTAAACATTGGGCAGGAGGTACATCAAATTGGTTAGAACGCGCCATCTTGGATTGGGCAAAATGATTAAGTCTCACCTCCAAGATTTCACCAACCAAAAACAAGTTTTACCCAATGGTGTTGATAGCACAGCATGACATCATGATGCATAGCCCAAAATGGTATTCACAGAACCCAACATGCCTTCTGGTCTGAAACCGGTGAATGTGTTGAGATGAGAGGAACTCCAGACCCGCACGCAGAATTCTTTCCCGCAACTTGTGTGCAGGCAGTAGGAACATTAAAAATTAAAAAGGCTACACGTCCAAATATGTTTCCTTGCGCTGAAGGGAAGTAATAAGCAACAAACTCATTAAAACAAAAATGGTCAGGATAAAAAAAGGCATCACAACTAAAGGTTGAAGGCTCAGAGAAGGGTCAGAAAACACATGATTACACATTAAAAAAACAAGTTTCAAACCTTTTCAAAACCTTAATTAGCCGGGCTCAGAGCACAAATAGAAAAGTAGCAGATGCAACACCTTGGCTGCAACTGTAGAGACTGCCTGTCTCCAAAGGTTATTTTTTATTTTATTTATTATTATTATTATTATTTATTTATTATTTAAAAGTTTTCTATAGCGCTAACAAGACCCGAAGGTAGCAGAGCGCTTTACAGTAGAGGGAATGAAAAAGAGAACAACATGACACAAACCCAATAAAAGCGATCAGCGAGCGACAATTTGGAATGAGGAAAAGTTCGGACAGCAGGACTTCTTGGTAACAGGATTCAGCATTACCGCATGGATTCTGGGGACGCTTGCTGATCCAAGTTACCCACAACCAAGGGAGCGGATAAGGCACAAGGATTTGAGTTGGCTCATGAATTCTGCATAGGATGGTATAGTTCTGATGTGCGGGGGGATGGCGTTCCATATTTTGGGGGCATTTCCTGAGAAAGAGCAGTCCGCAGTTCTCTTCTTTCCGGTTTTTGGTAGGATGAGCAGCAGGGAGTTAGAGCTTCTCAAATTTCTGGCTTGGCCTGCTTTTTTGAGCTTGTTTGCCAAGTATTCCGGTTTGCCGGTGTGGAGAGCCTTGTGGGTTAGGCAGGCCGTTCTGAAGGTGCTCCGCATTTCCGCAGGGAGCCATTCGAGTTCTTTGTGGTCAGATTTTTTGCAGTCTGTGATCATTCTCGCTGCCGCGTGAAGTGTTGTTTTTAGTGGGGCCAGGTGCGATTTGGGGATGCTTGTTAGGATTGAGCTCCCATAGTCCAGTCTTGAAAGAACTAGAGATTGCGTGGCTAGTTTGAGGTCCTTGTTAGGAATGTAAGGTTTGATTTTGTTCAGAAGTCTGAGGTTGAAAAATGCGCTTTTCGCCGAATTCTGAATGTGGTTTGTCAGGGTTAGTTTGGGGTCTAGGGTGAAGCCCAGGGATTTAACGGAGTCGGCTAGCGTAAGGTTACCTTTGAGAGCATCGATCGACTTTAGCCACTCGGTGATTTGAGGGTTGTCTTCTTTGTTTGAGATGAGGAGTGTTTCTGTCTTGTCGGGGTTGAGTTTCAGGTGATTCTTTGTCAGCCAATCTTGGACTTCATTTAGGACATCGTTAAGTCTGTGGATGTCTTTAAGAGAAGAGGTTTCCAGGTAAATCTGCGTGTCATCCGCGTAGAGGTGGAAGTGGATGTTGGCGTTCCTGAGTAACTTGGCGAGTGGTTCCATGTAGATGTTAAAGAGCTGAGGGGAGAGCACTGATCCTTGCGGGACACCCTTGTTGACTTGCTGGGTTTCGGAGGTGAAGTTCTTAATTTTTATTATTTGCGTACGGTTATGTAAGAAGGAGGAAAACTACTTGAGAACTACCTCGCCAAGGCCGGCTCTTTCTTGAAGAGTCATGATGAGGAGCTTGTAGTCCACCGTGTCGAACGCTGCGGAGAGATCAAGGAGTATGAGGAGGCAGCACTTGTCTGCGTCAAGAGATCCATGAATGTCGTCTATGATGTTCAGCATCGCGGTTTCTGTGCTGCGGCCTTGTCTGAAGCCGGATTGGAGGGGGTCCAGGAGATTGATGTTGTCCAGATGTTGCGTCAGTTGCAGGAGTACGCAGCGTTCAAGTGTTTTCGAGAACCAAGGGAGGTTGGATATCGGTCTGAAATTGTTCAAGTCAGTTGAGTCAAGACCGGGTTTTTTCAGCAGAGGAGTGACCTGCCCCATTTTTAGACAATAGGGGACCACTCCGCTTTGTAAGGAGCTGTTTGTGATTCTTCCCCAGATGGGCGCTAAGGTAAGCTTCTTTGATTAAAGAGGGGGGAATGGGGTCTGAAACGTGTGCTGATGGTTTGGAGGTCGAGATCAGCGAGATTATCTCGGTTTCCTGGACGGGGCGAAAGCTTAGCCAGGGGGAGGGAAAGGAGTCGGATGGGAGTGCCAATGGGATGGCCGAGTTGCTCTTCTGGAGATGTGGGTTGTTGATGTCTAGAGATAGTTCGATTTTTAAGACCTTATCGTTGAAGAAGTTGGCGAAGTTATCACAGAGTTCTTTGGATGCCTGCAGGGATGAGGGCAGGGGCTTGGTTGTTTGTTGTCTGATTATGTTGTATAGCTCTTTGGGTCTGTTTTTGGATTTGACCAATGCCTCGGGAAAAGAAGCTGGATTTCTTGTTTTTGATATGGTTGTTGTACTTCCTACGGGCTGATTTTAGTTGGAGGCGGAGAATGGCGGTTGGGTTGTTTCTCCACTTTCTTTCTTTGGCTCTCAAGTTTCTTCTTTCTGCGTTGAGGTCCGCAGTGAACCAGGTTCTAGATGGAGTGGCTCGGCTTCTTTTGAGCTTTAGAGGAGCTAGATTGTCGAGTATGGAGACTAACTCCGAGTTATAGTGGTCGACGAGATCATTGGTCGAGAGGTGCAGTGTGTTATTTGGAAGAAATGAACTTAGCTGACCTTCCAGGATATCTTGGGGTACTTGGGAGAGGTTTCTCGACCATTTGGGGGGGTCTTGCGGAGGTTTAAGCGAGATGATGGGGTGATTGATATGAAATAAGATCATGGGGTGATCTGACCAGTCAACGGGTAGTATGTGGTTGATCGTGATAGAATTATTTTGGGCAATGATGGCATCCAGTGTGGCTCCTTTGTAATGAGTCTCCTCAGTATAGTGTTGGGTGAGGTTGTTATCATCAAGGAGGCTAGATATCGATCTGATTAGAGGGTTATGGGTCTCGTTCCATCGGAGGTTCAGATCACCAAGAATTACGTTTTTTGAATCGCCAAGTGCGTCTTGTGCAATCAGGTTTGATAGTTGTTCTCCAAACTCATTATTTCTGCCCGGGGGGTGATAGAGTAGGTGGCACAGTAGAGAGTCGTTGTCTTTTGTCTTGATGACGGTGGATAGACATTCAAAGGTTGCAGTGGTAGATTTGGTAACATCCAAAATAGTAAGGTGGGCAGGAAGTAAACTGTAAAATGACAAAGGTAGTAGTGGACTAGATATCTCGCCTCGTATTAATGAACACAATGTAGTGCACACAGCAGTAACTGAAAAACACATACAATTTAGGTTGGTGCTATGAGGGTTCTCCCACACCCTACTACCAAAGCTGTGAAATACACGTCAGATCCAAAGATCCAATGTGACAACGTGGACCGGATTCCTTAATGTGGGGTGCGACGTGCAAGTTATCATACTTGAATTTGAATGGAAAACCCAGGTATTTGATGACATCAGAGAGGGTGGGGGCGGCAGTGTCAACATACGAGTAGATAGTCAGCTCGAATCAGACTGTGACGCTTAAAGATATTTAGCTACTTGTAACATAAGCAGTACATGGCCACTCGTTTTCAATAGCAGCTTCTTGAAAATAGAACTTACACCTATTGCTGCTCAGTTCCATATATTCTTTCTGGGGCCAGGACTCCTCATACAAAATAAGCCTTGAAAAAGTCCCTGCATGACGAAACATGTGTTGGTTGTTATTCCCTATTGGGAATTGAAGAATTTGTATTGGTGGAACACAAATGTACAGAAGAATACCTCAACTACATATATCTACAAATTAAGGAAACTTTCTACCTGACACAAGTCCTTACTGTTTGGATATTATATGTTTTCTATGAATATATATTGAGTGCTGTGGTTTACCACAATTCTTTCCAGGAAGTACACTGTGCAGGAGATTATGCCAGCTAAATGTCACTGGCATAAAACCCATGTAGACAGAATTACATTCATCCAGGCTAGACTCACTGTACTCACGCCTTGAGAAACAGGATACGGAGAGTGGGCTGGATAAATAGCAATATCCTTTTGAGGAGTTTTATTTACAGAAAATATCTTCTGGAGACTCAAGCCACCTGCGCCTCTCGGGGCAGAGTGGCATCAGTGGAGATTTCAAGGCTTGGGGCTGAATGGGAGGGCCTGGGGCAGGCCAATCACGACCACATGACAGGTTCCAGCTAGAGAGAGCGCCTCCTGAGATCAGGGGCTCAGTCTTTGCTGGTTAAGTTTAAGAGCTAGCCTAGAAGCAATAGAGTCAGAGGAGACGCCTGAGCTGAATCGTCTGCTACCACCCGAAGCCAGGATAGCCTGATGGCCAGCTGGGTGTCATCACATACATGTAAAACTGAAACCCAATCAAATGAAGGGACCTGATCAGCATTTACACTACTGCAGTGAGAGTCTCTGAGCTGGGTGGTTCTACTGAACATCACCTCCCGGAGTATTGTGGTACAAGAATATCGAGAACAAGATATCAAGGGACAGAATATCGAAATGTAAGCACAGATATGGAAGTATAGAGTTACCATTCCTAACTCCATATCTACATAACTTGAAGATATGTCTACCACATTTATAAATATTTGTGGAGTTAGGTGTAGAAAATCTAGAATTACATGTCAATTTTTTTTTTGTTTGTTATTTCGCGCTCAATATTTTATCTCATCTATATTCTAAGGATCGGTATTCAGGCTGCACGGCCCTGAAAAGTTGCACATGAAGGAAGGTTTGCACTATGGTGCTCTTTATTTGTGGGGTGCATGCTTGGATTGCTCCCCATTGACACCATCAAACGCTCATCCAGGTTCTGAGGAAGAGTGGCTGGTTGATGGCGAGAAAGGACAGTGTGAAGACAATGAAGCATTGGCTCAGACTTTGACCTAGAGCACGGCAGAGAAAGCCAGAAAAGAGAGGAAGAAGGGAGCAGAGAAAGACAGGTAACAGTAACAAATCGCAAAAGCACGGATGGAAAAGAAGCTGCAAGAGTGAGATAAAGAGACATGAAGTGTAGGGTGGTGGAAGAAAGAGGCATGAGATGGAATCAAGACCAGGCAGCCTCGGTATTAATGAGATAAAGAGACAGGAAGGGTAGTTGGTAGAAGAAAGGGGCATCATGAGGTGGAATCAAGACTAGGCTAACTGGGAATTCATGAGATAAAGAGCGAGGAACTGTAGGGGTGGCAGAAAGAGGCAGGAGGTGGAATTAAGACCAGGCAGCCTTGGTATTCATGAGATAAGGAGACGGGAAGAGTAGGGGGTGGAAGAAAGAGGCAAGAGGTGGAATCAAGGCCAGGCAGCCTTGGTATTCATGAGATAAGGAGACGGGAAGAGTAGGGGGTGGAAGAAAGAGGCGTGAGGTGGAATCAAGACCAGGCAGCCTTGGTATTCATGAGATAAAGAGACAGGAAGTGTAGGGGTGCAAGAAAGAGGAATGAGGTGGAATCAAGACTAGGCTGACTGGGAATTCATGAGATAATGAGACAGGAAGGGTAGGGTGGTGGAAGAAAGGGGCATGAGGTGGAATAAAGACTAGATGGCCTCGGTGTTCATAAGATAAAGAGAAAGGAAGTGTAGGGGTGAAAGAAAGAGGCATGAGGTGGAATCAAGACTAGGCCGACTGGGAATTCATGAGATAATGAGACAGGAAGGGTAGGGTGGAGGAAGAAAGGGGCATGAGGTGGAATAAAGACTTGACGCCTCGGTGTTCGAAGGATAAAGAGACAGGAAGTGTAGGATGGTGGAAGAAAGAGGGATGAGGTGGAATCAAGAACAGGCTGACTGGGAATTCATGAGATAAAGATTCAGTAATTGTAGGGTGGGGGAAGAAAGTGATACGAGGTGGAGTCAATCTTAGGCACCCTTGACATTCATGAGATGAAGTGACAGAACGTGAAGGGTGGTAGATAAATGAGACATGAGGTGGAATCAAGACATGCCTGCCTTGGTGTTCAGCAGTAGCTCGTTCCCAAAAGCATGTGGGTCTGCACTTTCTTCACAAATTGAGCCAGGGTGTGTAGAAGTTAGGGGGACTGATCATTTTGAAGTACTTGGGGGTACGTGTCATGCCTGGAGGGTGATGATGTTTCAAAGGCGGGTGGAACCCCACAGTGATGGAGAGGCAGGGGGTTTGCAGGCAGTGGACGCTCATCCAGTGCTGCCTGTGAAGCAGGGATGCGTCCCTCACTGCGGTCCTGGCAGCTCGCCTCTCTGCACGGCTGCAGCTCCTGACGCCACATCTCCCCGCTCCACAGTTCCCTGGAGTCCCCCTGCCCCCTCCGCAGTCAGGCACTGCTGCAGCTGACTGTGACAGGCCTGGCATCGCTGTTAGTGAACGACAGCAGGAGCCCGGCAAGGCTGCCCGGACTGCCAACGGGAACCCGATTAGTGCCAGCATGGCAGACACTCTGCATTGGAGAGTGTGGGCGGGGGTGCAGCGTGTGTTCTATTAGAACCCCAATAAAGCCATTTTGCCTACATTAATATCAGCAATTTTTATCTGTCAATGGACTAGCCCCCAACCCCTGCCCACGACTATGCCCGGCAGATTATTGGTCGCTTTCAGTCAGTGGTACCTGTCCGCTGCACTGGAGTAGTGCAATGTTTCAACCAAATTTACTCCAAATCGACAAGAGCAAAAAAAATATTTTGAGCAACTGACAGATGAAAATGTCTTTTTGAAAAACAAACCAAATCAGATCACATCGACAGTATTTATAAAGCGCAACTTGTCACCCGTGAGGGTTTCCAGACGCTGCAGACCCTACTGCGAGAGGGCATCATTTCATCAGTCAGGTCTTAAGTTCTTTCCTAAATTTAAGCAGCAAGGTTGCAGTCCGTAGGTGGAGGGGGAGGTCATTCCATGTAAAATTGTAAATTGTAAATTGATACTTGTATAGCGCACTACTCACCCGCAAGGGTCTCAAAGTGCTTGTACGAATAACGCTGTGGAACCCATCCTGGCTTTCCCTGTGAGGCGTCCACTCCTGGTCACCCCCAAGGTGGAGGCCAGGCATCCTTAGCGTTGTGGGGGCCGTTGTGGAGATTAAGCAAGCTATTGCCCAGAGTTGCAGAGTGGGAATCCATGATTGGAATAGGCACTGAGGTGAGAATTATCAGGTCAGTGGAATTTTGAGCCCAAGACCCGCCGAGGCGGGGAATTGAACCCTGGTCCCGGGCTAGACCTCTGCATCAGGGTCTGCCGCTCTAATCATTGAGCGTCCTCCACTGTTGCTACGGCGGATGCTATGGCAGATGGAGAGGGAGGCAGAGCACAGGTGTCTGGAGGGTTGCTGGAAGTTCAGGCGGTGGTTGATGTATACTGGTCCCAGGTTGTGTAGGGTCTTGTAGTTGGCGGTCGGCATCTTGAAGTGACATCTCTTCCAGATGGGGAGCCAGTGGAGCTTCTTGAGGTGAGGGGTGGCATGGGTCTGCTTGGGGAGGTCGAGGATGTCTGGTAACTATAATCTGTATGATATGTAGTCTTTCTAGGAGGTGAAAGGTGATTCCTACGTAGAGTGCGTTACTGTAGTCCAGCCGGCTGGTGACAAGTGCTTTAGTGACGGTACGTCTGGTGTTGACGGGGAACCATTTGAAGATCTTGAGAAGCATGTGAATGGTGAAGAAGCAGGCAGAGGCGACTGTGTTGATCGGGGTTTGCATGGTGAGTTTGCTGTTGGGGGTGATTCCAATGTTGCGGGCGTGGTCTGTCAGCGTGGGCTAGGGCCCTAGTTTACAATCCACAAAAGCAAACCAGTGCAAAAGTGGTACTTTAGGTGCAATGGGCCAATGTCTGTAACAACGCAAATCATAGCAAGAGCCCGATCTGCCAGAAGGAATGCAGAACAGCACTTCAAGGTCCTACTTTGGCACTTCTCTACAGAGATGTACAGTGTTGTGTTTTTGTGGCGTTAGGTTTATTCTGACGCTATTCCACTTTTTTTTTGCTTAAAGCAACTTTGCAGTTCTCTGCTGTTTGTTCCTTGTTTGCCATTAAGGTGCACACAACTTGTTTCATTTCCTCTTCACATTTTCAGTATACTAGTGGAATCAGAGAATGAAGGTAAGCAGATGGAATCACAGGATGGAGGTAAGTAGATGGGACTACAGGATAGAGGCAATTAGATGGGATCACAGGATGGAGACAAGCAGATGGGACCAGGATGGAGGTAAGCAGATGGGACTACAGGATAGAGGCAATTAGATTGGACCTCGCAATGGAGGCAAGCAGATGGGACTACAGGATAGAGGTAAGCAGATGGGACTACAGGATAGAGGCAATTTGGTGGGATCTCAGGATGGAAGTAAGCAGATGGGACTACAGGATAGAGGCAATTAGATGGAATCACAGGATGGTGGTAAGCAGATGGGACCACAGGATGAAGGCAGGCAAATGGGACCACAGGATGGACGCAGGCAGATGGGATTACAGGATAGAGGCAATTAGATGGGATCACAGGATGGAGACAAGCAGATGGGACCAGGTGCATGTAAGCAGATGGGACCAGGATGGAGGTAAGCAGATGAAACCACAGGATGGAGAAAAGCAGTTGGGACCATGGGATGGAGGTTAGCAGATGGGACCACTGGATGGAGGTAAGCACTTAGGGCCACAGGTTAGAGGTAAGTCATTGGGACTACATAATGGAGGCCACATGTGTGTACCATATGTTGCAGGTAAGCGATTGGAAGCACGGGACGGAGGTAAGTGGTTGGGACCATAGGTTGAAGGCAGCAGCTAGTACCACAGGACGCTGAAAACAGGAGCACCGGAAGTGGAGATACCGGCCTGCTGCAGTCACTCATGTACGTGCTTAGACCCAAGTGAGAGGCCAGGATGCTAGAGACGGAAATGCAAGTTAAACAGACTGATTTCAAGCCCGGCCGCTGCTCACGTGCCTAGTCCTCCCCAAATGGCCGCCACAATCACGTCAGAGGTGGGCTCTTGTGAACTTCCTGTGAGACTAGGAAGATCTTAGATGCACTAAGGTTCATGGGAGATGAACAGACATGGTCTGGGGGCTGGATGGACCAGGCCAGGAGATAAGCTACCTCGCTCAGGGCCAGGCAGGAGGAAATCTACCGGTCCTTGACACACCAACAATACCAATCATGCTTACATTTATATATCGCGTATTTTACCATATGTTCGGCCACGAGGCGCTGAAAGCGGGTGTTACGCATTCACGGGCACGCACTGTAGTTATTTTGTGAGACAGAAGCGGTCATTCCCTTTCTCGCAGTCACAGCGTCGCCCACGGACACTCGTGTAACTGGTGGAGGCTCGTGCCAGCCAGGCGTAGGCACCTCTGCTCCGCGCAATGTGCGGCGCTGGGTACCACCGCTTCTTCCCGCTCCGTCTCATAGCAACGGGCACCTCGATGGCTGGCAAGGCGCTCTCCAGGACCCTTCGCCCACCTCCAGACTCCCACTTCCGGCCAGCGCCGGGAGCATTTCGGAAGGGACGTGGCCCAGCGGGGGAGGTGTCCCTTGCCCCAGGCTCAGGGTGGAGCAGGCCTGCCGCCCCCACCCCTCCCCGGACAGGTGCACGTAATCCACCTGTAAGCACAGGAAGCCTCCGCCCATCCTTACGTCAGCCTGTCCTGGGTGAGTGCCGGGACTCTGCTGCCATGGGAGCGCCGGGGGAGGCCTGTCCCTGCGGCCTAAGAAGAAGCAGCAGCAGACACCGTCGAGGTGCGGGGCACACGGCGCGGCCTGGGAGCGCCAAGAATAGACCGAGCTGTGACCCAAACCCCAACCGAGAGTAACGTGTGTAAAGGGACCCAGACCTGAGTGCAATGCACAGGGCCCCGGAGCGCACAGAGCGGAGCTCGAACCCGACCGAGCAGGGCTGGAGGTCACAGACGTCAGAGACATGTGACCCACAGCCAGAGGGTGCGCAGGGCCTAATGGAAGCAAAGAACAGGGGACCGCGCCCCAACTTAGGTAGTAAAAGACAACTACCATTGGGCGGGGATGCACCTCACAGCCCTGGATACATCACAGGGGCCGATGAGAAGACACCCAAAGAGACCACCCATGTGCACATCACAGGGGCAGATGAGAAGGGAACAAGCAGAGAGACCACCCATGTGCACATCACAGGGACAGTTGAGAAGGGAACAAGCAGAGAGACCACCCATGTACACATCACAGGGGCCGATAAGAAGGCACCCAGCAGAGACCACCCATGTACACATCACAGGGGCTGATGAGAAGGGACCCAGCAGAGACCACCCATGTACACATCACAGGGGCCGATGAGAAGGGACCCAGTAGAGACCACCCATGTACACATCACAGGGGCCGATGAGAAGACACCCAGTAGAGACCACCCATGTACACATCACAGGGGCCAATGAGAAGGGACCCAGTAGAGACCACCCATGTACACATCACAGGGGCCGATGAGAAGGCACCCAGAGAGACCACCCATGTACACATCACAGGGGCCGATGAGAAGGCACCCAGAGAGACCACCCATGTGCACATCACAGGGGCCGATGAGAAGACACCCAGTAGAGACCACCCATGTACACATCACAGGGGCCGTTGAGAAGGCACCCAGAGAGACCACCCATGTACACATCACAGGGGCAGATGAGAAGGGAACAAGCAGAGAGACCACCCATATACACATCACAGGGGCCGATGAAAAGACACCCAGCAGAGACCACCCATGAACACATCACAGGGGCCGTTGAGAAGACATCCAGCAGAGACCACCCATGTACACATCACAGAGGCCGATGAGAAGACACCCAGAGAGACCACCCATGTGCACATCACAGGGGCAGATGAGAAGGGAACAAGCAGAGAGACCACCCATGTGCACATCACAGGGGCAGATGAGAAGGCACCCAGCAGAGACCACCCATGTACACATCACAGGGGCCGTTGAGAAGGCACCCAGAGAGACCACCCATGTACACATCACAGGGGCCGATGAGAAGGCACCCAGCAGAGACCACCCATGTACACATCACAGGGGCCGTTGAGAAGGCACCCAGAGAGACCACCCATGTACACATCACAGGGGCCGATGAGAAGACACCCAGCAGAGACCACCCATGTACACATCACAGGGGCCGTTGAGAAGGCACCCAGAGAGACCACCCATGTACACATCACAGGGGCCGATGAGAAGGGACCCAGCAGAGACCACCCATGTACACATCACAGAGGCCGATGAGAAGGGACCCAGTAGAGACCACCCATGTACACATCACAGGGGCCGTTGAGAAGGCACCCAGCAGAGACCACCCATGTACACATCACAGGGGCCGAAGAGAAGACACCCAGCAGAGACCACCCATGTACACATCACAGGGGCCGTTGAGAAGGCACCCAGAGAGACCACCCATGTACACATCACAGGGGCCAATGAGAAGACACCCAGCAGAGACCACCCATGTACACATCACAGAGGCCGATGAGAAGGGACCCAGTAGAGACCACCCATGTACACATCACAGGGACCGTTGAGAAGGCACCCAGTAGAGACCACCCATGTACACATCACAGGGGCCGATGAGAAGACACCCAGTAGAGACCACCCATGTACACATCACAGAGGCCGATGAGAAGGGACCCAGTGGAGACCACCCATGTACACATCACAGGGGCCGATGAGAAGACACCCAGCAGAGACCACCCATGTACACATCACAGGGGCCGAAGAGAAGACACCCAGCAGAGACCACCCATGTACACATCACAGGGGCCGTTGAGAAGGCACCCAGAGAGACCACCCATGTACACATCACAGGGGCCGATGAGAAGACACCCAGCAGAGACCACCCATGTACACATCACAGAGGCCGATGAGAAGGGACCCAGTAGAGACCACCCATGTACACATCACAGGGGCTGCTGAGAAGACACCCAGCAGAGACCCCCCATGTACACATCACAGGGGCCGATGAGAAGACACCCAGCAGAGACCACCCATGTACACATCACAGGAACCCAATGAGAAGGGACCCAGCAGAGACCACCCATGTACACATCACAGGGGCCGTTGAGAAGGCACCCAGAGAGACCACCCATGTACACATCACAGGGGTCGTTGAGAAGGCGCCCAGCAGAGACCACCCATGTACACCTCACAGGGGCCGATGAGAAGGGACCCAGCAGAGACCTCCCATGTACACATCACAGGGGCCGATGAGAAGGCACCCAGAGAGACCACCCATGTACACATCACAGGGGCCGTTGAGAAGGCACCCAGAGAGACCACCCATGGACACATCACAGGGGCCGATGAGAAGACACCCAGCAGAGACCACCCATGTACACATCACAGGGGCCGATGAGAAGACACCCAGCAGAGACCACCCATGTACACATCACAGGGGCCGATGAGAAGACACCCAGCAGAGACCGCCCATGTACACATCACAGGGGCCGTTGAGAAGACACCCAGCAGAGACCCCCCATGTACACATCACAGGGGCAGAGGAGAAGGCACCCAGAGAGACCACCCATGTACACATCACAGAGGCCGATGAGAAGACACCCAGCAGAGACCACCCATGTACACATCACAGGGGCCGTTGAGAAGGCACCCAGAGAGACCACCCATGGACACATCACAGGGGCCGATGAGAAGACACCCAGCAGAGACCACCCATGTACACATCACAGGGGCCGATGAGAAGACACCCAGCAGAGACCACCCATGTACACATCACAGGGGCCGATGAGAAGACACCCAGCAGAGACCGCCCAGGTACACATCACAGGGGCCGTTGCGAAGACACCCAGCAGAGACCCCCCATGTACACATCACAGGGGCCGATGAGAAGACACCAGCAGAGACCACCCATGTACACATCACAGGGGCCGGTGAGAAGGGAACAAGCAGAGACCCCCCATGTACACATCACAGGGGCCGATGAGAAGACACCAGCAGAGACCACCCATGTACACATCACAGGGGCCGGTGAGAAGGGAACAAGCAGAGACCACCCATGTACACATCACAGGGGCCGGTGAGAAGGGAACAAGCAGAGACCGCCCATGTACACATCACAGGGGCCGTTGAGAAGACACCCAGCAGAGACCACCCATGTACACATCACAGGGGCCGTTGAGAAGGCACCCAGCAGAGACCACCCATGTACACATCACAGGGGCCGTTGAGAAGACACCCAGCAGAGACCACCCATGTACACATCACAGGGGCCGTTGAGAAGGCACCCAGCAGAGACCACCCATGTACACATCACAGGGGCCGTTGAGAAGGCACCCTGAGAGACCACCCATGTGCACCTCAAAGGGGCCGATGAGAAGGGACCCAGCAGAGACCACCCATGTACACATCACAGGGGCCGTTGAGAAGGCACCCAGAGAGACCACCCATGTGCACCTCAAAGGGGCCGATGAGAAGGGACCCAGCAGAGACCACCCATGTACACATCACAGGGGCCGATGAGAAGGCACCCAGAGAGACCACCCATGTACACATCACAGGGGCCGATGAGAAGGCACCCAGAGAGACCACCCATGCACACATCACAGGGGCCGATGAGAAGACACCCAGCAGAGACCACCCATGTACACATCACAGGGGCCGATGTGAGGGCACCCAGCAGAGACCACCCATGTACACATCACAGGGGCCGATGAGAAGGCGCCCAGCAGAGACCACCCATGTACACATCACAGGGGCCAATGAGAGGGCGCCCAGCAGAGACCACCCATGTACACATCACAGGGGCCGATGAGAGGGCGCCCAGCAGAGACCACCCATGTACACATCACAGGGGCCGATGAGAAGACACCCAGCAGAGACCACCCATGTACACATCACAGGGGCCGTTGAGAAGGCACCCAGAGAGACCACCCATGTACACATCACAGGGGCCGATGAGAAGGGACCCAGCAGAGACCACCCATGTACACATCACAGAGGCCGATGAGAAGGGACCCAGTAGAGACCACCCATGTACACATCACAGGGGCCGTTGAGAAGGCACCCAGCAGAGACCACCCATGTACACATCACAGGGGCCGAAGAGAAGACACCCAGCAGAGACCACCCATGTACACATCACAGGGGCCGTTGAGAAGGCACCCAGAGAGACCACCCATGTACACATCACAGGGGCCGATGAGAAGACACCCAGCAGAGACCACCCATGTACACATCACAGAGGCCGATGAGAAGGGACCCAGTAGAGACCACCCATGTACACATCACAGGGACCGTTGAGAAGGCACCCAGTAGAGACCACCCATGTACACATCACAGGGGCCGATGAGAAGACACCCAGTAGAGACCACCCATGTACACATCACAGAGGCCGATGAGAAGGGACCCAGTAGAGACCACCCATGTACACATCACAGGGGCCGATGAGAAGACACCCAGCAGAGACCACCCATGTACACATCACAGGGGCCGAAGAGAAGACACCCAGCAGAGACCACCCATGTACACATCACAGGGGCCGTTGAGAAGGCACCCAGAGAGACCACCCATGTACACATCACAGGGGCCGATGAGAAGACACCCAGCAGAGACCACCCATGTACACATCACAGAGGCCGATGAGAAGGGACCCAGTAGAGACCACCCATGTACACATCACAGGGGCTGCTGAGAAGACACCCAGCAGAGACCCCCCATGTACACATCACAGGGGCCGATGAGAAGACACCCAGCAGAGACCACCCATGTACACATCACAGGAACCCAATGAGAAGGGACCCAGCAGAGACCACCCATGTACACATCACAGGGGCCGTTGAGAAGGCACCCAGAGAGACCACCCATGTACACATCACAGGGGCCGTTGAGAAGGCGCCCAGCAGAGACCACCCATGTACACCTCACAGGGGCCGATGAGAAGGGACCCAGCAGAGACCTCCCATGTACACATCACAGGGGCCGATGAGAAGGCACCCAGAGAGACCACCCATGTACACATCACAGGGGCCGTTGAGAAGGCACCCAGAGAGACCACCCATGGACACATCACAGGGGCCGATGAGAAGACACCCAGCAGAGACCACCCATGTACACATCACAGGGGCCGATGAGAAGACACCCAGCAGAGACCACCCATGTACACATCACAGGGGCCGATGAGAAGACACCCAGCAGAGACCGCCCATGTACACATCACAGGGGCCGTTGAGAAGACACCCAGCAGAGACCCCCCATGTACACATCACAGGGGCAGAGGAGAAGGCACCCAGAGAGACCACCCATGTACACATCACAGAGGCCGATGAGAAGACACCCAGCAGAGACCACCCATGTACACATCACAGGGGCCGTTGAGAAGGCACCCAGAGAGACCACCCATGGACACATCACAGGGGCCGATGAGAAGACACCCAGCAGAGACCACCCATGTACACATCACAGGGGCCGATGAGAAGACACCCAGCAGAGACCACCCATGTACACATCACAGGGGCCGATGAGAAGACACCCAGCAGAGACCGCCCATGTACACATCACAGGGGCCGTTGAGAAGACACCCAGCAGAGACCCCCCATGTACACATCACAGGGGCCGATGAGAAGACACCAGCAGAGACCACCCATGTACACATCACAGGGGCCGGTGAGAAGGGAACAAGCAGAGACCCCCCATGTACACATCACAGGGGCCGATGAGAAGACACCAGCAGAGACCACCCATGTACACATCACAGGGGCCGGTGAGAAGGGAACAAGCAGAGACCACCCATGTACACATCACAGGGGCCGGTGAGAAGGGAACAAGCAGAGACCGCCCATGTACACATCACAGGGGCCGTTGAGAAGACACCCAGCAGAGACCACCCATGTACACATCACAGGGGCCGTTGAGAAGGCACCCAGCAGAGACCACCCATGTACACATCACAGGGGCCGTTGAGAAGACACCCAGCAGAGACCACCCATGTACACATCACAGGGGCCGTTGAGAAGGCACCCAGCAGAGACCACCCATGTACACATCACAGGGGCCGTTGAGAAGGCACCCTGAGAGACCACCCATGTGCACCTCAAAGGGGCCGATGAGAAGGGACCCAAGCAGAGACCACCCATGTACACATCACAGGGGCCGTTGAGAAGGCACCCAGAGAGACCACCCATGTGCACCTCAAAGGGGCCGATGAGAAGGGACCCAGCAGAGACCACCCATGTACACATCAAAGGGGCCGATGAGAAGGCACCCAGAGAGACCACCCATGTACACATCACAGGGGCCGATGAGAAGGCACCCAGAGAGACCACCCATGCACACATCACAGGGGCCGATGAGAAGACACCCAGCAGAGACCACCCATGTACACATCACAGGGGCCGATGTGAGGGCACCCAGCAGAGACCACCCATGTACACATCACAGGGGCCGATGAGAAGGCGCCCAGCAGAGACCACCCATGTACACATCACAGGGGCCAATGAGAGGGCGCCCAGCAGAGACCACCCATGTACACATCACAGGGGCCGATGAGAGGGCGCCCAGCAGAGACCACCCATGTACACATCACAGGGGCCGATGAGAAGACACCCAGCAGAGACCACCCATGTACACATCACAGGGGCCGTTGAGAAGGCACCCAGAGAGATCACCCATGTACACATCACAGGGGCCGATGAGAAGACACCCAGCAGAGACCACCCATGTACACATCACAGAGGCCGATGAGAAGGGACCCAGTAGAGACCACCCATGTACACATCACAGGGACCGTTGAGAAGGCACCCAGTAGAGACCACCCATGTACACATCACAGGGGCCGATGAGAAGACACCCAGTAGAGACCACCCATGTACACATCACAGAGGCAGATGAGAAGGGACCCAGTAGAGACCACCCATGTACACATCACAGGGGCCGATGAGAAGACACCCAGCAGACACCACCCATGTACACATCACAGGGGCCGAAGAGAAGACACCCAGCAGAGACCACCCATGTACACATCACAGGGGCCGTTGAGAAGGCACCCAGAGAGACCACCCATGTACACATCACAGGGGCCGATGAGAAGACACCCAGCAGAGACCACCCATGTACACATCACAGAGGCCGATGAGAAGGGACCCAGTAGAGACCACCCATGTACACATCACAGGGGCTGCTGAGAAGACACCCAGCAGAGACCCCCCATGTACACATCACAGGGGCCGATGAGAAGACACCCAGCAGAGACCACCCATGTACACATCACAGGAACCCAATGAGAAGGGACCCAGCAGAGACCACCCATGTACACATCACAGGGGCCGTTGAGAAGGCACCCAGAGAGACCACCCATGTACACATCACAGGGGCCGTTGAGAAGGTGCCCAGCAGAGACCACCCATGTACACCTCACAGGGGCCGATGAGAAGGGACCCAGCAGAGACCTCCCATGTACACATCACAGGGGCCGATGAGAAGGCACCCAGAGAGACCACCCATGTACACATCACAGGGGCCGTTGAGAAGGCACCCAGAGAGACCACCCATGGACACATCACAGGGGCCGATGAGAAGACACCCAGCAGAGACCACCCATGTACACATCACAGGGGCCGATGAGAAGACACCCAGCAGAGACCACCCATGTACACATCACAGGGGCCGATGAGAAGACACCCAGCAGAGACGGCCCATGTACACATCACAGGGGCCGTTGAGAAGACACCCAGCAGAGACCCCCCATGTACACATCACAGGGGCCGAGGAGAAGGCACCCAGAGAGACCACCCATGTACACATCATAGAGGCCGATGAGAAGACACCCAGCAGAGACCACCCATGTACACATCACGGGGGCCGTTGAGAAGGCACCCAGAGAGACCACCCATGGACACATCACAGGGGCCGATGAGAAGACACCCAGCAGAGACCACCCATGTACACATCACAGGGGCCGATGAGAAGACACCCAGCAGAGACCACCCATGTACACATCACAGGGGCCGATGAGAAGACACCCAGCAGAGACCGCCCATGTACACATCACAGGGGCCGTTGAGAAGACACCCAGCAGAGACCCCCCATGTACACATCACAGGGGCCGATGAGAAGACACCAGCAGAGACCACCCATGTACACATCACAGGGGCCGGTGAGAAGGGAACAAGCAGAGATCCCCCATGTACACATCACAGGGGCCGATGAGAAGACACCAGCAGAGACCACCCATGTACACATCACAGGGGCCGGTGAGAAGGGAACAAGCAGAGACCACCCATGTACACATCACAGGGGCCGGTGATAAGGGAACAAGCAGAGACCGCCCATGTACACATCACAGGGGCCGTTGAGAAGACACCCAGCAGAGACCACCCATGTACACATCACAGGGGCCGTTGAGAAGGCACCCAGCAGAGACCACCCATGTACACATCACAGGGGCCGTTGAGAAGACACCCAGCAGAGACCACCCATGTACACATCACAGGGGCCGTTGAGAAGGCACCCAGCAGAGACCACCCATGTACACATCACAGGGGCCGTTGAGAAGGCACCCAGAGAGACCACCCATGTGCACCTCAAAGGGGCTGATGAGAAGGGACCCAGCAGAGACCACCCATGTACACATCACAGGGGCCGTTGAGAAGGCACCCAGAGAGACCACCCATGTGCACCTCAAAGGGGCCGATGAGAAGGGACCCAGCAGAGACCACCCATGTACACATCACAGGGGCCGATGAGAAGGCACCCAGAGAGACCACCCATGTACACATCACAGGGGCCGATGAGAAGGCACCCAGAGAGACCACCCATGTACACATCACAGGGGCCGATGAGAAGACACCCAGCAGAGACCACCCATGTACACATCACAGGGGCCGATGTGAGGGCACCCAGCAGAGACCACCCATGTACACATCACAGGGGCCGATGAGAAGGCGCCCAGCAGAGACCACCCATGTACACATCACAGGGGCCAATGAGAGGGCGCCCAGCAGAGACCACCCATGTACACATCACAGGGGCCGATGAGAGGGCGCCCAGCAGAGACCACCCATGTACACATCACAGGGGCCGATGAGAAGACACCCAGCAGAGACCACCCATGTACACATCACAGGGGCCGTTGAGAAGGCACCCAGAGAGACCACCCATGTGCACATCACAGGGGCCAATGAGAAGGGACCCAGTAGAGACCACCCATGTACACATCACAGGGGCCGATGAGAAGACACCAGCAGAGACCACCCATGGACACATCACAGGGGCCGATGAGAGGGCGCCCAGCAGAGACCACCCATGTACACATCACAGGGGCCGATGAGAGGGCGCCCAGCAGAGACCACCCATGTACACATCACAGGGGCCGATGAGAAGACACCCAGCAGAGACCACCCATGTACACATCACAGGGGCCGATGAGAAGACACCCAGCAGAGACCGCCCATGTACACATCACAGGGGCCGTTGAGAAGACACCCAGCAGAGACCACCCATGGATACATCACAGAGGCCGATGAGAAGACACCCAGCAGAGACCACCCATGTACACATCACAGAGGCCGATGAGAAGACACCCAGCAGAGACCACCCATGTACACATCACAGGGGCCATTGAGAAGGCACCCAGAGAGACCACCCATGTACACATCACAGGGGCCGATGAGAAGGGACCCAGTAGAGACCACCCATGTACACATCACAGGGGCCGTTGAGAAGGCACCCAGAGAGACCACCCATGTACACATCACAGGGGCCGATGAGAAGGGACCCAGTAGAGACCACCCATGTACACATCATAAGGGCCGGTTAGAAGACACCAGCAGAGACCACCCATGTACACATAACAGGGGCCGATGAGAAGACACCAGCAGAGACCACCCATGGATACATCACAGAGGCCGATGAGAAGACACCCAGCAGAGACCACCCATGTACACATCACAGGGGCCGGTGAGAAGACACCCAGAGAGACAACCCATGTACACATCACAGGGGCCGATGAGAAGACACCCAGCAGAGACCACCCATGTACACATCACAGGGGCCGATGAGAAGACACCCAGCAGAGACCGCCCATGTACACATTACAGGGGCCGTTGAGAAGACACCCAGCAGAGACCCCCCATGTACACATCACAGGGGCCGATGAGAAGACACCAGCAGAGACCACCCATGTACACATCACAGGGGCCGGTGAGAAGGGAACAAGCAGAGACCCCCCATGTACACATCACAGGGGCCGATGAGAAGACACCAGCAGAGACCACCCATGTACACATCACAGGGGCCGGTGAGAAGGGAACAAGCAGAGACCACCCATGTACACATCACAGGGGCCGGTGAGAAGGGAACAAGCAGAGACCGCCCATGTACACATCACAGGGGCCGTTGAGAAGACACCCAGCAGAGACCAACCATGTACACATCACAGGGGCCGTTGAGAAGGCACCCAGCAGAGACCACCCATGTACACATCACAGGGGCCGTTGAGAAGACACCCAGCAGAGACCACCCATGTACACATCACAGGGGCAGTTGAGAAGGCACCCAGCAGAGACCACCCATGTACACATCACAGGGGCCGTTGAGAAGGCACCCTGAGAGACCACCCATGTGCACCTCAAAGGGGCCGATGAGAAGGGACCCAGCAGAGACCACCCATGTACACATCACAGGGGCCGTTGAGAAGGCACCCAGAGAGACCACCCATGTGCACCTCAAAGGGGCCGATGAGAAGGGACCCAGCAGAGACCACCCATGTACACATCACAGGGGCCGATGAGAAGGCACCCAGAGAGACCACCCATGTACACATCACAGGGGCCGATGAGAAGGCACCCAGAGAGACCACCCATGCACACATCACAGGGGCCGATGAGAAGACACCCAGCAGAGACCACCCATGTACACATCACAGGGGCCGATGAGAAGGCGCCCAGCAGAGACCACCCATGTACACATCACAGGGGCCAATGAGAGGGCGCCCAGCAGAGACCACCCATGTACACATCACAGGGGACGATGAGAGGGCGCCCAGCAGAGACCACCCATGTACACATCACAGGGGCCGATGAGAAGACACCCAGCAGAGACCACCCATGTACACATCACAGGGGCCGTTGAGAAGGCACCCAGAGAGACCACCCATGTACACATCACAGGGGCCGATGAGAAGACACCCAGCAGAGACCACCCATGTACAAATCACAGAGGCCGATGAGAAGGGACCCAGTAGAGACCACCCATGTACACATCACAGGGACCGTTGAGAAGGCACCCAGTAGAGACCACCCATGTACACATCACAGGGGCCGATGAGAAGACACCCAGTAGAGACCACCCATGTACACATCACAGAGGCCGATGAGAAGGGACCCAGTAGAGACCACCCATGTACACATCACAGGGGCCGATGAGAAGACACCCAGCAGAGACCACCCATGTACACATCACAGGGGCCGAAGAGAAGACACCCAGCAGAGACCACCCATGTACACATCACAGGGGCCGTTGAGAAGGCACCAAGAGAGACCACCCATGTACACATCACAGGGGCCGATGAGAAGACACCCAGCAGAGACCACCCATGTACACATCACAGAGGCCGATGAGAAGGGACCCAGTAGAGACCACCCATGTACACATCACAGGGGCTGCTGAGAAGACACCCAGCAGAGACCCCCCATGTACACATCACAGGGGCCGATGAGAAGACACCCAGCAGAGACCACCCATGTACACATCACAGGAACCCAATGAGAAGGGACCCAGCAGAGACCACCCATGTACACATCACAGGGGCCGTTGAGAAGGCACCCAGAGAGACCACCCATGTACACATCACAGGGGCCGTTGAGAAGGTGCCCAGCAGAGACCTCCCATGTACACCTCACAGGGGCCGATGAGAAGGGACCCAGCAGAGACCTCCCATGTACACATCACAGGGGCCGATGAGAAGGCACCCAGAGAGACCACCCATGTACACATCACAGGGGCCGTTGAGAAGGCACCCAGAGAGACCACCCATGGACACATCACAGGGGCCGATGAAAAGACACCCAGCAGAGACCACCCATGTACACATCACAGGGGCCGATGAGAAGACACCCAGCAGAGACCACCCATGTACACATCACAGGGGCCGATGAGAAGACACCCAGCAGAGACCGCCCATGTACACATCACAGGGGCTGTTGAGAAGACACCCAGCAGAGACCCCCCATGTACACATCACAGGGGCCGAGGAGAAGGCACCCAGAGAGACCACCCATGTACACATCACAGAGGCCGATGAGAAGACACCCAGCAGAGACCACCCATGTACACATCACAGGGGCCGTTGAGAAGGCACCCAGAGAGACCACCCATGGACACATCACAGGGGCCGATGAGAAGACACCCAGCAGAGACCACCCATGTACACATCACAGGGGCCGATGAGAAGACACCCAGCAGAGACCACCCATGTACACATCACAGGGGCCGATGAGAAGACACCCAGCAGAGACCGCCCATGTACACATCACAGGGGCCGTTGAGAAGACACCCAGCAGAGACCCCCCATGTACACATCACAGGGGCCGATGAGAAGACACCAGCAGAGACCACCCATGTACACATCACAGGGGCCGGTGAGAAGGGAACAAGCAGAGACCCCCCATGTACACATCACAGGGGCCGATGAGAAGACACCAGCAGAGACCACCCATGTACACATCACAGGGGCCGGTGAGAAGGGAACAAGCAGAGACCACCCATGTACACATCACAGGGGCCGGTGAGAAGGGAACAAGCAGAGACCGCCCATGTACACATCACAGGGGCCGTTGAGAAGACACCCAGCAGAGACCACCCATGTACACATCACAGGGGCCGTTGAGAAGGCACCCAGCAGAGACCACCCATGTACACATCACAGGGGCCGTTGAGAAGACACCCAGCAGAGACCACCCATGTACACATCACAGGGGCCGTTGAGAAGGCACCCAGCAGAGACCACCCATGTACACATCACAGGGGCCGTTGAGAAGGCACCCAGAGAGACCACCCATGTGCACCTCAAAGGGGCCGATGAGAAGGGACCCAGCAGAGACCACCCATGTACACATCACAGGGGCCGTTGAGAAGGCACCCAGAGAGACCACCCATGTGCACCTCAAAGGGGCCGATGAGAAGGGACCCAGCAGAGACCACCCATGTACACATCACAGGGGCCGATGAGAAGGCACCCAGAGAGACCACCCATGTACACATCACAGGGGCCGATGAGAAGGCACCCAGAGAGACCACCCATGTACACATCACAGGGGCCGATGAGAAGACACCCAGCAGAGACCACCCATGTACACATCACAGGGGCCGATGTGAGGGCACCCAGCAGAGACCACCCATGTACACATCACAGGGGCCGATGAGAAGGCGCCCAGCAGAGACCACCCATGTACACATCACAGGGGCCAATGAGAGGGCGCCCAGCAGAGACCACCCATGTACACATCACAGGGGCCGATGAGAGGGCGCCCAGCAGAGACCACCCATGTACACATCACAGGGGCCGATGAGAAGACACCCAGCAGAGACCACCCATGTACACATCACAGGGGCCGTTGAGAAGGCACCCAGAGAGACCACCCATGTGCACATCACAGGGGCCAATGAGAAGGGACCCAGTAGAGACCACCCATGTACACATCACAGGGGCCGATGAGAAGACACCAGCAGAGACCACCCATGGACACATCAAAGGGGCCGATGAGAGGGCGCCCAGCAGAGACCACCCATGTACACATCACAGGGGCCGATGAGAGGGCGCCCAGCAGAGACCACCCATGTACACATCACAGGGGCCGATGAGAAGACACCCAGCAGAGACCACCCATGTACACATCACAGGGGCCGTTGAGAAGGCACCCAGAGAGACCACCCATGTGCACATCACAGGGGCCAATGAGAAGGGACCCAGTAGAGACCACCCATGTACACATCACAGGGGCCGATGAGAAGACACCAGCAGAGACCACCCATGCACACATCACAGGGGCCGATGAGAGGGCGCCCAGCAGAGACCACCCATGTACACATCACAGAGGCCGATGAGAAGACACCCAGCAGAGACCACCCATGTACACATCACAGGGGCCATTGAGAAGGCACCCAGAGAGACCACCCATGTACACATCACAGGGGCCGATGAGAAGGGACCCAGTAGAGACCACCCATGTACACATCACAGGGGCCGTTGAGAAGGCACCCAGAGAGACCACCCATGTACACATCACAGGGGCCGATGAGAAGGGACCCAGTAGAGACCACCCATGTACACATCATAAGGGCCGGTTAGAAGACACCAGCAGAGACCACCCATGTACACATAACAGGGGCCGATGAGAAGACACCAGCAGAGACCACCCATGGATACATCACAGAGGCTGATGAGAAGACACCCAGCAGAGACCACCCATGTACACATCACAGGGGCAGGTGAGAAGACACCCAGAGAGACAACCCATGTACACATCACAGGGGCCGATGAGAAGGCGCCCAGCAGAGACCACCCATGTACACATCATAGGGGCCGATGAGAAGACACCCAGCAGAGACCACCTATGTACACATCACAGGGGCCGTTGAGAAGGCACCCAGAGAGACCACCCATGTACACATCACAGGGGCCGATGAGAAGACACCCAGCAGAGACCACCCATGTACACATCACAGAGGCCGATGAGAAGACACCCAGCAGAGACCACCCATGTACACATCACAGGGGCCGTTGAGAAGGCACCCAGAGAGACCACCCATGTACACATCACAGGGGCCGATGAGAAGGGACCCAGTAGAGACCACCCATGTACACATCACAGGGGCCGATGAGAAGACACCAAGCAGAGACCACCCATGTACACATCACAGGGGCCGTTGAGAAGGCACCCAGAGAGACCACCCATGTGCACATCACAGGGGCCAATGAGAGGGCGCCCAGCAGAGACCACCCATGTACACATCACAGAGGCCGATGAGAAGACACCCAGCAGAGACCACCCATGTACACATCACAGGGGCCGATGAGAGGGCACCCAGCAGAGACCGCCCATGTACACATCACAGAGGCCGATGAGAAGACACCCAGCAGAGACCGCCCATGTACACATCACGGGGGCCGATGAGAAGACACCAGCAGAGACCACCCATGTACACATCACAGGGGCCGATGAGAAGACACCCAGCAGAGACCACCCATGTACACATCACAGAGGCAGATGAGAAGACACCCAGCAGAGACCACCCATGCACACATCACAGGGGCCGATGAGAAGGGACCCAGTAGAGACCACCCATGTACACATCACAGGGGCCGATGAGAAGGGACCCAGCAGAGACCACCCATGTACACATCACAGGGGCCGTTGAGAAGGCACCCAGAGAGACCACCCATGTACACATCACAGGGGCCGATGAGAAGGGACCCAGTAGAGACCACCCATGTACACATCACAGGGGCCGATGAGAAGACACCAGCAGAGACCACCCATGCACACATCACAGGGGCCGATGAGAGGGCGCCCAGCAGAGACCACCCATGTACACATCACAGAGGCCGATGAGAAGACACCCAGCAGAGACCACCCATGTACACATCACAGGGGCCATTGAGAAGGCACCCAGAGAGACCACCCATGTACACATCACAGGGGCCAATGAGAAGGGACCCAGTAGAGACCACCCATGTACACATCACAGGGGCCGTTGAGAAGGCACCCAGAGAGACCACCCATGTACACATCACAGGGGCCGATGAGAAGGGACCCAGTAGAGACCACCCATGTACACATCATAAGGGCCGGTTAGAAGACACCAGCAGAGACCACCCATGTACACATAACAGGGGCCGATGAGAAGACACCAGCAGAGACCACCCATGGATACATCACAGAGGCCGATGAGAAGACACCCAGCAGAGACCACCCATGTACACATCACAGGGGCCAGTGAGAAGACACCCAGAGAGACAACCCATGTACACATCACAGGGGCCGATGAGAAGGCGCCCAGCAGAGACCACCCATGTACACATCATAGGGGCCGATGAGAAGACACCCAGCAGAGACCACCTATGTACACATCACAGGGGCCGTTGAGAAGGCACCCAGAGAGACCACCCATGTACACATCACAGGGGCCGATGAGAAGACACCCAGCAGAGACCACCCATGTACACATCACAGAGGCCGATGAGAAGACACCCAGCAGAGACCACCCATGTACACATCACAGGGGCCGTTGAGAAGGCACCCAGAGAGACCACCCATGTACACATCACAGGGGCCGATGAGAAGGGACCCAGTAGAGACCACCCATGTACACATCACAGGGGCCGATGAGAAGACACCAAGCAGAGACCACCCATGTACACATCACAGGGGCCGTTGAGAAGGCACCCAGAGAGACCACCCATGTACACATCACAGGGGCCAATGAGAAGGGACCCAGTAGAGACCACCCATGTACACATCACAGGGGCCGTTGAGAAGGCACCCAGAGAGACCACCCATGTACACATCACAGGGGCCGATGAGAAGGGACCCAGTAGAGACCACCCATGTACACATCATAAGGGCCGGTTAGAAGACACCAGCAGAGACCACCCATGTACACATAACAGGGGCCGATGAGAAGACACCAGCAGAGACCACCCATGGATACATCACAGAGGCCGATGAGAAGACACCCAGCAGAGACCACCCATGTACACATCACAGGGGCCAGTGAGAAGACACCCAGAGAGACAACCCATGTACACATCACAGCGGCCGATGAGAAGGCGCCCAGCAGAGACCACCCATGTACACATCATAGGGGCCGATGAGAAGACACCCAGCAGAGACCACCTATGTACACATCACAGGGGCCGTTGAGAAGGCACCCAGAGAGACCACCCATGTACACATCACAGGGGCCGATGAGAAGACACCCAGCAGAGACCACCCATGTACACATCACAGAGGCCGATGAGAAGACACCCAGCAGAGACCACCCATGTACACATCACAGGGGCCGTTGAGAAGGCACCCAGAGAGACCACCCATGTACACATCACAGGGGCCGATGAGAAGGGACCCAGTAGAGACCACCCATGTACACATCACAGGGGCCGATGAGAAGACACCAAGCAGAGACCACCCATGTACACATCACAGGGGCCGTTGAGAAGGCACCCAGAGAGACCACCCATGTGCACATCACAGGGGCCAATGAGAGGGCGCCCAGCAGAGACCACCCATGTACACATCACAGAGGCCGATGAGAAGACACCCAGCAGAGACCACCCATGGGTACATCACAGAGGCCGATGAGAAGACACCCAGCAGAGACCACCCATGTACACATCACAGGGGCCGATGAGAGGGCACCCAGCAGAGACCGCCCATGTACACATCACAGAGGCCGATGAGAAGACACCCAGCAGAGACCGCCCATGTACACATCACAGGGGCCGATGAGAAGGGACCCAGTAGAGACCACCCATGTACACATCACGGGGGCCGATGAGAAGACACCAGCAGAGACCACCCATGTACACATCACAGGGGCCGATGAGAAGACACCCAGCAGAGACCACCCATGTACACATCACAGAGGCCGATGAGAAGACACCCAGCAGAGACCACCCATGCACACATCACAGGGGCCGATGAGAGGGCGCCCAGCAGAGACCACCCATGTACACATCACAGGGGCCGATGAGAAGGGACCCAGCAGAGACCACCCATGTACACATCACAGGGGCCGATGAGAGGGCGCCCAGCAGAGACCACCCATGTGCACATCACAGGGGCAGATGAGAAGGGAACAAGCAGAGAGACCACCCATGTACACATCACAGGGGCCGATAAGAAGGCACCCAGCAGAGACCACCCATGTACACATCACAGGGGCCGATGAGAAGACACCCAGCAGAGACCACCCATGTACACATCACAGGGGCCGTTGAGAAGGCACCCAGAGAGACCACCCATGTACACATCACAGGGGCCGATGAGAAGGGACCCAGTAGAGACCACCCATGTACACATCATAGGGGCTGATGAGAAGACACCCAGCAGAGACCACCCATGTACACATCACAGAGGCCGATGAGAAGACACCCAGAAGAGACCGCCCATGTACACATCACAGGGGCCGTTGAGAAGGCACCCAGAGAGACCACCCATGTACACATCACAGTGGCCGATGAGAAGGGACCCAGTAGAGACCACCCATGTACACATCACAGGGGCCGATGAGAAGACACCCAGCAGAGACCACCCATGTACACATCACAGAGGCCGATGAGAAGACACCCAGCAGAGACCACCCATGTACACATCACAGGAGCCGTTGAGAAGGCACCCAGAGAGACCACCCATGTACACATCACAGGGGCCGATGAGAAGGGACCCAGTAGAGACCACCCATTTACACATCACAGGGGCCGATGAGAAGACACCCAGCAGAGACTACCCATGTACACATCACAGGGGCCGTTGAGAAGGCACCCAGAGAGACCACCCATGTGCACATCACAGGGGCCAATGAGAGGGCGCCCAGCAGAGACCACCCATGTACACATCACAGGGGCTGTTGAGAAGGCACCCAGAAGAGACCACCCATGTACACATCACAGAGGCCGATGAGAAGACACCCAGCAGAGACCGCCCATGTACACATCACAGGGACCGTTGAGAAGGCACCCAGTAGAGACCACCCATGTACACATCACAGGGACCGTTGAGAAGGCACCCAGTAGAGACCACCCATGTACACATCACAGGGGCTGTTGAGAAGACACCCAGCAGAGACCACCCATGTACACATCACAGGGGCCGATGAGAAGGGACCCAGCAGAGACCACCCATGTACACATCACAGGGGCCGTTGAGAAGGCACCCAGAGAGACCACCCATGTGCACATCACAGGGGCCGTTGAGAAGACACCCAGCAGAGACCGCCCATGTACACATCACAGGGACCGTTGAGAAGGCACCCAGTAGAGACCACCCATGTACACATCACAGGGGCCAATGAGAAGACACCCAGCAGAGACCACCCATGTACACATCACAGGGGCCGTTGAGAAGACACCCAGCAGAGACCACCCATGTACACATCACAGGGGCCGATGAGAAGGGACCCAGCAGAGACCACCCATGTACACATCACAGGGGCCGTTGAGAAGGCACCCAGAGAGACCACCCATGTGCACATCACAGGGGCCAATGAGAAGGGACTCAGTAGAGACCACCCATGTACACATCACAAAGGCCGATGAGAAGACACCAGCAGAGACCACCCATGGATACATCACAGAGGCCGATGAGAAGACACCCAGCAGAGACCACTCATGTACACATCACAGGGGCCGATGAGAGGGCGCCCAGCAGAGACCACCCATGGATACATCACAGGGGCTGATGAGAAGACAGCCAGCAGAGACCACCCATGTACACATCACAGGGGCCGATGAGAAGACACCCAGCAGAGACCACCCATGTACACATCACAGGGGCCGATGAGAGGGCGCCCAGCAGAGACCACCCATGTACACATCACAGGGGCCGATGAGAAGACACCCAGCAGAGACCACCCATGTACACATCACAGGGGCCATTGAGAAGGCACCCAGAGAGACCACCCATGTGCACATCACAGGGGCCAATGAGAAGGGACCCAGTAGAGACCACCCATGTACACATCACAGGGGCCGTTGGGAAGGCGCCCAGCAGAGACCACCCATGTACACATCACAGGGGCCGCTGAGAAGGCACCCAGAGAGACCACCCATGTACACATCACAGGGGCCGTTGAGAAGACACCCAGCAGAGACCACCCATGTACACATCATAGGGGCAGATGAGAAGACACCCAGCAGAGACCACCCATGTACACATCACAGGGGCAGATGAGAGGGCGCCCAGCAGAGACCACCCATGTACACATCACAGGGGCCGATGAGAAGACACCCAGCAGATACCACCCATGTACACATCACAGGGGCCGTTGAGAAGGCACCCAGAGAGACCACCCATGTACACATCACAGGGGCCGATGAGAAGGCACCCAGCAGAGACCACCCATGTACACCTCACAGGGGCCGGTGAGAAGGCACCCAGCAGAGACCACCCATGTACACATCACAGGGGCTACTGAGAAAACACCCAGCAGATACCCTGTTTTCACAGCACAGGGGCTGCTGATAGGGCACCCAGCAGAGACCACCCATGTACACATCACAGGGGCCGATGAGAAGACACCCAGCAGAGACCACCCATGTACACATCACAGGGGCCGATGTGAGGGCACCCAGCAGAGACCACCCATGTACACATCACAGGGGCCGATGAGAAGACACCCAGCAGAGACCACCCATGTACACATCACAGGGGCCGTTGAGAAGACACCCAGCAGAGACCACCCATGTACACATCACAGGGGCCGATGAGAAGGGACCCAGCAGAGACCACCCATGTACACATCACAGGGGCCGTTGAGAAGGCACCCAGAGAGACCACCCATGTGCACATCACAGGGGCCAATGAGAAGGGACTCAGTAGAGACCACCCATGTACACATCACAAAGGCCGATGAGAAGACACCAGCAGAGACCACCCATGGATACATCACAGAGGCCGATGAGAAGACACCCAGCAGAGACCACTCATGTACACATCACAGGGGCCGATGAGAGGGCGCCCAGCAGAGACCACCCATGGATACATCACAGGGGCTGATGAGAAGACAGCCAGCAGAGACCACCCATGTACACATCACAGGGGCCGATGAGAAGACACCCAGCAGAGACCACCCATGTACACATCACAGGGGCCGATGAGAGGGCGCCCAGCAGAGACCACCCATGTACACATCACAGGGGCCGATGAGAAGACACCCAGCAGAGACCACCCATGTACACATCACAGGGGCCATTGAGAAGGCACCCAGAGAGACCACCCATGTGCACATCACAGGGGCCAATGAGAAGGGACCCAGTAGAGACCACCCATGTACACATCACAGGGGCCGTTGGGAAGGCGCCCAGCAGAGACCACCCATGTACACATCACAGGGGCCGTTGAGAAGGCACCCAGAGAGACCACCCATGTACACATCACAGGGGCCGTTGAGAAGACACCCAGCAGAGACCACCCATGTACACATCATAGGGGCAGATGAGAAGACACCCAGCAGAGACCACCCATGTACACATCACAGGGGCAGATGAGAGGGCGCCCAGCAGAGACCACCCATGTACACATCACAGGGGCCGATGAGAAGACACCCAGCAGATACCACCCATGTACACATCACAGGGGCCGTTGAGAAGGCACCCAGAGAGACCACCCATGTACACATCACAGGGGCCGATGAGAAGGCACCCAGCAGAGACCACCCATGTACACCTCACAGGGGCCGGTGAGAAGGCACCCAGCAGAGACCACCCATGTACACATCACAGGGGCTACTGAGAAAACACCCAGCAGATACCCTGTTTTCACAGCACAGGGGCTGCTGATAGGGCACCCAGCAGAGACCACCCATGTACACATCACAGGGGCCGATGAGAAGACACCCAGCAGAGACCACCCATGTACACATCACAGGGGCCGATGTGAGGGCACCCAGCAGAGACCACCCATGTACACATCACAGGGGCCGATGAGAAGACACCAGCAGAGACCACCCATGTACACATCACAGGGGCCGATGAGAAGACACCCAGCAGAGACCGCCCATGTACACATCACAGGGGCCGATGAGAAGACACCCAGCAGAGACCACCCATGTACACATCACAGGGGCTGCTGAGAAGACACCCAGCAGAGACCCCCCATGTACACATCACAGGGGCCGATGAGAAGACACCCAGCATAGACCACCCATGTACACATCACAGGAACCCAATGAGAAGGGAAACAGCCATTACAACGCAACTTTCACAACGCACTACCATTACAACAAAACTTTTACAGCGCAGGGTCCATTACAACGCATGCCATTACAACGCATGCCATTACAACCCAGAAGCTATTACAACGCATGCCATTACAATGTAAGTATGGGTAAGTATTCAATTTAATTTTAACCCCTACACTATTCAACACTTACCCTACTATTACACCCCCTGGAGTTAGAATAGTAATTTTAACCCCTACACTATCCAACACTTACCCTACTATTACACCCCCCTGGAATTAGAATAGTAATTTTAACCCCTACACTATCCAACATTTACAGTACTAATACATTCCCATGAATTAAAATAAAAAAAAATACTTACCCATAATTACGTTGTAATGGCATGCGTTGTAATAGCATCTGTGTTGTAATGGTATGCGTTGTAATGGATACTGTGGTGTAAAAGTTTTGTTGTAATGGTATGTGTTGTAATGGCATGCGTTGTAAGGGATCCTGCTGTGTAAAAGTTTCGTTGTAATGGTATGCGTTGTGAAAGTATGCGTTGTAACGTCATACATCCAATGAGAAGGCCCCCAGCAGAGACCCTGCATTCACATCACAGGGGCCAATGAGAAGGTCCCCAGCAGAGACTGCCATGTACACAGCACAGAGACCGCATCTGAGGGAGCACCGCAGAGACTGTGCTGGAGTGTCATTTGCAGTACTGTCCTGGGAGAATTATCTATCCAGTACTTTAAAACACCTCTTGAGAGCAGGAAGTGACCTTGGCTGTGGCAGCGCACACTCTCTTGTCCAAGGCAGCAGCATAGATGTTGTGTGGCCCCTTTAGTGCTTAATACCCACAGTCTGTTTGACAGAAGAGGTGGGGAGTACATTTGATGTGAAAGGTAGGGGGGCAGGTTGGTGTCAATACAGGTGATACATGATGGGCTAGCTATGGAGAGAGGGGGAGGGGCAACATCAAACATCCAAGCTGCAGTCCTTCACAACCCGCTGCCAGTCCTGGCCATGACCCAACATTATTCAAAGTGCACTGCAATGGACATCATCGGACCGGCCTGTGATATATGAGCTGTCCGAGCACCCTTTATAATTAAATAGAAAGACTTGCTGGCTGGTCACCAATGGCCTAGAGAACATATTTATCAAAGGGAGCATCGCATATTTGTGGAACAGTCTCCCTGCAGACAGTGGTGCAGGTAAACCAGTTAATGTATTGAGAGGGGACTGTGGGGCGCACGGGAGCAGTCCCTCACAGAAGGACGGAAGGATAAGGCTGGAGACCGAGTACTGTGAGGCTTGGGTCCTATGGAAGAATCCTGTGCTCTGAAACTGCCCTTCAATTCTGTAGTTCTAAATCACTTCATGGAGTGCTATAAGTATCACCTATTACGAGGCTGGTGGGGATGAACACGCGGATTGTGCTATATAACCCACCAAAAATCCCCCTGATACAGCAAATACCATATGACTTCCCCCTGTTAAATTTTGTCTGGCTTGGCCTGCTGAAATTGTGCAAAGGTTGAGGTATTTAATGCATCCAATAATTATCAGATGAATTGAGTACCTAATAACTCGTAATTTCAACCAATTCAATTCAATTCAATTCAATTCAAATAATTTATATAGCGCGCTACATACCCAGAGGGTCTCAAGGCGCTTGGAGAAGGGTGGGGAATTACTTGTCGAATATCCAGGTTTTAAGTTGCTTTCTGAATGCTAGGTGGTTCTGAGTGAGGCGAAGGTGAATGGGAAGTGAGTTCCAGGTTTTTGCCGCCAGGTAGGAGAAGGATCTTCCTCCCATGGTGGTTTTGTTGATGCGAGGTACAGCAGCAAGGGCTTGGTGGGAGGAGCGTAGTTGGCGGGAGGGGGTGTAGAAGGAAAGTCGTGTGTTGAGGCATTCGGGTCCAAGTTCGTAAAGTGCTTTGTGTGCGTGGGTTAGAAGGCGGAATGTTATCCTCTTATTGACGGGGAGCCAGTGGAGGTTTTTCAGGTGACCAGAAATGTGGTCTTTACGCGGGATGTCTAGTATGAGTCTGGCTGATGCGTTCTGGATGCGTTGGAGTTTTTTCTGAAGTTTTGCGGTGGTACCGGCATATAGGGTGTTGCCGTAGTCCAGGCGGCTTGTAACCAGTGCGTGGGTGACCATTTTTCTAGTTTCGGTGGGGATCCAGCGAAATGTTTTTTTGAGTATGCGAAGAATGTTGAAGCAGGATGATGAAACGGTGTTGACTTGTCTGGTCATCGAGAGTGAGGAGTCCGGAATGACGCCCAGGTTCCGTGCGTGGTCTGTCGGGATGGGTGCTTTTCCAAGTGACTCTGGCCACCACGAGTCGTCCCAGGCGAAGGGGGAGGTGCCTAAGATAAGGACTTCTGTTTTGTCGGAATTCAGTTTCAGACGGCTCTGCTTCATCCACTCGGCTACTTCTCTCATTCCTTTATGTAGGTTGGTTTTGGCGGTGTTAGGGTCTTTGGTGAGTGAGAGGATCAGTTGAGTGTCATCAGCGTAGGAGATGATGTTGAGGTTATGTTGGCGTGCGATGGCCGCGAGGGGGCTCACGTATAAGTTGAAGAGGGTGGGACTGAGTGAGGATCCTTGTGGCACGCCGCAAATGACTTCAGTGGCCTCAGATTTGAATGGTGGGAGGCGGACTCTCTGGGTTCTTCCGGAAAGGAACAAGGTGATCCATTCCAGTGCTTTTCCTTGGATTCCGATGTTTCTGAGGCGTTGTAACAGGGTGCTATGACAGACTGTGTCGAAGGCTGCGGAAAGGTCGAGGAGGATGAGGGCGACTGTGTCTCCATTGTCCAGTAGAGTTCGATTGTCGTCTGTTGCTGCGATGAGTGCGGTCTCAGTGCTGTGTTTGGCTCGGAAGCCGGACTGAGAAGAGTCGAGGGATTTGTTGGTTTCAAGGAAGGCGGCGAGCTGGTTGTTGACAGCTTTCTCGATGACTTTGGCCGGAAATGGAAGGAGCGAGATGGGGCGGTAGTTTTTGAGTTCGGTGGGGTCGGCTGTGGGTTTTTTCAGAAGGGAGCTGAGTCCGGCGTGTTTCCAGCTTTCCGGGAAGGTGGCGGAGTTGAGGGAGCAGTTGATGACGTCTCGGAGGTGTGGTGCTATGATGGAATCTGCTTTGTTGAAGATGTGGTGAGGGCAGGGGTCTGTGGGGGATCCTGAGTGGGTGGAGTTCATCAGGCGGATGGTGTCCTCAGTGGAGATTGGGTTCCAGTCATTAAGGATGCTCAAGGGGGGTGACGGTACGGCAGAAGGTTGGGTGGGTTGGCCTCCGGGTTGGTTGTCAAAGCTGTTGTGGATGTCTGCGATTTTGTCGTGGAAGAACGAAGCTAGGGAGTCGCAAAGGGCTTGAGAGGGAGTGATGTCGTTGGAGTTGGCAGTGGGGTTGGGGTTACAAACTGGTCGGAATTAAACGCCCAACTCATAATCAGTCCCTAAGAGCAGCCATCAATGTATACCAGTGTCTTTTCACACACTGGTTCATAGTTGTGGTTTGTTCCAGTCTTGGCATGAATGGAAATTCAGATAAAAGTCATCAATTTTGGAAGCTAACCAAGGTGGAATTCCTTTCACTGGATAATATCTCTCCAGCTGGAGGACGACGTACAGTAACAGAATGGATTTTCTGGTTTGGCGAGTTTGATAGGGGGGCACTGCAATCCTTTGATGTCCACTTGAGGTTAGATTCAAGCCTGAATACCTCTTGAGGGGAAGAGCAGAGGCAGATGACCTGGACAGAAGTCACGGATAGGGAATCGTGTGAGGGAGATGGACAGGACCTGCTCCTACAATCAGATAAGGGTTCACGTCATCAGGCCTCCTGGTACGGTCAGGAGGTCTCCACCTAATCTGAAATTTAGTGGAAGAGGGTAGAAGCAAAAGAACGGGGAAAGTCTTCTGCATGTCCTGGAAAACGTGAAGAGGTGCTGAAATGCTGAAGTTCTTGTTTTTTTCTTTGTCTTTCTAAGTGTTATATATATATATATATATATATATATATATATATATAACAGAGTGGCGGTTACTGTGTACTTATAGTTAGGATCACATTTCCATAGGAAATAGATGTTTTGCTTTGCTTATAACTTTGGCGCTGCTTGACGAATTTTCACTAACATTTCCAAGGAAAGTCTCATCCGCTTCAGCTCCTTCTTGGAAAGTTTGGGGGTAATCCGTCAACTGGGGGCAGAGAAAAAGCAGGGGTGTCAAAACATTCCCATTGCAATTTCCCATATAAAAAAATTAGACACATCTACAGCCAAAACAGCTGAGCAGAATTACACAAAATTTGGCAGAATGCAAGACCTTTACCAAGAAAGGTGGCTTTTTGCGATGTGGGGTAAAGTCATTCAGTAGGATTTGAGAGATTAAGGTTTAAAAATGTATGCCTATATAGGGATGCAAAGGATCCACAGATCCATCTTATCAAAAGATAAGATCTGAAGGGCTGCCACCACATCAAGAGAGATGCAGCAGCAGCCATTTTAGGATTTGCAGACTCAGCCCGTGGTCCGGCAAGAAGATTAACAATAACCGTGGTTTGTCAAGAATATTAATAATAAACATGTAGGTGGGTAGGGTATACCCGGCCCCCACCCCCTCCAGGACTGGTTTGGGGTCCTTAAGGCCAAGAATGTTTGTATTGGATCTGCAGATGATCCACTCTATAATTATAGAAAAGGGCGGCCCTCCACTCTTTTCTTTTATGAGCACACTGGAGTGGGCCAGGGTGATGGGGACGCACTGTTTTTTAAATGGGTAGGGGGCATGAAGGGATTATCTGTCCCAGAGCCATAGTATGGCATGGGGACACCCTCACCTGGTACTCCAACTATGGCTTGTGCCTCCGACAGGAGCAGTACTGCTCCAGCTGGGCAGGGAGCAAACATTTCCTTTACTTCTCTGCCCACCCTATCAGGCAGGGGAAATGTTTGCTCCCACTGTGGGAGCAAAGATAAAATCTGTTCCTGCAGGGCTGAAGCATAGCTGTTGCTAGCTCCCATCAGCACCCAGGTTGGGTGCTGTCAAGTCAGGGGGGCCTTGAGGCTCCCCTGCTGCCCCAACATATTTCCCAGATGTGGAGGCCCCAGGTAGGCCTGGGGCACCCACCCAAATATAAAGTTGCTGGCTCCTGCTGCCACTCACAATGGGTGATGGCTGGCAAGTCGGGAGATGTCCTAGAGGTACTGGGGTTCCCCCCGCAGCCACTAACAAAAAAAGGTGGGACTGGGGCCTCCACTACTAATAAAACAAGGAACATAAAAAAGAATAAGTGACTGTCCAGAGCTGATCTTTTATTATTCACTGCTCACAGAACGGATCCCACTACAATGTCCTTCAAAGCCAAATGTTTTCATCCTTCGAAGCGGCCTAATCTGGCTAAGAGAGCCACCATGGCGTTACACACGTAAAGTGGGGGGCTACAGGGAATGCAGTAGCCCCCTTGAAATACTTTAAAACAAATACCCCATGTTTTCAGGAGTCTATAGAACATGACCCCGGGAAAAGTTGATGACATTTTAAAACATTCCCAAAGCTGCAACCTTATCTCTTCAGTTTGGGAATGCAGGGGCCCTTTGTGGTCGGTCTTCTGCCTGCAGCGTGTGACTTGAGGAGTCTAAAAGAAAGACTCTAACACCTGTTTAATGTTGTTTTGACAACAGACCCATATTTATCGAAAGACGTTGCAATGACACCTTGACAAAACCAATAGGCTTGCCTTCCATATATGAAAGTAACTTACATTGAAACACCTTTGAAGTTCACTGAAAAAAGCAGGGTTAAAGTGACAGTTATAGTACTCAAAAAAACCTTGGAAATTCAATGAAAAATCAAATGTCAAAGTGAAGTTATAGCTAAGTTGACAATGTCCATTTCAACATAACGTTGTAAACACACAAAAAAACCTGACATTCGCCAGTAATAGTTAACTGGAGTAACTATAACTTGAGCTCTAAATAACTATAACTCACGTTCTCGCCATGCACTCGTGATACCCTCATATATTACATCACTCATGACACGTTCGATGAAACAATTAATAACATCACTAATGATATTTGGAATTATATCATTTATGACAACACTGCGCATGGTGGGGACAAGTTATATTTACTGGAGGGCTCGAGTTATTGTTACTAAAGTTAACTCTAACTGGTGCATTTCAGTGTTTATTTTTTTTGTTTAAAATGTTATGTTGGAACTAGCAAAAAAAAAAACGAATGTACCAAAGCACTAAACAAAAAGTAGAATAGTGGTATTTGTCACCATGCATATTATTGCACAAAACACTAAAATTAGAGAACAGGAGTCAAAGATTTGTTGTAGAAACTTGAATTGTAGTCCAGTATACAGCCGACATGTGTTACGTCACACAAGTGACTTCTCCAAGGCTTAATGGTATAAAACTGTTATTAAACAAATTTATATGGTCATATGGGAAGACTAGAAGGGCTTACAAGTTTATGACTTTGCCGAGGGCTAGTGGAGGATGGGGGGTCCCGGACTTCAGGTTATACTACTGGGCATCTGTGCTACAATTCACTCAGGGCTTGTTGGGTGCAGGTAATCTAGATTTGAATGTTAGATCCTTTTCGACAATGGTATACTCTATCGTAATGGGGGCAGATGCTGCAAATGCTTTTCTAAATTGCGCTGACTTCTTTTACTATAAACATACACGTTTTAAAACAGTTAAAGCTGCATATAACGTCTGGATAGCAGTAGCAAAGAAATGCGGATTGGGAAGATATAATAGGTACACTAGAATGTACAGGAATAGGACACTACCACCCCTGATCTTCTCTGACTCTATAATGGCAGACTGGGATATGAAAGGTATTAAAAAAATAGGGGACCTAATGGGGATGGATGGGAACATCTTGCAATTTTCAGATTTGATGGAAAAATACGATATAACAAGAAATAGTTTTTTAAAGTATTTGCAAATTAGGAGCTTTTTGGGTAAGAAAAAAGGAGGAGAATGCGGATTTAGGAAGAGTAACCTTATGGAATCCTTAGATCAAGGGGGAGAGTGTTCTATACGATTCTTTTATGCTAGCTTAGCAGAATTAAAAAAAGATGATACCGGGAAATTTGGGGACAAATGGCCAGGAAAATTAGGGGTACAGAATCAGTGTTTCTTGGATTCATTGGAGTTAGGATGTTCTGTTTTGTGTTCTGCTTCTCTTCAATCGCAGCATTTTAAAACTTTATATCAACTTTATCACACACCGGACCGCATTGCACAGTGGGGTGCGATTACAGGGACAACCTGTTTTCGCTGCGACGCTCCGGCAGCAGATAGTATCCACATTTTTGCACTTTGTCCTCAATTAGATAATCTACGAAAGGGTATTGAAGAATTTATGAGACATACACTTGGTTTAAATGTGACTCTAACGCCAACTGTTATTATGCTAGGGGTTAGGGGATATAGGGGTGACAATACTGAATTTGTATTCTTAGCGATGGCAGTGTATAGATTATTAATTGCTAGAGCATGGCGGGACCCTCTCCCTCCCACAACACAACAATGGATTGCTTTATTATTGGGGATATTTAACCTTGAAAAAGGTATATATGCTAGAAAAGGTAAAAGAGCAAGGAAACTGGGTTTGAAAATATGGAAACCTGTATATTACTGGAAAGAGAGAGTAAGTGCATGCCATGGTCAATAATATGTAGGGTTTTTTTTTTCCCACCGTTATATGCTTTTGTCTAAGTATCTCTTACAGTAATTAGTTTGTTTAATTTCTGCATTGTGATCTCTGTTTATACAAATGCCATTCTCTGCATGTTGTGTGCCAATGAAACAAAAAAGTTTTTAATAAAAACATTTAAAAAAAAAAAAATGTTATGTTGGAACTAGCAAAAAAAAAAAATGAATGTACCAAAGCACTAAACAAAAAGTAGAATAGTGGTATTTGTCACCATGCATATTATTGCACAAAACACTAAAATTAGAGAACAGGAGTCAAAGATTTGTTGTAGAAACTTGAATTGTAGTCCAGTATACAGCGGACATGTGTTACGTCACACAAGTGACTTCTCCAAGGCTTAATGGTATAAAACTGTTTCCACGATCCCGTAGGTCAACAGGCCTGGATGAGGACAAGGATTGCAAAAGGTCATAGCCTGAAGCACTGTAGCATCCCTGGTTTTTCGAATGTGTCCTAGTGTTCCACACCATGAAAGGATCTTTACACTGACCTGTAAATTGAACATACTGTGTCATGGAACGTCGAAATAGATTCCAATATTATACCAAGTAATTCCGCTAGACGGAGTTCTTCCAAGGTATTCATACAATCTAGAATATGGAAAAGCCAGTATTAATATGTTCTAAAGAATGACCTGTTGGGCCCTGAGACAATAAATTATGTATCTAGTAAAAAATTGTATGGATATGTTCCGTCCCAGAGCGCCTTGATAAGCCTCCTCTATCTCAAATGCCACGTCCCGATGTATCAGAAATCATCGTACCAATGCATTTCAGGCATATTGGGCAGTCGGGTGCATCCGTACCTCTTAGCACCACTATCACAGTACTGTTTAAGTGTTTTAGTGAATCTTGACAAATGTACTGGCACATTCCAAGTAGTGGCAGATTCCAAGCAGAGCCATCGCTACCCAGCCAGTAAGTTTTGTAAGTTTGTAAGTCACCTACTTATAACCTAACTTTAACACTTGAACAATTGATTTTATCCTGTATGTGACTTTCCCCTAGGAGGTTTGTGAATCAGGCACCATCACAAGGTACTCCAGATGGGCCACTCGGCAGAATCAGAATCTGGCTGTTCGAGTAATAATACGAAGACTTCGCCTTTCACCCTCCTGAGGAGTATCCTCATGGCAAGGAAGGGGTTGACCATCTGATAATTGAAATTAATAAGCATAAGTTGTTGGGGTACAGACTTTTTTCTGTACTGATAGGATGAGGTCTCCTAGCCCATCCCATACAAATTCAGAGTGTGAATCCCTACGCTTAATGTTTTGTTTTACCGCGTATATAGTAGGTACAAAATGGAGCCTCTGTCTGACTGAGATCTCTGGCTCTACTGATGTTCACACGAAAGGTTGTCATGGTACTCCCGGCTGGAGGAGTCCCTTAGACCTTGTTCCCTTTCCTCACATCCTACATCTGAAAGAGGATGTTATTTGACATCTGCATCAAAGCTGGAATCAACACCAAGACCTGCATTTTCCCTTGCAGCCCACAGCAGAAAATGTTAAGCCAAATCTCATCCTTTTATTGAAGTTGAACTCCTGTCCATCTCCTTTTAAATCAAAGAGGTCCTGGATTTCTTGCCTAAGAAGGTAAGATACTGTGCATCTCATCTCGCCCTGTGATGCTTGAGTGCTGGTGTTCCTCAATGTGAAACAGACTCTCTGCTCCAGGCATATCCCAGCTGGATCCAAGCAGGGGAGAAGGTCTCCCCAGTGCTTTCCTGCTCGCTGAAGCAACGCTCGGAACAGGGTTAAATATATAAGACTCTCTTTTAGATTGCAGGTATGAGTATTAATGCTTAAAAGTAAAAGAAAACAGTGGGGATGAGTACAGTCACATTGAACATGTACTCTAATAGTAACTTATTCATGGGATACTTTGGATCAGCCAATAAAGTTCAGATGGTTTCAGTTAAAGTACTTATAGCAAAATGCCAAACCACCATGAATCTGCTGCCGATATAAAGTTAATGTCTGTGATGAGACAAAATGTTTTGGCCAAATATGTACATACAAAATGGCACATCCAAAGTTTGGTTGTCTAAAACAAGACCAGTCTCGCACAGGACATTGAGTAGTCACTCTTTTTTATCAAGAACAGCAAGATCATTTTCCATTGACCATTGATAGTTACTCAACAGCTGAAGAACAACTACCGAGTATAAATGGTGACAGTTCACAAAATGGAAAACCTAGTCAGTGAGGAATGGTGCTGGAATCTTCTTCAGTAAAATGCTTTAGAGGAGCATCATTTTCTAAAGAAAGTAGAAAATTACCCAGTACTAAAGGAAAGATATAGGTAATCCAGAGTGGTGTAAATCTAAAACAAAATTACCAGTTAGCAAATGGATTACTTTCTAGAGACAATTCACACATTTCGACACATATCTCGCCGGTTGTAATACAGGGCTCTATCGATTACAACGAACGGAGCTGCACAGTAAGGGCACATTTCATTCAATCGATTTGATCCGATAGTCATCCTTATTAAAAATTGTCTGAAGATTCCTTCAACCAATTTGTTAAGCCCCTGATGAATTTGATCTATCAATTTAATATATAACCTGACTTTTTAAATTAATTACAGGTGGCTCCATTATCAGATGTTTTAACACATGATTATCAAAAAATAACTTGCGATTTACGTGAGAATAAGATTTTGCTTTTTGCAGGATAACTCTTGGCACAAAAAAAGGTGCCATGTCTCATTGCGGCCACACCACTATAATACATCAAAATTATTGGAACACAGTATAGAGTGCATCTGTAACCATAATGGGTCCCCCATATGTTTTGGTGTTTTAGTTCAGCTTCACTATTAAAACGCAATAGATGGACATCATCACTTTTGTCTTAAACTGGATACTTTATGTATATCGATCCTTCAATTGATTGGATATCTTGAATGTGTACATTATGGGTACATAATTAGCATCTACAGATTTTTAACTCTAGCTGCCAATAACTCAGTATTGACAACTGGAGGAGGTATATTAAAATTATCTTAAAACCACTGCCACTTTAAAATAATTTTTCATGAGTTCTAAAGTAGATGTAATGTATGTATACTTGTAAAGTGCACTATCACCTTTCAGGCATCCTGGCGCTGTATACCGCTGTGGAACCCTTCCTGGCTTTCCCTGTGAGATGCCCGCTACTGGGCACCCCCAAGGTGAAGTCAGGCATCCCAGCGCTTTTGGGGCTGTTGTGGAGATTAAGCAAGCTATTGCCCAGAGTTGCAGTGTGGGACCCATGATTAGAGTAGGCACCGAGGCGAGAATTATCAAGTCCGCCGACCATGGCACAAGACCCTGTCGGGAATTGAACCCTGGTCCCGGGCCAGATCTCTGCATCAGGGTCTGCCGCTCTAACCATTGAGCCACACTTCTCCACAGATGGAGACTGGAAAATAATGTATTATATTTTGGACTGTTGCAGGCCTAGTATATCCATATAATAACAACCAACAAGTGTACTGATTGAACCACTCATCAGTAAGACTTTAAAGATTCTATCCTTAATTCACTTAAATGGAAGTGAAGGATCTATCTCTGGAGATCTATTAACATTTTTCCTCTCCCAAGATTGGTTTATTTGTTTTTAAGTGTTTATTCATGGTTATTATTCAAAAGAATAATTTTTTCATAATATTTCGCGTGTATTTTCTTCTTTTTTATGAGTTTTTAACCTGATAAGAATTATTTTGCTTATGAATATGGTTTTTACAGATGGGTTTGTGTTCTTCATGTGAATTCTATGTATTAAAGATGGTCTTATAGATTCACAACATAAAAGACCAAAATGTTGACACATCAACCCACTTTTCAACTTACTAAAGAAATTCTATATTCAGGAAATTCATGTCTTATATATAGGCTGTGTCTATTAAGATTATACTTTGATGGCTTTGAGTACATCAGTGACAAGGATAAATGATTTCAAGTGATTTAGGTTTGTGTTACCTTTGTATATCTGAGATATATGTGTACCCTTAAATTTAAACTTTTTATTATAAATGTATACAAAAAGAAATACACCGGTTCTGTTTCTTCTGTTCTGTGAGATTTATTCATTATAGAATTTTTGAATTAAGTTATAAATTTACAGTTTTGATGCTAGAATTAGGGCTTTCACAACTTATTTTGATATGAATGAAATTGTTAAACAAAATCCCTTGTAGGCATTCTTATACGACAATTTCTATTACCCTAACCCACATGGCTATATTGGGTAGTCCAATCTTTATTAATACAACACATATTTGGAAGAAGTAATGGCAAAGACCTCCATAGTTAATTGTTTGAGACTTAGCATAGAAAAAAAGAAACCACAACATTAGGAGACAACAATATCGGAGTACTGCCTGCTATGCCCCACAGACCGGCATGCTGTTTGGGCAAAGAATAAGCAGCAATGGAAGGGAAGATGGGAAAGACTAAAGGATAATTTCAAAAGGAGTAGCCCTTAAGTTGTGATGGTATGTGGTAGTCTTCTTCAGTCCCTGCATTAAGGAAAGGAACTTTCACTTCTACTAAACTCCCTGGTACCAGACTTTGGTTGTTGTAAGTTCCCTTGCCACTAGATTCAAGACACCTGTCCAAAAAAGCACTTCAACTCTAAAGAGACCCACCAGCAAAATATTTTTGGCTATGACCAGAAGATCGCAAGATATTTCGTTTCTGCATTAAGCCTTACTATATCCAACCGACCTATGGGAATCCGTTGAACCACAGGGTGCCACAATATTCAGACCATTGCAGGACACAGGCCTGTAATGATCCAGTGCCCGGGGGCACCACACTTGTAGAGCCGCTTGGTGGTTGTGATCCTCAATGTTTGCCTTTTTATCCTTTTCCAGGGTGTTTTGCAAACTGTCTGATATTGTGTCCGAACGGAGTGTGTGCCAGAGCACTGGACCCTACCCGTCTGCCTCTATGGTCTTCTTTTTTTAGATGTAGATGACCAATGGACACTGCATTGTTTGACCCAGGACCCTGCTTTGAAAATGGCAGAATTCAATCCAGGAGGATAGTTTCCAGATTCTTCGAAGCTTGTGATTATTTTTCACGAGTCATAAGATAATTTTGGTGGTTGTATGACGTTACAATGCATGCCATTATTCCTCATGCCGTTGCAACTCAAATCTTGCTGTCAGGGGTGTGCTGGAAGTTGGACTAGTATAATTTACTATTCCAAATCCAGTGAGTGCAACAGTAGGGAAGATGTTGGAGTTAAATCCAACATCTTATACCCGCTGCAACAAGCCTTTCATGTTGCAATGACATGCAGGGTAATGGCATACGCTTTAAAGTATGCGGTGTAACGGTTGTTTCCAAATTTCGGTGAGCACCCGGGTGATTTTGGGTGGTGTTAGCAGAGAAAGATGGCTCCTGGAAACCGACCTAGATAGTGAAAAGTGTCCTTGGTGCACACACTTATGTGACGATTGGAGGAGGTCTCTCTGTCCAACAACACAAGAGGAAGGCCCTCTCCCAGTGATATGTGGAGTAGGAAGGACGTTAAGATTAGGAAGGGCTTTCATACCATCTCAGTGACCACCACAAATACTTCAAAATAAACAGGAAAACACTGCCCTCACTGGGGCATCTGCATCCGTTTACTTGTGGTCAGAGGGGCTGAAGTACAAACTAGAGGAGCTTTAACAATGGTGGTTCGATGATAAGACAGAGGAGTCTGGTTGGGGCCCTGGAGCTGGTCCTGCACAGATCTGTGAGTAACCAGAGCATCAAAAGCGAGAACACCGGTGAAGCATCCTGGCTCTTCAGCCTTCTGAGGATGACAACACGAGGCATTAGCACCAAGAGACAAGTGAACGGATGTGGTCTATTATTGCTCATAATAATAGTAATAGTAACAGTAATAATCATAATCACAATAACAAACATAATAACAATAATAATGGTATTATTGTCCTTCTTATTATTCATATTATTCATATTGTTATTGTTATTAGTAGTGCCTGTAGTATTAACAATGAGCTTGTTATTGTGCCTATTATTACTCATTATGATTATATTCAACATTGCTTTCACAATACATAGAATTATGTAGAGCGCTATTATTGATTGATATACATTATATAATAGACATTATGTAATTATTTAAAATAAATAGTTTTTCCATTATTAAAAAAACCCTTTCTTCCATTCTCAACGCCGCCCGCCCTCATTGCCACGCGACCTTCTGCAGGCGCTCTCCTTTCTTGGTCACATCTACCCTTTTCTCCACTCCACGACTCCTCCTAATGCTCCCAGGCGTCCATGGACAATCATAAGTGTTGTAATTTGGCAGCGATTAGGTTAGCATTAGCAGAAGCCATCCTGTATTTAGAGACTATCTTGTATGTTTTGTGGAATCCATCTTGTATTTCTGTCAGCCATTTTGTTTGCCATGTGCTACCATGTGCCCGCCATGTGCTCCGTCCTACCTTCCTGTTAACTGCTCTTGAAATCTGCCTAGAGACGAGATATATTTAGCCTTTTCTGCGTTGCACATGCTCAGTTGAGCTTGCAGGTGTCCTTGCAGCTGCCCCCAGTCTGTAACTGTCAGGATGTGTTCACCAGAATTAGCAACTGTTAGCTCCTCCCACTTATCAACTGTGCATTTTCTGTATGACCTTATATGTACCTAAAACCAGCATTTTGTACTTGTACCGCCTTCATTTGAGCCCCTGTGTGGGTATAAAAAGACCAAGCTCATTTCATTCAGTGTGCTACTTCATACATTCCCGAAGGGTGCTGTGTGAATGTAGTTCCACCTCATGAGGTTTAATAAATATTGTATTTTAAATTCCAGTTTCTGTGCCAACTTCTATTCTATGGTCTGAGGACTCTGTGCAGAGAAAGGAAAACCCCTAGCACTGGTAGGCCTAGCTGAGACCCACACCACATAAGTACCTGTCACTCTCCTCTCAAGGAAGGGATCTACTCCTCCAACTAGCATTGGCACCAGTCACTTGTTCCCCAGCAATGACTCTCACACAAGCTCTGTTCATCGACTTCGGTCACTAGATGGAGTCAATGCAGGAGCTGCTCGTACTTCCAGAGCACAATACTATACCAATCATTCACAACAATCACTAACCCCGGATACTGTATAGCGCTTCAACGACTCGTCAGAAGTAGTAAGCACTTAATAAATCTAATTACAATTACGTTTCTTACTTTTTTGACCACTATTATTATTCGATCTATGTCAATTCCTAGTGGTAAAAACAGTTCTTCCCTGACTTCTTTCCAATCCTGGAATGCTGCTCTTTATTGAGTAGGTAGAACTTCTCTCCTGCGCCTCAGATATTTTCCTCTGGAACCTTTTGAAAACATAAGAGTGGACTTGGCCAACTCCATCCAGGCGTTGCCACTAAGGCGTCTCTAAGTGGATGACCACGAAAGACGCAAACCTTACTACTTCCAGGGCCCTCGGGTTTGCGGTCTGGATCCAGTGATCATGTCTCCTGACTCCGCTTAACAAATGTTAATCCAAATTGGCGTCCACTCACCAAAGGACTTACCATGCCTACCCTGAGACTTCTTGCACATTGACTTAACCTCCTTTTCATATTGCGGCTTCACGACTCTGCACCGAAGTAAATCAATGGTTTACTCAATGGTGCTCACTGGCATGCAAGATCTGATTTACGCCTGCTTTACTTTTGCTCTGCTGAATACCCACCTACTGTGGTCTACTTCAATGAGTTACGGCAACAGATAACGCATACACTACCAAGAGGTAGCATACACTACATATCCAATTCTGACTTTCTTTCTGTAGGAGGCTGGCTTAGTATATGGTGCACATTTATTTAAGTGGACACCCTGCACTAATCCAGGTGACACTTATGGGGATTTTAGTGGTCTTAGACAACCTTAGAAAGCTCTCAAAGTGGTAGCCGTGGACAGTAGCCTTCAGGCGAAGTCCAGAAGGAGTGAAAAGCAGCTTGTTTTACCTTATGTAATATAGTGTAGGCTAAGTGAAAAAGAACCACACAGATGAGTTACAAAAATATATATTTATTATAAACACTCTAAAATTCATAGCAATATTTCCTACCCGGAAATATAATCACAATACACACAATACTTCAGTAATAGAACACGTAAGTAGCACAAACACAGTGGTCTCCAGGGGTAGACCAAACCATGTACTAATAAAGTGGAATGCGACCCACGACTAAAGTCGAGACCAAACCCAGAAGACTTAGAAGAGCCAGGGATCCAAGTAACCACCCAAGGTATGTACCCAGGAACCCCTCGGAGGCCGTGTGCAGAGTTGAAACACGACCGCATGCTCAATACAAGTCAATGGGGAAGTCGCAGTTTTCAAGAAGAAGGACCCTTCCCAGAAGAAGCCTTGTGGAAGATGGAAGGTTGGAGAGTCACCCCACCAGTGGATATCCTGGGAACCAGGATACCAACACCTAGGAAGCCGGGTGCATAGGTGCGAAGTGATGCTGGAAAACGCCGTAGACCACAATGGAGGACTTCAGTAAAGATGCTGCTGGCAAAAGAGCTGAAAGAGTCCGGGGAAATCCAAGGGGGGAATTTAGGGTGCCCGGTACCTGCAATCAGAGGGGACAGAGTCTATGCCACTCAGGAGTGACTAGGAGGCAGTAGCGGCTCGTCGGCTATGGCAGAGGAGCGTCGCCCCACTGAATTTAAGCAGTGCAAAGTATGAAACATAAAATGATAATAACTCAAAGTTATCATAATTTTATGCATTGTGCTGCTTTGTGGATGGGCGGGGCAGGGCTACTCTGCTTTCAGGGCAGGGCAGAGGAGATGTGGTTTGCCCACTCCTAAGTGTGCATTGACTGTGTGGTTGGCCCTCTAGGGTCATCCAAACCACTCATGCACACTTTCCCTGTTCTCCATGCAGACTGCATTACAGCTTGCTGGAGAACAAGTTTTTTTTTATATTACACACCCCAACCCCCTCACGCGACTCCCCCTCCTCCGCGACAACCACTCCCTCCCCGCCTCACCACCGTGAGCCATGCCGGCCACTACTGCTAGGAGGCCCGAAAGACGAATGCCCACAGATGTCGTAAGATGCAGGAGAGTTGACAGTGACCTTGGTGCTGTAGCTGTAAGGACCAGGCGACACTGTGGAAGACCAGGAGCCGTTCATGAGCTGTCCCATGTCAGATGTCAAGAGCCAAGGGGTCAGTGTCTGGCGGGAGCACCAACAAACCTTGGCAGCAGCAACAAACTTGGCGGACCAGTAAGGTCCAATGGACTCATCAAGTGCAGGTAAGTCAGAGTAGGCCCGGAGCAAGCAGGGGAGCCCACAAGAGTCAAAGAAGTCCCTCAGAAGGACCCACAGGCCAGAGACACAGGAGTTGCAAGAGGGCCTAGATCAGCTCACTAATGATGTAGTCCCACTGTGCAGAGGATGTGGTGAGGACAAAGATCTTGGTAGTAAGAGATGCAGGAGCCTGGAGCTTCTTGTAGCCCGAAGATCTCTGGACAAGAGAGTTAACTAGCCTTGGCAATGGCAAGTCAACGTGGTGCAAAGGGGTTCTGCTCCAGCTGTTCCGACTAGGGATAATGGCTTCAGACTAGCTGTTTAGACAGTGCAAGATTCAAAGTAGTTGCAGAAATACCACCTGTGTTGCTGAACCTTTCGGAGTACGTGGAAGCTCAGGAACAGCAGACCTGTCAGCTTCGTTGTGATGCCTGAAGATGCAGGGGAGTGACTCCTTCACTCCAAGGGAGATTCCTTCTGGTGCCTTGGAAGCCCACAGGCCTGGAGAATAACCTATATGGAGCATAGGCACAGATGACGCAGAAGGCTGTCAGGACAATGAGAGCAGGAGAAGCAGGAGTCTTCCAGATGCAGTCTTGATCCCAAAGCAAAGTCCAACAAAGTCCAAAGTGCCCAGACAGTTGAAGATGAAGTGGTCTTGGATCTGAATCTTGTCCCATGACAAATCTAAAGAACCACCCTCAGGTAAGCACTTAAGTACACCAAAGAAAGGGCTGGGATGATTCAGGGGCCCCTCCCAGAGGAGGGGCTGGACAGTGGGGAGGATACTCCCATGTCCTTCGTCCAGTTTCTCGCCAGAGCAGGAGCCAACAGCTCCCAGAACTGGTTCCAACTGGAGTACGCAAGGAGGGCATCAAATGTGCCCTTCGAAACAGTCTAGTGGAGCTGGCAAGCGCCCCCACCCTGGCCCAATACACTAAGTCCTGTCTGGGAGGTGGCCACACCACCCTGTGACAGCAAACCTTTTTTTCCTACCTTCCCCTGCTTGACCTTGGCTCTGCAGCACGAGGCAGAATCATGTCTCTGGTTGACAGGCAGCCATTGCTTGCTGTCATACTCTAGAAGACTGGTCCCGGGAGACAGAGAGCTTCCCAGAGGAGCCCCACAGTGCATGAAATCATACCTCTAACACCGTTTATGGTGTTAGGGTATGATTCCAACTTGTTTGATACCAAAGTCAATAGGATTTGTTACAGCCAGTTTAGAGATAGCCATTGCGTAATACGCATAGCTACTCTATATATCATAATGTCTGATGCACTTACAACCTGGGAAAATGGACTCCGGCCTTTGTAGGGGTGTCCTGCTCATGCAGGGGCACCCTCACACTTAGAACCAAGCACCCTGCCTTCAGAATTGAAAGGCCTGCCTTAAGGGTTGTTGTGAATGTATCTAGGACCCTAATTAGATATTCCTGATGTATGCCCGTGTGTGGTTATAATAAATCATATCCTTATAAAGGCATGAGAATCATATCCATATTAAGTCATAGCAAATGCAGTCCAAATACAGGTAAGGCTACTCCCATAGACTCCTAGAAAGTGCAACGTGTTCTTAAACAAACCAAGCCTCCAGCAGCCCGGGAATTTCCCCTGCTTCTGTTTTGATTTGTACGAGAACTCCTGAGAGTCCTGAAAGACCTGCCAGTTCTTAGTGACGTCTTATGTCCAAACTTACGTCAAACTCGGCACCTTCCAGGTATAAATATACCAGCATCTGCCTTAAGCAAGACACGGTGGTTTGGAGCAGAATCGGCTATCTACTTGCCCGACGCCCTGCTGATGTGAGTGCCGAAGAAAGCCGACCCTCCCTGCTGACACACTGAGAAAGACGCTGTCTTTTCTCCCGCCGAGAAATCCAGCTTCAGTGTTTTCTGGTCACCCTCGCGGGTTTCTGGGAGATCGAGTCCTGAGAGAGAGATACAAGACCTTCTTCATTCTATACTTAAGGTACGGAGATGATTAGACCCATAGAGAATTCTTGATACAGATTATTGGCAAAAAATTGTAACTCATCTACTCCTTCCCACATACTAGGCTTAGGTTAGGTACACTGGGGTAGGCATATCTTAGAAACACCAGTTGAGTACGTTTAGTCATTATTTTATCATTGTATGTATTTTATCCATTTTAAGTATCATATGGCTTAGAAACCAGCTCCAGTGTTTTCCGGTCACCCTCACAGGTTTCTGGGAGATCGAGTCCTGAGAGAGAGATACAAGACCTCCATCATTCTGTACGTAAGGTACGGAGCTGATTAGACAAATAGAGAATTCTTGATTCAGATTCTAGGCAAAAAACTGTAACTCATCTACTCCTTCCCACGTACTAGGCTTAGGTTAGGTACACTGGGGTAGGCGTATCTTAGAAACACCAGTTGAGTACGTTTAGTCATTATTTTATCATTGTATGTATTTTATCCATTTTAAGTATCATATGGCTTAGAAACCATATAAATGCTTTTACAGTATTATTTCATAATACTCCTTTTACTGTACGCACTTTACTTTATGACAAGTATTGCAATTGTGGCAATTCATTTCTCTTGCATGAGAAAGAAGACTGCTCAATAAATAACCCTTTTATTGAAAACGCCTGTCTCTATATTTCTCTGCATTTCTGGTGGAACGAAGCATGCACGATTGACTGAGTAAAATAGCTATTTATTGTTTCCGCGACTCTAGAGATATATTCCTTGTTGCAGGGGGAACAAAGTTGTCATGTGACATGGTTGGTAGAAGCTAATCCCTTCTTGTCTATTCAGGAAAGTTAAACGCCTTCTGGTTTACTCAAGAAAGTTTCTAGTGACCTCTGAGCTAGCTGGCACACACAATTAAGTCTAACATATTCAATAGAGACCTAGTCGACCTCAGTCCTACGTCTAAGCTATCGTTTATGTTATTCCAATGCGCAGAGTCTATTGGGAATATAGGAACTACACTACATGGCGCCCAACGTTTGGTAAGGCGATAATTTAACGCTAGATACTAGAGTAACTCAGTCGTGCTTTACACACAGACCCCTTTTCCCGTAAAAACTCCAATAGACGTCTGGAGTGGGTAAAAGGTTAATATCTGCCAAAACTGAGTAGGAAGAGATTCCTATGTATTAGTTTTTGGTTTAGTCAACGTTGAAGGATACAGTGTTCCAAAATATTGTGCACTTAATCTTTGTTTCCTTGAAACTTGTTCTGCAAACTTTCTGTCAGCAAAATGACAGAGAGTGACGACGAAAGGGATAGAGCTAGACTAGCAGCTCAACTTTTGACGGAAGACACAAGTCTCCAACAAGATCAACCGGATGCAATACTCATCCCGGTAAATGTAAGGAAAACCTTAACTATAAAACTTATAGAAAATGGAGTATCATCAAGAGGTGGTACAGTCATATTTGTTGTTGAGGCACATGAATATCGGCAGACAGAGGTGTTCTATTCATGGATAACTTTTCCAGCAGCAAATGCTGTGACACGCAAGTTCCACTACTACAAAGTAGGGGAACCTCCAGTGGAATACGTTCCTTTCGAGGAAGTTGAAATTCCAATAACTTACCAGGAGCATGAGCTCTGGTTTAATGGCGCCCTATAACATCAAAATCACATTACCAGGCTAGGTCCACTAGGTAGACCAGGAGCCACATGGCCGGTTCTAGCCAGCTATACACCACATCCTGACATTGAAAAAATGTCAAGCGAAGAACTTTTAGTTTGAATAAAAGATTAACAAATGCATATAGGCAATTAGTTCAATTGACAATTGACGGTAAAATCTACTGCCAAAAACTAAAAGAAACAGATATAGCAGAACAACCTTTTGAACTTGCCAGAATAATTGAAAAATCCTATGAAGAATTAGGTAGAGACAGTTTAGGTGGTAAACCACTAAAACCACAATTAACTGAAAATCCTGAAAAAACTTTCATTAAATATAATCTCAATTCTCAAAAGAAGAAGTGGGAGGTTAATAAGCAAACCTCTCCCCGAGAAAAACATTTCCAGTCCAGAGGAAAGTCACCCCAACGGAGAGATAGATCTCCAGAAGGGGGGGGGGGGCAAGTCTCCACAACAGGAGCACTCTGAAAAAAGATATAACCTTAGAAAATAGGGAAAATTTGAGAAAACCTGACAGATATCAAGATATTGATACACGTCCCTCTCGATCTTTTCAGACTTCCGCACAGAAACCAGAAAGAAGTGAACATAAAGAAGAGCGCGTCAAGTCCATGGACAAAGAAGCTGCTCATCAAAGTAAAATATTACAATTCCTCAAAAAGAAGGTAGCCAGTATTAAAATAAAACATGCCAAGGATCCTGAGGACACAACTCAAGAACGAAGAGTGGGCCCAAACAATGCTAGACAGCGTAGCAGAAGTGACAATAGCTCGCAAGATCCTGATGAATCTTCTGGAGACAGTGGACACGAATGAATACATTCAAGTGGAAACTGCAGACACCCGAGTTAGCGTGCCCCATAAACTATATGAAATAACATTACGTAGGGAGGAAGATAAAACTAGGAAAATAAAAGGTCTCTTCTGGGAAAACCTATTTAAAGGCTATGATATCATTCTAGCAGAGAAAGACTGGCCACCAGAGTTTGTCAGGGAGTGCCCACATGGCGAAGAAATGATTATGCCTGCCTTCTCAAATCACATTCCAATTCATAAAAAATACACATATGCAAGAAAATGGGCAGTGGCCCAAGCTCCTGCGTTATATAAAAATCATGTAGGATGGGATGAGGATTCTCCTCACCATAAAATCCAGTTAAAAAATCAACCAACTGCACAAAGGCAGTATCCTGTTAAGCTAGAAGCTAAAAAACAAGTCAGAGAGATCTTAGATCAACTGGAATATCAGGGGGTGATTGAAACATGCACCTCACAAATGAACAATCCTTTGTTTCCTGTCTCCAAGCCAGACGATTCATATCGTCTAGTTTTGGACTACAGACACCTAAACTCTTGTTGTAAAACAATTGCAGAACAAAACTCACACATTGCAGCGCTAATGAATAATATTGTGCGCAAAAAATATAAAACGATATTAGATATTTCAAATGGTTTTTTCTGTCAAAACATTGCACCAGAAAGCAGGTATTTGACCGCCTTCTCCAGCATGGGGGCCCAAAAGCAATTTTGTCGTCACCCACATGGATTCAAGAACAGCCCAGGATTATTTTCAGCTAGGGTAACAGAGTTGCTACAAATATATGATGATGAGGCATTATCCTATGTCGATGACATCTATCTTACAGACAATGACCTGGAGACACACTTGAACAGAGTGAACACCATTATACTTGGGTTCGCTTCTGAAGGGTATAAATTTAACTTTAAAAAGTCACGAATTGCACACCAGACAGACCTATTTTTAGGATATGAATTATCAAGTGAAGGCAAAAGCCTAGCAGACAACTTCTTAGAGAAGTGTTCAGTACTCCAAGCTCCAAAAACGCTGAAAAACTTACAATCAATTCTAGGTTTCCTGAACTTCGGGAGAACTTACATTCTAAATTATGCAGAGTCGGTTAAACCGCTCTACGAATTAATAAAACCTGATTTCAAACCGATTAATTGGACTCAAAAGCACACAGAAATTTTACGATCATTACAAACAGACATGTTAACTAAAACAAAACTGCAAACACGCGCAAATGAACGCAACCTTGTGATCCGAGTCATCCCAGGAAGATGCGGATTTACATTCCTGACCTCCAATGAGGGAGAAACAGTACCAATAGCTTACAAATCACACTTGTACACACAAGCTGAAATGAAATTCAGTTCTACTGAAAAAATTCTAACTGTGGTACAAACTGCTGTAGCAAAAGAAAGAGCCTTTGCACAAGGTAAACGTATAATAATTGTTACACCAGTACCTGCTTTAGAAGCAGTAACATTAGCAAGCATTCCTAATGCTAAAGCATTACATCCGAGATGGATACAATGGGTTAATTCTCTTGCTGCATCAGACATAGTATACGAATTTGATCCCAGAATGAAAAAGCTAGAACATCTAGAATACGAACAAGAATGTACTTTGTCGATCGAAATTCTGCCTCTGGAACAGTACACCTGTGTACTACAAAGATAGATTTGCACAACACTACGTTGTGGATAAAAAAGTCTACAATGCTGCGTGCGCGATTGTTAAAGGTCGCTGGCGCTTAGATAAATTCAGAATAATGGTCACTGAAACTGGATCAATTGGAAACTGTACAGCTCAGCGAGCTGAACTACGAACTTTGAAGATGGCGCTTGAAAATGCAGATCGCGAATTCCCCACACTAATAGTGTGCGACTCGCATTACTGCGTCGAATCTTATAATATTTCCATGCAGACCTGGATTAAAAATGGTTACAAAGATGAAAAAGGTGGCAAAATCAAACATAAAATGCTTTGGGAACAAGTAGTTCTTTTGCAGAAAGAACTACAAAAGATTCACGTGATACATACGCAGAGTCTTCAACGTGATGGCGTTCACGTTGCAGGGAATTCATTGGCTAACAGAGCCACGGCGGCAGCTGATCAACCGGCTTCCGTAGCTACAAAAAAGCGTTAAAAAAAACAAATAGATGGTGAAACGCTGCTTGCAGTAAAAGCCTCCATGGAAGGCAATTATGTGGCGTTACCTCTGAATTATCCACTCGGAAATACATACATAATTGATGCGAACTCCGTTTTTTTTACTCAAATCCCTGGAGTGGGGGATAGAGTAATTCCAAACACGAACCGGAGGGTCTTCTTGATTTAAGAAGCACACATGGGATTGGGTCTGAGGCACCAAGAGATCCTGAAATCTCTAATAGAATTACAATCACGATACTGGTGGCCGGGAATGAGCGTACAAGTTTACAACTTTGCAATGGATTGTCAAGACTGCAATAGAGATCGCAGTTATGAACCGGACCAGATATCTGACTCTAGGACAATAATACCAGCCCAGATACCCCTGTTAGACAGCATTAGACTCTCTACATGCAGGTGTCCGACCGGACAAATGCGATCCCATAAAAATTAAGACGAGATTCATTTGGATATGGCCCCAGCGCTCGGCTGACGCCAGAACTGTTATAAAAGTTTTGCGAGTCTTTATCGGCACATACGCAATTGGCATGCTACATTCTGACCAGGGTCCTGCGTTTAGCTCTAGAGCTTACAAGGAGGCCATGGCCAGCATGGGCATTGCATTGCGGTACTCTAGTCCATTCCATCTTGAGGGAAATGCGATAGTGGAGAGAAAAAAACGTGACATAAAGCAATCTATTCACTACAAGAAAACCTAGGGGTCTTAAGTATGAGGAAAAAGAGGAACCGCTATTTCAGGGGTAACAATACCTATCTAGTCTATCGAATACTAGAGCAAACTTGCTATCAAATTGAGCATTCAAACAAAGCACACAGAAACAATAGTGATTGTGGGCGAAACTGGTCAACAAATATTGGATTCCCATCAAAGTCTTGTTGTGATCAATACTATCATCTGGTCATCCCTCGTGGATGGTGTGTCTCTAGATCATTGAGACATTTCTACCATTCCCACGGTCGAAGTTGGGTTCCGACCCACAATCACTCCGAGACCATGTAGACACTGATGTATAATGGGAACAAGTGCAGTGCAAAAAACCAAAACGAGTGTGTTAGAGTGGTGAATTAAAATAGGATAGAGGACAAAAAGGAAGAAACTTTAATAAAGATTGACCTCTTCCTAATTAAAATCAGGAACAGTGCATATAAAGACAGTTTTAAACAAATAACTGTATAGGGACCAACATGTTTCAGCCTTCAGGGCAAGACCCTAGGCTTGCTTCAGGGCCTCTGTTCTTTGAATTTTTAATGCTACTGCATGTGTTATACAAAAGAATATGATTTTCTTACAAAAATTAGTGATTAAACCAAAAAAGGATATATATGACCGGAACTAGTTACTCTTTTCTCCGTGTCAATCCAAAATGTCTCACACCTAAAATGAAAACACCATATGAGGATTACTATGTAAGATATGAATGCTATATGACAAAAGTTGAGTAGAAAGTTAATTGTCACTCACCCGGATAGACCGGAGACCAGACCTCACCTCTCCTGGACCAGGCTCAGGAATTAGGAGGCCCCACTCTAAAGGTGTGAAGAAGAAAGTGGCTTTACATAAACCCACAATCACTATTGGTTCTGTGTGCTTTGTTTCAATGCTCAATTTGATAGCAAGTTTGCTCTGGTATTCAATAGACTAGATAGGTATCGTTGCCCCTGAAATAGAGGTTCCTCTTTTTCCTCATACTTAAGACCCCTAGGTTTTCTTGTAGTGAATATTATTATTGGGCATTGTAACCTAGGCTGGTCTGTAAACTTCCCTTAGACCCTCCACACAGTATAGGTTTATATATAAGGCAATCTATAACAGCAAGGGTATTAAGTTCGGGTGATGGGTGGGCCAAACATCTAATAAGTGTCCAACATAGTCTTAACAATCTGCCAAGAAGTTCTCTGGGTGGAATCACTCCGTATGAACTTTTGTTTGGTACAAGAATGATAATCGAAGATCTTGATTGTCAGACTTCAGTGGTGGAACAAAAAGCTTTTGATATCAAAGATCGTTTGGCTGTTTTACAGGACTTGAATGAAACAAGAAGAAGTCTAAGTAACACAAAGCTAAAGCCAACAACCACTGAAAAGAAACCACATGTCCCAGCAAGACCTGTCTGGATTCCAAAGATTGGGGATCTGGTCAGGGAAAAGATCGCGGTGAAGAAGGAATTTGGGCCTTCTTAAAGAAAAGCAGTACCTGTCTTAGCTATCAGTGGAACAAGATCAGTAGTACTACCGCCCCTTGCTGGTAAAAAGGAGAACCGAGTTGTATCAATCGACCTGGTAAAACCACAACCATGTGGCCAATAATAGGTAGTAAGCCCAGTGGACTCCCAAGAAGTAGCAGAAGAGCAAACCTTGCTACAATCCAAGAGGTGCAAACTGAGAGACTAATCACATTTGATAAACCTGCAGTGAATAAAAAAGGACTATGCAACAAAGCCATGGAACTTGTGCCCCTTGAAATCCAAATTGCAACAGTTCATCAAGAAACACCTGTCTACAATGATGTAGCCTCGGACTATTCTAATATGAAAAAGGAAGAAGCAACTACAAAGATTAATAATAATCCTGATGCCATCCAAACAATTGACAGAACTGCATCTGGCTACTTTATCAATTTTGATGACTTTTCCGATGATCCAAGTGAACATGGAGACAAGCCAGCAAACAAAACTTTCAAAGACAACATTACAGAGCTCTTTCATCAACTTGGAGAAACATACTTGATTTCACCCTGGATTGAACTGTGGATTGTGTTAGGTGTACTTTTCCTCCTGCTCTGGCTCATCTTAGTTTTAAGCTTGGGAAGAATGATTGATGGAAAATACAGTACAATGGACACAGCAAGTCAGAACATCAACTTGGTTCTAAAACCCCACAGATCCTCTCACGTTGAAAAAAAAGAACTATCATCAGTGAACATCACAGCCATTCCTATACCTGGTGGTGTAGCATGGGACAATACTGATTACGAAATCTATGGCCCGGTTGAACTCTTGAAATATCCACTTCAGTTCAAGATTTCTTTAAGTGACTTTGTATCACCTAGTACTTTCTCTGATGATTGGACTTTGAAAATATTAATAATATGATGTCAGATTTAGAAATGTCAGCAAAATTTACAGAACATGATTATTTACAGGGTTCATCGAATTATGAAGAAATGTATTGCTTCAATCATTTTGGGCATCATTATTTACATAAAGCTGCTAATCCTAGAAATGTGTTCAGTTATAATCAATGGGAACATTGTCTAACTCCGCCAAAAGGTAGTTCGAAAACATTTTATGAGAAATTCCCATACTTCTCAGGGTTTAATGTCACTGATCCAGAAACGTTTTATTTTAAAATTATGAATAAGACCGGAATGAAAAACATGTTGACAAATACTAAACTGATTTATTCTGAAAGATTTTATGGAAAAATGTCTACATTTGGTTTTGAATTTTGGAAAAACAACATTGAGACAAAAACTGTCTGGGGTACAGAAGATTGGCAGGTACAAGGTTTAGAATCATATTCAGAGCCTGCATGATCCCATAACAAATATTGTTCCTGAATGACACCATTCAACAAACAACCTGTCTTGTCCTAGCCAAGATAAAAGATTTAAACAACCCTTCTATACCAAAGCCTATGCCTGATAGAAATAACACTACAGATGAGGGGTTAAACGTGTCCCATATTTTAAAACAAAACAGAACAAATCCTAATTGGAACAAATGGTTGATCTGACCCACAGACACTAATAACTGTCAAGATAGATTCCTGAACAAAATACAGGGGTTCAAACAGAATAGGCCAGACCCAAGATATTCCCAGAGACAACATCCAGGGATAATTAAACATACAGTGTAGGAAAAGTATGCCCTCGAATGGCCACAGAGTTCCACACTACCCGAAATTAAGCAACACTTGACTTTACTTAAAGAAGGTGCTGACTTGCGAGATTTCTTACTGGGACCTCGCAAACAGCGTCAAAAACTTGTCATATACGCCGGTATATACGCAGCACTGCAATGAAGCTTGGAATATAACACAAATTGAAACTGCAGAAAAAATATGAGAAATTGATCGTATTAATTTGCAAAAATCACTTTCTGCAGTGGACAATGGGTTAACGACTCTGTCCTCTAGAATTTATTCACTGGACAGCATTGTATCATCTGCTTTTGATATAATAGAACAGGATATGCTAATGTTACAACATGGCCAGTCCCAATTATGTTCTATTGTGCAGTTAGGCTGGACGTTACAAAATTTGTGTTCAGGCAACGTGCCATAACGTCTAATCAAAACAACGTCATTATTTTCTATCTATAACCTTACTGATAGACAAATCTCTTTGGCAAAGAGAGGGGCAGACTATACGGTGCTGAGCATTGAAAAACTAGAAAAATTGCCGTTGACAATGTCAGAACGACCGGTCATTGAATGGATAATACATGGCACCATTACAATCCCGATAACAACTTTTCAGTTTCAATACTGCCAAAAGTATATACCAGCAGGCCTGTATGAAAGGTTGGGTAAAGGATACATCAAGACAACCTGGAATTTACCTTATACACATAGATGTTGGAGTGGGGGCAAGAAAGAAGTATTTCTTAGTGGTAACAACTCTAAAAAGTCACTAAGCGGTACACTTCTGTGTCAAGGAATTAACTTGCATGGAGCCTGCGAAGGTTCTTCAAATAACCTTTCATGTCACCAGCAAGGCACCCCTGCTACACAGAAAGAGCCTTTTTCAGACAGCTTTCCAACAGCAGCTACGTTATAATAAGTGACCACAGCTGTTGTGGCATGGTGCCAGGAAAAGCCTATCTCGTGAGCGTTACTTCCATGGTCACTTGTATGCAAGTATTGTATCCAAACAGCAAACCAGACATGGAGGCGGCAATATGGCCTTCTTTGAATATCTCTTCTATTCGAGTTGATACTTTAAGCAGAATGAAGTCTATTCTTTTACAAACAACTGTACCTTTAACCTCGTCTAGAGAAACGTATGATCTGCAAGTTGCAAGGACAGCAGCAGAGATACATGCATTATTATCAATAAAATTACCCCGTACATTTCGTAGAAATGTTAAGTCAAATCTAAAACATGTCTGATACCAGCGGCATCGCACATGTATTTAAGACAATTTTTTCGGGACTGCTAGCACCCTTCGAAGCAGTTCTTGGCATCTTCCCGAATTTTGTGCATTCTGTGTTCAACGGCCTGCCTCTCATCTTGGGACTCGTAGCAGGAATCTTATTTTTGTTTCTTCTGCTCCGATATGGCAAGTCAAGTAACAGACAAAACTCAGGCTACAATGGAAGACACGATCCTAGCAGTACAATACCGAGAGCGGATCACTAAAGTCCTCGGCTTGGCTCGGCTAAGAGATCTGAATACTACCTGGTTTCTTTCATTCAGACTAATCTGGCAAGATTGCATCCTACCTATACTAAGATGCTTGCTTTGCGGAGTAGAATGCTTGTTAGACGTCTGTCTCACACTTCCATCAGCAGTACCTATGGATGTCGATACTTTGCTTGGTTCGGTAACGGCTCATGCAACGTGTTGTCCCCAGCGGCTACCCATTCTGATGACGGCATTCGTTGAGACCTCACCATTACGATTAGGTGGCTGTGAGGTACGAGATGAAAGCGGCACACAGGTACAACCTTCCGTGACCATTGCTGATCTAAACACCGATGATGGCAATGCATCGCACGTATGCACTATTTCCACCTTTTCGGAGTTGGCCCAACTTTCACCTACTGCTGTGGACACATTTTTTGCTGGCCTATCTGAGGTAATGTTCTCTCCTAACAACGGGAATAATATTTGAAATAGTGAGCACACAGCGTCCCCTGAACTTTGAATTTGGTCTTCAGTTTTGATAAACAGAACTTCTAAAAACATTGGAACTATTTTTCTTCCCGAAAGCGAAATTATTTTTCTCCTGTTGCCAAAATATTTTCCTTTTTTTTTGGCACATGATACTCTGCTTAAAGTAGAACTATTCTTAGAGAACAAGATTTCTATTTTTTAAATACCTAGAGACAATATTTTGACTTAGCCTCTAGCACATGTACAATCTTGTATAAATATGTGATGAAATGGTCTCGACCCTCTCTTCTGTATTAAGAGCCATTACATAAATGTAATTTTCGTGATTCATTCAGTCAACATTCTAAATGAACAAAATATGCATTTTCTGAATGATACCACTGCTTGAAAACGTACAGTATTATACTCATTTTTCGTGTATGCACCATTTCAAATGCAAACTATGTATTTTGGGGTGGGCTGAAAAACACATGCATCGTTATATGTTTAGTATTGCTTAGTATTTAGTAATGATGGGCATTATACTTGGAGTGGGTGTAGTGAATGTATCTAGGACCTTAATTAGATATTCCCGATTTATGCCCTTGTGTGGTTCTAATAAATCATATCCTTATAAAGGCATAAGAATCATATCCATATTAAGTCATAGCCAATGCAGTCTAAATACAGGCAAGGCTACTCCCATAGACTCCTAGAAAGTACAACGTGTTCTTAATCAAACCAAGCCTCCAGCATCCCGGGAATTTCCCCTGCTTCTGTTTTGATTTGTCCTAGAACTCCTGAGAGTCCTGAAATAACTGCCAGTTCTTAGTGACGTCTTATGTCCAACCTTACGTCAAACTCTGCACCTTCCAGGTATAAATATACCAGCATCTGCCTTAAGCAAGACACAGTGGTTTGGAGCAGAATCGGCTATCTACTTGCCCGACGGCCTGCTGATGCGAGTGCCGAAGGAAGCCAACCCTCCCTGCTGACGCACTGAGAAAGACACTGTCTTTCTCCTGCGAGAAATCCAGCTCCAGTGTTTTCCAGTCACCCTCACAGGTTTCTGGGAGATCGAGTCCTGAGAAAGTGATACAAGGCCTCCATCATTCTATACCTAAGGTACGGAGCTGATTAGACAAATAGAGAATTCTTGATTCAGATTCTTGGCAAAAAACTGTAACTCATCTACTCCTTCCCACGTACTAGGCTTAGGTTAGGTACACTGGGGTAGGCGTATCTTAGAAACACCAGTTGAGTACGTTTAGTCATTATTTTATCATTGTATGTATTTTATCCATTTTAAGTATCATATGGCTTAGAAACCATATAAATGCTTTTACAGTATTATTCATTAATACTCCTTTTACTGTTCGCACTTTACTTTTTGACAAGTATTGAAATTGTGGCAATTCATTTCTCTTGCATGAGAAAGAAGACTGCTCAATAAATAACCCTTTTATTGAAAACGCCCGTCTCTCTATTTCTCTGCATTTCTGGTGAAACGAAGCATGCACGATTGACTGAGTAAAATAGCTATCTATTGTTTCCGCGACTCTAGAGATATATTCCTTGTTGCAGGGGGAATAAAGTTGGCATGTGATATGGTCAGGGCTTTAAGTGGGCCGGGTCTCAAGGGGTCTGAGCACCGGCAGTTTTTTTAAGAGGCCCTCGAAACGGGTCTCTATCGGGCTCTGTTTTGAGCCCTGGCACAGGCGGTCTGGTTCTTTTCCGGACTGCAGTCACAGCAGTTTGCTGCCACTGCAGTCCAGTAAAAAGTGCCAGGGCGCAAAACAACCTGAGAGAGACCCGTTTCGAGACAGCAAGCACATCAATGTGCGCTGCTCATTTCTCACTAGCAGAGAAGTTACGGCATGACGTCATGCCAGGTGAGTGTTGAGTGGGGGAAGGGAAATCCTTTAAAGGTTAATTTTCTTTCTTGATTTCCCTTCTCTTTCTGAAACACAAGAGCAGCAATATTGTGGTAGTGTCACGAGGGCTTTAATTGGAAGCTTTTTAAATATTATATATACCAAGCCATAGTTGCAGCTTATTTATCTTATGCAACTAATAACCATTGACAAAGCCAATAGTCCTTACTTGTTGTAGGTATGATGTTACTTGCTGTATCACATATCTTGATGCAATGAAAGAAAAAGAAAAATACAAGTCAGGCGGCACACTATGCTAAACACAGATTTTTAGCGTTAAGTGTTTAAAGCCACGTCCCTAATTACACTGGCCACGCCCCTTTGAGAGACCCCCCAGTTTATTCATCCCACTTAAAGCCCTGGATATGATTGTCAGAAGCTAATCACTTCTTGTCTATTCAGGAAAGCTAAACGCCTTCTGGTTTACTCGAGAAAGTTTCTAGTGACCTCGGAGCTAGCTGGCACACACAATTAAGTCTAACATATTCAATAGAGACCTAGTCAACCTTAGTCCTACGTCTAAGCTATCGTTTATGTTATTCTAATGCGCAGAGCCCATTGGGAATATAGGAACTACACTACAGGGTGATTTATAGATTGTAAGTGTAGTAACCCCAGATATAAGAAAATTTATTTCTTTCGTAAGTGTTGCTAGCACAAGCTTATACAGGCTGCAATGGAAGGCCTGAAGTCACAATTTGCGTGGTCTCCCATGGGTGACATAATACATGCTTCAGCCCATGAGGGACCCCTGGTGTACCTATGCCTTGGGTACCTTAGTACAATATACTTAGGGCTTACAAGGATACACCAGTAGCCAAACTGGGGGTACCTAATTACTCACCATGTCCCATTTAGGGAAGAAGCACAGAGACTGTGGTCCTGATTAGCGGGATCCCAGTCAGACTAGTCAGAAACAGAATGACCAGCAAAAAGTGGGGGTAGCTGCGAAAGCAGATCCCACTTTCCTACCCCTTCTGTAAGTTTGTTTTACTCCAGCAAATTCAAGAACATGTCATATCTAAGGCAAAAGTGACCAATGTCTGTGAGCACCTGCTCTGAGGTGGTTTGGCCTACTGGATGAAGGGTAGGGGGTTCACTGTAGGCTATGGCCCTGAAAGCTCAGGTGTGTGGGGCAGAGTCATGGCAGGACAGGCAAGGCCAGCCTTATGACTGACTTTAACCCTATCCTCTGGGCTCTTCAGAGGCCTTGTCCCTTTGGAACTCTCCAACTTACAAAAAGCCTCGAAGATGGCAAGGCTCTTGGAAAATGCTCAGACTGCAGCCGCCGAGGGGCATAATTTTGTGATAATTACACGTAGAAATGTAGAAACATCGCTAATTATAGTCAGCCAATAAGATCATGTCCGGGCTGAAAGACCTCAGATGGGGGCCCTTTCGCTTCACCTCGACGTCATCCTCCCACTCAGGGACGATTCATTCCGTCCGCGTCTGTCGGGAGCTGACACTTCCTGCTTCCAGCGCCACGCGGGGACGCGGCAGGCACAGCTTGGAGGGCGCATCAGGGCTGCGGCAGGCACTGCCTGCAGGGTTCAAGTTGGAGTCAAGAGCCCACTGTGCTGCAGACGAAGGACCCCGCCCACAACACCTGCTGCCCCCCTCAGACTCTTCCCACTGACACCCCCCCCCCTCTGTTTGCTGGGCTCCTCTTCGGTACACATTTTGTTTCTTCCTCTCAGGCTGCGTTCTCTTCCTCTCCTGTTCATTTGGTGACTTGCACAGGGAAGAACATTTTCTACCATGGAAACAGAATTTGCCAAAAATAAAAATATATGACCCTGATCAAGTTGTCCTACCAGTCGCAGCTTCAGTTCAGCCAGCGTGCAGCACATAAAACCCGTCTAACTTCACTATTTCATGCTAAATAGAGCCAAGTGAACAAAACAGGGTATGTCTCTGTTTGCAGCCAGTACCCTGTCTCCTCCACGTGCCTAGAGGCCAGTGAGTTCTCCAAGCCTGGGCGCAACCAGCGCCCTCGAGGAGTGGCCCCGAGCGGTCCGTGCACCAGCCCCTGCTGGTAGAAGGGGACTGGCAGGGTCATGGGTGCTGAGGGGGGCTCTGCCCGTGTCCACAGCATCCTTTCGTGCCAGCCTTCTCTCTGGATAAGTCACCAGGGCACTGTTCTGGTTCGTCACTCAGTACAGAGTGCTACCGAAGGAATAAGACAGGCGTCATCGTGCACACAGCGCCTTCACGTCCACGCAGTGATTAATTTGAGCAGGTCCTCAGCACCGGCACTTCTTTCACAGGGCTGGGGCTATGATTTCTGGCCCTGCAGGTGGTGGTCTCAATATTAATTGCCCAATTTAAAATAAACGAACCACACACCTTGCATGGTGACGGGCTGGCATGTTTTCATAGGCAGGCATACATCTGTTCACACAGGCATGATTGTGTATCATCACTTTAGTGATGATGTCGTCACGCCTGTCATGAATCCAAGAAGTCATTTTTAAAGAATGGCTTCATTCTATTCCCTGAGTCTGCTGCACCCTGCCACTGCCTGAGCCTAAGCCTCCCATTGGATAATTGTAGTGGGGCCCTGCAGACCTGCATTGCTACTATCCTCAACATGCTTGTTGTGGCTGTGGGCCACCACAACTTTTGTGCACTATGGAGTCACCTGTAGTTTCCGTGCACTGCTTCCAAGCATGCTAATTGCTGAGTATGCTGGAGCCCAGTAGGTGCAACAGCCATACTCACGTCTCACAGACATTGCAGCATTGCGGCTGGGGACAGTGCTTGTGCTGTAGCAGGCAGGGTCACAGCAAGCTGAGCAGTGGATGGTTATGCCGTTGTCATAACTGGACCAAACTAATTACAGGCAGGACTAGCTGTGACATGACCTGCTGTGCTCAAGCAGCCTCCTGACCTGCAACAAACCCAGTCAGACCGCACTGATTAATATGTTAAAAAAAAAGCATTTTCATTTGGTGTACATTTTGTTTTCGCACTCATCTGTCAGTGTAGGTAAAGAAGTAAAACGCATGTATTAGGGGACAGACAGCAGATCATGGTTACAGGATAGAGACTGAGGCAGTGCGTGTGTTGAACGTTGGGCACACCGGAGGTAGAAGTGGGCTGTAGCGTCCTTGGCAGCATTTTCAGCCCCGGCACTTCATTTTTTACAAATTAAGCACTGCGTCTACGTTATTCTTGTCTTCTGCACTCTATCCTTCTGTGACTGTTCACACCTACAGAAGCCCGGAGTCAGTCGATTTCTTCTCATTTATTTTATAAAATTGAAAAGAGACCTTGAAAGCACCCCAAATTGTCTACCCTAATGTGTCATCCTACTTTAATTATCCAGAAACCGAAGGGATAACATTCAGGGGTGATCTTCTCTGTGGAAGAGAAAAAGGGCACATCTGGCCCATCCAAGACCCCTTTCCTAGCTTCTCACACCTGTTCCCTCTTAAAAATCGAATGAATTTGCCTGTGAAAGAGAGTGCACTGTTTTCAGGGTACCCCTGTCGTCCACCATGACCTTAACACCTCCTCTGCACGCGTTTCTAGGAAGCTCTGGGGAGGAAGCAAGATTGCCCTAATATGTCTGCCCTCCTCCATCAGCAGCAGTGGACTGACAGGGCAGCACTAACCAGAGGGATGAATCTACATGACACAGTTGATACCTTTAAGCAGGGACGGAGTGGGAACCACAACCGGCCCTGGCAAAGTGCTCGGCCGCCCCCCCCCCCCTCCCCACTCGGGGGGGTTGGAGGTGCCGCCGAGCTCTTTGCCGGGGCCGGTTTTCGGCCAATTTTGGTACAGGGCCAATTTTGCAGCTATGCTGCAAAAACAGCCCTGTAACAAAAAAGGCCCCTAGGGGCCCAAAACTGGCCCCCACCCGTGCGGCGCACTGGGGGATTGCCCGGTGCCCGCTATGGCCAGTCCGGCCCTGCCTTTAAGTAGGGTCCTTGGGCAGTCCATCCCTAATCTGCCCACAGGAGTTATGAATATTTATGGAGGTAAAGTCTAAAACACACCGCAGTGATTCAAAGTCACTTCAAATCTGAAATAAAACATAAATTAGGCTTAGTCAAAGACCATGTTATAAGCCAGTTTGTGTCTGTGGTGGCTCGTATGTACCTGCACCACATATGTGGTCGACCCCAGGTCTTAGCTGGATCACTGACAGAATTTCGACCTCAAAAATATCGACCTACAGAAATATCGAGTCAACAATATCGAAGGCAAGAATATCGACATCCTATCTACAACATGGTAAGTACAAAAATATCGAAAAAATAATATAGATGTAAAAAATATCGATGTCAAAAATATCGATTTTTTTTCTTTTAATGTATAAATGTAAAATGAAGTATATAACACTAATAAATTAAATCTACATATTTAAAAGTATCTAATAATGTTTTAAATAAATAAATAATACATATATATTAATAATACATTAATGAAATATATACAGTAAATATATAATATATATGTACTGAACAATAAGTATTAATAATTATTTTACTAATTTATAAATTAATTAAATATATTCTAAATTACTAATACATTTACAAACATAAAAAAATAACATAAATAAAATGTAACTAATATAAAAAAATAAAATAAACTTTTAATTTTTTTACTATTAATTATATAAAACGTTGCATAGCGTAAGAGTAAAAATTACTATTCCCACTCCAGAGAGTACAACAGTAGGGAAAGCGTTGGATAGCGTACGGGTAAAAATTACTATTCCCACTCCAGAGAGTGCAACAGTAGGGAAAGTGTTGGATAGCGTAGGGGTAAAAATTACTATTCCCACTCCCAGAGAGTGCAACAGTAGGGAAAGCATTGGATAGCGTAGGGGTAAAAATTACTATTCCCACTCCAGAGAGTGCAACAGTAGGGAAAGCGTTGGATAGCGTAGGAGTAAAAATTACTATTCCCACTCCAGAGAGTGCAACAGTAGGGAAAGCGTTGGATAGCGTACGGGTAAAAATTACTATTCCCGCTCCAGAGAGTGCAACAGTAGGGAAAGCGTTGGATAGCGTAGGGGTAAAAATTACTATTCCCACTCCAGAGAGTGCAACAGTAGGGAAAGCGTTGGATAGCGTAGGGGTAAAAATTACTATTCCCACTCCAGAGAGTGCAACAGTAGGGAAAGCATTGGATAGCGTAGGGGTAAAAATTACTATTCCCACTCCAGAGAGTGCAACAGTAGGGAAAGCGTTGGATAGCGTAGGAGTAAAAATTACTATTCCCACTCCAGAGAGTGCAACAGTGGGGAAAGCGTTGGATAGCGTAGAAATAAAAATTACTATTCCCACTCCAGAGAGTGCAACAGTAGGGAAAGCGTTGGATAGCGTAGGAGTAAAAATTACTATTCCCACTCCAGAGAGTGCAACAGTAGGAAAAGCGTTGGATAGCGTAGGGGTAAAAATTACTATTCCCACTCCAGAGAGTGCAACAGTAGGGAAAGCATTGGATAGCGTAGGGGTATAAATTACTATTCCCACTCCAGAGAGTGCAACAGTAGGGAAAGGGTTGGATAGCGTACGGGTAAAAATTACTATTCCCACTCCAGAGAGTGCAACAGTAGGGAAAGCGTTGGATAGCGTAGGGATATAAATTACTATTCCCACTCCAGGGAGTGCAACAGTAGGGAAAGGGTTGGATAGCGTACGGGTAAAAATTACTATTCCCACTCCAGAGAGTGCAACAGTAGGGAAAGCATTGGATAGCGAAGGGGTAAAAATTACTATTCCCACTCCAGAGAGTGCAACAGTAGGGAAAGCGTTGGATAGTGTAGGGGCACAAATTACTATTCCCACTCCAGAGAGTGCAACAGTAGGGAAAGCGTTGGATAGCGTAGGAGTAAAAATTACTATTCCCACTCCAGAGAGTGCAACAGTAGGGAAAGCGTTGGATAGCGTAGGGGTAAAAATTACTATTCCCACTCCAGAGAGTGCAACAATAGGGAAAGCGTTGGATAGCGTAGGGGTAAAAAATACTATTCCAACTCCAGAGAGTGCTACAGTAGGCAATGTGTTGGATAGTATAAGGGTTAAAATAACATACTTATAAATAAACGATTTTTCTAATTATAAAAAAATAAACAAATAAATAAATATAAACTATATACAATACCTATACATAAATATAAAATACATGCTTAGCTAAATATATTTAACCTACAATACATTTAAATTAATACAATTTAATAATATTTAATTGCCAATTAATAATTAATTAACAATTATATTATTAACAATACAATTAGTTTTAATACATTATTATTTATTTAAATTTACATTACTTCCCACCATATTTCCCTATAAAACCACTACCCACAACATAACACTTTTATCCATTTATGAATTAAAGAAAAATAATTAGCAAATTATTAAAATTAATTAACTATTAATTAAAATTAATTACCAATTAATTAAATTTATTTTATAATTCCTACTAATTATTAACTAATTAACCATAATTAAATTACTTCCGACCCTATTCCCCTATAAACCCACATCCCGCTACAGAACATATATATCAATTAATCAATTAATTTAATTTTTTCAAATTAATTAATAATAATTAGCAATTAATTATAATTAATTAATAAATCCTACTATTTATTAATCTACTTACCATGATTAAATTACTTCCCACCCTATTCCCCTATAAACCCACAACCCGCTACAGAACATATATATATCAATTAATAAATTAATTAAAATTATTTTCCAATTATTTTCAATTAATTACCAATTAATTATAATTTATTAATAAATCCTACTAATTAATAATCAATTTACCATAATTAAATTACTTCCCACCCTATTCCCCTATAAACCCACAACCCGCTCCGGTACTAAAATATACAATTTTTTTATAAATTAATTTATTATTATATAAAATTAATACACATATAATAGTAATTATTTCAAATACTTAAGTTAAACATATAATACATACATAATAAAAAACTATAAAATAATACAAATATCGATATTAGTGTCATCAAAATTAGTAACATCGATATATATGCTATCGATATTACTAACTTCGATATTACTTACATCGATATTAAGAATTTCGATATTACTTACCTTAGGGTCGATATTCTGTCCAAAGATATTCTTGCCTTCGATATTATGCTCCTTCGACATTTCAGACTCGATATTATGGTAGGTCGATATTTCCAACTCGATATTTTGTCTGTGTACCGTCTTAGCTGCAGGAGAAAGAATTACAACTCGGGGGCACCAGGGACATCTTTGGCCAACCAACCAACCAGATTTGTTCAGCCCAAATCTAAAAACAACTATCTTTAGTCACAGTCAAGAAATTGTAAAGCTGGCTTGCTCAGGTGAAGCAGGTCTGACTCCTCGTTAGGGGTTGCGACTTCTTGGGCTTTACAACTGTTGTTTCTTTGGCCTCAAATAAGGTCCATGTCAACGTTTCAGAAACCAGGTGGTCGATTCTGCTTCTGGGAAGGGACAGATTAAACGCTGACCTTAAAAACAGCTACGGTGTTGGCCCATGGTGGACAAGTGTATTCAAATAAGTGATGGATGGAATGCTTGAATTAATATCAGCCGCGTCCTGGTCCATCATTATTACAAAACCGGTCTTGGAATGTTTGTGTTCCGGTTTAAAAAGGACCTAGCTTGCTCTGTTCCTATTGATCCAGAATCATGGCTCATTTGCATATGGCTGAGTTCAATCGGAGGTGGCATGGTGGACAAAAGTCTGTGCCCTGGGATGCAGCCCAGAGTCATTGGCAGTGGCTGATATTAATTCAAGCATTCCACCCATGATTTTTTTGCATTTTCATTGTGATGCCCTAAGTGCGACCGGTAAGCCCAGAGGTGGGCCCCTTGCTCACTGGGCCAATGGCACCAAGCCAGGCCTGGCTAAATAGGCCTGATTAGGCTGCAACTAGTCTTGGGTTGCTTAAGGACCTGGTTTGGTAGTTCAGGCACCACTGTTCCACCACCCGTGAGCCATGCAGGCCGCCACTGCTAGGAGGCACAGAAGACGAATGCCCACCGTTGGGCATTGGTCTTCTGTGCCTATCGGTGTGCCTAATGGAGCAGGACCAAGGCTGATTTGCATGTAGCTGGGTCTAATTGGAGGTTGTGTGGTAGGTAGAAAAACAATGGACTAAAATGAGGTCCAGAGTTATAACCAGTGCCTGAGATTAATTCAAGCGTTCCATCCATCACTTTTCTTTGTATTTCCACGGTGGACAAGGGCATAGAAAAGCCAGTCAAGCAGCTTGGGATGTGGCCAACGCAGGGGCTCATTACGTACAGGGCCACCCATCAGCCATGCACCGCAGAGGAGAGCTCCAAGTGGCATTCAGGGATGACTATTCCAGCACTCAGGCTAAAGCCTGCTGACAGGCCCTTGCTCACGCCATGCTTGGTTGAGATCAGTGGATACGGGGAATTGTGCACAGAGCATCACCCCCAAGTCATCAAAGGAAACACTTGTGCTGGGAATGTGTGCAACAGGTGAGTCCTCCTCCTGTGGTTGCTTGCCTATTCTTGATGCCTCATATCGAAGAAGCTTTCCTTGGTCTCTAGTTTGGGGTTACCAATGTATATAACACTATGGATCATCTTCTCCAACCTCCTTGTGCTGGCTACAGAGTTACAGCCAGGTAAGTTAGCAGCAGGGCACCACTTGGTCCTTGTGAGGAGGAGACAAGCAACGAGCATCACAGTCACTCAGGAGGACATAGAACAGAGTCCACACTGGCCTAGTCCTTAGAAAGGTTTTCACATTGCTTGAAGGAAAGGCCAAAGTTTAGTTACAGTCAGGGGCAGTTGGTAAGTAAACCACTGCCAATCAGTCACACAGCGCAGCTCACTTGCTTCAAAAGGAATCTCCACCTTACTTTTCAGGTACAACGTGGCTGAAGTACGTCGGGGTTACTGTTCATGATAGATGTGTACTAGTAGTGTGTTCTAGACTTCTCGTATTGGAGCAGGGATATATAAAACAAGTTACTTACCTTTACACTGTGGTTCTCCAGTATTGATATCTTTTGTTGATTCACATGCTTGAATCTTCCCCGTCGTCATGGTGGGAGTCCCACGGTAACAGTAAAATAGCAGTACTAAGCTTTAAACTTAATTCCCCATTAAATTCAATAGTATTTAGTAACCAGTTATCTCCGTTTTAGAACATCCAAACCTCAGCCAATCAGAGCATAGACCAGGAGTATCCATCCCGTAGGGCCACCATAACTCAGATTTCAAGCACAAGTGCAATTAGAAGAATAATTGGGTATGGATTGGTGAACCTGAAAGGGGGAGGACGAAGGGTCGCATGTGAATCTATAAAAGATGTCAATACTGGAGAACCACAGTGCACAGGTAAGTAACTTGGTTTTGCTCCAAATTTTATCTTTTATAGATCCACATGCTTGAATCAGAATAGTAGGCAGTTTCCAAGTAACAAAGGAGGCGGTAAAAGGTGAACCATCCTACCATGCAACCCAAAACTGAGAATAATAATCAAAGGCAGACAATGTAAATGTAGAAAAAGAAACAACCACAAAACAGTACAATAGGAAAAAGAATAGACCTTAGCAGAAAAAAGGCATACCTTATGTGAATAGACGTGGCAGAGCTGCTTGTCCAACTGCTATATATGCCTTCCGCCATGTATCCAGACAATAATACCTTGTGAAGGTATGGACGTATGCCTATGTTGCCACCATGCAGATGTCGGGAACAGACACTCTGGAAAACAGGGCTGAGGATGCTGCCACCTTCAGGGTTGAATGAGCTGTGGCCTTTGCCACAATCGGGTGTCCCACTTTCTCATGGTAGAAGATTATAGTTGGAGACCCAGCGTGCAATAGATGCTTGTGTCAAGGTCTGCCACTTTCTAGGTGCAGAGAAGGCAAAGAGCAGCTGGGTTGATGTACGAAAAACCTTTGTTCTATGCAAATAACATTTGAAATAATGTTTAATGTCCAGAAAATGGAGGCCCCTCTTTGCAGGCGAAGATGGAAAGGGAAAAAAGGAAGGTAGAACCACTGGTTCATTGAGATCAAACGTGGAAGGCACTTTGGGAATAAAAGCAGGATTGGCGCGCAGTACTACTCTGTCCTGATGAAACTGCAGGTAAGGTTTTTTTGTGGTGAAGTCTTGGATATCATTAATGCGTCTACCGGTCGTGATGGCCAAAAGAAAAGCCACCTTCCATGAAAGGTATTTCAAATGGCATTTGTAAATTGGCTCAAAAGAAGACCTCGTAAGTTGTGACAAGACAATGTTCAGCTGCCAGAGAACTGGAGGAGGCCTTATCGGTTGGTAGGCCCTAAAGAGACCCTTCATAAACTCCTTCACCAGCCTGTTGGACTACAAAGACAAGTGGCCAGAACATTGCCTGTATCTGGAAATTGCTGCCAGGTGTACCCTAATTGACGAATGGGAAAGGCCAGCCTTAGAGAGATACAAAAGACACAGTAAAATGTCCTCTAAGGGAGAAGAGAGAGGATGACAAGAGTGTTCAACACACTTGAGCAGAACTGCTGCTACTTAGCAGAGTAGCACTTGAGCGTGGAAGGAGCTTGTGCTCTATGAAGCATGGATTGACATTCGTCAGAGAGTGCTAACGCTCCAAATTCCGTAGGGCGAAGAGCCAAGGTGACAATTTAAGTGTGCGACGAACCACTTGGCCTTGGTTCATGGAAAGCAGATTCTCAGTTGGCTGGAAAGAGATTGGCGAAGACTCTGATAGGCGATACAGCTCGGTGTACCAGTACTGTCTGTCCCACACCAGGATAATGAGGGGAACACGGCAGGGCTCCAACTTGAGTTTCTGCAGAACTCTTGGAATGAGCGGTAATGGAGGGAAATGCGTAAGTAAATATTGCTTCCCAGGAAAAGTGGAGGCGTTTCCCATAAAGCCTGATTAAGGAAATCTGGCGTAGAACCTGCATTTTTTGTTGAGTGATGTAGCGAATAGATCTAGGGTTGGCAACCCCCCAAACACTGAAATATTCTCTGTAGCTGAGTTACATTTCGCTCTTACTCGTGACATTGCCTGTTGTCCCTGCTGAGGGAATCGGCCCATTTGTTTTGGATTCCTAGTAAGTGTTGTACTTGCATCGATAAGTTGTGTGCTATTAACCATTCCCATATCTGCTGTGCTAGGATTGACAGGGCATGATACCTCGTCCCACCTTGCTTCTGCAGGTAGAACATGATGATGGTGCTATCCATGTGGACGAGAATCAATGATCCCCTGATCCTTGGCAGAAAAGACTTGAGGCCCAGAAATACTGCTTTCAATTCCTACAGATTTATGTGACACAACGTTTCTTGGTCTGGCCACTTTCCCAGGACCTATAATTCCTGAAGGTGAGCTCCCCATCCCTCCATGGAACATCCGCCATCATCACCATAGATGACTTTGCGGAGAGGAAGGACAGACCTTTAGAGAGATTGTCCCCAATCGCCCACCAGGACATTGCTTAGGTCATTTACGGTGTGACTGAAACTATTTTGTCGAAGGAGCCTCGAGATTGAATCCACTGAGCTTCGAGCTGCTCCTGGAGAAGTCTCATTTGTAAGCAGCAGTTTGGGATCAACGAGATGCAGGATGACATGATCCACAGCATTGATTTGTAAGTCCTTACAGAAACACACTTTTTTTGAGGAGAGGGACTGCACTATCGTTTGTAGACACAAAATCCTTTCTTTTGTGGTAAAAGCCTTTTAATGGTTGGTATCCAGGATCTCTCCCAGGAACATCAGTGACCTGGAAGGGATTAGAGAGGACTTTTCCCTGTTGAGATTGAGGCCTATAGAGCAAAAAAGACAAAGGCAGGCCTTCGTAGATGCTCTGGCTCCCTGAAAGGATGGGCCTTGACCAACCAATCGTCCAGGAAGGGAAATATCTGGTGACCGAATCGCCGGAGAAAAGCCGCCACAGGTGCCAAGCACTTGGTGAAAACTCTGGATGCTGACTTTAGCCCAAAAGGTAGCACCTTGAATTGGTAATGGCACCCTGCCACCTCGAGCCTCAGAAAGCGTTGATGCTTCGGGTGTATGGGAATGTGAAAGTATGCATCCAGAAGATCAAGGGAGGTCAAATAATCTTCCCTATCCATGAGTAGTCAAATCTCCTGAAGCAACGACCTCCTGAAAGGTTGGCTTTTGATGAACTTGTTCGACATCCTGAGGTCCATAATTTGCCTTTATTTCTGGTCTTTTTCTTGATTAAAAAGAAATGAGATTAGAAGCCCAGATTGCATTGACTGTGTGGTACCTCCTCGATTGCTTGTTTGGAGAGAAGCAATCTGATTTCTTTTTTGAAAACTGCAAGATAACGATGTGCAGTCTTTTGTGGAGGAAAATTTGGAGGCTGTTGAAGAAATTCCAAGGTGTGACCACGATGGAAAACATCTAGCATCCATTTGTCAGAAGAAATTATATTCCTTTGAGAAAAGAATTTATGGCAAGTTGGGGCCAATTGAAGTGGGACTATGGTGACAAGGGCCTGTGAATCCTCATGGTCTTCTGTTGGCGTAGTGAGATTTCCCTCTGGACGCGGGGCATCTTTGTTGCTGGTGCTGGTGTTGAGGTTTGATGAAAAGACTGCATAGAAAATATGCCCCAAATAGTGACACTCTTTCACCCTGACAGGAGAGGGAGCCCACCTATGCAGTTGTTACTGAAAGTTGCCTATCAGTGCTATCGCTGCTACCTTTGCCTAACACACCAACAGGTACCATATGCGCCCTCTCTGCCTATACTGGGCACCCCCAGAAGGCATCGAGTGGTATCCAACGCAGAGCTCACGCAGTGGGAGGAAGTGGGTATACTGACAGTGGGAGACTTATTCAATGATGGGCAGCTTATCCCCTTTGCCACGCGGGCAGTTCCTTCTCCATGCTACGGTGACCAGCACATTGACTGCACACTACCAGCACATTGACTGCACACTGGGGAACCACACTCCAAGAACCTGACACGCATTTTACCATACAATATTTTCACAAACTTGGAACTGGTCGCCACCTCACCAAATGGTTCACAGAATCACTTAGAACTCACACAGCACCGCCACTGCTCTCTCTGCGTGCCCACTGGGATGCGGACCGCCAACGGCAGGCCACGGATCACGAATGAGGCCACATATTTGAAAGTCCCATGCGAATTCCCCGTAATGCGGGATTTAGGCTCATCAAGTACTACATACTACACAGAGCTTACGTAACTCCTGCCAACATCAATAACATTTTTAATTGTACAGATGCCAAGTGTGCTAGATGAAATGAATTGGGTGCTGACCCACTACATGTGCGGTTGTCCTGCACAGTTATACAGCCCTACCGGGCAAAGTTATTAGGAGATTGGCATCATGCACAGAATGGACACTGGACTGGATGTGGGAGGTATGCATCCTGGTGTTTTTTCATAGATCCATGAAACATAGAGTGACATCCAGATACATTGACCTAGGTCTCATAGTAGCTAAGCGATTACTCACACGCCATTGGAAATCGCCTGAACCTCCAGCTGTCTAGGCTTGGTATCGGTCCCTCTTGTGTTGGGCACAGGCGGAGAGTGTTGCACTCCGTCGAGAAGATGCAATAGGAATACGTAGGCAACCATTAGCACCAGCCTGGGACACAAAATTGTTAGATTTTCGTGCAGCAGTTCAGGATCAAGACGCAACACCCGATATGACAGTTCGTGCAGATGACCACATTGCACCACAAATAGTGCCTGCCCAGGCCCATTATTGCATATATACAACACACTAGATTCCTCATCATCCCTGACATTGTTAACTTACAAAGTAACAGCACAGACAGAAGTGTTCATATATCTACTCTAATCTCTACCACTAGGCCAGCAATTCTTTGATAGATTGGATCTATACCCCTTCTATTTAACCCAGGGGTAATGGAGTGTATTACTATTCAGCATACTTGCGTATGTAGACACCAGTTGAGACTCTTTACCTACTTTATCCATCTGTGTTAATATTTTAACCATGCCTCATCTTAATTAACAATGGAATTATAACCTTCTATCCAACTTATAATTGTAAACTGTTCACAACCATGCTGTAAACTGTAATGGACACATGTATCAGATGATATCTACTATGTATACGGACTATTCTAAACTTTTTTGTTTAACAAAGTTTTATGTCATAAATAACAATTTTAAAAAAAGACTGCATATAATATTGCGGCCAAAAACCCTGCTGGTAGTAGGGTTGAAAACGCTGCTGGAGTTGAGGTAGAGAGATAAACTGACATCTACCTCTTTCCCGGAGAGAAGAAAATGTATTTGATTGTAAATTAGTTAGGGATTTGGCCGTGTCCGACTTTATCAACTGCAGCACTTCATCTACTTGCTTTCCAAAGAGGAATTCGCCGTTAAATGGCATATCCAGCAACTAAGCCTGATCCTCAGGGTGGGATGTTGTTGCATTAAGCCATCCCTGCCACCTTAACACCATTGCCCCCATCATTTGTCTAAAGCCACTATATGAAATGTCAAGCGCCACATCAATAATCTCAGAAGAGGCTCTCTCTCCTTCTAATAGAATGTCCATTGCCTCTTTCTTCTTATCCTCTGGAAGATACTTCAACAAGTGGGAGTTGTCACACCACATTTGCCAGTCATATCTCCTGAAGATAGCCATGGCATTGGAGGCCCTGATGGCGGCTGCTGCCAGTGTGGAGAATCTTTTGCCAATGTTATCCAACCTGCACCCTTCTTTGTCTGGTGGGGCTGCACATGGCGAAGCAGGATTTTTGGATCTTCTTTGAACGGCCTGCATAATAACAAAGTCAGGCTGGGGATGACTAATAAGGCATGCAGGAGAATCTTCAGGTGCCCTGTATTTCTTATCCGAATTCTGGATAACAGCAGGAATGGAGGCTGGCATTTTCATTAGCTTCAGGACTTCCTGCCACAGGTAGTCCACTATGGGAATGGCTCGAGTGGAGTTCTGTGTAGTAGCGTTAAAATCATTTTACAAATACTCCGTCTGCTTGGTGGGCATAGGAAGATCAAAACGCTTTGACACCCACTCTAAAAGATCATGAAAACCGCTGATTTCGCAGGTGGAGAATCAGCCATTGGCAGAGTAGGAGAAGGTGGTATGTACACCGCATAATCATCCCACTCATTCCGGACATCTTAGTCCAACTGCAGCTAAACCTCTTCCAGCTGCCAGTCACCACTGTCATTAGCCTGGGCAGGTATTTCCAAAGGCGGTAGATTTCTGTTTTTGGTAGCCTAGGTGCGGCCTGTGGAACTGGAATGACGACAGGAACGTCCTGTGTAGGAGGTGGCTGCTAAGTAGGGTTAGCCTCAGGAAAGAGTTTGTAATAATCACTGAGCATCAAACGTGGTTGAGTTACCAACGAAATAGGGATGCTGATGGAAGGCTCCTGCTGACGGTGATCCTCCTGTTCCTAATGGGTAATGTTCTTAAAATGTGTCCAAGGTGTCGGAGAAGGAATATTCACCCGCTAGATATGTAGAAGGGTCATCCAGTGCTTCATCATCCTCAGATTCCTGACACTTGACTCTGGGCTGCGAGGGGCTATATCCAGAGCTATAAGGACCCTCATCCTCTGATTCCAGGAAGTTCAAAAGACGAGAAGTTGGCAATGGAGAGATCGTAGAGAAATCCTGTAAAAGAGATGGAATCACCTTAAGAAAGGCAATGTCTTTCCCCTTAGTCGACGGGCCCGTCAACGGGATTGTAGACGCTACCGTCAATGGTAGTACTTACTGCATTGTGTAGGTGGAAATGCTAGTCAGCGGAGTGGCGCAGAGCAGGACCATTTACAGTGAAGCTCTCGTCGACAGAGATGGGCTTAGAGCTGCCGCCAACGATGGCACCACCACTTCCATCTTCGATGAAGGCTATGGCCGTCATCGTCCTGACCGTCGACCTTGTAGAAGTCGCTAATGAGACCATCGACGTGTATGCCTCATCCGGTGCAGACGGAGGTCGTAGACGAAGAGTGTCTCATCGACAATGCCGTGGATGGGCAGATTTTACCTGAAAAAGCCTCTTTGAATAGAGTATTCAGCGCAGATGGAGATGCAGAGCCAGCCCTTTGCTGTGCGAAGAGGGACCAGACTGCTCTTTTACAGCCCTCTTTTCTGCAGATCTTTCCTTACTCTGAGATCTGGATATTTTAGGATCTCTCTGGGAAAAATAAGATCCATCCTTCTTTCTCTTCTTGGAGAAGGTATGTTGCTTTTCCTCACTCTCAGAATCTGATTCCTGAGCAGACTTCCTCTTTTGAAGCCAGAGAAACAGCCTTCCCTCATAGTCTTTGAGGGTTTTTGTGGAGAAAGTACGACAGTACTTGCAGTCTCTGGGCCTATGATTCAGATACAGACAATACAGAGTAAAGTCTGGCCTTTCCACAAGTCTTGCAGGCCCTAAACAACCCTTTTTTAGACTCGGATATTTTTAAGAAAAGAAAAATGGTACACTCCCTCGCGAACTGTACCTCAGCTGAAGAGATGAACGGAGAAATGAACTACAAGCTGGAAGTTCAAAAAGGTAAAAGTAGAAACACTGTGACTGAGCAGAGCACAGGGAGACTCCATAACACACGACGTGCGGTAAGAAATCTGAGGTATGGTGGCCCTGCAGGGGATGGATACTCTGGGTCTATGCTCTGATTGGCTGAAGTTTGGATGTTCTAAAACGATGATATCTGGTTACTAAATACTATTGAATTTCATTGGAAATTAAGTTTAAAGCTTAGGACTGCTATTTTACTGTTACCCTGGGACTCCCACCATGACGACTAAGAAGATTCAAGCATGTGAATCTATAAAAGATACAATACTAGAGAAGGCTGATTTCCATATAGTGCTCTCATTTTAGACTGGTCTGCAAAGCAAACTGAGTACTTTCCAGAGCCAAAGGTCTCAAGCTGTAGCCCTATTCTTGTTTGAGCAAGACATGGCTGATTTGCATATGGCTGGTCCTTGCCAGGAGAGGCAAGGAGGGCAAACCCCCAGCCCAACTCACTGACCCCATCCCCTGTTCTCTTCCCCCCCGCTCTCCATCACACACAAAAAGCACAGGTTTCTGTAAATCTGAGAAAGAAGCATGAATCACAAGGCCATCCTCAGGTAAAAATAAAATGACTGCACATCCCAAGCACAAACACATGAGAGTATGTTTGTGAAGAAAATATATGCAAACAGGTCTAGCACTCAGTGCAGAGCTCCCGTGTCCTTAGGTGACCAAGCACCCAACTTCTTTTACAAATAGATTCACAACTGTCCCGAGCTTATGCTCATTAAACATGGAATGAAAATGTGGAGCAAAAGGCGAAAGAGTGACAGCTACGGCTCTGGATGTGAAAGTGAGATGCAACTGCTCTCCTGCTGTTCCAGTTGCTGCTGCGGGGGGTGAATCGAAATAGCGCCTTCACAGGGACACCTCTTTTACTGTCAAAAGGAAGAACTGCTTTGGATTCCAGCAGCACTGCTGTCGAATACTAAGGTCGAATACTCTTGAACTCACTTAATGCCCCTGTCACCCACCAATATACTCTTCCTCTCCCTATATTCCTCCCTATCTCGTTCTTTCTTTCTCATTTTTTCTATTTTTTTCACTGTTTTTACGTCTTTCACTTCCCCCTTCATTGCTGCCCATCCCTCTCTTGTTCTCAGTCAAATTCTAGTGATTAGAAATAAGTCCTGGTCCCCAAGGGTGCCGGTAGACTCCTCCTACAACAGCCAGCTCAAGCAAAGCACTGCTACAGGTGTTAAAATGGCCGTCCCCTGTAGAGAATACAAAACGTTCTCTGCAGCCAGTCCTGCCTGGCTGACTGGCACTAACAATGAGTGTTCTGGAACGTTCCTTTGTTTGATGTCGTCTGCTTGGGTTTTGAGATGCACTGTGACATCATTCACTGGACGGTTCCACTAAAGGGGCCGAGGGGTGTCCATTGTGGACATCGGGTTCTAAGCAAGGCCAAAGTCATACTCGATTTTCAGGATGGTTAGTAAGGAAAAAATATGCAAATTAAACCAAAATGGGAATCATTTACATGGTCAGTGGTTTAAACACCCGTCATGGCGCCAGCCTGGGTCGACTAACAACAACGCCTTGGTACAAGAGAACAAGGAGAGGGTTAATCAAGTTGGCATGAAACCCACTGCACAGGTGTTCCATACCACCTTAGGTGTTTTTCTCGCCTTTGTCAGAAACATTATCCCTTAGCTTTGACAAATGAGGGAAAATTGATCTTCCATTGTTGGAAAGAATATATTTCCAGAGAAATATGCTTACATGAAATCTCAAGGCCGAAACCTCAACAATAAACATTATAAGGGACACCAGACTCGTGAAACAAAACTACTTTACTATTAAAACACGCTTTGTCTACTTTCTACTTCACCTACATTAACTCCCTTTCCACTTACTGTAACCCAGGTCTTTACTCTAATCATGACCCTACCATATCTCTTTTTAGCATATGTTACCCTTTACTTCATTTGTATTTATTGAGATAAATACTAGATTTGTATAAACCTCAAATGACTGGTATTCTAAACATTATTCCCGGTGGTGGCTTCCTTGTAAACGCATTTCCTTCTTCGGGCTTCTTCGCACTGGCCTGATCTCCTGATACCCCTGCTTTAGTTTGCCACATCCTCTGTCTCTCGATACAGCTCACTGAAGTCTGGTTTCCACAGACTGAGCACTTTGTAGCAGTCTCCTTGGAAACCCTCCTGTGAAGCAGTGACCTTGAGCTGATGTACCTTTCCTCGTCCCTCTGGCCACAGCACGAGGATTTCTCCTGACCCCTTTGCCACGCGCGCAGCTGCCTCGGTGTTCTTCTCTCCAGCACCATATTTACCCCGCCCGGCCTCCTTTCTCCTTTCATGCCTTGGTCTCTTCCAGCAGCAAACTCATCCGCCTCTCTGACCCCTGCCTGTCTCTCCTCTCCCTCCGGTCTTCTTTCGCTCCCCCTGTCCTTTGCCATGACCTTGGTTGTCTGCCCCCAGGTCCTGCCCTCTCTCGGCAGGTGCCTGGACTCTCTTCATGTCTCTGTCCCCTTCCTGCCCTGCCCAGCACCTCCGAAGCTTGCTCTGGTGGCCTGCCACCAATCACCTGCTCTGGCTCCGTTCCCAATCCTTGTTTCCGGCCTCTGGCACCTGTCTGCCGCCAGGGGTCTTGCTACCTCTCTGCAGTGTAAGGGGGGACAGATCAAGAGGAAGAGAGAGCCTGGAGAGGGGTGGAGCAGACTCCCAGCATCTACCCTCTGTCTTTCCTGCTCACTTTGTTCTTCCACCGCCATCTCCCCTCCCTCCTGCCTCTCCACTGCCGCCTCTTTCTCCCTCCCTCGTGTTGAGTCAGTCACCTGCCTGCTCCCCCTGCACCCTGCACACATCTCTCCCTCCATGATTCTCCTCCCCATTCCAAAAAACATGCTGCCCTTTTTAGTTCCTTTCATTCAACCACTCTCTCAAACTTTGGTATTTCCTGCTAGTTCACGTCTTCTCTTTTCCACCTCTGCTGAATCTCCCTGTCTCTCCAGCCCCTGGCAGCCAGTGACAGGACTCTCTCATCTCACTCACAGACACAGGGTCACTCTTTCTCTCGCCTCCTCTTTCCATATTCTCTGCCAGTACCTCGCCTTCATCTTGGGTCCACAGCTCTCCCTCGCATCCTTCTGCCGCCAGGGACTGGGCGACTCTCTCTCTACCCTCATTCTCTTCTTGCTTGTGTCCCTCCAGTATGTTTCCTATGCACTCTTCTGTTTTCTGTCTGCCCCCTCTCAGTTCTGTCCCTCCAACCCTGCGCTGTTCCTAAATACTCCCTCTCCCCTGCTCTGTCCAGTCCCTTCCTTCTCAACTTTGCCTTTGTCTGGCTTTCTTACTTTGTAACTCCTCCAATCTCTTTCTCCATTTGTTCAGAAGTTTCACTTCTCACCACACGTTTGTTCACTATCTCACCTGTCGCCCCTGTCACTCTACGTCCTGTGCTTTCAGTAACCGATCATCTCTAGGTCCTAATACCCTTCCTTCCCTCATTTCTCTCTTTCTGGCTCTCCCTCGCCATACAGATTTCCTTCTTATGTTATGTAATGCAATTTTACTTTATGCTACATTATGTTGTGTTGTGTCATGTAAAGCAATGTTATGTTACCTTATGCTATCTTATGTTGAATAAGTTACTTACTTTCGGTAACGCCTTATCTGGTAGAGACAGAATGTAGCTGCTGATTCCTTCCCTTCAAATTGTTCCAAGGCCTCATCCGGAAAATTTTCTACAGCAATACCTGTTCGAGTCAGTAGTGGGCATCGAGCGGCTCTGTAGCGATGTCGTCCACCGCATGTGATGTCCACAGGTCCATATAAGCCCTCCCCAGACGCGCTGTCAGTTTGTTCCGTTACTATTTTCTGCGCTGAAAAGGCAGAGACACTTACAGAAACTGCTTATGGAAACAGTGTGCCCAAAAAGAATCTTTGTACTGTAAATTGTTTAAAAAAAACAAAAAACGAATGAAAGGCACGAGAGAATGGGATCTGGTAGACAAAAGGATAAACCTGTTCGCAGAGCAGGGAGAGAGAGTGGGTCGGTGAGGAATCTGCAGCTAGATCCTGTCTCTACCAGAAAAGGTGTTACCGAAGGCAAGTAACGTATTCATCTGATTAAGACTTCTAGGTCTATATTCCTTACCTTTGAATTAGATACCCAAGCAATACCATCCGCGGAGGAGGGTCTGCAAACTGATCCCACTAAAGATTCCAGACTAGGACTAGCCCGCCTATTATAAGGGAGTGAGAGACTGACCAGCTGTCTGGAAGGTAGGTGAGGAAAGAAGAACTATTGTGGAAAACCCGAATGGAACAGAAGTCCGTAACTATGGAAAAACATGGAAAGACACCAATATCACTGAGCCGAAGCTCTTTGCTGTAGAATCAAGTGATGAAGAAAGCACCAATCAATGCTTTAAGAAAGGCATTGGGAACAATAACAACATTTATGGGCATAAACCACTTGTCAGAGGACACACTTTGAGAGAGAGTTGGGGTCTCTGGGACTATTCATCGTAGAACTCACAGAGGAGGAAGGGTTAGCAATAGCAAAGCAATTGACAAGTGAAGGTCCATCTAGGAAAAGAGGAAAAGCGCAGCAACGTAAGCAAAAATGCACTCCCTCCTAGAAAAGGCAGCATAACATGACTGGTTATAGAGATACCTATATAAAAGGATGTTTAACATATATATATAAAGGTATGAATATATATATACAAACACATAGAGAGATGGATGTATGTATGTATGTATGTATGGATGGATGGATAGATAGATAGATAGATAGATAGATAGATAGATAGATAGATAGATAGATAGATAGATAGATAGATAGATAGATAGATAGATAGATAGATAGATAGATAGATAGATAGATAGATAGATAGATAGATAGAACGATAGATAGAAAGATAGATAGATAGAGTGAGGGCGATAGATAGATAGATAGATAGATAGATAGATAGATAGATAGATAGATAGATAGATAGATAGATAGATAGATAGATAGATAGATAGATAGATAGATAGATAGATAGATAGATGGATGGATGGATGGATGGATGGATAGATAGATAGATAGATAGATAGATAGATAGATAGATAGATAGATAGATAGATAGATAGATAGATAGATAGATAGATAGATAGATAGATAGATAGATAGATAGATAGAGTGAGGGCAATAGATAGATAGATAGATAGATAGATAGATAGATAGATAGATAGATAGATAGATAGATAGATAGATAGATAGATAGATAGATAGATAGATGGATGGATGGATGGATGGATGGATGGATGGATGGATGGATAGATAGATAGATAGATAGATAGATAGATAGATAGATAGATAGATAGATAGATAGATAGATAGATAGATAGATAGATAGATAGATAGATAGAGAGAACGATAGATAGATAGAGTGAGGGCGATAGATAGATAGATAGATAGATAGATAGATAGATAGATAGATAGATAGATAGATAGATAGATAGATAGATAGATAGATAGATAGAGAGAACGATAGATAGATAGAGTGAGGGCGATAGATAGATAGATAGATAGATAGATAGATAGATAGATAGATAGATAGATAGATAGATAGATAGATAGATAGATAGATAGATAGATAGATAGATAGATATACACTGTAATATAAAACATTCCCAAGAAAGGCACATATAAACAATTACAACATCGGTCATGAAACAAAGATGTGACAAAGGTGAGCTGGCAACAGCCACATGGTACTGTATAAAACAATAGAGAAGTCGATGATACCACACACCCCAGACAAATAAAAGCAATCAGACATAAATCAACACTACCGACTAAATGGTTACAATCAGGCGGCTGAGAGATAACTGAAAAAGAATACAGCAGATGAAAAACAATCCTGATAGAATAGAGAAATAAATATCACTATCTGAGACTGTAAAAAGATGAAGTTGAACAAAAGGCCAACACTGGGAGGGCTTATTCAGGTAACAAGTCTCCATCTTAAAAAAAGAATATCGGACAGAAAAAGGAACATGGCTGAAGCAGCAGTTAAAAGATAGACTAATAGATGTGGAAGACCAAACGCCACAAGTGAAGGTCCAAAACCAAGCATCAGTATAAAGAACAGAAACAACAGATGGAATAACAGTGCATACAGCATAACAAGTGTGGAGGCCATTCATGAAATGTCTTAATAGGAAACAGGACCCATAAAATGGCCGGAAGATATCATCAAAATACAGCCAGAAACCTTCAGTATACCACTAACATGGAGGAGAAAGAAGCTTACCTCTTCTAAAGGAAGAGAAGGGAGAAAGAGAGAGAAAAATCCACAAACAAAGAAATCTCTAGTTTCCACGGGACAACCTGTGCCCAGTCAACAATTCCTGTGACATCATGAGTGAAGATCCCGGCGTCACCCAAGATCATCATTTTCCAAACTCATTGGTTCAAGGGATAACGAGCCCCCAAAGGGTGGTAACCTTATCTGTGAGACATGAAGGAAACTTTCCAGAAAAGAAACCAAAAGAATCACCAAACCTGCTTATGAATCAAACTCAAGAAAGGGCGGTCAAGGCACACATGTTCAAGAAGAAAGGTAAGAAGAAAGGGAGCCTTAAACTCCTAGGAGGGGTGGGAGGTAACATTTGAAGAACAACCAGATCAATAACTAAATGTTGGGATTGGTATCAGAAGTGTCATGGAAATGTTTCCAACAAAGTACAAAAATATTCCCCAAAAGTGAAAAGCAACAGCAGCTTAGCGCATGGCAGAAGCAGGTTCAATTCAAAAGCTTTTATCCGGGTTGTCAAGACAAGCCATATAAGCAAAACAATAAAACAAACTTTCATTAAAACAAAATAATACATACAATTTCAAATTACACAATTACAATCACAGCTCAGAACAGGACCAGAAATACTTGACAAAGAATATTCTATACATCCTTCCCTAATACTAAAACACCTTTATAGTATTTGCTTAAAATATTTAATTTTTGTGTATTGTGCTAATTTCCCTACAAAGTGACGAATGCAAATAATTTGTACAAATCTGCAGTAGTGCAAAATACAACTGGGTTGATACCTTGTGTTGCCCAAAGACAGATACAATAAGTTTATACAAAGTATTTTCAGTGCAAAAGAACAATATATTAGGAAAGTGCAGTATGCTTTCTTTATTAAAATCATTCCAATAGTGCAGTATATATTCAATTTGCCGTGGATACTTAGCACATGGCAGAAGCAGGTTAAAAACAGTCAATCGGTGGCACAGAAGAGAAAGAGTCTGCAAAGTAGTCCAGCCATGCTTGGATACGGACATAGTACGTCTACAAGGAACCTTGAGAGTAATAGAAATGGTAAGAGTCCTTCTTGCCCGTGCATAGCAAGAGCTAGCACAAGGAGTGCTACCGCCTGAAAGAGACCAAAGAAGGAATACCGCCTAGGCCAGGATCAGACAGTGTACCCTAGGCTAAGAACTATACTCTCTTCCCTTGCATCCACTAGGAAAGAAAGGCCACCAGATAGAGTGAAAGGAAGAACCTCTGCTAGTGAGGAGAATACACTAAACAAAACAGAGGGATAATGAGCAAGGGGAAACCCCTTGCACCATCTTACCAAAGCACACAATTTGAAGTCCCCCTATAAGAGGTACTATAGTGCCGGAAACATATGTAGGAATGCTGTAAGGCATACATGCAAAGTACCCTGTAGGACAGGGAACAAGGAAACAGTGCATCCGCCCAATACAAGCAAGAGACCCCAATGAGAACTAAGGTAGAAAAACAAAAGAGCACCTTGCACCAGCAGGTGTTGAAGCCCAAAAGGGCCATAAAACAATATGTGCCCCAAATAACTGGGTCCATAACCTGTCAGTGACAGTTTAAGAAGTAATATAAAATACCTGCAGGAGGCAGGAGCACCTCACCAGGTGCCACCCGTAGGTGAAGCTTGAAAGAAAAAAGCCAATGGGCACCGCCCTAGAACGGCTCACATGCGAAAGAAATCAAGCAGACCATACCCGTACAAGCTCAGTACAGGAGGAAGAAGAGGAGCAGACGGAACAGCAAAACAGGGTTTAACCCCTTCGATGCCGATGACGGCCCCCAGCCATCATGCACTACGGTGGGCGTGTGCTGATGACGGCTGGGGGCCGTCATAAACCCCCCCACTCGCGATTCTGCCGCACAGGCGCAGAATCGCGGCCGCGCCCAAGGGATTAAGATTCTGCTTCACCTCGACTGTCCCGAAAATGGTGTAAAGCGGAATCGGCGTGAGAGCTGAAAAGATGTTGACCACTGAAAGGCATGCTCTTCAAGGTGGATTGAACAGTCTCTGAAAATCAGCGGTGCGTAGCCAAGCACGCCAGCAAAGTGCCACTGAAAGAACCATGGTTCTCCCGACAGAATCTGTGGTATCTATGCCACATTGAACTAACCATTTAACTGCTTGTCGGCCATCATGAAGTAACTGAGTAAGTGAGGGAAGAAGGCGCAAGACCGAATCCCACAACACGTGAGAAAACCGGTTTAGAACACAAGCGGTATTAAGTGGCTGCAAAGCGGAACCGGTGGCAGAAAAAATATGCTGGCCAAAAGTATTGAGACCCCTAGACTCCCTGTTTGGAGGGACGTTAGGAAGGGTGCTGATGTCAGGGGAGGCTGTAGTAGCCTGAACCACAAAGCTGCATAGAGTAGGCTGCCAAAGGTGGCAGGCCGGGTCTCCAAAGGCAGGATGGTGTCTAGACGCCGCTCGTGCAAAGACTCCCTTATGCCGAGATAACACACCTTATTACCGATACAAGGATAGGTTGCCACCTGACTTCACGAATTTTGGACTGGAGGGCCCCGCTACTTGAGGAATATAGACATAGCGGAGGACACGTATATCGACAAGGAAATACCATACAGACAAATTTGTGGATGATCTAGGATATAACGAGTTTTGATCACCTCTTGGTTTCGCTAATATACTGAAAATAGATAGACAATCGCCCTGACAAAGTCCTTATACTGTAAAAGTAGGACGAAACAGGTGTTGGCAAAGCAAAAGAGAATGAACAAAATTTATGAAAATATGGAAGAAAAGTGCTGAGTGACTGAAAAGAAGAAATAAAGAAGAAGTTTTGAAAATATTGGTACTATCTTCTATTTTGTTACTGTGTTCAAGAGTGTTGTTTTATGGATTGATTCTGATACAATTTCCTAGTATTGCTCAGGAGGAGAATCTGGTTGTGATGGTGTCTATGAGCTATAGACCGGTCCGCTGGGGGCCCTGAAACAGGTTTCAAGCCTGAGGATTGTTACTGATCGGAAAACATTTCCGTAGAGCAAATTTAATTTAGGTATACAACACGGGTACTTGGTGGAGAATCCTCAGGCTTGAATCATGTTTTTTTAGATTTTAGTGGACACAAAGTTTAAATGTCACGGTATGAGTCAATGAATAACAGCGCAGGTCGTGGATTAACGTGTTTTGAAATGATACATTGTGTACATACAGTTTATAGAATTGATATTGAATGTTGCGTTATTCTGTTTTGGTTTATAGAAATATCCCCTGGAAGAAGGCAGTTTATATGCCGAAATGCATTGGGAAAGCTAAAATGTTTGCTGGGAAAGCTAAAATGTTTGCTCATGAATGAAAATGAACAATTATGAACTTTACATCCATGTGATGGAAATATGATGAAATAAAACGTCAAGTTTCAAACAGTTAAACTATTGCACGAATTTATTGAACCTTCCATATAGGAGGATCTATTGGAGCCCGGCGGACATACCCCAGATTTATGGGGATGCAACCATAAGAGTTATTTCCTCACACTTGTATCGGAGAGTGATACCTCGGAGCACCATACAACCACAAAAACTTTCATGAATCGCATAGTGCGCCCCTTCCAACCTATTGCAACTTACCTTTGGACATCGAGGTCAAAGGACGCTCGCAAGAAGAACTTCAGCATGGGCCCTCGAGCATTCCTTGGAACGAGAAGGTGACCGCGAATGACGTGGAACCTGCGACAACTGTGCCACCAAGAGCTTCATGCAGTGTTCCTACAACGCCTTCGGCCGAAGTTGGCAGCAGGAGTCGCACTCATTGGAGTCATGATGTTTGCCAAGACACCACATACAAATATTATGAGGGTCTTTGGCCGACATCTCCCGCCCACAGGACCTACAGGGTTTGAACCCTGAGTACATACAGAAAAAAAGCACACTGTTCCATTGACAAAAAATTTCGAGATAGGACAAAAAAAAGGCCAGAGGAACTGCTCTCCGGATCCGCGTGGGAAGTGCAGAAAGAAAGAAACTGATGTCAGCGCATCAGGGGAGGGTTTATATGGGTTCTGTTAATGTCACATCCGGTGAATGATGTTGCTACGGAGCCACTCAACTCCCTCTACCGACACACAGAGGTAATGCTGTAGAAAACCAGATCCAGTCTGGCGCCTAGGGATAATTAATTCAAAGGTAAGGAATCTGCAGCTAGATGCCTCTATCAGATATATTTTTTTAAATGTATTTATTCATTTCTTTTTAACAGAGTTTTAAATAGCGTGAACTTGACCCGAATCGGGTATCAGAGCGCATTACATAGCATCAATTGCATTACATGAGGGTACATAGATATGTTATGTTATGCAATGTTATGTTATGCTATGTTATAGAAAGTTGTGTTAGGATGTTCTGTGTTTTGTTAAGTTATGCAGTATTATGTAATGCTATGCTATGCAATGTTATGTTGTGCTGTGTTGTGTTATGTTGTGTTATGCAATGTTATGTTATGCTGTTACGTTACACAATGTTTATATCTCGCACGTCTGCTAATGACCTGACCCCATTGTGCTTCTCCTTGCAGATGTTTTACCTGCGGCTGTGGGTTTGACCTCTGTCTCTGAGCTTTCCATGAAGACCATGGTGACCAAAGTAAGCCAGGTGTTGTGTTCATTGTTGAGTTTTCTCTGCTGTTACATTGTGAGTAGTGGGTAGTGAAGCTCATCACCCTGCCAACTGCACCCACATGAGGGTGATGTGTTTCTAGGGTTCCATTGAATACATGAGTAGTTTAACGCTCCGCCCATCCTGTCTGGTCTCTTTCAGCCCATGTGCTTCCTAGAGCTGCATTGGGTGTGGCTGTCCCTCCCTTCCTTACAGGTGGATTGTTGAGTGAGTGAGAGCGGGGTGTATATTGTTGATTGCCCAGCTGAGAGTGTTTCGTTTGGGTCCAATGTCTGGCTCTTGTGCTGGCGGTCTGCGTGGTCCTGGCCTAAGAGGACGTCAGTCTCTGTAGTTGTGAGTCGCTCATGAACAGTCTCTTCCTGGGTACTCTACCTCTCTAATCGGACATGTATGAGCTGTGGACATGTTATTAAGCAGCGGTTCGCCTCCATGGATGGAAAGGTGGAGTCACAGATGTAGACAGAGGGACCAGGCAGGTGCACTGATAAACAGACGATCAGACAGAGAGCTTCGCACCTGGCAATGCTTGTCTTCCTCACCTGTATTTAGTGTAATTCCCCTCTCTCACTCCTTTCCCTCTATCGTTGGTGCTCTCAATAATCCAACTCACACCCCTACACATGCAGAACCTAACCCTCTCCTTGGTCTGTCTCTCACTCTCTCTCATCCTCTCTCCTTCCCTGCTCCCCCATTGTTTTGTGGGTACCTCACATTTTCACTTCACCAATCCACATCTCGCCACTCTACTCATCTCTGGTCACTCAGTGTATTTGTAGAGCGCTACTTGACACGTTAGAGGATATCCAGCCAGTATGACTTGCTTCCCCCGAGGTGTTTATAAAAAATACAAAAAGCCCCCAAGGTGTGAACCCTGTGAGAAAGTCTGCCATCATGTGTACCCCAAGCCCAAAAGGTGTGAGCCCCGAGTGGAAGTCTGCCATCATGTGTACCCCAAGCCCACAAGGTTTGAGCCACGTGTGAAAGTCTGCCATCATGTGTACCCCAAGCCATCATGTGTACCCCAAGCGCGCAAGGCGTGAGCCCCATGTGGAAGTCTGCCATCATGTGTACCCAAAGCCCGCAAGGCGTGAGCCCCATGTGGAAGTCTGCCATCATGTGTACCCCAAGCCCGCAAGGCGTGAGCCCCGTGTGGAAGTCTGCCATCATGTGTACCCAAAGCCCGCAAGGCGCGAGCCCCATGTGGAAGTCTGCCATCATGTGTACCCCAAGCCCACAAGGTGTGAGCCACGTGTGAAAGTCTGCCATCATGTGTACCCCAAGCCCGCAAGGCGTGAGCCCCGTGTGGAAGTCTGCCATCATGTGTACCCCAAGCCTAGCCTACATGGATTGAACCCCATGTGGAAGTCTGCCATCATGTGTACCCCAAGCCTGCAAGGTGTGAGCCACGTGTGAAAGTCTGCAATCATGTGTACCCCAAGCCTAGCCTACATGGATTGAACCCCATGTGGAAGTCTGCCATCATGTGTACCCCAAGCCTGCAAGGTGTGAGCCACGTGTGAAAGTCTGCAATCATTTGTACCCCAAGCTTGCAAGGTATGAGCCCCGTGTGAAAGTCTGCAACCATGTGTACCCCAAGACCGAAAGGTGTGAAACTTTGTGGACGTTTGCCATCTTGTGTACACCAAGCCTGCAAGGCGTGAGACCCGTGTGGAAGTCTGCCATCATATGTACCCCAAGCCCACAAGGTGTGATCTCCATGTAACAGTCTGCCATCATGTGTACCCCAAGCCATCATGTGTACCGCACGCCCGCAAGGCATGAGCCCCATGTGGAAGTCTGCCATCATGTGTACCCCAAGCCCGCAAAGCGTGAGCCGCATGTGGAAGTCTGCCATCATGTGTATCCCAAGCCCACAAGGTGTGATCTCCATGTAACAGTCTGCCATCATGTGTACCCCAAGCCAGCAAGGCGTGACCCCCGTGTGAAAGCCTACCATCATGTGTACTCCATGGGTGCTTTCAGACCTTTATTGTGTTAACACATGTTGTTGCCTTCAGTGCAGGTGTTCAACCTTCCCTGCAAATTCCTGAAACTGGTCTCTGTTATAAGTCAGAAGAAGATGTTGATATCAAATAAAATCGAGCACCCTCCCTTCCCTTAACTTTGTAGGTTTTTTTATCGGAGGAACTCTTGCTTCAGCATGAAGTAACGTGCATTTATTGAATGCGGTGTCTGTTGTGACTCTCCAAAGAATTATACACCAAGCATTAACCTTTGGAATAAGACTGGAGAGGGAAAGAGATACCCCGTTAGGGGGCTGACCTGCACAATATTAAAACCAGAAACACAGGCTCGCTCTCAGCTTCCCCGCGTCACCAACGGTGTGACTCTAGGCAATTACTTGATTTCTCTGTGCCTCCTTATCCTCTTTCATTACATCCGAGGGCACCTTGACATGTGGCAGTGTTGCTCCAAAAACACGTTCTTGTATGTGGTATAATAGACAAGAATTTTGCTCTGAAATGTTTAAAGGGCACGGGGGGGTTTCCTCGTGTGGATGTACAAATAGCAACGTTCTCTGGGATCTGAGAAAAAGCATTAGGCTCGCCTTGGGGAGGGCGGGGGGGGGGGGGGCAGGGTGTAAAGGAAGATAGGTAACGCGTGATGGGCTGTTTCATGCTAGTACTGTCAGGGCAGAAATCTACCAGGTGGGTTCTTTCTCACCCCTCTGCGTGCAGGGGGTCTCAGGCCTGCCGGGGTCTGCACCATGACCTGTCTAGGGCTTGCCCAGCCTGCAGTCTCCCACCTTCGGGAGCATGAGAGCGGCAGGGAGTGTGAATCCCTCTTCAAATACTTCATTCCCTCTGGCCTTGCAGCAGTAGGTGAAATCTAGGCCTTTTCATGACTGTAGTTTTACTCGGCTTGCAAAGCTCCACGCCTCTTCTACTGGTTTCCTCGCTCATGGAGTGTATTTTCGTCTGCAGTGGCCAGTATTCCCGCCTTTAAAAAGGTGTCTGGATACTGCTCATGTCCCAACTTCCATTCTAGCCATTGGACATCATCTGACTCATTTGAAAGCATCACTAGCTTGTGCATGTACCCCCTGTTTGGTGTACAGTCCCGCTGCCCCTCTAGCTAGACCGGTGCCGTGTAGCTGCCTATATGTTTTAGTCCTAACTATAGCCATCATGTGCGCTCTTGTCTTTCTCACCTCCTCCACATTCACACTGCTCGGCGAGAGCACCTTTCTGGCCACCCACGGACATCACACCGCATACAGCGCTTGTTAAATCACGCACCCCCGCGGTGCCGCGTACATTCAGCCAGAGAGGGCATGAAGCACTATACAAGTGTTACAACACAACACAATCGAGGCCACTATGGGGTGCACCTGAGTACTGACTCGCCTCTCAGGGCGGTGTGGCATGCGTGGTTCTAAGTTTATGTCTAGAAACTATGGGCCGGATGTATCAAAGGGTTTTACTCATTCTGTGTCTATGGGAAAATGCTGTAGTACATATGGTGCTCTTACTTCTACCAACGCCACTGAATGCAGTGCTACGACCTAATGTTCTACAGTGAAACGCTTCCACATGTAAAAGAAATACACTTTTTTGAATTTTGAAGAGGATTTATCATATTTTGAGATGTTTACTGCACAGTATAAACGGCAAACGCTATGATGCCGTGCATTGAGTTAGGGTTCTTAGAGCCATGTCAGCCCATTGGCGCTCTCTAATAATTTGCTGGTTTTCACGCTTCTCTTTTCCATCCATTTGTGCTCCTTGCTTTCTGTACTAGGACCCCACATTCCCCACGCCTCGTACTGGCTGAATTCAGAGCTTGTCTCCTCCTTGGTCTCTCAGCCTCCTATCCATGCCCTCATACTCTGCTAGTCTCATACCCAAGCCCTCTCCAACCTCAAGTCTACCCCCCACCCCAGTGTGCTCTTCAGGCCCCTTAACAGACGTCCCCTCATCTCCACCACCTTCCTGAGTTCCACTGGTAGAGTACCCGAGCCCTGTCTCCCACCTCCACCCTCACATGCTCCTCTGACCCAGTACCGGGCCCTGTCTCTCATCTCCACCCTCACATGCTCCTCTGACCCAGTACCCAGGCCCTGTCTCCCACCTCCACCCTCACATGCTCCTCTGACCCAGTACCCGAGCCCTGTCTCCCACCTCCACCCTCACATGCTCCTCTGACCCAGTACCGGGCCCTGTCTCTCATCTCCACCCTCACATGCTCCTCTGACCCAGTACCGGGCCCTGTCTCTCATCTCCACCCTCACATGCTCCTCTGACCCAGTACCGGGCCCTGTCTCTCATCTTCACCCTCACATGCTCCTCTGACCCAGTTCCGGGCCCTGTCTCTCATCTCCACCCTCACATGCTCCTCTGACCCAGTTCCGGGCCCTGTCTCTCATCTCCACCCTCACATGCTCCTCTGACCCAGTACCGGGCCCTGTCTCTCATCTCCACCCTCACATGCTCCTCTGACCCAGTACCCAGTAGGCATGGGCGGATTTTGCGGATTCGCAATCTGCGGATTTGCGAATTTGCGGATTTGCGAAGTCACAAAATCTGCGGATTTTGCGAATCCGCGGATTTGCGGATTTTGTGGTGGGGGGGGGTCTTCTGTGCGAGTTCATGTGCCTCCTTGGCAGACCTGTGCCCAGCCTACTCATGTAACTATTTTACAATGGCGCCAGCAAGCTGCCAGCGCCGTTGTAAAATAGTTACAAAGTTAGCTTGCACAGGAAGCACTTAGATAAAATAAAGCAGCACCTGCTTCGTTTTATCTAGTGGTTCCTGTGCAAGCTAACTTTGTAACTATTTTACAACGGCGCTGGCAGCTTGCTGGCACCATTGTAAAATAGTTACATGAGTGGGGGTTCAACTTTTGAACCTGTTACGTCAGCGGATTTTTTTTTGCAGATTTTGCGGGAAATCCGCAAAATTCGCGGATTGCGGATTTCCCAAAAATCCGCAAAATCCGCGGGCGTGACGGATTTCCCGCTCATAATACATAACACTAAAGAAGCAGACCAGGTCCAGAATATGGTGTGTATCTGAACTGATGGCTGTGAGACATATGGATGCAGGTCTAGGCAACCAATTTCCCGCTCATGCCTAGTACCCAGGCCCTGTCTCTCATCTCCACCCTCACATGCTCCTCTGACCCAGTACCCGAGCCCCGTCTCCCACCTCTACCCTCACATGCTCCACTGACCCAGCACCGGGCCCTGTCTCTCATCTCCACCCTCACATGCTCCTCTGACCCAGTACCGGGCCCTGTCTCTCATCTCCACCCTCACATGCTCCTCTGACCCAGTACCGGGCCCTGTCTCTCATCTCCACCCTCACATGCTCCTCTGACCCAGTACCGGGCCCTCCTCCACCCTCATATACTCCTCTGACCCAGTACCGGGCCCACCTCCCCTTCCTTCACCCTCACATGCTCCTCTGACCCAGTACCGGGCCCTCCTCCCCTACCTCCACCCTCACATGCTCCTCTGACCCAGTACAGGGCGACCTCCCCTACCTTCACCCTCACATGCTCCTCTGACTCAGTACGGTCCCTCCTCCTCTACCTTCACCCTCACATGCTCCTCTGACCCAGTACCGGGCCCTCCTCCCCTACCTTCACCCTCACATGCTCCTCTGACCCAGTACCGGGCCCTCCTCCCCTACCTTCACCCTCACATGCTCCTCTGACCCAGTGCTGGGCCCTCCTCCCCTACCTTCACCCTCACATGCTCCTCTGACCCAGTACCGGGCCCTCCTCCCCTACCTTCACCCTCACATGCTCCTCTGACCCAGTATCGGGGCCCTCCTCCTCTACCTTCACCCTCACATGCTCCTTTGACCCAGTACAGGGCCACCTCCCCTACCTTCACCCTCACATGCTCCTCTGACTCAGTACGGTCCCTCCTCCCCTACCTTCACCCTCACATGCTCCTCTGACCCAGTACCGGGCCCTCCTCCCCTACCTTCACCCTCACATGCTCCTCTGACCCAGTACCGGGCCCTCCTCCCCTACCTCCACCCTCACATGCTCCTCTGACCCAGTACAGGGCCACCTCCCCTACCTTCACCCTCACATGCTCCTCTGACTCAGTACGGTCCCTCCTCCCCTACCTTCACCCTCACATGCTCCTCTGACCCAGTACCGGGCCCTCCTCCCCTACCTTCACCCTCACATGCTCCTCTGACCCAGTACCGGGCCCTCCTCCCCTACCTTCACCCTCACATGCTCCTCTGACCCAGTACCGGGCCCTCCTCCTCTACCTTCACCCTCACATGCTCCTCTGACCCAGTACAGGGCCACCTCCCCTACCTTCACCCTCACATGCTCCTCTGACTCAGTACGGTCCCTCCTCCCCTACCTTCACCCTCACATGCTCCTCTGACCCAGTACCGGGGCCCTCCTCCTCTACCTTCACCCTCACATGCTCCTCTGACCCAGTACCGGGGCCCTCCTCCTCTACCTTCACCCACACATGCTCCTCTGACCCAGTACCGGGCCCTCCTCCCCTACCTTCACCCTCACATGCTCCTCTGACCCAGTACCGGGGCCCTCCTCCTCTACCTTCACCCACACATGCTCCTCTGACCCAGTACCGGGCACTCCTCCCCTACCTTCACCCTCACATGCTCCTCTGGCCCAGTACTGGCCCTCCTCCCCTACCTTCACCCTCACATGCTCCTCTGACCCAGTACCGGGCCCTCCTCCCCTACCTTCACCCTCACATGCTCCTCTGACCCAGTACCGGGCCCTCCTCCCCTACCTTCACCCTCACATGCTCCTCTGACCCAGTACCGGGCCCTCCTCCTCTACCTTCACCCTCACATGCTCCTCTGACCCAGTACAGGGCCACCTCCCCTACCTTCACCCTCACATGCTCCTCTGACTCAGTACGGTCCCTCCTCCCCTACCTTCACCCTCACATGCTCCTCTGACCCAGTACCGGGGCCCTCCTCCTCTACCTTCACCCTCACATGCTCCTCTGACCCAGTACCGGGGCCCTCCTCCTCTACCTTCACCCACACATGCTCCTCTGACCCAGTACCGGGCCCTCCTCCCCTACCTTCACCCTCACATGCTCCTCTGACTCAGTACGGTCCCTCCTCCCCTACCTTCACCCTCACATGCTCCTCTGACCCAGTACCGGGCACTCCTCCCCTACCTTCACCCTCACATGCTCCTCTGGCCCAGTACTGGCCCTCCTCCCCTACCTTCACCCTCACATGCTCCTCTGACCCAGTACCGGGCCCTCCTCCCCTACCTTCACCCTGACATGCTCCTCTGTCCGTGGGTCCCTTCTCACCCCATCCGTCCTACCCGTGCCCCGGCCCCCTCTGCTGCAGCACCGGGCTCCGGCTCCTCTCTACCCCCCCCTCGAGCTCTAGCACCCACCCTTCTCACCCTCCCCCTCTCAAAGATCGTCCCATCTAACCCCCCCCCCCCCCCCCCCCCCGTGCTCCAGTACCGGGCCTTCTCACCCCCCTGCTCCTGCACCCTTGTCCCCTCCCGTATTCCCCGGGTCCGTACCCCCGCTCATGCCGCCACTACCCCGCCGGGGCCACGGTCCATTTGCCATTACGAGTCTGCCCGCCTCGGGGAGGGAGGGAGGGAGGGGGGCAGGTGGGGGTACGGATGAGTGGCACCCATAAATACAGCCCTGTTAGCTTTGGGTGCTTAAGTGGCCGCGTCCTAAGTGACTCATCCCTCAGTGACAGCCAGACTGCCGCGGCTCAATTAGCGGCCGCTCCGCCGGGGGTGGGCCGGCTAATGACTGACCCCGGCCGGGCCTCTCTGGCGGAGGGCGAGCGGGGCCTGTTCTAAGAATAACGGAGGGTCAGGGAGCGGGCTACCACCGTGCCAGCCTGCCCCCGGGAGGGGCGCGGGGTAAGGGCACCCACCGAGCCAGCCTGCCCCCGTTGAGGGGCGCGGGGTAAGGACACCCACCGTGCCAGCCAGCCCCCGGGAGGGACGCGGGGTAGGGCACCCACCGTGCCAGCCGTCTGCCCGGGGATGGTTGAGGGGTAGGGGTTTCCACTGTGCCAGCCTGCTGCCTGGGAGGGGTGAGACATAAGGACACCCACTGTGCCAGCCTGCCTGCAGGAGGGACGCGGGGTAAGGACACCCACCGTGCCAACTTGCTGCCCGGGGAGGGGTGAGGCGTAAGGGCACCCTCAGTGCCAGCCTGCTGCCCGGGGAGGGGCTCGGGGTAAAATGTAAGGGCACCCACTGTGCCAGCCTGCTCCCCGGGAGGTGGCACCCCAAAACACTGTGTGCTCCCAAACCTGCTCTGGAGTGAGAGGCACCATTCAGAGCCAAGGGTGCCGTTGAGGCTGCCTTCAGACGGGCTGAGGGGTCCGGCCCCCCAGGGTCCTCTCTGGCAGGTGATGTGGCACCCCGAAACGATACAGGTGCTCCGAGGAAGCCTGCTCCGGGGGAGAGACTCGGTTCTGAGCTAAGGGCACCCCCTGCTGCCCGGGGAGAGAGTGTGGCTCGTGGCCCCTGGCAGTGCCATTTTAGGGGCTTTGAGGCCCTAGGCAGGCACATTTGAGGGGCCCCTGTTCGGAATAACTTTGACTTTCACTACCCATTTCCTGTGACCTCAAAGCTGCATGCTCCCAAACTATTGAATTCTACAATAGACTTTCAAAAACAGAGTCACACAAAGCAGTTGAAACTAAATTCTTTAACATGACAGTCAAAAGAGACAGCGTCAGAGGGCGAGGTAAGCAAAGAGATGCAGATATACACAAAGTGAGACAGAGGGAGCGAATATTCACTTTCTGGGAGCGTTTTTAGAAGGTGAGGCCTTTAAACTGCCCTCCCCTGCATGGTTGGAGGGGACTCGGGCACCCCAGAACTCTGTGCTCGCGGGGAGCCTGCCCCGAGGCCCTGCATGACTGGAGGGACTCTGGCACCCCTGTACAATGTGCTCCCCCACTGAGAGAAGCTCTGACAGAGCCAAGGGCGCCCCTGTCTGTCAGCCTGCTGCATGGGGACAGTACCAGGAGGGACAGGCATTTGGGCGCTCACTGGCAGGGTTGGAGGCACCCCAAAATACCCTGCTTGCACTCTGGAAACCTGCTCTGAAGTGAGATGCAGCAATCACAACTAAGGGTGAATGCCCCTTGTGCCTCCCTGCTGCTCGGGGTCTGGGTGAAGGGTTGGTGGCTTCTGGGCCCTCCCTGACTAGTCTGAAAGGAGCGGTGGCACCCCAAAACAACCGGTGCACGGACAGGAAAGCCTACTCTGGCAAGAGAGGCTCCCTGCAGAGCCAAGGGCACCCCTTATGCCTGGGCACAGCGCGTAAGTTTGCAGCCTCTTTGTCCTCTATGACTATTCTTAAGGAAACTGTGGCACCCCTAAAGGATGTGTGTACTCCCAAGAGCGGGCAGTCTGATCCCATAAGAAAGGCTCCCTCCAGACCCTATTGCACCCCTTCATCCTGCCCGGTAAGGCCGCGGCTCCCTGAATGGTGCTGAGGGGCCAGCAGAGTGTGGGTGACCTCTGACCTGGAACTGTGACCCAAGGACCCTCTGAGACAAACACTCCCTTCAAACGCTCATTCCACAGGCAGAGAAACAAACAGACTGGGAAGGACCAATGCCCTCGATGACCTCTTCCAGCACTCAGGTGAGCTTTCATATTCCTCATCACAGCAGCCAAGTCCAGCTCCTTCAACAGCACTACCAAGAAAAGGTCTTAAAGAAGCAAAGACACTCTCGGAGGCTGATGAGGACTGATTCAATGCACTCGCAGGACGGAAAATCACAAAGCAGATGCTATTGCAACGTAAACTGAAATTCGAAGGGCCTACACACATAGGTATAATCAGCTGCGAAGAAATGAAAGTACCATTGAACCCTGAAAAACGACACTCATGCAGCTTCCACCATTTCTCTGCCAAGACATGGCATCACCAAACTATCAAACATGACAGCACCAAACTATCAAACATGGCAGCACCAAACTATCAAACTAAGACATCGCTAAATTACCAAACATGACACCATTAAACTACCAAACAAGACACCACCAAACTACCAAACGTAACACTACCAAACTACAAAACATGACACTACCAAGCAAGACACCACCGAACTACCAAACGCGACACAGCCAAACTATCAAACCAGACACCCTCACACTACCAAACTCCTAAACAAGACACCACCCAACTACCAAACATGACACCACCAAACTACCAAACAAGACATCACCAAACTACCAAACATGACAGCACCAAACTACCAAACATGACAGCACCAAACTACCAACCATGACACCACCAAACTACCAAACAAGACACCATCAAACTACCAAACATGACACCACCAAACTACCAAACATGGCACCACAAAACTACCAAATACAACACACCTAAACTACCAAACATGACATCACCAAACTTCCAAACATGACACCACAAAACTACCAAACAAGACACCACCAAACTACCAAACATGACACCACCAAACTACCAAACAAGACACCACCAAACTACCAAACATGACACCACCAAACTACCAAACAAGACACCACCAAACTACCAAACATGACAGCACCAAACTACCAAACATGACAGCACCAAACTACCCAACATGACACCACCAAACTACCAAACAAGACACCATCAAACTACCAAACATGACACCACCAAACTACCAAATATGACACCACAAAACTACCAAACACAACACACCCAAACTACCAAACATGACATCACCAAACTTCCAAACATGACACCACAAAACTACCAAATATGACACAACCAAAATAACAAGCATGACACAACCAAACTACCAAACAAGGCACCATCAAAGCCTGCACCCAAGTAACACCTGAAAATCTATGTATTCTGCTTCGAAAAACTGGGCCCAACCAACATTCCTGTTGCCTAAACCCAGCTGTCACCCAAAAAGACCCTTCACGACCAAGTTAAACAGAACACAATGAAAATGTACTTCCATTTAGCACCAATGAGTCCATGTATTCATTGGGCACCAAGCATACTTAAATAATATAGATAGGACCAGACCAGTAACACAAATCTCTATCCAACCCGTGCCCACAAATCACTATCGGTTTGATACCAAAGTTAAACGGGTACCAAGCAAGGTCACAAGATGGCTACCATGCTGAGCTTGACGTGGCAAGCATGGACTCAGAGCTTGAAAGGGGCAAGAGTGGTATGCGTACGATAGGTGAGAGTTGCAAGAAGGAGGACTGAGATATGTCTCTATCAACCAACGACAGCGAGGCAAGAATGCCAAGACGACCTATAAGAACCCATCAGTAAAGGAGGAGTTACAATCCAATGGACACAGAGCACACTTCTGGGACAGAGGGACGAGGCAGCACAAACCAATACATTATTGGCAAATTCAGCAGCCTCTGACCCTTGAAAAGAACTCAATGCATTTTTAAGTTCCAGTGAACAGCAATCACTGAAGGTGGGACCATCAGCTTCCCAGCAAACCACAGAGAAAGTACGCGCTCACCAGATCACAATTGATGGATTGATTTGGCAATTTATTAAGTGCAAACAAATGCCCGAAGGCGTCAAGAAGCTAATGCTGTTAGTCTACTGAAGAGGTCAAAGTGCATAATCCCTGACCTAAAGGGGCATTACAAGGCAAAAAGTCAGGCCTGGTCAAAGCCTTATAGAAGGGAAGTTGGGCCTCCAAGATGGAGAAAGGGAGAGTGTTCTAAAGCTTGGATGCAGCCGCAGCAAAAGGTACTCCCTTCCCATCTTGCTCTCCGGAACTTGGGAATAACCAGCAGATTTTTTTTCCAGCAGAACGCAACTGTCTAGATAGTATATATCGCTGAAACAGATTCATGATTTCCTCAGGGCCTGTATTGTGAAGTACCTTATGCATAAGGCTTTGAAGGTTATTCGTTTAGTGGCTGGAAGCTAATGCAATCTCCGAATTGCAGCAGAGACTAAATGATATTTAGGAAGATCCAGAATGAGTCTTGCAGCTGCGTTCTGGACAAGCGGCAGCTTAGCTTGGCTATGGCTGCCTGTAAGAAAGTGGGTCTATATATACTGGACCAAAGTAAGGTACAGTGTGCGCAGAGTCCACAGTCCCCAGAGGTTTGGCAGAGGCTAAAGTTAGATATAACCTTACTCTCTAAAGTGGTAGCTTGGTCGAGCAGTAAGGCAGTATCAGAGGACGGTGTAAAGCATTTGTTGTACACACTCAGTCAGCAAATGGTCTCACACACTCAAGAACTGCATTCTAGGCCAATTGTTTTGTATCAAAAGATATCGTTGTTTTATTTTAGAACCAACAAGGTATCAAAATATACTTTCTCAGAATGAGTTACTGTAGTTAAATACTTTTCAAATAGGCAATAGACTTTTTGATTACAATAGTTACAGTTGTTGCAATAGGCAACTCTATTTCAAACACAATGCAACATTGAGCTCAATTGGAATTTCTAGATAAATGCAATTAGTTACTTTGTAGATGACTTTTCTAACCACAGCACTGGATCCTAGATTCAGTCCTGGGACATTTCCTGTAAACAGTTAAGTAAAATCAGGTAAAATCAGAAGTAAAATCAGGCTCTCCATTGGACCCATGTCCACACCTTATCTTCTCGCAACTAACTCCAATAATTTGCCCGGCCATAACAAAAGCATTCAACCTCTCTCTAAACTCTGCTGATTTTCCAAAATTTTGGGAAAACGCTATAGTCACTCCATTATTATAAAAAGCAGGCTCTGACATTAGTAACCCGGCAAACTATCGGCCCATATCACAATTACCTTATTTATCAAAAGTGTTAGAAAAACTAGTCAACAGGCAGCTATCCAATTTCCTGGAAACAAACGATCTACTAGATATTTCTCAAACAGGGTTCCGGGCCAATAACAGCACAGAGACAACACTCTTGGCTGTGATGGATAATATCAGAACTCAGGTAGATCGGGGCAAAACAGTCGCCCTGATATTATTGGACCTCTCGGCGGCATTTGATACCGTACCACACAATCGGTTACTGGAAATCCTTGCGGCAAAAGGCATCCGGGAAAAAGCATTAGGGTGGCTGCAATCTTTTATGCAGGACAGAACACAATCAGTACGCATGGGCGACTTCTCATCCCCTCCCCGGAACATCAAGAATGGGGTCCTACAAGGGGCCTCATTAAGCCCAACATTGTTCAACGTGTTTGTCTCCTCGTTGGCTGAAACAGGAAGAAAGTGGGGTGTCCATATCTGTTCTTATGCAGACAACACCCAGCTATTGATTACATTAGATGAGGAAGATGACCCAAAGGATAGGCTACTAAACTGCGTCACTGAACTAGCTAACTGGATGCATAGCCACTGCCTAAAGCTAAACGCAGATAAGTCAGAAATACTCCTGTTCAGCAGACACACACAGTTACGGGACAGCAGCTGGTGGCCCATAACCTTGGGTACCCCTCCCAGCCCGACAATGACAGCAAAGAATTTAGGTGTGACACTGGACAACACTCTGTCCATGAAAACCCATGTATCAATAATCTGTGGTAAAGGCTTTGCATTATTGAAAATGCTCAGAAGAGTCTTTCCATGGATTCCTACTGAGTGCAGAAAGATCCTGGTCCAGTCCCTACTGATGAGTAGGCTGGACTATGGAAACTCCCTGTTCATGGGAATGGCTGACTATCTCTTTGCCAAATTACAGGTCGTAAAGAACGCTGCGGCAAAGGCAATTTGCAACAAAAGGAAATACGGCCCAGCCAAGAGTTGCATGAGAGAGCTCCACTGGCTGCCAATGAGACAAAGAGCTACCTTTAAACTACTGTGCATAATGCATAGAGCACTGCACAACAAAGGCCCACATTTTTTAAAAAACAAAATCAAATTCTATGCGCCATCCAGGAACTTACGCTCTCAAACAACAGCGAGAGCAAGAACCACCCGTGTGAAGACAGCTAGGATGGGTGGACGGGCCTTCTCCCACCTGGCGGCAACCAGCTGGAACGAGATGCCCCTGAATCTCAAATTGACGGACTGTCACCTTTCCTTCAGGAAGCAATTGAAAACATTTCTCTTCCCCAAGCCGGACTAAAAGAACGACTCTGTTATTTGCTTACCACCCACTACTGATACTATAGCGCCGTGATATCCTACTCAGGATGATTGTTTGCGTTTTATAAGCACCATTAACATTAACATTAACAAAAGCGTTTTGGTTACAGTAGTGATTTTTAAGGAATATTATTGTATTTTCAAAGTTGAAACTTAGATACCTTTTCACATAGAATCACCAATATTATCCTATGGCAGAGAATTCACTTAGCAGGTAAGTGGTGTTATGATTACTTTTTCTTACTCTGGGTTGGATCCTGGCTCCAGCCCTGGTGCATCTCCTATAAACAGTTGAAAGAATGTGTTTAAGTCATACAGACAATTTTTTTAGGTATATTTGTAGTTTCTAAAAATCGACACTTAGAAACTTTTCTGATGAAAACTAGACAATGGATCCCTATGGAAGGAAATTCAAGGTACTGGTAAGTACGGTTAGGATTACTTTTCAGGGTCAGTGCTGGGCTAAAAGATGAAGCACTGGGTTCTCTCCTGATAACAGGTGAGTAAATCAGAATACGTTGTTCAGCTGATTTTAGATGAATATTTTTAAGTTCCAAAACTCCACACTTCGAATAATTTCTAAGTGAAACCAGTCGATGTTAGCCTATGGAAGAAAAGTGAGTTATCGGCTTTTAAGTAAGTACTCGACTGGCAGAGTTAAGGTTCTGGGCATAGACTCAGGGGTCTCACAGGGTCAGGTAGGTACAGTTGGTAAACCCTCAGCGGCACAGGGGCAGCCGGGTGCAGAGGTAGTTAGGCCCATTGTTATCCAATGAGAGGCAGGGAGCCTTCGGTTGGTGGCTGCTGGCAAGCAGGCCACGCAGCTGTGGGAGCTGGGCTCCTGGTCATTTGCTCAGGGCAAATGGGGAGGTAGGTTAGGACCAAGGTTGTACTGCCAGGGGCACTCGGGCGGCTGGGTGCAGGGTGCTTTTGAGCCGTGGGGCGCTCAATGTTATTCAATGGAGATCTTGGAAAGTGAGCAAAGGCTGCAGGCTCAGGGACAGAGATTCTTCAGGAGCGACCCACACTTCGAGAGGTAAGTTGGGATCTTGGAGGATCGGTAGGCACCCCGGAGCTGGGCACATGGGGCCGGTGGGCGCCGGGTGCAGGGGTGTCTTTTGACGTCGGGAAATCTTACCCTCTGCTGGTTGCGGTTGGAGGGGTCCCTTGTTCTGCAGCTGCAGGCGTCATCTGGGTCGCCGAGGAGGGTCCTTGGGCACTGGATTCCAGGTCAGAATCGCCGGGTGGACGTCCTCAGGGTTTTGTCCACTCAGGCACAGGCCAGGCTCGGCAGGTGCAGAGTGTGCTGGATTCGCGGTTCCCGGCTGGCACCAGGGGTATTGCTGTTTGAGCAGAACCACTGCTCATGGGAGTCTCAGTCTTTAAGAGGTTCAAGGCAGGCAGGTCCTCCGGGGTTTTCAAGGTTGCTGTCCGCAGGAGTCGCCGAGATTTAGCAGAAGCAGGTTCAAGGATCAACAGGCCTGTAGGGCTGGTGCCAAGTCATTTGGTGTCGTCCTCTTGTTAGCAGCTGCACGGCGGGTCTTCTTCTTGATCTTCTTTCTTGTTTTCAAATCGGGATCTGAGGAAGGTAAGGCTCAGGGTGCCCCTAAATACTACATTTAGGGGCATTAGTTAGGGCAAGGGCAGGGACCAATAGGTCCCTGTCCTGGAGTGAGTACACCCCCTATCCTGCTCCTCTCCTGTGGGAGAGGGGCAGGAGCCTATCTCTGATTGGGCAGGGCTCCCCATCCTCAAGATAGCCGGAGCCCGGAGTTGTGCTTCACCTCGCTTCTCCCACCTGAGGGGTGGGGTTGGCACAGGCAGGCACATCCCCTTTCCTCACTGAGGGTTTCACACCAGTCTTCCCGCCAAAGTGGGGGTCAGAACTGGTGGGGCCCAGTTGCTGAGTACAGCAAGTGGCCTGGAAAAGCTCACAAAGGTGGCATGCCTTTGAAGCTTCCCCTGCCCATCCTGGGGGAGGTGGACCAATGCATCCACTGTAGGGGCCTGTGCTTAACCTCATAGTCACAGGGTCAAATCCTGGCGGGTCGACTCAGCCTTTCATCTTTCTGAGGTTGATAAAATGAGCATCATTGAGTTGGGTAACAATAAACATCTGTTATTCAGCACCAAGATACCCTTTCTGGGTGAGTGTGCATTTTACAAATATACGTTATGTCATGTTTATATTTCCCCTGGCCTCCACCACGGGGACAGATCTCCGCATGCCACCTGTATGGTCAGGAAACATCAACGTACAAGGCCACATTAATCATGGATAAGCGTGGTGCCGGCAATTGGAACCTGGCGTGAGTCGCAGGGTCTCCAAGAGATCAGAGACAGTGGGTGTCCGTGCAGGACACAAGAGAACAGCGGAACAGCGTGCAGAAGGCACATCTCACCCACGAACACCGAAAGGAGATTGAAGGACTGGGTTCTTTAAGACCCAGCGGTGCCAGGGCACAACACCTGAAACCTTCGTGGGTAACCTGCTCCGGCGTACGAATCACAGAGACACGGGACACTTCCTTCGACGTCAAAGATTCAAGGTTTATTTGCTGCAGGGAACACAGAGATCACGACAAGTACACAGCGTGCAACTTGGGGAGACTGCTTCAAATTGTTTCTGTGGATCGCTCCTTTTATACAGTTTTTACCCATAGGATTACATTGAACACAAAAGTTTACAACCCGGTTCCCACCATTATCCCCCAGAGGGGTCGCTTTGGTCACTTTGAAACACACGAGGTCCGGAACATAAGTACGGAAACATTTGGTGGTTCCCAACTGTAAAAACCATCTTCCCACCATTAGCAAATTCCAATCAGCAGTAAAACAGATCGAAATAGGAACAAAGACAGATGCAGAGGAAGACGGAGACAGTGGGGAGATCGGAAAGGGTGTAAAAGGGGAGGTATCGGGAAACACGAGATACAGGCATCAAAGGGACGTGCCTAATGAGATGCACGGCTGAGACAATAAGTCCGTGCGGCAAGATGAGCCTCGAGCGGCGCCATCTGCCTTACAGTAGCAACCCCCTCGTCATAAAGACACTCACAAAGAACATGTGTCTTCCGCAAATATCTTGGGAGTCCCAGGGTCGCGAAGCGGACATCGTCCGTTCGCTGGCTACTTGAGGGCAAGAGACAAAATGGATGCCGTATCTAAGATGGAACCCGTGGGTATAGATGAAAAACCCACATAATAAACGAACGGTTTAAGTTAGCACAGCGAAACTGCGCCCACTTACTAAACTCGTCATTTGCGGTTCATAGATACCGGACTCGACTATATTCGTGCGAGTCGAAAACACCACTTACAATCGTCACGGAACCTCAGACGCTCCTTTTGCCCTCATGTAGGCAAGCACTAGTCGGAATCATATTCAATATTCATCAGACCATCGAGATGTTGCTGCAGCATAGCTCTGTCCAACCGAGTCCCCTTGGTAACAGATGGTTGTCTCATACACGTTGTAGCACAGAGGCCACATAAGGCAGGACCACACTGTACACAAAGGCAACACGTGAACAGGAACACTACAACGACTCCGATGATCATCAGAATCTTCCAACCCCAAGTCGACATCAGGCCCCAAAACCATCCAAGTAGCGTCCAATCCCCTACATCCACGTGTATGGATTCGGAGATCTTATGCAACCTCGAGATGGCTTGATAGACAGTAGGAGCATTATCTGGAATGAAAATGCAGCAGCTCGAATGGATCACCTTACATACCCCACCTCGATCTGCTAGGATGACATCTAAAACCATACGGTTTTGTAACGTCATAAGTCTCTCCGCCTGAAGTTCTGTGGTGATATTACCAAGGGCACTGGCAGTAATATTAGCTGTCGATTCTACCACTCGAGTCAACTGTCTCAGGTTCCTACTATGACCATAGGTCCCCAAAACGGGAGGAAACCCTTGAAAAAGTCTCCTGCCTCTTGACCGGCAGTATCCTCTTCACTAATTACGCCTCGCACAACTCTAGTCTTATGATAATCGGCATCTACAGTGAACGTCGGAGGCAACAGATTTGCAATAAAACATGAGCCCATGAAGTCAGCGGGCAACCATGTGTATGCACGATCATAACAGATAAAGTATGTACCCTTGGCAGCCAGAAACACAGGGGACGAGGACATCGGCAGAATGTAATTTTCAGTGCAAGCACTTGCTCCAAGTCGGGCTTGCGATCTTCGGCCACGACCCATAAGACAAAAATTACCAGTGTGGGGTACGACCCATATCGGAGGCGAGCTTTTAAGCTGCTTCTCGCTAGTGAACACACTATATTCACCTCTACTTAGGACCCTATAGGCCTGTACCTCTTCTTCGGGAATAAGCGAAGGATCATAGATATCACTATCTAAATCCTCTATTGCTATCGACAAAGGTTTTTGATACGAGGTAGGACCAGAGTAGGGGGAACGTGGTTCTCGAATGGGGTGGAAACCCAGTGCGCTTCGAAACATTGTTTGAAATGCTCGAGCTGACCCTTGGGAACTATACGGTAACACCAGATATGGAATTCCCTTATCCGTAGTATGTGGCATCAACCCACACACCCAACAATTAGTAGTGTTAACCACTAACTAATGCTGATGGAGGAGCTGAATAAAGGAATTGTTGCGGAATTCTACACGTCTAGCCTGCTCGTGTTCCGGTAACATGTGAAAGGAATGGGGAGAAGCAGTAGAGGTAAGATTAGGGTAAGGAGTAGGAGTAGGTGTAGCAGGTAAGAAGTAAGACATCGTGTAATACACCCCACCCGCCAATAATGCAGAAGCAGTCAAAAACAATACAAACAGTTGGAATATAAAACATTTGGTACGACTGAGTTGCTGCAGCTTGAATCTATGGACTTGAGCTCCCTCCAAATCATTCAGCTTCGAGAATGCCATTCCCTACGACCGTCCGCAACGTTTCTTGACGCACTTCGTTCTGTGCAGCAATAGTCAATCCCTAGGAGTTCCTAGGAACCGACGGCCTTTAACCTAGCGTCAAGACCTACTGTCCAGAAGGAAGTACGCGCGCGGCCCTACGGCCTTCAATGCACAATATGTATGTATGCAAAAACAAAGTCTCTCAGCTGTAAAGGCAAAAAGTATGAGGAATGAAGCTCAATATATGTACAGAAATAATTACAGTAATACGAAAGTTCAAAACTGATCACGGAAAGCGGGATAATGCAGTTGTAAATACAGCAAGGCAAGATCTTTTTATTTGTCCTTAGTGCGAGATCGCAAAAAGTATCGAGTTTTCCCAGGACGTGTCTGCTCGTCGAACAAAGGATCCGTTGAAGAGACAGCGTCCTGCTGATCAGTTGAGTGTTCTGGTCTTGAGTCTTTTGGTGCTAATTGTTCAACAGTGTCTTTCTGCTGCGCTGAGGATTCTTCAACAAGCTGTGCGTCGCTAAAAGGCACAAACGCCGGCAAAGTTTCTGTTTCAGATGACGCAATGCCTCTCCTTACCCACGGGTCTGCCGGCAAAGGGATGGGGACTCGCTTGGTGTGCGTAGCATGCACCCAATTCTTACGTCCCTCAAGACGAACGGCAGTCCTCGTGGCCAGGAGCACTTGATAGGGTCCGGTGAACCTCGGGTCCAGGTTATTCTTGCGTGAAAAGTTCCTTGTCACCACCCAGTCTCCGGGCTGGAGCTGGTGGCCTGGACCCTCTGTCTGCGTCGGCAATGCGTCGTAAACCTGTTGGTGAATTAACCTCAGTTTAGCAGTCAAGTCATGTAGATAATCGATCAACATTGGGTACTCAAGATCAGAAAACATTCCTGGCCTAGGAACCCCCCACACATTCGCAGGACGGCCGAACACTATTTCATAGGGACTAAGCCCTACTCGGGAGTGTACAGTCGCCCTAGTTGACAGTAATGCTAGAGGCAAAGCGTCAGGCCACGAAAGACCAGTCGTAGCCTGAATCTTCGCTAACTTTAGTTTAAGGGTGCCGTTGTACCCTTCAACCAATCCAGCTGACTGGGGATGATTGGCGCTGTGGAATTTCTGATTAATTCCAAGGCCCTTACACACACTCTTCATCACACTTCCAACAAACTCACTTCCGTTATCTGACCACACGACTCTAGGCATTCCATACCGAGGAAAGTATTCCTTCAGTAGGATTTTCGCAGTAGACAAAGCAGTATTGTCTTTGAGGGGATAGGCCTCGATCCATCGGGAGAATGCGCAAACCACAACTAAAACGTATTTCAGGTTATTGCATCGCTCCATATGGATGAAGTCCAATTGAATCACCTCAAAGGGATACGAAGGGGGAGCAAAACTGCCAGGAGGAGTTGGGGTTCCTTTGCCAGGGTTGTACATTATGCACACCATACAATTCTTCACCAGACGTTCAGCACATTTTGTAATGCCATCATTCTTCCATACAGCAGCCAGCAACTTGCAAATACCTTTCGCGCTAATATGTGCTAACCCATGTGCCATTGTCACAACGGCCAGCACATACGCATCAGGCAACATCCATCTTTTCTGATCCGACAAATCAATCCAACAACCATTCGCATCCAACTTTCCCGTACTTTCTTTCCACTTCGTCTTTTCAGTCTCAGTGGCCTCATTCTGAATTGCTTTCACACTCTCGATAGTATCTTCACACATACTCGATTCTGTAGGCCACCTAACCGAACTCGTCACGTACATTCGAGTGCTAAGGTTCCGGGCAGTCTCCTTAGCAGTCTCGTCCGCAAACGCATTACCACGACCAACATCATCCGTCACCTTACGATGCGCACTACATTTAACAATCGCAACTTGCGTAGGCAGAGTCAATGCATCCAAAAGATCATTCACAAGCTGGCCATGCTGAATCTTCGTACCGTGCGACGTCAAGAAACCTCTCTCTCTCCACAATCGTCCAAAGCTGTGAGCAACACCAAACGCGTATTGACTGTCGGTAAACACATTCACACGTTTCCCTTTCGCTAACACACATGCTCTAGTAAGAGCAATCAGCTCCGCAGCTTGGGCAGAATTCTGATTCAACCTTGCAGTCTCAACAACAGTATTCAATGTTACAACAGCATAAGCAGTAGTTACATCGCCATTCGGCAACTTAAAACATGACCCATCCACATACAGAGTGCCATCCGGATCTTCCAATGGGGTGTTTTTAAGGTCCACTCGACCTTTCGTTTCCTCTTCAGTCTTCAAGTAGCAGTCATGTTCTGCTACTTCATCTGACTCTGTGCTAATTGGTAACAAGGTTGCCGGGTTCAGAACGTTACAACGTTTTATCTGAATGTGGCTTGCCAAGAGCGTCAATTCGTACCCAGACAACCTCGCACTCGTCAAGTGCTGAGTTTTCGTTCGATTCAAAAGAGTATCGACTGCATGCGGAACCATCACCGTAAGCATATTATCCATGACCAATCCTGCTGATTGTCGGATGGAGACCGCAGCTGCCGCTGTTGCTCGTAAACAACTCGGCAATGCTCTAGCTACTGGGTCCAAGGTCGAGGAAAAATATGCACATGGACGTTGCTTACCACCAAAAGGTTGCGTTAAGACACTCAAAGCACAACCTTCCCTCTCGTGAACATATAACGTAAACGGCTTACTGTAATCAGGAGTACCTAACACAGGAGCCGAACACAATGAATCACGCAGTTCAGAAAAACTTTTCTGACATTCTTCCGTCCATGGTAAAGGAGTTGAAACATCCTTGCACGTAAGAGCCACCAATGGTTTCGCTAGCAATGAAAAATTAGGAATCCATTGCCTGCAGTACGACGTGATACCTAGAAAGGCACGCACATCTCTTTGGATTTTTGGCACAGCCATTCGCGCAATCGCTGCAATTCTCTCTGGGGTCAATCTCCTTCCCTCCTTTGACAATAAGTGACCTAGATAGGTTACTTCTTGACAACAATATTGGAGTTTAGAAGGTGACACCTTGTGATTTAACTCACAGAGATGTTGCAGCAACGACACCGTAGCAATTTTGCAAATGTCCTGAGTATCAGCAGCCACCAATAAGTCGTCGACGTATTGGATCAAAGCCGCACCAACCGGCAACCTAAATGCATCCAGTTGACCCTTCAAGGCTTGACTGTAAATAGATGGACTTTCACAGTAGCCCTGAGGAGCGCGTTTGAACCGGAAGCTGCGTCCACCGAGAGAGAAACCGAAAAGGTCCCTGCTCTCTTCGGCAATCGGGATGCTGAAAAACGCATTTTTCAAATCAATCACCGAAAACCATGATGCAGAAGCTGGAATCAGAGTCAGTAGCGCCGTGATGTCAGGCACAACAGGAAATTGGGGAACCACAATTTTATTTACCTCCCGTAAATCGATAACAAAGCGATAAACAGGCGGTTTTGAAGGATCAGTACGTTTAAGAATGGGCAGCACAGGGCTGTTGCACACGTTTCCCCGAGTCTCTTCAATAACATCTTTCTCGATCAAATCATAGATGATCGCCAACAGTGCTCGTTCACCATCAAGGGAGATACGATATTGGGGAATACGTGGCAACCGTACATTAGATTTCAACTGAACAACATAAGGGGAGATATCAAGCAGGCCCACGTCATTTGGACCCGTTGCCCACAAAGACGCAGGAAGAGAACTCAATTCCGGTGGGAGCTTATCGAGGGACAAATACATGGGAGAGACTACCCTCTCTCCTAACGTAAGCTTTACACCCGCAGGAGAACAATACAGAGTTGCGTACAAACGTTTAAGCAAATCCAGGCCCAAAAGATTTTCGCCACAACCCGTGGTTAAAATCAACGGAGCTTCTAGCTCACGTGGCCCAATTTGAAGGGGCAAAGGGCGCGAAACTGGATTGCTAACAGGGGCGCCAGAGAATCCAACGGAAACATTTGTTAAGCCAGACAAAGGTGCGCCAGGGAGTTTCGAATGCATGATAGAACTTTTCGCTGCACCAGTGTCCAACAGAAAAGGCTCAACGACGCCCGATGTAGCAACTGCGACGTAAGGCCCTCTCTGATCAACCGGAACTGATACCGCTCCCTCTCCTTGTCTATGGCTGTCCTAGTAATTACTGTCGTCAGTCCCCTGATCGACGTAGTAATCGTCTACATTGTACTGCGCAGATCGTCCTTGCGATGATCCACGTTGATCGAAACAATTATTAGAATTGGATGAGTTATCTGAGCGATCGTTCTGAGCACCACGACCTCTACCACGTGATGTTTGCTGCGAACCACCACGACCTCCTCTAGATGAGTTACCACTATTACGTTCGTTTAAAACAGGGCAATTGAATTTAATGTGTCCCTCCTGTCTACAATAAGCACATTGATTGTACCCTAACGAGGATCTTTGGGAGGAGGAGTCGTTACGGGTTTGGGATCTGTTTGATTGTGGCTGTGACCTATTCTGTTGCGAATTATTCTGATTTGACCGCGGAGGATACGCTTGTTGCAACAACACTTTAGTTTTTAGCTCTTTCGTCTTTTTATCAGCACGGTCAATCTCTTCTTTCTCTCTATTCTCATAGTATTGTGCCGTAGCCAATATCTGAGCCGAAGTAGAAACGGCCCATGCACTTTCCGAATTTCTCAATTTATTGCTCAAGTCGGGCAATAAATTTGAAACAAATTTATCCACAAACAACCTTTGACCACCCTCCGTGCCCATATCCTGACCACTATGGTCGATGAATGCTTCCTCGAACCTCGTAAAGAAGTCGGAAACACTCTCATCTTTCTTCTGCTTACAGGCTGACAACTTGTCCCAATTCACCTTCATAGCTGGCATAAGAGTTTTCATTAGTGTAATAATTCTTTGAGGAAGGTCGAGAATCAACTGATCGGGTTTAGTAGCAGCTACTTGTCCGGCGTCTGCCGCTACAATGGCAGCCCTAGCACCACCTAATTCAGCCGGGTGGTTTTCCTGTCGAATCTTTGCCCATACCGGTTGCGGTACAACATTACCAAACAACATGTCGATATCGGCAAGATTCATTACCGTAGCATCTACAAGCTGTGATAATTCTTTGTAATACCCTGTAGGATTCTTGCGTGGGTCAGGCAAAGATTGCTTCACCTGTAACACTTCCGAGCGCTTCCATGGGAGATGTATCCATATTCTCTGGAAGTGCGCCAATGTCGGAGGTTGAGCATTAGGATTAGCTGGTATCCAAACCGGCGGGACTTCACGCATAGGATATTGGCCAGACTCGTCTGGTTGTTTTTCAATATCCTCAACGAACAATGCATGAGGGATGGGAGCGGGACGAAGAGATAGCAATCGTTCAACAGCACGTCGAACATTAGTATCCACTATCAGCCCATTTGCGAACTGAAGCTGGAGATCAGACAGAGTGGTGAGCACCTCGTCAGGTGCATCAGCCGCTATTTGATCATAAAGGAACTTACACATTTCGTTAAACACATATCTCTGTGTTGGCATATTAAATTGACAAAATGTTTCGAGGACAACACGAGGTGGACTTCTCTGAGGATTTACCATCCAACCCATCGCCATATTATATAGCGCAACGCGTTCTCTGTTTCCAGGAAGCTGACTACGTCTCTGAGGACCATCGGAACCAGCGGACCCCTGAACAGGTCAGAGCGAATGAAAGAAGCTAGCCGCAAGAGGAGAATGGCGACTACGAGTAGAGGGAGAAGAATAAGACACAGGGCTAACAAGAGAAGGAGTAGAAACAGTAGCAACAGCAGGAGTTAACAAAACAGTAGCAGTAGCAAGAGCAGTAGCGGGAACAGGAGTATGTGGAAGCGGAGGAGCAGTAGGAATAGAAACAGACAAAGGAACAGGAACAGTCGGAAGAACGGGTGCAGGTTGAGGAACAGGCGGAGGAGGAATAGGTGGAAGAACAGGTACGGCAGGGACCACAGGAGCTGCGGTACCCTGTACGTACGGAGGCGGTGACTTCATAAGATAAGACATTAAGGTATCCTCAACTGGCTCTTCCTTCTTTTCCGACTCCGTTGGTAAAGCGGGGTAACATTTATCTACAGTCATACGCTGTAATCGATCAAACACTTCCTTATCCTTAACCTCCTTATCTCGCTGAAATTGCTCTGCTTTCTTCACTATAGTAGCAACATTATCTCGCTGACTACGTTTATTCTGTCTGATTTCTTTCTGTCGGGCTTCTTTGCGCCACAACCGAAAAGCATCAAACATGGCCGGCCTTGACTTTCGTTCGAACAATTTAATCTCTAGATTATCTAAGATCGGGGCCTCGAAGCTACCATGAGGTGGCCAACGAAGGTCGCCGTCCTTTTTCGTGTATTTAATCCAGTAATCGTTAAAGGTAACTGGGCCTAGCCCATGCTTACTATAGAGCTCATACGTGGGAGTTCCAACCGGAGGTATCGGACATGAGTCCTCCAATCGGGAATCCATACCACAAGGCCTGAAACAACTAAACAAAGTACTGCGACCAGGCATCTTGCACACTAGCCGAGTTTCACAAACTTCAAGGGTTACGGGATTTACCAAGTCCCAGCAAAGAACAAAACCCTCGGTTTTTGGCGGCTGCAGTCGTCAAACAACACAACAAAGTACGCTAGCAAAGTGTCACCGACAAAAACACTCACACAGCGCTAACAACAAAAACACTCGCTAAAGTGTCAACAACCAAGAACTATGGGAGCGACCCACAAATACTTAACTCAAAAATCAATGGCGTCACCAGGAAGGCCCGTCAATCGTCTCGCTATACCAAGGTCTACGCCAGGCGCCAAAACAGGTCTACAGTCAGGGCAGCAGTCCGTCGCAGCCGTCCGGAGGCGGGAATCTTCGCGGGAAAAGTCTTCGGGCCACTTATTTCGACAACAGGATCGATGAAGCGGAGTGCACCTTCCCTCGGAGATTTCACACGAAGTTCCTCACGATCGTCGGGCTTGGACCGGTACCACTGATGCAGCCCCACGTTGGGCGCCAACTGAAGGACTGGGTTCTTTAAGACCCAGCGGTGCCAGGGCACAACACCTGGAACCTTCGTGGGTAACCTGCTCCGGCGTACGAATCACAGAGACACGGGACACTTCCTTCGACGTCAAAGATTCAAGGTTTATTTGCTGCAGGGAACACAGAGATCACGACAAGTACACAGCGTGCAACTTGGGGAGACTGCTTCAAATTGTTTCTGTGGATCGCTCCTTTTATACAGTTTTTACCCATAGGATTACATTGAACACAAAAGTTTACAACCCGGTTCCCACCATTATCCCCCAGAGGGGTCGCTTTGGTCACTTTGAAACACACGAGGTCCGGAACATAAGTACGGAAACATTTGGCGGTTCCCAACTGTAAAAACCATCTTCCCACCATTAGCAAATTCCAATCAGCAGTAAAACAGATCGAAATAGGAACAAAGACAGATGCAGAGGAAGACGGAGACAGTGGGGAGATCGGAAAGGGTGTAAAAGGGGAGGTATCGGGAAACACGAGATACAGGCATCAAAGGGACGTGCCTAATGAGATGCACGGCTGAGACAATAAGTCCGTGCGGCAAGATGAGCCTCGAGCGGCGCCATCTGCCTTACAGTAGCAACCCCCTCGTCATAAAGACACTCACAAAGAACATGTGTCTTCCGCAAATATCTTGGGAGTCCCAGGGTCGCGAAGCGGACATCGTCCGTTCGCTGGCTACTTGAGGGCAAGAGACAAAATGGATGCCGTATCTAAGATGGAACCCGTGGGTATAGATGAAAAACCCACATAATAAACGAACGGTTTAAGTTAGCACAGCGAAACTGCGCCCACTTACTAAACTCGTCATTTGCGGTTCATAGATACCGGACTCGACTATATTCGTGCGAGTCGAAAACACCACTTACAATCGTCACGGAACCTCAAGATGGTAAAGAGCAGGCAGGTTGTGTGACCTTGCCGGGAGATACGGCATCCCCCAATGAAACCCTGAATGTGCCAAGAGCAGCTAATGGTATAATTAGAACTCAGACAGCAATAAATGGGTGTATGCAAATGTTCCAATATTCAGAACCACTGGTAATACTCCAGAAATATTCCATACCATTGCATTTTTTAAGTTTGCCTTTGCATCCCAGAAGGGGACCAACCACATGAGTATCAGCTTTGGTCCTGCACATCTGAGCTTTCTCGCTCCTCTTCCTGTACCCTCATCATTATACTGTCACCCCCTCAAACATTGTTGATGGGTGATATCAGGGCTCGGGTCGGGGTACTACACGGGTGGACGGCCTCCCCCAACCTATTTTACCAGGAGCTCGATTACCGGCGCAAATGGAGCCACCCATTCACTCTTTGGCCTCTCTGGGGCGAGATCGGAGCTCATTCAGAACGCTGCTCACGCGCTGGCTTCTCTGATGCAATCTCCTCTAAGGGGTGAGCTAGGGGAGGCAATGAGTCAGATGGTGCAAGCCACCTTTTGTGACGTCACTTCCTGTTGTGATGTCAGCATTCCCCCACTTTTTTTTTAGGGCTTGCACCCTGGGTAATATGGTAAAGGGGTGCAAATAAAGTGTCCATTTTTTTCTAAATACCAATGTCTAGCATCTGCTTCAAGAACGACCCATCACGACCAGCTTCTGAAGTTGCAGAGATCTAAAACACAACCAGAGTCATTGGATGGTGCAGTGAAAGACTCTTCTCTTTACCCAGACCTGCAGCTCGAATCACCACCAACCACAGAAATCCAGCTAGGTCCTTACTCTGATGACGTCAGCTTGGGGTTTGAGACCTATCATGACATCATTCACTAGAAATCCCTGTTAAAAAGAACAGTCTGCAGGTGTGTTACCGTACCTGGGGACGACCAACAAATGCCGCCAGTTAAAGACCAACCTCAACCCTCCTAAGCCCCAGTAAAGTTCTGGTAAGAGAAGTCGCAAGTTAATGGCAGAACCGTCTGGGAAATCACAAGTTACTCCACCACAAGTAATCTGGGTTTCGGCGCACAAATGCCAGTAGTAAATATATACAGATGAAGCCTTCTAGTGACTGTAAACAAACAACATGGAGTAGACAGAAGAGCCCTCTGAGAAAGTGGCTCTATATGTCCTGGACCAAAGTAAGGTACAGTGTGTATAGAGTCCACAATCCCGAGAGGTATAACAGAGGTTAAAGTCAGGTCTGACCTTACTCTCTAAAGTGGTAGCTTGGTCGAGCAGTCAGGCAGTACCAGAGGACAGTGTAAAGCATTTGTTGTACACACTCAGTAAGCAAAAGGTTTCACACACTCAAGAACTGAACTCTAGGCCAATTGTTTTTTATTTCCAAAGATATAGTTGTTTCATTTTTAGAACCAACAGGTATCAAAATATACTTTTCCCAATATGAGTACTCTCATGTAATTACTATGCAAAGAGGCAATAATCTTTGTAAACACAATAGGTACAATGGTTGAGGTAGGCAACACAATTCTAAACACAATTTAACATTGAGCTCAATGGATTTTCTGCATAAATGCAGCAGATTACTTTATAGATTACTTCTGTAACTTCAGAACCGGATCCTAGATTCAGTCCTGGGGTCTAAGCCGAAAACAGTTTAGTAAAACCGTTTTAGCTATTGCAATGATTTTTAAGGAATATAAAGGTATTTTAAAAGTTGACACTTAAAAACTTTTCAGTGAAAAACCAGCAATGTTATCCAATGGAAGGAAATTCAAAGCACAGCTAAAGTAGGTTCTCGTTACTTTTGTAATCCAGTACTGGACTCCTAGGTTCAGCACTGGGGTCTATACCTAAGACAGGTAAGTAATTACGTTTTAGTAGTTGGTACGATTTTTAAGGAATATTTGTTGTTTTCAAAAGCATTCAATGGTTTCCTATGGACGAAATTTAGATTACTAGTAACCACGGTTGTGATTACTTTTGCAGTTCAGTACTGGGCTAAAATATACAGTACCTGCTTCTCTCCTGATTACAGGTGAATACTTCAGATTTCGATATTCGGCTGATTTTAGATGAATATTTTAACATTTCAAAACTTCTCACTTGGAAGATTTTCCGAGTCAAACCAGTCAATGTTATCCTATGGCAGGAAAGTGAGTCATCGGTTTTCAGGTGAGTACTCAACTGGTGGAGTTAAGGTTCCGGGCATAGACTGAGGGGTCCCCCAGTCTCAGGTAGGTACAGTTGGTGCACCCTCAGCGGCACAGGGGCAGCCGGGTGCCGAGGTAGTTAGGCCCAATGTTATCCAAAGAGAGGCAGGGGGCCTTCGGTTGGTGGCTGCTGGCTAGGGGGCCACGCGGCTGTGGGAGCTGGGCTCCTGGTCAATTGTCTTGGGGTGTGGTTGGACGCACAGCGTTTTGTGGGTAGTTACTGACTCCTAGTCAATTGCTCAGGGCAAATGAGAAAGTAGAATAGGGTGCAGGTTGCACTGCCAGGGGCACTCGAGCGGCTGGGTGCAGGGTGCTTTTAAGCCGTTGGGTGCTCAATGTTATTCAAAGGAGATCTTGAAAAGGGAACAAAGGCTGCAGGCTCGGGATGGAGGATCTTCTGGAGCAACCAACACTTCGAGGGGTAAGTTGGGATCATGGAGGATAGGTAGGCACCCAGGAGTTGAGCACAGGGGGCCGTGGGGTGCCGGCTGCAGGGGTGTCTTTTGAGGTCGGGAAATCTTACCCCCTGCTGGTCGCGGTCGGAGGGGTCCTTTGTCCTGAGGCTGCAGGCGTCGTCGGGGTCGTCGAGGAGGGTCCTTGGGGAATGAATTCCAGGTCAGAATCACCGGGAGGACGTCCTCGGGGTCTTGATTCACTCCGGCACAGGCCAGGCTTGGCAGGTGCAGAGTGTGCAGCGTTCGCGGTTCCGGGCTGATGCCAGGGCTTGTTACTTGCTTTAATCAGTACCACTGCTCGTGGGGGACCCAGGTAGTCAGAGTCACAAGGCAGTCAGGTCCTCTGGGGTTTTTGAGGCTGCTGACCACTGGAGATGCCCGGGTTTAACAGGAGCAGGTTCGAGAGTCGACAGACCGGTAGGGCTGGGGCCAAATCAGTTGGTGTCTTCCTCTTTTTAGCAGCTGCACGGCAGGTCTTCGTGTTCCTTGATCTCCTTTCTTGTTTCGTAATCTGGATCTGTGGAAAAAGGTTCAGGGTGCCCCTAAATACTAAATTTAGGGGCGTTACAGGTAGGGCAAGGGCAGGGACCAATGGGTCCCTGTCCTGGGGTGGGTATACCCCCTAGTCTGCTCCTCTCCTGTGGGAGGGGGGCAGGAGCCTAGCTGTGATTGGGCAGGGCTTCCTATCTTCAAGATGGCCGGAGCCTGGGGTCGTGCATCACCTCGCCTCTCCCACCTGAGGGGTGGAGTTGGCACAGGCTGGCAACCCCCCCCCCTTCTCACGTAGGTTTTCCCGCCAGTCTTCCCGCCAGAGTGGGGGTCAGAACTGGTGGGGGCCAGTTGCTGAGTTCAGCAAGTGGTCTGGAGAAGCTCACAAAGGAGGAATTCCTTTGAAACATCCCCTGCCCATCCTGGGGGAGGAGGCTTGGCACCTCATCCCAGGATGTGCATTGTTGCAGGCCCAGGAGAGCGGGGAGCTCTCCACCCAGGGGTCCAGCAACATGTCTGCTGTGTGGCAGCCTAGGCAGCCTCTCAGACAAGACGTGGATTGTAGGTTAGGTTTCAGGGGGCATCTCTAAAACGCCCTCTGTAGTGCATTTTACATTAAATCCCACACTGGCATCAGTGTGGGTTTATTGTGCTGAGAAGTTTGATATCAAACTTGTCAGTGTTCAGTGTAGCCATTAAGGTGCTGTGGAGTTTGTAATGACAACCTCCCAGCACCATATACTCTTAATGGCATCACTGCACTTACAGTGCCCAGGAATGGTCCTGGGTACTGTAGGGGCACATGGTTCATGCACCTGTGCCCACACCACTGGCATAGGGCACCCAGCTAGGGGGGTGGCTAATGTATGCCAGGGCAGTGGGTTTGAGGGCATGGCACACAGGGATGTGTGCCATGTCGACTCTTTGCTTAGTTCTGCACCTACACACTCAGCCTCCAAAGGCAGTGTGTGGGTGTCAAGGTACAGGGCCCCTAAGGGTGGCACAATACGTGCTGCAGCCCTTAGGGGTCTTCTCTGGTCACAAGGCCCTGGGTACATAGGGTACCATTTACTAGGGGCTGACATGCGGCCAGAGATGCCAATTGGGTTTAGGCTTTAGTATAGTTTTTAGGGAATGTACACAGGCCCTGGGTACCTGATTGGCAGGGACCCAGGGCACACCAAGGAAAAGTGCATCAGGTATCAGGCAAAAAGTGGGGGTTTACTGCAACAGAAACTCACTTTCTCACAAACCCCTTCTCCTTTGCTCTGTCCACCCTCTTCGTCAGAAGGAGGCTCTTATGGTAAAGGTCATCTCTTTTTAAACAAAGTTCTCAAGTGAGAGTTGTGCATTCAGAGCTGCTCTGGTGGCCTTACAAGAACAAGCATGTGACTCCTTTGACATTTACCCGTGGATGAAAAACCCATGGACTAATTCAAGTTGACTTCCTAAATCCCAATGCCTCAACGGTCGCGGTAGGCATTCTCTTAGTGCTGAGCAGTTGAGGTTCTGTGAATTCTGAACTCGTTTCATAAAGGTCATGGTTTCGTTACGAATTTCATAGTAGCGAACCTTAACTAGTGAGTGCGGCAAGTACGAGTGTTTTCGCCATGTTAGACCGATGGATTCACTACGTGTTTAGGGATTTCGTTCTGAACCCTTGGGTTCCATTTTGTGCTTGGCAGCCATTTTGTGGTTGCTCTCACATAGGCCGATGACTACGGCCGAACGGGTCTTTAGTACACGTACACTTTAGCTGACTTCTGAATGACCTGAGTGAACTGACCTCGTTGCCTGAAGCTGACCTAGTTAAGCCAGTTCCTTGTCCGGTAGCTGATCGAGATTAAGGATCAAAGCACAGGACATTGTTTAGTTTATTGCACACGCACACACCCCTTATCCTACTTCTCATCTGTTTCTGTTCCTTCTTTTATGGTCTATTTATGATATGGGTTGTGGTCTTTTATTATGGGTTTGTCCGGCCTGTTCGAGAAAGAATGTTGGGCTTTCCCGTGTAATTGATGGTGTGCTGGACAACTGAAAAGTGGGTTTGTCGTCATGCGATACCTTTAGCAATGTTACCTATGATTGGACAAATTGTAACTAGTGGGTGTTTGTCCGGAATGTGATTTTTAGCATAAAAGACGATGTCTCGCTCTACGAAAATTGAGCAGTCTCTGACGAATATACTTGCATGGTACTTCGTAGACTTCTGTTTGCAGCCAATAAATGTGATCTTTGGCGTCACTGAGAAGTATCCCGTGTCTCTGTATTCTAAGACAGGTGAACCCGAAGACTTTGGGCGTGCCCCTGGTGCCGCTGGGTTCTAAAACCCGGTTCTTCAGTTGGCGCCCAACGTGGTGCGACTTCAGCGGTACCGGTCCAAGCCTGAAGATCGTGAGGAGCTTTGTGAGGAAATACTGGAAGAGGGCCCCCACTTCATCGACCCCTGCATGTCGAACGTGGACTGAAGGTTTTTGCTGCGAGGCTTCCCGCTTTCCGACAGCTACGAAGGACTGCTGCCCTGACTGTCGCCCTGTCTTGGACCCTTCGTGCCGATTTGTAGAGCGAGACGGTAGACAGGTCTTCTGGTGGCGTGGTTGATACTTCAGTTAAGTATACGTGGGTCGCTCCCAGTCCTTAGTCTTGGTTCCTTAGTTTTGATTTGGTACTTGCAAGCGCCAAAGCCGAGGGACTCGTATATTTGCGAGACTATCGTTTTGGGTAATCCCTTGAAGTTTGAAGCTAGATTAGTGAGCGAAGATGCCTGGTCTTAGCAAACTTGGAAAGATATTTTGTTGTAGTTGTAACAGGGATTCCCGATTGGAGGACTCGTGTCCAATACCTCCGGTTGGAACTCCGACTTATGGCCTCTATTCTAAACATTGCATGGGCCTTAATACGTATAATGAATTGTGGGTCCGATACACTAGGAAAGACAGTGTCTTAAAATGGCCACAACATGGTAGCTATGACACCGAGATTTTAGATAATTTGGAAGTTAAACTATTTAAGAAGAAAGCCCGGCCGGCGATGTTTGACTCTTTCCGCCTTTGGCGTAAGGAAGCCAAACAGAAAGCAATTAAACAAGCGAAAAGAGATAAAGGAGAGAAGGGTTTATCGATAATGCAATCTGCTAGGCAGTTTAAAGATAATGAAGAAGATACATAAAATGGCCATTGATAAATGCTATCCAGCTTTGTCACCTCTTCTACAAGGTGCAACGAAGGACCCTGAAAAGGATCCTTTGATGTCACATTTGTTGAGTTCACCACCCCCCTATGTGCAGAGTGCTACGGCACCTCCGCAACCTCCAGCTGTTCAGCCTCCTGTTGTTGCTCAGCCGCCAGCTCCTCTTCAGCTGGTTCCTCCTCCTCTGGCTCAGCCTTCTCTAGGGCCGCCGACTTTGCTATCAGTTCCGCCTCAAATTCCTACGACTTTTTCTCTTGTACTTGCTACTTCTTCTGTTACTAATCCTACGTTTGTTTCATCTCAGTCAGCTTTGTCTCTTGTCCTTCTGACAACTTCTCCTTCTGTTCGGCAGAGAATGACTGATACTGTTACTGGTCTTTTGTCTCCTTTCTTTGGGTCATTGAATGTGACCCCTGTTTCTGCGCGTAAACAATTACGTAGCCAGTTTACTGGTCCCGAAGAGCGGGCAGTGTTAGATCATTTGGCTCGTAGATGGGTTACTAATTCTTTGAGATATGATTTAGAGTCGGTTATGGATGTCTTCCGCCAATGGGAAGCACTGAAGCAGAGGTATGTCTTCGATATCATGTGTACTTTCCTCCATGAGGAATGGGAAGAAAGTGAATTTGGTCAGACTCCATTGGAATTGCTTGATGTACAGTCAGAGTTTGCGAAAGGAACAATAGTGGGTTCCGATGTTGAGAAAGCAGTCGCAACGTTGCTTGCGTTTAGGGGCTAGTTTCCTTCCCAGTCGTTGTTTGAGCCTGATCCTTCTGTTAGGAGAAAAGCGAGACAGTACCCTATGAGAGAAGTTCCTCCGGTATTGAAAGAGGCAGTTCAGGCTGATGTCGCTAATGCTATTCAAGCTGTACCGGCTCATTTTCAGCGTGTTTGGGTACATGTTCCGTGGAAGAGAGTTGAAGTTTTGGCCCTTAAGCAGACTCCACAGACCCCCGCAAGAATCCTGCAAGGTATTATAAGGAGTTGTCACAGACAGCTGACACATGCATCATGAATTTAACAGCTATAGACATGTTGTTTGGTAATGTGGTTCCTCAACCTTTGTGCGGAAAGATTCGTCATATGGATCATGCGCAAGAGTTAGGTGCTACATGGGCGAATATTGTTCTTGCAGATGGTCTTCAAGGTGGAGGGGCTAAACCTGAGGCTTTAGTTGCGGAACTCCCCGGTAGGATTATTAATTATATGAAGACTTTAATTCCTGCTATGCGAGTGAATTGGGATAAATTGTCTGCATGCAAGCAGAAGAAGGATGAAAGTGTGTCTGATTTCTTCACTAGGGTTGAAGAGACGTTTATCGATCACAGTGGTCAAGATATGAGTACGGAAGGTGGCCAAAGGTTGTTCGTAGATAAGTTTGTTCATAATTTGCTTCCCGAGTTGTGTAATAAGTTGAAGGATTCAGAGAGTTCATGGGCTGTTTCTTCGTCGGCCCAGATATTGGCTACTGCACAATATTACGAGAATAGAGATAAGGATGAGAAAGAGAAAGCAGAGAAAAAGACTAAAGATTTAAAGATGAAGGTTATTTTGCAACAGGCGTATCCGCCTCGTTATAATCAGAGTGACTTTCATCAACCTCAGCAGTTTCAGAGAGGTTCGCAAAGGCCCGAGTCTTTTCAGCAGAGTGTTCCTGTAGGCCCTAATCAGTGTGCGTATTGTAAAGAAGAAGGGCACTTCAAGAGTAGTTGTCCGGTTCTGTTGCAGCGTACGAATGGTGCTTCTGGTGTGAGAGGTCGAGGTGTTCAGCAAGCTCCTAGAGGTAGAGGACGTGGTGTGTTCCCCCAGAATGCACGATCCTTTCCTATACAGAATTATATTAATTGTTTTGATCAACAGACTGTTGCGTCTGGTCAGTCGACTCAGTATTATGCTGATGATTACTATGTTGAGAGTGATAATGCTGACGGTAATGATTGCTAGGACAGCCATAGACAAAGAGAGGAAGTAGTGTCAGTTCCAGTAGATCAGAGTGGACCTTATGTTGAAGTGATTACATCAGGAGTGTCAGAGCCTTTTCTGTTGGATACTGGTGCGGCGAAGAGTTCTATCATGCACTCTAAACTCCCTGGCGCACCTTTGTCTGGCTTGACGAATGTTTCGGTAGGTTTTCCTGGCGCCCCAGTTCGTAATCCAGTTTCTAGTCCTTTGTCTCTTTCGGCTGGACCTTGTGAATTGGAAGCACCCCTCATTCTGACGACAGGTTGTGGTGAGAATTTGTTGGGATTGGATTTGTTGAAGAGATTGTATGTGACATTGCATTGTTCTCCTTCGGGAGTACAGCTTACATTGGGTAAGAGAGCGGTCTCTCCGATGTATTTGTCTAAAGATCGGCTTCCATTGGAATTGCGTTCTCTCCCTGATACTCTTTGGGCTACTGGTCCTAATGATGTGGGTCTTTTGGAGATTCCACCATACGTTGTGACGCTGAAAGCGAATGCTAGATTGCCACGTATTCCCCAATACAGGATCTCTAGTGATGGTGAGAGAGCACTTTTAGCGATCATCTATGATCTAATTGAGAAAGGTGTGATTGAAGAGACGAGAGGTAATGTGTGCAATAGTCAGGTTTTACCTGCTCTGAAGCGTACTGATTCTTCTCAACTGCCTGTTTATAGGTTTGTGACTGACCTTCGAGAAGTGAACAAGATTGTTGTTCCGCAGTTTCCGGTTGTTCCAGATATTACTGCTTTGCAGACTGTGATTCCTGCTTCAGCTACCTGGTTTTCGGTGATAGATCTGAAGAATGCTTTATTCAGTATCCCGATTGCCAAGGAGAGTAGAGATATTTTTGGCTTCTCTTTATGAGGCCAAAGCTTCCGGTTTAAGCGCGCTCCTCAAGGCTATTGTGAAAGTCCATCCATCTATAGTCAAGCTTTGAAAACACAGCTTGATACGATTGTCTTGCCTGATGGTGCTGCTCTTATTCAGTATGTAGATGATTTGTTAGTTGCTGCTGATGATGAGGAGACTTGTAAAGAAGCTACTCTTTCTTTGTTACGACATTTGTCTGACCTTCATCATAAAGTGTCACCTTCGAAGTTGAAGTATTGTTGACAAGAAGTGACCTACTTAGGTCATCTCTTATCGAAGGAGGGAAGAAGGTTGACCCCAGAACAAATTCAAGCGATTGAGCAAATGAATGTGCCAACCACACAGAGAGAAGTGCGTGCTTTCTTGGGTATTACTTCGTATTGTAGGCAATGGATTCTGAACTTTTCTCTACTTGCGAAACCTCTGTTAGCACTTACTCTTAAGGATACTCCGAATCCTCTTTCTTGGTCCGATGAATGTCAGAAAAGTTTTTCTGAATTACGTAATGCATTGTGTTCCGCTCCGTTGTTGGGTACCCCCGACTACAGTAAGCCTTTTACACTCTATGTCCATGAGAGAGAGGGATGTGCATTGTCAGTCCTGACACAGCAGTTTGGCGATAAGCAGCGTCCATGTGCGTATTTCTCGTTGACTTTGGATCCGGTAGCTAGAGCGTTGCCGAGTTGTTTGAGAGCTACAGCGGCAGCAGCTGTTTCTATTTGACAGTCTGCTAGTTTGGTGATGAATAATACGTTGATTGTGATGGTTCCACATGCAGTGGATACTTTATTAAACAAGACTAAAACACAGCACTTGACTAGTGCTCGATTGTCAGGTTACGAGTTGACGCTTTTGGCGAGTCATGTGCATATAAAGCGATGCAACACGTTGAATCCAGCTACGTTGTTGCCGATTTCTGTAGAGACGGATGTTCAAGAACAGCATGATTGCTTTCTCAGGACAGAGGAAGAAACAAAGGGTAGAATTGATTTGAAAGATACTTCTCTTGCGAAGTCTGATGGTACCTTATGGGTAGATGGTTCATGCTTTAAGCTTCCGAATGGTGATACGACTGCAGCATATGTGGTTACGACTTTGCATACGATTGTTGAAGCTGCACGTGTCCCACAAAATTCAGCTCAAGCTGCAGAGTTGATTGCACTGACAAGAGCGTGTGTGTTGTCGAAAGGAAAGAGAGTGACTGTTTATACCGATAGCCAGTATGTGTTTGGTGTTGCCCATAGCTTCGGGTGATTGTGGAAAGAACGTGGATTTCTTACTTCTCATGGTACGAAGATCCAGCATGGTTAGTTGGTGAATGAGCTTCTTGAGTCACTTACGTTGCCGACGCAAGTTGCGATCGTGAAATGCAGTGCACATAAGAATGTTACTGATGACGTTGGTTGTGGTAATGCGTTTGCGGATGAAGTTGCGAAAGAGACGGTGAAAGATGTGACGAGTCGAATGTTTGTTGCGGGTCCAGCAAGATGGGTTCCGGATAGATGAATGTGTGAAGATACGATAGAGAGTGTGAAGTCAATACAGGCTGAAGCTACGGAGAAAGAATTGAGTGTATGGAGAGAGAGTACAGGAAAATTGGATGCGACTGGTTGTTGGATTGAGTTGTCGGAACATTAGCGAGGGTTGTTACCTGATGCGTATGTGCTTGCAGTGGTTACGATGGCGCATGGAATGGCTCACATCAATGTGAAAGGGATTTGTAAGTTGTTGGCTCCAGTATTGCAAAATGCTGGAATTCCTAAATGTGCGGAGAATCTGGTCAGGAATTGCATGGTTTGTCTGATGTATAATCCTGGCAAGGGAACTCCAACTCCAGCTGGTCACTTTGCACCCCCAACGTATCCGTTCGAGGTGCTGCAATTGGATTTTATACACATGGAAAGATGCAATAACTTAAAATACGTCCTTGTAGTTGTTTGTGCCTTTTCGAGATGGGTAGAGGCATACCCCCTGAAAGATAATACTGCCTTGTCCACAGCCAAAGCCCTACTCAAGGAATTATTCCCTAGATATGGATTGCCAAGGATAGTGTGGAGTGATAATGGAAGTGAATTTGTGGGTCAAGTCATGAAGAGAGTGTGTGAAGGTTTGGGCGTTAAGCAGAAATGTCATGCTGCAAATCACCCCCAATCAGCTGGTTTGGTCGAATGCTACAATGGCAATTTGAAGCTGAAGTTAGCTAAGATTCAGGCGAGTTCTAGTCTCCAATGGCCCGATGCTTTGCCATTGGCACTTTTGTCAACTAGAACTACAGTACATTCTCGAGTAGGCCTTAGTCCTTATGAAATTATTTTTGGTCGCCCGGCAAATGTATGGGGAGTGCCGAGGCCGACAAAGTTTAGCGAGATTGAACATCCTGTGCCGATTGACTATTTGTATGATTTGACGGCTAAATTGCGTGTTTTGCACCAACAGGTTTACGATGCACTTCCACCAGCATCTGAAGATCCAGGACACGCTATCGAACCTGGTTCATGGGTGTTAATACGCAACTTTCAGCGGACGAAGCATGATCAGCCCCGCTGGACTGGACCCCACCAAGTTCTTTTGTCGACGCGTACGTCAGTGAGAGTTCGCGGCAAGAAGAACTGGATCCACAGCGTACATTGTAAGAGGGTCCCTTTGCCTCTGCCGAACGACCAGTGGGTCCAGGAGGGTGTTGGCGATTCAGAGACTGAGACTGTGCCAAGGTTCGTTCCATTCAGTGACGCACGTTTGGTTGGGACAAGCTCTGAGCGTGAGGATAATGATATTTTGCAAGCAGCTGTGCCTCCTTCTTTGAGGCTAGACACTACTGAGCCTGAGTTGCTGTTTCGTGATCAGACATTGCCTGGTAAAGGCTGCTATAATGTACGACAGAGAAACAATGGACTAATAAAAAAGTAATTATTTTTTGCTTCTGAAAACTACGTTCTCTCATCCAAAAAGCTGTTTTGACCTATTTTTCTTTTTCAAACCGCCATCCGGGTTCAGCTGTAGGGTTGCAGTATAAAGCCTTGTAGTGTTCAGCCGTGTAGACACAAGGTCGACGGTTCTGGTTTGTTCTAGGGCGTTCCCTGGACTTACAGACGTACACCTGAGCGAAGAGAACCACCTGCCGCGAACAGCACGGTTAGAGGATGGAGTTTTTTGAGATTGAGAGAACTGTTGTAGAAATGAACTTTAAGAGAAAAATGTGTAAATTGATGAGTAGCAAATGTTTTTTGATAACGTGTCTTTTAATGCTACTTAGCATGACAATGTTTTTGGTGGGATATGTTGTTTTCTCTTTCCAAGTGACGTTTGCACCCACCACACAACCTATGTCTTTTCCTACTACTAATTCTTTGCATTCTTTTCATCCTTTACCTGAACATGAATCAATTAAAAGATTGGAATTCGTTAATAATTCCTTTGTGCAACTTCTGCATCAGCATCAGTTAGTAGTGAACACCACAAATTTTTGGGTGTGTGGTCTTATGCCTCATACTACGGATAAAGGTATTCCTTATTTGGTCCTGCCATTTAGCTATAATGGATCTGTATGGGCATATAGGACGATGTTCATTTATGCCCACGAAGTCTATCCCCTGCGTTCTATGAAAGATAGTCAGAGTAATAGTGCTCTAGTGAAGGGAATAGTGGATATGATTAGAGGAATCAATTCCTATGAGACTATTCCAAAAGATGAGACACTAGCTTATATTGGATGGAACGTGACTGGATATGGTGCTAGTCTGAGTGAAAAGCAGCGAGGGAGAAGGTCATCTCCGATTTGGATCGTACCCCATCGTGGTCATTTTTGTCTGCAAGGTATTGGCAAGAATCCGAGAGCTCAGTTAGGGAAGAGTCTTTATACTGAGACATATGTTTTTGCGTCCCAGACTTCCCCACCGTTTTTAGCAGCTAAGGGTACGTATTTTGTCTGCTATGATAGAGCATATACATGGTTGCCCCCTGATTTTTCGGGATCATGTTATGTTTCGTATCTGTTGCCCCCTAGGTATACTGCAGCCGCAGATTACCACAGAACAAGAGTTGCTAGAGGTGTCTTCAGTAAGGAAGATACTGTAGGACATGATTTGGGAGATTTTCTTAAGGGTTTCCTGCCGTTTTGGAGACCGATGGTTAACAGTAGGAACATACGGCAATTGACGAGAGTGGTTGAGTCCACCATAATTGAGACTGCCGGTGCCCTTAGTAATTTGACTGCTGAGCTCCAATCGGATCGTCTTATGACGTTGCAGAATCGAGTTGCGTTAGATGTCATACTTGCAGATAGAGGAGGGGTATGTAAATTGATTCAATCGAGTTGCTGCGTTTTTATTCCAGACAATGCTCCGATAGTGTACCAGGCCATTTCCAAGCTACATAAGATCTCCGAGTCTGTACATGTGGACGAAGGAGATTGGTCGTTGATGGGATGGTTTTGGGGATTGTTATCCACTTGGGTATGGAAGATTCTGATGATCATTGGGATGGCTTTAGCTATTCTTTTCCTGTTCTGTCTTTGTGTACAGTGTGCTCCTGCTATATGTGGCCTTTGTGCTACTACATTTGCAAGGAGACCTGTCTCGAGAGAGTTACTAAGTAATATGATTATGCTCCAGCAACATCTTGATGATCTGATGAATACAGACCTGGATTCAGATTGATGTGAGTTTAGGTTATTGCCTATGTAAGGGCAAAAGGAGGGTCTGAGGTTCCGTGAATTCTGAACTCGTTTCATAAAGGTCATGGTTTCATTACGAATTTCATAGTAGCGAACCGTAACTAGTCAGTGCGGCAAGTACCAGTGTTTTTCGCCATGTTAGACCGATGGATTCACTACGTATTTAGGGATTTCGTTCTGAACCCTTGGGTTCCATTTTGTGCATAGCAGCCATTTTGTGGTTGCCCTCACATAGGCCGATGACTATGGCCGAACGGGTCTTTAGTACACGTACACTTTAGCTGACTTCTGAATGACCTGAGCGAACTGACCTCCTTGCCTGAAGCTGACCTTGTTAAGCCAGTTCCTTGTCCGGTAGCTGATCGAGATTAAGGATCAAAGCACAGGACATTGTTGACTTTATTGCACACGCACACACCCCTTATCCTACTTCTCATCTGTTTCTGTTCCTTCTTTTATGGTCTATTTATCACCTTAGATGCGGCGCAAATATCCCTCCCCAGTGCTGCGCTGTCCATTGGAACTAGTGCTGAATGGACGTCCAATGGTCGTGCGCAGCACTGGGGAGGTAGTGCTGCCGTCGGCCAACGCCCCGACGCAGCACTTAAGAGGTTAAGATATGGGTTGTGGTCTTTTATTATGGGTTTGTCCGGCCTGTTCGAGAAAGAATATTGGGCTTTCCCGTGTAATTGATGGTGGGCTGGACAACTGAAAAGTGGGTTTGTCGTCATGCGATACCTTTTGCAATGTTACCTATGATTGGACAAATTGTAACTTGTGGGTGTTTGTCCGGAATGTGATTTTTAGCATAAAAGACGATGTCTCGCTCTACGAAAATTGAGCAGCCTCTGGCGAATATACTTGTGTGGTACTTCGTAGACTTCTGTTCCTGGTTGCAGACAATAAATTTGATCTTTGACGTCACCGAGAAGTATCCCGTGTCTCTGTATTCTAAGACTGGTGAACCCGAAGACTTTGGGCGTGCCCCTGGCACCGCTGGGTTCTAAAACCCGGTTCTTCACAGTGTCAGTCAATAGCTCTAAAAAGTAGTTTAAGACCCCGATCATAACTGTGGGCCGCCCTGCAAGAGACTCATCCCACCCGCTTCAGCACGCATGGGCAGCTCTGCATCAAGGCAAAGGAGATGTTGAAGTTCTCCCAATGGTGGCCTTCTTATTCAGCTCCAGCCCCATCGAGGGCAGCTTTAGCTCCCTCCCTACCATTTTAGTGGGAGCCTCCCCCCATCTTCTCCACCAGGAAACAGTCCAGACTGGCTCCCTCTCACAAATACCGACTCAGCCTCTGTCACTGCTGCGCCCGCCATCTTGGTTCTGCCATCTAAGGAAGGGCGTCGCTAAGTTTGAATCTTCTTCCTCGCTGCCCCTTGACATCGCTTTTCCAGATCAGAGGCATCCCCAGGTGTTCCACCAGAGTGCAGACCAGGGAAAGAACAGCTCATGGTCTTCTGGCACAAGGGTCTGGCAACGATGGAGTTTGTGGACCTGTGGGTAGAGCAACCGACCCCACAAGCTACTTGGCCATGCTCATTCACCGCAAAAACAGGTTAAAATCACCCTACAGCAATCCAGATAATATAGACCGCATCAGTCCATGTTTTACCGTGAGGTAATTTCACATAATTTCCAGCTTGTTATGAGGAATGCTCGTGATCATGCCAATATGCCACGTCGTGTAATTGAGATTGTGTTCGGCTAAAAAACACATTTCAGCATGGGAATAACGCAAATGAACAGAACACGAGCAGCTGCTGTTCATGTGATGCGTCATCATGTGTTATCTTTTTAGTGCAAAATGCGTTCTTGCATTCTTCTGCATACGAGGATACCTTCCACGCTAAAAACAAAACACAAAATGCCAGACCAGCATTTTACGTAATTTCGCATGCATATCTGGACATTTCATGTCATTTCCACAAAGGAAATTAAATTAAAAAAATAACACAAATGCCAGACCAGCATTTCATGTTTTTTTTTTTTGTGCATTTCATGTAATTTCCATGAAGGAAATGAAATTAAAAAACTGCACAAAACGCCAGGCCAGCATTTCTCGTAATTTCGCATAATTGTTTGGGCATTTCATGTCTTTTCCAGGAAGGAAATGATGCACATTTTTGTCTGGCGTTTAAAAAATACCAGTAATTGCAGGTCCAGCTTGTAATTCTGAGACCTCGACCTCGACCTCATGGTGCCAGAAACTAGAGGTGGCTGCCCCGGTATGCGTAAGAGCAGCATTAGGACTGGACACCAGGAAGCTGTAAAATGGCCGATGTGGCCCCAGTGCTGCAGGCCCGCTCCGGCGCTGCCCTCCCAGTAGGCCCATGTACCCTTGTACCACTCTGTCTCTGAAGGCCCATAACATGTTTAATAGGCTCCCCCACCCACGGCGTCCTGTTCCTGCGGCCCTGCACTCCTTTCTGGGCTGGCGGGCACTGCACAGCATGCATTATTCTTTCATTAACGCCGGCCTGCAGCAGCGGGGCCGTGCAGTGGCCACGGGTATGTTTATGCAGCAGGCTTATTTCCCCGCGCCCTCGTTATTTCATGAGCGCGCGCCTCGGTTCCGCGCCTTGGCTGCACTGAAGCGCCTTCCTTCTACCCCGGCGTCCTCCGGCATCCATCCGCTTCGTCCGGCCCCGGGGACAACAACCAGTTTTTATATAGCGCTTAATCAAGGCGCTCCCCTGTTTCTCAGAGCTCTCAGATTCAGGGCAGGATAAACAAGCACTGGCGTTGCCAATAGGTCTCGCAGTAGGAAAGTTTGAGCTATTGGTTTTCTAAATGACATTTTATTTTTTTGTTTTGTGATTTACAATGCCCATACTTTTAACTTTTCGCATTAGGAAAGTTTGAGCGATTGGTATTGTAAATGACACTTTTTTAATTTACGTGTTGGTTTTGAAAATAGCACATCTACTGTTACTTACTGTGACCATGATGTCAAATGCTGATTTCTAGAATGGATATTTTAGTCAACAGAGCAACCAGACATGACTTATTTCACTGTGTTGCCCTCCGGTCACATTGTGCTTTTCCCATAAAGCATATTTGTTATCTGGCATGGTTTCAACACCAGAATTAACTTGAGATGCCTGAAGAAGTGTGAGCCACAGTTAGGACTGCCCTAGTTCCTGACAGGGTGTGGAGAAATCCAGGCCTAAATTGGCCCCTGAGCACACCAGATCTTGAGTTATAGACTGCGCTCTTTGCCTGTTTCCACTCAGGGTCAGCCCAGTGACTCGAAATCAGTATCCATATCCATCCTGATCACCAACGATTGGCTCCAAACCCTTTCTTGTAAACAATAACCCTGCATGCAAGACCTCATGCAGGGCTCCAAGCTCTGTATTGTAAACGATACCCCTTGCAAGCCATGGTTCATGAAGCGCATGTGCTGTCGCAGGTGAGGCCTAAAAAATTACCATTCTCATAAATACATTTTAAAAAACATTGGTTAAAACAGACATGAAAGCAGCCGTGGCACTGATGTGGATTATTTTTTGGCAGTCGTGCACTAGTGCACAAGCAAAATGCTGTCACTCGTTGTGCAAGAAAGCAAGTGACTGAAGTTGGGTGACTGGTTGCTTTATGCTATATGTGGTAATGAGGGAAGCAAAATGTGCGTGGCATCATTTTTCCGTGGTTTGCGACTGTAACTGAGGTTGGAAACCATTGGTCAGCTACCGACCCAGAGGTGGATGGCAAATGATCTGCAAAGGGGATGCTGCTGCTGTTGTTTTTCCCCTTTGGGAATCATGTCAGCATCTTTGGAGGGCGCAGGCAGTGGTCCAGGGGTCTAATGCAAATCCCCCCAACCACCACAGGCTGGCTTCCCAAAGGGGCGCATTTTTTTAAAGCAGCACTGGCTCCTTAAATGGACATGAGTTACAAAAAACAAGTTTCCAGTTAGGGAAAGGAGATCTTTTATCCCATGCCAGTCTCCATCCGGTATTCACAGCTAGTAGCAGGCGGTCCCAAATTACAACTTTCCTAAGTATTATTCTTTAGACTGTTCAGTTTGCAACCCTCTGTGAATGTACAATTTGCCGTGCGACCACATTGTTTGCATTGCAAGTAGCAAACCAGTCGATGTGCACATTGAACCGCCTGGTTTGAAAATGGTTGGGCACATCGGACCCCCTTTTCCTGCATAGGGTGTAAAGCCAAGGGACGAGGCCAGACCTCTCGTTCCAAAATTCCCTGGGCCAAAAGTGTGGGGCAGGACTATTGTTATTCATGAATCCTGGGGAAAGTTGCTGATTACATACCAGCATTAAATGGTCAGTAAAGTCTTTCCTCTTTTAAGAATCTGTTCCTTCCCAAGCCGTTGTTCAGCACTTGGCTGCTATCCGGCCTTTACCACTTTCCAAGTAGTTGGGGTTCCATTGGTGGGTTGTAGACATTCCTGTATTTTATCTGCTTTTGGGCAGTCTTCCTAGTAGCCGCCTTGCTGCACTGCACATACTGGTGCAAACAGTAGGCTGGAAGCCACCTTGCCTCTTGCCCCTTATAGTTTGAACCCTAAAAAGATAACACATTGGCGACCCAGGCGGCTCTTCAGATTCTAGAACGAGTGCTTCCCCTGACGTTCAGATCTCTTTATTCTACCCTCATCGCTGTTGTTTACTCCGCTGCCATTATTTATTGACGTGTCAAGAGCTCCTCTGCCCAGGGGACTCGGTAAGAATAATATCAACAACAATAAAAGTAATAATAACCGCAATAATAATACCAACAATGATATAAAATCTCCAAGGGGTCTTTCCTCTACTTGCATTGATCCCTATTCACAAAGGTTCTGCTGTGACTTTCCCTTGTAGCGTTTCTTGTGTACTGATTCAATACAGGAGTAAGCCAGGAGTGCCCCTGACATTCAAGAGGACGTCCCACTTATTCATACTAAAACCTTTGCGACTGAGCCGCTGCATATGTGCCTCCTGCTCTCTCAGTAGACCAGAATGTGGGGCCTCAGTCTTCTTTGTGACAACAATACACTGCTCATTTCGCAGCCCAAAGCTTGACTAGTAGCTGTCACCAGCCCTCTTTTTGAAGCCATCTTACTCATTATCTGTCGAACTATTAATGCATTCCAACAGAGGCGTAATTAGAGCCAAATTTCGGGTGGTTGGCTAATAGATATTTCGAGGAGGGGGGCTAATTCTTCCAGCAATTGGCAGAGTGGAGACGCAGGGCCTCTAAGAAGGGGTGAAAAATAACAAAGCCTGTTTAACAAGTAAATGGTCTTTTGAAGACCTGTGAAGTACCCTGATGCGGCTGCGATTAGACGGACTCCAGACCAGCCAGCCCACTCAAAAACTGTCTGTGTGTGCCCGGGAAGCTGTCTCAGCTCAGGCTGACACACGTTACGGACGGGGCTAAAGCCCTTTGAGCCCAATGGGCGTTGCGCGCCTGCATTCCAAAGCATCTCATCTTGTTGGCCTTTACTTGCAAGCAAGGCCATACTCTTAAAAGGTTGATGTTTGTCCCGTAATACCCATTGAGGTTGCTTTTGAAGGGCGGTGACTCTAAGCCTTGCTCTAAGGTTTGCTGCACGTTCAAATGACAGAGAGATCGCTGCGCTGGAGCAGATGCAAGTTTGAGACATATCTGGTGGGGGTGGTTTCTAAAGTAGGGACCACGCTCTTTGCATTACTTCTTCACAACATCTGGCAGCGAGAGAGGGCTGGCCGCAGACCCCATCCCCGTCATAGACTCGTGAGATCGAACTCTGCCCCACTCTCTTCCAATCGAGCATGCAAACCATGGCTTGTAACCAATCACAGATAACAAGGGCATGCCCCGCATTCAACTAATTGGACAAGAAATTATGGTTCCAGTTTGCGAAAAATAAAATAAAAAAATACCAGCTTGCAACTAATTGGACAAGGGTTCACAGCTGTAAAACCACACAGGTGGGAGAGGCAGGTCACACAAATCACAGCTAACAAGATCAATGCCGTATATCATTAGGCAATAATTCACCATATAACATAAATAAACAGGCCCTTCTACTGCTCTGTAATCATGCAACAAAAACATCCCACCGTCATAGCGAACACCTCTAACCTCATAACACACAAGGGCCAATCAAAACCTATCACGCAACAGCGTTGGTGTCACAACACAGGGTTCATAAGCCACTAGACACCAAAGCTGCACACAAAACACTCATTCTATAACCTACCATCTAACCGCCACCATCACAGCAGCCCACGCAACAACCCAGTCTATGGACAAAACTACAAGGCACATTTCAATGCACACAGTCTACAACCCCCAACACTTACTTTTTCGGGATATTCAATATCAAAGGTTACTCACCTCACAATCCTTCATTCTACCTCAATGCGGGTTATGGTATCAGGTCAGAAGACTATATATCACACAACCACACACTCATATTTATTTTCTGACAATATAAAAGCACACTTCATTATTTCAAGTCACACATATCGGGTGCACTGTATCATAACTAGAGCTCCTGGTTTTATGGTATTTCTTTTTTAATACATTACTGTCGTTATTTATCCATATTTATTTTTTTGCCATTTCATCTGTATTTGTCCATATTTAATTTGTATTTTGCGTATAAATGAAGTTATAAAACTGTACATTTTCATATTTATTTAACTGATAGACGTGCGCTCATACTTTGATGTTTGTCATGTTTTAGCTGTTTAAGCTACCAAATATTACATAACAATACTCCACTGGTAAATACCAGCATTATACCACAAATGTATATTGACACAAGCCGTTATTAAAAGAAATTCCATCCTGTTTTTGAATTTCCCATGCTGTCCATCTGCTCAACTGTTGAGCTATAATTCATGAAAGACAACACGGAGAGTCACTTTAAAGAAGCACAATTTTCTGTATTTATCCACTTTTAAAAATAAATGTAGACACAAAACACATTGTTTTCTGCCAGTATTTATCTGTAAAAATCCGTAAAAACTGAAAAAAGGGAGCATTAATCATAACACACCTTGACAAACACCTTCATGGTGCTCGCCAGTCCACAATAAGCACCTCCCAGCATCCCCACACCTCATCTGACACACAATAGAAGCCAGCACACAATATCTCACTGCCTTCACCACCCACAACACTGTGGCACACCTGCAACTTATCACACCACCTTACATCATACTTACTCACGTCACCATTCTACACAATAACTAAATAAATCAGTAGGTTTGTACTTGTCACCTGTGAGGGTATCCAGGCTCTGACAGGCTCCAATTGATTAGCCGAATAGCCTGATCTTCACGGACTTTTGGAACTCTGGAAGAGAAGGGTAGGTCCGGAGATGAAGAGGAAGCTCGTTCCATGTCTTCGCTGCTAGGTAGGAGAAGAAGCGACCTCTGCATCTGCTACATCGTATGCCGGGGTGAATGTTAGAAGAGAGGAAGAAGGAGGAGGTGTCTGGTGGGATGACGGAAGTTCACCAGAAAAGTAATTACATATACCAATGCAACTTAACCCACTACAGTGTTATGAAATACATTGTAATATTCTACATAATCTAACACCTCACTTCACTGCCCTTGACACGACAAATCAGACTCCATGGCATCACGCATAACTACTCAACATCACACCAGCCTATACCTCAGCAAACCATTCAACACCACACGTGCAATACAACAGTATAACTTAAAATATAGCTAACGGCACACTGGGCGATCGAACACAAAGCATACACAAAACCTTCCCACAATGGATTAATACATAACACAACAAATCACTCCCAACAGAAGCCATTACAAGGCATCAAGCCCCGCCTCATCGCATCAAATATAATCATAGGTCATCGACTTACCATGTCTCACCTTACTCACAATACAACTAGTGATCATCAAAATCCACCTCAACATATCTAGCCAAGCCTGACAATACCACCTCTAACACTGCATCACTCAACAACACACTGATAGTCACTGTGCACCATTAGAGACCATCACGCCTTACTAACCTTCCTTCACCACCCACCTCAGCCTAAGTGACTCGAATACCGATTCACCTTCTACCTGCCCCCAAAAGAGATCCCTCCGGGCCGGAGAACACCAAACAGCACTACGCTTCACACTACTCCACCCATACACATTTTTTCTGCTACTCTTCCCCACTCTACTCACCAAACCCTGCCACGGCACATGGCAGTGTCGCATATCAAAAGCTGCTATACACAGAATAGCCCACATCAAACTGCAAATCACACCCCACCATCAGATGTACTGAACATCTGACGTGCTCCACTTTACAATACACAATCACTTATAACCGCCAACACATTGGAACCGGAAAATATGACGCAATATACCACACCTTCTTAAGCACTACAATGCACTAATGCCAAGCAGCACCTAATTCTACTCATCATACATCAGCCACTTCACCCTGTATCACTTGATAGTTTCACTACTTTGTATTGCAAAACACGCCTACTACAACAATTCATGGACTTCCAAACAACTCGGAAAGGAGGAGGACGCCACGCAGCTCAGCTACCGCCAGCAATGTTGACAGCTAATTTTAAAAAAAGCTCCAACAAAGAGATCCTTGATTCTACATTGAAAAAATAAAAGGAGGGAATCACGTACAAAGTAACTCCCTTTACCAGAAAGATAAAGTGGTGAAAGGAATAGAGACAGGTAGCTTCCAGAGGCGTCCCCCCAACCATTCAAGAAAATATGAAAATAGGACCGAACAAAGGAAAAGAAAGAAATATGAGCGGATGATAACGTGCTCACAAAGACTGACAAAACAGATCAAGGGAATAACTCACCTGGATATGCTAAAACAGTGAACAAGTCCTGAAGAAGGTGCAAGATCAAAAGAGGCACCGAAACGCCGCGTCGACAGTTTGTTCCTATAACAATCTATTGATTAATAAATATGATGTTTTGCATGTTTGTGTAAACAATGCTAAAATAGCATTTTTTAATTATTGAAAGATTTTTATACAGTGTTGACTTTCTTCAAAAACGAATGTGTATTTGGTTTTTATACAAAATTGTGTTATTATTAATTTTAAAACTTTACAAATAAATGAATGACATTTTTAAAGAATTTTTTTGTGTATATGATGTTCTTCATGGTACTCTTGGGCCCGACATATACTTAGTTGTAAATTTGGTAACCTGTGCAATATTGCAATCCCTCCCATTGATGTAAACGTCCCCTTTGGGATTCTAACACCACTTAGGATTCACAAAATTCAGGAGAAGGAGCTCTGTTTTTTTATAAGATTGTTGACCCAATCCTTTTCCTGTCAGAAAGGGTAGCTCCCTATTCACATCTTTTTGGTATTCCTAAATGACATCCGAATAAGTCATATCAGTTCACCATACACAAAGGACAAGCACATAATGCCTGACATTTGCTAGAACTTACCACTTATACGACTGAGCACCTGAACCTAATGTAAGATTCCACACATCAACAAACCAGGCTGCTTTACCAACCTCTCACAACACCACTCTTCATGTCACCTCAAAAATCCACGTTCAGGCTGCATCGCCATACAATGTGGCTAACTTATCACAGCAAAACTTGCAACATCTGGCAAGACGGTGCTCACAAGATGATATACCACCCAACCCATACCACAATCCACGACAACATATTGCAACAACCACCTCTACTAAGAGGATTTCTCCTACCAACACCACACAGCACAAACACTTCACAACATGTTATACCAAATCCCCATGACACATCATCTCACAACATATACCACTACACTATATCAACACAATAACCCAGCTCTGCTTCATGTTACTAGTCACCACATCACACTACATTACCCACTATGCACAATAACTGGGAGAAGGGGGAAGAGGAGCACTCAGTATTCAAATGTAGTCTAAACTAAACAGTCTATACCAAGGGTGCTACACTACAAAAATGTGTTGGCTAGCACAAGAAAAATGAAAACTAGGATAAGTAGGAGAGACCTACTAGTAGTGTGCACTGTTCCTATGAGAAAAGAAACCCTTTTCTAGAATAATCGTGGTTTTAAACATATAGTTCAAAATACTAGACAGTGTAAGATTTCACATTTACTTATTTTATTCTGATTAAGAAATGATAATCTGACATTTCATGCAGATGAAAGCATTCTGGTTGTTCATCATAATATACAATTTACAAAAGTAACAATTACCCTGATATTGTCAAGTTAAGGTGAGTGGCAACACTGTCTTTCTAAGTTACAAATTACTTATAGAATGTAAAAGAAAACCAAAGTTGATAGTTGCTCATAAATCACAATGCTTCGTTTTCTGAGAACATGGTGCCCAATGCATTTCGGGACCTGATGGTACCCTTCATCAGGGAAAAAATCCTATGTTCTGCTCCAGAACGTAAAAACGAAGTCCTGAGATCAGGTTGAATTTGTTAACCACCCGTGTTCTGTGTTTCAATCCTGGGAACATTAACTAGAAATAACTAAGTAACGGTAGGTTCACTTGGATGCGGTTTTATTCATTCTTGAACGGAACTAAACGTGCCATTCATTCCCATTTATGAATGACTGAAACAATGTAGCTTGGGAGACAAATAGTGACTGCACTATTAACGAGTTGCACAAAAACGCCGAAGGGAGATGAAACGCCAGAGTCGGAAGTCTCGGTAAACCTCTGAAAACTCCTTGATGTGAGGCAAAGGCTCTGTATTCTGTACACTTCGTAATCCCCGAATTACATGAAGGTATTGAGACGGTTGTTGTCTTCGTGCTAGTTCGTAACGTCGGTGCGATTCCAGTATGTCGAGATAGTCCTCCCCACTGACCGACTGCTCCGAGCCACCCTTCAAATGGCCTTACAGCGACCCCATGTCACCCTGTTCATATGGGTTGGATTCAGAGCACCCCCTTTTTTTTTTACAGACCATCACCCTAGGGAAACAGCTCACTCTCCAGAACCAAGTCACACGCACGAGCCAGGGGGCTGCCGGCTACTCCTTGCACCAGGGAAGATGCCCTGCGAGCCAAATCAGACACGCGCAGACGTGTCTGCTGACATCACGCGCCGAGAGGCCAAGCAGGATGGCGTTGTGTGGAAAAATATATCAAATAACTTAATCTATTCATCCAACAACCATCTTGGCCAGATTCCAGCGCGCGCCTCGCATTGCCTCTCGCCAGACGAGCTAACTCGGATCCTTGCGGCTGGGAGACTTACAAAATCGAGAGAAATCAAACTAGTAATGACGAAAATGACTCGAAATTGTGATGAAGTCGGCGGAGGTTTTACAGAACATTTACGGTTAAGAGCGAGATTATATAAAAGACCTCGGAATGGCGTGCAATTGCACGCTGCTCACTTTGCAAGAAATATGCTGAATTCTTCGGTATTAATACAATCGCTGTTGGCGTCCTTGGCCTGCTCTGTATTCATAGCAGCCTCTGATTATGGTATTGTATTGTAAGTGCATTTATATAGCTCCTACTATCACCGGCGAGGCGCTATTGGTAGGACAGCCTCTGGTGTAAGCGAGAATCGGGTCAGACAGAGGGCACTTCGGCTCAGGGGTTTAGCTATCAATGGTGCAGGAGGTGCAGTTGCACTGGGACCCAGGGGACCACTGTACCCCACTTACTCATGTCTTTTAGCTGCCAATCCTGGGGATGGGGGGGGCATGTTCCTTCTTTGCATAATAGACGGTGTCAGCCTTGTTACGCCACTGCTTAGGCTACGCCATTACCTGCATGTATTTTCTTATTATTTTAACGCCAACCTCTCTGCTTTCACTTATGCAATGAGTTATCCAGCCTGCAGTCGCCTGCCTGCTCTTTGCTACGTGTTCACCACTCACAGACATTCACAGTACTGTAGATTCGCAGTACTGTAGATTCACAGTACTGTAGATTCACAGTACTGTGGAAGACTGAATCCCCCCGGGGCACAGTCCAGGAGGGGTTCCGTTGCACCGATTCAGCACCTGGACAGCTCCCTCACCCATTGACCAAGGGTCTGGTTTACAGTTTGGGGGCCGGGTTACTCTGTCACAACATGAAGGATATTCCCTCGCCCCCGCCTTATTGCAAGTGCCCTGGGGTATAATGCATCAAGTGACCCATCCGCCGATCCCTAAATCAGGCCCTAACTGACTTTTACTAAATGCCTGGTTCTTGCAGGCCCTGGTCCTTCAGAGTATGCTGCGGAGAACGACCTGGTTGTCCCCAGACAGCCTTCAGCATCCATCGACAAGCATAGCCTAGATCAAAAAAAGGTCCCCTCGGAGGCAGGGGACATGAATTGTCCCGATGCAGCCATTCCAGTGTAAGGGCCTCTCCCTGGTGCCAATCAACAAACACATATATAGCTGCTTAACAGCTGTAGATAGAACAGAAAGGTCAGGTCCGGCCAAAAATAAAATAACATAAAATCAATATGGTGGAATGGCCCCATTCTGGTCATGCAAACACGGTTGCTTAGAACTTGTAGACACAACGTAGAATCTACTGGAAATGTCACGATAACAGACATTTGTACAGCACTGTACTCTAGTGACAACACTGCCCAATTCAAGGACCCTGGCATGATGGAGTAACATGAACCACCTGAGTATTCTTTGTGGTGATTACAGACTAGAATAATGTGAGTGGAAAGCCGAGTGCACCTGGTAAAAGGGGGGTTAACTAATAATGATTAGGTGAAGAGTGACTCCCTCCAGGTGAAGACCTGCTTGGAACACCCGGGCCGAAACAGCTACTACAACACTAGATTTAAAATATCTTGTGGTGACTGCACAGTCCCAGGCATGGCAGATACAAGGGCTCTCTAGTCTCTACAGATCTGTAACAAAGGCCCCACAAGCCAGCACTCTGCCGGGTTTATTACTGCTGCCAGTCCACGTGAGACAACCACAGCTTCCAAGGCCTGCTCTCCCCTCACAGGTTTATGGGAAACACTCAAAAGCGGGTAAATACATGTAAATGTAAGTGTCAGCATTGTAAAGCGCACAGCTACCTCCGGAGAGGTATCCCAGCACTGGGGGCCGTCGAGAAGATTAAGTGAGCTATTGCCCAGAGTCACATGGTGCTGGGCCAACCTGCTGCCTGAGCTGGGGATCAAACCGTTAACCCTGTGGTCCAGAGTCAGGCACCCTGGCCCCTGCGCCACACCTCAACCACGTCACGTTACACCATTGGTGGGAACTTGTTGAAACATCTTTAATTTATAGCACATTATCCTTCATTTCGGGTGGCTCTAAAACGGACTGGAGTTCCCACACCACCGGTGTTACGGATATTTGGGGGCATCCGGCCCAGTACAAGCTGGACTACTGAGGGTCGCCTTTAAAAGGAGGAATTACCAGGGGACTGGTCACTCTGAAACCGATTCCCCTGGAAATGTAGCATTTGTGAAAACCCCAGTCTCTAGATTGGCAAGAATAGGATAGAACATGGACACACGGCCACTTGTGAACTCACCAGGATCACACATCTCTGTCCAGTGAACATGTATGTCGTGTTCACATGGGTCCGCCCACCTCCGTGAAAGGAGACACACGAGGTTTAGGTATAATTTGTTTTGATTTTCTTGTAGTTTTATATGGGTAAACAGCTACAGTGTGGCCGCACTGAGAAGGGACAATGAGAAAACTTAACAAAAACGACACAGTCTAAAGTTGCTGAGTGCGCGCGTGGGGTGAAGGGGAGGCGGGAACATCAGAGATACAAATTAAAAACAAAAGTCTTCATATTCCTTCCGCACACTGCCCATCAGACCCCTTACAGTCCATGATTGGTGTCCTCAGCACACATCCTACTCAGAGCAGTAGAGAAAGCAGCGTGTTCTTAAAAGTCTTCCTTCAGCTGCGTTCACCTTCTCACTCTCTACTAAATAATGTACCTCACACCTCAATCACATGCACCTAGGTTCAATCAATCAATCAAGACATTTATAGAGCGCACTACTTACCCGTAGGGTCTCAAGGCGCTTAGGGGGGGGAGGGGGGGGAGGAGCCGTTACTGCTCGAACAGCCAGGTCTTGAGCTTCTTCCTGAAGGAGAGGTGGTCTTGGGTCAGGCGCAGGTCGGGAGGGAGGGAGTTCCAGGTCTTGGCGGCCAGGTAGGAGAAGGACCTTCCTCCTGTAGTCGCTCTACGGATGCGTGGGACGGCGGCGAGGGCGTGGCTGGCTGAACGGAGGTGGCGTTTGGGAGCGTAGAAGTTGATTCGGTTGTTGAGGTAGCTCGGGCCTTGATCGTGTAGGGCTTTGTGTGCGTGGGTGAGGAGACGGAAGGTGATTCTTTTGTTGACGGGGAGCCAATGCAGGTCTCTCAGGTGTCCGGAGATGTGGCTGTTTCGTGGGATGTCGAGGATGAGTCTGGCTGAGGCGTTCTGGACCCGCTGAAGTCTCTTCTGGAGCTTGGCGGTGGTTCCGGCGTAGAGGGCGTTGCCGTAGTCCAGACGGCTGGTGACGAGGGCCTGGGTGACGGTCTTCCTGGTCTCCGTGGGGATCCACCAGAAGATCTTCCGTAGCATGCGCAGGATGTTGAAGCACGCCGAGGAGACGGCGTTGACTTGTCTGGTCATGGAGAGGGAGGAGTCCAGGATGAAGCCCAGGTTGCGTGCGTGGTTCGTCGGTTTGGGTGCGGTGCCCAGGGCGGGGGGCCACCAGGAGTCGTCCCAGGCGGTGGGCGTGGAGCCCAGGATGAGGACCTCCGTCTTGTCTGAGTTCAGTTTCAGGCGGCTGGTCGTCATCCACTCGGCTACCTCCTTCATCCCTTCGTGCAGGTTGGCTCTGGCGGCGGCGGGGTCGTTGGTCAGGGAGAGGATCAGCTGGGTGTCGTCGGCGTAGGAGATTATGTTGAGGTTGTGTTGGCGTGCGATGGCCGCGAGGGAAGAGGGTAGGGCTCAGCGAGGATCCTTGAGGGACGCCGCAGATGACTTCGGTGGCCACTGACTTGTACGGCGGTAGGCGGACTCTCTGTGTTCTTCCATCGAGGAAGGAGACGATCCATTCCAGTGCCTTCTCCTGGATTCCGGCGTTGCTGAGGAGTTGCACTAGGGTGCGGTGGCAGACAGTGTCGAAGGCCGCGGAGTGGTCTAGGAGGATGAGGGCCGCTGTTTCTCCGTTGTCCATCAGGGCTCGGATGTCGTCGGTGGCGGCGATGAGGGCGGTTTCGGTGCTGTGGTTGGCTCGGAAGCCAGACTGCGAGGGGTCGAGGGATCAGTTCGTCTCGAGGAAGGCGGCCAGCTGTTTGTTGACGGTCTTCTCGATGACTTTGGCTGGAAACGGGAGTAGCGAGATTGGGCGGTAATTCTTGAGTTCGGTGGGGTCTGCTGTAGGTTTCTTGAGAAGAACGCTGAGTTCGGCGTGCTTCCAGCTCTCGGGGAAGGTGGCGGTGTTGAAGGAGGTGTTGATAATGTCCCGTAGGTGGGGTGCGATGACAGCGTCGGCCTTGTTGAAGACGTGGTGAGGGCAGGGGTCGGTCGGAGATCCGGAGGGGACGGAGTTCATCATGCGGACGGTGTCTTCGGTGCTGATCGGAGTCCAGGCTCGGAGGGTGGTGGTGGGCGGTGTTGCTGTGGTCGTGGCGTGCGTCGGTTGGGTGCTGAAGCTGTTGTGTATGTCCGCGATCTTGTTGTGGAAGTAGGAGGCGAGGGAGTTGCAGAGGTCTTGCGAAGGGGTGATGTCGTTGTTTTCGGCGTTGGGGTTGGAGAGCTCTTTCACGATGTTGAAGAGTTCCTTGCAGTTGTGTGCGTTGTTGTCCAGCCGGTCCTTGAATGCAGTTTTCTTGGCGGCGCGGATCAGTTGGTGGTGCTTCCGGGTGGCGAGTTTGAGGGCGGTCATGTTGTCCGGTGTAGGTTCCTTTCTCCAGACTTTCTCGAGGGCTCGGCAGTTCTTCTTGGAGCCCATGAGTTCGTCGGTGAACCATGGGGCTTTCTTGCTGCCGGGTCTGCAGGGCGGGGTCCTCAGAGGGGCGAGTTCGTCCGCGCAGTTGCTGATCCACTTCGAGAGATTGTCGGCGGCCTGGCTGGGGTTCGCTGAGCTGGCAGGAGGGTGCTGGCTCAGGGAAGCGGCGAGTTGGTCGGCTGTGATCTTGTTCCAGCTTCTGCGGGCAACCTGTTGCTGGTGGTGGTGGATCGTCGTTCTTTTGAAGGTGAAGTGTACGCAGCTGTGGTCCGTCCAGTGGAGTTCTGTGGCGTGGCTGAAGGCGATGTCTTTGCAGGATGAGAAGACTGCGTCGAGTGTGTGTCCGGCAAGGTGGGTGGGGGTGTTCACCAGTTGCTTGAGTCCAAGGTTGGCGAGGTTGTCGAGCAGGGTGCTGGTGTTGCGGTCGTTGTTGTTCTCCAGGTGGAAGTTGAGGTCCCCCAGGAGGATGTAGTCAGCGGAGGGGAGGGCATGCGGGCTGACGAAGTCGGCGATGTCCTCGCTGAATTGAGTGCGTGGTCCCGGGGGTCGGTAGATTAGGGTGCCTCTGAGGGTGGTCTTCGGGTCGGTGTGGATCTGGAAATGCAGGTGTTCGGCGGTGGTTAGGGTGATATCGGTGCTGGTCGTGATTCGGATGGTGTTCCTGTGGATGATGGCGATGCCTCCTCCCATCTGGTTGGCGGTGCGGTCCCTCCGGGTGATCTTGTAGCCCTCTGGGATTGCGATGGCGATGTCGGGCGCTGAAGAGGCGTTCATCCAGGTCTCCATGATGAAGGCAACGTCAGGGGCTGTGGCGTCTAGGAGGTTCCAGAGTTCGATGGCGTGTCTGTGGACGGAGCGGGTGTTGAGGAGGATGCACTTGAGGTGGTGGCTGCTGGTGTTCGGCTTGGTAGGTGCTGGAGCCGGGCAGGTCCGGATGCAGGTGAACTTGCAGGCGTGGCAGCTGAAGGGTCCGTGGGTTCGTCTCAGGGTGGCTTGGTAGCATCCTGGGGGTCGGCCGGTGTTGAGTGCGATGAGGGTGGCGGCGTTGTACGTCAGGCGGGTGGGCCGGGGTCGTCGGGGGCCAGGGGTCCTGGCGCTGGGCGCGGTCCGGTCGCGGACGGGCGCAGACGGGCTTATCTTTGGCGCGCCTTCGGCGCACAATCGGCGCGCCCGCTGCGCGTGACCGCTGCGCGTTCGCACGGTCGCCATATATGGCGAAGTGCGCGGGGGCGGAGCAGCTGGGAGGCGGGAGCAGGGAGGGTACAGAAGGCAAAAAGGGGCGGGGTTAGCGGCGGTGGCGGGAAGCGGGGAGGGAGGACGAGGGTCAGAGAAAGGCAAAACAGGAAGGAAATTACGAGTTACAGGGAAAAAAAAAGCCAACCAATACAGAAAGACAAAAACACAATGCAAAAACGGCAAAAACAACAGGGGCAGGTCGAGCGAGCACGGACCATGCCGCTCTAAGGCAGGGGGCGTGGTCACGCGGCGGCAGCGAGGCAAACAGGCAAGGGAGGCACACGCAGCAGCTGGTGGCCGTGCGGCGCAAGGGTGTCCTAGAACTAGGTCACACTCACCTGCATCGCACGGTCGCCATATATGGCCAAGTGCGCGGGGGGGCGGAGCAGCTGGGAGGCGGGAGCGGGGAGGGTACAGAAGGCAAAAAGGGGCGGGGTTAGCGGCGGTGGCGGGAAGCTGGGAGGGAGGACGAGGGTCAGAGAAGGCAAAACAGGAAGGAAATTACGAGTTACAGGGAAAAAAAAAAACAACCAATACAGAAAGACAAAAACACAATGCAAAAACGGCAAAAACAACAGGGGCAGGTCGAGCGAGCACGGACCACGCCGCTCTAAGGCAGGGGGCGTGGTCACGCGGCGGCAGCGAGGCACACAGGCAAGGGAGGCACACGCAGCAGCTGGTGGCCGTGCGGCGCGGGGGTGTCCTAGGTCCTAGGTTGTATTATATCATCAACTTGCTTTTTTACAAAGTGCCCAAAGCCACCGTTCTCCACTTCTAAGTGCTATGAATAAAAGGTGTTACTATTGCCCGGGTTCGGAGTGCGCCATTTATGGAAGGATAACAGCTGGATGTTTCCTGCCAGGACATGAACTCATGACGAGCTTCTCACACAGATGTCAGGAGAGAGCGCTTAACTCGCTGAGCCAACTTGCTGTCCAATTAATATGTGATGTTTAGTCTGGGCTGTTGGCAGGACCAACGCTGGCAAATACGACCAGCGCCAGTCATCGCTTTCGCTGCAGCCTCTGTATTTATTGAGTCGACTCATAGTTAGCGATCGACTGATAGGGCAGAAACAGTTTGTACAATCATTACTCCCACAGATATGTTTATCCTTTCAGGAAGGGCGGTCTAATCAGACTATTCTAGGTGCTGATCTTCTCAAATAAATGTATTCCATTAAGAAGCGGTGACAGTGAAAGCCCTGAGTACTGGCCTTAATAAAGGTCACAGAGATTGGATGTAATGGGATGGTGAAACATGACCCAAACCTGCTCCCCACCAACCTAAACTAAAGATGCTATCAGCATCACCAGTGCAAATGTACAACCCGGAAAGGGACTGATTAAGGTAGCTTAACTTTTTGGCAAAAAATCTCAAGGTGTTACCCACCATCAGGCGTACAAGTATACGTAAGGATCTGCCTCACTCCTTCCATTAGGTTTATTTGGTAGGATACTGTATTCAGAAGGGTCATAGCTGAAGCAAGCTCACCTGAACAGCACACCAGCACGCAGTACCAGCCCCTGGGTGGGGAACGCTGAAGGTCTCGCCGCCATTCACCTACCATCGCGGCTGGAGACTACAGCTCCCAGCGGGCTTGGCGAGCACTTCCGGTCTCCCGCTGGCATCGCGCCCGGAGGCGCTACAAAAGACAGACACCCCCTCCGCGTCGCGGGACGCGTGCGGGCGACGCCGGGCTGAGCCCGGGCAGAGGGCGGGCCGTCTGTGGCCGTCTAGGGACGACGAGGGATGGGACGGGCCACCCCCCTTACACACAGGACTCAAGCTCAAAATGGGTAAGAGAAAGCTACCCCCCCCTACTGCTGGTGGTACACCCAAGGATAAGGCCCCCAGGAAATCCAACAGCATTCTTTCCTTTTTGACCTCGGAGGTGGGGAAGTTGACCACTGAAATCGCAAGAACTGAACGCAAACTGGGGCTAGAACCATCGCTGAACAGTAAGGAGAGTACAAGCCATTCACAATCTGGTATCACATATGTTCCCCTTGAACCACAAATCGTTATTGTCCCGTCTAAGGAGCTTGCGTTACCTCCCCATTCCACTACTGCTGACTCTAATGGGGCTACTCCCAAACTCTCCAATTCAGCCCGAGTATCCAGAACCTCAAGCACAAAGCAAACAAAAAGGCAGTACAAAAAAAGGAATACGCAGAATCTCAAGGGAGGAAAGGGAACAGTGGGCTCACTTGAAAAGGCTATCAGAGACATGGTGGAAAGAGTAATCACTGACAAAATAGAGCCCACACTCACAAAAATAGCCTCAGATATCATAGACGTCTTACATCAGTGCGTCGATGGCATCTTAAGGAAATGTGAACGTCTGAATGTATGCCATAAAACTGCTGAACCAGCTACTTTTGTTTTTAAAGGAAATACACCGGCGGTTTCAGGCACTAAATGTACTCAACCAAACATTGGCAATAAAAGACCAAGAGAAGAATCCCCAGTTGCCAGGAGTACTGCATCCAACTTGCCCTCTGGACCAGCAACTAGCCCGATAGTCGTCCCCAGATTAACAGGAGATACAAATAGGTCTGCTGCCCCTGCTATCATAGGTCAACAGAATCTACCTATCTTACCTAAACCAGTTCGTCAACCTTTTATTAACTTACCCCCCGAGGCTGCTCCTTTTGTAGCTATTTTGGTAAATGTTCCCCCACTTAAGTCAGGTGAACACGAACAACCGCCCCAATTGTTAGCCAGGGCTAAGTCTTGGGCAAATTCGACCTGCTCAGGAGACAATGAAGTTTCTAATGCCATCATCTCTGTCCGGCGGGTGGGCTGGATTGGGCGAACTACCAAAACAACAGAGGGAGATTGCTTGATAATTAACTTCAATAATCCGGGAGAGGCCCGCAGATTACTCTGGGATGCTTCACCCCTAGAAGGTTTAGACGCTGGGCCCCGCGCTGTACATTTGGGCTTTTTTTTATCCCAAACCTAAATTTCACCCTTTCTCGAACCTGGGTTACGACCAAGGCAGGGGATTCGACAGGACACCCAGGTTGCCCCCTCATCCCGTTAACACTCGTCTAGAACCAGACTATAGCTGGTCCACGATTAATAGGTTGAGTAACCATAAGGCGGGCACATATACTCCTATGGCCCTTAACAGCCCTATAACCTTGCACAACAAATTCACGCCCTTGGCTCGGGCGGTTGAACAAAATTGACCCCCAGTTATCAATAACCCCATGCCTAGACAATCCACAGGGAACAGTCCCCCTTCAGGAACACCCAGTAGAAGGCCTAAAATCATAAGTTGGAATATAGCCGGCCTTCGATCAAAAAGGGAGGACAGTGTTTGGCTGAACCTTCTGAAACAACATGACATCATAGCCCTGCAAGAAACCTGGGACTGTAAAAGCAATTTCTGGGTTCCTGGGTACACATCTTATTTTGTCCCAGCTACTAGATCCTCTTGTGGAAGGGACAAAGGGGGCCTTATGATCCTGATTACTGTCCAACTGGCGGGAACCATTAAACAAATAACCACTAGCTCCCCCAATTTCCTGTGTCTAGAGATCAGCTTAGCCAATGGTCACAAATGCATCCTCATTAACTTTTATAACTCTGTAGCAGACGGATACTCCACTGAGCATCTCTGTTCCCTACAATCTTTTTTGATCAATTATAAAGAACGTCAAACCACTTTTTTGCACATTATAATTATGGGGGATTTTAACATTCATCTTTGCAGGCTTTCCTGCCACATTGAAGACACTGATTGCCCCACCCCAGCCGACTACCAACATTTTGAACACAACCCTAAAGGACTAGCACTAAAAAATCTCTTAGCAAACGTGGACCTTTACGAGCCAGGGTTCAATGACTATAGTGAAAGGGTCATGACTTACAGCGCTAGAAACTCCGAATCAATTATTGACTACATTTTTGTTTCTCCTGGTTTATTAAGTTGGGTCTTCTTTTACAACGCAGTTGTGGCTGCGTTTAGTGACCATAACCCAGTCATCCTTGAGCTTGCTAGCTCTGCGGGCCTACTCAAGGAGGGAACAATCAAAATGCCCGAGCTGGATGTGCGGCCCACGGACCAAGGAAGAAGGCTGAAGTGGTCCAAAGTAGTTCCAACTGAGTTCTTCAACACTTTAAGCAGCAAAGCCCGCAATGAATTAGATATCTGCCAAGACAATTCTAAACAGGGGGAGGATGTAATCACAGCCTTTGACACCTTGTGTGCTTTAATCTCTGATGAACTTACAGCTAAATCCAGGAAGAAGACTCGACCGACCAAGGGCTGCTTTGACAAAGCCTGCTCAAAAGCACACTCTTGCCTCCTGAAAGAATTTAAAAAATCACCTAGGGACAGAGGGGAAGTTGCCAGACTAAGAAAAGAATACTATAATATCATTCATGAACGCAAAGACGCTCTCAAAAAGGATGCCTGGACCTCACTAATGAAAAAGGCCACTTTAAGAGACAGTACCAGCTTCTGGGCCACTATAAACAATCCTCTCTTTTCTGGAGAAGCCAATGATAACTTGGAGGCTAACATCAGTGAGGAGGACTGGTTAGCTCATTTTAAAATCATCTATGGGAGTGACCAATTATGCGAAACACCTACTCTCCTCAAAACTAACTCCCCCAAGCCAGCACTCTCCTTTAATATGGAAGAAGTAGAAAAGGCCATAACCAACACAGTAGGGAAGAAAGCGCCAGGCCCAGATGGCGTCCCAGCCGACATGTTCAAGGCCAATGTTCCATTCTGGGCTAACATCTTGACCAACGTTTTCAATGCCGCCATGAAACATAGCTTGCCTATCTCCTGGTCACATGCCACCATCATTCCAATCTTTAAGAAAGGCCAGAGGGGAGACCCGAGGTGTTACCGCCCCATTTCACTTATCGACTCGTCGTTCCAAACCCTGGGGAAAGTGATACTGGCAATGATTGATGAGTGGGCTGCCTGCAATAACATCTTATCAAACGCCCAATACGGGTTTCGAAAGGGAAGAGGGACGGAGGACCAGTGCCTCAACTTACATCTGATCCTAGGCAAATACACAGTGGCATCCAGTGGATCAATCTACCTAGGGTTCATGGATCTGTCCACAGCCTTCGACCTAGTGAATAGGTCTAGGCTGTGGGACATCCTTTTGGACCTGGGGATGGACCCTACCTTGGTTCATTTTCTGGCTGAGGCACATCGGGACCTAGAAGCCTCCATCAGGATGACGCAGGAAGGAGCCTGCACAGCTGGTTTCAAGTCCACCAGAGAGGTGCGACAGGGGTGCATCCTCGCCCCAATGTTATTTACACTCTATATCAACCACCTTGAATCCACACTGGAGCTGGCAACACTCGACGTCCCGCGTTTTGGCAGACTGTCCACCCCGGTCCTCCTTTACGCGGATGACGCGGTGCTCGTGGCACGTACTCCTCTTGGGCTACAGAGACTATTGACATCCTTCGATGCCTTTATGACCTCCCTTGATTTAAAAATCAATACAGACAAGTCCCATGTTATGGCTGTAGGCGGCAGAAAAAATAAGGATTTGAAGACCTTCTTCTGTGCTAATACACCAATTTCCAGTGTGAGAACTTTCACCTACCTGGGGGTAGTATACGACGATAAGGGTACTTGGGCACCTCAAATATCCGTCAAAACCAACGCCATGAAAAGATCAGCAGCTGCCATTGTCGGCTTTTCAAAACGTCTGGGTGGTAAGCCCACGGAAGCAATGCTGGCACTCTACAGAGCGAAATCCATCTCAGTAGTAAGGTACGGGGCTTCCATCTGGGGTTACTCCAACAATATAGAAGCAATACAGGTGGAAGAAAACAGATTTTTACGTATGCTTCTAGGACTACCCCAATCCACAGCCTCTTTCTCCGTCCACATGGAATTAGGCCAGGGGTACATCAGTGACATCATCAAACAGTCCCCAATCCTGATGTGGTTAAAAACATAGCTGAATTCCAACTTAACCTTGAACCACACAATTATGAGAGACTGCCTACTTCTGGACAATATGAAAAACATCCCGTGGCTAGCATACATTAAAAAAACACTAACTTCCCTGGGCCGCCCAGATCTTTTCTATAAACCAGACTGCATCGTTAAGAATGACCTGGAATGGTTCAAAGCGACTTTTATTAAAGTGAGAGAAATAGAGCGGGAGAGCTGTGAGCTTGTGAAACCCACTGTGAGGGAGCACTATATTTCTAAAACTACACCGGCCATTGAACCTTATCTAACAGTAGTGTCTATCCCATTACATCGCTGGTTATTAACCAAACTAAGACTTAACCAGATTCACTTCCTGTTAAATGACTCGAAGGTATGGGCCAAGCCAGAGGACTTAGCGGCCTGCAAATGTGACGGTTTTTCTCTGCAGGACACTGCTCACTTTATGTTCTTCTGTGGTATATATGCCCTGCCCAGGAAAAAGTATATTGTTCCGTTGCTTAAGAACAAGGGGTTCCTCCAAATCAAGCCTGCTCTATTTTATTTTAAAAAGTTAGACTCACCACTAACTATGTTTAGTGTCGCTAACTTCTTGGTAGCTGCTTTTTGCCTTAAAAAACGTTCTGGAAATAGATAATTTAACAGTCCTGACAACACCCTATGGAATTATTGAAAACTGCTGCTTTAAAAATAAAAAAATTGTAAATATTTTAATTGCTCTATTTTAACAGTGACTGCAATCTTATGTAACTGTACCCCTTAATTATGTATTTTGTGCCTATGTGCTTTTTATGATTCGTTATGAATCGAAATAAAGTTGTTTTGAACTGAACTGTATTCAGAAATATTGACATTTATATTGTGTCTTAAATATTGTTCACCAAAAATATCATTCCACTGGGTGTAACTTCAGCAAAGGGATACCTTTGAATACAAAATTTAGGACATAATAGTTGTCAGTCGATATTAAGGGCACAATAGATATGTCAGGTGATATTATGGAAACATTAGGTATGTCAGCTGATATTAAGGACAGGGTAGTTTTGTCAGGCTATATTAAGCGCACAATAGTTATGTCAGGTAATATTAAGGACACAATAGTTATGTCAGCTGATATTAAGGACACAATATTTATATCAGGTGATATTAAGGACAGGGTAGTTTTGTCAGGCGATATTAAGGACAAAATAGTTATGTCAGCTGAAATTAAGGACAGAGTAGTTATGTCAGGCAATATTGGGGACACAATAGTTATATCAGGTGATATTAAGGACAGAATAGTTATGTCTGGTGATATTAAGGACACAATAGTTATATCAGGCAATATTAAGGACACAATAGTTATGTCAGGCGATATTAAGGATACAATAGTTATATCAGGTGCTATTAAGGATACAATAGTTATGTCAGCTGATATTAAGGACAGAGTAGTTATGTCAGGCGATATTGAGGACACAATAGTTATATCCGGCGATATTAAGGACACTATAGTTATATAAGCAATATTAAGGGCACAATAGTTATGTCAACTGATATTAAGGACAGATTAATTATGTCAGGCGATATTAGGGACACAAGAGTAATATCAGGCGATAATAAGGACACAATAGTTATATCAGGTAATATTAAGGACAGCGTAGTTATGTCAGGTGATATTAAGGACACAATAGTTATATAAGCAATATTAAGGGCACAATAGTTATGTCAACTGATATTAAGGACAGATTAATTATGTCAACTGATATTAAGGACAGAGTAGTTATGTCAGGCGATATTGAGGACACAATAGTTATATCAGGCGATATTAAGGACACAATAGTTATATAAGCAATATTAAGGGCACAATAGTTATGTCAACTGATATTAAGGACAGATTAATTATGTCAGGCGATATTAGGGACCCAATAGTAATATCAGGCGATAATAAGGACACAATAGTTATATCAGGTGATATTAAGGATAGCGTAGTTATGTCAGATGATATTAAGGACATAATAGTTATATAAGCAATATTAAGGGCACAATAGTTATGTCAACTGATATTAAGGACAGATTAATTATGTCAACTGATATTAAGGACAGATTAATTATGTCAGGCGATATTAAGGACACAATAGTTATGTCAGGCGATATTAAGGACACAATAGTAATATCTGGCGATAATAAGGACACAATAGTTATATCAGGTGATATTAAAGACAGCGTAGTTATGTCAGGTGATATTAAGGACACAATAGTTATATAAGCAATATTGAGGGCACAATAGTTATGTCAAAATATATTAAGGACAGAAAACACTATTGCTGAGAGACGCCGGATTCGCGGCCGGGCGGAACAGAAGGTCCAGGGATATTCGGACTGTTTGTGGTGTAACTACGGAGAACTACCTTATTACGACAACTATCATGCGGAGATTGGGCCAGCATAATAGCATTAATCATTGTAACATAAGGATTGTTCCTGTTCCGCTTTGCGTACAAACACGGCGCACGGAAAATGATATAATTATTTCATACAGACACAAGTGAAGATCATTAATCACACAAACCATAAAAGATACCCTTACCGGGTTGGAATTATCACCAGTCAAGTGGAAATACAACACACGCCGTTATTAGAAGAAAGCCCTGAAGAGTCAGAGCGATCTGTACTCTGACGAAACACATGTCGGCTGGCGTGGTATAGCTTGAGCAATAAAGAAAAAATTGCTCATACAAGAAGAAGTGGACATTTTTTTTTTATGGATGTACTGAACATACTACCAACTACATTACCCAGTGTTTGAATTGATATTGTGTGTGCATAGGAAATTGTTTTCAAAGTTTAGGTGTGTTGCAACATCTCTTGAGGGGTTGGGAGGGTCCCCCCTTTCCTGTGGCACCACCACCTGTAACTATTCAGCCCAACAGGCAGTCAGAAACATTGCAGAGCGCAAGTATTCCCTGAGAATTAAAACCCTGCACTTTTGTAAAAATACAATAGTTATATCAGGCGATATTAAGGACACAATAGTTATATCAGGTGATATTAAGGACACAATAGTTATATCAGGTGATATTAAGGATACAATAATTATGACAGCTGAAATTAAGGACAGAGTAGTTATTTCAGGCGATATTAAGGACACAATAGTTATATCAGGTGATATTAAGGACACAATAGTTATATCAGGTGATATTAAGGATACAATAGTTATGTCAGCTGAACTTAAGGACAGAGTAGTTATGTCAGGCGATAATAAGGACACAATAGTTATATCAGCTGATATTAAGGACAGAATAGTTATGTCAGGCGATATTAAGGACACAATAGTTATATCAGGCAATATTAAGGACACAATAGTTATGTCAGGCGATAATAAGTTCACAATAGTTATATCAGGTGATATTAAGGACAGTAGTTATGTCAGGCGATATTAAGGACACAGTAGTTATATAAGCACTATTAAGGACACAATAGTTATGTCAACTGATATTAAGGACAGATTAATTATGTCAGGCGATATTAAGGACACAATAGTTATATCAGGCAATATTAAGGACACAATAGTTATATCAGGTGATATTCAGGATACAATAGTTTTATCAGGCGATATTAAGGACACAATAGTTATATCAGGCGATATTAAGGACACATTAGTTTTATCAGGTGATATTAAGGATACAATAGGTATTTAGGTGATATTAAGGACACAATAGTTATATCAGGTGATATTAAGGATACAATTGGTATGAAAGCTGATAATAAGGACAGAGTAGTTATGTCAGGCAATATTAAGGACACAACAGTTATGTCAGCTGATATTAAGGACAGAGTAGTTATGTTAGGCGATATTAAGGACACAGTTATATCAGGCAATCTTAAGGACACAATAGCTATATCAGGTGATATTAAGGATACAATAGTTATGTCAGCTGAAATTTAGGACAGAGTAGTTATGTCAGGAGATATTAAGGATACAATAGTTATATCAGGCGATATTAAGGACACAATAGTTATGTCAGTTGATATTAAGGACAGAGTAGTTATGCCAGGGGGTATTAAGGACACAATAGTTATGTCAGCTGATATTAAGGACAGAGTAATTATGTCAGGTGATGTTAAGGACACAATAGTTATGTCAGATGATTGTAAGTGAACCACATAGTGAAAAAAAAGCTGCCCACATATGCAATTCAGGCACGTTTTGAACATGTAAAGATACACTGTATGGGTATTTTGGAAGGTATGAGAGGCTGCATGCATTTTTGTTTGCTGCAAGCAATGCTTGTGGTCATATCACGGAAATCAACAGTAAAAACTGTGCCACCTGGCCATAAAACAGGCACACAAACAGCTACAAATTAACAGCTCACACACTGATTTGCCAGCCCAGTGGGCACTGCCTGATTGTCCTCTACACCAGTTCCAACCTGACTCCTTGCATCACCAGAGACATTTGGTGTAGAAATTTCTGCACCAATATGAGAAATCAGGATGCGTTGTTGACATCTGGACGCAGTGATTTGCCATAAAGTCGACTCAGAAACCAATTTGTGCGATGTCGAGCCGAGACATTGAAACATTTTACCTTTGAAGCCTTTGCTAAGAAAAGTAACGTCACTGAAAAACATCTATTTTTTAACACCTTAGGAAAGCACTGTCACTAGCATATTTTGAGTGCTGCCAATACAATCAGGCGGATGTACACGGTAAATATTGTGGTTTACAGACATTTGCCAACAAAAGGCTAGAAGACCCATCAGAAGTTTGTTTTTTGCAACATGACAAGATAATATTTTAGAGAGGCACGCGCTGCAGAGGGAGAACACTCTGGGCATACCCTTTAGTCAATGATTAATTCTGATACATATCATGGGCACGTGCAGCAACTGGTATGGTAATAATCCAATGGAGGATTCCTAATTGATGATATCCGCCTACTTAGAAAAGAATGCTACATATGTTTTTTGTATGATGTACAGAAGCAAGGCCAATAGGTGACGCCCTGAGGCAGCCGTTCTCTCTTTTCACCTTTTGTCCACTGTTTTCAGTGTTCTTCGCTTAAAGATGTATCTAATAATGCCCCCCCACCACCCCCCCCAGGTGCCAGCCCAGATGTGCCACTGCGGGAACATTTTCAGGAATCCCAGTCAAGGATCCTAGGAGTTGATTGTAACAATCAGAGCCTTTTACCAGCAGTGTCCTGGGACTGTACCCTAATATTGATCCTGCAACTGAGCAGGAAGCGCACCCCTTTATCACGTCATTGGAAGTCGCGCAAAGGTTCCCTTTAGGAGGTGGCAGGCCACCCTGTGACGTTGAGAGCCAGGCTTTAGAGTTTCCCTGGTAGCTCTTACTATCAGCAACAGAAGTACCGTTCACAAGACCACATGTGCACAGTGACAAGTAGATTTGAAGAGAATGACCATTTTTGTCTCCTCTAGCTTCAACCATTAACTTAGAGAGAAAGAAAGCTGTAGGGCACCTGGAGCCACTGAGACACGGCTGACCATGTTACTGTGTCCACAAAGCCACGGATCTCCATCTAGAGCTACTGAGACGCTGCTGACCTGTGTAACCGTGTCCACAGAGCCACGGATCTCCACCGCGAGCCCCTGAAATGTCTGTGACCCGTGTCACTTTGTGGTGAACAGCTCCAGTGCTTGCTACTCAATACCCGGGCTTCTGCAACGCCATTCCCAATTCTATCACCCCCATGGCAGCAGACTCCAAGCACTACTTCTTCCTTGGCAATCTCAACTTCCACCTCAACGACCCCAATGACATCAACTCCGCCAATCTCCTGGAAAGCATGAGCAGCATCGGACTCATGCAACTGGTCACCAGCCCCACACACCACGAAGGACACACCCTGGACGCAATCTTCACAGCCAGCAACAGAATCATATTCAGCCATGCTATCGAACTCACCTGAACAGACCGCAGCATTGTCCACTTTGCCTTTGCAGGACCACCATGACCCACCTCCGCGAGCACCACCCTGCTCGTCACAGATGGAACTCAATCAGAGGCCCAATGGACAGGAAACATCCATTACAACGCAGTCATTACAACCCATGTCATTACAACGCATGCCATTACAATGCATACCATTACAATGCATGCCATTACAATGCATGTCACAACATCGCATGTCATTACAACGCATTATGAGGTAAGTAATGGAGATTTATTTAGTTTTAGGGTGGGTATGGGTTTTGGGGTACATGGGAATAGTAATTTATACCCCTACACAATCCAACACTTTTCCTACTGTTGCACTCACTGGAGTGGGAATAGTAATTATTACCCCTACACTATCCAACACTTACCCTACTGTTGCCCTAAAAGTATAATGCGTTGTAATGGTATACATTGTAATGGTTTGCGTTGTAATGGAATGCGTTGTAATGGTAGTTTTTAAAAGTGCGTTGCAATGGCATGCGTTGTAAAATCATGCGATGCAATGGTTGTTGCGATGTAAAGACTGCATTGCAAAAGCATGCATTGTAATTGCTTGCGTTGTAATGTCATATATTCCAATGGACTGCCACCCTAACACCACCAGACCCAACTCTACCAGCACCCTTGAGCTGGATGTCCGACAATTCTCAGACTGTATCTCCAACTGCACAGAAACTATCACAGCCATGAAAATGGATAGCACCAGAAAACCCGGCAACACGCTAGCTGGTACACCCCTAAACTCCGGGCCTTCAAACGAGAGCACAAGCGAATGGAGAGACAATGGCGCTCCAGCAGGAACCCTTCAGACCTCACCACCTTCACGTCTGCCCTCTGCAAATACCACCACCGCCTCAAGGAAGCCAAAGAGGACGCCCTAACCACCCGCATTGAGGCATGCACCAATCACAAAAGAACTCTTCAGCACCATCAGCGAATTCTCCTGCCATTTGGCCACCAAGATCACAATTCATCCTTTCCAAGCCCTCTGCGACTCCCCGGCGGACTGCTCCCACAACAAAATAGTAGACATCTACAGCAACTTCAACCTGCAACCAATCGACCTCAGCCACCTCCTAACACGCACCCACAACACCCACAACCACCAAACTGATTGGACACCGCACACCGCGCCAATCACCACAGCAATCATGACCCCCATCCACTCCGGAGTACAATAGAACTATGCACTCACCACGCCTTCAACCTGGGACAGAAGGAAATCAGCAGTGCACTCACCAACATCCTCAACTCATCCATCACCACGACCACCTTCCCTGACACCTAGAAACACGCAGAGGTGAAACACCTCCTGAAGTAACCCTCCTCCGACTCCAGCGAGTTCAAGAAATACAGCCCCATCTCGCTGCCTCCTTCCCAGCCTAGGTCCTGGACAAAACCATCAATCACCAGCTTACTGACCACCTGGAAGGAAACAGCCTTCTTGATTCCACTCAGTTAAGCTTCCGCTCCAACCAGAGCACGAGACAGCCTTGATAGCCGCAACCGACGTAATCAGAGCCATCCTTGACCGTGGCAAGGCAGCAACGCTGATACTCCTTGACCCCTCAGCAGCATTTAACACCATATCTTACCACACACTCATCACCAGACTCCATCACATCGGCATCAGAGGTAACGCCCTCAAGTGAATCATCTCCTTCCTCACAGGATGCACACAGATAGTCCATCTACCACCCTTCACCTCCGAACCCAAGAGCATCATCTGCGGAGTCCCCTAGGGATCCTCCATCAGCCCCACCCAATGTCTACATGACTCCATCAGCCAATATCGCCCGCACCCAGGCGCGCAACACCCATTGAACTCACCGGGCTTCAGCCCCCCCCCCCCCCCGTCGTGTGTGGCAGCCCGGGATGAGACAGATCCCGGGCACACACAGAGCCGCACCCGAACGTTTAACAGGTCTTTAAAAGACCATTTGAATGTTAATTAGGCCTTGCACCCCTTCTAAGAGCCCCTGCAGCCCCACTCTGCCTACTGATTAAAGGTTCAGCCCCCCCCCAAAAAAATTCTTAGCCCCCCCGAAATTTGGCTCTAGTTGCGCCTCTGCCCGCACCCACATACTCAACAACGTCTCATTCGCCAACAACACCCAGCTCATCCTCTCTCACAGAGGACACTGCCAAATCCAGATTCAACTTCCAGAATGCCATGACCAGCGTCGCAGACTGGATGAGATCCAACTGTCTGAAGCTGAACATGGACAAGACGGAAGTGCTCATCTTCAGAAAGAACCACTTCTTATTGTACAATACATGGTAGCCCATAGCACCTGAACTCCCACCTACCCCAACCAGCCACACCCAGGACCAAGGCATCATCCTGGACAGCGACCTCTCCATGAAGCGCCAGACCAATGCAGTAGCTTCACCCTGCTTCCACATCCTCTGCATGCTTCGTAAGATTTTCTGGTGAAACCGTGCAAGCACCAAGAAGACAGTGACTCAGGCTCTTGTCACCAGCCGAGTGTACAATGGAAATGCAATTTACCCTGGAACCACTTCCCAGCTCCTCAAACGCCTACACATTGTACAGAACACTTCAGCCAGACTCATCCTCAACCTCCCCCAATGTTATGTTATTGCCATTTGCATATCGCCAAAATCACCAATGGTCTCTAAGCGCTTGTGAGGAACATAAATTAATACCAGGGCTACACATCCCGAAACCCGGTCAATCTGGGTGTAGCTGTCCAAAAGCCTGAATAAACAGGATTGTCTTTAGTTTTTTACCTAAAGGTGAGTAGGATGCCTTCCCTACTCAAGCTCTCTGGTAGCTTGTTCCAGAGCTGAGGAATCACGACTGAAAAGCTCGGCCCCCCATGATGGATTTGTCAAACCGTGGTCAGGACAACAAGCTTGCATTAGATGATCGGAGGCATCCTCCTGGTACATAGCTCTTCAAACGTTACTTGATATAATCAGGTGCCTCTCCATGCAGGGTTTTGTGTGCAATACACAAACCCTTAAATCTAGCCCTCTGCTTGATTGGGAGCCAGTGCAATTATTGCAGCAATGGTGTGACATGTGCTCTTCTAGGAAGTTTGAATATCAGTCTCGCTGAATCATTCATAACCACTTGAGGCTTCCCTGATAATTTGTCAGATAGTCCGATGTACAACGCGTTACCGTAGTCCAGTCGTAACACAATTAGTGATGCCACTACACTACACATAGTAGGTAATGACAGGAGGGGTTACAGGTTTCCGGAGTTGCCTCATAAGGCCCACACAATTTTTCACCACAGCGGGCACCTGGTTGTTCAGCGTAAGCTTGTTGCATAACCTTATACCCAGGCTCTTCACAACTGGTATCAGTGTCGGAGTAGTGCCTAGCTCTTGTGGCCAGAAGGAATTGGACCAGGGGTTGCACCCTCTGGTAATAGGTAGTACCTCCCTCTTGTCAGGATTTACTTTCAGTGAGTTGGTAGTCATCCAGTTTGTCGTGAACTGAAGAATATTCTGTACGTTAGACTGTGCCTGTGTCGAATTGTCGATCCGCAAGAATAGCTGTGTATCGTAAACATAATTGAACACCAGACAGTCTAGTTTTGCCAGTGCTTCCACGAGTGGCTGCAAATAGATGCTAAAGAGCAGGGGCGACAACGCCGAGCTCAGCGGGACCCCACACAGTAAAGCGCCATTCCTAGACACACACTCACCTGGTTGGACCTTTTGTGACTGATCCTTCAAGAAGGCGGCAATCCACTGGTATACGGCACCAGTGATTCCCAGCCCCCGACCATGGGACGGCAGCTGAGCATGGTTCACCATGTCGAACGCGTCTGAGAGATCCGAAAGGATCAGCGCCGACGATTTCTTCTTGTCGGCTGCAAGCCTCAGCTCGTCCAGCACTGAGAGCATCATCAGCTCTGTACTATTATGGGCCCTAAAGCCCGCTTGCCGCGCATGGAACAATAGGTGTTCCTCCAAAAAAGATGAAAGTGCACTAAGCACATGCTGCTCTACTACCTTAGGCAGAAAGAGAAGTCTGGAAATGAGTCGGTAAGTCTTCAGATTATTTACGGATCACTGACTAAATATCGAGGAACAAAATATAGACTACCCAAAATATAGATTCCAAAATATCAACAGACAAAATATCGAATTCCTATCTACAAACAGGTAAGTACCAAAATATCGACCCCAAAATATCGTTTATATATATATATACATTATAAAAATATCGAATTTCTTAAAATTAATGTAAAATTAAAAAAATATTAAAAATAAATAGCTAAAATATACTTAAAAATACTTAAATTACCTTGAAATTATTAAATAACTAATTTAACTTATAAAAAAAATACAATCATATCTGTTAAAACATATATATATTATAACATAATATTAATAAAAAATACACAATATTATTACCGTAGGATAGCGGAGGTGTAAAAATGACTATTCCCACTCCTGGAAGTGCAACAGTAAGGAAAGCGTTGGATAGCGTAGGGGTAAAAATTACTATTCCCACTCCAAAGAGTGCAACAGTAGGGAAAGCGTTGGATAGCGTAGGGGTAAAAATTACTATTCCCACTCCAGAAAGTGCAACAGTAGGGAAAGTGTTGGATAGCGTAGGGGTAAAAATTACTATTCCCACTCCAGAGAGTGCAACAGTAGGGAAAGCGTTGGATAGCGTAAGAGTAAAAATTACTATTCCCACTCCAGAGAGTGCAACAGTAGGGAAAGCGTTGGATAGCGTAGGGGTAAAAATTACTATTCCCACTCCAAAGAGTGCAACAGTAGGGAAAGCATTGGATAGCGTAGGGGTAAAACTTACTATTCCCACTCCAGAGAGTGCAACAGTAGAGAAAGCGTTGGATAGCGTAGGTGTAAAAATTACTATTCCCACTCCAGAGAGTGCAACAGTAGGGAACGCGTTGGATAGCGTAGGAGTAAAAATTACTATTCCGACTCCAGAGAGTGCAACAGTAGGGAAAGCGTTGGATAGAGTAGGGGTAAAAATTACTATTCCCACTCCAGAGAGTGCAACAGTAGGGAAAGCGTTGGATAGCGTAGGAGTAAAAATTACTATTCCCACTCCAGAGTGCAACAGTAGGGAAAGTGTTGGATAGCGTAGGAGTAAAAATTACTATTCCGACTCCAGAGAGTGCAACAGTAGGGAAAGCGTTGGATAGAGTAGGGGTAAAAATTACTATTCCCACTCCAGAGAGTTCAACAGTAGGGAAAGCGTTGGACAGCGCAGGGGTAAAAACTTACTATTCCCACTCCAGAGAGTGCAACAGTAGGGAAAGCGTTGGATAGCGTAGGTGTAAAAATTACTATTCCCACTCCAGAGAGTGCAACAGTAGGGAAAGCGTTGGATAGCGTAGGAGTAAAAATTGCTATTCGGACTCCAGAGAGTGCAACAGTAGGGAAAGCGTTGGATAGAGTAGGGGTAAGAATTACTATTCCCACTCCAGAGAGTTGAACAGTAGGGAACGCGTTGTATAGCGCAGGGGTAAAAATTACTATTTCCACTCCAGAGAGTGCAACAGTAGGGAAAACATTGGATAGCGTAGGGGTAAAAATTACTATTCCCACTCCAGAGAGTGCAACTGTAGGGAAAGCGTTGGATAGCGTAGGGGTAAAAATTACTATTCCCACTCCAGAGAGTGCAACAGTAGGGAAAGCGTTGGATAGCGCAGGGGTAAAAATTTACTATTCCCACTCCAGAGAGTGCAACAGTAGGGAAAACGTTGGATAGCGTAGAGGTAAAAATTACTAATCCCACTCCAGAGAGTGCAACAGTAGGGAAAGCGTTGGATAGCGAAGGGGTAAAAATTACTATTCCCACTCCAGAGAGTGCAACAGTAGGGAAAGCGTTGGATAGCGTAGAGGTAAAAATTACTATTCCCACAACAGAGAGTGTAACAGTAGGGAAAGCGTTGGATAGCATAGGGGTAAAAATTACTATTCCCACTCCAGAGAGTGCAACAGTAGGGAAAGCGTTGGATAGCGTAGGGGTAAAAATTACTATTCCCACTCCAGAAAGTGCAACAGTAGGGAAAGCGTTGGATAGCGTAGGTGTAAAAATTACTATTCCCACTCCAGAGAGTGCAACAGTAGGGAAAGCATTGGATAGCGTAGGAGTAAAAATTACTATTCCGACTCCAGAGAGTGCAACAGTAGGGAAAGCGTTGGATAGAGTAGGGGTAAAAATTACTATTCCCACACCAGAGAGTTCAACAGTAGGGAAAGCGTTAGATAGCGCAGGGGTAAAAATTACTATTCCCACTCCAGAGAGTGCAACAGTAGGGAAAGCGTTGGATAGCGTAGGGGTAAAAATGACTATTCCCACTCCAAAGAGTGCAACAGTAGGGAAAGTGCTGGATAGCGTAGGGGTAAAAATTACTATTCCCACTCCAGAGAGTGCAACAGTAGGGAAAGCGTTGGATAGCGTAGGTGTATAAATTACTATTCCCACTCCAGAGAGTGCAACAGTAAGGAAAGCGTTGGATAGCGTAGGAGTAAAAATTACTATTCCGACTCCAGAGAGAGCAACAGTAGGGAAAACGTTGGATAGAGTAGGGGTAAAAATTACTATTCCCACTCCAGAGAGTTCAACAGTAGGGAAAACATTGGATAGCGCAGGGGTAAAAATTACTATTCCCACTCCAGAGAGTGCAACAGTAGGGAAAGCGTTGGATAGGGGTAAAAATTACTATTCCCACTCCAGAGAGTGCAACAGTAGGGAAAGTGTTGGATAGCGTAGGGTTAAAATTACTATTCCCACTCAAGAGAGGGCAACAGTAGGGAAAGCGTTGGATAGCGTAGGGGTAAACTTTACTATTCCCACTCCAGAGAGTGCAACAGTAGGGAAAGCATTGGATAGCGTAGAGGTAAAAATTACTATTCCCACAACAGTGAGTGCAACAGTAGGGAAAGCGTTGGATAGCGTAGGGGTAAACATTACTATTCCCACTCCAGAGAGTGCAACAGTAGGGAAAGCGTTGGATAAAGTAGGGGTAAAAATTACTATTCCCACTCCAGAGAGTGCAACAGTAGGGAAAGCGTTGGATAGCGTAGGGGTAAAAATTACTATTCCCACTCCAGAGAGTGCAACAGTAGGGAAAGCGTTGGATAGCGTAGGTGTAAAAAATACTATTCCCACTCCAGAGAGTGCAACAGTAGGGAAAGCGTTGGATAGCATAGGAGTAAAAATTACTATTCCGACTCCAGAGAGAGCAACAGTAGGGAAAACGTTGGCTAGAGTAGGGGTAAAAATAACTATTCCCACTCCAGAGAGTTCAACAGTAGGGAAAACATTGGATAGCGCAGGGGTAAAAATTACTATTCCCACTCCAGAGAGTGCAACAGTAGGGAAAACGTTGGATAGCGTAGGGGTAAAAAATACTATTCCCACTCCAGAGAGTGCAACAGTAGGGAAAGCGTTGGATAGCGTAGGGGTAAAAATTACTATTCCCACTCCAGAGAGTGCAACAGTAGGGAAAGTGTTGGATAGCGTAGGGTTAAAATTACTATTCCCACTCCAGAGAGGGCAACAGTAGGGAAAGCGTTGGATAGCGTAGGGGTAAACTTTACTATTTCCACTCCAGAGAGTGCAACAGTAGGGAAAGCATTGGATAGCGTAGAGGTAAAAATTACTATTCCCACAACAGAGAGTGCAACAGTAGGGAAAGCGTTGGATAGCGTAGGGGTAAACATTACTATTCCCACTCCAGAGAGTGCAACAGTAGGGAAAGCGTTGGATAGCGTAGGGGTAAACATTACTATTCCCACTCCAGAGAGTGTAACAGTAGGGAAAGCGTTGGATAGCGTAGGGGTAAAAATTACTATTCCCACTCCAGAAAGTGCAACAGTAAGGAAAGCGTTGGATAGCGTAGGGGTAAAAATTACTATTCCCACTCCAGAGAGTGCAACAGTAGGGAAAGCGTTGGATAGCGTAGGGGTAAACATTACTATTCCCACTCCAGAGAGTGCAACAGTAGGGAAAGCGTTGGATAGCGTAGGGGTAAACATTACTATTCCCACTCCAGAGAGTGCAACAGTAGGGAAAGCGTTGGATAGCGTAGGGGTAAAAATTACTATTCCCACTCCAGAAAGTGCAACAGTAGGGAAAGCGTTGGATAGCGTAGGGGTAAAAATTACTATTCCCACTCCAGAGAGTGCAACAGTAGGGAAAGCGTTGGATAGCGTAGGGGTAAAATTTACTATTCCCACTCCAGAGAGTGCAACAGTAGGGAAAGCCTTGGATAGCGTAGGGGTAAAAATTACTATTCCCACTCCAGAGAGTGCAACAGTAGGGGAAGCGTTCAATAGCACAGGGGTAAATTGTACTATTCCCACTCTAGTGAAAATAAATTAATATAATTCACATTAATATCAATTAATCAATTAATACAAATGAATTATCAATTAAGAATTAATTAATTATCAATTAAAAAGTAATTAACAATTTGTTCAAAATAAATACCAATACATTAATTAACATATTTAATTAATTATAAAATAAATTACTTCCCACACTATTCCCCTATAAACCCACAACCCGCTACAAAAAATAAATTAATTTAATTCACATAATTATCAATTAATCAATTAATAAAAAATAATTATCAATTAAGAATTAATTAATTGCCAATTAAAAATTAATTAACAATTTATTCTTAATAAATACCAATTAATTAATTAACATATTTAATTAATTATAATTAAAATACTTCCCACCCTATTCCCCTATAAACCCACAACCCGCTACAGAATTAAATTACACAATAATTAAATAACATAAAATTAATTACTTAAAACAAATTACAAAAATATATACACTTTTCACACATATACTAACATAAAAAACACTTTAAAAAGTTCGATATTATTAAAAATTCAATATTTTTAATAAACTATATTATGTACTTCAATGTTTTTGACTGTCTATATTTTTAAAATCGATATTACATTACTTACCGTCAAAACGATATTTTTGATGTCTATATTCTGTCTATTCGATATTTTGTCCATTCTATATTTTGGAATCAATATTTTGCCCTTTTACCATTATTTACATCCGCCCGCTTTCTTCAGCAGCGGAGTCACCATAGCTTCCTTAAAGTTGAGAGGAACCTTCCCAGTTACCAGGAACAGGTTTAACAAAGACAACATCTCTGACCCCATCACAGGGAGGATCATTTTGAACACCCTAGGGGGACAGGGGTCCTCTGGTGACCCTGATTTCCATTTGGCCATGATGTGTACTAGCCAGTCTGGATCTAGTGTTGGAAAGACTGAGACTACCACCAAGGAAGTCCGGTGGATCCACCGCTGGGAGAGTGAGCTTATGCCGGTATTGCCTATTTCTGTTAGGATGTCCTTGAGTTTTGCTAGGAGGAAGGTCCAATAGACCTTCGTCACCCCCACCTCAGAAGCCTCCACTGGCTCTATATTCTGAAGAGATGCCCTGCTGAGGTGCTGACCCATGCCTATAAGGCCCTCCACAATGCTGGACCATCCTACAACAACCACCGCGTGACCTTCCACCAGATAACTCTGATCCGCCTCCCTCGCCCTTACACAGGTCTCCAACATCCGGCGGAACCACTGTGGAGGTCGTTTGTTTTCCAATTTCGCTGCCAAATCCTGGAACAACCTAACACTCCACCTCTGTACATCCCCCTCACTCGCGACTTTAGGAAGGGACTCGTGACCTGGCTCTTTGACTAACTCTCACCATCCCCAGCACCTTGATACCCCCTGGAATGATAAGCGGCGCCATACACATACTGACTAATTGATTGACAAAGGTAGACAGATCAAGAAACAGACAAGAAAGTAGCCCAACAAAGATAGATAGAGAGATAGAGAGATAGATAGATAGATAGAGTGAGGGCAATAGATAGATAGATAGATAGATAGAGAGAGAGATAGATAGATAGATAATTGTAAAGCCTGCTTGTGTATTCTTCAAAGTCCTCCTCATTAATCGCTGAAGAAAAACTATTTTATTTGTAGATTTACACATGGGAACTGCTGCATTACATTTATGTAATCTGAGGGACGTGTTTCCTACAATAGCTAAATATCATGCTGGTTTCATGGCACATGTCTAAGACGGCAGAAACGATTGAGAACCCCGTTCTCAAGCATTTTTTTTATTTTGCAAAACAGTTCGTAGGCGTTCTTTTGAAAACAGCCGCTCCTACACTTTTCATTCCAGCCTTGAGTTGAGTGAGGCTGAAAGGGAAGGAAGGGGCCTCCTGTCCTGTACAACCGAGAGGAGGGGCAGGCAGCTCAATAAGAAACACTTCTTGCCCGGCTTCATGAAAAGATTGAAAAAGTCTACATAAGGTGAGTCTCCAAATCTAGACGGGGCTTGGACAAAAGATACACTGCATCCGAAGCTCCGAGAAGAGAAAGGAGCCACTACACTGGCAAGCAAGGGGCGGAATACATGTTTCTGAGAGGCAGTGTCCCGTGTATCCGGCGGGGTTCTGCAGCGCCTCCATTTAATGGAACCTTGTATAAAACATGTTTGCAATAGATCTGTGCGTTTTACTAAAAAATATATATGGTGAAAACACTAGTTTTTTCTTGGACAGTGAACCTTTATTTTTGTGCGCAGCTTATCTTACACTGTGCAATGCATATGTAAATGAATGATTTACCTTTACACAGCGCTTTCTGTCACAGGCTGAGTCCTCATAGCACTATGAAGACACGTTACATGCCCCCAGTGCACCAACCAAGTTTTGACTCTGTGGCCCTCGGGTGCACTAGCAGCGGCCGCATTCACCAACTGAGGTTCCCTACCAGAAGAGTGCATTCTCCCATGTTAGTTCAAACACATCCTTAACCCATATCACAGTGCTAGAAAGGGAAACATCCAGTACAATGCAGTCATTACAACGCACTACCTTTACAACGCCGTTGTTACAACGCAACAGCCTTTACATTGCATGCCATTACAACGCAGCCATTACAACGCATGTCACTACAGCGCATGCCATTACAACGCATTATAAGGTAAGTAATAGGGATTTTTAAAGATTCAGGGTGAGTATGGGTTTTGGGGTACATGGGAATAGTAATTTCTATCCCTACACTATCCATCGCTTTCCCTACTGTTGCACTCACTGGAGTGGGAATAGTCATTTTTACCTTTACACTACCTAACACTTTCCCTACTGTTGCCCTAAAAGTATTATGCGTTATAATCGTATGCATTGTAAAGGAATGCGTTGTTAATGTAGTTTCTAAAAATCCGCTGTGATGGCATGCATTGTAAAATCATGCGTGGTAATGGATGTTGCGATGCAAAAACCACATTGTAAAAGCATGTGTTGTAAATGTTTGCTTTGTAAAGTGTCCTGTTCGCTAGAAGCGAACCACAGTGAGGCTCTCTGAACCTGAGCGCAAGCCCTGCCAGCACTTCCTCTTCCCAGTGTGTAAACATTGTGTCGATTACATGGAGCATCGCTGAGCTGTGAGACGACAGCACCAAGAGGTTGTCTCTGCAGCAACCTCAGAATGAGGAAAGCCTCTGAAAGCCCTGTTGCCAGTCAAGTATGTGACTTGCAGGTGACACACAGCACTTTAACCCACTCCACACCGCCACTTCTCCATAAACAGTGCCAGCATTTATGACGCAGAAAGTTGCTATATTGCTCACTAGAATTCGAAAAGTCTCTTAGGTATCGAAAAAGAGGCTATTTTTGTTATCAGGCAACGCAGTGGTACCAGTTTGTCGAACTAACTCTTGCAAAGCGCATGCTTGTCTGCCTTAGCAAGTGTTTTTTTTTTTTACAAGTTGGCCAGCAAGGTGTTGCTGATGCTTAAAGGTGTTCTCAAAGACATTAACATTTATATGCAGCATTGTGAAATAGATAATTTATTCGCGTACACAGCTACACTGTGTTATTTAGAAAGTGCCAGCTGATAGTCTCTGTTTTTTTTCTCTTCCAGAGCATATGTGTTTTTAGAAAAGTTTGGTTTTGCCTCTAGTGATAAGGCCTTGTCCTAATCCACACTAAATTCTGAAGGACACCTGTGTGACCTTCCTTGACTGAGTTGACCTCCTACACCTGGCCTGGTTTTACAGGTGGGGCAATGGGAGAGACAGATGTGGGGGCACTGGGTGCGAAATTTGAAAGGGGGTGGCTGCCCTCAAATAAACTACAAGACAATATCTTAGGGTGGACTTGTTCTTCGAATGATATTTCAGACATCTTATGAACATCCCTTCACTGAGTATTCCATCAGATAGATTTAAACTATTAGTATTTGGCAGTGGTTCTGTTCTTTTCATGTTTTTTTTATATGTAGTGCCAATGTACATGGACAACATGCATACAGGTGAGAATTAAAAAGTGGCAATGATCACTACAGGAATATTTATCTTAAAAAGTGGCAGAGTAATACAGGAGAGAAATAAGGGAGAGATTTAAAAAGTGTGTGAGGATGAAAGAGGAAAATATTGAATGAGAAAGAGAGACAAAATAAAGCCAGGGAGGCCAAGGACACTCAGGCCCTCCTAACGGCTGGAAGTACCGATCCCGGGCAGTATCTCCATGTGGATCAGTAGAGATTATGAGTTCGTTTCCCCAGAATGGGGAATAACTACTGGCTCTGAGAATATTGGGTCCAGTTCTGCATGTTTTCCCCCTTACAGGGAAAATAAATGCAGTAATCAGCGAATTCGCCTCCGTTAAGGTGGAGGAGCGCCGCCCCACTGCATTTTTTGCAGTGGAAAAAGGACAATTAAAATGATAATAACACTACATTATTATCATGTTATTTTCTGTTTGTCATGCAGCTTTTCGGGCGGGGCTTGTCTGTTGTCACAGCCAGCAAGGGGAGGAGTGGTGGGCACTTAAGTGAGCTCGACGGTTTGGCCGTTCCTCTCGAGCCGGCCAAACAGTCCTGCGCACTTTGCATGATCCTCACCAGGCTGTATTACGCAGCCTGGTGAGGAACATCCACAGGTTCCCTGTCCCCGTCTCAATGCCGAAACACGGTGCCCAGACCAATCACAACACTGCATTGCAGCGTTGTGATTGGCTCAGGGGAGCCTCTGTGCCCTGGTGCTTCCTGCTTCAGAGGACAACGCGAGGCGAGGCAGTGGTCCGGCAGTAAGGTAAGTCACCATGTAATTTATTTTTCAATTCCCCGCCTCACCTATGCTGCTCAATATCAGCCGCCACTCACAAAATGTTGCAGCTGCTTTTTTGATTGGACCTGGGGGGTGGAGGGCGGTGAGTGGTGATGAGAGTGCAAAGTTTCTTTGACTTCACCTGATGGGAGGTTTTTCCGCTTCCCACGTTCTGAAGTAGGAGGGCGGATAGGGGCCAATCACAGCAGCTGCCCACAGCCCCTCATGCATCTCCAGGTCTGGTGTCTGCAGTCCAGGGTTACTAGATCCAGAGTTCAAGAACCATACAATTCCATGCCTGGAGACAACAGAAAATTGTAGTTGCCCGGAGCAGGCTCCCTTCACTGAGGATGGCGCTTAGGACAACTAGTGATGGGTGCTAAAGTGGTAAAGCAAGAGAGTTGGAGAGAGAGTGAGAAAGCGAGTGACAGAGAGGGAGAACAAGATTTGAGTCATAAAGACTCTGAGTTAGAGTCTGGCGGACAGGATACCCTACCGGGCAGAGCACCATGCCCATCAGATCCTTGGTCCATCGCTCAGATCTGAGTCGAGTAGACAGTGAGTGTTCGGAGGGAAGTGCCCTGCTAGCTCTACTGTAGGATAACTTGCTCAAGCAGTCCCTTTGGAGTACTGGCTGGCTAAGTAAGCACATAAGGCACCCGCCCTACCTATAGCAGACAGTCTGATGTCCTTTTTATCTGCCTATCACTGCGATGAGCAAAATGATGAACCCCGCCTCACACTGCGGGAAGTAACTTCCAGATATTGGTGAGACGACCATTATCGAATTTCCTTTACATTCATAACATGAAATGTAAAGGTGTATGGTCTTTTCTCTGTTTTTATATCATTATGGGGAATCTTGCCAGTCTCCTGATGTTGTTTATTAATAAGAGACAGTAGTGGTGATGCGTGATGGAGGAATTCTCAAGTTCATTTTCCATTCTGTTCTGCAGTTCTTCCTAAAAGCCAGAAACGCCAGTTTTCTCACATTGCAGTTCCTCGATGATCCACAAGTAGATTAAAAAGTAAGAGGCATTTAATAATAAGTTTTCCCCTTTGAAGATCAACACTATCTGAGGTAATGCCATTAATGAGAGTTCTCGCCAACACCCTGGAATACAAAATTCTCAAAGAAATCTAGAAATCTTTCAGCAAATCCAAATGACTGCAAAGCAATCTCCAGGTACCGTCAGACCACTCCTTCAAAAGCTTTTTTGCATCAATATCCAGGACTCCAAGAGGCACTTCACTTTCCCCATTCACATTGAGCAAATAACTCCGATTTCTAATGTTCCCAATACTACGCTTTCCTTCATTAAATCCATATTGTGAAGAACTGATTCATTTGGGCACATTATTTTTCAGGCAAATTGGCCTAATTGTACCCTTTAACTTAAATGTTAAATTACCAAATGTACATGTTCTGTGGTCTCCCTCTGTTTTTTTGTATTACCATTATGACTGCCTCTTTCATTCTACAGCCAGGATTTATGTTATTAACACACACACACATTTCAAGCTAGCATTAAAGGGTGCTACTATTACTGAAATATCCTTGTAAAATTAATCCGACTTCATCCATGCAGGGTGATCTATGTAGTGCCTTGAGTCCATCCATGCAGTGTGATCTGTGTAGTGCCTTGAGTCCATCCATGCAGGGTGATCTGTGCAGTCTCTTGAGTCAATCCATGCAAGGTGATCTGTGCAGTCCCTTGAGTCAATCCATGGAGGGTGATCTGTGCAGTCTCTTTAGTCCATCCATGCAGGGTGATCTGTGCAGTCCCTTGAGTCAATCCATGCAGGGTGATCTGTGCAGTCTCTTGAGTCAATCCATGCAGGGTGATCTGTGCAGTCTCTTTAGTCCATCCATACAGGGTGATCTGTGCAGTCTCTTGAGTCCATCCATGCAGTGTGATCTGTGCAGTGCCTCGAGTCCATCCATGCAGTGTGATCTGTGTAGTGCCTTGAGTCCATCCATGCAGTGTGATCTGTGTAGTGCGCTAATTCAGACCCCCACCTTCAGGGAAACGCCATCACCGACAGCGCGCCAAAGGCGGAGCCACGCCCACTGCGAGGCCACGCCCACCGACCTACTATTTAAACGCTCTACAAGCGCAATGACTTCATTCATTGGAACCCCTCTGAGGCGGAAAGCCGGAGGTTTTGTTAAACTGCATTTTTAAAACTGTCACAATTTACTGCTCTTTTAATTCACAAAACGCTCTTGCTCACCTTGCTGAAAGCGCTGCTGCTACGCGCTAATTCAGACCCCCACCTTCAGGGAAACGCCATCACCGACAGCGCGCCAAAGGCGGAGCCACGCCCACTGCGAGGCCACGCCCATCACATCTATTACAAATGTGTCGACCCCCCCAGCGCAGCGGACGAGCGCAGCGGGAGCGCCGTTTGCGCGCCGAAGGCGCGCCTAAGGCAAGCCCGTCTGCGCCCGTCCGCGCACGACCGGGCCTAGGGCCAGAACCCCTGCCCGAATCCCTCCACCCAAATATAAAGTACTCCCGCAGAGATCTATTGAGCCTCAGACCTCCCCCACCCTCCTGTGATTACATCTATAATCTCAAGGGACCTTTCACTTGCTGCTCCTTATGCAAACCAGCGCAGCTCACGCTACCCACTAAACCCAGCAAACCTGCCACCCTTAACTTTGCCTCTCTGAACTGCCGTTCACTTCCTAAACATGCGACTCAGATTGCCGACATCATAGAAGACCATGGAATTGACATATTCTTCCTCACGGAAACGTGGCTCGGCCCTCATTCACAATCTGACATGGTCCTAGCAACTCCACAGGGCTACTGTATTCAATCCTTACCCCGTCCTCTAGGCAGAGGAGGCGGGATAGCCATCATCCATCGAGAACACCTCCACTTCAAAACCTCCGACGCACAGATTACCGACGCAGAAAGCCTGCATTTTTCCGTCACACTCAACCCAACCACCTCCCTTACAGGACTCCTCATTTACCGCCCTCCCGGCACTCCGGGTCCCTTCACCTGTTCGCTTCTGGACCTAGTCACAACCCAAGCCCACTCCTTATCAAACTACATGATAGTTGGAGACCTGAACATCCACCTAGAAGACCCGGCCAACTCGGTAGCCCTTGATCTGATTCAAGATCTAGCGGCTCTCGATATCCGTCTATTAAACTCCGGAGCCACCCACACCAAGGGCCACCTTTTAGACCCCGTATTCACCAACTCGTCCTCAATGTTAGCAAAGGAGGCCTTTCCCCTCCCCTGGACAGACCACTTCCTGGTCTCTTTCCAATTACCTGGAACCTTCACGAAAAACCGTACACCCCCTACCTTCAGCAAGGATAGGACCTGGCCCAGACTCTCCACGGACGAATGGGCTCAGACCCTGGAAAAAAACATCCCTGCTCAGGCCGAAGACCCAAATACGGCTGACAGAAGATTCAGAGATTGGATTACCGTCTCCCTAGACCTTATACTTCCACTCAGAAATAGGGAAAATAAAAACGGCAAACTTGGCTCAGCACCATGGTACTCCGCAGAGCTAAGAACACTTCGCAAAAATTGCAAAAAGGCCGAACGACTCTGGAGAAAGACTTGGCAACATGCCAACAAAGAAGCCTACCAGTCTGCGGTCAAAATTTACAAAGAGGCTATCAAATCAGCCAAAGCTTCCTACTACAACACACGTATACAAGAAGCATCCAATTCAGCCCGAGAATCTTTTTTGATCGTCAAAGAGCTGACCAAGGTCCCCACCACCTCCTCCTCCAACACACCCAAAGTTGACAGAAGTAACGAGTTAGCCAACTTCTTCAACGAGAAAATTACCCGTATCCTGGCCTCCCTCCCTCCCCCCAGCTTTCCCAGCCTCACGGAAAGTAGTACTTCCCCCGAATCGACTGAAAGCATCTGTCGTCCTTCGCTTAAGACTTTCCGACCTGTCACCCCCGCAGAGGTTGAGCGAACCCTAGTAAAAATGAAAAGTGGATCTCCTTTGGACCCAGCCCCTATCAGGTTCCTCAAGACAGTAGCCTCAGTAATTGTTCCTACGATTACGGACCTTATCAACTGTTCGTTCTCCCATGGAACCGTCCCCGACAGCTGGAAGAGTGCTGTGGTTAAAGCACTCTTAAAAAAACCCCAGCTGGATCCATCGGACCTGTCCAACTATAGGCCAATATCCCTACTCCCTGGCATTAGTAAAGTCACCGAGAAATTGGTAAACATCCAACTATCCCAGTTCCTCGAAACGAATAAACTGCTCAGACAATCCCAAACCGGATTTCGCCCAGGCCACGGAACGGACACCGCACTCCTTGCGGTGATTGAAGAGGCAAGGGGCTTACTAGATTCAGGAGGATCAGTGGCAGTGATCCTCCTGGATCTAAGTGCAGCCTTCGATACGGTCAACCACCGTGTCCTTCTGAGCAGACTGGCAAATGCAGGACTTACCGGGACAGCTATCAAATGGATCGAATCCTATCTTACAGGACGCACTTTTCAAGTATGGGATGACAGCCACCACTCATCCACCCTCCCACTCACTAGCGGCGTCCCCCAGGGCTCTTCCCTAAGCCCGACGCTTTTTAATGTCTATATGGCCCCCCTCGAGGACGTGGTAACACCATTTAACATCAAAATGGTGAGTTACGCCGACGACACCCAACTAGTCGTCTCCCTGTCCCAGCTGACTGACCATCCTGAAAATCTGACTAACTGCCTCATAAATATCCACAACTGGATGAACGAATCATCATTGAAATTGAATGGGACTAAGACAGAGGTAATGTTACTCGGTAAGCAATGGACAACTATCCCTCCCACGATATGGCCCGATGTGTTCGGTGAAATTCCCCCCCCCCAAATCTGAAATCAAGACACTCGGGGTGTGGCTAGAGCCACAGCTTACGATGAAAACCCAGGCAACCAAAACTTCGGGCACATGTTTTGGGCTCATGCGTACGACTCGTAAAATCCTGCCCCTACTCCCTCCTATGTCCAGAAAGCTCCTTATCCAGGGCCTAGTGCTGTCCCGTTTGGACTACAGCAATCTGGTCTATTTGGGAGCCCCCGAGGCTACCATCACGAAACTCCAGCGGACACAGAATGCGGCAGCACGCATGATCACCAACACCCCCTCCAGAACATCCGCCAAGCCAGCCCTTAAAACCCTGCATTGGCTCCCTGTGCGCCAAAGGGTGCACTTTAAAGCAATGTGTACCACACACAAGCTTTACAACGGTTCTGGTCCAGCGATCCTTAGCAAAATGATCACACCCTATATAGCAACCAGATCGCTACGATCTCAAAATGAGAATCTAGTCCTCATCCCCAGATTCAAAAAAGTCCGCACGGGAGGCCGTCAATTCTCCGTTCAGGCGGCCAAGTGCTGGAACGCACTCCCTCGCGCCCTCAGACTGGAATCCAACTTCCTTGCATTCCGCAAAAAACTAAAGACCCATTTGTTTCCCAAATAACACCCTTCGGCTACCTCCCCTCTCAATAGGATTCAAGTTACATAGCGCGGGGATGCCCTTGGGTCACCAGGCGCTGTAGAAATCGCTAAAATAAATAAATAAATAAAAAATAGTGCCTTGAGTCCATCTATGCAGGGTGATCTGTGCAGTCCCTTGAGTCATCCATGCACGGTGAGCTGTGTAGTGCCTTGAGTGAATCCATGCAGTGTGATCTGTGTAGTGCCTTGAGTCCATCTATGCAGGGTGATCTGTGCAGTCTCTTGAGTCCATCCATGCAGTGTGATCTGTGTAGTGCCTTGAGTCCATCTATGCAGGGTGATCTGTGCAGTCTCTTGAGTCCATCCATGCAGTGTGATCTGTGCAGTCCCTTGAGTCCATTCATGAAGGGTGATATCCATACAGGGTGATCTGTGCAGTCTCTTTAGTCCATCCATGCAGGGTGATCTGTGCAGTCCCTTGAGTCAATCCATGCAGGGTGATCTGTGCAGTCCCTCGAGTCCGTCCATGCAGGGTGATCTGTGCAGTCCCTTGAGTCCGTCCATGCAGGGTGATCTGTGCAGTCCCTTGAGTCCATTCATGCAGGGCGATCTGTGCAGTCCCTTGAGTCCATCCATGCAGGGTGATCTGTGTAGTCTCTTGAGTTCATCCATGCAGGGTGAGCTGTGTAGTGCCTTAAGACCATCCATGCAGGGTGAGCTGTGTAGTGCCTTGAGTCAATCCATGCAGGGTGATCTGTGCAGTCCCTTGAGTCCATTCATGCAGGGTGATCTGTGCAGTCCCTGGAGTCAATCCATGCAGGGTGATCTGTGCAGTCCCTTGAGTCCATTCATGCAGGGCGATCTGTGCAGTCCCTTGAGTCCATCCATGCAGGGTGATCTGTGCAGTCTCTTGAATCCATCCATGCAGGGTGAGCTGTGTAGTGCCTTGAGTCCATCCATGCAGGGTGAGCTGTGTAGTGCCTTGAGTCCATACATGCAGGGTGATCTGTGCAGTCCCTTGAGTCCATCCATGCAGGGTGAGCTGTGTAGTGCCTTGAGTCCATCCATGCAGGGTAAGCTGTGTAGTGCATTGAGTCCATCCATACAGGGTGATCTGCGCAGTCTCTTTAGTCCATCCATGCAGGGTGATCTGTGCAGTCCCTCGAGTCCATCCATGCAGTGTGATCTGTGTAGTGCCTTGAGTCCATCCATGCAGGGTGATCTGTGCAGTCCCTTGAGTCAATCCATTCAGGGTGATCTGTGCAGTGTCTCGAGTTCATCCATGCAGTGTGATCTGTGTAGTGCCTTGAGTCCATCCATGCAGTGTGGGCTGTGTAGTGCCTTGAGTCTATCCATGCAGGGTGATCTGTGCAGTCTCTTGAGTCAATCCATGCAAGGTGATCTGTGCAGTCCCTTGAGTCAATCCATGGAGGGTGATCTGTGCAGTCTCTTTAGTCCACCCATGCAGGGTGATCTGTGCAGTCCCTTGAGTCAATCCATGCAGGGTGATCTGTGCAGTCTCTTGAGTCAATCCATGCAGGTGACCTGTGCAGTCTCTTTAGTCCATCCATGCAGTGTGATCTGTGCAGTGCCTCGAGTCCATCCATGCAGTGTGATCTGTGTAGTGCCTTGAGTCCATCTATGCAGGGTGATCTGTGCAGTCCCTTGAGTCATCCATGCAGGGTGAGCTGTGTAGTGCCTTAAGTCAATCCATGCAGTGTGATCTGTGTAGTGCCTTGAGTCCATCTATGCAGGGTGATCTGTGCAGTCTCTTGAGTCCATCCATGCAGTGTGATCTGTGTAGTGCCTTGAGCCCATCTATGCAGGGTGATCTGTGCAGTCTCTTGAGTCCATCCATGCCGTGTGATCTGTGTAGTGCCTTGAGTCCATCTATGCAGGGTGATCTGTGCAGTCTCTTGAGTCCATCCATGCAGTGTGATCGGTGCAGTCCCTTGAGTCCATTCATGAAGGGAGATATCCATACAGGGTGATCTGTGCAGTCTCTTTAGTCCATCCATGCAGGGTGATCTGTGCAGTCCCTTGAGTCAATCCATGCAGGGTGATCTGTGCAGTCCCTCGAGTCCGTCCATGCAGGGTGATCTGTGCAGTCCCTTGAGTCCATTCATGCAGGGCGATCTGTGCAGTCCCTTGAGTCCATCCATGCAGGGTGATCTGTGCAGTCTCTTGAGTCCCTCCATGCAGGGTGAGCTGTGTAGTGCCTTAAGTCCATCCATGCAGGGTGAGCTGTGTAGTGCCTTGAGTCAATCCATGCAGGGTGATCTGTGCAGTCCCTTGAGTCCATTCATGCAGGGTGATCTATGCAGTCCCTGGAGTCAATCCATGCAGGGTGATCTGTGCAGTCCCTTGAGTCCATTCATGCAGGGCGATCTGTGCAGTCCCTTGAGTCCATCCATGCAGGGTGATTTGTGCAGTCTCTTGAGTCCATCCATGCAGGGTGAGCTGTGTAGTGCCTTGAGTCCATCCATGCAGGGTGAGCTGTGTAGTGCCTTGAGTCCATACATGCAGGGTGATCTGTGCAGTCCCTTGAGTCCATCCATGCAGGGTGAGCTGTGTAGTGTCTTGAGTCCATCCATGCAGGGTAAGCTGTGTAGTGCATTGAGTCCATCCATACAGGGTGATCTGCGCAGTCTCTTTAGTCCATCCATGCAGGGTGATCTGTGCAGTGCCTCGAGTCCATCCATGCAGTGTGATCTGTGTAGTGCCTTGAGTCCATCCATGCAGTGTGAGCTGTGTAGTGCCTTGAGTCTATTCATGCAGGGTGATCTGTGCAGTCCCTTGGGTCCATTCATGAAGGGTGATATCCATACAGGGTGATCTGTGCAGTCTCTTTAGTCCATCCATGCAGGGTGATCTGTGCAGTCCCTCGCGTCCATCCATGCAGTGTGATCTGTGTAGTGCCTTGAGTCCATCCATGCAGTGTGAGCTGTGTAGTGCCTTGAGTCCATCCATGCAGGGTGATCTGTGCAGTCCCTTGAGCCAATCCATGCAGGGTGATTTGTGCAGTGCCTCGAGTCCATCCATGCAGTGTGATCTGTGTAGTGCCTTGAGTCCATCCATGCAGTGTGAGCTGTGTAGTGCCTTGAGTCCATCCATGCAGGGTGATCTGTGCAGTCTCTTGAGCCCATCCATGCAGTGTGATCTGCGTAGTGCCTTGAGTCCATCCATGCAGTGTGAGCTGTGTAGTGCCTTGAGTCAATCCATGCAGGGTGATCTGGGCAGTCTCTTCAGTCCATCCATGCAGGGTGATCTGTGCAGTCCCTTGAGTCAATCCATGCAGGGTGTTCTGTGCAGTCCCTCGAGTCCGTCCATGCAGGGTGATCTGTGCAGTCCCTTGAGTCAATCCATGCAGGGTGATCTGTGATGTTCCTTGAGTCCATCCATGCAGGGTGATCTGTGCAGTCTCTTGAGTCAATCCATGCAGGGTGATCTGTGCCGTCCCTTGAGTCAATCCATGCAGGGTGATCTGGGCAGTCTCTTTAGTCCATCCATGCAGGGTGATCTGTGTAGTGCCTTGAGTCCATCCATGCAGGCTGATCTGTGCAGTCTCTTGAGTCAATCCATGCAGGGTGATCTGTGCAGTACCTTGAGTCAATCCATGCAGGGTGATCTGTGCAGTCCCTCGAGTCCGTCCATGCAGGGTGATCTGTGTAGTGCCTTGAGTCCATCCATGCAGGGTGATCTGTGCAGTCCCTTGAGTCAATCCATGCAGGGTGATCTGTGCAGTTCCTTGAGTCCATCCATGCAGGGTGATCTGTGCAGTCCCTTGAGTCAATCCATGCAGGGTTATCTGTGCAGTTCCTTGAGTCCATCCATGCAGGGTGATCTGTGCAGTCCCTTGAGTCAATCCATGCAGGGTGATCTGTGTAGTGCCTTGAGTCCATCCATGCAGAGAGATCTGTGCAGTCTCTTGAGTCCATCCATGCAGGGTGATCTGTGCAGTTCCTTGAGTCCATCCATGCAGGGTGATCTGTGCAGTCCCTTGAGTCAATCCATGCAGGGTGGTCTGTGCAGTTCCTTGAGTCCATCCATGCAGGGTGATCTGTGCAGTCCCTTGAGTCAATCCATGCAGGGTGATCTGTGCAGTCTCTTGAGTCCATCCATGCAGGGAGATCTGTGCAGTCTCTTGAGTCCATCCATGCAGGGTGATCTGTGCAGTCTCTTGAGTCAATCCATGCAGGGTGATCTGTGCAGTCTCTTGAGTCCATCCATGCAGGAAGATCTGTGCAGTCTCTTGAGTCCATCCATGCAGGGAGATCTGTGCAGTCTCTTGAGTCCATCCATGCAGGGTGATCTGTGCAGTCCCTTGAGGCAATCCATGCAGGAAGAATATTGTGTTGGTAATCACATATATTTAAGTATAGTTTTGGTATACTTAACTTCACATATATATAGATACCTTGGCAAATAATATCAGATAGATAGATAGATAGATAGATAGATAGATAGATAGATAGATAGATAGATAGATAGATAGATAGATAGATAGATAGATAGATAGATAGATAGATAGATAGATAGATAGATAGATAGATAGATAGATAGATAGATAGATAGATAGATAATGGATGGATAAATAGATAGATAGATCGATAGATAGATAGATAGATAGATAGATAGATAGATAGATAGATAGATAGATAGATAGATCGATAGATATCTTCAATGTGTGTAGATGTGGAATTAAAATAGTAAACAGACTTACCAATATATACATTTTTGCTTGTGATTTATTGTCACACTATTTATATAACCATTATTCTGACATATAAGCCGTGATTACCAATGGCTGCATTCCATTCCATCTTTCCTTTGCCCAGCGTGTCATCTCAAGCAGGAACCAGCCACAGGCACATATGCCTTAGTCTGTCCCAATAGTAATTTTTTTGCAGCATACCTTCAGACTTCACCTCAGCTTTATTGTATACCAAACACATTCAATCCGCCATGTTTATTTATTTATTTATTTATATTTAAATGCCTCGAAGAGGAAGTAAAGTTTTGACTTTGAAGTGTGTCAAACCTAAAATCACCTACCAGTGCCTTGGACACTCTGTGAGTTCAAATTCAAGATAGCTCCGCGTGATCACAGTGTTTGCACACATCTCAGCACACATCTCGGCATCAGCAACCATTTCCATCATAGAGCGAGCGACAAACTTTTAGTAATTCATGAGTAGTTACTATGGACCTGAGAAGAAGAAGTTGCGATTATTATACTGCATAGATTACTATGCATCATATATACAATTAACTAAGAAGTGCAACACAGATTTACACAAATGACCATTAATTAAATCAGCCAACCTATCCTTGTGTAAATCTAATTAAATCTAATGAAACATTAAAGTTTCCACGAATAATAATTTTGTTGTGCAGCATTGAAGCAAAATCAGGAAGTGCTTTACATTGTATTTTGCTGTCTGTTGGGGACACAGATGCCTCTCAAACTAGAAGGATCCCTTCTAGATAAATCAATTTAATCCTAGACAATATTCTTAATTTTGAATCTTAATTGTTCATTGTTTTTTTTTTTTTTGTTTTTTGTTTTTTTCCCTCATTAGCCTTTACGCCACCCATTTCTAACCAAACGATACCGCCCATGGGTTTTTTATCTCATATACCGGGACCATTAACAACCTCACTAGTAGTGTCAGTCCATGACCGCCTCTTTATATATGCCACCCTTTGTAGGAGGTTGGTACATGGGTGAACTCCACCGTCACGTTGAAAAAGCACCACCGGCGAGATAGGCCAAGACCTTAATCATTGGACTGAAATTACTTAATTGTTCATTGTTAATGAAACAGAAATTAAATACTACTAGCCCAAACACAACTATAAAAAACTATAATTAGACTTTTTATTTGGACTATTTTCGTATAGTAACTTACTCCATCCCCAGCAATCCGGGTTCCGGTCCAAACATTCAACTGAAACCGCCTTAATCGAACTGACCGATACCATTAAATCCCTACAAGACCAAAGGAAGAAGGCTATTCTAATCCTTCTTGACCTTACGGCAGCTTTCGATACCATATCCCACTCCATCCTGATCAATAGACCTATTGACATCGGCATCACCAACTCAGCCCTATCATGGATTAGATCTTTTCTTAGCGATAGGTCCCAAACTGTCACCCTTGGCTCCTTTCAATCCAATGAGAAAAAGGTGTCCTCCGGAGTCCCCCAAGGATCCATCCTAAGCCCCCTCCTCTTCAACATTTATCTCATCCCTCTTCTCACCCTGATAGAATCATTCGGCATAACCGTTACTTCCTATGCCGATGATACTCAGCTGATCATCCCCCTAGACGACAATTCCAACAAAGCAGAGCTCAATCTTAAACACTGCCTAACGGCAGTTTTCCAATAGATGGACGCTAACCACCTTCGCTGCAACTCAAATAAAACTGAGATCATCCCCATTGGAAAGAATGCCTCATTCTGTCCTGCCCTGTGGTGGCCTGACAACTCTGTAGCCCCCCCTCAGAAGGTCACTTCTGCCAGAAACCTCGGGGTCATTTTTGATTCTGACCTCTCATTCGATCACCACGTCACGTCCGTAGCAGGAAAATGCTTCGGCATAATTAAATCCTTGAGAAAGTTCTTTGATTTTCTCCCCCTTGACTCTAGAAAGACAGTTACAGTAGCCCTTATACTCTCACGAGTAGACTACTGTAATGGCCTTCTGGCAGGGACCAAAAAGTCCACTCTCTCGAAACTTCAAAGCGTTTTACACACCGCTGCCCGCCTTGTCCTAAAACTTCCACGCAAATCATCAATCTCCGCAGCCCTCAAGACCTTACATTGTCTCCCCTTGCACAAGAGAATACTCTTTAAGATTCTCACCGTTGCCTTCCGAGCCTTCAACAAAACAGGTCCCTCTTATCTTACCAGACGCTTCCCTCACTACAATCCGAGTCGTTCCCTCCGATCCTCACAAGAAAACTTCATGACCTCCACCAAGTTCAACCTGAAGTCTAAAGGCGGAAAAACCCTCAGTACCCTGGCTATTAGAGCCTGGAACAGCATGCCAAGACATCTCAGACTTCAGACTCTTGAGAAACCTTTTAGGAACCTCCTCAAAACTTGGATTTTTAATCTCTCCGACGACTGGACAAAAGCCGCCATCTAGCCTCCCCCCCCTATCACTCTGTGATCTGGTCTCAAGGACTTACAGCGCCATGATGCTCCTTCCGGAGCGAACGCTGCGCTTTATAAATACCCCTCCAAAATATCCAAAATATCCAAGTAGTTCCTCCCATTGAGTGCATTTCTTGTAAACATACAACATCTGCGCGCTTTCTGGTCTGGTGGGACGCTCCTGCTACACTAAACAGGGCTACTGAGTCCCCTTAAATTCCAGATTAATACATTAAAGGATTACAAAACAGATATCAGGGGACATAGTACACACTTTACACAGCAAATGCAATGTTGCTGCTCACTACATGAGGATTAAAGGTTCTCAGAATGCACCAAAGCAGCACAGCCTCTTCTTGTTGAACTGAATGTCCGCGGTGCCCTTTTCTACACTTTGTAAAGAAATGAGCATTTGAGATTCTTTCAAAAAATGTCCCAGTTTATGATACAAGGAGCATCACCCCTCCCTCCTTCCGTGGATCACTGGGGTGTTTAGATAATGACGTTGAGCCTGGCAAAGGTTTCCATGCGGATTCCTTGGGCAATCATCTTATTCACAACTTTGGAATTAGGACACCATACAGGGGAATCGTCGTACCCTGAGCAAATGGACATTTTTGGCTTTCTTATTAACAAAATATTTTACCTATGGAGATGCCCCTTCTCCCCCACCACATCTGGGAATGATCCGTTCTCCTTCCCACCCTGGAAGGAGTTTGATTACATTTCCAACCATTCCCAAGGTGGGAAGGGTCAAATCATAGTTTGGGACCGGTGATAAAATTCCATGGCAAGCCACACCTTGCAACGCCCACTCCTCACCACTTGAGAGGGGTTTAAAGCTGTAGGTAGCTTCGTAATACTGGTGAAGACCTCCGACCCTGTGAAAGGGCTTACACATATCTGGAATCCCTTCGAGAATTCCTGGAAGGCATGGAAAAGAAAGAAACGGTTGTAAATTTACAACCAAATGTATCTTGTAAGTTGGACGCCTATTCTTTCACTTGCTGAAGCATAAACATTGGTGTAGGCTTACAAGATGTAATAATGAACTGAGCTGCCCCTCTCTTACCATTTGTGGAAACAGCTGCTCTGTCAATTCCTATTCTAAAATCACACCCCAGAGGACATACACAACACTTTAAAATGATTCCATGTTTGCAATTCATGATGGAAACGAGTAATAACCCAGTGAACAATCTATTACTGCTGAAAATGGATTCATCTATAGCAGAGTTCAACAGCACCTGCATAGAATGTTGTCTTGTGCTCTTTCTTGTGCTTCCTGTTTGTTGCCCTTACATGATGTTATATTGCATTGTGAGATGTGTTGCTTTTGGTATCTTTGTACTTTGAAAATCAATAAAAAATTGGTTTAAATAAGCATGAATATGTCACCCACGTGTGGCTCAGGGGTTAGAGGCGGCAGACCTGGAGCTTGAGTTCGGCCCTGGACCAGGGTTCAATTCCCCGCCTTGGCGGGTCTTGGTCTCAATAATTCCACGGACTCGATAATTCTCGCTCCGGTACCTTCTCGACTCACGGGTTCACACTCTGCGACTCTGGGCAATAGCTTGCTTAATCTCCACAACGGCCCCTCGCGGCGGGATGCCTGTCTTTCACCTTGTGGATACCCTGCCAGGGTTATCTCACAGGGGAATACCAGGACGGGTTCCCTAAGCAAGCGTGGAGATGCCCCAGGGTAAGTCATGCGCTATATAAGCTTCATACATTTACATTTACATGTGCATTACCACGAAGTGCAGCGTCTAACCTAACTCAGGTGTGCGCTGCTCAGGGTCTAACAAAGCGCGCTGCAGGGCCCGGCAGAGGCCTACCTAAGACCCAGACTGGCATCCTATTGACATTATTGGGAATGGCGAATGGCGTAACTCCACAATTCAAGGGAAGGCGTTGCCATTGTAAAAATGTGATATTACAGGCTGCATAAAATTATATATTACAATCACAGGTACTGGACCATACTATTAATAACATTCAATATTACAACAATCGTCAACTAACACCTTAGAGAATTACCCTCACTACCCAGAACTGTGAAAACATTCATGAATACATTAAACAACGAATACATGAATGTCTAATCCGGTCTACATGCACCCCCTGCTTCTGATCATGCGGTCTTGTTCATCCTTCTAAACTGTGATTCAGAGTTTCGGGAGCTTTCGGAACTGTGTCTCTAAATCTTCTGCTTCAGAAGTATCTTCAGCTAATAAAGTTCGAGGCATATATAAGTGTAGCTACGTTCTGGCTCCAATTTGTTTATTTATAAAAAACATTCAGCAGTTTTTAAGATCCAAAAGAATAAGTGATGCTATTAACCTATACTTTGAAAGTTGAAAAGTAAACAACCTAATTTAATATATGATATATGAAATGATATAAAATATCATATCATATAATATATCATATAGGATATGATATGATATATAATATAATATGGGAAAATATATAATATAATATGATATAATGTAATATATAATATAATAAAACATAATAGATGGTATAATATGATATATGATATGATATATTATGATATGATACAATATGAAATGATATAATATGATATGAACCTTTTTAACTATCACTCCTTTCACGGGTATACATAGAAATGCAACTGGATTTCGTCTTAACCTTTCACCTTTTCTGTGTAAGGGACTCCCCATGTCTGCGAGCACTTTTACTGGGTGGTCAAATGTTCAGTTTTGAATACTTCTTTGTAGGAGTTCAATAGTATTTTCAATCCATACTGCTTGTGAAAAAACAGAGACATACATGTTCCTCCCACAACCATACCTTGCATGAGTCCTGTCTGGTGGTGTTGATGGTGTAGCCGCGTGTGTCTCCATCACCAAATACTGATGCTCCTCCTCTGAGGTTCTTTAATTATTTCTCTAATTCCACCATTTTCAAAGGCCCAGCTTTAACTCTTGCCTTGCCGCCAATCATCCTGTCCATTACCTTTGAAATGTATTGCCCACCTGCAGCCAGCAGCAATGCGAGAAGGGTGGCAAGGTGAAGGCTAAAACTGAGCGTTTTGAGTACTTGCGAGTACTAGAGTGAGGTGGTTAAGCAGACACCAGTGAAGGAATTACACTGCAGGAGCATCAGCAGAAGATCAGGACCAGAACACAAGGAGAAAGCATAAGGAAGAAGCCTGGGGCTTGATGTATCAAAGAGTTCCACACCTTCTGTGTCTATGGGGAAAGAGCGGATACATAAGGGCCTTGGAGAGGTAAACCCAACCCGCTCAGCGGTGTAAACTGGAGGAGCTGCGATGTAATAAATGACAACACCAAGATACCTTATACCGCTCAAAAGGATGCACCACCTGCCAGGAAAAAATGGGCAGCCTGATGGGTTGTCTTGGTTCATTTGCAAGAATAGAGTAGCTTTAGAAACTGAGTGGGTAGGATGCCATGGTGGCATGAACAACAATTATACCACAGACCCAAATGCCACCTTAGGGAAAACTAAAAACTCCACCCTCAACTACTTCAGGGACCCAAGCTGCAAGGACGAACTCCCAGAGCACCTCCCTGACAGCTCTGAGCCTAGCCAGAGACCAGGAGAATGAGCAAACCTACAGTTAGTAACTGGCCTCCAGACACCAGGGACTCAACACAATCTAGGCGCTGTAATGAATAAGATGGTGAAATGCTCTATATTGCACCCTAATCGCCCTATCGGTGCAGGAACTGGGTAAGTGGCAGACATACTTCAGTGGCGCCCAGAGCGGACGCCAGACTGTAGAGCTGTATTTATCAACAGGAAAGAAGTTCTTCATTCTTAGGGGAAACTCTCATGCAAGAACGTGGTAAGTGGCAGATATACTTCAGTGGCGCCCAGAGCTGACTAGCTGACGCAGCTATTATTAATCTGGCTTTCCCCCCTGACTATACAGTCCGTACCCTTAATCGATCTTCTAGGGGAGGGGGAATTGCCCTGGCTATTCGTTCTAGTTTCACTTGCTCCTGGACTGCTCTGACCATTGCGGGATGTGAAAGTGCTATGTTTAAGATTCTGGTTACTCCTCACTTCTCACTCTCAGGGATGGTGGTCTACCGTCCCCCAGGGAGCGAGGCGGCGTTTCGCGCCGCTTTCCCGGATGTGGTTTGCTCCTTGGTGGTGGGGTGTCCCAATTAGGCATGGGCGGAAAATCCGTTCCGCTCGCAGATTTTGCGGATTTTCGGGAAATCCGCAATCCGCGAGATTTGCGAATTTCCTGCAAAATCCGCAAATCCGCGAGCAGCGGATTTTGCTCGCACTGCTCGCACTGTTCGCGTGAGTTCGCGCCCCGCGAATAAGTGCGAAATTGCAGAAATACGATCTAAGCAAAACTGAAAGTAACTACTTACCAGGTTCAAAAGTTCAGGCACATCATTAGTAGCCATTTCCTGTAGTGCTTCCTGAGGGGCCCCTCCAGAGTTCAGTTGCCAGTTGAAACTATTATGTGACCCTGCTCTGAACCTCAGAATAGTTACACATATGCCACAAAGGTCATGAATTACAGCTAAGGGAGACAAGCAGGAGCCAGGCTGGAAGTTAAAATCCATTAATCAGCCCCTAATTCATTATTGTCAGTTGGGGCAGGGCAGGTGTTGTAACTAATTTTGCAACAATGAAAGCACTTAGCAAGTGCAAAAGATCACTAATCAGGGCGCACTAAGGAAGCAGGTGCCAGCTAAAAAAATATTCTGTGACACATTAATCAGCCCCAAATTAATTCAGGTCACTTGAGGCAGGGAAGGTGTGCTTTGCTTTGCCGAAAATAATGTACACTGGACAACCAGAGGGTGTGGTGATGAAACAGAGGGTGGCATGGGTGGGCCAGAGGGTGGCATGAGTAGTCAGAGAGTGGCAGTGGTGACAGAGAGTGGCAGTGATGAAGAAGAGTGTCCCAAACAGGTTGGACACGTAGAAACAACAAGTTCGCAAAACTTGCGACCCGACAGGTAAGTTCGCAAATTGCGAAATTGTAAAAACCCTCGCGAACTGGCAGAAACACGGGCGAACACAAAAAAAAAAAAAAATTCGCGGGAATTCGCGGATTTTGCGGATTGCGAGTTCGCAAATCCGCAAATTCGCGGATTGCCAATCCGCAAAATCCGCTCATGCCTAGTCCCAATTTTTCGATTCTGGGGGACCTTAATCTCCATTTCGATAGACCTAATCTACCTGCGGTCAGTGGCATTCTCACGGACTTGGAGGCCTTACAGCTGATGCAGCTTGTTCAACAGCCCACCCACATCGGTGGCCACACGCTAGATCCCTTCTTCACTAATTTGACAGAGGCTTCTGTCACTGCCGTCTCGCCCCTGGGTTGGACTGATCATTCTTTGGTTGCCATTAGTATCCCTCTACCAGGTAGGACCGTCATCCCTCCTGCTAAGCTGATCGTAAGGCGGCACTGGGGTAAATTACGGTTGGAAGATCTGCACCGTGTCCTCGCTGCAGAGCCATTAGATCCGTTTGTAACTGTTGATTCAGGTTACGATGGGTTCTGCGCGTGGATCTCCAAGGCGCTAGATATGCTCATTCCACTCACCGCCTGTAAGACCAGTGCTAGAGAATCTAGCCCATGGTACGATTGCGCCCTACGTGCGCTCAAGGGCAGTTGCAGGCGTGCAGAGAGGGCTTGGCGGAAGGCGTACGATTCGGGCAAAAAAGCTATCTATCTCGCCTCCGTCAAAGTATACCATCGGGCTGTGTGCCGTGCTCGGGCACTGTATTATACTGCCGAAGTTGGCAACAGCTCTAACCCCTCGAAAACTATTTTCAAATTGACGAAGGATCTTCTAGCTAAGCGCCCCGATGTTCCGACGACGGGTTCCACTGCTCACTGTGAGGCTCTTGCGGTGTTCTTTCAGGAAAAGGTCCAAAACATCTATATGACCTTTCCATCTACAGGACCCCCAGTCGAGTCTCCGACTTCCATCTGTGGAGACTCGGCTCTGCACTCGCTTCCCCTGTTGACATCGGAAGAGTTTAACATCTTGGCAAAGCAGGTGAAATCTGGGTCCCCCGCCGACCCTCTTAGTTCGGCTCTCTTTAGAGATGAGTCGTTCGTGGGTCGGACCGTGGTACACTCCCTGATCAACATCTCGTTGGAGTCTGGCACGGTCCCCCGTAGCTGGAAGCGAGCGATGGTTTCCCCCATTCTAAAGAAACCTTCATTGGACCCAGACAAGCCGGAAAATTATCGGCCTATTTCTTTGCTTCCCTGGCCTACCAAAGTAATGGAGGCCCATGTCAACAAAGTTCTCTCGGCCCACCTCATCCAGTTTAACATCTTGGATCCCACCCAAAATGGCTTCCGTGCTGGTCACAGCACGGAGTCTGCCCTTCTCTCCATGGCTGAACACCTACGCACAGTGATGGATGCGGGGCAGACAGCGGCGCTCGTTTTATTAGATCTGAGCGCCGCGTTCGACACCGTGTCCCATCCTATCCTGTTGCGTCGCCTGGAGGAGGTCGGGCTGGGTGGCTCTGCCCTCCAGTGGTTTCGCTCCTTCCTGAACGATCGTTTCTTTAGCGTTGCGTTGCCACCGTACCAGTCCCAATTCCTTCCTCTGAGACAGGGGGTCCCGCAAGGCTCCTCGCTGAGTCCCACGCTTTTCAATCTGTATGTGAGACCGCTGGCTGAGATCGTCAAGCAATGGGACATGACTATGGTCTCGTATGCTGACGACACTCAGCTAGCGGTAACTATCAGCGGGGATGCGGACCGGGATGCCCCCAGGTTTCAGAGTGGACTTAGGGCGGTGGCAAGCTGGATGAAGAACAACTGTCTCCAGCTCAACGCAAAGAAAACCGAGATCATGATCGTTGGCAGGAGAGCGGAACTGTGGGGGGACAAGTGGTGGCCCATTGAACTGGGGCCGGCCCCTCTCCCGGTCAATGAACTTAGGAATCTGGGAGTGTGGATGGATCCCGCTCTCAGCTACGAGGGCCACTCGAAGAAAATCGCGGCCGGCTGTTTTGGCATCTTGCGGTCGCTGAGGCCCATTCTTAAGTTCTTCGACCGTGGCACCAGGCAGCTGATAGTCCAGGCTACGGTATTATCTCGCCTGGACTATGCCAGCTCGCTTTTGGTAGGGACCAATGTGGCGGAGACTACCCGCCTCCAACGAGTGCAGAATGCCGCAGCTAGAGCCATCGTTGGCTTACCCCGAAGGAGCTCTGTTTCAGGAGTCTTGAGATCCTTGCATTGGCTCCCCATTAAATCACGCATCCAGTTCAAGGTGCTGTGCTTGGCGTTTAAGATCTTGAGGGGAGTAGGTCCGCCAATTCTTGCTGACCTCCTGTCGTGGTATGTTCCTTCCCGCGCTTTGAGATCAGGAAGCCAAGCACTTGCGGTGGTCCCCCGATACAGGTTGTGTCGGGCTGGTGGTCGTTCTTTCCGGGTGAGGGCGGCTGAACTCTGGAATTCCCTCCCAGTGGACCTGCGGCTACTGCCTGACCTCTTGGCCTTTCGCAAAGCTTTGAAAACGTTTCTTTTTAAATAAATCTTCTATCTGTGTTGTGTTTCTGCTATCTGTTGCACTCTGCCTGCCATGCGCCAGGACGCCCCTTAGCTGGGGCAGCTGTGCGCAATACAAAAGTGCATAACATAACATAACATAACATAACTAGACTGTAGAGCTGTATTCATCAACAGGAAAGAAGTTCTTTATTCTTAGGGGAAACTCTCAGGCAAGAACTGCACAGAAAATTCGAAATCTCAGGAACAATTCAGGTGAATGCTCTATCTAAAAGCACAGATTACTGGTCTGAACCCCCTTCCATTTTACAGCGCACAGACAGGAAGTGCGTCATCGAAAACACTGTCTCTACTGTACCTTGACAGTGCATTCTGCAGGGTGCTACACACGAAGACCCAGCACAACCAAAACCAAAACACAAGCTCAGAGGGGCCATGAAAAAAAACTGCCTCAAATTATCTTCAAATGTTTTTGTAACTATAAAGTGAAACAAGCTGTCTAAAATGTGCGTGGCTTCAGTTTGTCAGAGATATCACTGCCTATTCTTACTCTCTCATGTACCTGAGACCTCAAACTGTGCCTCTGATGTAATCTTGTAATTTTGTGGAACCTCATGTAAAGCGCTCTGAGACCCCCGGGTCTAGCCAGCGCTACATAAAACTCTTAAAATAAATAAATAAATGCAAGCCCGGTTTATTTATACACAATGTCTCGTGCATTCCCACGAGGAAAAATACTTTGTCTCCAATCCGTGCAGGCTCCAATCAAAACTCACACTCAGCATTCATAAGGACTTCTTTGATCACAGGCAAGTGTCTTAAGGTACATACTGTTGATCGTGAAAGCATTTGGGATGCAGATGCTGGTGTGGAGTTGGAGTCAAGACTCAACTTTGACTGAAACTGGCTGTGGTCTGTCAATCTCAGGGAAATGCCAGCTAGTTCAGTTTTGTCTGCGATAGGCTGCTGTTTCATACCTGGCGCAGAATGTCTGAACGTGGACCCCTCTCCAGCTCTGGACCACAACCAATCATAGACTGGAACCCTTGACTCAATGCAAGAGGAAGCATTTGACCCTGAACTTGCCCTCAGCCCATGTGCTGATGTTTCTCACAAAAGAGAATGGGTCACTTCCCATCTCCATCCAAACAAGCTGCTGGTAGGTATGTCTGGAAGGACTGCCTGTATCCCTGCGGTAGAGGTGTCTGGAGTGACAGAACCCCCCTAGGATGAGGAAACAGTTAATATCGTAGGACAAACTGCCCACTATACCCAAAGAAAGTGTACACTTTTTTTTGTTTTTAGAGTTTTATATAGCGCAAAGTAGAATCGGAGATATCAGGTATCAGAGCGCTTTACATGAGCACCAGTTGGGTTACAGAATGACACATTAATTTTGTTTGGCACGGGGAGATCTAGGGCCCGATGTAGGTAATCCCAGATTACCGATTCTTAAATACCGAATCATACCGATTCGGTATTTAAGAACTTGCAATCGGGATGTAGGTATATTTACCAAATTATTTACCTAATGGCATGTATGTCTGCATTATGGCACCGTTTAAAAAACAAAAAAAATGCTTTTTAGAGGGTTTTCATTATTTACCACCAACTTCTAGTTGGTGGTAAATTATGAATTCTTACACCCCTGTAGCACTCATTTCAGTGCTACCTACATTCCAAAATACAGATTCGGTATTTTTACCGATTCGGTATTTTACAGAATCGGTAAAATTACCGATTCTGTATTTTGAAATGCCTCTACATATTAATATCCAAATACCGGTCGGAAACGGCCGAAAATCGGTATTTTCGGCCGTTTCCGACCGGTATTTCGATACCTACATCGGGCCCTAAGTGATTTGCCCAGAATCACAGGATGTTGAGCGTCATTGCCGAGACTCAACCCCGGTTCCACAGCTTCAAGGTCGACCGATCTAGAAGTAAGGCTAGATCCTCACCGAGATAAAGAAGCAAAGATGGTGAAAGAGTAGAGCCAAAGGAAGTGGGAGAGCAAATATAACTAAATTACAGGTAAGCAGCAATGAAGGAGAGATACTGCAGGGCGGCTTTAATCCACTGCACTTGCAAAATATCAGTTTCCTCCATGGGGGCTCCACATTCTTAGTCTCAGCTCCATTTACACACATCTGTCACCCCTGACCATCAGAATTCAGGGTCAATAGCCCCTGCTTGTGGGGTATGAGAATGTATGACAACACCAGGGTCCTGCCCAACCCTCAAAGTGTTAAATATCCACTGTTGTTGCTTGCCTGGACCTTGAATTATATAGTTTCATGATCCTTATAATATCTACACCTTCTAATAGGGTAGCCGCCACCAGAACTATCCAGAATGTCCTCATACTTGTAGGGATCCACCAGCAAAAGAATTCCGGAACAGTTTTCCCAAGGATATCCAGCCTCAAAGTATTCCCCGGATACCCTCCTCTGAGCTGGCCCCATGAGACCTCTAGAACAACAAGACATCAAACTATTTTGGCTGGCACTGCCCATCTGTGAGACCGCAGCCAGTTAACTTCCAGGTGCCCCGGAAGCACCAGAAACAGTCAACCACAAGCAGCTCCAAGCAATTGGCTCCTGAAGACCATCAAAAACCCCACCGTTACCATGAAGCAAAGAAGGCTTTCGAGCCGCAAGGATACTTGAACATTGTGAAAATGGAGTGAACGGAAAGGCGGGAAAATATACCCTGCTCCAAATGAGATACCTCATCTCAAATGTAAACAGATCTGTCTGCTCAACATGGACTAGCAGCACATGATAAAAATAAACAACAGTCCAGTTGTGGAGTGCTCAAAAAAAAACACACCCAAAAAAATGCATTGCAGTGCACAGTGATCCCATCAAATAACAGAACGATTGGTCCCATCAAATAACAGAGGGATGGGGTTATGGGACTAATTGTAACACACGTAGGTCTTGGCCACCTTAATTTTTCATGCTTGGTTTCAGCTTGGACTCTTTGCTCTACTGTTACATTAAAAGAAATAGCTTGTCAAATAAATTGCTCTGATTGGACATTATTATTTATTGAATGTGTTAATTCGCTGTACAGTGTCTAAGCCTAAAGCTGCTCACAGCCTCCTAGAGTGAGCCCTAACTGTTCAACCACAAGGACATATGGGCATTCAAGGAAACTAAATAATTCTTGACTAAACTTTGCAAGAATCCAGAGTCTGGGACCACAGGAGAAAATACAATACCAACCAGTGATACTGCCCAGTATCCCACACATGCCCCAGGACCATGTGAAAAGGGCTACTCAACATCCATTAGAACTGAGACAAACCTGTGCCCTCCATGTGCAACATTCTGCCCACGGCTGTGCATGACAAGAGCACCATCGATGAATCTTCCATTATCAATCCAGATGCCTCAGAAGAGCAGGTGGGTCTGCTGCCTCCAAGGTTGGCTTCCTTAGTGGACTGCCTACATTAATTTAGACCCAGGTTTAGAATTAGCCTGCGTTGGAGCGATCTTTGAAGTTTAATAAATGCAAACAGGTGTATAATTAGAGGGGGTCTGAGTTCTAGGCGCTTATTGGCTCTTCACATCAGGTCTCGATAGTGACATCACACTTACATGACATGAACCAGGTGGGAGCCGGGTTAGCAAGCTGGCGGCTGCTGGAGGTAGCCAATGCCTTCTTAAGTGACTGGACATCACCAATTCTAAGGGGAACACAAGTGGATTAAAAAGGTCTGTGGCAGGAACTCTGGATTCCTTCTGAGGGACCTGCAGAACGCAAGGAGGTGCTGGTGGGTTTATTCCCTTATGCCACTGCTCCATCACCCAGAAGAAGACTTTTGTAGAGACACCAGGTTTGTTACCTTCTTATCCTCAGTCGTGGTTCGGCCATTGTCTGCAATGCAGGTCATCCTCGGTGGGCAGTGAGTACAACACCTAGCATGCGAAGGAGCTGAGAGCGCACCTCACATTAAGACATGGAATATCATTAAATACCATGTTCCTAATAGTCTTGATCCTGAGTGTGGTCTTTCTTTATCGTGTATTTAATTGCACAGCACTGTTTTCAGGTAGATGAAATATTAGTTGCTATTATTGACTTTAGTCACACTTATTGTTTTGACCCATTCTCTGCAATGCTGTGCTAGGCGCAAAAGCCAAGTCCTCTCCCCTGCAGGTTCCTCGCCCAGAACTGGCTCATTTTGTCCATCTGCACACATATCTATCCCACATACAGATGTTTGTCTCCGGTTCTTCTCACTTGCCCGCAGACAGCTCATGCCGCTGTGTTTGAAGTCTTGTGTGTTTCTACTGCAGTTATTGTCTGGTGTTTGCTCTAAGGTGACCTCATGGGCTCCAAAGTTGAGCAGAGTATCAATCTCACTAAGTCACTCACCATAAACTCGATGGATCCACATAACAGGACGCAAAAAACAGTAAATTTACAGAGATTCTCTAGTTAACTTCAATTTTTGTAAATTTATCATTTTGTATCATGGGATCTTTACATGTACAAGAGACAACAACTGCCCAAAATTAGATGAGCTAGGTCCTGGTGGCTACGGTTGCATTTCATTTTTTCATGCCTTGCTTATTCTTTAGAGATGCTTAAATTTTCTTTTTATTTACAAATGTATTTGTTGCTCTGCTTTTCTAAGTGCTATTCTTTCTGATAAGCAGGACTCTCTAAAACGACTCAGGCTAATCAAACGCAAATTAAAACTTAAGGGCAATCACAGAACAAAAGGTTGATGATTGAATTATCAAAGAACGTGGCATGGTGTATGAAATCACTACATAAGCTGAATTATTATAATGGATGTAGGGTCAAGTGGTAAATGCTTCCCAGAAAACTCTGGTCATCTTTCACTGAATTGGATTCTAAATTAGAATCTCAGTAATTGGGATGAGTCAGTAAGGCAGGGCAGTTGCTAGCTGGTGAAAAACATATGCAGGGGTAATGGGATGAAGGAAGCATTGATGACGTTGAATGAGGACGTACAGAAACTGTTGTGGCTAAAGTAGCGTAGCCAGTTTGTCATGGGCACTAGTGCAAAGAAGGAAATGACCCTCGCCACCATTCCCCGGCTGCTGACCGAATTACAAGTACCTCAATAATCATGGTTCAGTGGCCCCTGTGTGGATGTAGAAAGAAATAATCACATATGGTATCCAAGCACACACAGTCTAATTAGTATCTCTTGAACATTGTCTTTGTTTGATGTTAAGTTTTCAGTGGTCCATTAAGGTCCCAACAAAAACGGTAGAGGTTTTCTTGTTTATTGCAGGAGCACTTCTCAATACATCATTTGTCACGAAAACAGCAGCCTACACAAGTTTCGTCCTCCTGAACTTTTTCAAGCCTGCAAAATCGTGTATGACAATAATTTGTACTAAATTGTGCATATGTTGTCTGATATGAAAACAAAAAAAATTGTGCCATCAGCTTGTGGTTGTGCCATCACCTGTGCCCTATAATTAGAGACAAAAAATGGTATAGACTGCACCTAATGTGGAAGGGCATTAGTTGAGAGATGCCTTAATACATGTAGAAAGAAGACTGGATCAGTCAGGAGACATATTACAACACAAATTGTAATGCATGAAGATAAGTGAGGGACAAGCAACAGGAAAGAGGGGGTGAAGATGCATAAGCTAAATTGAAAGGTGGAATTCCAAGAGAAAAAGCAGCTTGAAGTCATATTAGGAAAGAAAGATCGTACCTCAGCAGAAAACTACAGCATGAATAGATAGAGTAGGGTAAGGCCGAGGAAAGAAACACATCCCAACAGGCCCTCTGGTGTGTCAGAGGTGGTCTAGGGCAGTGGTTCTTACACTGCAGTCCATGATGCCTTCTCAGGAGGTCCATGACTTTATAGGAAATTAAATAATGTTAGAAGATTCATAAAGTATACATAAATAAAAGGAAAATGGAAAAATGTAAACCACTCTGTAAATGTGAGGGAATTTAAAATTCGATGCTGAAATAAAGTATGTATATCTTGCACAAGTTGCAGGAGCAGGGCAAGTACCACAAACAGAATCTAGTATGTACGGTTGATGGCCTTAATTGAAGTACTGGTATGCACTGACAAAAACAGAGCATACACGTGGAGCAAATCTCTCTCTCTCTCTTTATAGAAATATATATATATATATATATATATATATATATATATATATATATATATATATATATATATATATATATATATAATTATATATGTATATAAATATATATATATGTATATATATATATATATGTATATGTATATAAAAAATGGAGTTCATTATATTGCCTTTTTTTAAGAAATAAAAGCAAATTTTGAAATGCTCCAACATTCCGATTAAACAGATTGGTGCTTGTATGTTTTTTGTTTTTTAATTCAAATATTTCATAGTTTGTGTGTTTATTTGATGTATACTTGTTTATTGTTTTGAGTTTCAAACAGTAGAACTTGCTAAGCACAAGTCCCGCGCTTCCAGTAGTGATTCCGTGGGGGTCTGTAGAAGACAGGTTTAAAACCTGTGACCTAGGGTGTATGTTTGAGGGTTTGAGATACTGTGATACGCTCCAAAAACTTTCAAGATGCCCAGCAAGGCCATGACTAGTGGGCACAGAATCTGAAGGCCAACAATGCACTGTCATGGGAATTCTTGTACAGTAACTGAACACTTTAAGCACCAAGTTTAATTTAAAATAAAAAGTCTTGCTTTGACAATCCCTACCTCCTAGCCTGTTTTTGGAGGTCCGAATTTCGACACCAGAGTAGGCCAATCTTCACCAATTTGTCAAATTCACTTTGCTTGTTAAGCAAAAGATTATTCTTTCATGGGGGAAAACCATCAATAGATCAGGTGCAAAAACTGCTAACTGTGTCTCAAAAGTGCACTTTCCAATTCATTGTTGCTTCAAAGGATTTTGCTGATTTGAAAGTTTGTAAAATGCTGACTTAACACCCAACAACTTAGTGCATATTCACTTATCTTGTTTTGCCCGCCCTTTCCTAGTCCTGTGTAAATGGTCAGGCCCAGTGGCAAGCATATTTCCTGGGTGGAACCAGATGCTCTTAGTCCAACATGGTGCTTATCTCAACCAATCAGGGTCACCAGATTTAACAACTCACCAATAATCACTGCCTATTTAACTATTCCAAAACCCATGATTTACTCAAGCTGAGAATCATAAGCTGTGCTTTTCAAAACAGAAAGACTAGTTGTGTTGTTTAAATGAAATATAAAGTTTGTCGCCCATCTTTTAGCCTCACATGGACCAACATCATAAAACTGGGTAGCGCCATACCTTTTCAATAGGCCGCTGCCTGTCCTTATCCAAGGGCTCAATTAGCCCTCAAGTTAGTGCCACTGCGTCATAATTACGATACTTTGTACTAAAACGACATAACAAGAATCTATTGTACCGTCCAATGAAAAATTGTCATTATAGGTATTCCAATATTAAATTAAATCCTGCTATGGTTTCCAAACAGGGCAAAACGCCGAAATACAAAATGTTAAAAAGTGCATTGAAGACAGGGTAAAGAGTACATCTATGTTACTAATTGACTGGAATCAAATCAACAGTCGTGAAGGAATAGCAAGGGTCCTTGTCGACTTCAAAGGTAAATTAGGAGAAAAAAAATCCTGCAAAAAATAGAGCAACAAAAAACCTGAACGTGTTTGAAAAGTCCTCTTCAAATTTCCCAAGCACGGTTGCTTCCATCCAGCAAAAAAAAATCTCACAGAATGCGGAGGGCACGCGCCCTCGGAAACTGAGACAGTTCTGAGTAAAAAGCGCGGGAGACTCCTCTTATATAGCGTCAACCCGCCTGGGCCACGTGACCTGCGCGGTGACGTGAGAAGCCGAGGTGGGGCGCTGCCCCCCTCGGCGCTGACTGAGGGGAGCGGAGGCTCGGGGAATGACATCACCTGTCAGGGCGGGAGGCGCGAGCCCGTGCGCCGCCACCGCTGGAGGAGGCAGCGCGAGCGCCCGCGAGCTGAGCTGAGCGCGAGCCGCAGTGTCCTCGAGCCGCCAGCCCCGAGCAGAGCGCGCGGCAGCGGCCAGCCTGCCCCGGGGAAGAGCCCATGCGCCGCCGACCCCCGCGAGGATGTGAGCAGCCCGCAGGTAGGATGCTGGGGCGCCGGGGTGAAGGATGCAATTATGGAGAAGCGGGGAGGAGAGGATGTGCGGGAAAGGTGGAGGAAAAAAAGGTGGTGCGGTAAAGAGGGGCCAATGAGGGGAGGGCCGGTGCAATAGGACGCATTAGAAAGGGGGCGCACTATGGAGCAGACGGAAAGAGGGGTGCCGTTGCAAGGCTGGGGTGATTGCCGAGGAGGCAGTGACGGGTGGTGCATCTGAAACGGTGTCCAGCAGGCGAGCAGTGGGTGGGCAGTGCAAAGCGGAGCATTCCCCCCCCCCCCCGCCCCCTCCCCATGAAGGTGGGTGGGGCGGTGGCAAATCAAAGGCAAGGGGGGCAAATCGAAACAGTGGGAGCCGCAGGGGAGGGGCGACGTGTCTGCATGGGCTCCGATTTCCAGGTATACAGTAGGAACTCCGTGGGAAGGTACGCACGGGGCTGGTGGGGGCGCAGGTGGAGGGGGGGGGGGGGCACCTGGGGTGAAGCGCCGATGTGCAGAGACCACCAGGGTATAGAACGTCCATGAGACTGCGGGGTGTGTTCATTGGTATTTAAATGCAGGTGGTGCGGGGGCGTCTCATTCATGCAGAATGCTGGAGTGACGGATGGCGTGCCAAAATATATTTGGGGTGAGGGGTGCAGACTGTCGGGGAGAATAGACTGCATGCATTGTATGTGCATGCCAGGGGTGCAAAATGTGTGGGTGATCAGGGGGAGCAGATTGTGTCTTTCTGTGGTTGGCGGTGTGTGTATGAAATGTCTAAGTCCACATACACGATGTGGGAAGATCTAGGGGTACAAGACGTCGGCTGGGTACAGAGTGTGTGGTCAAGGGTATACGGTACAGAGGTGTGTGGCTGCAGTGTGTGAGTGCTGGGTTCGACAGCATCAGTGTCCAGCATCAGTCAGTTTAGGGTTTCTCCAGAAGTGGTCCGCAAATCTAAAGCTTTAGGGCCAGTTGTGAAAGTGAGTGAGTGTTGTGGTGGTGTGTGTGGTGCAACAGTGCAGCTGTGTGTGGGGTATCGGTAGGTGCCGACTGCTTGTGCGAATGAAGGTGCAGAATGGGTCTGGGTGTCTCAGGGTGCAGACTGAGGCAACAGACTGCATGTTGGAGTCAAGTCAAGTCATAAGCTTTTATTATATGGAGTCAGGTGGCCAAAGGTGTGAACGGGGTCAGGGGGGCAGACTGCATGTGTGGGGGCCGTGGAGCCTTGTGGCAGGTTCCTAGTGTGCCAAGTCGGATGCAGAATGTGTGTGGGGGACCCTTTGGCACAGAATATTGAGGGACTAAGTAAAGTGCAAAGTGTGTGTGCGTGAAGAGTACTAGGTGCAGTATATATCTGGGGCTTAGGGGGGAGAGAGTATGTGTGTGAATAGGGTACAGAATGAGTGTGAGGTCTCGGTGCAAGGTTAAGAGTGTGTGGGGGCACCACACGCAATGTGTCTGAGGTTCAGAAGTGTAGAAAGTGGGGAAAGTGTGGGCCCGGGACTTGGAAAATGTGTGCGGGAGCAGAGTTTGTGTTCGGTCTATGTGCGTGAGTCGGAGGTGTGAGTGTGTCGGGGTTCATTATGTGCGGACGTGGGTTGTAGATTGTGTATGTATGGGGACATGGCTTTGGAATGTGTCTGTGGGGCAGCGTTTTGGAATGTGTGTTGGGGTGGGAAGGGGTTGGAAGTATGGTTGAGTCCAGGGATGAAAAATGTATGAGGTGGGTATAAGGGCAATATGTTTGCGGGTCTGGGGCGGATGACAGGGGTCGGTCTCCTAACGGGGGGCGTGCTGGGCCGTGCCTCGAAAGGAAGGGGGAAGTTTAATGCGGTTAATGGAAATTAGACATAAATCTACTCCCCCCAGTCCGCACCCTCGTCCTCCTGCGGCCTGAAGGTACCCCATGACAGTGTCGGCGAGCTGTCACTCTTAACACATCAGCGTCCCCTCCACTCCTTCTCTGCTCCTGCACACACACCATAGCCCATCCTTCACACTTCCTTCCATCCCCGCCCCAATTCTGCCCCTCTTTTCTTGTCCTTCGTTTAGTCCCGCTTCCGTCCTCTCCATCACTCTCCTCCTGTCGCCACCAGTTGCTGTTTCTCCTCCCGCCCCCACCTGTTCTCGCTCCTTCCCCATCACCGCTCCCTTTTCCCTCCAGCACTCTCTCTTCCCCCATCCTTTCCACCATCTCCTCAGCCTGGCGGGAGCTGTCCCCTCGCGTGGTGCTGAATGTTTCTAGACTGGGAACAAGTGGGGGGCAGGGAGGGAGAGAGCGCGAGAGAGGAGGTGGTGAATGCGGAGGGATATTCGAGGGAATACGGCCAGGAAAAAAAGTGGGGGGGGGGGGAGAACATTGGTCTGGGGTGAAATGATGAGGGCCCTTCCCCTAGGATTTGGGGCTGGTGTAAAAAGCGCACAAGAAAGGCAGAGCAGTTTGCGACACACGAGGACAGGAAGATAAGAGATTTAGGGAAGAGGTGGGCACCTGAAGCGGAAAAAGGGACAACGACAAGAAATCCAAGAGGGGTGGGGGCAGGAGAAAGGGGTTGGGGGAGAGAGGGGGGCGGTGGACGGGAGCTGGAGAAGCGAAAACTAGAGGAAACAAGAGTAGAGACAGGAAGAGAGTGGGGGACGAGGGGGAGGCAACTGGTAGAAAGGAAGAGGGGCTGGGGTGAGAGGTGGCGAGGGAGGGGGCATGATTAAGGAAGTGGGGCGAACGTAGAGAGGGTGGGGGAGAACCAGAGAGACGAAAGGCAGCTGGAGAGGGGGCGCCATAAGAGGAGGGACGCGTGGAAAGGAATGAGTGGAGAAAGGATAGGTGGGAGGAAACAGGAATAAGAGAGAGTACTGAGACAAGAAGAGAATACAGGGCAGAGGGAAGAGACGGCGAGAGAGAGGAGAGATGATGGAAGGAGGTCCAGAAGGAGGGGGCAGGAGGGAGAGACTAAAAGCAAGGAGAGGGAGAGAAGTGACTGAGCTGCACACGAAAGAAGGCGGAGGGGGGTGAAATCATAGGGAGGAGAGAAGCAGGGGATGAGGGGAGTGTTCGGACAGAAAAGAAGAAATGATGGGGAGAGGGACTGGTGGAGGGGTAGAGATGGAGGGTCGAAGGGCATACCTGAGAGAGGGCTGCTGGTACAATGGAGGGGAGAGAGGAGATCACTAGAGAGTGAAGGAGGGGGGGCGGTGATGAAGAGCAGAGGGGAGCTACGCGGATACAAGAAAGAGGCGAAAGGGAAAGGAAGAAAGAGGTGCCTGGAGTGAGTGATAATAATTAGGGGGTAGTAAGTAAGGAGATACAGAGACGCGCACCCCCTCAGCTCAGGTGTGTGTGAAATGAGAGAAAGGAGATGGCAGCGGTGGAGGGAAGTGGGGAGTATTTAGGGAGAGGGAGAGAGGTCTCGGTCGGCGGGGGGCGAATAGGGGATGTGCAGGAGTGAACTGAAGGAGAAATACAAAGGTGGCAAAGCAAGGGGTGGTGGAGAGGGCAGAGAAACTGTTCTAGAAAAAGGGACCCAGCCCCCAACAGAGTGAGGAAGGAGAGAACATGCTGGCGGAGTGGAAAATGCCTAAGAGTGGGGCTGAAGAAACACGCGGGGAGCCGGGGTGTCTACTTGGACAGGGAGAGGAAGCACCCAGAGAAGGAAATGCGTAACAGGACAGAGGACGAGCCCCCGGGGGGGGGGGGGGGGGGTGCATAGAAAGGAGGGCTCATATCTAGGTGTCGAGGAATCAGACCAGGGCACGGAGCCACAGGTACTCGGAGGGCAAGTCTGATCCTGGGCAGAGAGGGGCGCCGGAATGTGCGTGTGCACAGGGAAGAAAAATACCCCTCGGGGGCAGCTGTGCCATTGGACAGGGATTTGAAACAACCAGGCGCCACGCGAGAAGAGTGAATGAATGAATGGGTGGATGGATGTATGAAGGGATGTGTACCCAAACACCCGCGGGGGAGAGGGGGGGGCACTTGGTCTGAGGACTGAGAGAGAACTTCGGGTGAATCTCTCTTGCCTGGAAGAGCGCGTATTTATAGAGGAGGAAAAACACCCGTGGCCAGGAAGGAAAAACACCCGCAAAGAGCAGTTCTACCCTTGAAAATGGGCGGAAACCCACGGGTGGGGGCTGCACGAATGGTGCATATGCGGGAAGGAGAAAGTTAATCCCCTAGACAGAGAGGGGAAACACCAGCGAGGGGCGGTATTCACTCATTGGGGACTAAACGCCTGGAAGTAGGAAGAAATACATATTTTTTTCTGATGGGGAAATAGCGAGCGAGGGGCAGACGGGCACAGGCGGGGGTGTCGGCAGGAGTGATCGCCGGCACAGAGAACCGGAGGAACCGAGGAGCACGAGGCGTAGACCCACCCCCTTATTTAGGAATGATGGGGGCACAGGGTACTAGCCACCCACCCCCCCACCCCTTTGTAAGTGGGAACTGATTTTAACCAGAGACTGTGAAGCCATGCTGCAGGTCATACAAGTCGCCTTGGAGCGCCATAACCTAAGATGCAAACTCTGTCAGGGGGGCTCGGTGATCTCGTTACTTTGTTAATTCTTTAATTGTGACCACTGAGGTGCTGAGCCCCCCCTAAAGACAGTCTCTTTGTGAAGCCAGGAGAGCCAGCGGAGCAAGGGAGGCAGGGCATGCTATTTTGTGTTAATTGTCGCTGCTGTCTTAGCGGCCTTGAGAAAAGCAGGATTTTAAGAGAAGGTGAGCCCCTCATTGACGGCAATGACGTAACTAGCAAACCCGAAGGGGTCTCCAACGCCCAGAGCTTAAGGTGTGAAAAGTGTATTTATTGAACAGTGATTGAAAAACAATAAATTGAATAACTAACCCTGGCATCCAACGCAAGAGAGAATGCAGTAACCCTGCAGTCTCTGCACTGAGCAGTGTGCAATCCCGGTCTCAAATCCCGGCTTGCCCACCTGGCCAAATTGTGTGATCCGCGGCTCACCCCTTTACCTCACTATGTATCATTTTCCTTAACCATCCTGTTTGAGACGTATTGAATGAATTTAGTACAGGATCAGCGCTACACAAAAAACGTAATTTTATATGGGTAATGTAAAATAATATTGTTTCACGTTCAATTATTTAGTCTACATAAAAAAGAGAATAAGATAAACCGATACATTTTGGATAACTTGTGGCAATGTCATTGGTACATAGGGGTAATCTTGAATGTTTAATTCATTTTAAAATAGTATTACTTTCAACAAAGGTCTTTCAATTCAACGATATAATCTTACGTATTTAATTGAGACACAGAAATATTGAAACATCTTTTTTTCATATTATAGTGTTTATCGTGTTATTTTATTACATTTGTTGAGTGGGTTACATCATTTTGTGGCTCAGATCATGATTTGGGTCTTCGAGGCACACCGACCCCTTGTTTGACACCCCCAAACTCTGCCTGTGCCCCCTCCTGAAATCTTGTGTTTGCTGTGGCCTTGCATAGAACGATAACATGACCCAATCCCCGGGTTTCAAGGAACATCGAGCAAGGCACCAGTGCGGTAACAGAGCCTTCATCTGCGGCTGTAGAGGGCTGCAGAACACTGCTTTGTAAAGGGTAACAGATGACTCCATGTTTCTACTACTCCAGGCCCGGACTTCTGTTTAGCCGCCTGATGCATTCTGGTACTTGTAGTCCCAACAATTAAACCTATGACACTAATCATCCAGATTACCATGGTGTACTAAAGAAAAGCACAGGGCTGGAGTACCGGGTCCTTCGTGACACGGAGTCAGTCGGTGACCTTAAGCCTCATATCTCGTGCACACACATGTGTTGTTTATTTATACTGGAATTATTTCAGTGGTTCGGTGGCTTCCACATATACCATGAATGACACTATGCCATTTCATTTACTGACCTGGGAAAATGACATCATTTTGGTGTTTGAAATCCGGGTCTTAGCCAATGGACTACATCTCCCATGTACCAAGGGTTTTTCTGGAAGAGCTGCTTGCCCAGTTCTGCTTTCTACTTGGAACTGTGTAGTGGTTCAGTTCCTTGCCTCTCTGGCATCCTCTTTGGAGGAAGAGGTTTACCACACTACACATTGACATCTGAAAGTGCCAGGTTCACCCACTTACAGGGCCCAGGTTCTCGTGGCAGCTGAGGCGATGCCAGCCTTCAAGAGGAATGGCAGAGGCTTGCTCATTCTTTTTCTTATGGCCACGTTAGGGGCCGGTGTGGCCGGGGGTGATGGGGTTACCTTCCAGCTCTGAGTAGTAAGAGGGGTGACGATAAGTACTCTGTAAATTACCATGGCAGCAGCTATATTTACACACTTGAGATCTGCAAGGGACCACCCGTTGGCAAGCAAAGCGCTATTATAGACGCGGCACCTGGCGTCTTTGCACACTGGCAAAAGCATCATATATCTCTTTGTTGAATAGAAACCTCTTGTGTCTGCTGGAGTCCAAGCCAGGGCTGGGTTCAGAGAGGGTGCTCCTTTCTGTTTTCCTCTGGGGTCCAGGATCAGCATGAACCTATGGACTGGTGTCAGCGTCATCTCTTCCTCTGAAGTCAGTGCTGAGCATGAACCTATGGACTGCTGTTAACGGTGTCTCTTCCTCTGACGTCAACGCTGAGCGTGAACCTATGGACTGCTGTCACCGTCATCTCTTCCTCTGAAGTCAGTGCTGAGCGTGAACCTATGGACTGCTGTTAGCGGCGTCTCTTCCTCTGACGTCAAAGCTGAGTGTGAACCTATGGACTGGTGTCACCGTCATCTCTTCCTCTGAAGTCAGTGCTGAGCGTGAACCTATGGACTGCTGTTAGCGGCGTCTCTTCCTCTGACGTCAACACTGAGCGTGAACCTATGGACTGGTGTTAGCAGCGTCTCTTCCTCTGACGTCAAAGCTGCGTGTGAACCTATGGACTGCTGTCACCGTCATCTCTTCCTCTGAAGTCAGTGCTGAGCGTGAACCTATGGACTGCTGTTAGCGGCGTCTCTTCCTCTGACGTCAACGCTGAGTGTGAACCTATGGACTGCTGTCACCGTCATCTCTACCTCTGAAGTCAGTGCTGAGCGTGAACCTATGGACTGGTATTAGCAGCGTCTCTTCCTCTGACGTCAGTGCTTGGCGTGATCCTATGGACTGATGTCACTGGCGGATCTTTTTCTGGAGTCCATAGTGAGCGTGAACCTATGGACTGGTGGCACCGTCATTTCTTCCTCTGACGTCCCTGCTGAGTGTGAACCTATGGACTGGTGTCACCCGCCTCTCTTCCTCTGACGTCCATGCAGAGTGGTACCCTATGGACTGGTGTAAGCAGCATCTCTTCTTCTCACCTCAATGCTTAGTATGAACCTATGGACTAGTGTTATCCGCCTCTCTTCCTCTGACATCCATGTGGAGCGGTACCCTATAGACTGGTGTCACCCGTCTCTCTTCCTCTGACCTCCATGCCCTATGGACTGGTGTCACCGACCTCTCTTCCTCCGACATCAGTGCTGGGCGTGAACCTATGGACTGGTGTCACCCGCCTCTCTTCCTCTGATGTTAATGCCCTATGGACTGGTGTCACCCACACCTCTTCCTCTGACGTCCATGCAGAGTGGTACCCTATGGACTGGTGTTAGCGGCATCTCTTCTTCTCACGTCAATGCTGAGTGTGAACCTAAGGACTGGTGTCACCGACCTCTCTTCCTCTGACATCAGTGCTGGGGGTGAACCTATGGACTGGTGTCACCGACCTCTCTTCCTCTGACATCAGTGCTGGGCGTGAACCTATGGACTGGTGTCACCCGCCTCTCTTCCTCTGACATCAGTGCTGGGCGTGAACCTATGGACTGGTGTCACCCGCCTCTTTTCCTCTGATGTCCATGCGGAGTGGTACCCTGTGGACTGGTGTTAGCGGCGTCTCTTCCTCTAGAGTCCATGCTGAGTGTGGATCAATAGAAGGGCGTCCCTGCTTCCTGTCTCTTCTGCTGATGCAATCCATATTCGAATTGGATTTATGAATGGTGCCCCTCGTTGTGTCTCTCCGCAAGCCATGCCAGGTGTGAATCTGTGGGTTGGTGTCCACTTTGGCTCTCCTTCCGGAGTCCATGCTGCATGTGAGTCAACAGAAGGGCGTCCCTCCCTGCCGTCTCTTCTGCGTGTGCAGTCCTTGTTGGAGTTGGGTTCGTTGATGGGGCTGCTGCGAGTGTCTCTCAGGAACCCAAGTCAGATGTGAATGTATGGACTGTTGTGCACTATGTCTGGACTATATACCAAGTGGGAATCCATGAATTTATAAACCCTCTGTCTTTCAGTCGGGAGCCCAAGAATACGTTAAGGTCTCTGGTGGAGTCTTTGCTTGATGCCCAACGGTGTTTCCTACCTTCTTGTGGAAACCATAACAGTTATGAATTCATGGTCAGTGACCTCTGGTCCAATCATCTTGTGGCAGCGCCCTACGTGGGTATGACTATATGGACCAGGGCCCCTCCGTCACTCCTGCACATGGAGTCCACACTGGTGTGAATCAATGGCTGATGTCCCCTGTGCCTCCTCAACTGGTAGTCAATGCAGGCTGTGGAATAATGGAATGGTTTTCCCATGTCTGCTCTTCTGGTACAGACCATGTCTGGTGTGAATTTGGGGACAGGTGTGTGTGTGTCATCAGGTTTCTAATGTTTCTCTCCTTCCGTGGAGCCAAAAGAAGGTGAAATCTATAGACATCTGTTCCCTGTGTCTCTTCCTGCCCCTTCATGGTGTCTCTTCTGGTTGAGCCCAAGTTCGACGCAAATCGATGGGTAGGTGTGTGGCATCATGTGGCTCATGTTTCTCTTCATGCGGTGGAGCCTCTGAGGGAATTATACTACATAAGTCTCTCTTGCGTCTCTTCTGGTGGAGCCTAAGTCGGGTGTGACTCAATTTACAGGTGTCGCTGTGTATGATGTTCTGCCGGAGCTCATGCTGGACGTGAATCTACTGACTGCTGCCTCGTCCTCTGTTTGCGCCCTCGCATGGTGTACATCTGCTGACAGGTGCTCCCAATATTTAGTCTTCTGGTGGAGTCCATGCTGGGTGTGAATCTAAAGAAGGGTGTCTTCTGTGTCTCTTCTCGTTCAGTGTGACTCCATCAATAGATGTTTTCTCTGTCGTTCCTTCTGGTGGAACCCATTCTAGGAGTGAGTCTGTACTGGGTGCCTTAGTGTCTTTTCTTTTTTCTGGCAGAGCCCTCACTGGGTAGGACTCCATCCATAGATATTTTCTGAATCTCTCCCCTTGGCGAGCCCCATTCTGGGGATGAATCTATAGATGGAGGTCTTCTGGTGGAGCCCTTGTTGGCTGGAATGTACAGACGGGTGTCTTCGGTGTTTGCTCTTCTGGTGCTGCCCATGCCGTTGTGAATCTATGGAGGGGTTCACCATGTGTATCGTCTTGTGAAGTTCATGCTGGATGTGAATCTATCATCAGATGTTTCTTGTGTCTCATCTTGTGGTGGAGCCCATGCTCCTGTGAATCTATGCAGGGGTTGCTCATGTTTCCCTTCTTATGGAGCATGCCCTGGGTGTAAATCCATGAACGGATGTTCCCAGTGTCTCTTCTTCTGGTGGAGTCCATGCAGGATGTGAATCTACAGACCAGGGTCCTATACATCTCTTCTGGTGGTGCCCTCGCTGGATGTGAATCCATTAACGATTGTTTCCGCGTCTCTTCTTCTGGTGGAGTCCATACCATTGTGAATCTATGGAGGAGTCTCCCATATGCCTCTTCTTGGGGAGTGCATGCTGGGTGTGAATCTATCGACACACGTTCTCAGTGTCTCCTCTGCTGGAGGCCGTGCATGGGGTGAATGTAGGGTATACACCTGTTACAACGCAACTTTTACAACTACCTACTGTTACAACGCAACTTTTACAACGCATACCATTACAACGCATTGCGCTGGGGGGCGCTCTAGGATAGGGAATAAGTATAATTTACTATCCAACACCTTCCCTAGTGTCCACGGGGACTGGAGTTAGAATAGTAAATTATACTTACCACTATCCAGCACCTCAAAGCGCTATGCGTTGTAATGGTATGCGTTGTAATGGTCGCGTTGTAATAGTAGGTAGTTGTAATGGTATGCGTTGTAACATGGTACATCCGAATGTAGACATCGGTGTCTCTTTGAAGGGAGCCCTTGACGGGCGTGAGTCCATCAATAGATGCTTCAGGTGCCTCTTCTTCTGGTGGTGCCGGTATCCCTGTGAATCTATGGAGAAGTCTCTAATGTGTTTCTTCTTGAGTAGCGCGTGCTCGTTGTGAGTCAAGGGTTTTTTAGACACAAGGGGGACCCAACGGATAGCTAAGTACCATGGGTATAACTGCGTTATAGTGAACAAAGGTGCCTAGCTTATTTAAAATAAATGCAATACAGTATAGGAACACAATGGAATGCTATACGATTTAAGATTTCCTAACCCAGCCGGGAAAGGAATTTATTCTCAAGAAACAATGTCCAATATTCAATACAAACGAAATAACATGACACAAGCCTGTGCCGTACCAAAAAGAGGGAAAGGAAGAATAGGAATAGGGTGAAAGGGGTGTTTTTCAGGCAAAGGAAGGGAGCAAGAACAGGGCACTGTAAGTAAATCAAAGATCAATGGCAGTGTCGCCTGGAGTGGAGTGTACACAATCTCATTTGACAATATTGTGAGTGTGAACCCACTCATGGGTGTCGACGTTTCGATCCCTATTGCTCAACTAGATACATGGGATCATCCTCAGGACTTTAACAATAAACAAAGCATGCCTGAATGAAATAAAGCCTCTGTTGTTCGAGGTAAGAAGCCTCACATGGGAGGTTTCCTGCACTTCTAGGTTTTGGCGGAAATTGTCGCAAAAGGCACGGGATTGTATGTCGTGGAGGTCCTTAATAAGGTCCAGTCGAGTTGTTAGTTTTAAAGATTGAAAGTACAACTCGTTACCCGTTTTCGGTTGCGTCTGGTGGCAGCACGGGCGTGAGTCCATCAATAGATGCTTCAGGTGCCTCTTCTTCTGGTGGTGCCGGTATCCCTGTGAATCTATGGAGAAGTCTCTAATGTGTTTCTTCTTGAGTAGCGCGTGCTCGTTGTGAATCAAGGGTTTTTTAGACACAAGGGGGACCCAACGGATAGCTAAGTACCTATCCTATTGTGCACAGTTGATGGGCAGAATTTAGAACAATGTCATACATTCACCCCAGTACAGAGATCTGGGCCTAAATCCATCATTGTTTTGCACTCCACACCACCCCAGTGCAGATCTCTGTACTGGGGTGAATGTATGACATTGTTCTGCATTCTGTCCATCAACTGTGATTTTTGCATTTGTCACCCGAGTGGGATGGGTATGCTCAGGCGTGAGTCCCATGCTCTCAACACCACTGGATTCAAGCAAGCCGGGCTGAAGACGGCTGGAATGGCAGAAACCGGTCCTCGGAAGCTTCTTTCCGGTCCAGGGAAGGCATGGCTTGGCAGTTCTTGGCTGGATTGTTCCCATGAGGCACAGGGTCAGACTGATTTGCATATGGCCATGTCTGAACTGGGGTGGTGTGGAGTGCAAAAAAAACGATGGATTTAGGCCCAGATCTCTGTACTGGGGTGAATGTATGACATTGTTCTGCATTCTGCCCATCAACTGTGGTTTTTGCACTCTACACATGGAGCAGCACAAACCTGTGCACCCGCAGGCCTGCCAAGAACTTATCCATTCTAGCAAATAAGCAAACACAAGAAAGCAAGACTGGGCCAAAACTGACACCAGGAGGTTCAGCAAGGAGGCTAGCGCTGGGAAACCGTTTCTAGGTACCATGCGCTATACAAATCACAAATAATAATAAAAAAGAAAAGCAGGGGTCAAACATTCTCCCAGTGTTCACCGAGGCTTGTGGTCAGATGCTCATGCGGTGTAGTGATCGGTGCATCGATTGCACCAGACACTAAGGGGGGTCTTCCTCATCACCCTCCTCTACCACCTGGCGATCCCCGTCTTCCAGGGGTGTCCAGCGTTAGACCACGAGACAGACCGTGTCACGTGTCAGGATCTGCGCGTGCAATCCATTGATATACAGTGGGTCTAGGTTGTAATTCATTCTGGATAAACTGTGGACATCTCTGCAGTCCAGCTGTGCGCGTGACCTCTGGCCCCTTCTCTTGCACGTGCCGTGCGCCTTCAGTTCACCAAGGTCACAGCGCCATTATAGCCCTGGGCACCGTGCTGTTGATCCACATGGCCTGGTATCGCCGAGTCCCCTCCCATGAGAGGATCTATTGACCCCTTCCCCAAACCCTCTCTCTCCTGAGGCTTTGATAATAACACATCCAAACACAAATCTTGGATTTGGGGTCGAATAACACCGGCCATATTTTATTAAAATGAATAAATCATAATTAAAAATTCAATACACAAATTTATATGTATATACGCAGAAAACCCAAACATATTCCATCACATTTTCAATACACATATTGTGATATTTAACACTGTTTCTTTAATAGAACATTATATATGTCATTAGCTATGTCAAGCACTAGCTTGACATAGAAAGGTTCTAATGTTAGTCAGTTGATGCCTGTCAGCTTTGTATGTGGATGGGATCTTATATTCATGGAATAAACTTCATTTTAAGAACTTCAATTTATCTTGGATTTATTAAAGAAGATATTACACTGGCGTAGTCGGCATTTGGAATCAACATGAAGTGGAATTTCCATATAAAGATCTCAACATAACTTTTTGTGAGAAGGAGAACCAACTGGCCTGGCAAGATCTAGAAATAAGGAAAAGAGCCAACTCTCACTTAGTGTTGAAGGGTAAAGAATGTGTGTGCAACAAAGAGGAAGTTATGAAGAAAGAGAAGGATAAAGCTGAGAGTAGAAAAGAATATTTCGATGTTAAAAAAAGTGTCAAGAAAACTGTTGTGTGTGTTGGGGATATGGTCATGATCAGACGCCCTGCCATGGTCGGTAGTTCAAAAACAAAATTCATGAAGCCAATCAAAGTAATTAAAATATTTAACAATGCAGTGCAGACACAAGACCATCGCATATGGAATCTAAATAGAGTTGTGATTGTTAGAAAGAAATTGCAAGGAGAAGGAAAAATTGTTGTCAAGGATAAGAAAAATACAGATTTGAAAAATAGTAAAGGAATTGATTCTGGAAATGTTAGGTCTTCTACAAGAGTGTCAAAAAGGCCTAGTTATCTTACTGATTTTGTATAGTGTATATCTTGCTGATATTCAACAATTAGTATACTGTATACATACATATATTTATATATATTTTTTTTGTGGTTTGTTTATTTTTGGGGGGAAGGAGATGTGTGAATTTAACACTGTTTCTTTAATAGAACATTATATATGTCATTAGCTATGTCAGGCATTAGGTTGACATAGAAAGGTTCTAATGTTAGTCAGTTGATGCCTGTCAGCTTTGTATGTGGATGGGATCTTATATTCATGGAATAAACTTCATTTTAAGAACTTCAATTTATCTTGGATTTATTAAAGAAGATATTACACATATTAACCCAGGTTTATGGCTAACCTTAACATGAGATTGATACATAGCCACACCTAACTGAAAACTGGAATATGTACAATTTGTTTTCTGCGTATCCGGGTTGAGCCTTCATGCAAGGTCATGACTGTTCCCAGCTACTTGCCACTCTCCATGCGGGCGAGTGCCTTCCTGCACAGCTCATCCTACATCACTAATCCTGCACCAGACTGCACACACTTACATCGGTGCACGGTGAGTTTGCACTGATGTAGAAGTGCAAAATGGACACAGCAGACCAACCTGGGCGAGTAGATGCAAACATTGGGGTTCTTCATTTCACTTTCACCCGATCAGTACACATGTGGGTGGGGAGTGTCCCTGCACCAGTGCAGATGGCCATAATCTGGCCACAGGCCCCCCCCCCCGGCTGGGCTGTTGAGTACATGTTGTTTGTGGAGACAGTTTTAATTGCTGTGTGCTCTATAAACACACCCTCTCCCTGCTCACCTTCCTTCACTCGACCTGGTACCTTACCCCTTTCATATGTACTCCCTCCCTCTCTAGTCACTGTGCCTCTGTCCGCTTGCATCCCCACAGACTTCCGTTTCCTCCCCTTCATGTTTCCCTCCTCACGCCCCCCCCCCACTTCCCTTCCTACCCCTTTCTTTGATTGGTTTTCCTTTTCTACGCCCCTTTCTCCCCCTTATCGTCATTCCGCGGCCTGTGTTTCCTCCCCCTCTTTCCTCCCCTTCTTTCCTCCCTTCTTCTGCACCCCCGGCTCCTCTCTCCTTTCACGTGTTGTTTCGCTCCCTCCCTTCCTCTGTTTTCTGTTTGATGTCATCCCCTCGGCTACCCCAGACTCGGCCAGCAGGTGGCGCTGTAAGTGAACCTCTTCAGCTCTGGATGACTGGAAGCTCAATATTGACGCTGAGGTCTTCAAAGGAAGGTGCGGCAGTGAACGACCCCCCCCCCCCCCCCCCACCACCCTCTCACCCAGACAGCCAGCACAGTTTCCCTGTGCCAGGAGGGCATAGTGCCTACATGAACGCTGCCTGCTTCGGCTCCCACGGATCTAAACCCGAATCACCCTCTGTCTACAGGTTTATCTCTTGCCACCTTTAACTCAGCACCTGAGCCCTCTCCTGATCCCAGAACCCCGTATGTACCCGCACAGATCTTCAGCCGCGGGTACTGTGCAGCCTGTAGCTCCTGCAAGAGCCCTCCCTGTGCCTGTAACCTCTATGAGGATCAGCTCTCGAAACTTCTGTTCGGCAGCCTGTAACGTTCATGGGTAACCTGTGTAACAAGCCTTTCTCTGGCTATATACCTGCCAGACACCTGTAAGAGCTGTTCTCCAGCTCTACACCTTCCTGGGCACCTGTAAGAGCTCATTTCCGCCTATAGACGTGCACTACAGCCTGTAACTATCTATCCGGAGTAAACAGTGTAAAATACCCTTCTCTACCTGTACACCTTTCGAACACCAGTAACTCGAGTAAAAGCTCCTTCTGCCTGCAGACATGTACTAACCCTGTCAACTCTATGTAAACGCCACTTCCCTTTCTTTAAACGTGTTCTGCACCCTGTGATGACTTTGCAAAACCCCAACCTGTCTATAGGCAGCATGTCTGTAGTATACAACATCTGCATAAACTCTGCACCTCTGTGTAATGAACTTTCGTTTACACAGGCTATCCCTGCAGCCTGTAACCTCGCCGTGAACACTCCAAATCTGTCTGTAGATATACTGCAAAGTTGGCAACACCTTGTGTAGAGCTACGCTCCTACAAGCATGTTCTGCGGCTTGTAACCTCTGTGTAAAGGTGTCCTCGTCGTCTGCAGACATATTCTGCAATCTGTAGTCTCTGTAAATATTCCTTCCATGTCTGCAGAGATGTTTCAACCACTGTCTCCGGGCCTTCGTCTGTAGGTTGTAAGCCCGTGTAAAGATCCCATACTAGCCTGTAGGCCTCTTCTGCAGGGTCTACCTTCTGTGGGAATGGTCCATCTCTGTCTGCAGACATACTGTGCCCCTCATAAAGATGCACTCCATCTGCAGACATATTCTGTATAGGGGTGGGCAATAAATGCTGCCTCACCGGCAGGGTTCTGGCCAAATTACGCCAACCGTCACCCGGCAGAGTTTTTTCTTGCACGCGGCTCGCCAATGGTAAGTTTGCAAACGAGAATTGAAATCCCCTAGTGCGATTTTCCATCGCTCAGACGACACCCGGAAAGATTTCCGCAACAGTGGTCGTAACCATTCGCGGTCAGAAAGTTTCAGATTGAGCAGAAATCTACTCGAGCAGCAGCAAAATCAACTCCAGAAGCAGCGCCCTCTGGCAGGCCAAGTGTTTATGCTGTTTCAGCGCTGAACGAGCTGCCGCAGCGAAAAATCATTGTGAGCGGCGCTACCTGCCTAGTTCCGCCCGTTCGCGGAACTCCGCGGAATCTCGCAGAGTTTTCCAGTAACTTCGCTTAATTCCAAGGAGTGAAACTCAACGAGTTGGGCCCACCCCTAATTCCGTAGTTGCTAACATCTGTGTATAAACTCCACTGCTTCCTACAGACCTATTCTGCAGCCTGTAACCTCTGTGTAAATATGCTCTACCTGTGTACAGAGACATCCTGCAGCTTGTAACTCCTGTGTAAAGATTCCACCCCTGTCTGCAGACATTTTCAGCAGTTTTTAACCTCTGTTAAGATGCACTCTATCTGCAGACATATTCTGTAGTTTCTAGCACCTCTGTAGAGACTCAATCCTTGCCTACAGAGATGTCCTGCAGCTTGTGACACCTGTGTAAAGGTGCCATCCCTGTCCACATAGATATCCTGCAGCTTGTGACCCCTGTGTAAAGGTGCCATCCCTGTCCACAGAGATATCCTGCAGCTTGTGACCCCTGTGTAAAGATGCCATCCCTGTCCACAGAGATATTCTGCAGCTTGTGACCCCTGTGTAAAGATGCCATCACTGGCATAGAGATATTCTGCAGCTTGTGACCCCTGTGTAAAGATGCCATCACTGGCATAGAGATATTCTGCAGCTTTTGACCTCTGCGTAAAGATTCCATCCTTGGCTATAGAGATATTCTGCAGCTTGTGACCCATGTGTAAAGATGCCATCCCTGTCCACAGAGATATTCTGCATCTTGTGACCCCTGTGTAAAGATGCCATCCCTGGCAATAGAAATATCCTGCAGCTTGTGACCCCTGTGTAAAGATGTCATCCCTGTCCACAGAGATATTCTGCAGCTTGTGACCCCTGTGTAAAGATGCCATCCCTGGCTATAGAGATATCCTGCAGCTTGTGACCCCTGTGTAAAGATGCCATCACTGGCATAGAGATATTCTGCAGCTTGTGACCCCTGCGTAAAGATGTCATCCCTGGCTATAGAGATATTCTGCAACTGGTGACCCCTTTGTAAAGATGCCATCCCTGGCTATAGAGATATTCTGCAGCTTGTGACCCCTGTGTAAAAATGCCATTACTGGCAAAGAGATATTCTGCAGCTTGTGACCTCTGCGTAAAGATTCTATCCTTGGCTATAGAGATATTCTGCAGCTTGTGACCCGTGTGTAAAGATGCCATCCCTGGCTATAGAGATATCCTGCAGCTTGTGACTCCAGTGTAAAGATGCCATGACTAGCATAGAGATGTCCTGCAGCTTGTGACCCCTTTTTAAAGATGCCATCACTGGAATAGAGACATTCTGCAGCTTGTGACCCCTGCGTAAAGATGCCATCACTGGCATAGAGATATCCTGCAGCTTGTGACTCCTGTGTAAAGATTCCATCCCTGGCATAGAGCTATTCTGCAGCTTGTGACCCATTTGTAAAGATACTGTCACTGGCATAGAGATATCCTGCAGCTTGTGACCCCTGTGTAAAGATTCTATCCCTGGCATAGAGCTATTCTGCAGCTTGTGACCCTTTTGTAAAGATGTCATCCCTGGCATAGGATATTCTGCAGCTTGTGACCCCTGTGTAAAGATGCCATTCCTGGCATAGGATATTTTGCAGCTTGTGACCCCTTGTAAATATGTCATCCCTGGCTATAGAGATATTCTGCAGCTTGTGACCCCTGTGTATAAAGATTCCATCACTGGCATAGAGATATTCTGCAGTTTGTGACCCCTGTGTAAAGATTCCATCACTGTCATAGAGATATTCTGCAGCTTGTAACTCCTGTGTAATGATGCTATCCCTGGCTATAGAGATATTCTGCAGCTTGTGACCCCTGTGTAAAGATGCCATCCCTGGCTATAGAGATATTCTGCAGCTTGTGACCCCTGTGTAAAGATGTCATCCCTGGCTATAGAGATATCCTGCAGCTTGTGACCCCTGTGTAAAGATGCCATCACTGGCATAGAGATATTCTGCAGCTGGTGACCCCTGCGTAAAGATGTCATCCCTGGCTATAGAGATATTCTGCAACTGGGGACCCCTTTGTAAAGATGCCATCCCTGGCTATAGAGATATTCTGCAGCTTGTGACCCCTGTGTAAAGATGCCATTACTGGCAAAGAGATATTCTGCAGCTTGTGACCTCTGCGTAAAGATTCCATCCTTGGCTATAGAGATATTCTGCAGCTTGTGACCCGTGTGTAAAGATGCCATCCCTGGCTATAGAGATATCCTGCAGCTTGTGACTCCAGTGTAAAGATGCCATGACTAGCATAGAGATGTCCTGCAGCTTGTGACCCCTTTGTAAAGATGCCATCACTGGAATAGAGACATTCTGCAGCTTGTGACCCCTGCGTAAAGATGCCATCACTGGCATAGAGATATCCTGCAGCTTGTGACTCCTGTGTAAAGATTCCATCCCTGGCATAGAGCTATTCTGCAGCTTGTGACCCATTTGTAAAGATACTGTCACTGGCATAGAGATATCCTGCAGCTTGTGACCCCTGTGTAAAGATTATATCCCTGGCATAGAGCTATTCTGCAGCTTGTGACACCTTTGTAAAGATGTCATCCCTGGCATAGGATATTCTGCAGCTTGTGACCCCTGTGTAAAGATGCCATTCCTGGCATAGGATATTTTGCAGCTTGTGACCCCTTGTTAATATGTCATCCCTGGCTATAGAGATATTCTGCAGCTTGTGACCCCTGTGTAAAGATGCCATCCCTGGCTGTAGATATTCTGCAGCTTGTGACCCCTGTGTAAAGATGCCACCCCTGGCTATACAGATATTCTGCAGCTTGTGACCCCTGTGTAAAGATGCCATCCCTGGCTATAGAGATATTCTGCAGCTTGTGACTCCTGTGTAAAGATGGTATCCCTGTCTACAGGGATATTCTGCAGCTTGTGACCCCTGTGTAAAGATGCCATCCCTGGCTATAGAGATATTCTGCAGCCTGTTCCCCTGCGTAAAGATGCCATCCCTGGCTACAGAGATATCCTGCAGCTTGAGACCCCTGTGTAAAGATGCCATCCCTGGCTATAGAAATATCCTGCAGCTTGTGACGCCTGTGTAAAGATGCCATCCCTGTCCACAGAGATATTCTGCAGCTTGTGACCCCTGCGTAAAGATGTCATCCCTGGCTATAGAGATATTCTTCAGCTGGTGACCCCTTTGTAAAGATGCCATCCCTGGCTATAGAGATATTCTGCAGCTTGTGACCCCTGTTTAAAGATGCCATCCCTGGCAATAGAGATATCCTGCAGCTTGTGACCCCTGTGTAAAGATGCCATCACTGGCATAGAGATATTCTGCAGCTTGTGACCCCTGCGTAAAGATGTCATCCCTGGCTATAGAGATATTCTGCAACTGGTGACCCCTTTGTAAAGATGCCATCCCTGGCTATAGAGATATTCTGCAGCTTGGGACCCCTGTGTAAAGATGCCATTACTGGCAAAGAGATATTCTGCAGCTTGTGACCTCTGCGTAAAGATTCCACCCTTGGCTATAGAGATGTTCTGCAGCTTGTGACCTGTGTGTAAAGATGCCATCCCTGGCTATAGAGATATCCTGCAGCTTGTGACTCCAGTGTAAAGATGCCATGACTAGCATAGAGATGTCCTGCAGCTTGTGACCCCTTTGTAAAGATGCCATCACTGGAATAGAGACATTCTGCAGCTTGTGACCCCTGCCTAAAGATGCCATCCCTGGGTATAGAGATATTCTGCAGCCTGTTCCCCTGCGTAAAGATGCCATCCCAGGCTATAGAGATATCCTGCAGCTTGTGACCCCAGTGTAAAGATGCCATCCCTGGCTGTAGATATTCTGCAGCTTGTGACCCCTGTGTAAAGATGCCATCCCTGGCTATACAGATATTCTGCAGCTTGTGACCCCTGTGTAAAGATGCCATCCCTGGCTATAGAGATATTCTGCAGCTTGTGACTCCTGTGTAAAGATGTTATCCCTGTCTACAGGGATATTCTGCAGCTTGTGACCCCTGTGTAAAGATGCCATCCCTGGCTATAGAGATATTCTGCAGCCTGTTGCCCTGCGTAAAGATGCCATCCCTGGCTATAGAGATATCCTGCAGCTTGAGACCCCTGTGTAAAGATGCCATCCCTGGCTATAGAAATATCCTGCAGCTTGTGACCCCTGTGTAAAGATGCCATCCCTGTCCACAGAGATATTCTGCAGCTTGTGACCCCTGCGTAAAGATGTCATCCCTGGCTATAGAGATATTCTTCAGCTGGTGACCCCTTTGTAAAGATGCCATCCCTGGCTATAGAGATATTCTGCAGCTTGTGACCCCTTTGTAAAGATGCCATCCCTGGCTATAGAGATATTCTGCAGCTTGTGACCCCTGTGTAAAGATGCCATCCTTGGCTATAGAGATATTCTGCAGCTTGTGACCGGTGTGTAAAGATGCCATCCCTGGCTATAGAGATATCCTGCAGCTTGTGACTCCAGTGTAAAGATGTTATCCCTGTCTACAGGGATATTCTGCAGCTTGTGACCCCTGTGTAAAGATGCCATCCCTGGCTATAGAGATATTCTGCAGCCTGTGCGCAGTTTGTAGTTCTATGTGACAGCCAACTCCGTCCCTGTTTGCAGACATACTCTGCAGTAGGTAAGCTGTGTGTAAATATCCCATGTAAGAAACACTGCCCTACTCTGTACGCTTGTGCACAGACTATGGCGCATGAGTAAACCCTCTTTCAAACAGCAGATTTTATTCCCTGGTCTGTAACAACTTTATTCCCTGATATAAACAAGAGAGAACATTTTTTGCAGGATTTTAAGAATGCCCCAGTGTGTTCCTTCAGAGATTGTGCACGACGACCTGGGTGTTGGTTTTATAGAGGATCTTATGGGAATACACCATATATTTTTGTGGTTTTCAGTCTTGATAAAAAAGCGACATAGAGATCAATAGAAACATTTGAAGGGACTGTCTCTAAATGGACCATTGTTTAAAGATACCACGGCTGAGGAACATCACAACCATGTGGGGTGAGCTGGGTCAACCTCAGGTGTATAGTGATCCAGAGTCGCCATTTTGGCGCACAACCAACTGGAAGGAGATAAAGGTACACAGACTAAAAGTAACTGTATACCCACACAATGGTGTCCTTCCCGAGTATTATAGAACCGCACCTCACGTTGGATATACTAATGTATTTCCGACTGTATATGTTCCCTCAACTTATAGGAGGAAGGCATAAGCCCTCTGGCCCCATGATCTGTACATGTGATATGACTGCTGCACAAGACACTTTGTGTGTTATTCATATTTGTCTAGGTGGGCGAGTTTACTACACAAGCACATTCACCCCCTTCTTTTGCCTTTGAATTTTAAGCAAGCTAAGCCAGTCTTGCTATATGTGTAGTTTTTAGAGAATTCCAATGTATGCTGTTTTGTTTCACGGTTTTTAGCGGGGGTGCTTTATGCTCATGATTTATGATTTTGAATGTCAACTTTATGAAATGTTTTTATATTTTACCTGTTTTATTGTATTTTTATGATTTGTGCTGTCAAATCAAATAAAGTTATCTGACTGCCTGAAACAACTGTATAAACTTCCACTCCTTTTGCCGGTAAGCGGCATGTTTTTCAAGCTGTAGCCTCACCCTGCGGTACCAAATAATTGAATTTCTCTAGAGGAGTCTGTCCAGAGCATTCAAATTCTTGGTGTAAACAACCCCGCCCTGTCTGAAAGCTGCATATTCTGCCACTTGTAAACCCTGCCATCTCAGGGTTGAATGGACTAGAGACTGTGTAATCTCAGTTTCTTTGAGTGAATGGTACTTGTTGCCGTATAGACTGAATGCTTCATAGTGTGTAATCCATAACATTATATTAATCAGCCCGTAACCACCTCAATGTATATTCTACTTTTCCTCTCAATGATTAGGTTGACTTGTTCTTTACGCAGTGCTCCATACCACAGTTTTTGCAGTTTCTAAGCCCTATAAGTAAGAAGTGAAAACACATCCCAAGGTAATGGCAATACATGGGCTACCTCCATGAGAGATTAAAGCTGAACCTGTAGATATTTCCAATGCAATGAATGAGTTATGAATGTTAACATTAAATGTCTGAAATGGTAGACTCTGGAATATGGTGGAATTAATAGTGCATGACATATAAACTTTGAAAAAAGATTGTCTGATGAAGGATTGAAGGGGCACCGGCCCACCCCTCCTTCTCCCCTTTTACACTCCTCCTCTAAGTCATATTTTATAGCCTGCAGTCTGCTTCCCTCGCCTCTTGCAATCCATAGAGTAAAGTGGTTCTCCCCTCGTGTCTGTGTGGGCCACCTTGCACTAAGTCCAGAACACTGCATGCAGACAGAGGAAAGTGCAATAGATTTATTTAAATTGGACTCTAATGATCTGAACAATTCCATTCTATACCTGTGCATCTTTTTCTACATTCAACACAAGGGATGTAGGCTTGGACCCGGATATGAAGCTAGTAAGCGAGCAAGGGAAATTTAATTTACAAACAAAATTAACTCAAGCCACTGGACCGTACAGTAAAAGGCAGATAGTCAAAGGATATACATTTCGGTGAAGCTGCCAGAGATATTGGAACATGTTTGGATATAAAGTGAAGAGACATGTTAAATATGTACTAAATCATCCTAACTTCTTATAGTTTGCTGTTTGAGCTGGTTTGCATGCAATAAAATGTTGAAGAATTCACCAGTCCTTCAATCCCAGGGCTTTAGTGGAAGAAGCATAAAGATATGTGTAAGATAATTAAATTCGTAATGTACGGGATCATTGATAGTGTAGATGTGGTTTCCGGAATGAAAATGTCACCAAACTCAAAACGAGAGCTTTTTACTCTAGACTGGAGTGACATTCTGGTTTTATTTAGGGTTTTGTGTTGCATGTGCCATTTATTTTTAAACAGATAAATGTCTATTTTTTCGTATAGGGCTTGATACCAGCTTTTAAGCCATTTCTAAATGCTAACAATGTTACCAGATGAGGAAATTGAGACACAGAGAATGGAAATGATCTGCCCAGGATTACACTATCCTGCCAAGCGAAGAAGCTGGGTTAGACATTAGTTATCTTGATCACACAGTCCATAGTTTAACTACATTTTCTTCTATGTAGTCCTTTGTATTCCAGATGAGTCAACAAAGTTGTAAAAGGTACTGGCTGGGCTCATAAAACAGATTCAGCTGATGGCAAGGTTGGGCTTGAGAGGCATGTTGCTCAGGGTCATAACGGGCTCATTTGGGGCTGATCGTTTTCACATGACAGACGCCTGGTAGCCTCAGGTTCAAAAGGTCTGGGATTACACCTCCTTCTGTTGGTGCTTCATTCCACCACCAGTAGCTCCCCTTGAGATGCAAAAACCTCACCTGTGGCCTGACATAGTCTGGCGTGTAGTTGTACCTGACATGTCATAGGACACATGCTACCTTGGAGGGTATTCACTTGTGAGCTTAGAACTGGCGGACATTTTCATTACAACATCTCTTAAAGGGACCATCAGCAAAAAAATATTAAATCTTTTTGCCCCGTTTCGGCCTCACTAACAATCAGAGTAGGCATTCTGAAATATTCCTTTGCTCGTTGATGGCTACTTAGATTTTGATACATGTTGTGACATTATTTGCAAATGGTATGGAGCGAAGTATACCCCAATTTTGGGTGTCCTTTACAACCCAACTAGAAGAAAAACTCTTCCTATTTGTTTGCATTAGGTCTGTGGATGCAGAAGACAGGAGGGAGGTATATCTATCAGCAACTGGCCACCAGTAGCAGAATGTGGGAGCAAGCTCAGCCTGGGGGCAGGGGAGTATGTGCGCCAAGATGCTCATGTGTGGCAACAGGCAGCTTGATCAGCAAGAGGCCATGTTTTGAGGGCCCCGGCATCTAAGACCAAACTTCAACAACATGGGTGCTGCTCCTGTCGCCTCCCTGGTTCGCCGCCAGCATCGGCTTCGGTACGGCGCATGCTGCACGCTTGTAGCTCCAGGTTACCTGACCAGGCTCCCCAGCTATCACCTGCTGCCATCTTCGCCTTGTCTGACTCAGAAGAGGTTTCATTTGCAGGCTCTTATCTGAACACAGCCTGCAAAAGGAGCTGGCGTGTTCTGCTTATCTTTATTTACTCTGCGCCGCAGCGCCAGAGTACCGCATAAGTGGGCAGAGACCAATCGCAGGAGAGGTCTGCACCAGAATAGCTGTATCAAGAAATAGGAACCAATCGCAGCAGAGATTATGCTCAATAATAGCTGCATGAGGAGGCATGGACCAATGGCAGCAGGGATCCTGTACTGGAATAGCTGTTCTATATAGTACCGACCAATGGCATCAAAGATTGCGCATTAGAATAGGCGTGTTATAGAACAGAGACCAAAGGCGGCTGAGATCCTGCTCCATGATTATCCGGGAACCAATGACAGGAGATGTGCTGCACAAAAATAGCTGTATGAACAGGCACTCGCTATGTGAGATCATGAAGTGGAAGAGCATGGACCAATGGCAACAGACTGCACTAGAAGATATGTTAAAACAGGGACCAATAGCAGCACAGCCTGTGCTTCAAAGTAGGTGTTTAATAGAAGCGTTAGAAATCCTGAGCAATGATGGGGCATTAGGGATCAGCAACCAATGACAGGAGGTACCAGTAATGGTGTATCATTCGGTTCAACCAATGGCAGGAGGAATCCTGCACTGGAACAGTTGTATTACAGATCACAGACCAATGGCATCAGAGAATCTGCATTGTTATAGCTGTGCCATGAGGTTAGACCAATGGTAGCAAGGAAAGGCCACTGTTGCAGGTGTCCAAAGTGGGAACCAATGACTGCAGAGATGCAGCGCGGCACCAGAATTGCATCATCATGTAATCCTCCCTCGATGGCTGTGAATCTTATTACAACGCAGAGACTACAGAGAGCCGACCGGCTCCTTGTATTACAGTATATGGACCAGAGAAAGAAAGCCTACTGCAGGAGTGGGGGATGGGCTGGAAGTTTAACACACACTGAATGAGCTACCACTGGAAGTTTACTTACAAAGGCAGCTCGCCTAAGCCCAAGAGAGAATCGTTGTTTTTTCATGAACGGCATAAAGGATGTTAAAGGGTTCTGGTCCTACTATTAGAGACAGCAGCTGCTTATGGCTCAGTATGCACTTGTAAAAGACAGTCATATACAATGAGGTCGGATACAAGTGTTAATTTATATGTATTAAAAACAGAATACTTGTTTAGCAAACGAAACCTTTGGAAACCTAAAGTTACTCATTAAGTTGGACATGTCCAATTGCCTTGTTAAAGAAAAGTGTTAAAGAAATTGATGATTGCCACTCCTAAAGTAATCGCGTTTTATTTCAGCTTTGGGTACACAGTGTCCATCCTCTGTCAATCACAGATGTGACTGTCGCATTATACGTGTGGCGTCACAGCAACAAAAGGAGTGTTTTTCTTGCACTACAGAAAATCAAAGTGACTGAATATGGACTATATAACCAGGAATCTCTGGCAGGCCAGCTGTATGACTGAGAATGGCCTATTGTACCAGGCATCTATGGCAGGGCAGCTGTATGACTGAGAATGGCCTATTGCACCAGGCATCTATGGCAGGGCAGCTGTATGACTGAGAATGGCCTATTGCACCAGGCATCTATGGCAGGGCAGCTGTAAGACTGAATATGGACTGTTGCAACAGGGATCTATCACAGGGCAACTGTATGACTGAATATGGACGATTTCAACAGTGGTCTGTGACAGGGCTGACAAATGGCTGAATAGCGACTACTGCAGCAAGGATCCGTGAGTGGCACCCTCAAGCAGAGGAGAACCCGCGCTGGGTGCGCAAGTTGAATTCTTTACCAATTCTTGGTAATGGTGCAAATGGTTTAGGAGTTTATGTTGCTCCAACTGGGTTTTACAGTATCCTGACTGTCACAGGATTGGCTGGACATATTTTTAGGGTTGCTTCCATTGTTCATTTCTTTTCCCGATGAAGACCTCATAGGTTTCTTGTTTAGGGGTCGAAACGTTGACGAGCTCCATTGTTGCCTACCACTAAGTTATTCTCTTATACAGTGAAATTTATATGTATAGGAGTTCTGTATCATTAAAAATTTGTCATTAGTCAACGGTGGTTATTAATATTTTTGTAAATATATGGATGTTTATAAATGTACTTTACTTAAGAAAGTAATACACTGAACATACAAATGGTTGTGTATCCGTTATCTTTGCAAAAAACTACCAAAGGAGCATAGGCTCCCACGGGGAGCCATTTGTATATGTTGTTCAATGTACTACCCAGGATCCCAGGGCTATTGGTTGACCCCTTATTTGTTGACAGAATTTGAACTGCTGCAACTGTGATTTCTGTGATAGGGCACTTTTGCAGCAAGGATGTGAGATGGAACTTGTGTGCTGCTGAATATGGACTACTGCAGCAGGGATGTGTGACAGGGCACCAGTATGACTGACTATGGACTAATGCAGCAGGGATCTGTGACAGAGCACCAGTATGACTGACTATGGACTACTGCAGCAGGAAAATGTGACAGGCACCAGTATGACTGACTATGGGCTACTGCAGCAGGGATCTGTGACAGGGCACCAGTATGACTGACTATGGACTACTGCACCAGGGATGTGTGACAGGCACCAGTACGCCTGACTATGGACTACTGCACCAGGGATGTGCGACAGGCACCAGTATGACTGACTATGGACTACTGCACCAGGGATGTGTGACAGGCACCAGTATGACTGACTATGGACTACTGCACCAAGGATGTGTGACAGGCACCAGTACGCCTGACTATGGACTACTGCACCAGGGATGTGTGACAGGCACCAGTATGACTGACTATGGACTACTGCACCAGGGATGTGTGACAGGCACCAGTATGACTGACTATGGACTACTGCACCAGGGATGTGTGACATGCACCAGTATGACTGACTATGGACTACTGTAACAGGGCACCAGTATTACTGACTATGGACTATTGCAGCTTGGATCTGTGACAGGCACCAGTATGACTTACTATGGACTACTGCAGCAGGGATGTGTGACAGGGCACCAGTATGACTGACTATGGACTAATGCAGCAGGGATCTGTGACAGAGCACCAGTATGACTGACTATGGACTACTGCAGCAGGAAAATGTGACAGGCACCAGTATGACTGACTATGGGCTACTGCAGCAGGGATCTGTGACAGGGCACCAGTATGACTGACTATGGACTACTGCACCAGGGATGTGTGACAGGCACCAGTACGCCTGACTATGGACTACTGCACCAGGGATGTGTGACAGGCACCAGTATGACTGACTATGGACTACTGCACCAGGGATGTGTGACAGGCACCAGTATGACTGACTATGGACTACTGCACCAGGGATGTGTGAAATGCACCAGTATGACTGACTATGGACTACTGTAACAGGGCACCAGTATTACTGACTATGGACTATTGCAGCTTGGATCTGTGATGAAACTCATGTGCTGCTGAAAATGGACTACTGCAGCAGGGCTCTGTGACAGGCACCAGTATGACTTACTATGGACTACTGCACCAGGGATCTGTGACAGGGCACCAGTGTGACTGACTATGGACTACTGTACCAGGGATCTGTGACAGGGCACCAGTGTGACTGACTATGGACTACTGCACCAGGGATGTGTGACAGGCACCAGTATGACTGACTATGGACTACTGCACCAGGGATGTGTGACATGCACCAGTATGACTGACTATGGACTACTGTAACAGGGCACCAGTATGACTGACTATGGACTACTGCACCAGGGATGTGTGACATGCACCAGTATGACTGACTATGGACTACTGTAACAGGGCACCAGTATAACTGACTATGGACTATTGCAGCTTGGATCTGTGATGAAACTCATGTGCTGCTGAAAATGGACTACTGCAGCAGGGCTCTGTGACAGGCACCAGTATGACTTACTATGGACTACTGCACCAGGGATCTGTGACAGGGCACCAGTGTGACTGACTATGGACTACTTCACCAGGGATCTGTCACGGGGCACCAATATGACCGACTATGGACTACTGCACCAGGGATGTGTGACAGGGCACCAGTATGACTGACTATTGACTACTGCAGCAGGGATCTGTGACAGGGCACCAGTATGACTGATTATGGACTACTACAGCAGGGATCTGTGACAGGCACCAGTATGACTGACTATGGACTACTGCACCAGGGATCTGTGACAGGCACCAGTATGACTGACTATGGGCTACTGCAGCAGGGATCTGTGACCGGGTACCAGCATGACTGACTATGGACTACTGCAGCAGGGATCTGTGAGAGGCACCAGTGTGACTGACTATAGACTACTGCACCAGGGATCTGTGACAGGCACCAGCATGACTGACTATGGACTACTGCAGCAGGGATCTGTGAGAGGCACCAGCATGACTGACTATGGACTAATGCAGCAGGGATCTGTGACAGGGCACCAGTATGACTGACTACGGACTGCTGTGACAGGGCACCAGTATGACTGACTATGGACTACTGCAGCAGGGATCTGTGACAGGCACCAGTATGACTGACTATGGAGTATGATGCTAGAGAGCAGTGACAGGGCCTCTGTATGACTGAAAAGGTGCCAATCAGAGCAGAAAACACTTTCACATGGCCTCTGTATTTATTATTGATGAAGGACAAGTGTCACCAGAGCCATTCTCTGAAATGGGATCAGTGTTGTCTCTGCCCTGGAATAAATCGGTTTGAAGACTTCTGCAGCACTGGGCACTTCTGAACATCACTCAGTGAGCCCCACATTCATGCTCCGAGGCCTCTGTTTGCCTGTGTGTGGTTGTATGTCAAAACATCCTTGCCTAAAAGTCGTCTGACAAAATTATTGAGGCCTAAATTGTATTTACTAAATTATTCTCCATTGGTCTAGTTTTCTCTCCTTAAGTCCAATGAAGTGCTATTTCTGTAACCAATGTTTAGAACACAGTGTTTTTGTCAGACAGTATTTAGGCTACGGTATCAGGTACCCCCAGGGCTTTAAGTGGGCCGGGTCCTGCCGTGGCTCAGCACAGGCAGTTCTTAAAAGCAGCAGCTGAGACGGGTCCCTATCGAGCTTTCCATTTTTACCCTCAGGGTGAAAAGGAAAAAAAAGTAACTTTGCAACAGTAAAACCAGACACTGCTTTTGATGTAACTTTAAAGAGTCTCGTTTGTCACTTTTTATATAGGGCGAACTTGGAGGCTTTACGTGAGCACTAGTTACATCACACAAGGACATAGTCATGTTTTGAATCACAGGATGTTGAACCCACGTCAGGCGCGAACCTCCTTTCTCAGCTTGAAGGTCGCCTTTACAACCCCGGGCACAAGAGCAGAAGCATTTTCAATATAACATACAACTAAGTCTTAGTTGTTGGTTATTTATCTTATTCACCCATCAACCTTTGACAAAGCTAATAGTCCTGGCTTGTTGTAGGTGTAATGTTACTTGCATTATACATTTGGATGCCATGACAGAAGCAGCAACATACCAGTCAAACGGCTCGCTATGCTAATGCCAGATTTTTAGCTTAAGTGTTTTAAGCCACGCCCTTAATTACATCGGCAACGCCCCTATGAGAGACCCCCCAGTTTCTTTATTCCCCTTAAAGCCCTGGGTCCCACACCCCCTCGGTAGGTGCCAGTAGGTGTGTGGCAGTCCTCACTAGAACCAACATCCATGGTGACACCAAAAAGATTTAAGGGGGGGACAGTGACCCTATTCCCATCCTGAGCTTGCAGCCTGGGGCATGGCCTAGGCCAGTGATACTCAAAAGTACGGCCCGGGGGCTGCACGCGGCCCTCCTGACCCTTACATGCGGCCCCTTGGGCAGCAGCACCGGGCTGCTGTTTACTGGACTCAGCCCTAACATGAAAACACATGTTAAATATACAGCAAGCACTTATTTAAAGGTTAACTGCAGTTAGGGAAAGGAAGTAACTAGGCTCTTAACTTTAGGAACACCTTGATTTTTAAAGACAACAAAAGTGTAAAAATATGATAGTCTTCTTAACATTCAAAAAGTGTATTTCACTGACTTGTAGAACCATTTCACCTTAGTAAATCAAATTATAGCAGTGCATTCAGAAGTTGTTGTTTTTTTTAAGTGATGGTTTTCAAACATCAATTCAGAAATGTTCATGTCCCCTCCCACCCTAACAACAATGCCACTAGTGATCACACCCAAGCACAGGATATGGTTTTGTTCAGCATGCATCCTGAAGTCATGTATGTGGCGTTCCTCTTCTATGTGATAATGAAGAAAAAGGAGGGAAATTGAAATAAAGCAATTGACCAGGGTCACACCATTTGGTCAAGTGGAGAAACAGGGATTCATCCCAGTCTGGTTTCACATTGCACAATTGAATCCAGCCACTAGATATGCATGCTTTCCTTTCCCTACACTCAGTTTACACCCCCGCTGGCGTCACACCATAGACCAAACTTTGCGGCCCCCGGGAAAATGTTTGTGAGTACCCATGGCCTAGGCGGACGGATGGACGGACGGACGGACTTCAGTTAGGTGGATTTATTTCTGAGGCAGAATTCATTCAAATTGGCTTTTTTTGACCAGTTATGATCAACTTTCATTGCTTTGAAAAACTACAAATAGTGTGCGGGAGCTGCTACTGCTGCTTTGTATATTAAACCTTTGCAGGTAATAACACTGCAGATATTCAAATATCCCGTGAGGCCCATGCGGTGTCTTTGAATTGTAGGTTTCGTTTGTTGGGGTCGTGGGAGGCCACGGAAGAATGAATCACCAGTTTGTGCACGTCCTAAAAGTTGCAGTGGGGAGGGAGCTGGTGCAGAATGAAGCCTCTTGGGCGGCTGGCCTGCTCGCTGCTGGCCTGCGGTGCCTTGGCGGTAAGGGGAGGGGTTGGGGGGTGGCAGGCTCGAGCTGCTGGAGTTGACCTCTTGGAGACGGCTTGTCACCTGGTCTTTGCTTCTTCTCGCGTACAGTCTGACATCTTGCTTCTTGTGCGGCACTGATCTCCTGGGGGGGGGGGGGGGGGGGCTTTCAGCAGGTGCTGCGAGGGTTGCAGCCATTGCATCAAGCCTTGACGTGGAGGGGGGGGGGGGGTGCTCGCAGGGGTCATCCGCATCGGGCCATCAACAGAGCTGGTCCTCCCCAAGGGCAGTGGGAGAGAGATGGACTGAAAATAGAATTACAAGCGCTTGGGAGGCACAGAAGGAACAGTGGAAGAAATGCCTGTCTTTGTCTTCCATCCTCCCCTCTCCCTCCATCCTGTCCGAATCTCTGTCGCCCTCCCCTGACCCCTCTTGTGATCTTCTCCTCCCGTCTTGTCTCTCCTGCTGCCCTCGTTTCCCTCCTCTCCAAATTGTCTCTGTCCCACCTCTTCCTTCAAGTCTGACTCATACTTCTTCTCCTCCGTGTTGCGCCCCTTTCTTTCTCTTGCTCCTCCTTTTAACTCCCTCTCCCCTTCTGTGTGGGTGACCTTCTTTCTCACGCTGCCTCTGTTTCACTCTCGCCTGTCCCTCCCCGTGTTCTCTTCTTTCCTTTAGTTTTCCTTTCCCTCCTGCCCTCCTTCCTGGTTGGCTCTGTGCACCTCTCTTCGGCTCCCCTCAAGTGAACCTTCGCCGGGCCTCGGCTCCTGCCGCCTGCACCAGGAGGGGGCGCCGCGCCGACCAGGCTTTAATTATTCGCACAGATGCCCCCGCTAAGTAGCACTGGGGGCTCCCCCTGATATTCAGACCCCTTTTCGGATCTCTCTGTTTCTTGTTATCGCAACATGTATAGCGCTTTTTACCACGTCGATGACCTCGTAGCGCTTTCTACGTCTGAGAGTCCTGTTGGTATGGTTCTGGGGTGTCTGCAGAAACCCATGTCTGGTTGGTGGGTTGGTTAGTACTTAGTAGAGATTTCTTAAGTGTCTGGTTGGTCGCGAGGAAGGAGACTTCTGGGGATTGATTGATGAGGGGGAAGGGGGCGAAGGAAGTGTGAAACTGAGTGCAGGCGCGCATCGCCCCTTCATCCACACCTCGGCCTTCATTTGCATTTCCAGGTCCCTCCGAGAGCGTCTGTGGCAGCCGCCGCCCCGCCTCCTCTGACGTCATCCTTCACACCGCCTTCCGAATGCCCTCTCTCAAGCGCGTGCATTCGTAAGGTGCAGACACACCCTCCTCCCCGTGCCCACTGACGGGATGCACGGCAAGGCTTCAGCAGAGCCTGGACTTGCAGTGCTCTGGCAGTGCAGGTCGTGCAGTGATGACAGAGACCTCCTAGTCTAGGTTCACCATGTATTGGTGGCAGTGCACTGATGGACTATGGCTGACCAAGCAGTCCTGGCACTGCCTTCACTGGCTTTGGTTCACCATGCAGTGTTGGAGCATGCAGTCATTGACTAAGAGTCACTGTAGTATTAAAAGCACGCTCATCGGCTATGAATTGTATTGTATTGTATTGTATTGCTACTTGTTAAGTGCAGCTGTCATCCAAAGGGTATCCTGGCGCTGAGACCATATCATTCCATCGGGTGAAACACACTACATTGCTCCAGGAATGTAGTAATAGCTGTTCAGTGTTGGCAGTGCATTCATTGGCTGAGGCTGATCGTGCAGTGTTGGCAGTGCATTAGCTGCCTACGGCTATCCATGCAGTGTTGGCAGTGCATGTATTGGATAAGGCTGACCATGCAATGTTGGTTAAGGCTGTCCGTGCAGTGCTGGTGGTGCATGTATTGGATAAGGCTCACCACGCAGTGTTAGCGGTGCACTCATAGACTAAAGTTGACCTTGTAGTGTTGCAGTGCATGTATTGGATAAGGCTGACCATGCAGTGTTGGCAGCGCACTCATTGGCTAAGGCTGTCCATGAACTGTTGGCAGTGCATCTATTGGCTATGGCTGTCTGTGCAGTGTTAGCAGTGCACTCATTGGCTAAGGCTGTCCATGAAGTGTTGGCCGTGCATTTATTGGCTAGTGCCCTCAGGCTTGTGGCAAGCAGTGAGTAATCAGTGGAAGCTTGCAGTGCCCTCAGGCATGTGGTAGCCCCGCGTGGCAGGCAGTAGCGGGAGCTCGCAGTGCCCTCTGGCCTGTAACAGGCAGAAGAGGGAGCTCACAGTGCCCTTAGGCCTGTGGCAAGCAGTAGACAGTGGAAGCTCGCAGTGCCCTCAGGCCTGTGGCAGGCAGTGGTGAAAGCTTGCAGTGCCCTCAGTCCTGTGGCAGCCCCGCGTGGCAGGCAGTAGCGGGAGCTCGCAGTGCCCTCTGGCCTGTAACAGGCAGAAGAGGGAGCTCACAGTGCCCTTAGGCCTGTGGCAAGCAGTAGACAGTGGAAGCTCGCAGTGCCCTCGGGCCTGTGGCAGGCAGTGGTGGAAGCTCGCAATGCCCTCAGGCCTTTGGCAGCTCCTTGTGGCAGGCAGTGGTGAAAGCTTGCAGTGCCCTCGGGCCTGTGGCAGGCAGTGTTGGAAGCTCGCAGTGCCCTCAGTCCTGTGGCAGGCAGTAGTGGAAGCTCGCAGTGCCTTCGGGCCTGTGGCAGGCAGTGGTGGAAGCCCGCAGTGCCCTCAGGCCTGGGGCAGTGCCGCGTGGCAGGCAGTGATGGGAGCTCGCAGTGCCTCCAGGCAGTGGTGGAAGCTCGCAGTGCCCTCAGTGTGGAGTGATGTGGCTCACTGGTTAGAGGCGGCAGACCCGGAAGCAGAGAACGACCTGGGACCAGGGTTCAATTCCCGACGCGGCAGGGTCGTGGACCAGGGTCAGCGGACTCGATAATTCTCGCCTCGGTGCCTACTCTAACCAGGGATCACACTCGGCAACTCTGGGCATTAGCTTGCCTCATCTCTACAACGCCCCCCCACATTCGCTGGGGATGCCTGGTTTCACCTTGGAGATACCCAGTAGGGACCATCTCACAGGGATAGCCAGGACGGGTTCCCCAGCGGTCTACAGCGCCACGACGCCTCAGGGCAGCAGTGCGCTTTACAAGACACATACATACATACAAAGTGGAAGCTCGCAGTGCCCTCACAGAGCCGCTTTCCAGGGCCGCCTTTTCCTAGAGAGCCGCCGCCACCTCTGCCCCAGAAGGGCAGGCCCAGGTGCCCGGGTCTGGCGTGGCTGTCCCTGCGTGCCAGGGCGGTGTCCTTCCGCCGCACAGCGTCATGGGCAGACATGACATCAGTGCACACACAGGCCCTGAGCCGTGCATTTTCCTATCGCGTGCTCTCTCCGTGCTCCCCGGGGTGTCTGTTAATAGCGAGGAGCCGGTGGGGTGGAAAGAAGAGACACGCGTAGCAACGCCTCGCAGCACCCCCTGGGCCCCGTGACATCACCCGCATGCTCTTGCACCAGCACAGACACTTTCAGAGGGGCAAGGGGCACAGGCAGCGCTGCTGTACACAACCTTCGAGATGCCTAGGGCTTTTGGGGAAGAAACATGCTAAGCGCACTGAAGGGGGCACCGATTTGTTCCCCGGCATGTGGGGTAGGGATGCTCCAAAGGGGAGCCTCTCCACCAAACCCGCTACAGGCAGGTGGGCACCCTGCCTCCAGGCGGCGTGGGGCCTGCACAGGACTGGTTGTCCTGCCCTTCACCCCAGCATCAGGCGTCCACCCAAGTTAACTGCGCCATGGGGTTGGGGGCACACGGCCCCCTGCTCACCTGTGTCAAGAAAAGGCCCCCACTTCACCGAGCCCACTAGCCAAGAGCCTAAAACACCGCCTGAGTGGGGCGTGGGGTGAGTGTGGTCACTGTCGGCCAAACCCCTCATGCGCAGTGAAGCTCTCTCCAGTCTCAGCTGTGGTGCTGGGGCTGGCGATGCGCAGGCTCCCAGTCTGCCTGGGAGGGCAAGTTGCCTGTGCTCTGGCCAATCCTGAAGCTGCTCTCATGGGAGAACAGCTTCAGGATTGGCTGCCGGACAGGCTGGGAGCCTGTGCCCAGGACCAAAAGAAGAATGAAGCGATTCGCAGGAGGTGGTCGCGTTTTGCACAATAGTGCACGTCAGAGCTTCTTATTCCACTATGCCCTGGTGTTTCCCCCCTACAGTTTCCAAATGGGGATGTTCCTTCAACCACAGTGCACGAGAAGAGCCAATGAAGCATGGCAGGGCCTGACTGAGTTATCAAACGCCTATGGGGTGCAAGAACTGTGATGATGTCACCATAGTGTCACAGACACATGACAAAGGAGCCCATCTTACAGCTGTTTCTGTTGGTGCTCAGTTCTTAAAGGCAGTGCATATTGACTCATAGGGTCTGACGTGGGGGGTTATTGAATGATGGGGCCTGATTGGGTTATCAAACACCTATAGAGTGCAAGCATTGATGATGTCACTAGTGACACAGACACATGACAGGGGAGCCCATCCTCTTGGTGCTCAGTGCCTACAGGTGTTGCACATGACTCATAGCGTCTGACGGAGGAGGTTATTGAAGGATAGGGCCTGACTGGGTTTACAGCGCCTAACGTTGATGATTACAGCGCCGCATGTTGATATAGTGATTATTTCACAATAGTGACCGATGAATATGAATATTGTATAGTAGTAACTAATGGAGGTGATTACTTTAACCACACTGCTTGGTATAGCGATGACTTCACAACAGTGATTTATAAAAAGCCTACTGCGCTATAGTTACTCATGTTGATAAATGCTGTGCACAAGTATTTCACACGGCTATTTCCCAATAGCAAGTCATTTGTGATGAGTGACTACTACACAATAGTGTCTGGTGTTAAGATAACACAATATGTTAGCGATAATTGTACCAAAGTCACTGGCAGTTTCATTATTTCATCATAGGGCTTGATGAAAGTGCCTATTGCACAAAAGGGACCCATATTGGTGCATACTGCGTCACAGCGGACGACAGAGTGACTATTTGGCAATAGCGATTGATGCACAATAATGTGTGGTGTTGGTGACTACTGTGATACCGTGGTTGCCATGGTAATCGTTTTACACCTGTGATTGGTGGAGGCGGCGGTTTCACCAAACAAACTTGATTTTTGCACAAATCTGAATGATGGGCGCTCTTATTGCTCAAAAGTGACCACTTGTCGTGCTTTTTGTGCACAAGTGGGTGATAGCGACTAATATTGGGAAGATCAGACGTGAGGATTATTTCACTTTAGTATCTGGTTTTGGTTGCAAAGCACTTTCGATATGGTTAACACATCCATTCTTGTTTGGGTCAGACACATGAGCAGTTTATGAACATAAACCACTTCGATCACATCTGAATGAATGAATATTAAATTTATAAAGCGCTAACTTAGCCCAAGGGCGTAAAGGCGCTGCAGAGGACTGATGTGTAAACCAAGTAAAATACTCCTACTGAAGTCTGTGTAAAGAGCCAGGTCTTCAAGGCCTTTCGGAAAAGAGAGTGTGACACAAGACCAGATAGACCATCAGGGAGAGAGTTCCACAACCTAGCAGCAGCAGTGGAAAAGGCACTGCCTCCCCATCTAACCTTTTTATACCTAGGAACTACTAACAGATTTTTGCTAGCAGACCTAAGCTGCTTGGTCGGGGCATAGCGCTGGAACATCGCTTTAATGGCCTCAGGTCCTAGGCTGTAGTAGGCATTATGGGTCAGGTATAGAGTCTTAAAGAGGATTCTTCGATATAGAGGGAAGCCGAGAGGGAATGGTATTTCGGCAGATCCAGCACCAGCCTCGCTGCATCATTCTCCACTAGCTGTAACCGTTGCACCAAGCCTTTGTTAATGCCCAGATAGAGGGCATTACAATAATTGGGTCTGGACATTATTAAGGCAATAACTGCCTGCTTTCGTGATGCAAACGAAAGGAACTGAGAGATTTTTCTAAGGAGCCTGATTATCCCAAAACAGGTGGACACTTCTGCTAATCTGCAAATTCAGGGACAGTGATGTGTCCACTATAACCCCCAGATTTTCCCCATGGGATACAGGGGATGGGCAGCTGCCCAATGTGTTAGGCCACCAGTTGTTCGACCAGATGTTGTGTTGGTAACCAAAAAACAAGATCTCAGGTTTTTCGCCATTACGTTTGAGATCGTTTTCAACCATCCAGGATGAGACTGCCTGCATGCAGTTTTTGAAATTTGCGGCAGATTCCCTAATGCTCTTGGTGATAGACACCATAATTTGTGTGTCATCAGCATAAGACAACACCTCAAAAAAGTGTTGGGCTTAAGGAGGAGCCCTGCGGAACTCCACATATCAAAGGATTAGAGGCCGAGTAGAATTGAACCATTTTCACTATCTGTGCCGCTCACTTAGGAAGGAGGCAAGAAGTCCAAGGGGCGTGCCCAGATCCCTATCTCCGTGAGGCGTTTCACCAGCCGCAAAGGAGACAGGGTATCAAAAGCTGCGTCAACCTGGACCCGGATGTGGTAAAAAACCACCATGAATGCTGACTCAGTGCTATGATGGCTTCTAAAACCATGCTGCGAGCCATCAAGCAACTGGTAGTCCATTAGATAGGAACTAAAGTGAGAGTTCAGGTATCTTTCCAAAATCTTGGCTGGGACTGCTAGCAAGAAAATGGGGTGATAGTTTTTTTAATTCCGTAGGGTCCAGAGAAGGCTTTTTTAAAGCGGTTTGACCACAGTAGTCTTCCAAGGGGAGGGATACTGCCCCTCAGAAATAGTTATATTTAGTACTGAGGTGAGGTGGAGGACAATGACTCCACTTCCTATTTTTAAAACCTTTAGGGGGCAAGTGTCCAAGGGAGACCCAGAGGTAACTCCTTCTAGCAGGCATATTCATTCAGTCACATCTGGGGAAATCATTTGGAGAAATCTCCTCAACCTAACCGCGCTCATGAATCCATTTCTCTACAATGTTTAAAAGAACTCTTGGGCACATGCTTTTAAAAATGCACAGGCTTGGACTTTTGCTGTATTTGTAAACATTCATTGATGGAGGGCCCCTCTTGCTTCTAGCAAGTGTATCTATTATTAGTGCCCGGATGTTTATGTCCCAACATGACATCACCTGCGTGGCTCATCATTTCAACATGAAATGGTGTACTTTGGCATGCTATAGTTGAACATATCCCACACAAAGAGCTTGACACTCGAGGGCGTGGGGCACAGAGGAGAGACAGGTCTTTTTAGTGCATCACCCGAGCTGGCCATTCGTGAACAAACCTGTACTTGTGAGCCCAGGGGCACAGTGGCGGCTGGCGACAATTTAAAGTGGTGAGACGAGCACACCGGCCCCGAGAGACACCAGCAGTGCCTTTGGGCTCAGTGCCAAAGCTCTCCCTCAGGAGCCACAGCTGAGAGCTCTGGAGTTGAGGCTGGAGGCAGCGCGAGTTTCTCACAGTGCCTGTCAGTGGGTTGGCTCGCATGCAATAACCAGCAACTTTATTGCTGACATGCATTACATGAACATTTTAAAGTTAACTTTGAAACGTTGATGTAATGCATGTCGGCAATTTAGTTACTGTTTATATTATTTAACCACGTAAAAAAAGCATAATGTGCTTACCTACTACTTGTCCGTCCTCCGGTCCTAGTCTTCTTCTACAGTCATCCAGGGCCCTACAGCCAACTTCCCTAACCAATCCAGACGCTTCTCTCATGCTGTTAACCAGCATGAGAGAAGCGCCAGGACTGGTTGGAGTGGACTGGTTCAGAGCCCTTTCAGACACTGGCTGCCTGTGCCTTCTCTCCACCCGGCAGTCTAAGACAGCTCGGGTTGGAGATGTTTAAAGTTTTAAAGTGCACATGTCAGCACAAGGCAGCCGGCCAAAGTGACACGTGCACTTTAAACTGCTGTAGCCAGCCGCCACTCCTCCCTGTTGCCGATATGCAGCAATGGCCCCAACCCGCCCTCCAACTCAGCTCGGGCAGGCCTCACCTCCTGCAATCTCTTGCACTACAAACCTATCATGCACACACCACTCCCTCACATATACACTTATGCATAGGCACACACCAAGAAGCCAACTCACCCGATTAGTTGTATTCCATTTCATAAAATGGTTGAATAAATACAAAATCAAATGTGTTTGTGTACATCTGAGGCGATCTGCTTTTCCCACTGTTTTATTTATGTGACCAGCAAAATATGTAAATAATTCAAAGGCCTTCGTTTGTGGTCAATGACTGGAGCTGTGTTCTCCACACTTGGCTTCCGCAGTTCATTCTCCAAGGATCATTCAGGAGAGGAAATGACAAGGGAAATGCATGCCTCGCCTCTGACCCATGTGGTGATGGTGCGATTGAGGAATCGGCTGTACAATCCTGAGGCTATAACACCGTCTTCTAACTGAGAAACTGGCTGGAGAATCTAGAGGCTGTAAGACCGTCTTCTGACTGACACACTTGCTGTACAATCCTGAGGTTGGAAGACCGTCTTCCGATGGAGGAATGGTCTGTACAATCCTGAGGTTTAAAGATTGTCTACCGACTGAGGCACCTGCTGTACAATCCTGAGGTTGGAAGACCATCTTCCGATGGAGGAATGGGCTGTACAATCCTGAGGTTTAAAGACTGTCTTCCGACTGAGGCACCTGCTGTACAATCCCGAGGTTGGAAGACTGTCTATCGACTGAGGAACTTGCTGTACAATCTTGAAGTTGGAAGACCGTCTATTGACTGAGGAACTTGCTGGATAATCCTGGGGTTGGAAGACCGTCTTCCGACTGAGGCACCTGCTGTACAATCCCGAGGTTGGAAGACCGTCTTCCGACTGAGGCACCTGCTGTACAATCCCGAGGTTGGAAGACTGTCTATCGACTGAGGAACTTGCTGTACAATCTTGAAGTTGGAAGACCGTTTTCCGACTGAGGAACTTGCTGCACAATCCTGAGGTTGGAAGACCGTCTTCCAACTGAGGAACTTGCTGCACAATCCTGAGGTTGGAAGACCGTCTTCCAACTGAGGAACTTGCTGCACAATCCTGAGGTTGGAAGACAGTTTTCCGACTGAGGCACCTGCTGCACTATCCTGAGGTTGGAAGACCATCTTCCGACTGAGGAACTTGCTGCGCAATCCTGAGGTTGGAAGACCGTCTTCCGACTGAGGCACCTGCTGTACAATCCTGAGGTTGGAAGACCGTCTTCCGACTAAGGCACCTGCTGCACTATCCTGAGGTTGGAAGACCATCTTCCGACTGAGGAACTTGCTGCGCAATCCTGAGGTTGGAAGACCGTCTTCCGACTGAGGCACCTGCTGTACAATCCTGAGGTTGGAAGACTGTCTTCAGACTGAGGCACCTGCTGCACAATCCTGAGGTTGGAAGACCGTCTTTGGACTGAGGCACCTGCTGTACAATCCAGAGGTTGGAAGACCGTCTTCCGACTGAGGCCCCTGCTGTACAATCTAGAGGTTGGAAGACCGTCCTCCAACTAAAGAACTAGCCGTACATTCCTGAGGTTGGAAGACCATCTTCCAGGCTGAGGAAGTAGCTGTGTAATATCGGAGGTTGGAAGACCGTCCTCCAACTAAGGAACTTGCTGTACAATTCTTCAAGTTGGAAGACCGTCTACCCAATGAGAAACCTGCTGTACAAACCTGAGGTTGGAAGATCGTCTTCGGCCTGAGGGACTAGCAGTACATTCCTGAGGTTTGAAGACCGTCTTCCGAATGAGAAACGTGTTGTACATTCCTGAGGTTGGAAGACCGTCGTCCGAATGAGAAACGTGTTGTACATTCATGAAGATGGAAGACCGTCTTCTGCCTGAGGAACTTGCTGCACAATCCAGAGGTTGGAAGACCGTCTTCCGACTGAGGCACCTGCTGTACATTCCTGAGGTTGGAAGACCATCTTCCAGGCTGAGGAAGTAGCTGTGTAATATCTGAGGTTGTAACCCCATCTTCCTGACTGAGTTTCTGGCATTAGGAACCCTGCGACTGTGGGACTTTCTGAGGAACTAGATGTAAAATACGTGAAGTTGCAAAACCGTCTTCCAAACTGAGGAACCAGCTGTAGAATCCCTGGGGTTGTAGGATTGTTTTCTGGGCCGTGGAACCAGCCTTTGGAACACGGAGGCTGTGAGACATTCTGAGGAACCAACCATAGAATACCTGAGGTTGTAAAATGGCCTCTGGGCCGAGAAACCAGTTGTTGATTACCCGAAACTGTAAGACCGACTTTTGAGCTGAGCAGTTGCTGTAACATACCTGAAGTTGGAAGCCTGTTTCCCAGGCTGAGGCCTCCCTCCAAGGGTGGCGTCAAGTACCCGCTTCCCCAGCCACTATGGGGGATGGTACATGGCCCACTGAAATATTACCATGATCCCTTTTAGCTTTGCTCTTTCACCCCCAGGTCTCAGTCAGAAGCTAATAAATGCAAAATATTCCCAATTGGTCCCTCCCTCGACTGGCATAGTTGGCAAAGAGATGATGGCCTGGACCTGAATGTGGCCCAAGAGATTGCTAGGGACTTGAGGTACAAAGGTGACATTCACAAAAATTGTTCACAAACAGCACAACAACTTTTTGTGAATGCAGTCTAATTTTGCGAACCGCCAGACGAACTAATGGGTCGGTTCACAAAATATCATATCGCAGGGATCCGTTGAACAGACTGCCTAATATTCATTAAGCAGGTCACAATTTGCGACTCCCTGTGATTGGCTGCAGATGTGGGGATGGTGGCTTGCAAGGAAAAGCAGAACACCATCTCTGAGATTGCTCTCCAAAACAGACATTTATTATTTATATCAGCCAAAGTTCCTTAAAGGAACCAGGGCTCTTAAAAAAATAGCTTTTGGAAACGTCAATAGGAGGGAAGGCCATGGTCTCTTAGATCACTTCCTACTCCCCACGAAGAAGCCACAATGATACCCAAAGGGGACTCCTTCCCTTTGCAAATCCGTTACCTCTCTATCTTGGGAGTCAGTAACTAGTCAATGGTTGGTGACCAAAATTCTGGTCGCAAGCCATTGATACATCAGGATCTGAATTGCTATTTGGAAGGGAGGGACCCCCAAAACATGCCCCTGCCAAGCAGTGATTTCAAAACCATTTGTAAGTCCATTTAGGGATCCAGAAAGCTTTTCCGAATCGCCAGGTGGCTTTAGTACATTAGAAAAAGCTTTCTACCCGTCGCAAACAGGCCCGGTTCTGGGGGTGGAGGGTGGCAGGTGGGCCCGGCACTCCCAAGGGAGTCCCCTAGACCACCCAAGGCGTATTCACAAGTGGACAACCGCCTTGTTCTTTTTGTGATGCATCATGAGGGCCTGCAGTTATCTTTCTCTGCCTAATTACTTAAGGGAATAACCGGCCCTTGTCGCAGGTGTGGAATCAGCAGGTTGGAAGCTGCTGATTTCATGCTCAAATGACCACCAGAGGTATCCTGCGACAGCCCCTTCGGCTAAAGAGACAGGCTCCTCTCACAAGTTACTTAGACGACAAAACCAGTAGCACGTCAGAAACAGCATTGTAAGAATGTTGCCTTCCCCAGAACAGTAAATTAAAATGTACGTACAGTAAGAAGATATGTAACTTAGTAATAATTAGGCTGTACAATACTACAAATCATTTAAATAAAACAATATAACTTGCTTTTAAATTGTGTAGAGCAAATACCACACATCTGGAATTTCTAAGTGCTATAAAAATAACAGATGTTACTATTACAAATGTTGTCTGGCCCTCCATGTATCCACATTCGAAGGATGAAACGCTGAGTCAAGCATTTCTGTAGAACCCTATTCTATGTTTAATGTCAGTGCCTTTGAGATCTCATCTATTTAGGTCTGTAGCCCTAATAACCTTAACTCCTGATGCATTAGGCGAACGACAGTGATTGGGCGGCGCTGCGGAGTAGAGAGCTAAGGTTCTAGGTTCCTCAGTCAAGGGCGCGTGCATGCAAGATTTAATGTCAGTTCACCTGGTATGTGTTACGTAGGATTCTGTTACTGTAATGTTGCTTGGATATTGCTCAAACCTACCTTTGTTTCTGTGAATTCATTGGTCTAAACATCCATCCTTTGGTGCACTCGTACAATCGCGCGACCGGCTTTTCACGCTGTTGGTTCAAATCTACATTGGTTCGAATGAGTTATTATCCAATATACATCTGGGAAGGGTCGGCTTCATGGGTTTCAGATTGTTGATGAAGTGGACTTGATTCCAGCGTCACCAAGGAACGCCATTTATTTTGTCCGGACACTCGAGGCAGAATCAGCCATAGTTCCCCCTGAGCTGCGGGCTAGGGGTGATTTTAGGCATAGTGCTTAATTTGTAAAATATCAAGTGCCAGGGCTCTGACCAGGAGGCCACTGCAGCTTGCACCACCCATCGCCCTTGTCATCGCTGCCAAAACAACTACTAACCATCTCTCTTGCATGTAAATGCAACAGTTCAGATTATTCAAGGTCCCCAAAGCTAAAGGAATGATTGGGGAGGCGGGTATTAGCAATTTTTTAATATATATTGTTTCCCTAAACAACTGTTATACTCAGGACTATGTTGTGTTATGGTATTTAATCTTGTACCGCGTGCAGATACTCTGAGGAGTGTCCCGGCGCAAACCCTAAGAGAGAAAGAATTGAAACAGAGAAGTGAGGTTCAGTTGGTCAAACAGGTAGGTCTTCAGTCTACCATTAGCCAAGTAGGAACGCGCCTGTGCCCTCTTCCAGTGCTTGTTTCCTGCAGTGGGCACTGGTTTGTTCATTTCAGTCTCCGAAAGTGAGCTTTGGAGTATGGGCACCAGAATGCTTAAGGTACTCATTCAATATAAATGTGTTTTTTCTGTGTTCATCCACACTATACCTACGTCTTCAACACATTTAGAGTGTTTTTCTGAATTGGAAAATACAGTTTTTTCCCTTATCAAGGTGCACCATTGTCCTGTAGATTATATGCGCAAGGCAAGTTTCGGGAAATTTGATGGAAAGATGCTTGTGAAACGTGTTAATTGGTTTAATTTGCACTTGAACGGGTACAGCAAGGGTGACTAGGGCTGAAGGAAGACCCGTGTGCCGCTTCGACACTTCAGGGAAGTAAAGTCCAACTGATAGGGTTTTTACGAGGAAACCCTTGTTAGATTATTGCTAAAGAACTGACTTTAAAAGCATCATCTTTCAAACTGTCAAACCCCTTCTTAGCCTAAGCCACAAGGGGTATGTGTTGCCACATATGCTTCCAAGAAGGATGATGTGACCTATTGTGACCTTTACTCAAAAGATTAAAAAAAGTTTAATAAAAATGGATTTTGAATTCACCTTGGAAACGTAAATTAATTGTAACCATAGTGGCACTACTGCATGAAGGTGCCAGTAGAATACCTACATATCTGTATGTACACAGGATTAGTGATGGGCAACTCTGCATTAAGTTTCTATTTGTAACCTTCATAAATCTTGAAGTTAGAAATCTCAACAGGAGTACAGACGGGGGCCTGTGCAGTAATAGTTACGCGTCCTTCGCCGCCCAGGGTCAGAAGCATGCTGACCGGCAGCCATTTCTTACCACATGCGACGAGCAATGCCCCGCCCCTTCCTCAGATGCTGGGAGTTAAGGGCGGGACCGTTGGTGGTTGGGATGGGTAACCCTGCATCTTGTTGGATGGTGGCCATTGGCTTTCACTGCTGTCATTCAGCTCTGAGTGACTGCAGACTGGACAGTTTCCAGCAGCCCAATGTGCAGTGGGATACTATACAAACAAAGTATATCATTTGCTGCAGATGGACAGGGACTGTTTCTTTGGTGGACGGCATGGACCGTACACTGCTGCTGCCGATGGACAGGGACAGTGTTTCCTGGGTGGATGGCATGGACCATACATTGCTGCTGTGGATGGACAGGGACAGTTTCTCGGGTGGACGGTATGGACCGTACACAGCTGCTGGGGATGGACAGGGTCAGTTTCTCGGGTGGACGGTATGGACCGTACATTGCTGCTGTGAATGTACCGGGTCAGTTTCTTGGTTGGATAGCATGGACCGTACATTGCTGCTTCCGAAGGATAGGGACAGTTTCTCGGGTTGTCGGCATGGACCATACATTGCTGCTGCGGATGGACAGGGACAGTTTCTCGGGTGGTCGGCATGGACCGTACATTGTTGCTGTGGATAGACAGGGACAGTTTCTAGGATGGACGGTATGGACCATACATTGCTGCTGTGGATGGACAGGGACAGTTTCTCTGGGTGGACGGTATGGACCGTACATTGCTGCTGTGGATGGACAGGGACAGTTTCTCGGGTGGACGGTATGGACCGTACACAGCTGCTGGGGATGGACAGGGTCAGTTTCTTGGGTGGACGGCATGGACCGTTCATTGCTGCTGCGGATGGAAAGGGACAGTTTCTTGGGTGGACGGTATGGACCGTACACTGCTGCTGGGGATGGACAGGGTCAGTTTCTTGGTTGGATACCATGGACCGTACATTGCTGCGGATGGACAGGGACAGTTTCTCGGGTGGTCGGCATGGACCGTACATTGTTGCTGCGGATGGACAGGGACAGTTTCTCGGGTGGTCGGCATGGACCGTACATTGCTGCTGCGGATGGTCAGGGACAGTTTCTTGGGTGGACAGTATGGACCGTACATTGCTGCTGAGGATGGTCAGGGCAGTTTCTCGGGTAGCCGGCATAGACCCCCATTGCTGCTGCGGATGGACAGGGACCATTTCTCGGATGGACGGTATGGACCATACACTGCTGCTGTGAACGGACAGGGTCAGTTTCTTGGTTGGACGGTATGGACTGTACACTGCTGCTGTGAATGGACAGGGTCAGTTTCTCTGGTGGACGGTATGGACCGTACACTGCTGCTGTGAATGGACAGGGTCAGTTTCTTGGTTGGACGGTATGGACTGTACACTGCTGCTGTGAATGGCGAGGGTCTGTTTCTCAGGTGGACGGTATGGACTGTACACTGCTGCTGTGAATGGACAGGGTCAGTTTCTCGGGTGGACGGTATGGACCGTACACTGCTGCTGTGAATGGACAGGGTCAGTTTCTCGAGTGGACGGTATGGACCGTACACTGCTGCTGGGGATGGACAGGGTCAGTTTCTTGGTTGGATAGCATGGACTGCACATTGCTGCTGTGAATGGAAAGGGACAGTTTCTTTGGTGGACGGTATGGACCGTACACTGCTGCTGTGGATGCAAAGGGACAGTTTCTCGGGTGGACGGTATGGACCGTACACTGCTGCTGTGGATGCAAAGGGACAGTTTCTCGGGTGGACTGTATGGACGGTACACTGCTGCTGTGGATGCAAAGGGACAGTTTCTCTGGTGGACGGTATGGACCGTACACTGCTGCTTTGGATGCAAAGGGACAGTTTCTCGGGTGGACAGTATGGACCGTACACTGCTGCTGCGGATGGTCAGGGACAGTTTCTTAGGTAGACGGTGTAGACTGTGAAATGCTGCACCGAGGACCGGAACTGGACAGTTCATGGCAGTCAGTGACATAGGCGGTGAAGTGCTGCATTGAGGGGCGGGATTGAGACAGTTTCTTGGGATGATTGGTAAAGACTGTAAATTGCTGCACTGAGGGCAGGGCTGGGACTGCTCATGCGGTGGGAAGCTCGAGCCTCCTGCCCCGGCCTTCGCGCACAGGAGGCTCTTCTTCCTCCTCTGATCTTCCTCCCCTGTCAATCAGACTCCTCTGCTCTGCTCGTTTTGCCCCGAGCAAAAGAACTGATTGAAAGAAAGAAAATCCATCCTTCATAAGGTGGAGGGCGCCCAGAGACCAAGTGTATCCTTTATGAGAAGCTGGGAACATGGAAACCAACCTGCTGCATGCAAAGAGAGCAGAGACCCACTCACTGCATGCAGAGGGTACAGAGACCCTCTCGCTGCATCAAGAGGGTACAGAGAACCATCCGCTACATGCAGAGGGTACAGGGACCATCCGCTGCATGCAGAAGGTGCAGAGACCCACCCGCTGCTTGCAAAGGGTGCAGAGACCCACCCGCTACATGCAGAGGGTACAGGGACCATCCGCTGCATGCAGAAGGTGCAGAGACCCACACGCTGCTTGCAAAGGGTGCAGAGGCCATCCACTGCATGCAGAAGGCGCAGAGACCCTCCCGCTTCATGCAAAGGGTGCAGAGACGCTCCCGCTGCATGCAAAGGGTACAGAGACCCCTGCTGCATGCAAAGAGAGCAGAGACCCACCCGCTGCTTGCAAAGGGTGCAGAGACCCTCCTGCTGCATGCAAAAGGTGCAGAGACCCACCAGCTGCATGCAGAGGGTGCAGAGACCCACACGCTGCTTGCAATGGGTGCAGAGACCCACACGCTGCTTGCAAAGGGTGCAGAGACCCACACGCTGCTTGCAAAGGGTGCAGAGACCCACCGGCTGCATGCAGAGGGTGCAGAGACCCACACGCTGCTTGCAAAGGGTGCAGAGGCCATCCACTGCATGCAGAAGGCGCAGAGACCCTCCCGCTTCATGCAAAGGGTGCAGAGACGCTCCCCCTGCATGCAAAGGGCACAGAGGCCCCTGCTGCATGCAAAGAGAGCAGAGACCCACCCGCTGCTTGCAAAAGGTGCAGAGACCCACCGGCTGCATGCAGAGGGTGCAGAGACCCACCCGCTGCTTACAAAGGGCGCAGAGACCCACCCGCTACTTGCAAAGGGTGCAGAGACCCACCCGCTGCATCAAGCGGGTGCAGAGAACCACCCGCTACATGCAGAGGGTACAGAGACCATCCGCTGCTTGCAAAGGGTGCAGAGACTCTCCGGCTGCATGCAAAGGGTGCAGAGACCCACTCACTGCATGCAGAGAGTGCAGACACCCTCCCGCTGCATCAAAATGGTGCAGAGAACCACCCGCTACATGCAGAGGGTACAGAGACCATTCACGTCTTGCAAAGGGTGCAGAGACCCTCCCGCTGCATGCAGAGGGTGCAGAGACCCACTCCCTGCATGAGGAGGGTGCAGAAGCCCACCGGCTGCATCCAGAGAGTGCAGAAACCAACCAGCTGCATGCTGAGAATGCAGAACCCATCTTCTGCATGCAAAGAGCGTAGGGACCCATCCACTGCTTGCAGAGGGTGCAGAAACCCACCGGCTGCGTGCAGAGAACACAGCATGGCCCTTCTGAATGCAGAGAGCGCAGCGGCCCACCTTCTGCATGCAGAGAATGCAGGTACCCACTCGTCATATTCAGAGAGTGCAGAAATCCACCCACTGCATGCAGATGGCGTAGAAGCGTATCCGCTACAGGCAGAGGGTGCAGAAACCTACCACCTGCATGCAGAGGGTGCTGAAACCCACCCTCTGCATGCAGAGGGTGCTGAAACCCACCTGCTGTATGCAGAGGATGCAGAAACCCACCCGCTGCATGCAGAGGGTGCTGAAACCCACCTGCTGTATGCAGAGGGTGCTGAAACCCACCTGCTGTATGCAGAGTGTGCTAAAACCCACCTGGTGCAAGCCAAGGGTGCTGAAACCCACCTGCTGCATGCAGAGGGTGCAGAAACCCACCCACTGCATGCAGAGGGTGCTGAAACCCACCTGCTGTATGCAGAGTGTGCTAAAACCCACCTGCTGCAAGCCAAGGGTGTTGAAACCCACCCGCTCCATGCAGAGGGTGCAGAAACTCACCTGCGGTATGCAGAGGATGCAGAAACCCACCTGCTGCATGCAGAGGGTGCTGAAACCCACCCGCTGCATGCAGAGGGTGCAGAAACCCACCTGTTGCATGCAGAGTGTAGAAACTCACTTGCTGCATGCAGAGCACGGAAATGCACCAGCTGCATCAAGAGAGCACAGAAACATACCCGCTGCATGCAGAGAGTGCTGAAACACACTCACTGCAAGCAGAAGCGCTGAGACCCACCCTTGCATGCAGAGAGAAGGGACCCACGGGCTAGAGAGTCTTTCTCGCCTCGCCCGGAAGTACTGGTTGTGATAGTGGACATTCCGTGGCGGCTTCGGAGGGTGCAATGGGGCACACAAGGTAAAAGGGGGGGTGGCCAGGCAATTAGGTGAGCGCTTTAGAGCGCTTGTGAGGGCAAAAGTGTGTTTGGTTGCCATAGAAGATTTGGTTGTGCTGTGAGCATAGAATCGCAGCAGCGCTTTAGTACGTGATTAGTGCACCTTTGAGTGCTTTGTGGGGACAGGTTAATTTGGTGCCTAGTCTAGGAGCTGTGCTTTCATCAAGCTGGGAGCCCTTTTGGGGGGATAGAGGCGTTTTTGAAGGGCAACTTGGGTGCTTTTGCATAGCAAATTGGTGTTTTCATAGCAATTCTGAACTTTTTGTGAGCGCTTGTCCAAGGGCCCAGGGCAGTTGGTTCTCCTATAGACGTCCAGGGAGAGCTTCTTTCCTGCAGTCTCCCTTCCCTCGTGCAGCTGATCTCCCGCCCCCGGCTAACTGCAGGGCTCCGAGCAGGAAGGTGTATCACCGAAGCTGAGCCCCACTTCTCTCTCGGTGAGCCCTAAAGATCCACTTAGTGGATGTAACAAGCAGAGGCCCTGAAGGGTTCTTTGTACACCCATCAATGATTGATACAGAAAACGTCAAATCCGTAGGCTTTACAGCTAAAAATAACCCGGGTGCAATGTGTTCCAGACTTTAGTATGCGGAGCCGCGGTTCTGCAAGCAAAGACAGGAGGCCTCTGCGCCACAGGCCAGGAGAGGAGGCCTCTGTGGAGGCCTCTGCGCTGCAGGCCAGGAGAGGAGGCCTCTGTGGAGGCCTCTGCGCTGCAGGCCAGGAGAGGAGGCCTCTGCGCTGCAGGCCAGGAGAGGAGGCCTCTGCCCTGCAGGCGAGGAGAGGAGGCCTCTGCCCTGCAGTCAAGGAGAGGAGGCCTAAGCACTGCAGGCGAGGAGAGGAGTCCTCTGCGCCACAGGCCAGGAGAGGAGGCCTCCGCGCCGCAGGCCAGGAGAGGAGGCCTCCGCGCCGCAGGCCAGGAGAGGAGACCTCCGTGCCGCAGGCCAGGAGAGGAGGCCTCTGCGCCACAAGCGAGGAAAAGAGGCCTCTGCGCCGCCGGCGATAAGAGGAGACCTCTGCGCCGCAGGCCCGGAGATGAGGCCTCTACGCCGCAGGCCAGGAGAGGAGGCCTCCGCACCGCAAGCCAGGAGAGGAGGCCTCCGCAGCGCAGGCCAGGAGAGGAGGCCTCCGCGCTGCAGGCCAGGAGAGGAGGCCTCGCCGCCCCAGGCCAGGAGAGGAGACCTCCGCGCCCCTGGCATTCAATGGGAATCCACATATGTATTGATTGCCTTAGACATCACGAGTCTATACACATGTATTGACCAAACTCAGGGAATTGAAGCTATGAAGTACTTTCTGAACAAAAGGCCCCTAAAATTCATGGAACACAGCAATATGCTGATTGAGTTCATTGAATTTTGTCTATTACACAACATCTTTCTGTTCCAGGGAGAGCAGTACAGCCAGATCTTGGGGACGGCTATAGGCACCTGCTTCGCCCCCAGCTACGCAGATGTTTTCATTGGCTGGTGGGAGGAGCGGGTGGCCTTTGCCGGAGACAAGGGGAAGTGGGCCAAGTATTTGGTAGTCTGGCATAGATACATCGACAAACTCTTCCTGGTATGGAGGGGGTCGTTCGAACAAGCTGAGGAGTCCATTCAGGAACTCAATGACAACAATCTCGACCTGAAATTTACACATGAGATGAGTTCAGTGGCAGTGAACTATCTAGATCTCAGGGTATATGTGAAGAAGGGAGTACTAGAGACAGAACTGTATAGAAAACCTACTGCTTGCAATTCCATCTTGCATGCCGGCAGTAATAACTCCCCCCAAACTCATTAACAGTATACCATATGGTGAGCTTCTCCATCTTAAACGGAACTGCTCCAGCAATATTGATTTCAAAGAGGCTGCAGAGAGTTGCATAATCAGATTCTGAGCCAGAGGATATGAACAAAACCTACTAGCCACCACATACGTGAAAATTCAGAGAATTCCTAGAGAAGAACTTTTAAAGGTGAAGGATGAGAGTGCAACTGGAAGGGCTAAAGATAAGGACGCTGGCAAATTCCGTATGATAACTACATATTCGGATGATGCTAATATTCTGAGGAGGATGCTTAAAAGAAATTGGCATATCCTTCAGACAGACTCAGTGATAGGAAAAGATATTCCCTCAGTACCATTGATAACCTTTCGTAAATCAAGATCACTCAAGGATAAACTGGTCCAGAGTCATCTGTTGCCCATCACACAGAAAGAGAGACATGAAAGGTTTTTTTTCCCCTGTGAGAAATGTAGGGTCTGCTCTAATAGCAGAAGAATCCTAAATTACAACATCCCAAGTAGAAAGAAACCGAGAATGATTGACAAATTCATCACATGTTCAACATCTCAAGTGGTATATTGTCTTGTGTGTCCCTGTGGACTTAGGTACATAGGGAGCATGATACATAATGTTAAAATTCGCATTCTTGAACATCAACGAGCTATTGTTAACAAGGATGTGAATTATCCAGTGGCCAGGCATTTTGCTTCCAAACACCAGTGCAACAGGGAGCTGCCGCAATATTTCGGTGTAGACCATGTACCCATAAGTCCAAGGGGGGGGATAGGGTATAGAGGTTGCGGAGGTTAGAATCCCCTTACATAATCGATTTACAGACCAAGGTACCGCATGGGCTCATCATTGGAGAGGAGCTTGCAGTTCATCTAGGGAGATAATTCTAGTACAATAATTTGACCTTTCCGTTGAAACCATTTTTGAATTTGAATTTTCGACCCTACACTGTACATTATATGTAGATATTGTCACTTGCACTTTTTAATAAGTTTTGCCAGTTGGACATAAGAAATGAGTATGGAATAGTTTCTGTGTCTGCCGATCCACGGCGATATGTTCTATGAATAGTGCGCATGCAAAATAATGCCCTTTGCGATATTGCTGAATACCAATGGTAAACAAAGGAACTTGGTATGCGATACGATTTAAGCAAGACAGTGCCGATACACGGCTGGATCTCTGAGTGAGAGTCTGATGGTTTTTCCACTGTATGACCGTATAAAGTCTTGCTTTTAAACTATTTTAGGCTATGAAGGCTTGCATATTGGGCTCAGCGTAGCGACGGCATTAAAGCCACAGGCAGCGCCGATACACGGCATGATTAAACATGAGCACTAGTGTGACACAGTATGCTCTTTGTATACATTGGAGATATTGTATATATTGTATATTATGTATATATTGTAGATAATTTTTCCCGCAGTCAAATGCAGCATCTGAAAGTCTCTAAGTGGTCTAGAATCACTGCGGCCAGTAATGATAAACGTACTGTGTTAAGATGACTGCCATTAAAAGTGCATTGTGACGTTCATGTATACCGTCTTCTATGTTGCTGCATTGATGACGCTAATTAATTTAAATGCCTCCTCGCAGTGATCGCAGTAGACACTGACAATGGATTTTCCGAAACGCGTCTGTTTTGTTTGTTTCGCTGATTAAATAACTGATAGGAAACCCCCTAAGTGCTGAAACTTTGTTCCGAAGGATGATGGAGTTTGTGTAGCGCTGATATATATATATATATATATATATATATATATATATATATATATATATATATATCTATATCACAAACCTCCCTCGTTGCAGAGAAGAGCAGAGGACACCAGGGGGGGATTAAGCTGTTTATTGTAGAACAAACGGCATGACCGGTTTCGGCTTGACGCCTTCTTCAAATGCCTCAGTTCCAATAGTGAGTGCACTGGTAGGTTTCTAAAATAGGCCCCTCCTACCATGTGATGAAGGGCTCACCTGCAACCTCTTTGCTGGTAAAGTGCCTCCACAGTTCAATGTCCGGACTGCAGATCCCACAATGCAGCGTGCTGGCAAATGCCCAATTGCAGTAGTGGAACTCACTGAAAATGCTAGGCCAAACAGCCTCAGGTTCCTGACTTTCAACCAGCCCGTTCACACTGTAGCCAAGACAGGAAACGTATGGCAAATTCCAAGCGTTTCCCCAAGCAATCCTGGGCCGCCCAATAACGACAGTCGCAGGGTTTTCAGTGGATGGGCATGGCGGGCCTCGAGCATCCGATCCCTCGGCTCAAAACGAAACAACGTTCCATGTTGCCCATGAACTCGAGACCACTTCACGAAAGGGTCACTCTGTTGCGCACCATGAGCTGCGCCCCACATATGTCATGAACCTCCCTCCTTTCAGAGAAGAGCAGAGGACACCAGGGGGGGATTAAGCTGTTTATTGTAGAACAAACGGCATGACCGGTTTTGCCTTGGCGCCTTCATCAAATGCCTCAGTTCCAATAGCGAGTGAACTGGTAGGTTTCTAAAATAGGCCCCTCCTACCATGTGATGAAGGGCTCACCTGCAACCTCTTTGCTGGTAAAGTGCCTCCACAGTTCAATGTCCGGACTGCAGATCCCACAATGCAGTGTGCTGGCAAATGCCCAGTTGCTGCAGTGGAACTCGCGAAAAATGCTTGGCCAAACAGCCTCGGGTTCCCGACTTTCAACCAGCCCGTTCACACTGTAGCCAAGACAGGAAACGTATGGCAAATTCCAAGCGTCTCCCCGAGCAATCCTGGGCCGCCCAATAACGACAGTCGCAGGGTTTTCAGTGGATGGGCATGGCGGGCCTCGAGCATCCGATCCCTTGGCTCAAAACGAAACAAAGTTCCATGTTGCCCATGAACTCGAGACCACTTCACGAAAGGGTCACTCTGTTGCGCACCATGAGCTACGCGCCACGAACCTTGATCAAAGTCCTTAGATGGATGCTCCTTTGAATAAATGCTGAGTAAAAGCTCTGCAATGAGCCCCAAGAGCAAGCCATTAAATTCAGCATTTATTCAAAGGAGCATCCATCTAAGGACTTTGATCAATGGCACTACATCTCCCAGAAGCCTGATGTATTGTCTCATATAGAGCAGCTAAATCACAGCGTACAACTTGAGTGATTATAGGGTGTGGCCGACATGCACCTTCGACCGCTGCAGCCTCTGAAGAAGTGAAGCCACGAAACGCGTAAGGCTGCGGTCGCATGCTTAGAAAGACTAAGAAGTAAAGCTGTGCATACTACTAAATGCTTTGATTGGGGAAAACCGTGCCATGTTCCAGTGCTACTTAAACTGTTGGTCACCCCAGCGAGCTTGATTTTTTTTTATATATATATATATATATATATATATATATATATATATATATATATATATATATATATATATATATATATATATATATATATATATATATACACACACACACACATATATATACGTTTTGTAGTAGCTAACAGATCTGTGCAGAGGGCATATGAACATCCTCTTCGGGCTTGTATGGTCCCAGAGTAGTCTTGTTTCCAAAGATTTTACAGGGTTTAACCACAGAAAGGTTTGACCAGTCCTTCAATGAACTCTCTATGGTCACTGTAAGCTACGTGAACACACAGTGCCAACGACAACGTATGCGCTGCGTGACTGGATACCATTTTAACGTTAGGAGCCCTTTACTGATACGCGTAGGTTCTTAGCAAGAAGCAGCCATGAGCAAAGACCGCCAGGCACACCAGACCAGAAGAAGACCTCATCTGAACTCGGAGGTCCTCCGTAGACCTGGTGCCTTGCGTGAGAATCTGGGGGTCTCTATCGGCTGCCTCAGGCTTATAAATGCTCCCCGGTGGCACCCTCCACAGCAGCAGCAGGCCGAGAAGGGTCTGGTGAATAATTGATGACCGAGGCTTGGCTTCGCCAGCAGGACTGTGCAGGATGTGAATTCTGGATGGCTCCTAATGAACTGTCGCTGGGTTAGGGCTGGGGCTAATGGCTGGGTGAGTTATTTAAAAACCCTACGCTGGGCGCTTCGCCATTCCTCCGCAGGCCAGGGCAGCTAATGCCCCAGCACCGTCCTCAGATCTCCATGCTTCCTATAGAAGCTCCACCAGACTACCCGCCCTCTTCGACACCGAAGTCTTTGCGCTGTCTCCACGCAGTGACCATCCTAGCTCGAGGATGGCCAAATGGCAAATTCCAAACCATCACCAATCATACCTCCAGTCACTCCAGGCCTCTGGAGGTGGACCTGCCCCCTCCAGGAGGAAACTTCAACACGAAGAGCAGAACCCAGTATCAATGGGCCTGAACTGCTTCCTGCTATTGTGCCTTGCACCCCAAATACAATAAATATTGTTGCGTCGTTCCTTAATTTGGTAGCCAACTTGGCTCACCAATTTGACTGGGATCATAACGTTGTAATAGAGGTGGGTGAGCCACTGAAAGCTCGAGCCAGGCTCCATCCTGAAGTCTGGCTCAGCCTGAGGTCCTGTTGAAACCTCGAGCCTATAATGAGCCGAGCTGTCACATGGGTTCTGCCAGCCCCCCCCCACCACTCCCGTACCATGGATGTGGCATTATGGCCAGAGCTGTGGACTTTGGACCTGAAGAACCAGGCTCACGTCTCCGCATCAGTTCAGCAGCCTGTGATTCTGGGGAAATCATGTAATCGCCCCATCCCTATAAACAAGTAATGGTAACCTTGTGTAATGTAACAGGTGCTCATGTAAAGTGTTCCAATACCTTTGGGTCGAGTTTTCACTATATAAGAACTGCAGAGTAGGGCACAAGGAGAATAAACACAAAGCCTTAACCTAAGGACAGAGAAATAGATACCCACTTTCTAGCTGATTTATGTAAACTGAAACCAAAAAACCTGGATAAATCGCAGCTTCCCTGCCTAAATTGTTTGATCTTCTGTAAATACCATATTTCACTTTTAATGTAGTACTTCACAGTGCAGTGCTATAATGTGACGTATTAATGTCAAACCTTCCATATACTAAAGAAATAAACTTTTCTGAATTTTGGAACGATGTTACATTTTACGTGATATTTGGTCAACGACTTACCTAGCAAACGTTTTCAGGGCTTGGCTTGTGCACTGGCTCTAAGATACAAGGCAGACCATTGGCTCAGCTCTGGCTCGGCTCTCCCTGCTACTGCAGCAATATATTGAGAGCAGAGGCCCTGGCGAAAGCCGAGGGACTAACAGCCCGACTGGTTGAAACATGTTGGCCCTTTTTTTCCGACAGTTATTTGTTTCCACTGTCGTTTGCACTGTTCTGGTTTTAATCAGGGGATGTGCCCATACTTCAATTAAACTTGCATTCATTTTTGGACACATTACTCTATTTTAACTCACCACACCAATATTTGCTTTTGCACTGCTCTTCACGATCATTTCAGCCATCAAAGATGAGCTGTTCTACGGTGGTCCAAAGGTGCTTGTGGGCATAATCCTGTCCACGAACTATTGAATGGTAATGGGTCTTGATGATCAAGGGACTTACCATATCTTTAACTGGATAACCATATGATATGACTGATCACAATGTCCCACTGATGGCAATCAACAACTGGTGGTTTGGATCTCGTCAACCTGCACTGTAGCCATCTGTTTTCACGGACCAGTTACCTTCATTTTTTAGGCTTTCCTAGGTGACTTGGCACTAACTTACTAGGGTGAAGTTAAGGATAGCTTGCCGTATTATTGGCTTCAAGACCCCCGGTTCTCTTTGTTGTTCATATGTTATATTTGGGGATGTGAACCAGGGCAGGTCTTTAAATTTTCCCTATGACCCCCCTCCCACTGTCTGTTGTAGTCCCCCTGCACCTTTGACAACCGTGGTCTAGACTGTATCTTTTGCCATCTCTTGGCCTTCACATAGCAGTGGACTCCTGGTCACCTGGTTCTCCATTCCAAGCTCATGTCCATCCATGTAATCGCCATCCTAAGCACTATGTTCTTGATTATCATTCTCATCCATCATCCATCCATCTGATCGCATCAACAAGCTCTTCGACATCGTTCCTGTCAGCATTCGGAGCTCTCGCCCATTGTTCTAGTCACCACACCAGACCATTGTCAAACCTTGTGATCACATTATAGAGGACCTGGTGATCCATCGGTTCAGCATCCTGACTGTCATGCCAATGACTGCACAGGAACTTTGACTATCCATTTGATTGCCATGTCAACAGGCTCATCACCCTTCAGATGAGCACACTGGACCTATCGCCAACCACCCAACCACTTTTCAGAGTTCTTGGCCATCCATACAATCACCATACTGAGAGCTTATCCTGCCCCGGTCACCATGACAACGCTTGCCCATTCATTTAGCCACCATACTGATCTATCGCCATCCGATCGTCGTATAGCACTCTTTCCCATACAAAGTATCCTTATCGAAGGTCAAAGCCCTAGTCATGTGATGATCACCACACAGCACATCTGGCCATCATTTTAACCACTTTACCTAAACGTTGGCTATCCGAGGAATACCACACTGAACCCTTGTACATCTGTTTAACCACCTAACGGAGTCTTGGCCATCCGATGAAGACCACATGGCATCCTTGCCCATCGTGGCATCATTACACCCGGCTCCAGCTCCCCTGCCAATCCATTTACCCACATTACTGAGCTCTTGCATCACAACAGGGAACCAGTACCCATCAGTACACCAGGCTTCTGTCTTGGCAGCTGCTGATCACTGAAGTGCAAAATGAACAAGTGATAGATGGAAGGCTGAACACTGTCAAACATTCACCCCCAGTACAGAGATCTGTGCCCATAGCCATCATTGTTTGCTCCCCATGCCATTCCTGTTTGCACCCAGCTATATGCATCAGTCTGACCCTGTGCCTCGTGGGAACAGTCCAGCCCGAACTGCCAGGTCCTCCCTGGACTGGAAACAAGCATCCTAGGACCGGTTTTGTGGTATCACCCCTCATCAGCTAGTTGATCTCCTATGGGCACCCGTACCCACCCGTTGGCGTCCCTCAACCAGGATCCTGCCTTGGCCAGCCGATGACCACTGAATGGCACCCGTGGCATACCTCCACCAGCCTCTGCACCCAGCACGGTCGCGAGCGGGGGCATTTCAGGCCGCGGATCACAGCTCAATCCTGAGGAGGGGTCATCGCTCTTTCCGCCGTGCTGATTATTGGAAACTGTTAATTGCTTCTTGGCACCATGATAAATGTGCTGAGGAGGGACCGGCCGCCCGCAGCTGCAATCCTATCTTCATGAGAGAGTGGGAGGCTTCATGGGTGGGCATCGGAGAGGCCTGGGAGCGAAGGTCTGACCTCGAGTAAGGTTGGGGATGCCCCCTGTGCGTGAACCATGAGCGACAGAAGTCCGCCGAGCAGCATCAGTGCTACCTGACCCCTTCCCCTGCACCCTCCTCCTCCTTGAGCTGCAGCACCCCCTGCTGGCGGGTGCACCCCGGAGTCAGGAGCATACCTGCATAATGGATGCAGCCGCTTCGGCCGCGGCTAGCTTTCTAATAAAACGCCCTCATTGTCTTTTGATTTATGGTTCCTTTGCGTTTAATGAGAAAAACGCAAAACGACATGTCCCAGAATGCAAATAGGAGCTGGCTGAAAAAGAACCGAGTGCTGAGGCCGGGGGGGTCGTGGGACCCTCTAAGCAGCTCTGAAAAAGCAGCAGGAAGTGACGAGGAAGGAGAGTTTCATGCGGTGCTTGTGACCCACGGGCGATGCTCCGGGGCGGCGCAGGGGGGTTGGAGAGCAGTGCCGAGGGCGGGGACACCTCGCAGTGCACAGCTAACGACGCACGCTTCAGTGCGCGGCGCGTCCACTGGTCGCCTCGTTTGTAAGGCGTGTGTTACACCGCCACCGCCGCTCCGATCGATGCCAGACCCCCTCCCTCCCGGCACCCGGCCTCGCTCCGAGACCTCCCGCGCCGCTTAATCACCTGTCTGGGCTCATCGACTGGGCCCAGCCCGTGATTAGGCAGCCAATGAGGGGGGACGGAGTGTACCGGGCGTGGGATCACCGCGGCAGCCCCAGTACCTCAAAGCACGGAGCGCCTGCGACCCGGGGCGCAAAACATTGGGAAAGGAGCTAGTTCCCTTTTCAGTGGCATCCCTTGCTTTGACGCCACATCCTGTGATGTCACTGCACGTGCAGTCTTAGCGAACTGCATGTGCTAATTAGTCCAGCTCTATACTTTGGGCGTGTTCATCCCCAAGAACACTTGCAGCAAAGGTTGTGGCCCCAGATCCTGGCGCATAGGGGCCCCTGAGGAGGGCCAGGGATAAGCTGCCATTCAACCTGGGGCCTGCGACCTGTGACCTTTGTTGAGACTCCTCGCATCTTCTTCTGTGGGGCTTCCAAAATGAGATCTCGGGTGCCACAGACTGACCTGAGAGTGACCCCCGTGCCCTGGGCACACTGGGCTCCCACGCGCTGCACCCACAGGCGATGCCAGAGGTCGTACCTCAGGCCAGGCCGCTCTTGATCTTCTGGGGTGTCGGCCTCTGTGCCTCGGCTGTCTGTCCCAGAGAGGGCCTGTCCATCCTTCCCACTGCCCACTTCTTCCCACCTGTCACCGCGGGCTCCTTCCTATGGCCTCGTCTGTCCCTCCCCTCTTCTTCTTGCTTCTCCTCTTCCTGATGCCTTCTCCGTCCCTTCGCCCCCGTGTCCTTCTGTCCTGTCAGGCCTCGTCGCCAGATGCGTGTGGTTGTAGGGGAGCGGACACGTCAGTGGCGACCCGCACCTACAGGCCCAGGATTCTGCCCAGTGTGAACGCAAGGGGTGAAAAGGTCTCCAGCATCACTGACTCCCCAGGGGTGGCTGCGCCCCAGCAGTGAAGGCCGAACTCCCCAGGGGTGGCCGCGCCCCAGCAGTGAAGGCCGAACTCCCCAGGGGTGGCCTCGCCCCAGCAGTGAAGGCCGAACTCCCCAGGGGAGGCTGCGCCCCAGCAGTGAAGGCCGAACTCCCCAGGGGTGGCCGCGCCCCAGCAGTGAAGGCCGAACTCCAAAGGAAATCAGAAACACCAGCATTCAAGGAATGGCCCAATGGTGGCCAGTGCACAGTCGCTGTGACACTGGGAGTCGGTGCGGGGGCCTGGGAGTTTGAGGGGGCCTTGGTGTGCGCTTCTAAGCATTCATTTTCAAATGTTCGTTTCCTTGATATCTCTATATTGCGAGCTCCGTGTTTCGTGCCCTAGGGTGCATGTGACTGGACGAGCTTGCAATAGGCGGGGGGTCGCTGGTTGGCAAAGGGGTGGGACGGCCGCGGACCAGTGGATCCCTTGAGGACCACGGGTGGCAAGGATCTTGAGGTATTGCTTTCTCAAAATGAGATTTGAGGGTCTCTGCCTCCGTGGGTGCTTGGAGCTGCCCTCAGTGAGTTGCAGGCAGAGTTGGTTGGACCGTGGGGTGTATTTCTTTCTGTTATTTGAGAGGTGCTCGGGTTTGAGGGGACACTTGTAGCCTCAGCAGGTCCTTGCCTCTGGCAGTATCGATGGGTGTTCGATCAGATGTGGAGTCATTGGTGTTGGGATGGAGGGGGGGGTCCTTGCCCCAGTCTGTGCTTGGCGTGCCCTGTTTGTAAGTGTGCCAGCTTACACGGTCAGACTGGTCTACATACAGGGCACCCAGGCAGTGTCTGACAGGCCAGATGGTGAACCTGTTATTTGGAAGTTTGTGGGCCTGCTGTATGGTCTGCTGGGCCGATTTATTTGTGAACTTCCTCATACTAAAACAGAAATCGCCTGTAGGAAGCTCAAATAATGCGTTCTCCCATCCCTTGCAAAACACTTAGGTCTCCGTCCCCCAGACCTGCACTCCGCAGACTAGGGTGTCCGTCCCCCGCACCTGCACCCCATACACTGGCTGCCTGATATAATTGGGGTGCGATGCGGAAGTGATCCCAGCGCCAGCCCGCCCCTTCCCCTGACGCCCCCTGCGTGGCCACGTTTCCCGGCGTTGCATTAATGGTTCGGAGAGGACGATTGATTTCTCCTGACAGCTTGTTTACCGGAGAGCAGGAAGTGAATGGCGGCCGGGGTCTCCCCCCAGGTGTCCGGGCGGGGCTCGGGGTTCCGGGCGGCTCTGCCTCTGCTCCTGAGTGTGGTGGGCTTCCGGAGAGCGTTACTGGTGGGAGGGGCACAGAAGCTGCTGGGTGTGCCCTATGCTGAGGGGAGGGGGAGGTTTGTGTATGTCAGTGAAGCCTCCCTGCCAGGCAGGTAGTGGGTGATGTTGTTACCCCTCACCATGGCCACTGGAATTATGGAACAGCCACAGGGGAGGTTCACAGTATTTCTTACACCAGAACCCAAAGGACAGCACAGTAGCTGTGCAGCTTAACACTGAATTGAACAAAAAATGACGGATGGGGTGCTTGAATGAATTTCAGCCACTGGTAATTATCCAGGGCCGAATTCCAGTCTACTGTTTTTTTGCTCACCGTGCCTCCTCAGACAGGAACCCGTTGTATGCACATTAATCTTGGCTCAGCTCCACCAGGAACAGTCCACCTCGAACTGCCAGAATAGGCAACCCTCAGAACCAGAGCACCAGCAAACCCAAGCTGGTTTCTCAACATGCAGTGGTAGAGAACTCTGATTGGCAGAGTTGGGCTCGAGGCATGCTGGGGAGGAGTTGGCAAAAATAGATCACGCCTTAGATGTCACCTAGCTCAACAAAATGTATGAATGACCTAAAAATGGTGGTTAAAAAGTAGTGTAACTATGCACAAGTATAAATGTAAGTAGTGCAGCTCTCTTCCTATGCCAGGCAGTCTGTTCCCTTTATACGAGCATGGGGCTCTCACGTAAGGTTAGAGCATGCCTTTTGCGGCCATTAGAGCGCCTCTCTTGCGATACAAGAGAGGCAGCACTCTCTACCTCTTGTTTGTTGTGAGACAGACCCCATAGGAGACCAGCATTTGGTGTATTTTGGGGCTCCAAAAATAGACCTCCCCAGAGTAGCTGAAGTGGGAGATGCAGATAAGAGCTCCTCATCCGTCACGACCTCAGCGTTGTGCCGCGAGAGGCGTGCAGCACCAAATGTGTATATATAGACACACACATATGTATACATACTCATACACTTATCGAAATGGGGCTATTGTGGCTGCCAAGAATAGACCCAAGATTGCACATGATTGTGGCTAATGTGATGTAAATGGGCCTAATGGTGTGGGCGCCGCCAGCGCGGGAGCCGGAGTGACGGCTGCGCTGCGGAGAGCGCGGCTTATAGTGCAGTTGTGTTCAGAATTGTGCCGAGTGGCTAGTCCACGTGCCTCTGGTTTGTGCAGTCAAGGGATAGGTTTACCATAACATAGCGAAGCCGGCGCTCCTGGGTGGTGGCCAGAGAGGTCTCTGAAAGCGATGTCCAATGACCTGATGGTTGGCACAGCAGCTCCAGATGTGGCTGTAGGATAGTGCCGGGGGCATTTGAAGGAGCCTCTTCCTGATGAGGGTCACTGTTTGACACTGTTGGGCAGCGTAAAGGCCAATAGGTGTGCTACACCAGCTCTTTGCTGGGGTGCCCGGTAACCCAAGCTTGGAGATTTAGGCCAACAGGAGTGTAGCGGGACAGCTGTCTGTTGAATTTTAAAGGGAGCCCCCTGTGTTTGCGGGGTGCTGTTGGATCTTTGGTCTCAAATGGTCTTCGGAGGATGGCACCCACCACATTAGGGGTTGGCACTAAAGGTGTTCAATAGGACCAGATGTGCCTGAGACCATCACTTTCACAGCTGTGATTTCTGGACAGCCCTTGGGTTCGCAGACCGGCATATCTATGATGCAATTTCTCTCTTAGATGGTCATTTGGTACCAACAGGGCTTTAAGTGGGCCGGGTCTCACCGGTGCGGAGCACCAGCAGTTTTTTAAAGGGGGCCTCAAAATGGGTATCTATCGAGCTCTGTTTTGTGCCCTGGCACAGGCGGTCCTGCAGTGACAGCAGGCACATCATGTGCGCCTGCTCACACTGCTCACCTCTCAATTGTGGAGTAGTTAGGGCATGACGTCATGCCAGGTGAGCATTGTAGGGGAAGGGAAATCCTTTAAAGAGAGTAATTTTCTCTCTGGATTTCCCTTCTCTTTTTGAAACTCAGGAGCAGCAACATTGTCGTGGTGTCACCTTTGCTTTAAGTGGAAGCTTTTTCAATATTATATATAAGCCATAGTTGCTGCTTATTTATCTTATGCAACTAACAGCTATTGACAAAGCCAATAGTCCTGACTTGTTGTAGGTATTATGTTTCTTGTCGTATCATATATCTGGGTGCAATGACAGAAACCGCAAAATACAAGTCGGGCGGCGCACTATGCTAAGCACAGATTTTAGTTTACGTGTTTTAAGCCACTCCCTTAATTACATTGGCCACGCCCCTTGGAGAGACCCCCTACGTTTTTCATCCCACTTAAAGCCCTGGGTACCAGTGGGGGTGGCGGCAGCACTGTGTCTGTGGAAGGCACCTCTGCACGCTCGGACGCAGTTGCAGGAGGCCCGGATGTGTACTCAATGGACGGGTCACCACTCCAGGGGCTCCATGATGACGGGCACCTCGGGGTTACTGTAAGCCACTGGCCTCCCTCGCCCTCAGGAGGAATCTGCACTCCGGGGGCTCCAGGGCGGCACTCCAGGCTGATGGCACCTCTGGGGTTATTGTAAGCCACTGGCCTCCCTCGCCCCCAGGAGGGATCCGCAGCGCGCTCGGTTCTGTAATAAATGGAGTTTCTAATGGCCGCCTTTCTCTATCCGGCTTTAATGAGGAGCATCCTGATTGTGCTGCCAGGCTGAGAGCCGCTGCCAGTAATTAATACATCTCTTCTCCAACAGGAAGAACAAAAGCTGAGCCTGAATGGGAACAAAGCACCCTGCAGATCCTGATCTCATTTTGTGTGCTCTCCCTCTGGTAGAGTTAAAATTCTACTGCTGTGGGTTGCGGCTATGCCAGGCGGCCTTTTCTTCAAACTGTCCTCCTGCAAATCCCGCAGTCTGCATCCATTGGCCCCCTAATCCCTTGCAAACACGAGGGTGCCACCTCCGGTGCTCCCCCCAGCTGAGCTCTAGGGTGCAGACGGGTCCCTCTTCAAGTGCTTGGGGCTGATTACAGACAGGCTCCCAGGTGCACAGCAGGGGAGTCTGTGTTTGGGAGACAGAAGTCTACTGTTGTTCGCCTCCAACCAAAATTAAACTCACGCACTGCTCGTGTGGTGGTCCACATCCCCCTGTACATTGAGTGTGTGAGAAAAACACCATCAACAATGAGTGAGAAGAAATGACCAAGTCTACATGTGGACTTTGCATCAAACATTGACCATTTCTTGAGGTGGATGTTAGGTGGGTAGAGTAGCCGTCTCTCTGTGGGGTGGACGGATTCAGTGGCCAGAACTCAAGGTGAACTATCAGCTCTAAAAGAAGAGTGTGAGGAGGGAGGGATAGTACCACTCTCAACAAGGCTGAAAAGTGGAAACACTGGACCTTGTTCACCGGTAACATGATGAGTGGGTACCAATATCAGCTCTTGAAGTGGACAACGAGGAGCTGCAACGACGACCTCTTGAAGTCCGATGGGTGTTAAGAAGGAGGAGGTCTAGTGATGGGCAATAAAAGGATTCTGTGACCAGCTCTAGAGATGGACAATCAGTAGAGACAGTAACAAGCTCCTAAATTGGTTCGAGGAGTTGGAAAGGTCAATGAACTCTAGTTGTGCATAATGAGAAGATACCATGGCCAGCTCTAGAGGGGGACATTAAGTAGATATAGTGATCACCTCTTGAAGCGTCGATGAGTGTGAAGATGGATGAACTCCTCAGATGTACAAGGCACAGGGCTAGAGTCACCTGCTCTAGACGTGGACCGCCTTTCATCAGCTCTTAAGTTGGATAATGTGGTGGATAAAGTGACCAGCTCCTTAGGTAAATGAGTAGTGGCGAGGCCGGCTCTGGAGGTGATTCATGATAGGGTAGAATCGCAAGCTCTCCGGTTGGACCGTCATTAGATAAACTGGCCAGTTGCATAATTAGTCAGTAGTTTAATAGACTGACCAGCTGTCAGGGTGGTTGATGAGTGGGCAGAGTGGCCAGCACTAGAGTTGGGCGATGAGTGTGTCGACTCACCAGCTGTATAGGTGATTCCAATGGCAGGGTGTATATTATACTGACGACATACAAAGCCACCCCCTCTGAATACACCTACTGTTTTATCTGCTCGATATAATGTATAATTAAAACTCCAGATGTCCACATGTGCCACTTTCACAAATATATTCTGATTCTTTGTCATGTTTCTCTGCCCGTGTCGCACGGCTCATTAATTATGACGGCAAACTTCGCTGACCAGGTGACTGATGGATCACACCAGCAGAATACGCCTACCCAAATTAGCCCACCCACATACAGCGACATCGCCCATAGACATCAACTTGTGATTGGATGAAGGCGGCAAAGCCCCTCATGCATTCAAGTGGAGCTGGGAGGATACTCCCTAACCAGGTCGCTCACTGACTGATTTCAGATGTAAAAGAGTCCTAAGTGTATTTCAATGGTGTCAGAAGGACACATCTAAACAGCTAATACTCCAACGATCTGATCCAAGGTGTGATGTGATATTATTCTCAGCCAATGGCGGAAGGTTCTGGAGCAAAAGAAGCCAATGATGGAAAGAAGTCGATCTCCGGCTCTTTGCTATAGAGCTGGAATGCAAAGAAGGGCACAAGTGCCAGACAGAACATAACATGTATTTGTAAAGTGCATGTTCACCCGTAGGTATCTTAGTGCTGAATAACAGATGTTTATTGTTACCCAACTCAATGGTACTCACGTACACGTAACAAGTGTAACGTAACAAATCATCCTAAATGTAAAAATGTAATGCCCAAAAACGGTGAGGACAATATGTGCCTTGTTCATTGTTTTGGGGGTGCACTTTTTGTGGAAGCGCTGTTTTGTCATCAACACAAACATTAACACTGTCCCAAAACACTGCCCCTCTGTCTCCTGCAGTTTGTTTCCCCTTCCGCAACCTGTGTGACTCTCTCAGATGTCCACTCTCTTCCAGGAGGAGCTGCAGGGCAGGGTGACCAAGTGCCCCAGATTTTAAGGGGCAGTTCAAGGTCTTTACTATTGGTCCAGGCCTATTTCAGTCAATTTAGCAGGTCTGTTTTTCAGAGAGGCGAGACTGAACTCTTAGGAAGGCAAGTTTGCTTGTGTTCCAGTGCAGGGCTATTTAGCAGCCCTCATCAGAGAGACAGTTAATGAATGTGGATAATGCTTGCACCACCTGCATTTAATTCGCCTTAGTGCCAGAGCCTTGAGACCCTCACGGATGAGTAGCTGTGCTATACAAGTCCCTGATTGATTGATTGATTGATTGATTGATTGATTGATTGATTGTGTTCCTTATAAAGGCGAGCCTCGTCAGTCGAGCCCTTCAGTGCCCCTTGGTGGATGCAGAATTGGAGTCCTTCTTCTATGTTTGTGGAATGTCGATTTTCAGAGTCTGGCCACCCCACTGCAGGGCCCAGGAGCCCGAGCAGAAGGGGCTCCCGCGGTACAGTAAGCCGCACAGCTGAGTGCACAGATGTGGAACCCTCCGTGCCCACGTGCGCCCGTGGGCACTCCGAACTAGGCCAGTGCCCGCTCGCCGCGTGTCCCTGGCACGGCTGTCCTTCCGAGGAGCGAAGGCCGCGGCGGCAGAATAATCAGATGCTTCCAAATCTCTTTATTTCCATCCAGCTCAGGAGCTGCTAATCTCCCTGAATTAAATATTCGCTGATCCCAGATCTGTGAGTATTCCGAGGGATCAGGCAGTTGTCATTGAGGCGGGCTGAGCCGCCGCTCGCCCCTCCCCCACGCGCCACCACAAGGACTAGGTTGGGAAAGGAGGGCATGTTGAGGAGGCAATACAAAATACAAAATAAACATCTTTGGAGGGTGCCAGGGAGTGACACTGAGCGAGCACCTCATCACGGTGTGTGCCGTGAAGATGCAGGCTTCTGGGGTCCTGTGGACTGAAAACTATTTTAGTCCCTCGCCCCTGAGGCTTTTTCTTTCAAAGGCGTCTCGGAGCTTCTTTGCCCTAAACCTAGACTGCCCCAAAGCAAACCCCTAGGGTCTCTCCCCAGTACAAGACTGGGCCGTGCTTCACAAGCAATGGGAAACCCCTAGGCCCTCTCCCCAATACAAGACTGGGCCGTGCTTCACAAGCAATGGGAAACCCCTAGGCCCTCTCCCCAATACATGACTGGGCCGTGCTTCACAAGCAATGGGAAACCCCTAGGCCCTCTCCCCGATACAAGACTGGGCCGTGCTTCACAAGCAATGTGAAACCCCTAGGCCCTCTCCCCAATACAAGACTGGGCCGTGCTTCACAAGCAATGGGAAACCCCCAGGCCCTCTCCCCGATGCAAGACTGGGCCGTGCTTCACAAGCAATGGGAAACCCCCAAGGCCCTTCCCCAATGCAAGACTGGGCCGTGCTTCTCAAGCAATGGGAAACCCCCAGTCCCTCTCCCCAATGCAAGACTGGGCCGTGCTTCTCAAGCAATGGGAAACCCCCAGTCCCTCTCCCCAATGCAACTGGGCCGTGCTTCTCAAGCAATGGGAAACCCCCAGTCCCTCTCCCCAATTCAAGACTGGGCCGTGCTTCTCAAGCAATGGGAAACCCCCAGTCCCTCTCCCCAATGCAAGACTGGGCCGAGCATCACAAGCAAAGGGAAACCCCCAGATCCACTCCACAAAACAAGACTGAGTTAGTGCCTCCCAGATGAAGGTAAACCCCCTCTGCCTCTAATACATACTAGTTACCCTACGCCTGTAGGCCAAATGGACGTCTCTGCCGCATGTTCCATGTATAACGCCTTGCAGCCAAAGTGAAGCCTTCTCATACCTTTTGCCTACCATATTGGCTAGCCCAGCGTCTCCCATTGAAAAACAACCCCAGCTGAGCCTAAGATTGTCCACTGGGTTTAGAGAGCACCCCTCCACTCTGGGGTTCCTGTCTGGAGTCTCTGCCCCTGTAGATGAGACCGCCCAGGCCCACTCTGTAGTGGAAGGACTGCCTGGCCATCTGTGAGGTCGCCCTGTCCTTATATGGGGTAGGTCTGAGGTCTCTCTGACATTCTGCCTGGGTTTTCCCATATCCTTTATCAGTAGGGTTCTCATACCCTCGGTAGCATCACCGTGTGGCCTCTCTGGGTGCTCTGTGGCCCTCGAGCCAATATTTCTCTGGTGCTCCCTAGGGTTTCCCCAGGCCTTTCTTTGTTCCTTCCAGCCTACTAGCTGTGGGTTGCCTTACCCTCCCTAGAGTCTCTCCGGTTCTTTCACAGGTGTTTCCAGGGTCTTCTCTGGGGGCCTCTCTCCTGATCATCTCTGGCCCCCTCTAGGTTTCCGCAGCACAGTGTGGCATCTATCTAGTCAAGCTGGATTCTCCCAGGCCCTCTCTAGCCCTCCCTTGGGTCTCTAAGGCGCTCTGATGTGTCCCTCTTGTGGGTTGCTGTGGTCCATTCATTCTCTTTCACCCCATCATAGGTTTCACTATTTCAATTATAGGTCCCTCTGGCCTTCTGTGGGTTTTCTCTGGTTCTTGCTAGCCCTCCCTTGGACCGTCGTGGTCTTCATCTTCTCTTGGGTCTCTCTGTTCCTCATCTTCACATGGGTCTCTGTTCCTCAGCTTTTTGCGGGTCTCCATGTTCCTCATCTTCTTGTGCGTCTCTCTGGTCAACTCAATGGTCTCTCTAGCCCTCCCTTAGGTCACTGTGGTCCTCTCATGTTGGCTTCTCATCCTCTTGTGGGTCTCTCTGTTCCTCATCTTCCCGTGGGTCTCTCTGTTCCTAATCTTCTTGTGGGTGTCTCTGCTCCTCATCTTCCCGTGGGTCTCTCTGTTCCTAATCTTCTTGTGGGTCTCTCTGTTCCTCATCTTCTCACGGTCTCTCTGTTCCTCATCTTCCCGTGGGTCTCTCTGTTCCTCATCTTTTTGTGGGTCTCTGATCCTCATCTTCTTGAGAATCCCTCTGTTCCTCATCTTCTCGTGAGTCTCTCTGTTCCTCATCTTTTTGCAGATCTCTGTTTCTCATCTTCTGACGGGTCTTTCAGTTCCTCATTTTCTCGCAAGTGTCTCTGTTTCTTATCTTCTCGCGGGTCTCTGTTCCTCATCTTCTCACGGTCTCTCTGTTCCTCATCTTCTCGTGGGTCTCTGTTCCTCATCTTCTTGTGGGTCTCTTCCTCCTCTTCTCACGGTCTCTCTGTTCCTCATCTTCTCGTGGGTCTCTCTGTTCCTCATCTTCTTGTGGGTCTCTCTGTTCCTCATCTTTTTGTGGGTCTCTGATCCTCATCTTCTTGAGAGTCCCTCTGTTCCTCATCTTCTCGTGAGTCTCTCTGTTCCTCATCTTTTTGCAGATCTCTCTGTACCTCATCTTCTGACGGGTCTTTCAGTTCCTCATTTTCTCGCAAGTGTCTCTGTTTCTTATCTTCTCGCGGGTCTCTGTTCCTCATCTTCTCATGGTCTCTCTGTTCCTCATCTTCTCATGGGTCTCTCTGTTCCTCATCTTCTTGTGGGTCTCTCTGTTACCCATCTTGTCATGGGTATCTGTTCCTCATCTTCTCGCGAGTCTCTGTTCCTTATGTTGTAGCTGGTCTCTGTTCCTCATCTTCTTGCAGGTCTCCCTGTTCCTCATCTTCTCGCGGGTCTCTCTGCTTCACTCAATAGTCTCTTGGGCCCTCCCTTGGGTCTCCGTGGCCCTCTCATGTGGGCCTCTCATCTTCTCGCGGGTCTCTCTGCTTCTCATCTTCTCGCGGGTCTCTCTCTTCCTCATCTTCTCGTTGGTTTTTTTGCTTCTCATCTTCTTGTGGGTCTCTCTGTTCCTCATCTTCTCGCGGGTCTCTCTGTTTCTCATCTTCTCGTGGGTCTCTCTCTTCCTCATCTTCTCGTTGTTTTTTTTGCTTCTCATCTTCTTGTGGGTCTCTCTGTTCCTCATCTTCTTGTGGGTCTCTCTGTTCCTCATCTTAACAAGGGTCACTCTGATCACTCAATGGTTGCTCTGGCCTTCCCTTGGGTCTCTGTAGTCCTCTGGCTCTCTCTCGCCCCTCCACTGGCTCTCCCAGTGGGTCTCTATAATTCTTTCAGTGGTCTCTCTGCCCCTCCCTTGGTTTCTGTGGTCCTCTTGCTCTCTGGATTCTCTCTAGCCCTGTCTTGGGTCTCACTGGTTTTCTCAGTGGTTCTCTAGAATTCTTTCAGTGGTCTCTCTGGCCCTCCCTTGGGTCTCAGGGGTCCTTTGGCTCTCTGGACTCTCTCTGGCCCCTTCGTGGGTCTCACAGATACTAGCATAAATTCCTCTGGTCCTCTCGGAGTTCTCTTTGGTCTATTACATGGTCTCTCTGGCCCTCAATGACCCAGTACGGAGTCTCTCTAGCTACCTCTCGGTTCTTTCTGGCCCCCACAGAGCCTTCCCTTGGGTCTCCCCGGTTCCGTCGTGCATGCCTTTCATCTTATTGTGGGCCTCCCTGGTCTGGTCAGTGGTGTCTCTGGTCCTCCCATGGGTCTCTGTGGCCCCCTGCCTCTCTGAATAACCTCTCTGGCCCTTTCACAGGTCTCGCTGGCGCTCTTCGGGTTGTCTCTGACTGCTCTCCGGTCACCTCTGGTGGCTTCTGGGTTCTCTATGTGTATGTCTTTTAATCTGGGTCTTCTCTATACTTTTCTATGATCTCTCCAGCCTCTTGATGACACTGTCTGGGGGATCTGCTGCCCTCCAAAGGATCTCCCTTGCTCTCTTTCAGGTGTTTCCAATCCGTCCCAGGGGCCTCCCTGGTCTTCACTTGGTTAATTCAGAGTCTCAGTGGGGTCTCTCTCACCCATTGTTTTTCATGAGCCTCTCCTGATATTTCCTTACCTTTGCTGGTTTCCACCTTGCCCTCTCCAAGCTCTTTCTGGCACTATAGCTGGGGTCTCCCATACCGTTTCTCATGTCTCCTTGACTGAGTGTAGTATCTCTGACCCTCTCTCGGCTCTGCTTAACCCTCTCGGTTCTCTCTCTGACCCTTCCACTGGTGTCTTCTAGGCCCTCCATATCTTGGGTCTCTTTTGTCATATTTTGGGCCTCCCTGACCCTATCTGGAGTCTCCCTGACCCTCTCTGGAGTCTCCCTCTTCCTGTCCCTCTCTTGAGTCTCCCTGACCCTCTCTGGAGTCTCCCTGTCCCTCTCTGGAGTCTCCCTGTCCCTCTCTGGAGTCTCCCTGTCCCTCTTTGGAGTCTCCCTGTCCCTCTTTGGAGTCTCCCTGTCCCTCTCTGGAGTCTCCCTGACCCTCTCTGGAGTCTCCCTGTCCCTCTCTGGAGTCTCCCTGTCCCTCTTTGGAGTCTACCTGGTCCTCTCTGGAGTATCCATGTCCCTCTCTGGAGTCTACCTGTCCCTCTCTGGAGTCTCCATGACACTCTCTGGAGTCTCCCTGTCGTCTCCCTGTCCCTCTCTGGATTCTCCCTGTCCCTCTCTGGAGTCTCCCTGTCCCTCTCTGGAGTCTTCCTGTCCCTCTCTGAAGTCTCCCTGTCCCTCTCTGGAGTCTCCCTTTCCCTCTCTGGAGTCTCCCTGACCCTCTCGTCGAGTCCCTGTCTGGGTCCTTCGTGGCCATCTATTGGGTCACCTTGATCTTCTTAGGGATCCTTGTGTCCCTCTCTGAGACCCGTCTGCCCCCCCCCCCTGTGCCCCCGGTGTCTTCCACTCCTTCTCTAGGGTCCTCTAAACCTGAGGTTCTTATCTCTAGGGACTTCCTGGTTCTCTCTGTGATTCTCCCGACCCCCGAATCTCCCTGTCCTCTAGGGTCTCGCTGTCCTTCTTTAGGGTCTCTTGCCCTCTAAGGTTGCCATGGCTGGGACCCTGACACCCTCCCGGGTCTCCCTGATTTCCCCTCGGGTCCTGCTGCTGCCCAACTCTTGGGGTCCTTCTATCCTTCACTGTGGTCTCCCAGTCCTTCCTTGTCCTCTCTGTGACTCCCCTGGCAGTCTCTGGGGCCCCCCAGTCCTTCCTTGGGACCTTCCTTGTTCTCCCTGTGACTCCCCTCCCCTGGCAGTCTCTGGGGTCCCCCAGTCCTTCCTTGGGTCCTTCCTTTTCCTCTCTGTGACTCCCCTGGCAGTCTCTGGGGTCCCCCAGTCCTTCCTTCGGGCCTTCCTGGTCCTCCCTGTGACTCCCCTGGCAGTCTCTGGGGTCCCCCAGTCCTTCCTTGGGGCCTTCTTGTCCTCTCTGTGACTCCCCTGGCAGTCTCTGGGGTCCCCCAGTCCTTCCTTGGGTCCGTCCTTCCTTGTACTCTCTGTGACTCCCCTGGCAGTCTCTGGCGTCCCCCAGTCCTTCCTTGGGGCCTTCTTGTCCTCTCTGTGATTCCCCTGGCAGTCTCTATGGTCCCCCAGTCCTTCCTTGGGTCCTTCCTTGTCCTCTCTGTGATTCTCCCTTGGCAGTCTTCGGGTCTCGCAGTCCTTCCTTGGGGTATTCCAGGCCGGTTTTTGCGGAACTCGCCCCTGTCTTCATCCCGTGCTCACGCGCTGCGCATCTCCAGGCGGACGCCTCGGTGGGATGAAGGCGATGGCTCGGCGTCCTCGGCGCGCGGGGACCGGGAGAGTGTCTGCTCGGTTGCCATGGTGATAGCGGAGTGCGAGTTTGGGCTGAGGCTCGCATGCCGGGAGCCGGTGCCAGATAGGGATCTGGGGGCGGGTGTCCTCTGCGCCGGCCGTCGCTCTGTTATGGAACCTCTAAGGCGGAGAGTGGCCCCCGTTCACACCGCCCTCCCCGGTGAACCGCGCCTTCGAGGTGTGTGCCCCCTCCGCCCTCCCCTGCCTGCTCCGTGTGTATGCTAGCGAGCACACGATCACATCCCTGTATTCTGCGCTCTCCCCGCCCCGTCTTCATCCCAGCCTCTGAGTTCATTTCCGGTGTAGACCTTCTTCTAAATTCACATCGTCAATCTACAGAGCGCCTGTAGGCGTGGTTGTATATAGGTGCTCCCTCTATAGGCCGTACTCTAATCGTATACAGACGCGGGATCATGGTGGAAAATAAGCATTCTCCGCGTACACAATGAGGCCAATATTCATGTTCCGCAGTAGATTTACCCTTAGTGAGTAATTAATGTAATTTCAGATGACAAGTCGCTCCCAATTAGTGAAGAGGTGCTCCTTCCTAAACCCACCACCAGCTAACACAGAAGGGAGTCTGAGCTACCAAGGCGCTGAACCCACCATAAGATAACATTGAAGGGAGCCTGAGCTATCCATGGTGCTGAACCCACCATAAGATAACATTGAAGGGAGCCTGAGCTATCCATGGTGCTGAACCCACCATAAGATAACACTGAAGGGAGCCTGAGCTATCCATGGTGCTGAACCCACCATAAGATAACACTGAAGGGAGCCTGAGCTGTCCATGGTGCTGAAACCACCATAAGATAACATTGAAGGGAGCCTGAGCTATCCATGGTGCTGAACCCACCATAAGATAACATTGAGGGGAGCCTGAGCTATCGATAAGATAACATTGAAGAGAGCCTGAGCTATCCATGGTGCTGAAACCACCATAAGATAACATTGAAGGGAGCCTGAGCTATCGATGGTGCTGAAACCTCCATAAGATAACATTGAAGGGAGCCTGAACTACCAGGGTGTTGAACCCACCATAAGATAACATTGAAGGGAGCCTGAGCTATCCATGGTGCTGAACCCGCCATAGGCTAGCATTAAAGGGTGTCTGTGCTATCCAAGGTCATGAGCGGCCATAAGATTACACTGAAGAAAACCTGAGCTATCCATGGTGCTGAACCCGCCACAAGTTAACATTAAAGGAAGCAAGCTAACCATGGCGATAATCCCCCCCCCCCCCCCCACACACACACACACACACCTTAAAATAACATTGAAGGGAGCCTGAGCTACCATGGCGCTGAACCCGCCATAAGATAACATTGAAGGGAGCCTGAGCTATCCATGGCGCTGAGCCAGCCATATGATAACATTGGATGATCTGCCATAAGATGTCATGGAGGGTAGTCTGAGCTTTGGAGGGTGCCGAACACCATCATGTACTATTAAGAAGAAGGGAGAGAACAGAGAATGAGCTCTCCGCAGGGCCTAAATTACCACCGCATAATATTGAGAGCCGGTTATGGCAAAGAATGAACTATCCATGGTTCTTAACCTGCCACAGGATAACACTGGGAGGAGACTGTGCCACATCAGCATCTGTCCACAGTGATGAACATAGTGGATGGCATTGAGATGAGTCTTCATGACCAAAGAACAAGAATGCGATATCCATGGGGCTGAACCCACCACAGGTTAGCTCCTTAGAACCTAAAGCAGAGACTGCGCTCTCCTCAGGACTGGCACTATTGTAAGTTACATTGGGACCACTGACTCGCGTTACTGAATACAGGCTATGACTGGTCCCTTGATCCTTCGGTTCCAGTAGGATTCATAACATTCTATTTAGTTCGCGTTTTGTCTGATGTAGAAGTTCAGTACCTTCTGGAATTAATCCTCCGCCACTGAACATGATATATATATATATATTAGTCTAGAGTTATTCCCACACCTAGTGCTTAATGTGCAAAAAACAAATAATAAAAAGTACAGGTGCCCAACGTTCTACTTAGGTGCCTGGCTGCCGGCCGCACTGCAAAACGTGGATGTTGCCTAATATACCGAGGCTGTCTGGTCTTGATTCCACTTCATGCTCTTTTTCCTTCTTCCACCCTACACTTCCGGTCTCTTTAGCTGTCTCTATCAGGTAGCTTTTAATCCCTCCTTTTGTTATTGCTTATCTATAGTCCCCTCCTTTTGCTCCTTCTGCCTTTCCCTCTTTCATCGGGGCAGAGTCTGATGATGCAAAATAAGTCATGGTCCCTAAAAGGATTCCTGTGCCCACCACTTGCAGCTGCCTGCACACACTGCCTGCATATATGACCCATGTTACAGGAATATATCCATTCAAGAACCGTCTTCTAGATTTATACCCATCCTTATCCAGAGCGAGGTCTGGATGTATATCCTCCGTCTATGAGACATGTTCCACAGCTCTGTCTTAATCAGTGGAATTTGTCCTAGGTGCTATCTTCATTTCTCTTTGCCATTTAAAAAAACACACAGCCTCATCTCTGGTCTGAGTTCAATATATTAGTCCTTGCACTGTTTTACTAGTCAGTGCTAGTGGCAGCTGGCTCCTGGGCTAGTGCTAGTGGCAGCTGGCTCATGAGCTAGTGCTAGTGGCAGCTGGCTCATGAGCTAGTGCTAGTGGCAGCTGGCTCATGGGCTAGTCCTAGTGATAGCTGTCTCATGGGCTAGTCCTAGTGATAGCTGTCTCGTGGGCTAGTGCTAGTGGTAGCTGGCTCATGGGCCAATGCTAGTGGTAACTGGCTCACGGGCCAGTTGCAGTGGTATCAACAACTAAATGCCTACTGCACGCAACAAGAGGATAAAGTAAATGAATAAGCCATTGTAGATATCTTAACATCCAAGTAACAGCTGTCAGAAAGAACAAAATGTATTTTAGAAAAAATCTTCATTTAATAGTCTTTGAGGCCAGCCGACACGTGGTTCGTCGCAAGGGAATATGATAACTCCGCGACTCCTCAGGGCTGAACGGTTGAGGTAGCACACATAAAGGTCACTAAGCTGGTGATAATTCCGACCCGGCCTGCTCGAGACCAGGTTGCTAGTGAAAATGCGAGTCAAGTGTGCGCGGTTCTGTTAGCAGAAACGTGAATATAGGTTCTTGCTCATCAGGAAGTGGTGGTCAGTCGTTTAGACGCTGGGTGTGTCGTCCAGATGGATAGTACTGTGGATCGGTACTTGTGTGCTTGTATCCCGCAGGGCAAATGTTTTGAAAACGGGGAGTAGCTATCCTCCCACGTGTTAGGTCGCCCCGAAATGCGTAAATTGTACATCGGGAAGCTGTGCGGGAAGCAGTGTTCCGTGTTTCCCTTTGCCCACTTTTACAACCTGTCCACAGTGTGCGCTATGCCCTACGGTACTCCTGCCGAGCCAGGCAGAGGCCCTCCCGTATGCAACACAGTTGCTTTGGATACCCTGGATGTAGCCACTTCTTCCTGACTCTGGAGATGGGTTTGGCCTCCAGCCCAAAGTTGAGCAAATAGGTCAGGCAACTAATGCCATGCTTCTGATTGTAGCTAGGCCCCAGGAGCACCGCGCATGCGCCACCCTTCTCCAGTATCTGCAAGCAGAACAGATATAGGAGCAGGTTAAACCCAGGCTTTCCCGTGACCAGCATTTGATACAACTCTCAACTTTTTTTCAAAATGATTACAGCTTTGCTACGGTGTAGGATAAAATGCTCCTCAAGACCAGTGCATTTCAGAGTGGAGTTATGGTTGGAACAACATAACATACCTCCATGACAACTTATTTGTTTTTTTCAAATGTTGAATGAACCTGTCTCGAAGGTATTGGAGCGCTTCACATGATGTGAATCTCGCAGCTCAAGTGGTCAGCATACGTACCTAGTAGAAAGAGAGCTTAGAAAAGGAGGAACCACCAACAGCCTGAGTGACAGACAAAATAGTACCCAACCACAAAGGAGAAGTGTTCTGGAATCACAAGTTGGGCGTCCAATAGCAGTCCAAGAAGACCGGAGCTAAAGGTTGGAAGTTCACTCGGCGAAAACTCGAGAAGTCTAGTCTGATTATCACCCAAAGGTGAGAGAAATAATCCGCCTGCAGGCCAGCCAGTGCAGCAACAAGATTGGAGCCACGGTGAGGTCTAAAAGTGTGGTACCCGTGGGCACTTATTCTGTCATGTTATCAGTGTTGGTGCATATCTTAAGAGCGTACTCGAAAATCAGATTGATTAACCCCTTGGGTGCTCATGATGAGGTCAGCTCGTCATGAGCTACGGCGCTCCAGTGCTCATGACGAGCTGAGCTCGTCATGACCTCGCCCGTTCCGTGGAACGCTCGCATGCTAGGCTGATTCCCCTGCTGTGCTGAACGTTCCATTGGAACGGGTGTGGCCATGACGAGCTCAGCTCGTCATGGGCACCGGAGCGCTGTAGCTCATGACGAGCTGACTTCATCATGAGCAACGGGGAGCTGTACGCGCCGCCCGCCCACCCCACCAGCACAGCGGGGGAAACAGCCCCGCACGGAAGGGGTTAACGACTGGAAAGAACGCTTCCTTAATAGTATGCTGTTTTATTCAAGAAAGTGGTGCATATGCACGGTAGCCTGGTTATTAGAGTTATCCTGCGAGGGTTCAAAAATGAAGTACGGGTGGCCAAGCATTACTCCACCTGCTCGCGGATCTCCACGGAATTTGCCAGAGTTTTTCAGTCACTCCACAGAATTCCACAGAGTGAAACTCCGCGAGCTTTGTCTACCCTTAGTTATTTCACCTACTACTAAAGCATATTCTTGGGGAACTCTCTTGGGGTCCATAATCCCATAGAGTCTAGAAAACACCTGGCAATTACTTACAGCTCCCACCTTGGTATCTCTGGGGCTAAATAAAGATCCCTAGGTGGAAATGAACAGAGAAAAAAGAACAATAGACGGTGGCCCTCCGGCATCAAACCACTTCAGACACGTGCCCCTGCAGCCTGTTCTAGGTGTGTCTTACTTTTTGTGCGTAGCCGGTCACGTGTCTAGTTGGATCTCCAGGTTCTCTCCACCCACAGCTGGCACAGATACGGAGGCTGCAGTAGAAGGGACATGAGGGGGGAACAGATGGCTGTCAGCGGCTCTACTTCTAATTGACACAGAGAATGCGATGCGTGCAACTAACTCAATGAAAGGAGATGGCTGTCGCTACTTGGGGGCTCAGACTGGTGCCAGCAGTGACTCACTCCACAGTACTGTGATTCTATCAGCCACTGCTTCGGCTAGAGTTCTGAAGGGTCTGGGCACAGGACAGAAGTCCCTCACACAGGCTCAGCCTGAGCGTCCCACTGGAGGCACAGGACAAGGCTGAATGCACCGGGCAGGGGCCACCAGTGTGGCCGCACCTCGGCCAGATGACATGCTCCTAGTCTTGATTGCATGCTCCAACCCATTCAGGCTGCAGGGAAGATGTGCTATGTGTGCAAGTCATACATGTACTACCGGTTGGCAGGGACGATTGCCATTTGCAGAGTCATCACCAAACAGTTGCCATCTTTATCTCGCTCACCCATTCGCATTCCACTGGGATACAGGGTCAAATACTGGAAAGACAAGATGGGGAGTGAGTGATGCGTCATTTTGCCGGCGGGAGTCTGGCCCACCATCCATTCATTTTTGCGGCTTCAAAAGTGGGAGGGGTGTGCCCGACGTGGGTCCCGTGCTCACTGCGCCACTGGATTCAAGCTAGCCTGGCTGATGAGGGGTCCCACAGGGGTCTCTCACTCCAGCAGGGGTGCTGAGGACAGGGCCGGAGAGGAGGTGGCAGACAAGCCTGGGGCTGGCAATGCTGAGCTCACTCACACACTCTCGGATCTCATTCAACTCGCCCGGGGCTTGCAGCAAGCACGTGTGGGCTCACGTGTCCCTGTGAGCGTTCCCTCGTGCCAGACTGCCCCGCCAGTGAGCACAGGAGCACCCCACATACACAGGGGTCGCACCTAGGTGCTCGGTTCTCAGGCCGCGCACGCGCAGAGCTGCAGACCTAGGCCCAGACGTGTCCGGTTTATTCAAAGTATGTCATTTACGCAACAGCCTTGGATAACGAGCCATTTGTCGCGCTTGCAGTCATTAGAGGCCTTATTAAGAGCCACACAATGGAAGAAGACAGAGTGTGAAGAGGTTCCCACTGCGGCTGAACGCCCCTCCAGGCCCAGACTCCTCCTGCGGCTCCCCCACCCTTTGCCTCTGCCCCTCCATCCTTCCGGCTTGATGGCGCTGACGTCTGCCTGGTCGCGAGCCGGTCCCTGCACTGCGCTGACTGCCCAAGTTACAAGCCCCGCCTCCTTCGTACCTGAAACTACCTGCCTCCCACCAGCTGAACCACATGTCCAAGGCCGCTGGTGGGCTCTTCAAGGGACATATCTGGTGGGCACCCTTCCTGCAGCGAATGACCACTATTGGCACTTTATTCACCTGGCATTGGGGGGAAGGGGGTGGGGCTTACCTGTTGAAGCGTTGCTGGCACTCTGCATGCTGGTCACTTCAAGTTGACCTATCTTTGCACGCTCATCTTTGGGGCACTTTGTCCTATAGCACCCGATGCCCGTCTCCTGCTCCCGTATTTAAAGGTACTTTAATAGCCCCCCATCCATGGGCATTTCAGGGGCCACTAACTGGTGGCCCTGCCCTGGGCAGCCCCAAACCTTGGATTTACCTCTGGCAAAGAATGTTTCTGGTGCAGAGTGTAATCCTGGTTCAACAGAAAGCTTCCCTGGTCTCCCAGAAAAGGTATTAGAGCCTCCTCGGGGCCAGCTCTACCATTGAATGGATGAAATATCTATTAGAAAACCTCATGTTAACATCTGGGAGAGCAGGGCTTGGCACTGGCCAGGCCATACCTATGCAGAGACTCCTGTATTTATTTCAAGAGCCATCATTTGTAACTCCTCCGACATCCCGGGGGGCTCCTTGGCAGACGGGGAGGGCCCCAAAGACTCATCACACAAACCACGGAGTAGTAAACTGAGCGCCGGCGAGGACCCTTCAGCGAGAGCCGCTCTTAATATGCGTGTGGGACACCGATGGCTTGTGAGAGATCAGAGCTGTGAAGGAAGCGAGCGCGGAGGGCGTGAGGCTGTCCTGAGGCAGGGCGGACACCCCTGGGCCCTCCCCGGCATGTCTGCTTTGGCTCACCCCGCGGGGCAGTTAAGCTCCTCGTTTTACCGATCCGACCACATGAAGGCTCGTGCACCTGCACCACATCCGGGACTCCATCCTCTGGAGCAGAGGAGCCGACAGACAGCAGCCTCTTCAGCGCCTTGAAGCCAGCCACGCGTGGATTCGAGTCTTTCTCAGAGAGCACGGTTCCCTGAACTTCTAAGTGAGGGGCCTCTGAGAACCTAAGCTCGACCCCATGATCGCAGAGACTGAGCCTGACTCTGGGAAAAAGAGACAGACGGTGGTATGTTTTTAAAGGCCACAGCTGGTGAGACATGAAGCCAAGATCTGTGGGGCCGGAGAGGGCGACCCATGTCAAATCTGAACCCGGAGGTCACAGTGATGACACTGAGGTCGCCAGGACACTCTAATAATATTATTTAGCTTTTAAAAGCCACACGGGGCTCGAGGGCGAACGCTGGCGGAGGTTAGAAGCCAAAGGAACATATGATGGGCGAAAAGCTGAACCATGCAAACATTCCCCTCTCGCAGGGGCATCTATTCAGATGCAAACAGCCCTGAATGCGTCATATCAAGTCAAGAAGGGAGGTGAGTGGAAGCTGTGCCTGCTTTAGGGATGTGTGACCGTGCCCGGTTAAAATTACGGACAAATGGCGTCCGTTAAAGAATCCTTCACGGACAACGGACAGACGGCCGAAATTACGGACTGTCCATGAAGTTTACGGACGGTTGGTCACCCTACACCCAGACCTCTCTAGCGCCCCACAGACACTCATAAGGCGGTGACCACCTCTGCATCTGGAGGGGGGGGGGGAGACTGTGGCAGGAGGGCAGCTGCTGCAGGTGAGGTGGGGGCGCACGTATCTAGGCTGAAGTCCACTCCCCCCCCCCCCCCCCGCCGCAGGGTTGTCCTTTCTAGTCAATATAAAAATACTTTTGTGCGCCAGCATTCATGAATCTAGTCCAACACAACTTCTGAATGCCTATCGCTGTTCTGCTTTTTTTTAACTTAACCCAATATACATCTTTCTTAAATATGGCCTTTTAACCACTCGTATTTCGCTTGTAAACCCTTACATTTGAATCCGATGTTTAAAAACAGTCACACGTGTGTGTCCATTTAATACAAATGCTGAAGCAAACCTTCATTTGGCGGCTGCTTAAGCGGTTTTAGCCCGACTTGCAGATAAGCGGGAGTCTCCCTTTCAAATTCCCTCCTTTGGATTACTGCCCCGAATTGTATTTTCAATTGTCTCTTTCTTGCGGCGAGCGGCGCGTCGGGGGGTTACGTAAGAGACGTCAGACGTCCGCCAGCTGTTGCAGACGCCCACCCAGGCCGGAATCAAAACCATCAAGCATGAGCAGGCCTAGGGACGAGTTTGCGAACTGAACGGCGAACACGCTGAGAAATATGGAAAATGTATGTATGCTACGAGTTCACGAGGAGGCGCGCGGGGAGTTAAATGTGTAGAAAGCACACACGTGCAAAACGTCAAGAGCGTCATTGTAGGATATTGATTATCACCGGAATCGTAGGCAGCTGCTACCAGCGTGTATGAAATGCATATTAAGGTTACTTTTGTTATGTTAGCAATGATTTCTAGAGCGCAGGTACACCCAGAGGTTTCAAGGCGCTATGACTGAAGAGATGCGACCCGGATGGCGTTATGCGAAGGCCTGCATGAAAAGCCAAGTTTTCAGCAGTCTCCTAAAGCACATCAGATCTGTACAGCTTCTGATCTCGGTGGGTAATGCGTTCCAGAGTTTAGGAGTCAGAAAGGCAAACCTACATCCACCTTAGCGTTTGAGCTTATAAAATGGTACCATCATCAGCTTTTGTGAGAAAAAAAAAGAATTAAAACCTGTGGAGCCTGTAAAAATCTGGATTTCAGAGTACCTGTAGTAGCTCTACATTAGTACGACTAACTTACTACAAAATGATTCACTAACTTATGTCTCCGTCTGCTGAGATGAACACATTTACGCCTACTACGACGGAGGAGTGGCTCGAAATGTGGATGGACAGGTTTAGGAATGAGTCCGGAGGGATTCAGAGTGGGTTAGAGTTTGGTTTGGGGAGTGGCATGTACCCGTTCACAAAAAAGTAAGCCCATTTCTATTGACAAAATGCACTACCAAAGTTACCACAACCAAAACGACCCTAAAACAGTGGTAAATATACTTCAGCTCAGACCTGGAGTAAGTCCAGCACCACGAATGGCCAACCATTGGTACCGCAACATCCTCCCATAGAAAAGAATGGAAATAGAACCTTCAAATAGCACCACTTGGAAAACGATGCTAAAAATAATTGTATTTATTTTGAAATCTAAAATATATACAGTAATATACTGACAAAAATAACATAAATAAATATAATATTATACAATTCTTTAACTTTTACATTTATAAAATAAATGCAACTTTTTTCCTAATTATTAAATTAATTTGACATATAACCTACTTTTTACCATGCATAGTAAATATAATAATTTAAGGTGGGGGTTATAATTAAATTTCAAATGAAGCAATTTTCGTTTAACCCGTTGACCGCAGCGAAAATTCCGCCGCGGTGCGGGTGATTTATGACTGGGCGTGGTTCGGATGGCCCCTGGCCGTCCTCCGCACACGCCCACTGTGACGTCGCCGTCCGACACACGTAAAGGGTTAAATTAATGCAATATTTAAAAAGTTAATGATGCAGTGGCATTGTTATTTAATTCTACATTTAAAATACATATACAAAATTAATTACAATTACTTTTAAAATGTGTTGTTGGAAGTTTAATAAGCTTCTTTATCTTCTGTGTATTTTATCGTAAGAGGTTGCCTCCCTGGTGGCGGAAATCTCCACCTTCTTGTGAATCGTTCCCAGTAATACTGTTACACAACACAAATTTGGCTTCATCCATTGATTTAATGGTATAGAAATATGTAATTCTACGCTTTGTACTAAATTTGCCCTCGTAAATGTTTGATAACCAAAAGTAGTACATTTACTACAAAGTGTAACTGTAAATTTACGTCTGCAGTTATATCCAGTGTAAATGTACCTTTGTATGAAATCCTTATCAGTGTGATTTTGTAGAATTTGTTGCACTATGATCTGCGGGAAATAATGATGACAGTTGTGTGAAAAAGGACTGGTAGGCAGTCCTTGACGGGGTTAAGGATGATCCTACATAGCGCATTCATGTATTATAAGCAACGTTGAAATGAGCAAACCAGTGACTGATATAATTCGGAGTAGAAATCTGGGGAAATCAAAAGTCAAAACATTGTGGGAAAATTGTTCTACAGGGAATTAAGAGTCATTTTTGGTGAGTGGAATTTTAAGAAATGAATGATTAGCAGAATTGTAGGAAGTACACAGTGCGCAGTAGTATGCTAAATTCCTTGCAGCTGAATCAATGCAAAGTCACCGTAAAAAGAATTTTGAGAAATTCATGATGAGCAAAATTGTGAGGCCATTTCACGTTGAGCAGAATTGTGGATAAAAAATTTTTTATTTCACAAAACACTCATGATTACCATAACTCATATTTCAAATATTCGATGAGTAAGCTCCTAATTGTCCCCAAATATTATATCTATGTAGCTAAATCATTCTTTTAAAAATACATTCTTGCTCTTATTTTGGTATGCCTACTAGGCCTGGCAGAGAGGCAACTGTGGTACCCAGAGTGTGGGACCACAGATCAGGCCCATAGGTATAAGAGTCACTGGTAGAAGTGTACCAGAAAGAAAAATCTTTTTTTAAGGATGTTGGTATTCCCCGCTATGGTTGCCACAGAAACATCTTGGGGTTCCTTCGACAAATTTTACGCGAAGGGATATCGGGATGGAATCCAATCATAAGACAAACGAAACATTGGGCATTTCTTCTTGCTATATAACCATATGCGTCCTCCCACTGCCTGCTCATGACCTCCGCCAATGCAACGCCTGAGTCACCCTCTGCTTCTGTTGGGTCCCCCCACCTCCCCTCTTTGCGGTCCTTTTGGTCTTCGCTATTACCACTTTCTAAATCTTGTCTGCCCATTGGATCCCTCCCTTTCACCTCTTTACCCTCCTCCTCTGTCCTCCTATTCTAGTTCTTTCCCTCTCTCCCTCGCCTGTGCTGTTCCTCTCTCTCTCATCTGACCCTGGCCACCGTCTTCTCTTTGTCCTCCCTTCCACTCCCACCCCTCCCGTCTCATCTGCCATTAGATGACAATTCACATCTCGCATGTCGGGCCAATTTGACCAAGCTGGAATGAAATGGTCGCCTTCTATGTCTGACAAATTGGATTTGTGGCCCTGCAGCCCCATCAGTCAGCTCAGGAGCCCTTGTGACAGTGCGCTGATTGATAGGGAAGCGGGGGGAGAGAGACGGGGCAGGGTTGAGGGCAGTGGGGAGATGTGGCGACCAGGACAGGCGAGTTCACACCATGCTATCCCAAGTCACTACCATTCACGGTGGATTCTCCATGTTCAGCAAAGGAGCCGACAAGCCTCTCCTACTCACACTCCCCATCCTGTGTAGTCTGGTGGACTCCAATGGAAAGCTCAGGAAATATCCAAATCTTAAAAGGGCCTACTGTGAAAAGAAATGCAATTATCTTTACTTAACCCCGAGCGGCCATCCATTAAGTTTCCAGAATGTCTCCTGGTTTTATGTTATTTATCGGGTTTCGAGACCTATTGCGACACCATTCATTGAATGCATCGTAGTGTGATGCAATTGACTCGGTGAGGCCCATTGTGACACCACGTCCTCAATGAGAGCTTTGTGACCATGAGTTTGTTATATCATTCAGGGAATGAGACCTATTGTGACATCATTCACTGCACGAAACCATTGTGAATGACAAAGGGCAGGACCAACCAATCATTGGATGAGACCTACTGTGACATCATTCACTGCATGAAACCCGTTGTGAATGACAAAGGGAGGTGCCAATCATTGGATGAGGCCTACTGTGACATCATTCACTGCATGAAACCCATTGTGAATGACAAAGGGGGGTGCCAATCATTGGATGAGGCCTACTGTGGCATCATTCACTGCACGAAACCCATTGTGAATGACAAAGGGGGGTGCCAATCATTGGATGAGGCCTACTGTGGCATCATTCACTGCACGAAACCCATTGTGAATGACAAAGGGCAGGGCCAATCATTGGATGAGGCCTACTGTGACATCATTCACTGTATGAAACCCATTGTGAATAACAAAGGGCCGTGCCAATTACTGGATGAGGCCTAATATGACATTGTTCATTGGATGTGACCCATCATGACATCACTCACTAGTTGAGACATCTAATGGTGTCATTCACCTGAAGACCTGTGTCATCTCGTTTACTAGGTGGGACCTTGTGTGACGTCATTCAAGGCATGCCTATTGTGATGTAATGTACTTAATGAGACTTTTCGTGACATGATCACTCGTAGGCCTATGAGTTCCGGAGAAGCGTGCTGCTCGCCGAAAAAGCGCTTTGACGCCTCGTCAGGTGTAGTAAGCGCTATATAAATGCAATTCCAATACAATATACTGATATCTCAAAAAGTATCTTCTGCTGAAAAAAGAGTGGATGGGACCCCTCGTGACACCATCCCCACAGATTAGGCGGCGTCTCCCGCTCTCTTTGATCTCACGTGCCGGTTACTTCCGGTGCCTATCACTTCACAGCAAGGTTTGAGTCAGCTGCGTCTAATCACCGATTTCAAGTTCTACTAAATGTAATAAAAACATATAGCGCTCAAACCCCAAGCGCTATAATAACAAGCGTGTCCCAGCCTCCCATGCCTGTTTGTGGAGCCTACGCCTGGGGCTCTGGGCCCAGCTTCCTCTGCTCCCCAGAGGGCCAGCGTCCGGGTAATTATTCTTGTAAACCTATTTCCGGAGCTGCGGGCACCTGGCTGGTGTGCAGGACACGGTGTCCCACTGCCGGGGACGGCCCTGTTTCCAGAGCTCTGAACTATTTCTGGAGTCCCCGCCCTCCCCCATTCAGGAAGCACCGAGCTGGTGTTTTATTTGATGAAATCAGTGCATGTAAGCTCCCTGAAGCCGCTTTGGGGAGCACTTCAAAGCCCCGGATTCACAGTGTCTGGATGGTGCAACGTGCAGGGCAGGAGCCTGTGACAGTTCAAGGGTCACACACTGGAAGTAGTGAAAAAGGCGCCCCTTAGGAGTTAATAGCCTGCCCAAGCGACAGCCCTTCCCAACTTCTCCCGATATGATGTCACTTTCAGCCACGGGACTCTTTCCGCAGCGCCTACACCTCGTCTGCTTTTGCTGCAAGCAGCAAGGTGCAGGCTGGGAAGGGGCTAATTCGATTCCAGCCTCGCCCATAACAAATGCAAACAGAACAATTGCTGGAAGCTAGCCTGGCTGATGAGGGGTGATGCCCCGAAACCGGTCCTCGGAAGCTTGTTTCCAGGCAAGGGAGGACCTGGCTTGGCCTTTAGGGCTGGACTATTCCCATGGGGAGCAGCGTCAAGACTGATTTGCATATGGCTGGGTCCAAACTGGCATGGTATAGTGAGCAAAAGAACAATGGATTAAACCAAGATCTCTTGACAGGGGGTGAATGTTTGATTTGCTCTGGGAGGGGTTTATCAGATTCCAGCCTAGCACATAACTAAAGCCGAAGTTCGGGGATGGGGGGCATCAGGCCTCTTTTTGTTGGGGTAACCTGCCTAGAAGCTACCAGGAGCCTTGCCTCAATGCAATAGAGTGGATACAAAGGCTTATAGCTTATCACGTCACAGGTACTTAAGAGAGGCAGGGTTTGCCTTTGTTCAGTCCCTGTATATAAGAGATGCATGCACTGAAAGAATGGCAGATGTGTTGGTCTGCACCAGTATTTACACAAACAATTTAAGTACCACTATTTCGTTTTATTTCTTTTATAGCTCTTTAGCACTACAGTAGTGTTAAGCGCTAGAAAATAAATAATATAAAATAGTGGTATTTAAATTATTCATGTGCGTGTGATGGAAAGCACTCTGACATTGTGGACCTTCTCATCCCACTGCAGGGTGTCCGAGCGCTTTACATCACACATACACAGTAAATCATATGTGTGCACATGAATATAAAGGATGTTGCATAAGACCGTGAGGGCTAAAAGGTGTAGGAGTCACATGTCCTTCACAGCTTGCGGTTCTATAGTAGAAGGATTACAATTTATGAACTGCTAGTAAGAATAGGATCTCTGCATTACAAGCATTAAACCCACTTTCCCAATTACATAAAATAAAAGTATGTCATCTGCGTGTTACATAATATGCTTTGCTGGGGACTTTAACCCTCTATGCTGCTTTGATTCAAAACTGGGACCAGGCAAAACACAGATCTCTCCTGCAAATGAGTTATCCTAGTCTAGAGTTATCTCACCATTATTATTATCCCTAAGATTTAGTGGGCACAGAAAGATCTCTGCAGCAAGTGCTTTAACCCCATAAGATATTTTAAAATGTAGACATTGTAACCAAATTAGAAGAACAGATTCACTGACACGTTTCTCCTTGTTGCCAATTTCTTTGCCGCAGTGTTTAAAGAAGCGTTAAAGTAGAAGTTGAAGCCCAGATTTTGCATCAGGGTTGCGTCAATATTTTGGCACAAAGCCAATGCAAAATCTAATTTGTTAAATGTACTCATGATAGACCTTCTAAACATATGTGAGCTCTTAAGATCTGATGTCACTTGCTGCGAAGTCATAGGATGTGATGCCACTTCCTGTGATGCCACATGCACAATCATGCACCGTGATGACACTTCCTGTGATGTCACACACTGTGATGTCACACCCACTCTGCCTAAATTGGTGAGTTCCCCCACTTCTTTTTTTAGGGTTTGAGCCCTTGTCAACCCCCCTCTCTCTCTCCCTGGGATACTCTGAAGGGTGCAGGTGGTGTGGCTGTATATGTCTGTCTCTGTGATGTCCTCTAGCACTGCGGGTGCCCCCACCCTTCCATGACTCTTCGTGTCCATCTCGCAGATAGATGTCCGGTATTGAAGTTGTCTGGTGTTGGTCAGCTCTGACATGCTGCCTGTCTGCCCCACCCCTGCCTCTCACCCCTCCTGTCTCCCCGGTGCGGGTGTTGTGTGTCAGGTGGTGAGTGTGGCTTGTGCTGCCTCTCTGCTCTACCCCTGCCCTCTCACCCCTCCTGTCTCCCCGGTGTGGGTGTTGTGTGTCAGGTGGTGAGTGTGGCTTATGCTCAGGGGCGCAACTAGGTCTTAATTTCGGGGGGGGCTAACATGGCAGATGAAGGGGCGTGGCTAATGTTAATCAATGGGGCGGAGCTAAAATGGCAGATAATCAGGATCGGTTAATGCTCAGGTCAAGCCGAGAAAAAAATGTGGTGAATTCTGCATTTGAAACTGGACAACAATTAAAGCACACATTTTTGTTAATTTGATGCATTTATATGCACACACACACACCCACATTTCCTTAAAACCCTACAACCCTTCAACTCATACCAACCCTAAAATTGCCCCCCTGGCACCCCAAAGCCTATACCTACCCTGAACCCTAAAATTAACCCAAAACCCATACCCACACTGAACCCCAAAATTACTCCTGGCACCCTAAAACCCATTACCACCCTGAACTCTGAAATTACCCCCTGACACCCCAAAACCCATACCCACCCTGAACCCTAAAATTACCCCTGGCACCCCAAAACCCATACCCACCTGAACCCTAAAATTACCCCTGGCACCCCAAAACCCATACCCGCAGTGATCCCTAAAATTACACCCTTGCCCCCAAACCCATACTCACCCTGAATCTTAAAATTACCACTAGCACACCAAAACACATACCCACGCTGAACCCTAAAATTAACCCCCTCACACCCTAAAACCCATACCCGCCCTGAACCCTAAAATTACACCTGGTACCCCAAAACCCATACCCATCCTGATCCCTAAAATTACCCCCCCCCCCCCCAGGCACCCCAAAACCCTTACCCACCCCACACCCTAAAATTACCCCCTGGGACCCCTAAACCCATTACCACCCTGAACCCTAAAATCACCCCCCTGGAGCCCCAAAACCCATACCCGCCCTGAACCCTAAAATTACCCCTGGCACCCCAAAACCCATACCCACCCTGAACCCTAAAATTACCCCTGGCACCCCAAAACCCATACCCGCAGTGATCCCTAAAATTACACCCTTGCCCCCCAAAACCCATACTCACCCTGAATCCTAAAATTACCCCTGGCACACCAAAACACATACCCACGCTGAACCCTAAAATTAACCCCCTCATACCCTAAAACCCATACCAGCCCTGAACCCTAAACTTACCCCTGGCACCCCAGAAACCATACCCATGCTGAACCATAAATTACCCTCTTGCCCCCCAAAACCCATACCCACTCAGAACCTTAAAATTACCCCAGGCACCCCAAAACCCATACCCATGCTGAACCATACATTCCCCTCTGGCACCCCATAACCCATATCCACCCTGAACCCTAAAATAGCCCCCTGACATTCCAAAACCCACACCTGCCCTAAACCCTAAAATTACCCCTGGCACTATAAAACACATACCCACGCTGAACCCTAAAATTAATCCCATGGCACCCCAAAACCCACACCCACCCTGAACCTTAAAATTACCCCTGGCACCCCAAAACCCATACCCATGCTGAACCATAAATTCCCCCACGGCATCCCATAACTCATACCAACCCTGAACCATAATTCCCCCCTGAAACCCCATAACCCATTCCCACCCTAAACCCTAAAATTGCCCCCTGACACCCCAAAACCCACACCTGCCCTGAACCCTAAAATTACCCCTGGCACACCAAAACACATACCCACGCTGAACCCTAAAATGTTCCCTGGCACCCCATAACCCATACCCACCCTGAACCCTAAAATAGCCCCCTGACATCCCAAAACCCACACCTGCCCTGAACCCTAAAATTACCCCTGGCACACCAAAACACATACCCACGCTGAACCCTAAAATGTCCCCTGGCACCCCAAAACCCATACTCACCTTGAACCCTAAAATTGCCCCCTGGAACCCCAAAACCCATACCCGCTCAGAACCCTAAAATTACCCCCTGGCACCCCAATCCGTAACCCACCCTGAACCATAAAATTACTCACTGGCACCCTAAAACCCACACCCACCCTGAACTCTAAAATTACCCACTACCACCACAAAAAAAAAATGAACACTACAAACTTACACTACATTTGCATATTTGGAGGGGACTGTCCTCTTTGACGTTTCTATGTATGTAAGTCAAGAACAACATTCAAAGTAACCTAGACATGCAGGCAGTAGGTAATGCTGTACTGAAAAATGCATTAAAGTTACTGGGACTTACATAATTAAAAACTGCTGCCTGCTCCTCTGATACTATACTGTGGAGGCTGGCTCATCAGCAGCACTGTGTCCTGGCATCCAGCCCCTCGAAGGTCTCAGAGTAGATAGGTGGGGGTCAAATGGCTCCTGGATTCTCCTTGCCTGGGCCTCCTCTGCTTCTTCCCTGGTGCCCTTGGATGCGAAAATAGAAAGATCCATGGCCCTGTTCACCATTTATCTGGTGAGCAGCGCCTTGGATGTGAATTCCATGCCATCCAAGTACACAGACAGCAGGGGCAAAGGGATGGCCAGTGCAGGTGATGCTTTTCCTTTGTAAATTAATTCCTGCTGGCATCATAGCCCAGGGGTTGCTGTCTGCGCACTTGTATGAAATACACATCTATACAAGTGCACAGACAGCACCCCATGGGCTATGACGCCAGCAGAAATTCCTTTACAAAGGAAAAGCATCACCTTAACTGGCCAGCCCTTTCCCCCTGCTGTGAAAAGCATCACCTTAACTGGCCAGCCCTTTCCCCCTGCTGTGCACTTCACACCCCATGCTCACAAGCGATCAAGTGCTTAGGTGAAATCCCTGCCTTCAGGCAAGGATTTCACCTCACAGCGCCACGTAAAGGAAAACAAGAGGTGGGGGCAGGAGGTCACTCACTGAAGCAGAGGCTGGCTGGCTCGGGCTGCTGGGCCTCTCAGAAAGCATAAAAAAAATCATTCTCCGATCCGATGCTATCTTGCACCATTTCAGTGCGTGTAATCTTAGCCCGGGCAGAGGAGGCGACGGGGGGGGGGGGGGGGCTGAAGCCCGGTGAGCCCAATGGGTGTTGCGCGCCTGCTTATGCTGCCTCTCTGCTCTACCCCTGCCCTCTCACCCCTCCTGTCTCCCCGGTGCGGGTGTTGTGTGTCAGATGGTGAGTGTGGCTTATGCTGCCTCTCTGCTCCACCCCTGCCCTCTCACCCCTCCTGTCTCCCCGGTGCGGGTGTTGTGTGTCAGATGGTGAGTGTGGCTTATGCTGCCTCTCTGCTCCACCCCTGCCCTCTCACCCCTCCTGTCTCCCCGGTGCGGGTGTTGTGTGTCAGATGGTGAGTGTGGCTTATGCTGCCTCTCTGCCCCACCCCTGCCCCTCACCCCTCCTGTCTCCCTGGTGCGGGTGTTGTGTGTCAGGTGGTGAGTGTGGCTTATGCTGCCTCTCTGCTCCACCCTGCCTCTCACCCCTCCTGTCTCCCCGGTGCGGGTGTTGTGTGTCAGGTGGTGAGTGTGGCTTATGCTGCCTATCTGCTCCACCCCTGCCCTCTCACCCCTCCTGTCTCCCCGGTGCGGGTGTTGTGTGTCAGGTGGCGAGTGTGGCTTATGCTGCCTCTCTGCTCCACCCCTGCCTCTCACCCCTCCTGTCTCCCCGGTGCGGGTGTTGTGTGTCAGGTGGCGAGTGTGGCTTGTGCTGCCTCTCTGCTCCACCCCTGCCCTCTCACCGCTCCTGTCTCCCCGGTGCGGGTGTTGTGTGTCAGGTGGTGAGTGTGGCTTATGCTGCTTCTCTGCTCCACCCCTGCCCTCTCACCCCTCCTGTCTCCCCGGTGCGGGTGTTGTGTGTCAGGTGGCGAGTGTGGCTTATGCTGCCTCTCTGCTCCACCCCTGCCTCTCACCCCTCCTGTCTCCCCGGTGAGGGTGTTGTGTGTCAGATAGTGAGTATGGCTTATGCTGCCTCTCTGCTCCACCCCTGCCTCTCACCCCTCCTGTCTCCCCGGTGTGGGTGTTGTGTGTCAGGTGGCGAGTGTGGCTTATGCTGCCTCTCTGCTCCACCCCTGCCTCTCACCCCTCCTGTCTCCCCGGTGCGGGTGTTGTGTGTCAGATAGTGAGTATGGCTTATGCTGCCTCTCTGCTCCACCCCTGCCTCTCACCCCTCCTGTCTCCCTGGTGCGGGTGTTGTGTGTCAGATAGTGAGTATGGCTTATGCTGCCTCTCTGCTCCACCCCTGCCTCTCGCCCCTCCTGTCTCCCCGGTGTGGGTGTTGTGTGTCAGGTGGCGAGTGTGGCTTATGCTGCCTCTCTGCTCCACCCCTGCCCTCTCACCCCTCCTGTCTCCCCGGTGCGGGTGTTGTGTGTCAGGTGGCGAGTGTGGCTTATGCTGCCTCTCTGCTCCACCCCTGCCTCTCACCCCTCCTGTCTCCCCGGTGAGGGTGTTGTGTGTCAGATAGTGAGTATGGCTTATGCTGCCTCTCTGCTCCACCCCTGCCTCTCACCCCTCCTGTCTCCCCGGTGTGGGTGTTGTGTGTCAGGTGGCGAGTGTGGCTTATGCTGCCTCTCTGCTCCACCCCTGCCTCTCGCCCCTCCTGTCTCCCTGGTGAGGGTGTTGTGTGTCAGGTGGCGAGTGTGGCTTATGCTGCCTCTCTGCCCCACCCCTGCCTCTCACCCCTCCTGTCTCCCCGGTGCGGGTGTTGTGTGTCAGGTGGTGAGTGTGGCTTATGCTGCCTCTCTGCTCCACCCCTGCCTCTCACCCCTCCTGTCTCCCCAGTGAAGGTGTTGTGTGTCAGGTGGTGAGTGTGGCTTATGCTGCCTCTCTGCTCCACCCCTGCCCCCTCACCCCTCCTGTCTCCCCGGTGCGGGTGTTGTGTGTCAGGTGGTGAGTGTGGCTTATGCTGCCTCTCTGCCCCACCCCTGCCTCTCACCCCTCCTGTCTCCCTGGTGCGGGTGTTGTGTGTCAGGTGGTGAGTGTGGCTTATGCTGCCTCTCTGCCCCACCCCTGCCTCTCACCCCTCCTGTCTCCCCAGTGCGGGTGTTGTGTGTCAGGTGGTGAGTGTGGCTTGTGCTGCCTCTCTGCCCCACCCCTGCCTCTCACCCCTCCTGTCTCCCCGGTGCGGGTGTTGTGTGTCAGGTGGTGAGTGTGGCTTGTGCTGCCTCTCTGCTCCACCCCTGCCTCTCACCCCTCCTGTTTCCCCGGTGCGGGTGTTGTGTGTCAGGTGGTGAGTGTGGCTTGTGCTGCCTCTCTTCCCCACCCCTGCCTCTCACCCCTCCTGTCTCCCCGGTGCGGGTGTTGTGTGTCAGGTGGTGAGTGTGGCTTGAGCTGCATCTTTGCCCCACCCCTGCCTCTCACCCCTCCTGTCTCCCCGGTGAGGGTGTTGTGTGTCAGGTGGTGAGTGTGGCTTGTGCTGCCTCTCTGCTCCACCCCTGCCTCTCACCCCTCCTGTCTCCCCGGTGCGGGTGTTGTGTGTCAGGTGGCGAGTGTGGCTTATGCTGCCTCTCTGCCTCTCACCCCTATTGTCTCCCCGGGGCGGGTGTTGTGTGTCAGGTGGTGCGTGTAGCTTATGCTGCCTCTCTGCCCCACCCCTGCCTCTCACCCCTCCTGTCTCCCTGGTGCGGGTGTTGTGTGTCAGGTGGTGAGTGTGGCTTATGCTGCCTCTCTGCCCCACCCCTGCCTCTCACCCCTCCTGTCTCCCCGGTGCGAGTGTTGTGTGTCAGGTGGCGAGTGTGGCTCATGCTGCCTCTCTGCCCCACCCCTGCCTCTCACCCCTCCTGTCTCCCCGGTGCGGGTGTTGTGTGTCAGGTGGTGAGTGTGGCTTGTGCTGCCTCTCTGCTCCACCCCTGCCTCTCACCCCTCCTGTTTCCCCGGTGCGGGTGTTGTGTGTCAGGTGGCGAGTGTGGCTTATGCTGCCTCTCTGCCTCTCACCCCTCCTGTCTCCCCAGGGCGGGTGTTGTGTGTCAGGTGGTGAGTGTGGCTTATGCTGCCTCTCTGCTCCACCCCTGCCCCCTCACCCCTCCTGTCTCCCTGGTGCGGGTGTTGTATTGTCAGGTGGTGAGTGTGGCTTATGCTGCCTCTCTGCTCCACCCCTGCCTCTCACCCCTCCTGTCTCCCCGGTGCGGGTGTTGTGTGTCAGGTGGTGAGTGTGGCTTGTGCTGCCTCTCTGCTCCACCCCTGCCTCTCACCCCTCCTGTCTCCCCGGTGCGGGTGTTGTGTGTCAGGTGGTGAGTGTGGCTTGTGCTGCCTCTCTGCCCCACCCCTGCCTGTCACCCCTCCTGTCTCCCCGGTGTGGATGTTGTGTGTGAGGTGGTGAGTGTGGCTTGTGCTGCGTCTCTGCCCCACCTCTGCCTCTCACCCCTCCTGTCTCCCCGGTGCGGGTGATGTTTGTCAGGTGGTGAGTGTGGCTTATGCTGCCTCTCTGCCCCACCCCTGTCTCTCTGCCCCACCCCTCCTGTCTCCCCGGTGCGGGTGTTGTTTGTCAGGTGGTGAGTGTGGCTTATGCTGCCTCTCTGCCCCACCCCTGCCTCTCTGCCCCACCCCTCCTGTCTCCCCGGTGCGGGTGTTGTTTGTCAGGTGGTGAGTGTGGCTTATGCTGCCTCTCTGCCCCACCCCTTCCTCTCACCCCTCCTGTCTCCCCGGTGCAGGTGTTGTTTGTCAGGTGGTGAGTGTGGCTTATGCTGCCTCTCTGCCCCACCCCTGCCACTCACCCCTCCTGTCTCCCCGGTGCGGGTGTTGTTTGTCAGGTGGTGAGTGTGGCTTATGCTGCCTCTCTGCCCCACCCCTTCCTCTCACCCCTCCTGTCTCCCCGGTGTGGGTGTTGTTTGTCAGGTGGTGAGTGTGGCTTGTGCTGCCTCTCTGCTCCACCTCTGCCTCTCACCCTTCCTGTCTCCCCGGTGCAGGTGTTGTGTGTCAGGTGGTGAGTGTGGCTTGTGCTGCCTCTCTGCCCCACCCCTGCCTCCTCACCCCTCCTGTCTCCCCGGTGCAGTTGTTGTGTGTCAGGTGGTGAGTGTGGCTTGTGCTGCCTCTCTGCCCCACCCCTGCCCCCTCACCCCTCCTGTCTCCCCGGTGCGGGTGTTGTGTGTCAGGTGGCGAGTGTGGCTTGTGCTGCCTCTCTGCTCCACCCCTGCCCCCTCACCCCTCCTGTCTCCCCGGTGTGAGTGTTGTGTGTCAGGTGGTGAGTGTGGCTTATGCTGCCTCTCTGCCCCACCCCTGCCTCTCACCCCTCCTGTCTCCCCAGTGCGAGTGTTGTGTGTCAGATGACGAGTGTGGCTTATGCTGCCTCTCTGCTCCACCCCTGCCTCTCACCCCTCCTGTCTCCCCAGTGCGGGTGTTGTGTGTCAGGTGGTGAGTGTGGCTTATGCTGCCTCTCTGCCCCAACCCTGCCCCTCACTCCTCCTGTCTCCCCAGTGCGAGTGTTGTGTGTCAGATGGCGAGTGTGGCTTGTGCTGCCTCTCTGCTCCACCCCTGCCCCCTCACCCCTCCTGTCTCCCCGGTGCGAGTGTTGTGTGTCAGGTGGTGAGTGTGGCTTATGCTGCCTCTCTGCCCCACCCCTGCCCCTCACCCCTCCTGTCTCCCTGGTGAGGGTGTTGTGTGTCAGGTGGTGAGTGTGGCTTATGCTGCCTCTCTGCTCCATCCCTGCCTCTCACCCCTCCTGTCTCCCCGGTGCGGGTGTTGTGTGTCAGATGGTGAGTGTGGCTTATGCTGCCTCTCTGCCCCACCCCTGCCCCTCACCCCTCCTGTCTCCCTGGTGAGGGTGTTGTGTGTCAGGTGGTGAGTGTGGCTTGTGCTGCCTCTCTGCCCCACCCCTGCCCCCTCACCCCTCCTGTCTCCCCAGTGCGAGTGTTGTGTGTCAGGTGGTGAGTGTGGCTTATGCTTCCTCTCTGCTCCATCCCTGCCTCTCACCCCTCCTGTCTCCCTGATGCGGGTGTTGTGTGTCAGGTGGTGAGTGTGGCTTATGCTGCCTCTCTGCTCCACCCCTGCCTCTCACCCCTCCTGTCTCCCCGGTGCGGGTGTTGTGTGTCAGGTGGTGAGTGTGGCTTGTGCTGCCTCTCTGCTCCACCCCTGCCTCTCACCCCTCCTGTCTCCCCGGTGCGGGTGTTGTGTGTCAGGTGGTGAGTGTGGCTTGTGCTGCTTCTCATCCCCACCCCTGCCCCCTCACCCCTCCTGTCTCCCCAGTGCGGGTGTTGTGTGTCAGGTGGTGAGGGTGGCTTATGCTGCCTCTCTGCTCCACCCCTGCCTCTCACCCCTCCTGTCTCCCCGGTGCGGGAGTTGTGTGTCAGATGGTGAGTGTGGCTTATGCTGCCTCTCTGCTCCACCCCTGCCTCTCACCCCTCCTGTCTCCCCGGTGCGGGTGTTGTGTGTCAGGTGGTGAGTGTGGCTTGTGCTGCTTCTCATCCCCACCCCTGCCCCCTCACCCCTCCTGTCTCCCCAGTGCGGGTGTTGTGTGTCAGGTGGTGAGGGTGGCTTATGTTGCCTCTCTGCTCCACCCCTGCCCCCTCACCCCTCCTGTCTCCCTGGTGCGGGTGTTGTGTGTCAGGTGGTGAGTGTGGCTTGTGCTGCCTCTCTGCCCCACCCCTGCCCCCTCACCCCTCCTGTCTCCCCGGTGCAGGTGTTGTGTGTCAGATGGTGAGTGTGGCTTATGCTGCCTCTCTGCTCCACCCCTGCCCCCTCACCCCTCCTGTCTCCCCGGTGCGGGTGTTATGTGTCAGGTGGTGAGTGTGGCTTATGCTGCCTCTCTGCTCCACCCCTGCCTCTCACCCCTCCTGTCTCCCCAGTGCGAGTGTTGTGTGTCAGATGGCGAGTGTGGCTTATGCTGCCTCTCTGCTCCACCCCTGCCTCTCACCCCTCCTGTCTCCCCGGTGCGGGTGTTGTGTGTCAGGTGGTGAGTGTGGCTTATGCTGCCTCTCTGCCCCACCCCTGCCCCTCACCCCTCCTGTCTCCCTGGTGAGGGTGTTGTGTGTCAGGTGGTGAGTGTGGCTTATGCTGCCTCTCTGCTCCATCCCTGCCTCTCACCCCTCCTGTCTCCCCGGTGCGGGTGTTGTGTGTCAGGTGGTGAGTGTGGCTTGTGCTGCCTCTCTGCCCCACCCCTGCCTTTCACCCCTCCTGTCTCCCCGGTGCGAGTGTTGTGTGTCAGGTGGTGAGTGTGGCTTATGCTACCTCTCTGCCCCACCCCTGCCTCTCACCCCTCCTGTCTCCCCGGTGCGGGTGTTGTGTGTCAGGTGGTGAGTGTGGCTTATGCTACCTCTCTGCCTCTCACCCCTCCTGTCTCCCTGGTGCGGGTGTTGTGTGTCAGGTGGTTAGTGTGACTTGTGCTGCCTCTCTGCCCCACCCCTGCCTCCCACCCCTGCTGTCTCCCCGGTGCGGGTGATGTGTGTCAGGTGGTGAGTGTGGCTTATGCTGCCTCTCTGCCTCTCACCCCTCCTGTCTCCCCGGTGCGGGTGTTGTGTGTCAGGTGGTGAGTGTGGCTTATGCTGCCTCTCTGCCCCACCCCTGCCTCTCTGTGCCACCCCTCCTGTCTCCCCGGTGCGGGTGTTGTTTGTCAGGTGGTGAGTGTGGCTTATGCTGCCTCTCTGCCCCACCCCTGCCTCTCACCCCTCCTGTCTCCCCGGTGCGGGTGTTGTGTGTCAGATGGTGAGTGTGGCTTATGCTGCCTCTCTGCCCCACCCCTGCCTCTCACCCCTCCTGTCTCCCCGGTGCGGGTGTTGTGTGTCAGGTGGCGAGTGTGGCTTGTGCTGCCTCTCTGCCCCACCCCTGCCTCTCACCCTTACTGTCTCCCCGCTGCTGGTGTTGTGTGTCAGGTGGTGAGTGTGGCTTATGCTGCCTCTCTGCTCCACCCCTGCCTCTCACCCCTCCTGTCTCCCCGGTGCGGGTGTTGTGTGTCAGATGGTGAGTGTGGCTTATGCTGCCTCTCTGCCCCACCCCTGCCCCTCACCCCTCCTGTCTCCCTGGTGAGGGTGTTGTGTGTCAGGTGGTGAGTGTGGCCTGTGCTGCCTCTCTGCCCCACCCCTGCCCCCTCACCCCTCCTGTCTCCCCAGTGCGAGTGTTGTGTGTCAGATGGTGAGTGTGGCTTATGCTGCCTCTCTGCCCCACCCCTGCCTCTCACCCTTCCTGTCTCCCCGGTGCGGGTGTTGTGTGTCAGGTGGTGAGTGTGGCTTGTGCTGCCTCTCTGCTCCACCCCTGCCCCCTCACCCCTCCTGTCTCCCTGGTGCGGGTGTTGTGTGTCAGGTGGTGAGTGTGGCTTGTGCTGCCTCTCTGCCCCACCCCTGCCACTCACCCCTCCTGTCTCCCCGGTGCGGGTGTTGTTTGTCAGGTGGTGAGTGTGGCTTATGCTGCCTCTCTGCCCCACCCCTTCCTCTCACCCCTCCTGTCTCCCCGGTGTGGGTGTTGTTTGTCAGGTGGTGAGTGTGGCTTGTGCTGCCTCTCTGCTCCACCTCTGCCTCTCACCCTTCCTGTCTCCCCGGTGCAGGTGTTGTGTGTCAGGTGGTGAGTGTGGCTTGTGCTGCCTCTCTGCCCCACCCCTGCCTCCTCACCCGTCCTGTCTCCCCGGTGCGGTTGTTGTGTGTCAGGTGGTGAGTGTGGCTTGTGCTGCCTCTCTGCCCCACCCCTGCCCCCTCACCCCTCCTGTCTCCCCGGTGCGGGTGTTGTGTGTCAGGTGGCGAGTGTGGCTTGTGCTGCCTCTCTGCTCCACCCCTGCCCCCTCACCCCTCCTGTCTCCCCGGTGCGAGTGTTGTGTGTCAGGTGGTGAGTGTGGCTTATGCTGCCTCTCTGCCCCACCCCTGCCTCTCACCCCTCCTGTCTCCCCAGTGCGAGTGTTGTGTGTCAGATGACGAGTGTGGCTTATGCTGCCTCTCTGCTCCACCCCTGCCTCTCACCCCTCCTGTCTCCCCGGTGCGGGTGTTGTGTGTCAGATGGTGTGTGTGGCTTGTGCTGCCTCTCTGCCCCACCCCTGCCCCTCACCCCTCCTGTCTCCCTGGTGAGGGTGTTGTGTGTCAGGTGGTGAGTGTGGCTTGTGCTGCCTCTCTGCCCCACCCCTGCCCCCTCACCCCTCCTGTCTCCCCAGTGCGAGTGTTGTGTGTCAGGTGGTGAGTGTGGCTTATGCTTCCTCTCTGCTCCACCCCTGCCTCTCACCCCTCCTGTCTCCCCGGTGCGGGTGTTGTGTGTCAGGTGGTGAGTGTGGCTTATGCTGCCTCTCTGCCCCAACCCTGCCCCTCACTCCTCCTGTCTCCCCAGTGCGAGTGTTGTGTGTCAGATGGCGAGTGTGGCTTGTGCTGCCTCTCTGCTCCACCCCTGCCCCCTCACCCCTCCTGTCTCCCCGGTGCGAGTGTTGTGTGTCAGGTGGTGAGTGTGGCTTATGCTGCCTCTCTGCCCCACCCCTGCCCCTCACCCCTCCTGTCTCCCTGGTGAGGGTGTTGTGTGTCAGGTGGTGAGTGTGGCTTATGCTGCCTCTCTGCTCCATCCCTACCTCTCACCCCTCCTGTCTCCCCGGTGCGGGTGTTGTGTGTCAGATGGTGTGTGTGGCTTGTGCTGCCTCTCTGCCCCACCCCTGCCCCTCACCCCTCCTGTCTCCCTGGTGAGGGTGTTGTGTGTCAGGTGGTGAATGTGGCTTGTGCTGCCTCTCTGCCCCACCCCTGCCCCCTCACCCCTCCTGTCTCCCCAGTGCGAGTGTTGTGTGTCAGGTGGTGAGTGTGGCTTATGCTTCCTCTCTGCTCCATCCCTGCGTCTCACCCCTCCTGTCTCCCTGGTGCGGGTGTTGTGTGTCAGGTGGTGAGTGTGGCTTGTGCTGCCTCTCTGCTCCACCCCTGCCCCCTCACCCCTCCTGTCTCCCTGGTGCGGGTGTTGTGTGTCAGGTGGTGAGTGTGGCTTATGCTGCCTCTCTGCTCCACCCCTGCCTCTCACCCCTCCTGTCTCCCCGGTGTGGGTGTTGTGTGTCAGGTGGTGAGTGTGGCTTGTGCTGCCTCTCTGCTCCACCCCTGCCTCTCACCCCTCCTGTCTCCCTGGTGCGGGTGTTGTGTGTCAGGTGGTGAGTGTGGCTTGTGCTGCTTCTCTGCCCCACCCCTGCCCCCTCTTCCCTCCTGTCTCCCCAGTGCGGGTGTTGTGTGTCAGGTGGTGAGTGTGGCTTATGCTGCCTCTCTGCTCCACCCCTGCCTCTCACCCCTCCTGTCTCCCCGGTGCGGGTGTTGTGTGTCAGGTGGTGAGTGTGGCTTGTGCTGCTTCTCTGCCCCACCCCTGCCCCCTCACCCCTCCTGTCTCCCCAGTGCGGGTGTTGTGTGTCAGGTGGTGAGTGTGGCTTATGCTGCCTCTCTGCTCCACCCCTGCCTCTCACCCCTCCTGTCTCCCCGGTGCGGGTGTTGTGTGTCAGATGGTGAGTGTGGCTTATGCTGCCTCTCTGCTCCACCCCTGCCCCCTCACCCCTCCTGTCTCCCTGGTGCGGGTGTTGTGTGTCAGGTGGTGAGTGTGGCTTGTGCTGCCTCTCTGCCCCACCCCTGCCCCCTCACCCCTCCTGTCTCCCCGGTGCAGGTGTTGTGTGTCAGATGGTGAGTGTGGCTTATGCTGCCTCTCTGCTCCACCCCTGCCCCCTCACCCCTCCTGTCTCCCCGGTGCGGGTGTTGTGTGTCAGGTGGTGAGTGTGGCTTATGCTGCCTCTCTGCTCCACCCCTGCCTCTCACCCCTCCTGTCTCCCTGGTGCGGGTGTTGTGTGTCAGGTGGTTAGTGTGACTTGTGCTGCCTCTCTGCCCCACCCCTGCCTCCCACCCCTCCTGTCTCCCCGGTGCGGGTGATGTGTGTCAGGTGGTGAGTGTGGCTTGTGCTGCCTCTCTGCCCCACCCCTGCCTGTCACCCCTCCTGTCTCCCTGGTGCGAGTGTTGTGTGTCAGGTGGTGAGTGTGGCTTATGCTGCCTCTCTGCCCCACCCCTGCCTCTCACCCCTCCTGTCTCCCCGGTGCGGGTGTTGTGTGTCAGGTGGTGAGTGTGGCTTATGCTGCCTCTCTGCCCCACCCCTGCCTCTCTGTGCCACCCCTCCTGTCTCCCCGGTGCGGGTGTTGTTTGTCAGGTGGTGAGTGTGGCTTATGCTGCCTCTCTGCTCCACCTCTGCCTCGCACCCCTCCTGTCTCCCCGGTGCGAGTGTTGTGTGTCAGATGGTGAGTGTGGCTTATGCTGCCTCTCTGCCCCACCCCTGCCTCTCACCCCTCCTGTCTCCCCGGTGCGGGTGTTGTGTGTCAGGTGGCGAGTGTGGCTTGTGCTGCCTCTCTGCCCCACCCCTGCCTCTCACCCTTCCTGTCTCCCCGCTGCTGGTGTTGTGTGTCAGGTGGTGAGTGTGGCTTATGCTGCCTCTCTGCTCCACCCCTGCCTCTCACCCCTCCTGTCTCCCCGGTGCGGGTGTTGTGTGTCAGATGGTGAGTGTGGCTTATGCTGCTCTCTGCCCCACCCCTGCCCCTCACCCCTCCTGTCTCCCTGGTGAGGGTGTTGTGTGTCAGGTGGTGAGTGTGGCCTGTGCTGCCTCTCTGCCCCACCCCTGCCCCCTCACCCCTCCTGTCTCCCCAGTGCGAGTGTTGTGTGTCAGATGGTGAGTGTGGCTTATGCTGCCTCTCTGCCCCACCCCTGCCTCTCACCCCTCCTGTCTCCCCGGTGCGGGTGTTGTGTGTCAGGTGGTGAGTGTGGCTTGTGCTGCCTCTCTGCCCCACCCCTGCCTCTCACCCCTCCTGTCTCCCCGGTGCGGGTGTTGTGTGTCAGGTGGTGAGTGTGGCTTATGCTGCCTCTCTGCCCCACCCCTGCCTCTCTGTGCCACCCCTCCTGTCTCCCCGGTGCGGGTGTTGTTTGTCAGGTGGTGAGTGTGGCTTATGCTGCCTCTCTGCTCCACCTCTGCCTCGCACCCCTCCTGTCTCCCCGGTGCGAGTGTTGTGTGTCAGATGGTGAGTGTGGCTTATGCTGCCTCTCTGCCCCACCCCTGCCCCTCACCCCTCCTGTCTCCCTTGTGAGGGTGTTGTGTGTCAGGTGGTGAGTGTGGCCTGTGCTGCCTCTCTGCCCCACCCCTGCCCCCTCACTCCTCCTGTCTCCCCAGTGCGAGTGTTGTGTGTCAGATGGCGAGTGTGGCTTGTGCTGCCTCTCTGCTCCACCCCTGCCCCCTCACCCCTCCTGTCTCCCCGGTGCGAGTGTTGTGTGTCAGGTGGTGAGTGTGGCTTATGCTGCCTCTCTGCCCCACCCCTGCCCCTCACCCCTCCTGTCTCCCTGGTGAGGGTGTTGTGTGTCAGGTGGTGAGTGTGGCTTATGCTGCCTCTCTGCTCCATCCCTACCTCTCACCCCTCCTGTCTCCCCGGTGCGGGTGTTGTGTGTCAGATGGTGTGTGTGGCTTGTGCTGCCTCTCTGCCCCACCCCTGCCCCTCACCCCTCCTGTCTCCCTGGTGAGGGTGTTGTGTGTCAGGTGGTGAGTGTGGCTTGTGCTGCCTCTCTGCCCCACCCCTGCCCCCTCACCCCTCCTGTCTCCCCAGTGCGAGTGTTGTGTGTCAGGTGGTGAGTGTGGCTTATGCTTCCTCTCTGCTCCACCCCTGCCTCTCACCCCTCCTGTCTCCCCGGTGCGGGTGTTGTGTGTCAGGTGGTGAGTGTGGCTTATGCTGCCTCTCTGCCCCAACCCTGCCCCTCACTCCTCCTGTCTCCCCAGTGCGAGTGTTGTGTGTCAGATGGCGAGTGTGGCTTGTGCTGCCTCTCTGCTCCACCCCTGCCCCCTCACCCCTCCTGTCTCCCCGGTGCGAGTGTTGTGTGTCAGGTGGTGAGTGTGGCTTATGCTGCCTCTCTGCCCCACCCCTGCCCCTCACCCCTCCTGTCTCCCTGGTGAGGGTGTTGTGTGTCAGGTGGTGAGTGTGGCTTATGCTGCCTCTCTGCTCCATCCCTACCTCTCACCCCTCCTGTCTCCCCGGTGCGGGTGTTGTGTGTCAGATGGTGTGTGTGGCTTGTGCTGCCTCTCTGCCCCACCCCTGCCCCTCACCCCTCCTGTCTCCCTGGTGAGGGTGTTGTGTGTCAGGTGGTGAATGTGGCTTGTGCTGCCTCTCTGCCCCACCCCTGCCCCCTCACCCCTCCTGTCTCCCCAGTGCGAGTGTTGTGTGTCAGGTGGTGAGTGTGGCTTATGCTTCCTCTCTGCTCCATCCCTGCGTCTCACCCCTCCTGTCTCCCTGGTGCGGGTGTTGTGTGTCAGGTGGTGAGTGTGGCTTGTGCTGCCTCTCTGCTCCACCCCTGCCCCCTCACCCCTCCTGTCTCCCTGGTGCGGGTGTTGTGTGTCAGGTGGTGAGTGTGGCTTATGCTGCCTCTCTGCTCCACCCCTGCCTCTCACCCCTCCTGTCTCCCCGGTGCGGGTGTTGTGTATCAGGTGGTGAGTGTGGCTTGTGCTGCCTCTCTGCTCCACCCCTGCCTCTCACCCCTCCTGTCTCCCTGGTGCGGGTGTTGTGTGTCAGGTGGTGAGTGTGGCTTGTGCTGCTTCTCTGCCCCACCCCTGCCCCCTCACCCCTCCTGTCTCCCCAGTGCGGGTGTTGTGTGTCAGGTGGTGAGTGTGGCTTATGCTGCCTCTCTGCTCCACCCCTGCCTCTCACCCCTCCTGTCTCCCCGGTGCGGGTGTTGTGTGTCAGGTGGTGAGTGTGGCTTGTGCTGCTTCTCTGCCCCACCCCTGCCCCCTCACCCCTCCTGTCTCCCCAGTGCGGGTGTTGTGTGTCAGGTGGTGAGTGTGGCTTATGCTGCCTCTCTGCTCCACCCCTGCCTCTCACCCCTCCTGTCTCCCCGGTGCGGGTGTTGTGTGTCAGATGGTGAGTGTGGCTTATGCTGCCTCTCTGCTCCACCCCTGCCCCCTCACCCCTCCTGTCTCCCTGGTGCGGGTGTTGTGTGTCAGGTGGTGAGTGTGGCTTGTGCTGCCTCTCTGCCCCACCCCTGCCCCCTCACCCCTCCTGTCTCCCCGGTGCAGGTGTTGTGTGTCAGATGGTGAGTGTGGCTTATGCTGCCTCTCTGCTCCACCCCTGCCCCCTCACCCCTCCTGTCTCCCCGGTGCGGGTGTTGTGTGTCAGGTGGTGAGTGTGGCTTATGCTGCCTCTCTGCTCCACCCCTGCCTCTCACCCCTCCTGTCTCCCTGGTGCGGGTGTTGTGTGTCAGGTGGTGAGTGTGGCTTATGCTGCCTCTCTGTGCCACCCCTCCTGTCTCCCCGGTGCGGGTGTTGTTTGTCAGGTGGTGAGTGTGGCTTATGCTGCCTCTCTGCTCCACCTCTGCCTCGCACCCCTCCTGTCTCCCCGGTGCGGGTGATGTGTGTCAGGTGGTGAGTGTGGCTTGTGCTGCCTCTCTGCCCCACCCCTGCCTGTCACCCCTCCTGTCTCCCTGGTGCGAGTGTTGTGTGTCAGGTGGTGAGTGTGGCTTATGCTGCCTCTCTGCCCCACCCCTGCCTCTCACCCCTCCTGTCTCCCCGGTGCGGGTGTTGTGTGTCAGGTGGTGAGTGTGGCTTATGCTGCCTCTCTGCCCCACCCCTGCCTCTCTGTGCCACCCCTCCTGTCTCCCCGGTGCGGGTGTTGTTTGTCAGGTGGTGAGTGTGGCTTATGCTGCCTCTCTGCTCCACCTCTGCCTCGCACCCCTCCTGTCTCCCCGGTGCGAGTGTTGTGTGTCAGATGGTGAGTGTGGCTTATGCTGCCTCTCTGCCCCACCCCTGCCTCTCACCCCTCCTGTCTCCCCGGTGCGGGTGTTGTGTGTCAGGTGGCGAGTGTGGCTTGTGCTGCCTCTCTGCCCCACCCCTGCCTCTCACCCTTCCTGTCTCCCCGCTGCTGGTGTTGTGTGTCAGGTGGTGAGTGTGGCTTATGCTGCCTCTCTGCTCCACCCCTGCCTCTCACCCCTCCTGTCTCCCCGGTGCGGGTGTTGTGTGTCAGATGGGGAGTGTGGCTTATGCTGCCTCTCTGCCCCACCCCTGCCCCTCACCCCTCCTGTCTCCCTGGTGAGGGTGTTGTGTGTCAGGTGGTGAGTGTGGCCTGTGCTGCCTCTCTGCCCCACCCCTGCCCCCTCACCCCTCCTGTCTCCCCAGTGCGAGTGTTGTGTGTCAGATGGTGAGTGTGGCTTATGCTGCCTCTCTGCCCCACCCCTGCCTCTCACCCCTCCTGTCTCCCCGGTGCGGGTGTTGTGTGTCAGGTGGTGAGTGTGGCTTGTGCTGCCTCTCTGCCCCACCCCTGCCTCTCACCCCTCCTGTCTCCCCGGTGCGGGTGTTGTGTGTCAGGTGGTGAGTGTGGCTTATGCTGCCTCTCTGCCCCACCCCTGCCTCTCTGTGCCACCCCTCCTGTCTCCCCGGTGCGGGTGTTGTTTGTCAGGTGGTGAGTGTGGCTTATGCTGCCTCTCTGCTCCACCTCTGCCTCGCACCCCTCCTGTCTCCCCGGTGCGAGTGTTGTGTGTCAGATGGTGAGTGTGGCTTATGCTGCCTCTCTGCCCCACCCCTGCCTCTCACCCCTCCTGTCTCCCCGGTGCGGGTGTTGTGTGTCAGGTGGCGAGTGTGGCTTGTGCTGCCTCTCTGCCCCACCCCTGCCTCTCACCCTTCCTGTCTCCCCGCTGCTGGTGTTGTGTGTCAGGTGGTGAGTGTGGCTTATGCTGCCTCTCTGCACCACCCCTGCCTCTCACCCCTCCTGTCTCCCCGGTGCGGGTGATGTGTGTCAGATGGTGAGTGTGGCTTGTGCTGCCTCTCTGCTCCACCCCTGCCTCTCACCCCTCCTGTCTCCCCGGTGCGGGTGTTGTGTGTCAGGTGGTGAGTGTGGCTTATGCTGCCTCTCTGCCCCACCCCTGCCCCTCACCCCTCCTGTCTCCCTGGTGAGGGTGTTGTGTGTCAGGTGGTGAGTGTGGCCTGTGCTGCCTCTCTGCCCCACCCCTGCCCCCTCACCCCTCCTGTCTCCCCAGTGCGAGTGTTGTGTGTCAGATGGTGAGTGTGGCTTATGCTGCCTCTCTGCTCCACCCCTGCCCCCTCACCCCTCCTGTCTCCCCAGTGCGAGTGTTGTGTGTCAGATGGTGAGTGTGGCTTATGCTGCCTCTCTGCCCCACCCCTGCCTCTCACCCCTCCTGTCTCCCCGGTGCGGGTGTTGTGTGTCAGGTGGTGAGTGTGGCTTGTGCTGCCTCTCTGCCCCACCCCTGCCCCCTCACCCCTCCTGTCTCCCCGGTGCGAGTGTTGTGTGTCAGATGGTGAGTGTGGCTTATGCTGCCTCTCTGCCCCACCCCTGCCTCTCACCCCTCCTGTCTCCCCGGTGCGGGTGTTGTGTGTCAGGTGGTGAGTGTGGCTTGTGCTGCCTCTCTGCCCCACCCCTGCCCCTCACCCCTCCTGTCTCCCTGGTGCGGGTGTTGTGTGTCAGATGGTGAGTGTGGCTTATGCTGCCTCTCTGCTCCACCCCTGCCTCTCACCCCTCCTGTCTCCCCGGTACGGGTGTTGTGTGTCAGGTGGTGAGTGTGGCTTATGCTGCCTCTCTGCTCCACCCCTGCCCCTCACCCCTCCTGTCTCCCCGGTACGGGTGTTGTGTGTCAGATGGTGAGTGTGGCTTATGCTGCCTCTCTGCTCCACCCCTGCCTCTCACCCCTCCTGTCTCCCCGGTGCGGGTGTTGTGTGTCAGGTGGTGAGTGTGGCTTATGCTGCCTCTCTGCTCCACCCCTGCCCCTCACCCCTCCTGTCTCCCTGGTGCGGGTGTTGTGTGTCAGGTGGTGAGTGTGGCTTATGCTGCCTCTCTGCTCCACCCCTGCCTCTCACCCCTCCTGTCTCCCCGGTGCGGGTGTTGTGTGTCAGGTGGTGAGTGTGGCTTATGCTGCCTCTCTGCTCCACCCCTGCCCCTCACCCCTCCTGTCTCCCTGGTGCGGGTGTTGTGTGTCAGGTGGTGAGTGTGGCTTTTGCTGCCTCTCTGCTCCACCCCTGCCCCTCACCCCTCCTGTCTCCCCGGTGAGGGTGTTGTGTGTCAGGAGGTGAGTGACTGTGTGGCTTATGCTGCCTCTCTGCTCCACCCCTGCCTCTCACCCCTCCTGCCTCCCCGGTGCGGGTGTTGTGTGTCAGGTGGTGAGTGTGGCTTGTGCTGGCCTCTCGCCCCTATCTCTCCTCCTCTAACCCTTCACCCCCCAGGTGCATCGAGGGCCCCTTTCATGTCCCGCCTGGAGCAGACTCCCCTCCCCTCCCCGCTCTGTCTGACACACCTGGCAGCGGCCCCGTGCGGTGTCTGGGGGATTCATTAGGGCTGTTTACAGCGGCGCTGCAGCTGCGCGCGCATCACGTGACGCCGCTCCCCTGTGGCCTCCTATCCTGAGCTCTGCAGAGCCTGCTCGGTGTCTGTCGGTGTCTGCTAACTGAGCCCCCCGGCCGAGGCGCCCATGGAGTCTGGGGTTGCATGTCCCAAGCTGCACAGTGGAAGGCCCATTGCAAAGGTTGACTGCTTGCCGTTCGTTGCTTATTGCTACATTTGAGTGTCAAACTGGTACTAATGACTTAATGAGGTGCAACCACTGCCCAGACAGTTGTGAAAATGTCAAAATACTGAAGTAACACTATCACAAAATGTGCCGCACTACGCTGCATAATTTGTCTTTTCTCGCTGCATAATTTACTCAACTCTGCCACATAATTTGGCCCTCCCCTGCCGCATAATTCCAGTGGCACTAGCGATGGGGCACAAACCCAGAGACAGGCAGACCTTGAGGTACAGGTGTGTGACAGGCACTGTGCTGCACACTCCCGCTGTGACCCCTGCCCCTGCCCTGGGTGACCCTTGTCTCTCTGGGATGAAATGAGAGGGAGGGACTGCCGATCATCCCCCCCTAATCCTGTCTCACTAGCCGCCAAGCCCCGACGCAGCATTACCCAGCAGATGGAGGGACTTAACCCGGCAAATGTAATACATCTCGGTTCTGTATTACTGCGAGCACCCCCTGCCGTGCCGGGAGCTGCCGCCTGGTGGGAACTGCGTCTGGCCACAAGGGGCGAGAGTGAGCTCCGAGGGTGGAGGCAGGGACTGGAGATGGAGAAAAGGCCCCGGGCACCGGCGTGGGGACTCCTGGACGTCAATTCACAAAAATGCACGGGGTAGCCGGTGGGGTAATGAAACTTGAGGGGGCGCCCTGCAAAGTGCATGGAGGTGGCCGCCTCTCCCTGGCCCACCACCTACCACTTTTGCTGAGTGGGCCCCTGGAGCTCAGGCCCCACCTGCACCACGGGGGATTTTGTTACGCCACTGAGGGGGGTAGCGGAAGTGACATCGCATGACATTTGACCTTTAATTTGACTCTCACACACACATGCTTACATATCCTAACATATTCCCATACTCCTGCTCACATAAACACACTCTCACCTGCAAGCATGCAGATAACATACATTTAAGAGCATTTTTTACTTAACATAGCTTTCAGATAGGGTCATATTCAAGCTAATATATTCAATTTTTTAAAAACACTAATAGTGAATAATATTATTAATTATTGGTATAATTTTTAAAAAAGGACAGAAGCCAGGCTAGTGCAGCTCCAACCAGCGACCATTACAAAGAGCTGCCCCTGTGTTCCCGGCACTGATTTTGCCACCTCTGAGGCCAGGCTCTGACAACTCTTCCTTATTTAACACTGAAATCTAGACATAAGGCATTCCAGGATGCATGCTGGACTACTGTAACATTCTTTACCTGAAAATATAAACTTCCCTTCTTCATCTCCCCAGGTCATTCAAAATCAAGAGGGCAGAATGGCTAGGAGCACCTCGCTTCAGTTCCACTCCTATCTCTTCACTGACAGTAGGCTGTGTTTACACCCTCTGTCTAGTCCATCCTGCCCTGTATGGCAAGACTTCAGCATTCATCGCCGATTGTCTGCAGAGATATTATGTCAACAGAGCTCTTCAGTCCTCTAATCTCTTGCCCCTTCAGGTCGAGAGGTATCAAGTGACTTGCAATAAAGGCTGTTTTTTTTCAATATGTGTCCCCCAACAGTTGGGACAAGTTTCCCAAAGAAGTCTAACTCTGCTCTAACCATCTTACCTTCAGAAAAAAGTCCCTGAAAACTCTGCTTTTCTGGTAATGCTGGATAAAGGCATTCGCTCTGACCATGCCTTTACTATGCGCCGCAAGGAGATCCTTGTGCGGTATTGCGCTTTAAGAAATTAAATAGAGTAGAATAGAACTCTGGTCTGCTGGACTTGCTCAAATGATTCAACGATTTCTGGAATTCACTCTCTGGATTGACACACGGGTGATGTTCTTGGAGGTAGAATGGATGAGAAGTACAATGCTGATTCGTGGACCCATTAAGAAAAGGATGTCCATGTTAGTGGCATCAACTGGACCACACCTGCCCTGGCCCATACCAGGCCGGGATACAGGGGGAAATAAGGTTTTCTGATTGCTCATCATCACCCACCGATGTCCCGGCGAGGAGGACCTCTTGGGCAAGTTGCCTTCAGAAACTCTTGTGGCACTGGGAATACAACAGCCTTTGACTGGTGCGAGGCTCCCTAGTTTCAGGCTCACTGTACTGAAGCTTGTGTTCCCAAAACAACTAGAACAACCCAGCTGTTTTGCCTTCAAACTGCAGCTCTGCTTGAAAGCCGAGACCAAGAAATGTAGGAGACACTACTTGGACCTTGTAGAACTGAAGCTTGTTTGGACATGCAGCTCAGAGAGACGCAGAACAATCAGCGGCTCTGCAAAACTGTTAAGCGCTGAGTGATAGTCAGTCCAGATCTCATTGCAATAAGAACTTTGCCTTAAACCTTTGCTCCCTGCAACCGGTGCAATCATTGCCTCATTACCACCACGAGTGAAGGATGCAGCCTTCTCTTCCAGGGGCGACTGGCACGCTCACGGGAGGCGGGGGCAGTGGAGGTAGGGGATTTGGGCTGCTTTTAATAAATAAAGAAAAGAAAAATTACCTTGCCGCCGGGTCCCGCATCTTCTTTCCTGCTCGCCTGGGTCCGACTCCAGTTCGGAACAGGAAGCAGGCAGCCAGTCTCCCTTCCTTAAGCCTATCACAATGCTGCAATGCAGTGTTGTAATTGGTCTGAGGCCGTGACACGGCGCTCAGCCAGGGGGGGATGGAGTGGTAACATTCTCCAGCCTGCATAAAGAAGGGGAAAGTGTGCATGGCTGTTATGGGCGGTCCGAGAGGGCGCATGAGTGTTCTATCGCTCCTCCCCTGCAGCTCTGCCCCCTCACACACTGCTGCAGCAGGAGGAAAAAAATATGATAACATTCCGTTATTATCATTTTATTTATTCCTTTCTTTGCAGCTCCTGGCAGTGGGGTGACGCTTCGCCATTGTTCTCTTCGTCATCTGATTTTTGCATGCTGGCTTAAATGATGTCATCCAACCTAATATGTCCGTCCTGATGGTGTGAGTCCCCATAATCTTAGAATCTGTATTGTTGGTGATTGGGTTGGGATTGGGTAAAGAGAACCATGCTCTACCTAGCCTAGACACACTCTAGGACTGTTATTGCGGGAAACATCCTTTACAATGCAACTTTTACTCCGCATTACCATGCGCAGCTATTACAATGCAAGTCGTTACAACAACTTGCGCTGGAGAACGCTGTAGGATAGGAAATAGTTTAATTTTCTATCCAACACCTTCCCTAATTTCCACGGGGACTGGAGTTGGAATAGAAAATTAAACTATTCCACTATCCAGCGCCCCCCATTGCAAGTCGTTGTAACGACTTGAGTTGTAAAAACTGTGTTGTAATGGCTTGCGGAGTGAAAGCATGCGTTGTGATGTCATACATCCGTTATTGCTGGTAACACTGGATCAGTTAAAGAGAATAAGACATTATCTCATGAAGAGACAGGATTGGTTAAAGAGAATCAGACATAATCTCATGAAGAGACATTCTAGAATCTCTATTGTTGGCGACAAGGGGTCGGTTAAAGAGAATCAGACATAATCTCATGAAGAGACATTCTAGAATCTCTATTGTTGGTGACAAGGGATCGGTTAAAGAGAATCAGACATAATCTCATGAAGAGACCTTCTAGAATCTCTATTGTTGGTGACAAGGGATCGGTTAAAGAGAATCAGACAAAATCTCAAGAAGAGACATTCTAGAATCTCTATTGTTGGTGACAAGGGATCGGTAAAAGAGAATCAGACATAATGTCATGAAGAGACATTCTAGAATCTCTCTTATTGATGACAAGGGATCAGTTAAAGAGAGTCAGACATTATCTCATGAAGAGACAAGATTGGGTAAAGAGAATCAGACAATTTCATGAAGAGACATTCTAGAATCTCTATTGTTGATGACAAGGGATCGGTTAAAAAGAATCAGACACTATCTCAAGAAGAAACCGGATCGTTTAAAGAGAATCAGACATACTCCCATGAAGAGACATTCTAGAATCTCTATTGTTGGTGACAAGGGATCGGTTAAAGAGAATCAGACATAATCTCATGAAGAGACATTCTAGAATTTCTATTGTTGATGACAGGGGATCGATTAAAGAGAATCAGACATTATCTCATAAAAAGACATTCGAGAATCACTATTATTGATGACAAGGGATTGGTTAAAGAAAATCAGACACTATCTCATGAAGAGGCAGAATCGTTAAATAGAATCAGACATTATCTCATAAAGAGACATTCTATGATCTCTATTATTAGTGACAAGGAATGGGTTAAAAGAATCAGACGTTATCTCATGAAGAGCCACTCTAGAATCACTATTGTTGATGACATGGGATCGATTAAAGAGAATCAGATACTATCTTATGAAGAGACAGTCTAGAATCTTTATTGTTGGTGATGGAGTTTTAAGTAAAGAGAAGCCATCACCATCAAGCATAGAGACACCCTAGGATGCTATTGCTGGTAACACTGGATCAGTTAAAGAGAATCAGACATTATCTTATAAAGAGACATTCTAGAATCTTTACTGTTGGTGACAAGGTATCGGTTAAATAGAATCAGACATTATCTTATGAAGAGACAGTCTAGAATCTTTACTGTTGGTGACAAGGGATTGGTTAAATAGAATCAGACATTATCTCATGAAGAGACATTCTACAATCTTTAATGTTGATGACAAGGGATCGATTAAAGAGAATCAGACACTATCTTACGAAGAGACATTCTAGAATCTTTACTGTTGGTGACAAGGGATTGGTTAAAAATAATCAGACATTATCTCATGAAGAGACATTCTAGAATCTTTATTGTTGATGACAAGGGATCGATTGAACAGAATCAGACACTATCTTACGAAGAGACATTCTAGAATCTTTATTCTTGGTGATGGAGTATTAAGTAAAGAGAAACCATCACCATCAAGCATAGAGACACCCTAGGATGCTACTGCTGGTAACACTGGATCAGTTAAAGAGAATCAGACATTATCTTATAAAGAGACATTCTAGAATCTTTACTGTTGGTGACAAGGGATCGGTTAAATAGAATCAGACATTATCTTATGAAGAGACATTCTAGAATATTTACTGTTGGTGACAAGGGATTGGTTAAATAGAATCAGACTTTATCTCATGAAGAGACATTCTAGAATCTTTATTGTAGATGACAAGGGATTGATTAAAGAGAATCAGACACTATCTTATGAAGAGACAGTCTAGAATCTTTATTCTTGGAGATGGAGGATTAAGAAAGGGAAGCAATAACCCTCAAGCATAGAGACAGTCTAGAATCTTTACTGTTGGTGCAAGGGATCTGTTAAATAGAATCAGACATTATCTTATGAAGAGACATTCTAGAATATTTACTGTTGGTGACAAGGGATTGGTTAAATAGAATCAGACTTTATCTCATGAAGAGACATTCTAGAATCTTTATTGTTGATGACAAGGGATCGGTTCAAGAGAATCAGACTATCTCATGAATAGACATTCTAGAATCACTATTGTTGATGACAAGGGATCGATTAAAGAGAATCAGATATTATCTCATGAGGAGACATTCTAGAATCTTTATTGTTGATGACAAGGGATCGATTAAAGAGAATCAAACTCTATCTTTGAAGAGACAGTCTAGAATCTTTATTGTTGGTGATGGAGGATTAAGTAAAGAGAAGCTATCACAATCAAGCATAGAGACAGTCTAGAATCTTTACTGCTGGTGACAAGGGATTGGTTAAATAGAATCCGACATTATCTCATGAAGAGACATTCTAGAATCTTTACTGTTGGTGACAAGGGATCGGTTAAATAGAATCCGACATTATCTTATAAAGAGACATTCTAGAATCTTTACTGTTGGGGACAAGGGATTGGTTAAAGAGAATCAGACATTATCTCATGAAGAGACAGAATTGGTTAAAAAGACCCAGACATTATCTCATGAAGAGAGATTTTAGAATCACTATTGTTGATGACAAGGGATCGATAAAAGAGAATCAGATACTATCTTATGAAGAGACAGTCTAGAATCTTTATTGTTGGTGATGGAGTTTTAAGTAAAGAGAAGCCATCACCATCAAGCATAGAGACACCCTAGGATGCTATTGCTGGTAACACTGGATCAGTTAAAGAGAATCAGACATTATCTTATAAAGAGACATTCTAGAATCTTTACTGTTGGTGACAAGGTATCGGTTAAATAGAATCAGACATTATCTTATGAAGAGACAGTCTAGAATCTTTACTGTTGGTGACAAGGGATTGGTTAAATAGAATCAGACATTATCTCATGAAGAGACATTCTACAATCTTTAATGTTGATGACAAGGGATCGATTAAAGAGAATCAGACACTATCTTACGAAGAGACATTCTAGAATCTTTACTGTTGGTGACAAGGGATTGGTTAAAAATAATCAGACATTATCTCATGAAGAGACATTCTAGAATCTTTATTGTTGATGACAAGGGATCGATTGAACAGAATCAGACACTATCTTACGAAGAGACATTCTAGAATCTTTATTCTTGGTGATGGAGTATTAAGTAAAGAGAAACCATCACCATCAAGCATAGAGACACCCTAGGATGCTACTGCTGGTAACAGTTAAAGAGAATCAGACATTATCTTATAAAGAGACATTCTAGAATCTTTACTGTTGGTGACAAGGGATCGGTTAAATAGAATCAGACATTATCTTATGAAGAGACATTCTAGAATATTTACTGTTGGTGACAAGGGATTGGTTAAATAGAATCAGACTTTATCTCATGAAGAGACATTCTAGAATCTTTATTGTAGATGACAAGGGATTGATTAAAGAGAATCAGACACTATCTTATGAAGAGACAGTCTAGAATCTTTATTCTTGGAGATGGAGGATTAAGTAAAGAGAAGCAATAACCCTCAAGCATAGAGACAGTCTAGAATCTTTACTGTTGGTGCAAGGGATCTGTTAAATAGAATCAGACATTATCTTATGAAGAGACATTCTAGAATATTTACTGTTGGTGACAAGGGATTGGTTAAATAGAATCAGACTTTATCTCATGAAGAGACATTCTAGAATCTTTATTGTTGATGACAAGGGATCGGTTCAAGAGAATCAAACTCTATCTTTGAAGAGACAGTCTAGAATCTTTATTGTTGGTGATGGAGGATTAAGTAAAGAGAAGCTATCACAATCAAGCATAGAGACAGTCTAGAATCTTTACTGCTGGTGACAAGGGATTGGTTAAATAGAATCCGACATTATCTCATGAAGAGACATTCTAGAATCTTTACTGTTGGTGACAAGGGATCGGTTAAATAGAATCCGACATTATCTTATAAAGAGACATTCTAGAATCTTTACTGTTGGGGACAAGGGATTGGTTAAAGAGAATCAGACATTATCTCATGAAGAGACAGAATTGGTTAAAAAGACCCAGACATTATCTCATGAAGAGAGATTTTAGAATCACTATTGTTGATGACAAGGGATCGATAAAAGAGAATCAGATACTATCTTATGAAGAGACAGTCTAGAATCTTTATTGTTGGTGATGGAGTTTTAAGTAAAGAGAAGCCATCACCATCAAGCATAGAGACACCCTAGGATGCTATTGCTGGTAACACTGGATCAGTTAAAGAGAATCAGACATTATCTTATAAAGAGACATTCTAGAATCTTTACTGTTGGTGACAAGGTATCGGTTAAATAGAATCAGACATTATCTTATGAAGAGACAGTCTAGAATCTTTACTGTTGGTGACAAGGGATTGGTTAAATAGAATCAGACATTATCTCATGAAGAGACATTCTACAATCTTTAATGTTGATGACAAGGGATCGATTAAAGAGAATCAGACACTATCTTACGAAGAGACATTCTAGAATCTTTACTGTTGGTGACAAGGGATTGGTTAAAAATAATCAGACATTATCTCATGAAGAGACATTCTAGAATCTTTATTGTTGATGACAAGGGATCGATTGAACAGAATCAGACACTATCTTACGAAGAGACATTCTAGAATCTTTATTCTTGGTGATGGAGTATTAAGTAAAGAGAAACCATCACCATCAAGCATAGAGACACCCTAGGATGCTACTGCTGGTAACAGTTAAAGAGAATCAGACATTATCTTATAAAGAGACATTCTAGAATCTTTACTGTTGGTGACAAGGGATCGGTTAAATAGAATCAGACATTATCTTATGAAGAGACATTCTAGAATATTTACTGTTGGTGACAAGGGATTGGTTAAATAGAATCAGACTTTATCTCATGAAGAGACATTCTAGAATCTTTATTGTAGATGACAAGGGATTGATTAAAGAGAATCAGACACTATCTTATGAAGAGACAGTCTAGAATCTTTATTCTTGGAGATGGAGGATTAAGTAAAGAGAAGCAATAACCCTCAAGCATAGAGACAGTCTAGAATCTTTACTGTTGGTGCAAGGGATCTGTTAAATAGAATCAGACATTATCTTATGAAGAGACATTCTAGAATATTTACTGTTGGTGACAAGGGATTGGTTAAATAGAATCAGACTTTATCTCATGAAGAGACATTCTAGAATCTTTATTGTTGATGACAAGGGATCGGTTCAAGAGAATCAGACTATCTCATGAATAGACATTCTAGAATCACTATTGTTGATGACAAGGGATCGATTAAAGAGAATCAGATATTATCTCATGAGGAGACATTCTAGAATCTTTATTGTTGATGACAAGGGATCGATTAAAGAGAATCAAACTCTATCTTTGAAGAGACAGTCTAGAATCTTTATTGTTGGTGATGGAGGATTAAGTAAAGAGAAGCTATCACAATCAAGCATAGAGACAGTCTAGAATCTTTACTGCTGGTGACAAGGGATTGGTTAAATAGAATCCGACATTATCTCATGAAGAGACATTCTAGAATCTTTACTGTTGGTGACAAGGGATCGGTTAAATAGAATCCGACATTATCTTATAAAGAGACATTCTAGAATCTTTACTGTTGGGGACAAGGGATTGGTTAAAGAGAATCAGACATTATCTCATGAAGAGACAGAATTGGTTAAAAAGACCCAGACATTATCTCATGAAGAGAGATTTTAGAATCACTATTGTTGATGACAAGGGATCGATAAAAGAGAATCAGACACTATCTTTTGAAGAGACAGTCTAGATTCTTTATTCTTGGTGATGGAGGATTAAGTAAAGAGAAGCAATCACCATCAAGCATAGAGACAGCCTAGAATCTTTACTGTTGGTGACAAGGGATCGGTTAAAAAGAATCAGACATTATCTTATGAAGAGACATTCTAGAATCTTTACTGTTGGTGACAAGGGATTGGTTAAATAGAATCAGACATTATCTCATGAAGAGACATTCTAGAATCTTTATTGTTGATGACAAGGGATCGGTTCAAGAGAATCAGACTATCTCATGAATAGACATTCTAGAATCACTATTGTTGATGACAAGGGATCGATTAAAGAGAATCAGATATTATCTCATGAGGAGACATTCTAGAATCTTTATTGTTGATGACAAGGGATCGATTAAAGAGAATCAAACTCTATCTTTGAAGAGACAGTCTAGAATCTTTATTGTTGGTGATGGAGGATTAAGTAAAGAGAAGCTATCACAATCAAGCATAGAGACAGTCTAGAATCTTTACTGCTGGTGACAAGGGATTGGTTAAATAGAATCCGACATTATCTCATGAAGAGACATTCTAGAATCTTTACTGTTGGTGACAAGGGATCGGTTAAATAGAATCCGACATTATCTTATAAAGAGACATTCTAGAATCTTTACTGTTGGGGACAAGGGATTGGTTAAAGAGAATCAGACATTATCTCATGAAGAGACAGAATTGGTTAAAAAGACCCAGACATTATCTCATGAAGAGAGATTTTAGAATCACTATTGTTGATGACAAGGGATCGATAAAAGAGAATCAGACACTATCTTTTGAAGAGACAGTCTAGATTCTTTATTCTTGGTGATGGAGGATTAAGTAAAGAGAAGCAATCACCATCAAGCATAGAGACAGCCTAGAATCTTTACTGTTGGTGACAAGGGATCGGTTAAAAAGAATCAGACATTATCTTATGAAGAGACATTCTAGAATCTTTACTGTTGGTGACAAGGGATTGGTTAAATAGAATCAGACATTATCTCATGAAGAGACATTCTAGAATATTTATTGTTGATGACAAGGGATTGATTAAAGAGAATCAGACACTGTCTTATGAAGAGACAGTCTAGAATCTTTATTCTTGGTGATAGAGGATTAAGTAAAGAGAAGCAATCACCATCAAGCATAGAGACAGTCTAGAATCTTTACTGTTGGTGACAAGGGATCGGTTAAATAGAATCAGACATTATCTTATGAAGAGACATTCTAGAATCTTTACTGTTGGTGACAAGGGATTGGTTAAATAGAATCCTACATTATCTTATGAAGAGACATTCTAGAATCTTTACTGTTGGGGACAAGGGATTGGTTAAAGAGAATCAGACATTATCTCATGAAGAGACAGAAGTGGGTAAAAAGACCCAGACATTATCTCATGAAGAGAGATTTTAGAATCACTATTGTTGATGACAAGGGATCGATAAAAGAGAATCAGACACTATCTTATGAAGAGACAGTCTAGAATCTTTATTGTTGGTGATGGAGTTTTAAGTAAAGAGAAGCCATCGCCATCAAGCATAGAGACACCCTAGGATGCTATTGCTGGTAACACTGGATCAGTTAAAGAGAATCAGACATTATCTTATAAAGAGACATTCTAGAATCTTTACTGTTGGTGACAAGGTATCGGTTAAATAGAATCAGACATTATCTTATGAAGAGACAGTCTAGAATCTTTACTGTTGGTGACAAGGGATTGGTTAAATAGAATCAGACATTATCTCATGAAGAGACCTTCTACAATCTTTAATGTTGATGACAAGGGATCGATTAAAGAGAATCAGACACTATCTTACGAAGAGACATTCTAGAATCTTTACTGTTGGTGACAAGGGATTGGTTAAAAATAATCAGACATTATCTCATGAAGAGACATTCTAGAATCTTTATTGTTGATGACAAGGGATCGATTGAACAGAATCAGACACTATCTTACGAAGAGACATTCTAGAATCTTTATTCTTGGTGATGGAGTATTAAGTAAAGAGAAACCATCACCATCAAGCATAGAGACACCCTAGGACGCTACTGCTGGTAACACCGGATCAGTTAAAGAGAATCAGACATTATCTTTTAAAGAGACATTCTAGAATCTTTACGGTTGGTGACAAGGGATCGGTTAAATAGAATCAGACATTATCTTATGAAGAGACGTTCTAGAATCTTTACTGTTGGTGACAAGGGATTGGTTAAAGAGAATCAGACATAATCTCATGAAGAGACATTCTAGAATCACTATTGTTGATGACAAGGGATCGGTTGAAGAGAATCAGACATTATCTCATGAAGAGACATTCTAGAAACTTTATTGTTGATGACAAGGGATCGATTAAAGAGAATCAGACACTATCTTACGAAGAGACATTCTAGAATCTTTATTCTTGGTGATGGAGGATTAAGTAAAGAGAAGCCATCACCATTAAGCATAGAGACACCCTAGGACGCTATTGCTGGTAACACTGGATCAGTTAATGAGAATCAGCCATTATCTTATAAAGAGACATTCTAGAATCTTTACTGTTGGTGACAAGGTATCAGTTAAAGATAATCAGACATTATCAGGTCAGCTTTTCTTTGAGGAGGAGGAGGAGGGGGTTAGGGGCCGGGGGGTTCTCTTTTCCCTTTTATTCTGGTTCATGCCTAGAAAATACGCTAGTGACGTGCCGGGTTGCAACCCGATGATTGTGGAGAACAATGGCTCATTCATTCTCTTTGTGGATAAAACCAATAAAAGAAATTTAAACCAAAGATAATCAGACATTATCTTATGAAGAGACATTCTAGAATCTTTATTGTTGGTGATGGAGGATTAAGTAAAGAGAAGCAATCACCGTCAAGCAAAGAGACAGTCTAGAATATTTACTGTTGATGACAAAGGATTGGTTAAATAGAATCAGACATTATCTCATTAAGAGACATTCTAGAATCTTTACTGTTGGTCACAAGGAATTAGTTAAAGGTAATCAGACATTATCTTATGAAGAGACAGGATCGGTTAAATAGAATCAGACATTATCTCATGAAGAGACCGGAACGGTTCAGACATTATCTCATGAAGAGACATTCTAGATTTACTTATGTTGATGACAATATATCAGTTAAGTAGAATCAGACATTATCTCATGAAGAGACAAGATTGGTTAAATTGAATCAGACATTATCTCATGAAGAGACAGGATCGGTTCAGACATCTCATGAAGAGACAGGATCGGTTAAATAGAATCAGACATTATCTCATGAAGAGACAGGATCGGTTCAGACATTATCTCATGAAGAGACAAGATTGGTTAAATAGAATCAGACCTTATCTCATGAAGAGACAGGATCGGTTCAGACATTATCTCATGAAGAGACAAGATTGGTTAAATAGAATCAGACATTATCTCATGAAGAGACAGGAACGGCTCAGACATTATCTCATGAAGAGACAGGATCGGTTCAGACATTATCTCATGAAGAGATAGGATCGGTTAAATAGAATCAGACATTATCTCATGAAGAGACATTCTAGATTTACTTATGTTGATGACAATGGATCGGTTAAATAGAATCAGACATTATCTCATGAAGAGACATTCTAGATTTACTTATGTTGATGACAATGGATCGGTTAAATAGAATCAGACATTATCTCATGAAGAGACAGGATCGGTTAAATAGAATCAGACATTATCTCATGAAGAGACATTCTAGATTTATTTATGTTGATGACAATGGATCGGTTAAATAGAATCAGACATTATCTCATGAAGAGACCGAATCGGTTCAGACATTATCTCATGAAGAGACATTCTAGATTTACTTATGTTGATGACAATGGATCAGTTAAATAGAATGAGACATTATCTCATGAAGAGACAAGATTGGTTCAATTGAATCAGACATTATCTCATGAAGAGACAGGATCAGTTCAGACATCTCATGAAGAGACAGGATCGGTTAAATAGAATCAGACATTATCTCATGAAGAGACAGGATCGGTTAAATAGAATCAGACATTATCTCATGAAGAGACATTCTAGATTTACTTATGTTGATGACAATGGATCAGTGAAATAGAATGAGACATTATCTCATGAAGAGACAAGATTGGTTAAATAGAATCAGACATTATCTCATGAAGAGACAGGATCGGTTCAGACATTATCTCATGAAGAGACAAGATTGGTTAAATAGAATCAGACATTATCTCATGAAGAGACAGGATCGGTTCAGACATTATCTCATGAAGAGACGGGATCGGTTCAGACATTATCTCATGAAGAGACAGGATTGGTTAAAGAGAATCAGACATTATCTCATGAAGAGACCGGATCGGTTCAGACATTATCTCATGAAGATACAGGATCGGTTAAAGAGAATCAGACATTATATCATGAAGAGACAGGATCGGTTCAGACATTATCTCATGAAGAGACAGGATCGGTTAAAGAGAATCAGACATTATCTCATGAAGAGACAGAATCGGTTAAAGAGAATCAGACATTATCTCATGAAGAGACAGGATCGGTTCAGACATTATCTCATGAAGAGACAGGATCGGTTAAAGACAATCAGACATTATCTCATGAAGAGACAGGATCGGTTCAGACATTATCTCATGAAGAGACAGGATCGGTTAAAGAGAATCAGACATTATCTCATGAAGAGACAGGATCGGTTCAGACATTATCTCATGAAGAGACAGGATCGGTTCAGACATTATCTCATGAAGAGACAGGATCGGTTAAGACATTATCTCATGAAGAGACAGGATCGGTTAAAGAGAATCAGACATTATCTCATGAAGAGACCGGATCGGTTCAGACATTATCTCATGAAGAGACAGGATCAGACATTATCTCATGAAGAGACAGGATCGGTTCAGACATTATCTCATGAAGAGACATTCTAGAATTACTTATGTTGATAACAATGGAGTGGTTGAAGAGGAGAATCGGACATCATCTCACGGAAAGACATTCTAGAAGGTTTACTGCTGTCCAGATCTTTGTTTTATTCCTCTAAATTAACCCTCTAAAACTATGACTTGTTCCTCTAAGTGCTAGATTTACTTCGAAACTGACCAGTGCCTGACCCGAAAGGCTTGCTATAGATTCCCTCCATCTCTCTATAAGAAGTTCCAAAGGGGGTCCTGCGCTTCTTTCTCCGATGATATATAGGTCTGCAGCTCTCTCTCGCTCCCGCTGCCTTCTTTCCTCTGATTTTCCCACACATTAATCTCCGGCAGAAGCGATCAGTGCTTTGTGGCCCAGAGCGCCCTGAAGCGGAGCACCAGGTGGTATGCGGGCTACACAAAACCAATAAACATAAAACGGACACGGGCAGCAAGCGAGCAGAAATGTGCTCTGCCCCGGGCAGGAGGCGAAGCCCAGGTGTATGAAACGAGCAGAGCGCCACAGAGGAGGAGGCAGAGCCGGGGAGCTCGGAAATGGACACAGCGCACTGAAGGCGGTGGGATGATGAAAGGAGGAAGGATGAGCTACAAACCTAAAAGAACTCGAGCGGCCCCAGGTCAGGAGGGGCTGAAGGCCGCGTCATGGTTAATCAGTCCGCAGCACTGAGCATGCCAGGGCTCAAGTTCCTCATCACAACCATCTCAGAGTACCAGAACACAAAACCTCACAGAAATTCAAACAGGTCTGGTTCTAGAAGCGTGTGGGATGCAGAAATGCCACCCTGATGGATGCTAACCCTTAGGAGCTCGCGACACAGGAATGCTAGCCCTAGGGAGCTTGCAGCACAGGAATGCTAGCTCATTGGAGCTCTCGGCACAGGCATGCTAGCGCTTGGGTGCTCACGACATAGGAATGCTAGCCCTTGGAAGGTCTTGGCAAAAGAATGCTAGCCCTAGGGAGCTTGCAACACAGGAATGCTAGCTCATTGGAGCTCCTGGCACAGAAATGCTAGCACTTGGGAGCTTGCGGCACAGGATTGCTAGCCCTTGGGAGCTCGCGACATAGGAATGCTAGCCCTTGGAAGGTCTTGGCAAAAGAATGCTAGCCCTTGGGAGCTCGCAGCACAGGAATGCTACCGCTTGGGAGCTCGCGGCACAGGAATGCTAACCCTTGGGTGCTCGTGACATAGGAATGCTAGCCCTTGGAAGGTCGTGGCAAAGGAATGCTAGCCCTTGGGAGCTTGCGGCACAGGAATGCTAGCCTTTGGGAGCTCGCGGCACAGGAATGCTAGCGCTTGGGAGCTCGCGGCACAGGAACGCTAGCCCTTGGGAGCTTGCGGCACAGGAATGCTAGCCCTTGGGAGCTCCCGACACAGGAATGCTAACCCTTGGGAGCTCGAGAAGCTCGCGACACAGGAAAGCTAGCCCTTGAGAGTTCGCAATACAGGAATGCCAGCCCTTGGGAGCTCGCAACACATGAATGCTAACCCTTGGGAGCCCGCGGCACAGGAATGTTGGCTTACATATTCTTGGGAGAGGCAAGGAATGCTAGTATTCGAGGTCCTAAAGCACACAGTAAGAGGAGCCAGCTGGCTGCCCTTGTCAGGGAACACGGGAAACACATCTTATCACAGCTGGTTCCTGTTTGGGGTGGTCTGATGGGTAAAAAATGCATCCTATGTTCATGTGCACAGGACTCAAGCATTGCCCTACTGACGACGCCAGATAGGCTATACCCGGTCCTGGGCTGCCGCCTTCCAGTTCAGAGGTGACCCAGACTGGCATTTCAGGTTGGGGTTTCCTACTGAAGCTAACTTGCACATGGCTGTTCGCACCTAAGGAGAAATGGTGTGTTAAAATAGATGGACTGGGAAGGCAGTTACCAGGGACTAAGATTCATTGAAGCATTCTTCCAGCACTGTTGGCATTCCTGAATACATAATATTCAGGGCGCTATATCTTCAACAGCCTGCCACCCGGCAACCCCAGTGAAAATCTCAGCTCTAATGACAAGCCTGAGGAACAGAGACCTGCCCGGAGGGAGAAGCAGGAAGCGCATTCCCACATTCCTGTGCCCCGAGCGCCTTGAAACGGAGCCAAAGGGAGGGAACTCTCTCCTCGAAGACCTCTCGTGTCTAGACCTTCTCAAGTTTAAGAAAAATAAACTCTGTTGTTAATTCGCTCATTGGGGCAATCTTTCTTAACTCACTCTCAACCCCCTCCCCCCCCCCCCCGGTGCTTAATTTGAGCCGGTAGTTTCCGGTGCTTAGCACCAGCACCTAAATGCCAGCCCTGGGGCTTATGGCAGTCTGCCACTCAGTGGCGCTGTTTTGCTAATTTGGGTATGAGCAAAACAGCTGTTTATTAGTTCAATTTACAGTGACAATAACTAATACCTGCCTCCCAAGCCATTCTTCTAGCTTTGGGGGCCTGGAACAGTCGGAATTGTCACACTAGTAAGAGTGTGATGGTTAGTGGCTGTGTTTGTGCTGTTATTGGCGGCTGGCAGGGGAAATGTGTGGTGCACGGTGCAGTGGCCTCCCTATGAGAGCCCTGGCTCTTATACTTTGCTACTCTCGCTCCTACTCTCACCTGATACAACCCTCATAATTCACCACCCCATGGGGCTACACAGGCCTCTCTTCCCTTTTAGCTCACCTGGTCTTTCGTCACTGATGATTTATGTGCAAAGAGAATTTGAGTGTCTGTGGTTGTTACAATGGAGCGCGCACTAAGACCTATCCTGGTAAGCGCCACACTATATACAAGTATTAAATAAATACATTGTATGATGGATACAACAGGTGAATTGCAAGGGCTCGTCCCATGCCCGGCGTCTACATGACCAGCAGCACGGGAGGAAGACGTGACTGCCCAGTTTAAAATACTTAATGGGCTCGTCCTGGAACCAGGAGATTTGGTTTTCAATCCCAGCATCACCATCTGATCCAAATAATCGTGTGATTCTAGGCAGATCACTTCTCCTCCCTGTGCATTAAATTGTAAACGAGTTAATTGGTACGTAAGTTTGTAAACTAAACTAAATCTATGGCCACTGAAAATATGTGATTGTACGGCCACAGCGTTTTTCACACATTTATAGATTTGCTGCATTTGCCATATAATCCATCATCTGCCACATTATCTGCAGACTTTAACCCCCAAAAAATGATTTCTATCTCAACCAGTTGAAAAGTTACTAAAAAAACTGCGAAATGTGTTGCTGGGCAGTGGGAGGCCATTTGCAAATGTTGAATGGTCACCTTTCTGTTGCTTACTACTATATTTGGAGAGTTAATCTGTCAATCAACACTCAGTCTTAACAGGTGTAAAAATAATAAAACAATGAAGAAATGCTAATACAAAATGTGCCGCATTACACCGCATAATGTGCCGTTTCTTGCCGCATAGCTGACTCGACGTTGTCGCATAATTTGGCCTTCCCGTGCAGCATAATTCCAGTTGCCCTTCATAAATTAAGTGACAAAGGGCCATATGTATCATCAACCTGATTTGCAATTCTGAAATAGCGATTTTTTAGAAATCGCTATTTCAGAATTGCAAATTGGGATGTATGTACAAATTCGCAATTTTTTTGCGAATTCTTATTATTCCTTAATTGCGATTAGCAAATTGTGAATCGCAATTAAGGAATACTTTCCCATTCATTTCTATGGGCCAGGAGGGTCATAGGAATGAATGGGAAGTTATTCTCAATTTGCGATTCGCAATTTGAGAATCGCAAATTGAGAATCATTTCAAAGGTGCAGGAGTGTCAAAAGGACACCCTGTTGCACCCCTGAAATAAGCATGGTTGCACATGTGGCGCACATACATGCATGTATGTGCGTCACATGGCACTTTAAAAAATGCAAAAATTTGCATTTTTCAAGGAATTCGCAACTTAACACCAACTTGAAGTTGGTGGTAATTTGCGATTCCTTAAGGACAACTTGCTAATATTTTTTTGCTTCATTTAAGGAATCGCAAAATTTGCGATTCCTGAAATGCAATTGCAAAATAAGGAATTGCAAATTTGCGATTCCTTATTTTGCACCAGATTTTCCTTAATACCACATGGCCCCATAGTTGATTCACTGGCCCACGTCATAGGGCGAAACCAATGACAAGAGGGCCTGGTTAGAAGGCCTTTTACAGATAAAAGCGCTCCCTACCCCTCTCGACCCCCCAGCCCCAAACAAATGATTAGCCGGGCCTGGAAGAATCCTGCCCCTGGGGTTACGAGCTTTAAGTGCTCACATTTTCCGATACTTTTCTCGAGTTTAAGCAGAAACCGTAAGCGAGGCGTCCTTTGAAGACCACAGCAGGCCGCGGTAAGCGCCATCTGGTGGCCATTGCGTGGTACTGAAGAGTGAAAAGCACGCGGACAGCGCAGTGTATTCTTTTTTGCGTTTTTAAATAGCGCGGACTTTACCCGAAGGTGTCAGAGCGCTTCACAGTAGGAACAGAACTGATACATGAGTAGAAACATTACAAGTGAACAAATTACAAAAGCAAACGTTAAGTTACATGAGGCAAAACTGACAATTGTGAGCAAACAAAATACAAGAGGTAGCAAACGGTGCATTACAGGAGGAAAAAGTGACGTGTGTGCAGGTTACAACAGCGTACAAAGTACAATTAGAGCTATAATACTGCAATATATGGCAGACACTCAAGCACAAGAACAAACGTTACATAGGCCCTTGTGCAAGTATCTAAAGGAAACAAAATGTAAGAGGTAGCAAACAGTGTGTTACAAGAGAAAAGTGACGTGTGCATGTTACAAACGAGTACCAAACACAGGTAGAAGGATAATACTGCAATAGCTGGTAGAACACACTGGGAAGGCACTTCCACAGTCTGTAAGACAAGAGGTGGTGCGCAGCGTTGTTGTGCATTTCACAGTAAAGAGCGGAACTGCGGCGCGCTGCCCGCTTACAGGAACAGAGTAGTGCACTGCACAGTGGCGTAGTGTGCACTGCATAACGACGAGGAGGTCAGGGTGCACTGCACACTTCTAACAGAACTGAGGTTCATACTAGTGCACTGCACAGTGGCGTAATGTGCACTGCATGACTACGAGGAGGTCTGGGTGCACTGCGTACTCTTAACAGAACTAAGGTTCAGACCAGTGCACTGCACAGTGGCGTAATGTGCACTGCATAAAGACGAGGTGGTCAGGGTGCACTGCATACTGTTTACAGAACTGAGGTTCAGACCAGTGCACTGCACAGTGGCGTAATGTGCACTGCATGAAGACGAGGTGGTCAGGGTGCACTGCATACTCTTTACAGAACTGAGGTTCAGACCAGTGCACTGCACAGTGGCGTAATGTGCACTGCATGACGACAAGGAGGTCTGGGTGCACTGCATACGCTTAACAGAACTAAGGTTCAGACCAGTGCACTGCACAGTGGCGTAATGTGCACTGCATGACGACGAGGAGGTCAGGGTGCACTGCACACTTCTAAGAGAACTGAGGTTCATACTAGTGCACTGCACAGTGGCGTAATGTGCACTGCATGAAGACGAGGAGGTCTGGGTGCACTGCATACTCTTAACAGAACTGAGGTTCAGACCAGTGCACTGCACAGTGGCGTAAAGTGCATTGCATGAAGACGAGGTGGTCAGGGTGCACTGCATACTCTTTACAGAACTGAGGTTCAGACCAGTGCACTGCACAGTGGCGTAATGTGCACTGCATGACTACGAGGAGGTCTGGGTGCACTGCATACTCTTAACAGAACTGAGGTTCAGACCAGTGCACTGCACAGTGGCGTAATGTGCACTGCATGAAGACGAGGTGGTCAGGGTGCACTGCATACTCTTTACAGAACTGAGGTTCAGACCAGTGCACTGCACAGTGGCGTAATGTGCACTGCATGACGACGAGGAGGTCTGGGTGCACTGCATACTCTTAACAGAACTGAGGTTCAGACCAGTGCACTGCACAGTGGCGTAATGTGCACTGCATGAAGACGAGGTGGTCAGGGTGCACTGCATACTCTTTACAGAACTGAGGTTCAGACCAGTGCACTGCACAGTGGCGTAATGTGCACTGCATGATGACGGGAAGGTCTGGGTGCACTGCACACTCTTTACAGGACTGAGGTGCAGACCAGTGCACTGCACAGTGGCGTAATGTTCACTGCATGACGACGAGGAGGTCTGGGTGCACTGCACACTTCTAACAGAACTGAGGTTCATACTAGTGCACTGCAAAGTGGCGTAATGTGCACTGCATGATTACGAGGAGGTCTGGGTGCACTGCATACTCTTAACAGAACTAAGGTTCAGACCAGTGCACTGCACAGTGGTGTAATGTGCACTGCATGAAGACGAGGTGGTCAGGGTGCACTGCATACTCTTTACAGAACTGAGGTTCAGACCAGTGCACTGCACAGTGGCGTAATGTGCACTGCATTACGACGAAGTGGTCTGGGTGCACTGCATACTCTTAACAGAACTGAGGTTCAGACCAGTGCACTGCACAGTGGCGTAATGTGCACTTCATGAAGACGAGGTGGTCAGGGTGCACTGCATACTCTTAACAGAACTGAGGTTCAGACCAGTGCACTGCACAGTGGCGTAATGTGCACTGCATGACGACGAGGAGGTCTGGGTGCACTGCATACTCTTAACAGAACTGAGGTTCAGACCAGTGCACTGCACAGTGGCGTAATGTGCACTGCATGAAGACGAGGTGGTCAGGGTGCACTGCATACTCTTTACAGAACTGAGGTTCAGACCAGTGCACTGCACAGTGGCGTAATGTGCACTGCATGACGACGAGGAGGTCTGGGTGCACTGCATACTCTTAACAGAACTAAGGTTCAGACCAGTGCACTGCACAGTGGCGTAATGTGCACTGCATGACGACGAGGAGGTCTGGGTGCACTGCATACTCTTAACAGAACTAAGGTTCAGACCAGTGCACTGCACAGTGGCGTAATGTGCATTGCATGAAGACGAGGTGGTCAGGGTGCACTGCATACTCTTTACAGAACTGAGGTTCAGACCAGTGCACTGCACAGTGGCGTAATGTGCACTGCATGACGACGAGGAGGTCTGGGTGCCCTGCATACTCTTAACAGAACTGAGGTTCAGACCAGTGCACTGCACAGTGACGTAATGTGCACTGCATGACGACAAGGAGGTCTGGGTGCACTGCACACTTCTAACAGAACTGAGGTTCAGACCAGTGCACTGCACAGTGGCCTAATGTGCACTGCATGACTACGAGGAGGTCTGGGTGCACTGCATACCCTTAACAGAACTGAGGTTTAGACTAGTGCACTGCACAGTGGCGTAATGTGCACTGCATGACGACGACGAGGTCTGGGTGCACTGCATACCCTTAACAAAACTGAGGTACAGACCAGTGCACTGCACAGTGGCGTAATGTGCACTGCATGACGACGAGGAGGTCTGGGTGCACTGCATACCCTTAACAGAACTGAGGTTCAGACCAGTGCACTGCACAGAGGCGTAATGTGCACTGCATGACGACGGGGAGGTCTGGGTGCACTGCACACACCTAACAGAACTGAGGTTCAGACCAGTGCACTGCACAGTGGCGTTACGAATACTAATGCCCCCCCCCCCCACACTGCAAATTGCGTAGCCCCCCCCCCCCATATCTTCATCGGCCTTGGGCTGAATGGGGACCCTTCAGGGTGAAGGTGCTGCAGCTGAGGGGTCACACCGATAACACGACTAGTGTTGAGTTCACTAGGGCTGTGATGGTGCACTGCACAGCGATTAGCATAGCACGCACACTGCGCAGTGGGTGGGATGCATAGTGACGGCCATGGCTATACCGCGCTGCACAGTGAGAAGGGCACCGACCAGAGATGGCGCTCTCTGTGAAACCAATGAACAGCTCTAGGCTCGGGAGCTATGCCCCGTGATGATGGTGACAGCACCGCACTACGCACTGCTGAGGAGGATTATAGCGCCCTACACAGGGATTGGCGTGACAAAGGCGCACTGTGCAGCCATGATGTAGACGGTATAAAAGACTGCAAGCCCCAGAATGCAGCGGGTTTGTAAAGCAACAAAAAAAAGCCCGACTGAGTCCGATATTTTTTAGACAGGTTTACCCCACCCTCTGCCTGGTCCCGCCCGCGATGCCTACCTGCCCCCCACCCCCCCCTCCCCGCCCATTCCCTTCCCTCAGCACCCCGAGCGGGCACCTGGTATGTCGCCCTCAGGGTCACGCACTCCTCTCTAGGGCACCGTCTGAGGGTGCCCACCTGGCTGCCTGCCCTCGGGGTCACGCTCTTGTGGGTGCCCACCTGGCGCCCTCCTTCCAGGGTCACGCTCTTAGTGTGCCCGCGCAGACACCACGGGATATTTAAAGCCTTGCGGGAACAGCTGTGTTAACAGTCGGGGCCGAAGACACCAGACACCCACTCCACAAGCCTCAGAGCCCTACGCACTTCTCAGATACCCGTGCACAGCGTGTGCACTTCTGAGACACCCGTGCACTGCTTGCACACTTCTCAAACACGTGTGCAGTTTTGGCACTTCTCAGACACCCAGGCACTGCTTGTGCACTCTTGGACACACGTGCACTGCTTGTGCACTTTTCAGACATCCATGCACTGCTTGTGCACTTTTCGGACACCCGTGCACTGCTTGTGCACTTTTCAGACACCACTGCACGGATTGTGTACTTCTGAGGCACCTGTGCACTGCATGAGCACTTCTCAGACACTATGCACTGCTTAGGCACCTCTCAGACACCTGTGCAGTGCATACGCACTTATGACACCCTTGCACTGCTTGCACACTTCTCAGACACCTGTGCACTGCTTGGGCACTTCTCAAACACGTGTACACTGTTTTGGCACTTCTCAGATACCCAGGCACTGCTTGTGCACTTCTTGGACACACGTGCACTGCTTGTGCACTTTTCAGACACCACTGCACGGATTGTGTACTTCTGAGGCACCTGTGCACTGCATGAGCACTTCTCAGACACTATGCACTGCTTAGGCACCTCTCAGACACCTGTGCAGTGCATACGCACGTATGACACCCTTGCACTGCTTGCACACTTCTCAGACACCTGTGCACTGCTTGGGCACTTTTCAAACACGTGTACACTGTTTTGGCACTTCTCAGACACCCAGGCACTGCTTGTGCACTTCTTGGACACACGTGCACTGCTTGTGCACTTTTCAGACACCACTGCTTGTGCACTTCTCAGACATCCATGCACGGATTGTGCACTTCTGAGACACCTGTGCACTGCATGAGCACTTCTCAGTTACTATGCACTGCATGCGCACTTCTCAGACACTGTGCACTGCTTAGGCACCTCTCAGACACCTGTGCACTGCATGCGCACTTCTCAGACACTATGCACTGCATGCACACTTCTCAGACACTATGCACTGCATGCACACTTCTCAGACACTATGCACTGCATGCGCACTTCTCAGACACTATGCACTGCATGTGCACTTCTCAGACACTATGTACTGCATGCGCACTTCTCAGACACTGTGCACTGCTTAGGCACCTCTCAGACACCCGTGCACTGCATGCGCACTTCTCAGACACTATGCGCTGCATGCGCACTTCTCAGACACTATGCACTGCAAGCACACTTCTCAGACACTATGCACTGCACGCACACTTCTCAGACACAATGCACTGCATGCACACTTCTCAGACACTATGCACTGCATGCGCACTTCTCAGACACTATGCACTGCATGCGCATTTCTCAGACACTATGCACTGCTTAGGCACCTCTCAGACACCCGTGCATTGCTGCACAAATCTAATCCTATCTCATTTTTAGGTACCCCCCCCCCCCCCCCAAGAACATCTTCCTGGAGGCTATCTGGCCACCCTAACTTTCAGATGGTTTCTTCCCAATCAGACCAGCAGTGTCTTACTTGCACAATCTGAATTTCTAGGGTTCCGCCTAAAGTGTGGCCTTTGAGTGCCCCCCCCCCACCCTCCTAATCTGACCTACAGAGGGGTTCCTTCTGAAATCTCTCCTTTTGTGGGTTTCACCCACCATCTACCTTTCATGGGTCCACCCCTCCAGTCTGAACTTTTGTTCTTGCCCTTTCTAACTTGCAGGAGGTCCGTACCCAGTGTGCCCTTCCAGGGGCCCCCATTAGATAATCACAGCCCCACGTTTAAGGGGGCTCTCCCCAATTTGACCCTCATGGATGTCTCCTCATTGTGCCCTTCACTGGTGCCTTGCTCAGTATGGCCATCAGGGGGCGGATTTTCCTCGCATGTCACTCATGGGGGATCCTTTCTTCATCAATCTTATATTCAAAGAGTTCTTGACACCGAGGGTTTCTCATCGAATCACAAACACTGGCCTGCCCCCCTCATTGTGGTCGTCATTTTTTATTTTCAACACAATGTAGCTTTGAGGGGGGTCACCTCCGATTGAGAGGGTCTAGTGCTTTCTGCCTCAGCCTGACTTTGAGGCGATTCCTATCCATGATGCCATTGCATGGGATCATTCCCTCCCCTCCAGCCAGGCTTTCATGGGGTCCTTGCATGAACTACAAGAAGGCCTGGGTTACAACAGCGCCCCCTCAGTCCGCTCCTGCCTCTCCCTATCATGTGCCTCGATGGGACAATGCATGCACATTAAACCCAGAGCCGTTGGCTTTGCCTGGGCTTGGTTTTCTTTTTGCTTTTTAAATGTATGGAATATTTGCGGTTATACTTTTAATGGCCTTTAAGATGAGTTGCTGCTGCATGTGTGCATTTGTGCGCGTGGGCAAGAGGGCCACAAGTATAGAATTAAGTTGTCATTTCCTCTATTCTTGAATTCTTGCACTTTTATTAGAATATTACATTTTTAAAGATGAAGGTATTGTAAAAACTATTTCTCACTGAAGCGTGTCTTTATTTTCTTTCCACATTAGATTTATGTTCTTTGAAGCGTTTTACAAGTTCACTTTTACTGACATGTTTTCCTTGAAATCCATTCCACTCCTCTGGGGAGGTTCCCGAGGTGACGCGCTGTGTCCATAGCTGGGCCATATGGATTCCTTCTATTTGGATTTCTGGTGCCCTTTCTCTGCCAGTGCAGGGTTCACACGACTGAGCGACAGCACAGACTCCCTGCACACAAGACCCCCAAGAGACATCCCACAAAGGGCGCACCTTGAATGTCCTTTGGGTGGGAAGGTAATATGGCCAGGCACCTGGATGCACAATACCAGATATTCATTGGGATTCAAAGTTACAAATGTAATAATCAGGGCAGCACCCCACTTATTAGTGATTGATCACACTGGTCTCACAATTTTCATGTTTGTGAGAACACAACCTATTCGCCTTGTAGATTCAAACAGACCGCGCCGTCATGACATTATATAACTATGGTAACAATGAATCCAATCGACTCTTACCTAAAAATTACAATGTTCCAGATACCAATGTATTGTAGAACTTCATCATCTAATATCTAAAAGAAATATCAGTCAATACTACACATGCAGTTAGCACGCATGCCTTTACCACGCATGTTTTACAACACGTCCTTTACAACATGTTGTATTACATCATGGTACTTTATGATACACTGTCCGTGGTAATGATTGACATATATATATATATATTACTCCCAGCATTCCCTCTAAACTTCCACTTAAGGCGAAAAGAGAGAGACGGGCCACAAGGATCTGGCAGGAAGATATTTTATTAGACCTCCTTCCTCTCTGCGACGCGTTTCGAGCACAGAAGTACTCTTGATCACACAGATATATATATATATATATATATACACACACACACGTATACATATATACACACACACACACAAAAACATTTACACATGCATGTTTATATGTATCATATATATATATATATTTTATATATATTTGATTTGGGGGGGTTTACACCCCCAAACCCGCATTTTTACATTTTTTTCTACTTATGTTTTGGTGCTAACCCTCAATCCCTACCTTTTTATCCCCTACCTCCTTCTACAATTTCCTGCACCTTAACCCTAAAAACATCCTACCTCCCTTTATCACAACACACTCATGATGAACCCTTAAAGCTCCTTACCTCTCTTTACCACTTCCCGCCCCTGAACCCTAAAATCCCCTTTACCACCCTTACTACCCTGTACCCACCTCGAAATCTCTCTTTTTTAACTTTAAAACCATTATAATCCTGAGACCTAACCATCTCTTAAATGTTTTTACTCTTTAAACTGGCATTTAATTATTTCATTATGACGTTAAAAAATACTTATCTGAGTGGTAAAGTATCATGTGGTAAAGTACCAAATAGTACTGCATGGTATTTGCCTGTGTGATACTAACCTGTGTGGCATGTGCTGTGGGGTAAAGTCTGCAGGATAAGTAGTATGTATCACCCAAAAATTATCATAACGTGCGTCCAAAGGTGGGAAAAAGGATCTTGTGATTTTTTAAAATCCAAATTCCTGAAATGATCTTAACAAATCTTAAATTCTGACAACATATAAAGTCACAGCCGACACGTGTTTCGCAAGTATAATTCCGCATTTTCAAAGCTAATCTATCATATACTATTTTGTTTCTATGTTCATTGGATACAATACAAGTTATGAAGTGCAAAAAGAGATCTCTCAATAAATCCACTTCAATACTGAGCTTTTGTGATTGGCCTAGTCTGTGAGAATGACTGATTGTTTGCTACCTATGGACACCCCCCATTGTATGATCACTTTTGTATATTTGTTTATAAACTACACAACAGATTGTAATCTTGGATAATTAAATAATTTTTACCACATTGGTATAATGTCCAGACTCTGTATGAATCTATACGTCTAATAAATTGTGTTATTACTCACATGAAAATTTCTCTACAAGTGTGAAATATTATTATTAAGAGGGGTGCTCCTCTAAATACTTAATTATTTTTGGCCTATCTTGAGTCACCTCCCAAAGCGCATCCGGTCTTCCTCCATTTCTGTTACAGTGGAGGAGTAATTCAGATTTTTGGCCTCAGCACAGAGAAACTGCATTCTCAGACTTTCTTTTACGGGGCTATGGGGATGAATTTGGTTAATGGTTAGATCCAAGTTTGCACATTGGTTGTATAATATAGTTTTACTTACTCCATGTTTTAGTTTGTCTCTATGTTGGACTCAAGATCCTCATTTGCGCTTTGAATATTTTGGGGAATTTCGTTTTCCGCAAAAGTTGCTTCACAAGAGATATGAAACTATGAGTAACTTTTGCAATCTTGCTGCCGGTGGCCTTTCTGTTGGTTAAATTCATATCTTTCAAAGTCTGTGAATAACTTTGTTGTGCCTAGAAATTTGCAGTAAAATGCTTTAGACCTTGCTGTGTGACTTGCATCTGCTACTCTTCCTTTGACTTCAGTGGACTGTTAGATTGTGTGGAGCAGCCGGGTGTAAAGGGTGATGCCTTATTTATTTACCACTTCTTACGCACAGAGTTGGTGTCAATATCTCCTGGGGTGTTTTCTGTGTGTGACAGTGTGTGTGTCTTGCAGCATCGAAGAGTGCCTCATAGCTGCTGTTGTATAATCTGAGCATGGTGGTTTGAATTCTGTTTTGCTGACTCTTTAACTGAGGTCATTAATAATCCATCCATTGTTTTATGAATTGAAAATCACTGAGCAGCAGTCCCTGGTAGCACATGTTGGCGTCAGTCTCACTGTGATATATATATATTACCTTGTTAAGAGCTTACAATATTTTAGTTTTATGGCACGATGATGGTGTGCATATCTAAATCTGAGTCGCCGCCGGGCTGGAGCTGGCTGGAGCGTAACCATCAAATAGATTTCCTAAAATCAGAGCTAAAGCCCCCTATCTTGACCTAGTGGAGGTAAGAAATGACTTCCTAATCAGATCTCTAGGCTTACTCTCCGGCACCAAACAGTGAGTTACCTGTATAAGAAAATAATTCAATGACCGACCTTTGCGTTGGATCACTGAAGCCCTGTGCTGCTCTCCGGGCACTGTATCGCGTCTGTGCAATTCCTCGTACCCTCATCCATCCGGACTAGTGCACGTCGCCCTGAGTGGGCAGAGAGGTGACCAACCTTCCAGCTCCGGATGCTGTACACACTTGTTCTAAGATCCATGGCTGGTGCCCTGTATTGCATCTTCTCGATACTGTTTGAGGTACACAGGCTCCTGATAACATTCGCTATGTAGAGGAAGGACATGTGATCTGTGGCAAAGCATTGCACAAAGCAACCATCCCTCGTCCGGTGAGCAAGCAAATTCCTAAACGCAAGGGGTGGATAAGCCACACTATCGAGACACTGGAACCCAACACCACAATGGTGCTGCACTGTGGACTCGATCTGCTGCTACAACACCGCCATCATAGTGACACTGGGACTCCAAATGAAGCCACAACACGTCACTCATGATGTACTATGGACCTCATCTGAGCCTGCACAGTATTACCCGTGGTGTACTAAGGACTCCACCTGAGGCCACCACACTCGTGAATGTATTATGGATTTTATTGGGGCTATAGCATCACAATCATGGTGTACTCTATAGGCTCCATCTGAAACTACAACACAGCACTCAAGGTGTACAATAGACTTCTTCTGAGTTTAATACCTGCACCTATGGCGGACTATACACTGTATCTGAGATTTCAGCACCACAAATATGCTACTACTCCACTCTGGGGCTTGTAATCCTGGTTTTCTAATGGAATGAATAGTCTGGAATCCCAGAATGCCAAGGAAAAACAGAACCTGGAAAGGATGAGTTACTCATTTATGGAACTGGGAAATTCGAGAACTCTTCTAGGTCTGATACACAAAGAATTTGCTGTCACTTACATCATGGAAAGTACTAAAAGTCAAGAGTACTACAGGTACAACAAGATCAGGCCCACGAGGCTAGTGCTTCTTTCTTTCCCCTATCCACCATTTTCCTCTCCTCGTCAGACCCCGTTCAGGAGGCCATGGGGCAGGCACGAGTTACTGGGCCACAAACGTGGGTCTTGCTGTCTTACCACTGTGCTGTCCATGGGTGTGCCCCATTAGGACTGTGCACACTGGGCCGAGTAGAACTCTTGCTGCACTTGGGTCTCAGCAGTAGCGAGGGCGAGCTGTCACCGGAGGTCAGGGTGGGGTTACTCAGGCTCAAGATTCAATACCACCCCACCATCGCTGCAATACGACCAATGTCCAACACAGGGCTTCTCTTTACAGAAAAGACAAGTACTGTATTCCACAAAAAACATAGAATTCCATTACACAATGAATAATGCACAGCAGTGGCGTAGCAAGGGGTGGGGTGGGCGGTCCGCCCCGGGCGGCACGAGTTTTGGGGGCGGCGGCGGCTCTAACCCCCCACTCTTCAGCATGGCTGCGGGCGGCAAAGGCAGGGACCCCCACGGGCGGCAGAGTGCCTAGCTACGCCACTGATGCATGGACACCCAGTTTACAGGTGCACCTCTTTGTGTTGTAGGGCCCTCTGCCGACTAGTCCTCCACCTACCCATCGAGGGTCCCCTGTCTCCGGGCTTTCGCTCCCTCAGGTTCAGCGTTTAGGTCGATCCGCGAGTGCAGCTCGTACTCCCACCTGCCGCTGATCCAGTCTAAGCACTCACTCTCTCAGGCCTAGGCCCGTTTAGTCTTCCACCAAGTGCGTAATAGCAGAACGGGCAGGGTTCGGCCTTCCTGTTGCAGGGGGATCTCACCGGCAACAGGAGCCTGCCTACAGGCGCACCAGACGCAAGCCTTCTCAGAAGCCACTTGGTGACTGGCCCGGAGCACCTGGCAGCAGGTATCGGCAGGCTCCAGGTGCCTGGCAGCTACGACTGGAATAAATGATGGTGGTCGCACTGTCCGATCTGGCAGTACCACAAGACCTTTGGAATACTTGATTAGCGAGTCTCTGTCGGACAGACCCTACGCCAGAGTCAATTACTGCAGTTCCTTCCATGAATTGCTACTTCTGCAGGGTTGAAGCTTCCTTCCCTTGCTCACAGGTAGGTTAACCTGATACCCAAGATAGACCAGTAATTCCTCCTTCAGATCAGACTCTAGGCGATGTTCTGCCTCTGGGGCATTGGCTGTCAGTGCGAGAACAACCCATGGATGTGTTGTAGTCCTTAAGTACTCTACGGAGTACCGCCTCCTTAGTAGGGGGGACCACAACAAGGAACAAGGATGGGTCTTGAGCTCCCATCCTTACACCAACCTCTCAGACGGAGGATATGTGTTCCAGGTCAGCTTCCTTGGAACCAATCTGGGTCAGTACGGCTTACATGTATCCTGGCCAGGCCACCGTCCAGGCCTGGCCTCTGTCTGCAAGGATGCTCTGCCCAGCAGGACAGTCTCCAGATGAAGGGCCCACCACAGAAGTACAAATAGGTGAGAGTAGGTTGCAGCCAGCTATTTATGACCCCTCCACACAGAGATCACAAAGAGACAAGATTCAAGACCCCTGCAAAGAGCTTCTTTCCTTACCAATAAGGACGGGCGCGGGTAAAAACCAAACGTATCAAGAAACCCAGAGCAGGGGGTCACTCTTTTTCACACCTTGCAGCAACACACTGGAATGAACTTCCACTAGAACTTCGGCTCACCTTGCATTTAGGAAAAAAACAAAAAACGCATTTGTTTCCTAAGATCTGACTTGTTATCTAGAGACCCTCCCTCACTTAAGACGTGCTCTCCTTAGCGCCGTGATATCCCTATGGATGAATGTTGCGCTCTATAAATAAATAAATAAAATAGATGTATCAGGCCTCAACCTGTACCCCAGCGCAATCTTACAAACGGCAGCTGCAGTCAGTCAATCACAGCCCCATGTATCAGTTAGGTCCCTGGCACGTCTAAGGAAAGCCTGTCTCTTCTTGCCCCACCATGGCATCTGTGCGCCCCCCCTCCGACCTAAGAGATGTCAGTGTTACAGCTAGGCTGTCTAGAGCAGGCAACCTCTCCTCCATCTTGCACTCTGGGTGTCCAGGATGGAACCTCCAGGCGTGTATCACATGTGCATGCCACGCTATCATGTCTAGCACACACGTTCAGAATTCCGGGTTCATCATGAGAAGTGGAACTTTTTACAAATGGGCCTGTAACTACACATATTGTGCCACCATCACGCTCCAGGCATGAAACCCACGACAGGGGCGGTATTCCTGTCACAATGAGGGTGTGCTTGATGGGCCTCCTCTCAGTAAAGGACTAGGTCTTAAAGCTGTCATTGTACAAAGACCGGGCCTAGGTGAATGCACAGACACAGGATTAGTGTCTCACATAACCAAAAATCAATCAACAGGGCAAGGGACATGACCGTACTTCATGCAGGGGGCATTCCCGTCCCAACACCTTCTGTTCTATTTTCTCGTCCAACCTCCCCCCGTTACACTCCTATCATTTTAGGTCGAGGGACCGTAGCTTTCACGCAGTGAGGGGCGGAGTCCCGAAGAATTCATGTTTTGGAGTTAGGGGCTTTGAACCCGCCTCTCTCCTCTATTCTCCTCCATTGGCTGGCTTCTTAAACGGAGGCCAGCCATTGGAGGAGAAGGGAGTCACTCCAATAAAGCCCCGTCTCTTTCGGATTCGGGGGCGTGTTTTTTTCGTTCTTTAGCCCTGTGACGTCACCCGTCACTCAGAACGCCTAAACACGCCCCCTGAATCCGAAATTCGCAGAGCTTTGATTCAGCCATTTCTGCCCGACCGCCGCCGCCGGAAGAAGTCCCGGCGTGGGGATCCCCCCCATCGGGTGCTCACCCCGCTGTATATTTAAATTTTAAAATTTTATAATATTTAAAGAGGGAGCCTACCCCTCATCAGCCCCGCATTACTGCCGCAGCCCGAAAATCGCCGCTGCCGGCCCGGGTTCCTCTGAGAGGTGCTCTGCCCGCCTCCAAACTCCAGGGCCGTGCTGCGATTGGTTACCGCAGCTGCGACCCGGAAGTACAGTGGGCCAAGCAGGAAGCGGACCGGAGGTGTCCCCGCACTCCTTCCCGGCAAGGAGAAGAAGCCCGTCCCCAGCCGCCTCCGACCGGAGAAGCCCAGCAGCCCTGCCCGCGGCAGAGAGGAGCCGATTCCATCTTCCATTGGCCATCTAACTCCAGAATCTGTGACCTACACAGTGTCTATCCGTAATTTGCTTCTCTGATATGTACTTTAAGCAATTTATAAACTGTACTGAAGTATGCTCCGTTCATGCCTCTTCTGAGTCTGCGCAAAATCACTCTCAGCCCATCTCTTGACTCAACTTGTGCTGAAGCACTTCTATCCCTCGTTATTTTCACTGACGCACCGATAGTTTATTCCTGACCTGCACCTGTGATCTGTACCCTAACACTTCTTTCCCATCCCTTATTGCAGCATATGATGTGTACTGAAGGACTCAGCCTGTAATATAAGAGCGAAAAAAGGGGGGATATGGTACCACGATGACCCAAGGGTTCAGTGCTGATTCACCACTGTGTCTCCCGGCCGTTACTCACCTGAGCCTGTGATCTGGCCATGAAGTATTCACTGTCCACTTCTCACCTGAATCTGTGAGCTGGCATTGAGCACCCTTTGTCTATCACTGACCATAACCTGTTCTGTGGTAGAGCATGCAATGTTCATCCCTCACCTTAAACTTTTGATCTGCCCTGAAGCAGTCACTGTCCTCCCCTCAACTGAATATTTGATCTGGCCTGAAGCATCCATGGTACATACCTTACCTGTATCAGTGATCTTGTCTGGAGCACTGAATGTCTATCCGTCACCTGAGCCTATCATCTTCCCTGAAGCACTAGCTGTATTTCAGCTGAACCTGCGTTCTCGCCTGGAGTGCTGTCTGTAACCGGAACTTGTCATCTGCCCTGAGACACTCGTTGTCCATCTTTCACCTCAGCCTTTGATTTGCCTTGAAGCACCCATTGTAATTCCCTCCTTTGAACCTGTGATCTGGCCTGCATCACCTGAACCTGTGATCTACCGTGGAGCCCTGACTGTCTGTCCGTCACCTGAACCTGTGATCTACCGTGGAGCCCCGACTGTCTGTCCGTCACCTGAACCTGTGATCTGCCCTGGAGTGCAGGCTGTCTGTCCTCCACCTGAACCTGTGATCTACCCCAGAGCCCTGAATCTGTCCCGCACCTAAATCTGTGATCTACCCTGGAGCACTGACTATCTATTCCTCACATGAATCTATGATCTACCTCGGAGCCCTGACTGTCTGTCCGTCACCTGAACCTGTGATGTGCCCTGGAGCCCTGACAGTCTGTCCGTCACCTGAACCTGTGATCTACCCTAGAGCCCTGACTGTCTGTCCCGCACCTAAATCTGTGATCTACCCTGGAGCCCTGACTGTCTGTCCCTCACTTGAAACTATGATCTACCCCGGAGCCCTGACTGTCTGTCCCTCATCTGAACCTGTGATCTACCCCGGAGCCCTGACTCTCTGTCCCGGACCTAAACCTGTGAACCGCCCTGGAGTGCTGGCTGTCTGTCCTTCACCTAAACCTGTGATCTACCCTAGAGTGCTGGCTGTCCATCACCTGAACTTGTCATCTGCCCTGGAGCCCTGGCAGTCTGTCCGTCACCTGACCCTGTGATCGGCCTGGAGTGCAGGATGTCTGTCCTCCACCTGAACCTGTGATCTACCCTAGCCCTTCTAACTATCAACATTGATACCTACTTGCTGAAAGGCACTTCGACACCTCCTCTGGGGTAGTATGCGATGTATGAATACAATTATAATCCTCGGTAGACTTGGTCCGTAGCACACTCACTACATATTCCGTGACTTGGTGGTCGCCAGACGTTCTCACCTGAGCCCAGCCCACCATCCCTTTCCAGCAGTGTGTTGGTGGATCTGTGCTGCTTCTTGTCAGCCTCTGTCTCTTACCCTGGGTTCTGTCATGGCTGTGCCCGTCTTGCTTACTTGTGTTGCCTCTGGCCTTCCTTTCTAGCTGTTGCCTCCACATCAGTCTGTCTTACCTCTTTGCAAAAGCCCCTGTTGGTGGCTGCTGCTACCATGACGAGGCCCTACCAGGGCCAGGATGTCGTCTATCGGCGTGGGTAAGGACCACAGTGTGCGGACCAGACTTTCCACATGTGCTGATCTCTTCCTAGTCCTTTCTGCACTATATCATTGTTCTGCCTGACCCCACAGATTCCCATAGTGACATGCTCATATAGTGTCCTACGTTACACTGGGTAGGCCTCTTTGTGAGACGCATAAAATCCACGGGGCACGGTGGCTGGGGTGCCACCACAGAAGCTTGCGATTTGCATTTGCGAGCGATTAAGCTATTGGCATTGTAAATGACAATGCCATTTATTTAACGATTAAGCTATTGGCAATGTAAATGACAATGCCATTTATTTATGATTAAAAAAAAAGTCATGAGCAATGCCAATAGCTCTACCTTTAATAATGCCGAGACCATTGCATTGTAAATGCTTGTTTGTCTTCTTTTTCCCTGGCCTCTTTGTTTTTTGCTCTCTTTCTATTGTTTCTCGGGTCTTTCGCCCTCTTCCCTCCTATTCTTTTCATGCAGATCCCAACACACTGCTTGTTCTCCCGGTTCCCATTACTCACTGCTGTGTCTTTCCTCACGTTTTCATTTATTTCAACTCCTTCTCCTCTTTCCTTCCCTGCCGCCTCCTGCCTTTCTCAGTTGCTCCCCTCTCCATCCAGCTTCTCTCCTCCATCCTCTCCTGCTCATCCTGTTTTTGTCTCGTCCCTCGCTATGCTCCTCCTCTCTCCAGCATCTATTCCTTTCGCTGCTTCTCCCTGACGTTTCCTATTCAATTTCCTCCCTGCTATTTTCTTTCTCGGTGTTTTATTTTTCATTCTTTCTCTCCTCCCCTTTTCCTCCGATCTTTTGCCTCCCATTTTCCTCCTTCTCCTCCCATTTCCCTTTTAATACCTCCTTCTTTCCGCCCCTTTTCCTTTCTCTCCTCCCAGCTTTCCCTTCCCTCCTCCCATGTCCATTGGCCCCCCTTCTCTCCTCCCATCTTTCCCCTTCGCTTCTCCCTCCCATTGTCACTCGACTCTTCCTTTCTCTCCTCCCCTTTCCCTCCGCCGCCCCTTTGGTAGCCCCGCCCCCTTCCCCCTCCTTTACATCTCTCGTTTTCCTCTGGTTTTCCTCTCTCGCCCCCTCCTCTCTCCCCTCCCCCTGCTGCTCCCTCCTCTCCTCGTTCTCGCCTCCTCCCCCCCCCTTCCCCTCTTTTCTTCACTCTCCGTTTTTTTCTCGGATTGGAAACTTGTGTTTTTTCGCCTCCTTTGTGCCTCGCTTCGCCCCCCGGCTCTGGTGCTGAGACCGGGGCCCGGAGCATCGGTTCGGTCCAAGGATCTCGGTTCGGGCCCCGGGTGTCGACCCCCGTGGACCCTCCCAGCGCCGCGGACCCCCGGATCTTTGCGCACCCTTGGATCATTCTGGGAGACCAGTGGATTGCACCGATCGGGCCTCGGATTCACCGTAGGGTCTGATCCGGTGGGCTCGGCGGGCCTTGATGGGGCTGCGGCGGCCATAGCGTGGGATGGAGACCCGGCATGTGACGGTGAGTGTCCGACCCCCTGCCCGGAGCCTCCATTAGCATCATTAACCTTTATCTGAACAAAGACCCCCCACCACCACCAAGGGTACCACCCCCCTCCCTGCCTGCATGCAGGCTCCGCCCCCGCAGACCCCCGCCAGCATCACTCCCACTCCTGATGTCTTCCATGGAGGCTTGTCCTATTAGCCATGAACCCCTCACCCCATTACCGCGAGGGGACCCCATAAAGAAGCCAGGACCGCGCATCAGCTTTTAGACCCCCCCCCCCCCCCCCCCCCGTACATCACCGGCGCCGGGGCTGTGTTCATACTATGCGTTGAAATGTCCTGATTTTTGACACCTCGAATGTAACCCGCTGATTGCAGCGCCCAGAAACCCGAGGCACGAGGGTGCCTGGGCACCCTGGCTCGAGCTCCTCCTATTAGCAGAGATGAAAGGGGAGCCCTGGTGTCTGTGGTTTGGAGGGGGCTGCCTGTGTGTTGTGAGGCGGGGGTAATCGGAACAGGGGCAGCGGGGCCCGTGGGAGTAGAAATGTCTCCAGCAGCTGGAAATGATTACGTGCAGTGCCTTGTAGGGGGGCTCCTGGGGTGGAGGAGCTGCATGCCTTGTTTAGGGTGGTCGTCTCACTCCATGTACTCATTATCGCTGTTTTCCCCGGACTGAGCTTTCATGTGACCCCCTGATGCATTCTGGCTTTTGTAGGCTTGGTTTTAATTCCACTGAGTTTTCAACATCAATACTTCGTGTAGCAATGAACTGGAAGTAAAGGGCCCGCACTGGGCGCACGGGGTCTGTGAGGAACATGGAGTGAGTTAGGTGGTCACCCAAGGTGAGGGGCTGTGATGGTACCAGGTGGGTTGGTAATCTGTAGATTACCTCCCCCCCCAACTGCACTGCAGCACTGTCCACCCCACACCCTTCCTCTATGCACCCCAAGCCTGTGCAGCCCACCCTGCCGCCATGGACCGACCATCATTAGACCACATCTGCCATCACCAGCACCTTTCATACACCACCCGTCTTCGTGGACCACTCACTGTCACGTGCTCCGCCACTACAACCCCTCACTATGCGTCTCCCACTCTGGAGCCCGCCTCATACGTCTGTCACACAGTGGGACACTCTACACACACCTCTACCACCGTGAACCTCTCCTGAGACATCTCTACCACTAAAGACCCCGCTTCACACATCTTTACCACTGTGAACCCCTCAACATACATCTCTGCCTCTACGCAACCCTTGTGTCACTCATCTACCACCATTCACCTCATGCCACATATCTTTACCTTCACGGACCAATGTCATATATCTCTACCACAATGAACCCCATGTGACCGATTTGACCACTAGGTGCCCCCTCGCGCATATGTACCGCCATGCACCTTTCCTTATACATCCAGTGGCCACATATCTGCTCCACCGCGGGCTGCTCTTCATACATCTACTCCACCAGTCAGACACACCTTGTCTCCCACCTTGGGCCTCTCGTTGTACATCTCATCTACCACGATAAACCATACATATTGTGTAGTACCATGGAGCTTTGTCCATGCCTCTTATGGACCTCCTCACACTTTTTGTCCAGCACCATAGACCCCTGATCACACACGTCTTCCAACCATCCTGATCCCCTCCCCATACATCAGTTCGACAAGTGACCCGCCAGTGTGCATCCCTTCAACCACGCACCCCTCACCCACCATCGACCTTTTCTCATACATGCACCCTACTACCCTGTAATGTTAGTCCTATATCAATTCTTCCACCATTGAACCCTCTCCATTGCTACCATGCACTCCGTGTTACAAAGTGTTTAACTCCCCGTTATGTCTCCTTGCCTGATAACGCAGGCCCATCCACTATTCTTGCCTCCCCCAACGCAAACCCAACCGTGAAGTCCCACTCCTTCCCTTAACCGATCTTTAACTATGGATTTCACATTTGAACTCCTCAAAGCCTACCTCTACTTAGCCCACCACACTCTACCGTGGGCGGGCACATATATTTCTAACATCATGTCCTCCGCCGCCATGAATGCGTCCACCACACGCACACTCCACCGTTATGGACTCCTTGTCCTTGGGTCATCTCCTTCCACCATCATTCGCTTTACACTTTTGTTGTAGACCTCATGCTTTGTAAGTGTACACTAAATAAATGCCAATAGACTACAAACAAAAACCCTTGATTGACCACACAACAATACACCCATCGCTGTCACTGTGGACCGCTCCCGCTACAGTTTCCATCAAACTCTAGATCTTCATCCAACCCTTTGTGCACCAAACAGCACATTGTTCCATCCTGGTGCCCTTGCTGCCTTGTATTAGTCTTTTGTGACTGCGAACTTCTCAGCCCCTCATCCCTCTCTAGTACCAAAAACCAGCTCAACCTCGTACATCAAACACGGCCACCACAACTTTCTAGAGCTTCATCATGGCTGCTACCGTACCATTCCTACCTCCACAATCCCAACAGTCGGAGCCAATTTATGGCCGCTGTGCTACCACTGTAAATAGCCCAATAACCACCATGGACACTGCTTTTACTGACGGAGACCTCTTCACACATTGTGTGTCTTGGTCCCATCAGCTGCATGGGTATCACACCACCACTGAGAGGCCTGTAACCCCACAAGATCAGTGTCTACCGCCTCACAGCTTCCTTCTCCTGATGCTTTCCAACACAGACCCTGCAGCCCCAACATGTCACCCCACCAGTTGGTAGGGTCCCTTATGCTACCAAGACCCTCCCCCTCGGCCCTACCGCTGGTCCCTCGTCTCTTTGAGGTAGGGTTTTCCAGTGAGTGAACCTCAGTGAAGAATAGATTGCGTATGAGTGAACTCAACACAGCAGTTCCTGTGTGTATACATAATTTGTGAGTGCTTCTGTCATTCAGCTAGTTGAAGCAGTCTACCTATAGACAAGGTGGGGTGGTTCTCTGGTTAAAATTGGGTTTCCCTTCTGAAGATGATTGGTCCGCGGCTGTCTTGCATTGAAGTAGGGTATTACTGATGTAACACGGGTGGAGGCAGGCTGTTCCTGTAGATGAAGCTCGTTAAACTACTCTCGTGGGAGAACGCTACTGAAGTAGGTTTTTGAGTAGGCAGCTCTCATCCAGCAAGCTGTTTCTGAGGGGGATGCTGCGGATGCAGGGTTTCGAATAGGCAAAGCTCGTCGTGTGAATGTTCTTGTGGGTGAACCGTGTTGAAGAAAGTTTTCATTTGGGTAAATAAGGCGGTGCATGTTTTTCTGTGGCTGAATCTCATTTAGTGAGCTTCTCTTTGGGTGAATGCTGCACATGCAGTTTTTCCTGTGGGTGAATCTCATTAAGTGGGCTTCTCTTTGGGTGAATGCTCCACATGCAGGTTTTCACGTGGGTGAATCTCATTTAGTGGGCTTCTCTTTGGGTGAATGCTGCACATGCAGTTTTTCCTGTGGGTGAATCTCATTAAGTGGGCTTCTCTTTGGATGAATGCTGCACATGCAGTTTTTCCTGTGGGTGAATCTCATTAAGTGAGCTTCTCTTTGGGTGAATGCTGCACATGCAGGTTTTCCTGTGGGTGAATCTCATTAAGTGAGCTTCTCTTTGGATGAATGCTGCACATGCAGTTTTTCCTGTGGGTGAATCTCATTAAGTGGGCTTCTCTTTGGATGAATGCTGCACATGCAGTTTTTCCTGTGGGTGAATCTCATTAAGTGAGCTTCTCTTTGGGTGAATGCTGCACATGCAGTTTTTCCTGTGGGTGAATCTCATTAAGTGAGCTTCTCTTTGGATGAATGCTGCACATGCAGGTTTTCCTGTGGGTGAATCTCATTAAGTGGGCTTCTCTTTGAGTGAATGATACACATGCAGGTTTCCCTGTGGCTGAATCTCATTTAGTGGGCTTCTCTTTGGGTGAATGCTGCACATGCAGTTTTTCCTGTGGGTGAATCTCATTAAGTGGGCTTCTCTTTGGGTGAATGCTGCACATGCAGTTTTTCCTGTGGGTGAATCTCATTTAGTGAGCTTCTCTTTGGGTGAATGCTCCACATTCAGGTTTTCACGTGGGTGAATCTCATTTAGTGGGCTTCTCTTTGGGTGAATGCTCCACATGCAGGTTTTCCTGTGGGTGAATCTCATTAAGTGGGCTTCTCTTTGGGTGAATGCTGCACATGCAGGTTTTCCTGTGGGTGAATCTCATTAAGTGGGCTTCTCTTTGGGTGAATGCTGCACATGCAGGTTTTCCTGTGGGTGAATCTCATTAAGTGAGCTTCTCTTTGGGTGAATGCTGCACATGCAGGTTTTCCTGTGGGTGAATCTCATTAAGTGAGCTTCTCTTTGGGTGAATGCTGCACATGCAGGTTTTCCTGTGGGTGAATCTCATTTAGTGGGCTTCTCTTTGGGTGAATGCTGCACATGCAGGTTTTCCTGTGGGTGAATCTCATTAAGTGGGCTTCTCTTTGGGTGAATGCTCCACATTCAGGTTTTCCTGTGGGTGAATCTCATTAAGTGGGCTTCTCTTTGGGTGAATGATCCACATGCAGGTTTTCCTGTGGGTGAATCTCATTAAGTGAGCTTCTCTTTGGGTGAATGCTGCACATGCAGGTTTTCCTGTGGGTGAATCTCATTAAGTGAGCTTCTCTTTGGGTGAATGCTGCACATGCAGGTTTTCCTGTGGGTGAATCTCATTAAGTGGGCTTCTCTTTGGGTGAATGCTGCACAGGCAGGTTTTCCTGTGGGTGAATCTCATTAAGTGAGCTTCTCTTTGGGTGAATGCTGCACATGCAGGTTTTCCTGTTACTATATCTCATTAAGTGAGCTTCTCTTTGCGTGAATGCTGCACATGCAGCTTTTCCTGTGGCTCAATCTCATTAAGTGGGCTTCTCTTTGGGTGAATGCTGCACATGCAGGTTTTCCTGTGGGTGAAGTGGGCCTCTCTTTGGGTGAATGCTGCACATGCAGGTTTTCCTGTGGCTCAATCTCATTAAGTGGGCTTCTCTTTGGGTGAATGATGCACATGCAGGTTTTCATGTGGGTGAAGATCATTAAGAGAACTGCTCTTGTAGGTGAATCAAAAGCATTTTTTTTCTTTGCCAACCCATATTAAATGGGTTGTTCTTGTGGGTGAACATTACTGATGCTGGTTTTCTTTCTTTGAGTGAAGTTCATTTAGTGATGTGTGCTGGTTGTACTGTGTTGGTGCATTGTTTTCATCTGGGAAAGCTCACTAAGGGAGTAGTTCTTTCGGTTGAACCTCATTGATGAGGTTTTCTTAAGGACTTGATCCGTTAAGTGACCTGCTCTAGTAGGGTGGATGTTACTAATGTAGATTTAACGTAAGAAAAGCTCTTTTAGAGAAGCATTCTTTTGGCCGCATCATATTGTTGCTGGTTATCTTATGGGGAAAGCTCATTAAGGTGGCTATTATTTTGGTTTAACTACATTGATGCAGGTTTTTTAAAGACAAACTTTAAAAGCGAGATCTTTTTGTGTGTGAACCCCACTAATGCTTTTTCTTGTAATGACAAAGGCCAGTAAGTGAACTGCTCTTCTGGTTGAAACATATTGATGCAGGTTTTCTTCAGGATAAAACTTTAAAAGCGAGATCTTTTTGTGGGTGAACCCCACTGATGCTTTTTAGGTTGAGCCTGGGCATCGTATGTACTGCTCTGCGAGGTTTGATGCGTTCAGGTAGGGACTTGAAGCTCCACCCACTCTCCGCCCATATTTTTCATTGGCTTGTGTTATTGTCCTTTGGAAACTTTGTTTTTTAATTGGTCAATAGGCTTAGTAGTCCCTTCATAGTATCGCTTTGTCTCATTTTGTAACCCATGGCGACACTCCCTGTTATGAGTGTTGTAACTCAGCAGGCTTTAATTACTGCCTCCAAGCACCATTTTCTAAAACAGATTTGTTCTGCCTGCTGTTGCAGGCAGGACACGCTCTCTAAGTCATTAAAAAAATGTATAAAGCACAAACGCATTTGCAATGTAATAGGTCTGACATTTGCGAGAGTTTGAGCTATTGGCATTGTAAACGACAAAGCCTTTTATTTATCTGTTTTAAACCATAAATAAAAGGTATTGTCGTTGACAATGCCAATAGATCAAACTCTCATAAATGTGAGACCTATTGCATTGCAAATGCTTGTTATGTACTGATGAAGGACATTAAGTGAACTGCTCTTCTGGTTGAAACATGTTGATACAGGTTTTTATATTGATAAAGCTTATGTACGTGATGTGTTTTTGTGGGTGAAGCCACGTCTACCAATAAACGCAGACTGGTCAGACACTGCACGTCAGTGGCAGGAGGCTGTCTGTCCCAGCCATGGTAGGAGGCTGTCCATACATTTCACAAAGTAATGGGAGGAGTCATTGTAAGCACTTTAGAGAGAAGGGTCGGTCGCATTCTGGGCAATATGTGGCCCAGTGGAATGGGCCGGTTGGGACACTATACAAGCCAGTGGCGTGACACCCTAGGCGCTATGCAGGGGAGGGCAGTAGGCCCTGTTGAATAAGAGAAGTACCATCTCCAGGCTGCAATGTGTTGCAGACCCACCTTCATAGTAGTCTTTCTGAGCCCTGTGTGCTGCAGGGGCAGACGGTGGTTCCAGCACTCTGCGGCGTGGGCACCGCTCGGTGGCACTGTGCCAGCCGGATACTGTGGCTGCTCCTGGACCAGATAAGACTCATAAGTCTCCATAATGCCATCAGCCTCTGCGCCGTCTCGTCACCGGTGTAGCTTTGCGTGCGGCAGGGCTGTCTGGCTCCGGTCTCCCATATGAGAAGCAAATGAATGCATTAATAAATGGGTGGGTCCAGCCCACCAGGCCCCGCTCGCCTCCCTCCGGGCACTCATCAGACATGGCACTCATCAGACATGGCGGCGCCCTGCTCCGAAGGCGAGTCACTGGGTGGGAGGCCTTATTGCAGTGCTCGAAAAACCTTTCAGCGCCAACACCCAGGGCGAAAAAAAAATCTGCGCCCCACCCCCATTTACACATGTATTTTTTTACAGCTATTCTAGAAAATTGCCAATGTATAACTGTGTCTAAACATATTTGAACAGTGCAGTTATGTTACATTATCCCCTTTAAAAATGCAATCAAATACATGGTTGGTGACATGCTATGGACAGCCAGGTCTTACTAAAGTGTAATCCTACCCAGGCTTATTCGGAGCCCGCCCCCTTTGATACCTACTCCCAGCAAGGCTATGAGTGACAAAAGATGTAGGTGATGGCACATTATAGATTGGCTTGTTGCAGCTCTGTTTTATTTTGTTAGTATGTCGATTCTTTTGGGCAGGGCTTGGTGCGCCTACAACCCTCTGCCTGCCTTCGAGTGTGCACTGTGGCTGCCCACTGCCCTGGGTGAAGGTGCTTTTGTCAGTGTGTCACTTGGCTTAAAGCTGGCTGCAGTGTCTCGTGCATGTGTGCCTGTGCCTGGCGTCTCTCAAGCATTGCTGTTGTCTTTCCTGTTTCCTTTCTGATTGTCCAGTTCCCCATCTATCCCAGCTTTGCTTGTCCTTCAGTCATTGCTATGTGACTCAATCCTGATCGCTTGTTGGTTGGCCCAGGCCTATCCCCGGCCCCTTTACTCCTGATCGCTTGTTGATTGGTCCAGGCCAATCCCTGCCCCTTTATTCCTGATCACTCGTTGGTTGGTCCGGGTCTATCCCCTGCCCCTTTACTCCTGATCGCTCGTTGGATGGTCCAGGCCTATCCCAGGCCTCTTTATTCCTGATCGTTCGCTGGTTGGTCCAGGCCTACTCCCGGCTCCTTTATTCCTGATCGCTTGTTGGTTGGTTGGTCCAGGCCTATCCCCGGCACCTTTATTCCTGATCACTCGTTGGTTGGTCCACGCCTATCCCGGCCCCTTTACTCCTGATCGCTCATTGGATGGTCCAGGCCTATCCCGACCTCTTTATTCCTGATCGCTCGCTGGTTGGTCCAGGCCCTACCCCCGGCCCCTTTTATTCCTGATCGCTCGTTGGTTGGTGCAGGCCTATCCCCAGCCTCTTTATTTCTGACCGCTCATTGGTTGGTCCAGGCCTATCCCCGGTCCCTTTATATCTGATCGCTCACTGGCTGGTCCAGGCCTATCCAGGGCCCCTTTATTCCTGACCGCTCGTTGGTTGGTCCAGGCCTCTCCCTGGCCCCTTTATTCCTGACCGCTCGTTGGTTGGTCCAGGCCTCTCCCTGGCCCCTTTATTCCTGACCGCTCGTTGGTTGGTCCAGGTCTCTTTGTTCCTGACCGCTCGTTGGTTGGTCCAGGCCCAACATCACCATGCCGTTCCATGGTCTAACCCCATGCATTGATGACGTCCATGCCGCGGTCTGACCCCATGCATTGATGACGTCCATGCCGCGGTCTGACCCCCTGCATTGATGAGGTCCTCGCCACGGTTTGACCGCATGCATTAATGACGTCCTCGCCACGGTCTGTCCCCATGCATTGATGACGTCCTCGCCATGGTCTGACCCCCATGCATTGATGACGTCCTCGCCACGGTCTGACCCCATGGTTTGATGACGTCCTCGCCAAAGTCTGACCCCATGCATTGATGACGTCCTCGCCGCGGTCTGACCCCATGCATTGTTGACGTCCTCGCAGCATTCTGTCCCCATGCATTGATGACGTCCTCGCCACGGTCTGTCCCCATGCATTGATGACTTCCTCGCTACGGTCTGTCCCCATGCATTGATGACGTCCTCGCCACGGTCTGTTCCCATGCATTGATGACGTCCTCGCCACGGTCTGTTCCCATGCATTGATGGCGTCCTCGCCACGGTCAATGCAACAATCTATTCCCAGTCCTACCTCCGCCACATTAAAAAAAAAAAAAAATGTATACACTGCTAGTAAGGAAAGATCTATTGTGATACAAGGAGTTCCCTTCACATGCTTTTTGCAAAAGGTGGTGTATCTGAACCATTTGCCTCTTCCATGTGTCTCCCCATATTAGCTTCTCGTCCCTGTTCATCTCGGTCAACAAAGGTGGTAGTTTCCAGATATGCCCACTCGGGCACAAGACTCCAGTACTTGTAAGGGAATTTGGTGAGCAGGTACTGCTCACACCATGGGCAAGGCAGAGTGGGCCCATGGTGTAAGCGCACGCGGGCTGGTCTCTGGGTAGGGATTGAGTACTGCACAGCAAATTGCTCACTCATCTCTCTGAGGTATCTGACTTTATACATGCTTTTTAAGTGTTTCACGGTGCAAATTTGCAATAGTAGTAGAAACAGAAACATGACTGCAAGTACTTTACAGCCCCGTGTCAAATTTCTGATCCAGCTAAAAAATTCTACCAGTCCTACAACTGAAAACTTAAATAGTGATGCAGATTAAGGAAACTTAGTTTTACACCACAACCTGGTTTTTAGGTCGAGACTCCCAGTCAGTTCAGGTGTCTGGTTGTGAAAGACTATTTTCTGTTTCCCAGGAAGTTACAGTGCGCTTAAAGCCTGCCTACTGCATGCCATTGGTTGGCTTTATTACCACTCTCATTTACTTGCTTCTGATTGGGTGGCCTACCCTGTCCATCATGAACATGTGCCTTCCATGGAGCCTCTTTACTTGTGTCATTCCATGGCTCACATTTAGGCAACTATTTTTTGTTACTGTTTAAACACTGCACTGTGTTTCAGTTGTCTACCTCATGTGCTTGTCGCTGTTCTCAGAGAGCCTCCCATGTGTCCTGCGTTGCTCTCTCACCATCAGCTTCTCTCCTTCCCTCCACGCCCCATGTTGTGCTCTCGCTTTTGTGCTTCTTGTCTCCTATGTTGTTCTCCCTCATGTGCTTTTTAGGTTTCGCCTGGCGTCCGCTGCGCAGCAGCGTTCGCGCAGGCGAAATCTTTTGAGAACAGTATGTGGCTTTGTCCCGCCTCTCTCTTCCATTGGCTAGCTCCATAAATGGAGGCTAGCCATTGGAAGAGTGAGGCGTCCGTCATTGTCCGAGGTGATTCGTGGGCGTTCCATACATTTTTTCCCTCTCCACCCCTTTTAAAACGTCCTGCGGCGGTGGGCGTTTACTTTTATTTTTTTTGCAGCCATTTATTTTGTCAATTGCCCCTACCGCCGCCGGAAGAAGTCGTCCTCTGGTGAGTGCTTGTTTCCTCTTTTGTCAGTCTCGTTCCCCTCCTTATTCTTGTCTTTCTGCCATTTTCCACCTTTCTCTTTCCCATCGGTCTCTTCCGCCTCTTGCTCTTCCCCGTCTGACTCCTGCCTCCAGTTTGCTCTTCCCGTTCTTTTCCGCCTCCCCGCGTTGTAAATAAACTTCTGGAAGGCTCTGATTCCAGGAAACTCGGGGGCTGAGGGGTTGTTGAGTCATCCCTCTCCCAGTCTGCCGCGGGCCTTTTGTGTGAACAAAGTTTAAAGTTCTCTTCAAGAGCCTGCTCCCTCCCAACCGGAGTGTGGGGCGCAAAGTGGGTGGTGGTAGTGTCTTACTTTAATCTGATGTTTTGGGTACATTTCACCACACGCAGCACCACTAACTCTGGAAACACTCGTTTTCTTGGAGGGAAAATCGGATCTTTTGTTTATTTTTAGATTGTTTAGTGCACAGTGGCGCTCTGCGGTTGGTTTGATAATCAGAGTTTGATTTAATTGTGTGTGTGTTTTTATTTTTTTTCAAAGGGGCAGTTAAAAGTAGAACCCCTGCAGCGGTTTTTCAAAACTCACCCATATTATAATGTGACCCACCCCTGTGTTACAAAACAAAAGGGGTAAATAAAACCTGTCCCCTCCCACCCTGGCAGATGTGGAGGGTAATCCACCCCGTTTTAGGTGCTCATCGGTTAGGTTATTTCATCCCTCGCTTTAGGAATAACATCTTGGTAAAGTGAATACAAATAAACACCAGCTCTTTAAACTGTACCTCGAATGTAGTTTGGAAAGACTCTGTAGCATTAGAGGCCTCTTAAAGTTGAGCTTGTATACTGAAAGCAAATCTTTTGTAACGTTTAAAAATACTTTTGTAGCTACTATCTTTATTATTGTAACGTGCACGTCCGGTTTATTTTCAGCTGTTTTGCTGTTCTAATGACATGACAACATAATTTGGGTAGCAATGCAGACGTTACAAAACAGGTGTTGTTGACCTACATCTATATACGACTTGGAACGTACAAAAGTTTGGTCTACAGCCACGACAGGACTTATTGTTCTGTTTTATATACACTTCATATAAAATATCATAATACAATATGTCATATTTATATGGGATAACCGGGGTATTTCAAAAAGCTTTTCTGATGGATTTTATTTCTTTTTTCAAGGTGTAGTCTGGTTCTTTTTTTTGTACGGGGTTTGTACTTTATAAGCTGTTTTTACCAAGGTTAAATGCCTTTTTAATACCCAGATCTACATAGTGGCTGTGTAACAACACCTTATTATATGTTTGCAGATGTGTTATTTTCCTGTATTCTGTGATGTTCTAAGGCTTTTTGTTTATTAAAGTGTATATTATTGAAGTGTATACCCACGTGATGTTTACAGAACACGAGAGCCCAGAGGTGTGTAAATGTTGCCTTGCCCTGACTAGAGTAATAAAGCATGTTAAGGTCTGCCAAGTCTATCAGCTATAATACACCATGTAAGTGTATTCCAGAGGCCATGCCTATGTCTTGTATAATGCCTGCCAGATGTCCCGTCTAGTGTGTTAAAGCCTCGGTCATGTGCACCTCAGTATACGGTGTCAGGCTAGCCAGAGGCCTTGTCTAGTATGATGACCGGCGGGCCCTATCAATTGTACTACACCGTGTTAGACCTACATAGTGTGATACAGTGTGCGAAGCTATCCAGGACCCTGTCGCCTTTATACCCCAGGTAAGGCCTGCCAGGGTTTTGCTATGTGTGATAATAGTGTTTGGCTTGCTAGAGAGGTTGCCTTGCATGATATTGTGTTTGAGGCCTGTCCTGGCCTCGTCAAAGATAATCCGGGCCACTGGAATTATGCAGCAATGGGGAAACACAAAATTATGTGACGGGGGTGACTAAATTATGTGGCAAGAAAAGGGAAAAGATGCGGCATAATGCAGCACATTTTCGATAGTATTACGTGGTTATTTTGGCATTTTTACACACGGTAGTACTGTCTTGGCAAAGATTTCACCTCATTCGCAGCAGTTTAACAACAGAATAAAGAAACGAGCAACTGAAGGATGGCCAGTGAACCTTTCAGGGGTGCCTTCCACGGTGCGCGAACACACGTTGCCTAGTTTTTAGTCATTTTTAATCCTGTAGAGCTAGAAACTAACTTCTTGTGAAAATCTGCAGGTTATGTAGCAGATGATGGTTTGTGTGGCAAACCCACAATTATGCTAAAACAGCTGCCAATAGCTTAAATGCACGTAATTGCTAGACCTATTGCATTGCAAATGCTTTTTTTGTAGGTGGCTCTGTGTGTGGGTGGCTCTGTCTGTGTGAGGGTGTGTGTGTGTGTAGGTGGCTTTGTGTGGGTGGCTGTGTGTGTGTGGGTGGCTCTATGTGAATGACTGTTGGTGGCTCTGTGTGGGTGCAAATGCAATAGGTCTCGCATTTGCGAGCAATTAAACTATTGGCATTGTATATGACAATGCCATTTATTTATCTGTTTTCAAAACCAACACATAAATAAAAATGGTCTCATTTAGCTCTAACTTTGGCAAAGGCGAGACCGTTGCATTGTAAATGCTTGTTTCTGCACTCCTTTCACACACTGTTGACTCCTGCCCCTGCCCTCTCTTCTCTTGTCCATGCCCTTTCTTCTCTTGTCTCCGCCCTCTCTTCTCTTGTCTCCACTCTCTCTTTTCTTGCCCCCAACCTCCGAAGTCCAATTTTTTAAATTTAATTTGTGGGGGGAAAACTTTATGCTAAGAAGTGCAGTTTCACAGTACCTTTTTTGTCGAATTTATTTAACAGTCTGTTGGTCAGTAAATAAAAAAAAATGTTCGTGCTATTTTAGAAGCACACGAGTGCTTAGGCACGCTTGTTGCATGGGAGCGCATTCAAAGTTAAGATTTTTATTTGGGGTCTTTAATACATTTCTCTCACCTCCTGATGCCAACCGATTTGTGAAGTTTCATTTTGAATAAATGTTTTGTACCAGATCATGCAGATACAGCTTTTGTCTCCCGATTGTGGTTTTCAGGCAACAGTGGTGCAGAACCACTGGGTACTCGTTCAGTCCATGGGTTGGTTGCTAACATGTCAACATGTGTTGTCACTCCATATGTCTGGTTGTTTGAGTTAACTCTTGGTCAGTGATTTCCCATTGTATGGTCTCATGTTGTCTATGTCCCATTTACAGTTTGATCAGCAGCATCTGCTGTTCAGTTCCTTTGGTTGCAAGAAGTCTTCTTGGCTTTTGTAACTCTTGGTCAGTAGTTCCTGGCCACATGACATCGGCTCATCGGTCAGTGTTGACTGGGTGATGTGTGTGGCTCGTTCAAATGGTTGGTTGAATGAAGTCCTTCAATCTTTTCTTTATCTGTTGGTCATGTTGTGATGTGACTCGTGATCTTTGCTGGTGTCGTGGATGTCTGATCATGCTTTGTTCTTCAGTTATCAGATTGTGGCCTCCATTTGTTAGGGGTGTGAGAGCTGTCATAAGTGCTCATGGTTCTGAGAATGTGCTTTGAATCTGTAGGGCTGTGACGTGGATCAGTGGCTTTTTTGTCTATTCATCAATCTTTGGTGTATTGTCACATGATGCTTTTATCCATCGGTTGCCTGTTGGTCATCCTCAATTGTCCAATGGTGGGAAGTCTCTAGTTGCCTCCTGTAGTTCCCAGTCTGTGCTTTCATCCTTTAGTGTTGTGATCTGACTCATGGTCGTATCTGTGTTCATCAGTGAACGATGAAACATAAAGTGATGTCTTTGTCCTTTGCCGTCAGCCTTTGTAGGGCTGGTGTTAGCCAAGACCTTTTGATTTTATTTAAATTGTATGCGTAATATACCGATAGTGGCTTTGAGCCAACCCTCTTCATCCATTGGTCTGTTGCTGTATTCATGTTACTCTTCTGTTCGCTACACAGCATGAGGCAGTGGGTCAGCTCATTTTAGCCACTGGCTAACTTTCACAAGGAGCGCATCCCCACACAGCGGACTTACCTTCAATGACAGGAACTATAGTAATATACACTTTTTGAGGCCAGAAAATAATATTGTGTTTCGCCATGCTTTTGTTAGTACACATAGGCCTGGCAGCACAAGTTTCTCAAAAACCATGACCAAGCAAACTCTCACAACGCCAGAATCTGGTGTTGGCTGGCAGCCAACACCAGGCCTGTTGACTTTGCCAATTTTTGGTATACAATCACATAGCGCCTTTTATCCAAAGGTCACCTGTTTGTATTCTCAGTTGGCTACTGTTGTATCAATAATTTCATTAAGATGTGAGGAGGAAAAATGTGCAATTGTGTGAGAAGCTGCAGAGGAAAGTGGTGTGAAGATTAGTGTGAAGAGAACCTGTGCACACACATAATATTCAACATATAATATGACAATTTGCGTGATTAAGAACAGAAAAGCAGTTGACGCTTGTCGATCTTGTTGTTTTTAATGCGCCAGCCGACATGTGTTTCATTGGAGTACAGTACACTCCAATTCTTCAGGGCTAGATCCTAATGGATAAGAGAAATCAATCCCCTTAAACTGGTGATAATTCCAACCCAGTCAGGGTATCCGAAGATTGTCCGGCAGGTGAGGAAGAACCGTCAAGAAAGAACTCTGTAGCGGTGTGATCGCTAAATCAAAGCCGATAAGAAATGCCTGGACAGACGTGGCTGTAACGCCCACAGTTGGTTTTGAATAAACTGTGACTTGAGTAAAGTCGCTCTAGAGTTCAAATCGCTCCACAATGGCCTGTACGTCTGCCAGTTCCAAAAAAAGACCCTTTTTTTGGAACTGGACAGACATACAGGCCAGTTCCAAAAAAAGGTTCTCTTTTTACATACAAGGTTCTCTTCACAATAAGTAGATGTATGCTTTGCATAACATTTGTTAAGAGGTTGTCAGGGTCACCCCTTTCCTTGTAGCACCACTGCGACATTCCTGTACGAGTGAACACGCCATTTACCTTGTGGAGCGCAACCTTTCCCTCATACTAAGAACCCTTTTCTTTGGTAGTAAGCAAATGGTGTGAAGATTAGAACTGGGGTGACTGAGGCATTCTGAAGACCACCACCTCTTCCACAGACCTTTGTAAGTTTTTTAATCCACATTCTCTTATTTTCAGAATCGAAATATTTTCTACTTTAAGTATTCACAACAAAATCATTGTTGTTACTCATTAAACAGGATAGTTTATTTTAGGTGCTTGTCCGTTACTGTGTAATATGTTTGGCTGCAATAACAGCGAGTTCACAGAGAGACACCAAAGTATAGGCCGGGAGGCACACTGTGAGAAGGAAAGGATTTAGTTTACATGTTTTAAGCCAGACCCTTATTTACATATGCCACGCCTCTTGGAAGGGGTTTTGGTAACACTTCTAAGCCCACATCCATTTTACACACCGCCCTCTCCACTCTTTTTCATCCCACTTAAACCCCTGCTCTTGTGCTTTAGTGGGGTTCCCAGTGATATTTGTTGATTTAGACTCCATTTCTTTCATTTTGTAATCAGCCAATGGAATCAAGGCGGAGTTTGTTACCTTTTGCCACCCACCCTGTAACTGGGTGTTTAAGGTGGGACTCTATCCCTCAGTTTTGCCCTAAAATGCCGGCTACAAACCCCTCTTTTCAATGCTCATGCTTGTATTTCTTTTATAAGTCTGACTCAACAGTACATACAGGTATTGTTGCCTGTGCTTTAAAGTATGCGCACAGTGGACTTGGGCTCCTCCTACAGCAGTAAACCCTCTCACCTCATGCTATTGGCCGTTTGGTAATCATTCCGAGTCTTATAGAATGCTTTCATTGGATTTCAGAAAGGACTATTTTGCATCTGAAAACGACACTTCATTATGATGCTGTTTGCTATATTCCAGTGATTCTCTCCTATATACATTCAATACAGAAAGTGATCCATTTGTTGCTCCCCCCCCCCCCCCAGCATTTGTCAAAGCCAATGGGACATGTTTGAATGCAATGAACAGCATTTTTGCATGCACAATGCGGATACTGCTATTGTGAATGCCTATGTTTAGATGCATTGGCATATTAAACCCAGACCTAGTTTCTTTGTCGGCGCATTTTTTATTTTTACTGGTCTTCGCACCACGTTACATACATAGTTTTTTTCAATCATTGTAGTTTCTCACAAACAGTCTTCACCCTCAAATTTTCATAGAGACCATTGTCAATAATTTTGAGTCAAAATGTGGTTGGTGCAGGAGTGACTCCATTGGATTCTAATCTTTAGGAGCAAGATTCCTGCACATACATTTAGCTAGTCGCGATCACTACGTTAATTCAGAAAAACAATGCACCTAACCTACTCTTGGTATACCTGAAGTTGAATGTAAGGAAGGACATTTCCCTTTGCTTACAATGATTAATTCATACTGTTTCATGGGCTTCCGAAATATCCATTTAAAAACATAACCAGTCATTCTTGCCCATCTGCGGAATTCTTTCTCATAAAAAACATGTTAACTCGTTCCTACAGGTTACATAGTTGCTTGCCCTTTATATGCATTTTATTCTCTGGTGGTCTTTCGGTAGCCTCCTGTAGTGTGCTGGTGTGACCCGGCTTCATGGCCTTTCCTTTGTTCATTGGTCAGTATCGAAGGTCACTTGATGCTTTTAATGATTGGTTGCCACTCAGTAGCCTCCGTCAGCCAGTGTTGTGCAGTATCTTGGGTCTCCATGATGTTCCTGGAGGGTCCTCGGTGTGTCCTGGTGTGGCACGGCTGGCGGTCTTTCCTTTGTTCATCCGTCAGTAGCAATGGGTCACTTGATGCCTTTGGTCATTGGTTGCCTCTCCGTGACCTTCATCAGCTAGCGTTGTGGAGTCTCTGGGGCCTCCATGAGGTTCCGGGAGTGTACTCATTGTCTCCTGGTTTGACACAGCTCACGGTCTTTCCTTTGGTCATTGGTCAGTAGGGAAGGTTCCTTTATTTCTTGATGCTATGGTTGCCACTCAGTAGCCTCCATTCCCTAGTCCTGTGTACTCCTTCGCCCATGGTTCCTGGTGTCTCCTCCATTGTGTCCTACTGTGACGAGACTCAAGACCTTTGCTCATTGGTGCGGACTCCCTCAAGCTCCTCGCCTGTCTCTTATCTGCCCTGGGATCAGGTGTTAATGTTGCCCTTTGAAAGAAAAAATGCCTGATGAGGAATGCCGTGAAGCCCACTCAATGTGCACGGCCCTGCCAGGTCTCTCCATCACAGGCAAGCCAGCTGCGGGCTCCAGTTCACACACTGACTCCTGTTACTGCTACTTCTGCTTGGTATCTTGCTGTTTAAAATCCGTCTTCTTTTTACCTCCTTCACTTTCCATGAAAAATGTGGTCTTCTATTACGTGCAGTACTTCTCCTTTTGGTCTCTCCATCTCCCCGTCCTCTAAAAGATGCTGGTCTGCTGACTTACCCACCCCAGATATTTCAATTCAACTATTCTCTTCCCCTCGTGTACCAATACCTGCGTTTTTATGTTATTTAATCCCTTCCTGCAGAACACTGTTTAACCCTTGTAACCCCCTGTCAACCAATTATTAGGGATAGAACATATAACAATATACATTTTCTTAGTTTTATGTAATGCACAAAATAGTTTATAACGCTAATAAAGATAAATCGCAGGCAATGACTTGCTTAATGAGCCTTGGCAAAGCCAATAGGTTTAGCCTTAACATGCTAATAATACTCTCTTTAACCTGTTCATAGAGCCGCTAACAGTTGTTCTGAGCTCATCCACGATCACATATGTCGGTGACACCCAACGTCCCTGTCACCCTTCCCCTCCTCTCTTCATGCTGTGACTCTCCTCCTCTTTCCCACCTTCATTATCTGTCTACTTCCCCTACTCCAACCCCCCCTGAATCTTTCACCTTGCCTTCTTTTCCCCTTACGTATTCGTGCTTATTGTTTATCTCGTTCTTACAAGTAACTATGTGCCATGCTCTAAGAACTGTGTAACCTTTGTAACGATGTAACCTGCAACTATTATCTTATGCTCATGTAAAGCGCTCTGATACCCCTGGGTCTAGCCAGCGCTATATAAAACTTTTAAAATAAAGAAATAAATATACCTTAAAGTCTCCTCCTCTGAAGACATCGGAGCCCTTCACTTACCACTACAAAAACAAAAAAAATTGGCTGACATGCAACAACCTCAAACTAAACAAGCTCAAAACGGAATTCCTCCTAATCGCCCCACCCAAACAGTCACCAGTCATTAACGAATGGATGAAGCACCTAACAGCCTTCAACTGCTTGCCTCAGGTCATTGACTCAGCGAGATCACTGGGAATAACTTTCGATGAGACCATAAAATGCAGAAGCACAGCTCCAAATGGCATTTTAAGAAAATTAAAACCATTCCTACCACCCAAGAACTTCAACTCTGAAGTCCAAGCCCTAGAGATTGCAAGGTTAGACTGCGGAAGTGCAACCATAGGCAGTTTCCCCAAATCCAAAATGGTTCCCTAAGGGCCTCCCTCAAATCGCTGCAAGGCTCGTCGCTAGATTAACAAGAAACAACCACATCACCCCTGATTTGAAATCTCTCATCTGGCTCCCCTTCGAAGCAAGAATTCAGCTGAAAACTGCATGCATGACCCACACAAGCCATACACTTCAATAACCCTAGCTACCGCGCTCAGAAGCTTTAACTTTCTGGTGGCTCCAGATCTTCTAGAAGCTCCAGCACTTTACTGCTAAAACCAGAGTGATTTATAAAAAATGAAAACCTATAATAGAGCCTTCTCGGGCATGCCTCGAAAACGTGGAACACTCCATTCCCCCAGAAACCAGACTGAATCCCTCAACAGCATCTTTCAAGAAAGGAGTTAAACTGCTCATGAACACATTTCTGTGCCCTAGACCCTTGAAACTCTTCTCTCTGTGGTTATCAGGACTCTTCAATGTCACTCATGTTTACTGCTCGCTTGTGATACTATTGTTTTTGATCTGTCTGTCTCCTCTTTGAGGTTATCTGGCACTGATTGGGGGTCTGCCTTATTCTGTACTGCCTCTCGACAATTATAATATTGATTCTATATGTCTCTTTTTTAGCATTGTAAAGCGCTCTTAAACCAGCGAGGGTCTTCTTCGTGCTATATAAAACTTTAAAATAACACACTTGAGAGGGAGCCAGCACTGACTGACAGAGAGCGCTATAGTTGGAGAGTTGTCCCCACCCACCCCATATAATCAGGAATTATACAGCAGGGGAGGGCCAAATAATGCTGCTGGTTGAGTAAATTATGCAGCAAGATAAAGCAAATTATGCGGCATAATGCAGGACATTTTGTGATAGCATTGCTTCATTATTTTGTCATTTTTACCATTGATAACACAGTCTGGGCATTGGTTGTGCATCATTGGTATCCGTTTAATACCCAAATATAGCAATAAGCAACAGAAAAGTGACCGGTCAAGCTTTGCAATGGACTTCCACTGCAGGGCAACATGTGTCTCTGCATTTTTAATAACGTTTTAACTATTTGAGCTATAAATAAATGTTTGGATTTTTTGGGGGAGCAAATCTATAATATGCGGAAAATCTCAGCGGCTACACAATAACATGATTTCGAATTCCTTAATTCAAGCTTTTGTCACTTTTTCTCTTTTGGATCCAAAGTTTAATCTCCATCCTTTACTGGCAAGATTGTGGTGAGCCTGAAAACGCAGTCCAACCAGGATAGCTGCTGCTACAGGCAACACGCCAGTTTGACCATGTGCAGCCTAGTGTAGGTGGGTAGCTGTGGCCCACAAACCGGGCGACTGCAGCTACCTCTGGTGCAGTATGCGGAAAAACGCTGTGGCTGCAGAATCGCACAATTCCAGTGGCCCTACCTAAAGTCTCTGAAGGTGGTCTCCAGTCACTCACTGTCCTTACCTTGGGGGGGGGGGGGGGGGGCATCCGTCAGTAGGTGATGCAATAGGTTTGTGGTGTACTCCCTCTTCACTGACCCCTGCGTGGCCTGGTCAGGCCTTGTAGTCTTTTATTTCGTGTCCCTTGGCTTGAAGGGTTGCGTCGGTCAGTCACTGGTGTAAATCCCTCTGTGCTGCCCAAGCTAGCCCTGTTGGTCAATCAGAGCATGCTTCATTCTGCCCAGCAGGGCTGCCCACCATGACCAGTCCTAGGTGACACCTTCTCTGCTTGGCCGCCCCTATGGTCATTTAACCCCTTGGGCGCGGCTGCGATTCTGCGCGGCACATTCCAATCGCGGGTGCGGTCATGACGGCTCCCGGCCGTCTTCAGCACCGAAGGGGTTAAAACTGTGGCTGCCCTCCTTGCCCCAGCCTTTTGGCCAAGTACTGTGCACACCCTTTATTTCCTGTGCTTGTCCCACACGGTGGGTCACGTGGTGGTGTACTGGGCTTAAGTCAGTAGCGTATACCCCCTTGTTACTCTTCCTGCTCCATCCTGAAGGGCAATTGGTGTTTTCCTGTATAACAGTAGGTACTGTACACCCTCTCTGGGCTCTGCTAGGCCCAGTGTGTGCATCAGGCAGTACTGTCGACCCCACACTGTTTCTCTGCCTGTCCCAGCTTGTACATCAGTACTATACACTCCTTGTTTCTCTCCTTGAAGGCCAGGTGGCATTGTCCTGTACAGCAGTGGGTAGTGTACGCCCTCTCTGTGGCCCTGGGTGTGGTCTGCCGTCCCTCCCGGGCCCTCTCTGTGGTCCTGGGTGTGGCCTGCCGTCCCTCCCGGGCCCTCTCTGTGGCCCTGGGTGTGGTCTGCCGTTCCTCCTGGGCCCACCCTGGCTCTGGGTGTGGTCTGCAGTCCCTCTCGGGCCTCTCTGTGGCCCTGAGTGTGGTCTGCCGTCCCTCCTAGTCCCTACCTGGATGTGATCCGACGTCCCTCCCGGGCCCTCTGTGGCCCTGGGTGTGGTCTTCCGTTCCTCCTGGGCCCACCCTGGCTCTGGGTGTGGTCTGCAGTCCCTCTCGGGCCTCTCTGTGGCCCTGAGTGTGGTCTGCCGTCCCTCCTAGTCCCTACCTTGCCCTGGGTGTGGTCTGCGTCCCTCCCGGACCCTCTCTGTGGCCCTGGGTGTGGCCTGCCATCCCTCCCTGGCCCTCTCTGTGGCCCTTGGTTTGGTCTGCTGTCCCCCCAAGGCCCTCTCTGTGGTCCTGGGTGTGGTCTGCCGTCCTTCCCGGGCCTTCTCTGTGACCCTGGGCGTGGTCTGCTGTACCCCAAAGGCCCTCTCTGTGGCCCTGGGTGTGGTCTGCCGTCCCTCCAGGGCCCTCTCTGTGGTCATGGGTGTGGTCTGCAGTCCCTCCCGGGCCCTCTCTGTGGCCCTGGGTGTGGTCTGCCGTTCCCTCGGGCCCTCTCTGTGGCCCCGGGTGTGGTCTGCTGTCCCTTCCTGGCCCTCTCTGTGGCCCTCGGTGTGGTCTGCCGTCCTTCTCAGGGCCCCTCATTTGCCCTGGATGTGGTCTGCCGTCCCTCCCGGGCCCCGAGTCCCAGCCTGGGAAGCAGAGGGCTGCAGGGGCCTCTCTGTTGCTCTGGGTGTGCAGGGGCCTCTCTCTGTGGCCCTGTGTGTGCAGGGGCCTCTCTCTGTGGCCCTGGGTGTGCATGGGGCCTCTCTCTGTGGCCCTGGGTGTGCATGGGGCCTCTCTCTGTGGCCCTGGGTGTGCATGGGCCTCTCTCTGTGGCCCTGGGTGTGCATGGGGCCTCTCTCTGTGGCCCTGGGTGTGCATGGGGCCTCTCTCTGTGGCCCTGGGTGTGCATGGGCCTCTCTCTGTGGCCCTGGGTGTGCAGGGTCCTCTCTCTGTGGCCCTGGGTGTGCAGGGGCCTCTCTCTGTGGCCCTGGGTGTGCAGGGGCCTCTCTCTGTGGCCCTGGGTGTGCAGGGGCCTCTCTCTGTGGCCCTGGGTGTGCAGGAGCCTCTCTCTCTGTGGCCCTGGGTGTGCGGGGGCCTCTCTCTCTGTGGCCCTGGGTGTGCATGGGCCTCTCTCTGTGGCCCTGGGTGTGCATGGGCCTCTCTCTGTGGCCCTGGGTGTGCATGGGCCTCTCTCTGTGGCCCTGGGTGTGCATGGGCCTCTCTCTGTGGCCCTGGGTGTGCATGGGCCTCTCTCTGTGGCCCTGGGTGTGCGGGGGCCTCTCTCTCTGTGGCTCTGTGTGTGGAGGGGCCTCTCTCTGTGGCCCTGGGTGTGCATGGGCCTCTCTCTGTGGCCCTGGGTGTGCATGGGCCTCTCTCTGTGGCCCTGGGTGTGGAGGGGCCTCTCTCTGTGGGCCTGGGTGTGCAGGGGCCTCTCTCTGTGGGCCCGGGTGTGCGGGGGCCTCTCTCTGTGGCCCTGGGTGTGCAGGGTCCTCTCTCTGTGGCCCTGGGTGTGCAGGGTCCTCTCTCTGTGGCCCTGGGTGTGCAGGGTCCTCTCTCTCTGTGGCCCTGGGTGTGCAGGGTCCTCTCTCTGTGGCCCTGGGTGTGCAGGGGCCTCTCTCTGTGGCCCTGGGTGTGGAGGGGCCTCTCTCTGTGGGCCTGGGTGTGCAGGGGCCTCTCTCTGTGGGCCCGGGTGTGCGGGGGCCTCTCTCTGTGGCCCTGGGTGTGGAGGGGCCTCTCTCTGTGGGCCTGGGTGTGCAGGGGCCTCTCTCTGTGGGCCCGGGTGTGCGGGGGCCTCTCTCTGTGGCCCTGGGTGTGCAGGGGCCTCTCTCTGGCTGGACGTCTGGTGGCCGCGCTGTGGCTGTGACTAGGTCTGGGCTGTGCCCGCGCAGAGGGTGATGGATGGATCACTGGTGCTGAGGAGGGCGATGGGACGGGACATTAGCATACCCTGCGGGGGGAGGGGCTATGCAGGCTGCTATAAACACCCCTGCCTGCCCTCGGCTTGCACGGGCTCCCTTCCAGGCCCGGGCTAAAGATATTCAGTGTTTAAAAAAAGCTGGCAGCCTGGGCACAGATCAGCCTTGTCTTCTCGCCCCTCCCCGTACAGCGGAGCGCGAGTATTTTCAGACACCCCCCCCCCCCCTTCATGTCTGCTCAGCACTTGGAGAGAGAACCCTCCAGGTTTTTTTAATAACATCCGCCTTGGCTGTAGTGAGGCCTGAATGATCTTTTCAGCTGGTATCTCAGATGGGGGCGCGCACCTCAGCCCCTCTTTTGTGCTGCCACCAGACCCTGGGCCCTGCCCCCACCACCCCCCTCCCTCCATGGTACAACATTCCTGATCTGTGAGGGGGGTTAACAAGGTACAGCAAACACCAGAGCCTGGCAGGCCTCCTGTGCTACAGAGGAGCCGGGGGAGGGGTGATGGACTCGGGCCCCTGGCGGCGTCTTTCCAACACTGCCGACGTGGGGGGGGGGCTGCGCTTAACTCGGTGGCACTCGCTGCCTGCACCGCAAGGACTCTCTGTTGACATTTAGAGAGGGGAAGCTGCATATTTTTTATTTACTGGTGCAATAGTGTAGTATTCTATTAATATATATTTTTTTTACTGGGTCTATTTTTCTGGGGTGGTATTTCAACAGTATTTACCGTTTGTACCTGGACTTGAGGCCTGTATTTTATTTTGTATTGTTCACAGTGGGATTTCTAGGCATACTGCTTTCTGCCAGGATGGGTCTTGAGGGATATTTATATATCCGCCATAATTTGGTTGCAATGAGACCCTTCTACCCCTGAGCCCCGGTGCCGCTGCACCTGCTGCACTGACGTATTTAGACCGCGCCTACGTGCAGCCGTGCAGAGCAGAACGCACAAGGTGACCCCTGTGTACCAGGCTAACAGTTAACTGGAAGTGAAAGCAGAGGTGGGTCATTCTTTTAATGAGGTACAGTATAAACCCAGGGGGCGTGTCCGAGGACAATGCACAGAGGTCAGACCTTCCTGGAAAGACCCGTTACCGTGGCAACCGACCTTCACGCCTCTGGAAGCAGAAAAAAGATGGCATTTTTTTTTGTTATTTACAATTCTAAAGATATGAGGCCTGTGGCAGAGATCACGCCCCCGATGGCGCTCGGTGCCCCCTCTAACAGGGCTCATTGAAGGGTGTTTTCTCTCTTAACCCAGTAATGGGCATAGAAATCACTCATACCACCATGGCTTGTTTTTCCACATTTTGCAGCTTGAATTGATTTGAAATCCGTGCGCGCCCAGGAAGAGGCGCTTTTTACGCGCTGACCAGTGCTTTAAATGGGCAAGTACTGTCCAGTACGGAGTACCGGCGCTTTTTTATTTTGAAAGGCAAAGTATCTGCACTTCTCAAGAGAAATGCTATACTTTTAATTAAAGAGTACCAGCACTTCTGAGAAACAAGCAGGTACTCTGGTACAGAGTACCGGCACTATTCTTTTTCCATTTCAAGCACTGGCGCTGACCTTCTCTCCTGGAAGTTCGGGTTCTTTAAATACACCGGGGTATTTTTAGTTCCTGGAGCGGGTTTCTGGATAAAGTTGCCCAGCCTCTCTGGGGACTTGGAGAAGCAGGACCCAGGGAAGGGGGCGGCAGTGTTTCCCCTCAGACAAAGTGTGCGTTTGTCGTGCCCCGCTCCCCAGAGGAGGGACTGGCTTTGTGCTTTTAGGCCGGGATGGAAAAGTTGTCTTCCCCTCCCCCCTGCGAGGGCTGGTCTCGGACACAGGGGCCGGGAGAGCGATGCCACAGCTGGGAGGCAGGCCTGGCCGGGCCCGGCAGGGAGGGTTTCAAACCCACTCAAAGACGTGGCACTTTCTTCCCATTCAGCAGCCAAGCCGAGCAGCCCTGCTCTCGCCCACATGCTGTCCCTGGCGGTGCACGTGACAGAGGTTCACACGCCCACCTCTGCATGCCCCCCCACCCGTGCTCCCATGATGCTCCTCCTAATCCGGGGTTGCCTGAACTCTGTTGCTGCTCCAGGGTGGAGTGGACGGTGTTGTAGGGTGGCGCCTATGCTGGTATAGAACAGGCCAGGTGGCGAGTACGTCCACGGAGGGGTAAGGCAGCCCAGGGGGCGTGGCTTGTAAGGAGGGCACTTGTTCTGCTGTATTTTATTTATTTTTATTTGAAAAGTTATATATAGCGCTGGCTAGACCCGGAGGTATCGGGCGATTTACATGAGAACAAGTTGCACAAAGTTACATTTGTTACCATAGCATAAAATAAAAACATATACGAGTTATCTGGAGCAAGAGCGGGCGTGGAGGGTGAAGGTTCGCGACAGGGGTGCAGGAGAAAAACAAATAAGGTTATGTCGGGCTGGAAAAGGGAGTCATCCGCAGGATCACGGAGGGAGAGGGCGAGGGAGGGAAGGGAGACCGTGGAGAGACAAGGAAAAACAATGTCCAATGTCTGTCTGGGTAGGTGACGGCTAAGGGGGGTGAAACCAAAGCCCATCTCCTCTATAGCTGCCAATACAGCTTCACCGGGCATCGGCCATGTTGCTCGGGGACCGCTGTCAGTATAACAGATAAGGTTTCTACCAGAGGGCGTCGTCAAAGTTCCACAGTATTGGGGAACGCTGCCTGCCTCAACCCCCAGCTATCCGGTACCCATCTCTCACCAGCTGGACGCAGCTCCCTCGGAGTGAGGAGCACGCAGACTCCGGCCCCCATGTCAGGGGTATGGCAACATCTCTGCAGGCTAGTCTACCAAGAAACTGGCAGTGTAGATGAGTCTCCCAGGTATGACGGGCACTGTGTGGTATGCTATAGTGCAGGCTCTTGCGGTGGCCACGTTCTTGGGGCAGCCTTTCTTTTGGGGTACATAGATGCAGAGTGGGGTTAAATCTGTGTATAGCACATGGCGCGCAAGGGTAGTGATGACGTAGAGGTGGGCCTCTTTAGTGAGGCAGGCACCATTTTCTTTGTTTACCGATCCAAGATCGCAGACGCCATTTTGATTGGTAAATAAAAAAAAGTATATGTGCAAAAGTACTTAGATAGCAGAACTGCATGGCAGCTGCCAGCCCCGTCAGGAAATGAAAGTCAAAAACATGTCTTAAAATGACCGCGAGGGATGGGGAAGCAGTGGTAGAAGCAACAGGAAGTGGGCAGGAGCGGAGGGAGCAACGAAGACATATGAAAACCTCTTTTGCATTGATAGAGTGCCTGGCAGCAAAAGTACCTTCAAAAAAGTGAAATGTAAAACACGTCTATCAAGGACGGTGAGAGGAGTAAGGGGGCAGATGTAAAGGAGGTGGGGAAGCAATGGGGGTATTTAGGGGTTATGCTGCATATGAGGGAGAACAAGAGAACACATTACACAGAAATTTCATAAAAAAAGATAAAGTAGGTTCCCAGAATGTGAGCAGTGGAAGGATATAGGTCAGCCAATCAAAAATCAAATCTCTTATCAACCGACTCATTTGACATTACTGGGTCGGCAGATCAGGTCTATGATAGGTTTTGTAACTGGGTAACCAGGGCTTTGGACACCCTCATCCCCATTGTATGCTGTAAAACCGGGACCGGTAAATCCAGCCCTTGGTACGATGACTCGCTGCGGGCACTGAAGGTTTCTTGTAGGCGTGCAGAGCAGGCCTGGCGCAAATCTTATAATAGCGTGAAAGTTTTTGTACCTGTCTACGGTGAAACTGTATCACCGGGCAGTGTGCAGAACTCGCGCCGCCTTCTATGCTGCACAATTTAGGACTAGTTCGAACCCGTCTAAGGCTATTTTCAAGGTGTTGAAAGATCTCACTGCCAAAAAGGTAACTACGACACACCAGAGCTCTGTTGAGCACTGTGAAAAATTGGCGGATTTCTTTCTGGAAAAGGTCAATGCCATTTATCGGGCCTTTCCGTCGGCCACTCCTTTGGCTAATCCACCTCTCAAGCCGTTAACATCTGAGGGGTTGCATTTCTTTCCTATCTTAACACCTGAAAGCCTCGACAAATTGGCTCGCCAAGTGAAGTCGGGGTCCCCAGCGGATCCGCTTTGCCCAGCTGTGTTCAAAGACTTAGCGGTACACGATATCTCACCTCTATGTTCTCTGATCAATACGTCGGTTACATCAGGCGATGTCCCACTGAAGTGGAAGCGAGCCATGGTTCGTCCTATTCTCAAGAAACCTAACTTGGACGGTAGCAAGCCTGAGAGTTATCGGCCAATCTCACTTCTACCGTGCCGGCTACGGTGACTGAGGCGCATGTCAATGCGGTCCTCTCGGAACATCTACTTCACGCAAACGTCCTTGATGTGACGCAGAATGGGTTTAGGGCCGGTCATAGCACGGAGACGGCTCTGCTGTATATGGTGGAGCATCTTCGCTCCGTGCTTGATGCGGGGCAAACGGCGGCGCTGGTGCTATTAGACCTGAGCGCCGCCTTTGACACCGTCTCGCACCCGATCCTTCTGCGTCGCTTAGAGGAGGTTGGTGTCACCGGCATTGCTCTCCAATGGTTCCGGTCCTTTTTAGCCAATCGGGCCTTTAGCGTGACCGTCCCGCCTCACCAGTCCAAATTCCATCCGCTGGGCCTGGGGGTCCCCCAAGGCTCCTCGCTGAGTCCTACGTTGTTCAATCTATACGTAAGGCCGCTAGCTGAGGTTGTCAGGCAATGGGGTATGACAATGGTGTCATACGCCGATGACACCCAGCTAGCGGTTACGATCAGCGGGGATGCCGAAGTCGATGCCCCCAGGTTCCAACAAGGACTGCGGGCGGTCGCCGGCTGGATGACGTCCAACTGTCTCCAGCTGAACGCTAGTAAGACCGAGGTCATGATTTTTGGCAAACAACCGGAACTTTGGGGAGAGAGATGGTGGCCAGGGGATTTGGGTCCTGCTCCCATTCCAGTTGCCGAGCTTAAGAACCTCGGGGTCTGGCTGGACCCTTCCCTTACGTTTGCTTGTCATACCAAACGTACGGCGGCTTGTTGCTTTGGTATCCTGCGCGGGCTCCGTCCAGTGCTCAAGTTTTTTGATGCCCCCACTAGGCAACTTATGATCCAAGCCACTGTCATCTCTAGGCTGGATTATGCGAGCTCCCTATTGGTCGGCCTGAACCAGGCAGAGATTGGGCGTTTACAACGGATCCAGAATGCCGCAGCAAGATCGGTGGTAGGCCTACCTAGATCGTGCCCCACCTCTAGCACTTTGCGCTCATTGCATTGGCTCCCGGTGGCCCAACGGATTCAGTTTAAGGTCCTCTGTGTCGCCTATAAGATTCTGAAGGGGTCCCCAGCAATGATCCTTGCTGCTCTTCTGGCCCATTACATTCCAGCCCGGGCTTTAAGATCGGCTGATTTAGAACTGGCTGTGGTCCCACGCTTTAAGCGGAGTAGGGCCGGTGGGCGCTCCTTTCAAGTTCGGGCGGCGGTTCTTTGGAACTCCCTGCCCCCGGCGATCCGTGCCCTGAGGGATTTGTTCTCCTTCCGCCGTGCGGTGAAAACTTTTTTATTCCCTTAGTTTTTAAATTTGTCTGATTTATTGTTTCGTTGTGTTGTGCAGCTGCCTTGTCGGGCGCCAGGATGCTCCTTGGCTGGAGCATCTGTGCGCCTAATAAAAACGCATAACATAACATAAAGAGCTAGACTGCAGGGGAGGGGCAAAGACAAGAAGAGGAAGACCAGTCACTGAATAAGGAGAAAGGAAATGAGTGACAAAACCAACCAATGGCAAGCGATGGGTGGTTTCTAAGCCAGCTGTATGTTTTTGATATAACCCGCAAGAGGACTTCCGTGAACAGACAGCTAAAAGCTGTCTATAAGCGAGACCTAAAAAAAAAAAGTGCCAGTTTTCCTTGCCACACCCTGGCACTGGAAAACTGTCCCCAGAAGCCTCCTTTGTGACACAGGGAGGAAGCGGCACATTGGATGCTGCTGTTTACCAGTGGTGTTCCAGGACCATGGGTATGGTTTGTAGTGAAACAGTACCTAAGTTACTTTTTACAGCCTAGGATAATAAGGGTGTATAAACGTATAAATATGTTATCCTTCTGATTTCGAATATGCTTTGTCCAGTAAGTTGTTAAGCACATGATTCTAATTACTATGAATTGGTCTGCACCCATGGTTACATAGACCAGGCTTCTTGTACAGGTTTATTAGAGGCACTTATCAACCCACAATCATTCTAAAGCCACTGCCCCTCCCCACACCCACCCCTGCCTTTTTCATTCCACTTAAGGCACTTGTTAAGGGATGTGGTAGCACAGGTCTTGGGATAGGTGCTACCACCCTGTAATAGAATTTGATAGGGCAGGCCCTTCGCTAAAGAGCGCCTTGTGGATGGTATGTGGTACAGTAGGCGCTGCTGTAGAATTGACCCTGTGGTAAGAAACATTCAAGGGGGCGCATTTATCCAGGGACGGCACATCCTGTTTCTGAAAAGATCCCATCCTGGTCGCCAATCTTAAGTCTTAACACACATATATAGGAGGCAGGAAGAGGCCTCACTCTATTCAAGATGTGGCCAGGATAAGGAACAGGACTGAATCACCAGCTTACAGTCCTGTGCCAACTAGCACAGGTGCAATCTTCATACAGTTGAAAACAACTCCACATTTCGCACAAAGACCACTCAATAAGCACAACTGCAGGGAGCATAAAGTATGCAAATATCTTTTTAGCATATTCAGGTTCACCTTTAGGACAGGTAATGTGCGACCTTCCTGTTAGGCCTGCAGTACCACTGGCCAAGTCCAGTGGTAGGTTAGGGTGCGTCCTGCTACTCGTGTGGTACTCTAAAGTTTGTGGTCGAAGAAGCGATATCCGGGCACTGCCGTACTGCTGGCACTGACCTGCTGTAATGTAGTCTCACTACTGCAGACCATTAAATAGTATGTGTCCTGCGGTAGGGTATGTAAGGCGCTAGCTAGGGTGGGACCTTTGATAGTGTATGTTAAAGTGCAGGTGGCCGGGCTTTGGTAGGGTCTGTGTGGGACACTGGAAGGGGTGGGCTATGTGGTAAGTTCTGTGTAGGGCACTAGCAGTGTGGGCCCTGTGTAAGGTTCTGCGTAGGGTGCTCGCTGGACAGACCCTCTCCCAGGGACTGTGTTGTGGTCCTGGCTGGGGAGGGGCCCTGTGTAAGGTTCTGCGTAGGGCGCTCACTGGACAGACCCTCTCCCCGGGACTGTGTTGGGGTCCTGGCTGGGGAGGGGCCCTGTGTAAGGTTCTGCGTAGGGTGCTCGCTGGACAGACCCTCTCCCAGGGACTGTGTTGGGGTCCTGGCTGGGGAGGGGCCCTGTGTAAGGTTCGGCGTAGGGCGCTCGCTGGACAGACCCTCTCCCAGGGACTGTATTGGGGTCCTGGCTCGGTAGGGCCCCTGTGTAAGGTTCTGTGTAGGGTGCTCGCTGGACTGACCCTCGATCCTTCTCTGGTAATGTACCCAGGATGTGAAACTCCCTCCCTAGAGACCTCAGATGCAACCCCTCCTTGTCTTGCCTCAAAAGGGACTTAAAACTCCATCTTCTCAACAAATTCTTTACCGACGAAGGCCAACTAACCTAGACTCTGATAACCTAGTTGACTCCCCCCTCACTTGACCATCAAGGATAGGTGGTTGCTGAACTGTGCCAACCACCTACTTTAATTTGTCCTCCTCCCTGCACCATTTACCTAATTATTATGTTCTTTGTTTATATCTTTCTTGCTTTCTTATCATGCTATGTAATGCAACCTTTATCTCTTGCTGTTTTGCCTAATTATTATGCTTTTGCTTATATATTTTTTTGCTTCCTTAGATCATGATATGTAATGCAACCTTTATCTCCTGTGTATATGTAAAGCGCTCTGATACCCATTGGTCAAGCTAGCTATATAAAACTTTTAAACTAAAATAAATAAAACCCTCTCCCAGGGGCTGTGTTGGGGTCCTGGCTCCGTAGGGCCCCTGTGTAAGGTTCTGTGTAGGGCGCTCGCTGGACAGACCCTCTCCCTGGGACTGTGTTGGGGTCCTGGCTGGGAGGAGCCCTGTGTAAGGTTCTGTGTAGGGCGCTCGCTGGACAGACCCTCTCCCCGGGACTGTGTTGGGGTCCTGGCTGGGAGGGGCCCCTGTGTAAGGTTCTGTGTAGGGCGCTCGCTGGACAGACCCTCACCCAGGGACGGTGTTAGGGTCCTGGCTGGGGAGGGGCCCTGTGTAAGGTACTGTGTAGGGCGCTCGCTGGACAGACCCTCACCCAGGGACGGTGTTAGGGTCCTGGCTGGTGAGGTACCCTGTGTAAGGTTCTGTGTAGGGCGCTCGCTGGACAGACCCTCTCCCCGGGACTGTGTTGGGGTCCTGGCTGGGAGGGGCCCTGTGTAAGGTTCTGTGTAGGGTGCTCGCTGGACAGACCCTCTCCCCGGGACTGTGTTGGGGTCCTGGCTGGGAGGGGCCCTGTGTAAGGTTCTGTGTAGGGCGCTCGCTGGACAGACCCTCTCCCAGGGACGGTGTCGGGGTCCTGGCTGGTGAGGGGCCCTGTGTACGGTTCTGTGTAGGGCGCTCGCTGGACAGACCCTCTCCCAGGGACTGTGTTGGGGTCCTGGCTGGGAGGGGCCCTGTGTAAGGTTCTGTGTAGAGCGCTCGCTGGACATACCCTCTCCCAGGGACGGTGTCGGGGTCCTGGCTGGTGAGGGGCCCTGTGTAAGGTTCTGTGTAGGGCGCTCCTGGGCAGACCCTCTCCCTGGGACGGTGTCTGGGTCCTGGCTGGGATGGATCCTATGGCGGACTGCATCTCCCGGGCCCGCAGCCCTGTAATCACAGCCTAATCTCAGCCCTGGAGGGAGACATTCCTGCTCTGCGGTTTCCCTGGTAACCGGAGGCGGCGGCCAGGAGGAGCCTCTGAAACCAGAGCCCGCTCAGGGCTCACTCTAACCCCAGCCTTTGTGCGGGGACTCTGCTGCCTGTCACCGTCCCATCCATCAACCGGACCCGGCTCCCACCACCTGCGCCCCCTCTCGGTACTCAGGAGCCCGTGGGGGTGGGGCAGTAGGAGCATTGACCACTGCTGCATCTCGAAGAGATGGCGTCCACCCATGATGAAAGGGGAGGAGTGAAGGCTGGGGGCAGGGCTTAATTTGTAAAAAGAAGTACCAGGGCTCTCGCCAGGAGGCCACTGCAGCTTGCATCACACTTTGCCCCTGCTATGCTTCCAATGACACTACAAACACAGCTACTAACCATCACACGCCGACAAATGCGACAATTCCGTCTATTCCATGCCTCCAAAGCTAAAAAAAATGGCTTGGGCGGCAGGTAATAGTCATTTTAATATATATTGAATTAATACCTGTAGTTGCTGTTCTCTCTAAATTAGCCAGCCTGCCACACCTTGTGGCAGACAGTCACAAGCCCCGGTGTTGACAATTAAGTGCCAGTGGTGAGCACCGGAAACCACTGTCTCAAATTAAACCCTGGTTGTGGATGCTGCGCCTGAAACATGAGGAGCCTTCGGGTGGAGAGACCCATGCCCAATGGCGGGTGGCTATGCAAATATTAGAACGGAAAAAAATTACCTGAACCGACATCCTCTGCTCTGGTTCTGTTCTGAACCAGATGATGCAGTGCGGCCACCAATCCTGGCGCTGCTCTCATGCTGTGACAGCAGCGCCATGATTGGACGGAGCAGCCTCACGGTGCTCCCCAGTGCCCTACAACAGAGTGCCTGCTTGCTTCTGAGAGGCGCCGCCACTCTCCAATTGAAAGTATCACATCACTCTTGAGAAGTGCAGGTACTCTCAGGTACTCTTCCCCTCTCAAAATAAAAAAAAGTGCTTGTACTCTGTACCGGCCCATTTAAAGCAAGGGGTAGCACAGAGGAGAGAGACCCCTATTGAGCCTGGGTGTAGGGTGGCTGTGGACTAAGGGGGGCCACAGGAGGAAGCTGTGGAGACAGTCTTCACCCTCCTAAGTCTCCACCTTCCATGAGTGAGTAGTTCATCCAGTTTAGGATGTTTGATTGCATTCTGGGAATTGTAGTCCTGATTTTCCAATGGAATACAGTGTTCACCTTACCACAAACTAGCCATTCGGGGATATGCGATCACACCACGAGAATCAGGCGCTCCCCCTCAGCACCAAGGAGCCGGTGGGTCCCGTTGGGATGGTCCAGGTCTCCGGTTTGAGAGCCCGGGTGGCTGTGAGGAGCAGACATTTCACTACCCCTGCCAGCTGAAGCGTTCTCGTCTAAGCCCCGGGACCCCCAGAACCAGCTCTGAGGGCAGAGACCCCTCAAGCTGCACCCCGCCACCCCACAAATAAAGAATTCCCCCAAAGCACTAACCTTAAGGATCAGCTGGAACATTTGTCCCTCCGCCACCTTCCTCACTAGCCACTGCTGCCAAGTGTTCCAATGGGAACTCAATTCTTTAGTCCAGAACAGTGGGCTTTGCAGTTCCACATTTAAATTGGATGCCTTTGCCCCAAAATGGCGTTGGCGCGTATTACACGTGACGTGACGTGGAAGCCATTAAACAAACAGATGGGCGTCCTGGATCAGTAAGCACAGGTGAAAACAAGCATTGGCAAGCAATGCCAATATTTCTGGCCTGTACTTTAGGTCCTGACACATAGGTGCATTTGGTTTATTTCAACAGGACCAACTGGACAAAGGCATCTGATAACAAGCATATGTAGGAGCGAAGTCCGGGAATAAAACAGGGGTGTCCCTGGGACGAAGCGCCATGCGATACCCTGAAGCGACACGATTCGGTAGCCTAAAGCCCGGATTGAAACATTGTGTCCTGCCAGCGTGCACGGCCAGCCGGGCAGTCCTCCACGCTCTCGCCTCCGTGCGGAAGGATTTGGTTTCGGTAATCTGCTGCGGGTCATGTTTTGTTGCAGAGCTCGGGGCGTCATAAACCCCCGTGCCAGCGAGGCGCTCAGCTCTGCGGTTGCTTTGACACGGCTGGCCTGGCCGGCACATTAAGCGGGGCTTTGTTTATTTTCAAGGCCTCTGACTGCGCGGTGAGAATTGTTTTTGAAGGGCCCGCCACAGTGCGCCGCCATCTTGGATGTCATGGCTTCACCGCGGCGGCTAGCGGCGTCTGGATCAGTAGTGCTTCGAGTCGGTGATTTGGGGTGCGGATGTGAAGCGTCTGTGTCTCCCACTTGCCCCGTGATACATAATCATTATTAAAGGTAGCCACGTGCAGTAAGTCTTTCAAAGTGGCCGCAGTCAGGCGGGCAAGCCTCTAAAGACTAGAACCCACCTGCAAAGGCTTGCGTTGCTTTGGGTAGGCCTTTCGGCTTCCCCGCCTCTCTTCTCCCAGTGTGTGGAGGCTCCCTCCCTCCATTTCAGTCTGCCTGGCTTCTCCCCTTCACACCATGCTGCTCTCTCGGTTTCTTTCTCTCCCGGTTTCTTTCTCTCCCCACTGGTTGGATTTGCCCTCCCTTTTGATTTCTACCCCCGTCTGTTCAGAACCGTGACTCCTTTCGTAATTGCCGGACTCCCCTAGCCTCCCCTACTTCCAAACTCCTGAACCCCTCTTCCCTTTCTCTCTCTATATTCACAACTCTTCCCCTCTAACACTTCTTTTCTCTCCGCCTCTTACTGCCTTTGCCCCTCCGGCCTCTTTCATTTTCCACTTAGTTTTCTCTGCCCTCTCGGCTCATGTTCTGCCCCTACCACATTCTCTCTCCAAATGTATCTCTCCCCTTTTGTCTGTTTTCCCCTCTACAGATATCTCCTAACCCCAAAGGCCCTCGTTCCCTCTACGTGTTCCTTTTCTCCCCAGCAGATATGTTCCTCCCTCCCCTCCATGCCCCTTCCTCCCCTCCATGCCCCTTCCTCCCCTCCATGCCCCTCCCTCCCCTCCATGCCCCTTTCTCCCTTCTCTAATGCTTGTTCCTTCCTTCCTGCACCTTCTCCCTGTTCGCCTCCTTCCGTCTCCCCCCTTCATTCGTGCCCCCCTCTCCCTCCCGCGGCCTCTCATGCAGATATCTTCCATCACCGCTGAAGGCTGACTTTTATTTCCTCCTTGTCGTGTTTATTTTATGTCCCTGGCCTGGCCGGCTCCCTCCCTGGCGCACATTATGGAGCATGGAGCTGAGCGAGCAGTGGAATGAATATATTCCGTTTTACCACTTGGGAGAACCCTATTCCCGGACGCCTGGAGGGTGGAGGGCCGAGGCAGGGGTCGCCACGGAGGGCCCCGTGTGAACTGGGGGGGGGGGGGGCGCCTGCACAGGACATTAACAGGGGGCCAACAGCTGCACACCAGGCTTTGGAAGGAATCCATGCCACTGGAGTTATTTTCAGTGCTTTTAGGTGGCTGCAAACCGGCATTTAAAGGGGTCCTCCGGTGGATATTGTCACAATAAACCCCGCCCCCCCACACTGACATCAACAAACACAGGGACATTCCGGCAGGCCTGCTGCTGGGGCCCGGTAGCCCGAGAGGCAGGAATGGCCGAGGGGAAGTGTTCTCAGTTTTCTCTTCATTTGAAGGCCCCTCGGCTCCAACATGTAAACCAGCAGCCGGAGCTCCCGGCGCCGCTGGCGGGGGGGCTGCTGCAGCGCCCCCTCTTTCAGCTTTGCCGGAAGGGGCTTCCTGCTCCTGGGATGCGCTTTGATATCTGCTCGGGCACGCTGTGCCTTTGCCCCTGGGCGACGAGAACCAGCCGCCGCTCTGGTACCAGCCGGAGAGCGGGGACTTTGTCGCCGCGCACGAGCCCACGAGTCCCTGTAGTGTCTGCGGGGACACGACGGGCCCGGTCTGCTTTTAGGCTGCCCAGTGCCCCCGCGGTGAGAGTGGGAGGATGGAAGCCGCAGGGCCTCGGAGGGTAGAAAGGGCCCAAGCGCATAGTGTCTGCTGGTGGGTAGACAGGGGCTCGGTCTGTGGGTAGACAGGGGCTCGGTCTGTGGGTAGACAGGGGCTCGGTCTGTGGGTAGACAGGGGCTCGGTCTGTGGGTAGACAGGGGCTCGGTATGTGGGTAGACAGGGGCTCGGTCTGTGGGTATACAGGGGCTCGGTATGTCCGTTTCACAGGGTCCTTGGGTACACAGGGGTTCGGTCTGCCGGTTGCACAGCATACTTGGGTAGATGGGGGCACGGTCTGTCAGTTGCACAGTATTCTTGGTTCTACAGGGGCTCGGTCTGTCGGTTGCACAGCATCCTTGGGTAGACAAGGGCTCAGTCTGTCAGTCGCACAGCATCCTTGGGTATACACGGGCTCGGTATGTCCGTTGCACAGCATCCTTGGTTCGACAGGGGCTCGGTCTGTCAGTTGCACAACATCCTTGGGTAGACAGGGTTTCGGTCTGTCGGTTGCACAGCATCCCTGAGTAGACAGGGCTCGGTCTGTCGGTTGCACAGCATCCTTGGGTAGACAGGGGCTCGGTCTGTCGGTTGCACAGCATCCCTGGGTAGACAGGGGCTCGGTCTGTCGGTTGCACAGCATCCTTGGGCTGACAGGGGCTCGGTCAGTCGGTTGCACAGCATCCCTGGGTAGACAGGGGCTCGGTCTGTCGGTTGCACAGCATCCCTGAGTAGACAGGGCTCGGTCTGTCGGTTGCACAGCATCCCTGGGTCGATTGGAGCTCCGTCTGTCGGTTGCACAGTATCCCTGGGTAGATGGGGGCTCGGACTTTCAGTTGCACATCATCCTTGGCTCAACAGGGGCTCGGTATGTCCGTTGCACAGCATTCTTGGGTAGACAAGGGCTCAGTCTGTCAGTCGCACAGCATCCTTGGGTAGACAGGGTTTCGGTCTGTCGGTTGCACAGCATCCCTGAGTAGACAGGGCTCGGTCTGTCGGTTGCACAGCATCCTTGGGTAGACAGGGCTTGGTCTGTCGGTTGCACAGCATCCTTGGGTAGACAGGGCTTGGTCTGTCGGTTGCACAGCATCATTGGGTAGACAGGGCTCGGTCTGTCTGTTGCACAGCATCCTTGGGAAGAACGGGCTCGGTCTGTCGGTTGCACAGCATCCTTGGGTAGACCGGGCTCGGTCTGTCGGTTGCACAGCATCCTTGGGTAGACAGGGGCTCGGTCTGTCTGTCGTACAGGTTCCTTGAGTAGACAGGGGTTCGGTCTGTTGGTTGCACAGCATCCTTGGTTCGACAGGGGCTCAGTCTGTCAGTTGCACAGCATCCTTGGGTAGACAGGGTTTCGGTCTGTCGGTTGCACAGCATCCTTGGTAGACAGGGGTTCGGTCTGTCAGTTGCACAGCATCCTTGGGTAGACAGGGGCTCAGTCGGTCAGTCGCACAGCATCCTTGGGTAGACACAGTTTCGGTCTGTCGGCTGCACAGCATCCCTGGGTAGACGGGGGCTCGGTCTGTTGGTTGCACAGCATCCTTGGGTAGACAGGGCTCGGTCTGTGGCTTGCACAGCATCCTTGGGTAGACGGGGGCCCGGTTGCACAGCATCCTTGCGTAGACAGGGGCTAGGTCTATCATGCGATTTGAAACAAAATTAAAGTGCGTTGAGTATTGAAATTTGTTTTCTTCATATCATCTTTATTTTCATTTCCAATCAGAAGCATAAAGCCCAGCCAACGCGTTTCGTCCACTAGATGGACTTCCTCGCGGTCAGATGGACAATACTTTGGGCACGACTTCATATGCTACCGGCATGGATAGAAGGCAATAATCCTTAGAAAATCCAGAAGACATTGGTGCGATTGGAATATGGATTCATATTGGGCTATTGGGCTATTCACTTACTACCGACTACTAAATTGTACCCAATAGTTTGTTTAATCACCCTCTTGTTTCCCCTAGCCCTTGTTTTCTGTAAAGCGCTCTGATATCTGCAAAGATCTTGTTCGCGCTATATAAAACTTTGAAATAATAAATAAATATAGATCACTAAACTTGTTTGGTGATTTACATGAGCTGTTCCCAACCTTGATATATATTATCAACAAGACGTCACAAGATTATTGGCTTTCAAGATTTCACATTCGCAGATTGCTTTGCTGATCTTTGTGATCTGATTTACAACCCTGATGAAGTCCATCTATTAGACGAAACTCGTTGGCTGTGCTTTATGCTTTGATTGGTAATTAAAATAAAGATTATATGAAGGAAATACATTTCAAGACTCGCAGCACTTCAATTTTGTTTCAAATCGCATGAATTTGATATTGTTTATAATCTATAAATGTACTACATTTGATTATATGCTCCTTTTCATTATTTCTTTATTCTAAGAAATAAAACCACAGTTGGAAAAGCTAAGATCTTCCCATTAAAATTTAGATTTTTGTATATTTTTGTTTGTAAGTGAAAGACAATATTGCCTAATTAGTATATTTGTATGTGGTAAAAATCACACAAATGGCTAGTCTGGGGTGCTAAGTTTCCAATAGTGATTCAGCGGGGTCCACACAAGTCAAAAGGTTAAGAAACACGATTTAGACCAATGTCAGGCACTATGGAAAGGCACCATGGTGCGCAACATGACTATTACTGTACCGGGCCATACTGTGGAACTCGCCCCCAGTGCGTACGGGCAGTCCCTCCTAATAGAAATGTATCATCAGTTTGCAGGCGGTACAAACCTATTATCATGTCCGAATAAAATATATAACTATTGATCGTATCCTGGCTCCTCTCATTTGTCATAACAGATAGCGCGGCGAACAACATGGCTTGGCGATTACCTGGGAGCGGCTGTTAAGTCAGCAGCACCTCGATGCGGGATAATGGGAACCGTTGGAAGCTACAGGGAGGGCGACTGGCCACTGACCTGGATCTTAACACTGATTTTGGACATAGGCGGAGAACTTTGGCTTGTTATGAAAAGATTGACCTCCACAACAGAACCTTTGAACTCCCAGAAATTAAAGAAACATTATATACTGAGCAATGGGAATGAGAAACTTTAAACGTCCGAGATATAGAAGATGTAACCTCTAGGGATGGTGAAGGTTGTAAGCAAGAATCTAGAGACACTCATTCCTATGGATACTGACCCCTTAAACTCTAAGCCTAAAGAAGGTAATCTACAGACTTTATTCCAGCATCATGAAAGCTGCCGGGAGAGAGCATATTTACACTCCAAGGAATTGACTAAAGAGCCTTTAAACTCCTAAGCGTCTAGAGGATTTGATCAGCATGGATGAATATGTTTTGAAGGCCACATTAGTCCGGATACATGACATTTAAACTCTATGGATATTGGATAAAGAGCTTTTGAATTCTAGGCATCTAGACGTTTATGCCTTTGAGGATAACCATGTTGAATCTTAGAGTTCTATAAACTTTGATATCTTAAAAATGTTTCCATATACATTCTATGAAATGAGATAATGAAATGATAAACTCAAGCTACACTACCCTTGATCTCTTAGGTTAAATATATTGTTTAATACTGGAGATGTAGAAAATTTGAGCTTTATTAGGACAGCATATTTAAACTCCAAGGAACTAGTACCTTTACATCTCAGAGATCTTTACACTTTGAACTCTAGGGTCACAGACCATTAAAATGAGAGCAGTTTGATAGCTTATAGGTATCTAGAAGCTTTTGAAGTATACAGTATTTTTAAACTACAAGTGATTTAATATAGAACCTTTAGACAATGAGGTTCTAGAGGGTTTGATATCTACGGACACAGTCCCTCTCAAAGCTTTCTTAGGCACTGTATGTTTTCAATTCTCCTTTCCTCTTGTGGTGAATTTTCTTCTTCCTTTTCATTTCCCTTTTTTTCCCCCATACCAGTTGTTTTAAGTCTTGCCTACCAGAGAGATTTTAGATGTCTCTAGGCAAAATCCTCCTGTGGACTACACCCAAAACTTACAGTGCGCTTAGAACCCGTCTGTTGCTCACCGTTGTCTGCCTTTCTTTCCCTCTCGTTTGCTAGCTTCTTATTTAGTGACTTGCCTTACTTTGCTTGTGTTTGCCCCTCCCTTGGAGCCTATCCTCTTTAGTATCCTTTTGATTGTCTGACTTGTATCCTTCCACTCCTCACACATATGGAACTACTTTTTTTTTCTCTCTTTTAGCACTACATGAGAGTGCATGTGTTTTTTCGCTCTCTCCCTGGAAAGCTGTTTCCCGCCCCCAAACACCTGCCCCGTGCGTGCTCCATGCTGACCCCTTATCTAATCCTCTCCAGCTAGCTCATCCACTGCATTACACACCACTCCTGGGGATTTCTTTTTGTTTTGAGCTGACCCAGCCTCCTATATGTGAAGCTTTTTTTGGGCCCCTTTTGGAGGGCCTAATAGGTGTCATTTGTTGTTGGGTCATTCAGTAGTTCAGAACGTGATTTTCCACAACAACAAAAAAAAAGAATGGTTTTATTTACGCATCCAAAAGGCATCCACCATCCTGGTCTGGTAAATAAAAAAAAGAAGAAAATGGCACCTGTGTCATTTTACTGGCGCGAGTGTACGTTTTTAAAGGCATACATGCCAGCAGAATGCCATAGTAGGGTCATTGCCCCTCTTATTCTTTTTTTTTTTTTTACTTTCAGAGTTTTAATAGCAATAGCTAAAGCATTTTTGCTCCATTTTTAGGTCAGTGTTCTAAGTGGAAATATAGAAGTTCAGGTACTCACTACAGGAGTACCTGTTCGTTATTGAGAAGTGCCATAACTTTCTCATTTAAAATTATTTCCCCAGTTCTGAGATACACAGCATACAGGCACTTTCCCTTTCAAATTAAAGAAGTGCAGGTACTCCGTGCCTGACAGTACCTGCCCACAGAAAGAGCTGACGTAGGGGAAAATAAAATCCAGGTTCTAGAGTGAAGGGGGCAAATGAGGATTGTAACAAGAATTCCAAGGGCCCTGGTGCAAGGAAGCAAAATGGGCCCTTTCACCGCTGTTGGAAAAGTAAAATACACCAATTCAGGAGTGCTCTGGTTTAAATCTGGAGCAGGAGCCCCCACCGTGTACATTGCGGGGGTTGGCCTTAAACTTCTGGGTGGTAAATTCCGTTCTGCTCGCAGAATTTGCGGAATGTGGGTAATTTCTCGTTCCGCAGAAAACGCTAAATTGCCCAAAATTCTGCGGTCCGCGACTTTGCAAATTTTTTGCTTGTTCGCAAGATATTTCCCCCCGAGCACGCAAACAGCGATTGCGAACAGGAAAAAAGCATCGCGAACAAGCAATTCCGAGTGTTTCCGGAATTTCTGCGTGTTTGCAGAGATTTTTTACTGTTTCGCTGAGATTTGCGTAGCGTGATTACGCAAATTCCGCCCACCCCTACCAATTATCGAGGTTCAAAGGGGCCCCGGTGACACTGCACCAACGGTAGCTACGCCCCTGGCACAAATGCAGATATGGCACGAGAAACCGGAGGGAAAAGTTGTCGTTACATTTTTTATTTTTTTTTAATCCGAAAGAGACAAGAATGTAAGGGATTCCAGACTGCAGTTTCCCTTCCACACATTTTTTGCCCTCTCATTTTCTCCTTCTGCACCCCCCCCCCCCAACCTGTTTCTGTACTGTACCCCCTTAGTCCGCTGACCCTCTGTTTCTTTCCTCTCTAGTTACGTCCTTCCCGCCCTCTTCTGTCATTTTCTCGCCCTTCTCTCCTTGGTTTCCATCCTCCCCCCTCCCCCACGGCCGCGTCCCCGTTATCTCTTCTCTCATCTCTGCCCCTCACGGACCGCTTCCTTTGCACTTTTCATTCAGCTTTCCTTGTGATTGTGCTGTGTGCTCTGCCGGCCCAGCAGTCCTTTTGTGGTGGGGAGTCTGCTGATTAATCAATGTCCATCATCCCCCCCCCCCCCCCCCCTCCCCTTAGAACTTCCCACGTCATGCGCTCTCCTTACTGGTTTCACTTCGCCCTGGGTGGGATCTTTAAACCACCAAAGGCTCGTGTCGTCCCCCCCCCCCCCCTCCCTCCATTCACATCTACACCCCCTCCCCAACGACAAGCGCATCGCCCTCACCCCAAGTGAAACCCCCCTTATTCGCTATATATGGCTGCCCCTAATAAATTGTTGGGACCCCTATGTACACACTCAGCTTAGCGGTTGTGTCTCTGCACCGCTGTCTACACTGAGATTGAAGGTTGTGTCTAGCCGTCTCTGAGACTGGAGGTTGTGTGTCTGGGCCTCTCTGTACACCCTGAGGCCCTCTCTGTACACCCTGAGGCTGTGTCTGGCCCTCTCTGTACACACTGAGGCCCTCTCTGTACACACTGAGGTTGTGTCTGGGCCTCTCTGTACACACTGAGGCCCTCTCTGTACACACTGAGGCTGTGTCTGGCCCTCTCTGTACACCCTGAGGCTGTGTCTGGGCCTCTCTGTACACACTGAGGCCCTCTCTGTACACACTGAGGCTGTGTCTGGCCCTCTCTGTACACCCTGAGGCTGTGTCTGGCCCTCTCCCTTACACACTGAGGCCCTCTCTGTACACCCTGAGGCTGTGTCTGGTCCTCTCTGTGCACACTGAGGATGTGTCTGGCCCTCTCTGTACACACTGAGGCTGGAGGTTGTGTGTGGCCCTCTCTGAACACCCTGTGGCCCCCTCTGTACACACTGAGGTTGTGTGCCTAGCCCTCTCTGTACACACTGTGGCCCTCTCTGTACACACTGAGGCTGTGTCTGGCCCTCTCTGTACACACTGAGGCCCTCTCTGTACACCCTGAGGCTGTGTCTGGCCCTCTCTGTACACACTGAGGCCCTCTCTGTACACACTGAGGTTGTGTCTGGGCCTCTCTGTACACACTGAGGCCCTCTCTGTACACACTGAGGCTGTGTCTGGCCCTCTCTGTACACCCTGAGGCTGTGTCTGGCCCTCTCTGTACACCCTGAGGCTGTGTCTGGCCCTCTCTGTACACACTGAGGCCCTCTCTGTACACCCTGAGGCTGTGTCTGGTCCTCTCTGTGCACACTGAGGATGTGTCTGGCCCTCTCTGTACACACTGAGGCTGGAGGTTGTGTGTGGCCCTCTCTGAACACCCTGTGGCCCCCTCTGTACACACTGAGGTTGTGTGCCTAGCCCTCTCTGTACACACTGTGGCCCTCTCTGTACACACTGTGGCCCTCTCTGTACACACTGAGGCTGTGTCTGGCCCTCTCTGTACACACTGAGGCTGTGTCTGGTCCTCTCTGTACACCCCGAGTCTGTGTCTGGCCCTCTCTGTACACACTGAGGCTGTGTCTGGCCCTCTCTGTACACCCTGAGGCTGTGTCTGGCCCTCTCTGTACACACTGAGGCTGTGTCTGGCCCTCTCTGTACACACTGAGGCCCTCTCTGTACACCCTGAGGCCCTCTCTGTACACCCTGAGGCTGTGTCTGGCCCTCTCTGTACACCCTGAGGCTGTGTCTGGCCCTCTATGTACACACTGAGTCTGTGTCTGGCCCTCCCTGTACACACTGAGGCTGGAGGTTGTGTGTGGCCCTCTCTGAACACACTGTGGCCCTCTCTGTACACACTGAGGTTGTGCGCCTAGCCCTCTCTGTACACACTGTGGCCCTCACTGTACACCCTGAGGCTGTGTCTGGGCCTCTCTGTACACACTGAGGCTGTGTCTGGCCCTCTATGTACACACTGAGTCTGTGTCTGGCCCTCTCTGTACACACTGAGGCCCTCTCTGTACCCAATGAGGCTGTGTCTGGCCCTCTCTGTACACACTGAGTCTGTGTCTGGCTCTCTCTGTACACACTGAGGCCCTCTCTGTACACCCTGAGGCTGTGTCTGGCCCTCTCTGTACACACTGGGGCCCTCTCTGTACACACTGAGGTTGTGTCTGGCCCTCTCTGTACACCCTGAGGTTGTGTCTGGCCCTCTCTGTACACACTGAGGCTGTGTCTGGCCCTCTCTGTACACACTGAGTCTGTGTCTGGCCCTCTCTGTACACACTGAGTCTGTGTCTGGCCCTCTCTGTACACACTGAGTCTGTGTCTGGCTCTCTCTGTACACACTGGGGCCCTCTCTGTACACACTGAGGCTGTGTCTGGCCCTCTCTGTACACACTGAGTCTGTGTCTGGCCCTCTCTGTACACACTGAGTCTGTGTCTGGCCCTCCCTGTACACACTGAGGCTGGAGGTTGTGTGTGGCCCTCTCTGAACACACTGTGGCCCTCTCTGTACACACTGAGGTTGTGCGCCTAGCCCTCTCTGTACACACTGTGGCCCTCACTGTACACCCTGAGGCTGTGTCTGGGCCTCTCTGTACACACTGAGGCTGTGTCTGGCCCTCTATGTACACACTGAGTCTGTGTCTGGCCCTCTCTGTACACACTGAGGCCCTCTCTGTACCCAATGAGGCTGTGTCTGGCCCTCTCTGTACACACTGAGTCTGTGTCTGGCTCTCTCTGTACACACTGAGGCCCTCTCTGTACACCCTGAGGCTGTGTCTGGCCCTCTCTGTACACACTGGGGCCCTCTCTGTACACACTGAGGTTGTGTCTGGCCCTCTCTGTACACCCTGAGGTTGTGTCTGGCCCTCTCTGTACACACTGAGGCTGTGTCTGGCCCTCTCTGTACACACTGAGTCTGTGTCTGGCCCTCTCTGTACACACTGAGTCTGTGTCTGGCCCTCTCTGTACACACTGAGTCTGTGTCTGGCTCTCTCTGTACACACTGGGGCCCTCTCTGTACACACTGAGGCTGTGTCTGGCCCTCTCTGTACACACTGAGTCTGTGTCTGGCCCTCTCTGTACACACTGAGTCTGTGTCTGGCTCTCTCTGTACACACTGAAGCCTTCTCTGTACACCCTGAGGTTGTGTCTGGCCCTCTCTGTACACACTGAGGCTGTGTCTGGCCCTCTCAGTACACACTGAGTCTGTGTCTGGCTCTCTCTGTACACACTGGGGCCCTCTCTGTACACACTGAGGTTGTGTCTGGCCCTCTCTGTACACACTGAGGCTGTGTCTGGCCCTCTCTGTACACACTGAGTCTGTGTCTGGCCCTCTCTGTACACACTGAGTCTGTGTCTGGCTCTCTCTGTACACACTGAAGCCTTCTCTGTACACCCTGAGGCTGTGTTTGGCCCTCTCTGTACACACTGAGTCTGTGTCTGGCTCTCTCTGTACACACTGAAGCCTTCTCTGTACACCCTGAGGCTGTGTCTGACCCTCTCTGTACACTCTGAGGCTGTGTCTGACCCTCTTTGTACACTCTGAGGCTGTGTCTGGCCCTCTCTGTACACCCTGAGGCTGTGTCTGGCCCTCTCTGTACACACTGAGGTTGTGTGCCTAGCCCTCTCTGTACACACTGAGGCCCTCTCTGTACACCCTGAGGCTGTGTCTGACCCTCTCTGTACACTCTGAGGCTGTGTCTGACCCTCTCTGTACACTCTGAGGCTGTGTCTGACCCTCTTTGTACACTCTGAGGCTGTGTCTGGCCCTCTCTGTACACTCTGAGGCTGTGTCTGGCCCTCTCTGTACACACTGAGGCTGTGTCTGGCCCTCTCTCTACACACTGAGGCCCTCTCTCTACACACTGAGGCCCTCTCTCTACACACTGAGGCCCTCTCTGTACACCCTGAGGCTGTGTCTGGCCCTCTCTGTACACCCTGAGGCTGTGTCTGGCCCTCTCTGTACACCCTGAGGCCCTCTCTGTACACCCTGAGGCTGTGTCTGGCCCTCTCTGTACACACTGAGGCCCTCTCTGTACACCCTGAGGCTGTGTCTGGTCCTCTCTGTGCACACTGAGGATGTGTCTGGCCCTCTCTGTACACACTGAGGCTGGAGGTTGTGTGTGGCCCTCTCTGAACACCCTGTGGCCCCCTCTGTACACACTGAGGCTGTGTCTGGCCCTCTCTCTACACACTGAGGCCCTCTCTGTACACCCTGAGGCTGTGTCTGGCCCTCTCTGTACACCCTGAGGCTGTGTCTGGCCCTCTCTGTACACCCTGAGGCCCTCTCTGTACACCCTGAGGCTGTATCTGGCCCTCTCTGTACACCCTGAGGCTGTGTCTGGCCCTCTCTGAGGGGTGTGTCTGCACGCTCACAGGCCGGAAGTTGTGTGTGACACACACTACACACAATGAGGTAGGCTCTCGGATGGGAGTGGAGTGAGTTTGTTGGGGGTCGAGTTTAAGTAACCCCCCCTCTGCCCCGTGATGCAGCCTGCAATGGGCGCTGATGGCACAGTGCACGCCTGCACAGAAGGCTCTGCCTCCGTGCCACGCTCGTGCCCGTGAGCACGTTATCACGGCCCCCGTGCACACTGGGATGGAACACCTGCCAGCGTCCTCTCATTTCCAATCCCAGTGCACAGCTGGTCCCGGAATACCCCGGGGGAGGGACTCCGAGGCCGCACCTGGTGCGCGCGAGAGGGGGCTGGAGGAGGGGGCTTTAATGGCATGTTGATAGCGCACACCACAGACCGCATCGTCTTCCGGGGTTAATCGCGTTGTCACTGCCAGACACCGCGGTGCCCACTTCATCAGCTCCCGTGGGATTAAAGGCCGAGTTGGCCCGACCAAGATTAGTGTTCTTGGCCCATCAGCAGCTCTACTGGAGATGGAGGCGGGCGGGGGGAGGTTCCGTTCCTTTGGGGTCGAGGGGCAAGTTTGTTTCGACAGACACGAGACTTCAGTGCAGCCATGCGCGAGTTCAGCACGCTCGCTCAATCTCACACACACTGTGTGCCATAGAGGAGCTAGCACATACTTGCAACATTTCTCATGAAGCCCTCTGCCTGGAAACTGCAGTGCACACAAATCTTTTCAGCCGGCTATTTGTATGCAGCCAGTGTCTGCTTTCCGCATTACTTGCCTTGCCAATAAAATACTTTATTTTCGTGCTCGATGCAGGCTGGGGCAGCCCCAGAGGTGGGCGGCTCTTCCAGAGAAGTGAAGGTTATCTGGAATGCACTTCGAACGCATGGAACTTGAGGGCCGAGTGTCTCACGCATCACAAGTGAGAATCACTCACACATTGAGAAATGGGGTTAGCGCACCCGGCTCAATCTAGGCGGCTAGAAACATAACTCTATATTTGCGATACCTCTGCAATACTAGATGAAGTGTCCCCAGCATTTGGGGGTGGGGAGAACGCGGGGCGCAGCAGCGGTCTTGCATATCGTACACATTACCATACACCCTTTGAAGATTATGTATTTTCTAGACTTTAACTTTCCATCTGTGCATATTCCGCCTTTTTAATTTGTGTATCTATTTGAAGTGAGGTGTTATTGTACGTATATTTGTAGAATGTTTTTAAAAATAATTTAATGACGTGACTTAAGCTTTGTCAAGGCCTGTGCGACACCACTTCATGTGACCTCATTAATATGCTAGGTGGTTCTCACGTTTAACAAGTTGGAAAACTCGAGAGCTGCGCGGGAGGGCTGGTGAGGAGACAGCCGTCTGTCTGTTAGCACCTGACGTGTGTCTGTCTGGCCTTTGAGACATTGCCTTCTCGTGAAGTTCTCCAGTCCCCCTCCCGAGCGCCAGCACAGCCCGGCGCTCGGGAGTCCGCAGACCCACCTCTGCCCGCCTTGAGAACCCTGTCTTGCAGCTTCAGCCCCGCACAGGAAGGTGAGATGGCGACCAGGTCTGCAGGCCTCGGCACGGGCCGCCTGGAAGTGAGCAGCGGTGTCTGGGCCAAAGTAAGCAGTTTCCAGTGATCCGGTTTTCTGGCCGACGCCCAGAGCAGCTGCTGCCGAGCTGAGGAGTCCGTGCCCGGCTCTCTCTTCTGGAGTCCAGGGGGGTTCATGAAGGAAGAGGCACGCATGCGCCTTGGGCCACTGCCTTCCAAAGTCAAGGCAGAGGTTCGCATGCGCCTTAGGCCGCTACCTGTCCAAGCCATAGTCAAGGCAGAGGTACGCATGCGCCTTGGGCCACTGCCTTCCAAAGTCATGGCAGAGGTACACATGCGCCTTAGGCCGCTACCTGTCCAAGCCAGAGTCCAGGCAGAGGTACGCTAGCGCCTTGGGCCACTGCCTGTCCAAGCCAAAGTCAAGGCAGAGATAAGCATGCGCCTTAGGTCACTGCCTGTCCAAGCCAGAGTCAAGGCAGAGGTACGCCTGCGCCTTAGGCCACTGCCTGTCCAAGCCAGAGTCAAGGCAGAGGTACGCATGCGCCGTGGACCACTGCCTGTCCAAGCCAGAGTCAAGGCAGAGGTACGCATGCGCCTTAGGCCACTGCCTGTCCAAGCCAGAGTCAAGGCAGGGGTACGCATGCGCCTTGGACCACTGCCTGTCCAAGCCAGAGTCAAGGCAGAGGTAGGCATGCGCCTTGGGCCACTGCCTGTCCAAGCCAGAGTCAAGGCAGAGGTACGCATGCGCCTTAGGCCACTGCATGTCCAAGCCAGAGTCAAGGCAGAGGTACGCATGCGCCTTAGGCCACTGCCTGTCCAAGCCAGAGTAAAGGCAGAGGTACGCATGCGCCTTAGGCCACTGCCTGTCCAAGCCAGAGTAAAGGCAGAGGTACGCATGCGCCTTAGGCCACTGCCTGTCCAAGCCAGAGTCAAGGCAGAGGTACGCATGCGCCGTGGACCACTGCCTGTCCAAGCCAGAGTCAAGGCAGAGGTACGCATGCGCCTTAGGCCACTGCCTGTCCAAGCCAGAGTCAAGGCAGAGGTACGCATGCGCCTTAGGCCACTGCCTGTCCAAGCCAGAGTCTAGGCAGAGGTACGCATGCGCCTTAGGCCACTGCCTGTCCAAGCCAGAGTCAAGGCAGAGGTACGCATGCGCCGTGGACCACTGCCTGTCCAAGGCAGAGGTACGCATGCACCTTAGGCCACTGCCTGTCCAAGCCAGAGTCAAGGCAGAGGTACGCATGCGCCTGGACCACTGCCTGTCCAAGCCAGAGTCAAGGCAGAGGTCTGCATGCGCCTTGGACCACTGCCTGTCCAAGCCAGAGTCAAGGCAGAGGTACGCATGCGCCTTAGGCCACTGCCTGTCCAAGCCAGAGTCAAGGCAGGGGTACGCATGCGCCTTGGACCACTGCCTGTCCAAGCCAGAGTCAGGGCAGAGGTACGCATGCGCCTTGGGCCACTGCCTATCCAAGCCAGAGTCAAGGCAGAGGTCCGCATGCGCCTTGGGCCACTGCCTATCCAGGCCAAAGTCAAGGCACAGGTACGCATGCGCCTTGGGCCACTGCCTATCCAGGCCAAAGTCAAGGCAGAGGTACGCTAGCGCCTTGGGCCACTGCCCGTCCAAGGCCAGAGTCAAGGCACAGGTACGCATGCGCCTTAGACCACTGCCTGTCCAAGCCAGAGTCAAGGCAGGGGTACGCTAGCGCCTTGGGCCACTGCCTGTCCTAGCCAGAGTCAAGGCAGAGGTACGCATGCGCCGTGGACCACTGCCTGTCCAAGCCAGAGTCAAGGCAGAGGTATGCATGCGCCTTGGGCCACTGCCTGCCAAAGTCAAGGCAGAGGTACGCATGCGCCTTGGGCCACTGCCTATCCAAGCCAGAGTCAAGGCAGAGGTCCGCATGCGCCTTAGGCCACTGCCTGTCCAAGCCAGAGTCAAGGCAGAGATACGCATGCGCCTTGGGCCACTGCCTGTCCAAGCCAGAGTCAAGGCAGAGGTACGCATGCACCTTGGGCCACTGCCTGTCCAAGCCAAAGTCAAGTCAAGGCACAGGTACGCATGCGCCTTGGACCACTGCCTGTCCAGGCCAAAGTCAAGGCAGAGGTACGCATGCGCCTTGGGCCACTGCCTATCCAGGCCAAAGTCAAGGCAGAGGTACGCATGCGCCTTGGGCCACTGCCTATCCAGGCCAAAGTCAAGGCAGAGGTACGCATGCGGCTTGGGCCACTGCCTATCCAAGCCAGAGTCAAGGCAGAGGTACGCATGCACCTTAGGCCACTGCCTGTCCAAGCCAAAGTCAAGGCAGAGGTACGCATGCGCCTTGGGCCACTGCCTGTCCAAGGCCAGAGTCATGGCACAGGTACGCATGCGCCTTGGGCCACTGCCTGCCCAAGCCAAAGTCAAGGCAGAGGTACGCATGCACCTTAGGCCACTGCCTGTCCAAGCCAAAGTCAAGGCAGAGGTACGCATGCGCCTTGGGCCACTGCCTGTCCAAGCCAGAGTCAAGGCACAGGTACGCATGCGCCTTGGGCCACTGCCTATCCAGGCCAAAGTCAAGGCAGAGGTACGCATGCGCCTTGGACCACTGCCTATCCAGGCCAAAGTCAAGGCAGAGGTACGCATGCGCCTTGGACCACTGCCTATCCAGGCCAAAGTCAAGGCAGAGGTACGCATGCGCCTTGGGCCACTGCCTGTCCAAGCCAGAGTCAAGGCACAGGTACGCATGCGCCTTGGGCCACTGCCTATCCAGGCCAAAGTCAAGGCAGAGGTACGCTAGCGCCTTGGGCCACTGCCTGTCCAAGCCAAAGTCAAGGCACAGGTACGCGTGCGCCTTGGGCCACTGCCTGTCCAAGCCAAAGTCAAGGCAGAGGTACGCATGCGCCTTGGGCCACTGCCTGTCCAAGCCAAAGTCAAGGCACAGGTACGCATGCGCCTTGGACCACTGTCTATCCAGGCCAAAGTCAAGGCACAGGTGCGCATGCGCCTTGGGCCACTGCCTGTCCAAGCCAAAGTCAAGGCAGAGATACGCATGCGCCTTGGGCCACTGCCTGTCCAGGCCAAAGTCAAGGCACAGGTACGCATGCGCCTTGGGCCACTGCCTATCCAGGCCAAAGTCAAGGCAGAGGTACGCTAGCGCCTTGAGCCACTGCCTGTCCAAGGCCAGAGTCAAGGCACAGGTACGCATGCGCCTTGGGCCACTGCCTATCCAGGCCAAAGTCAAGGCAGAGGTACGCTAGCGCCTTGGGTCACTGCCTGTCCAAGCCAAAGTCAAGGCAGAGGTACGCATGCGCCTTGGGCCACTGCCTGCCAAAGTCAAGGCAGAGGTACGCATGCGCCTTGGACCACTGCCTATCCAGGCCAAAATCAAGGCAGAGGTATGTATAGGCATTTATATAGCGCACTACTTACCCGTAGGGTCCCAAGGCGCTTCGACCGCTGCGAAACCCTTCCTGGCTTCCCTGAGAGATGGTCCCTTAATGGGTATCTCCAGGGTGAGACCAGGCATCCCCGGCAGTCTGGTGGGGCCGTTAGTGAAGATGAGGCAAGCTAATGCCCAGAGTTGCCGAGTGTGATCGCTGATCAGAGTGGGCACCGAGGCGAGAGAATTATCGAGTCCGCTGACCCTGGTCCAGAAACCTGCCGCGCCGGGAATCGAACCCTGGTCCCGGGCCGTCCTCTGCTCTCGGGTCTGCCGCCTCTAACCAGTGAGCCACACTACGCATGCGCCTTGGGCCACTGCCTGCCAAAGTCAAGGCAGAGGTACGCATGCGCCTTGGACCACTGCCTATCCAGGCCAAAGTCAAGGCAGAGGTACGCATGCGGCTTGGGCCACTGCCTATCCAGGCCAAAGTCAAGGCACAGGTACGCATGCGCCTTGGGTCACTGCCTGTCCAGGCCAAAGTCTAGGCAGAGGTATGCATGCGCCTTGGGCCACTGCCTGCCAAAGTCAAGGCAGAGGTACGCATGCACCTTGGACCACTGCCTCTCCAGGCCAAAGTCAAGGCAGAGGTACGCATGCGCCTTGGGCCACTGCCTATCCAGGCCAAAGTCAAGGCACAGGTACGCATGCGCCTTGGACCACTGCCTATCCAGGCCAAAGTCAAGGCAGAGGTACGCATGCGGCTTGGGCCACTGCCTGTCCAAGCCAAAGTCAAGGCACAGGTACGCATGCGCCTTGGACCACTGCCTATCCAGGCCAAAGTCAAGGCACAGGTGCGCATGCGCCTTGGGCCACTGCCTGTCCAGGCCAAAGTCAAGGCACAGGTACGCATGCGCCTTGGGCCACTGCCTATCCAGGCCAAAGTCAAGGCAGAGGTACGCTAGCGCCTTGGGCCACTGCCCGTCAGAGGCCAGAGTCAAGGCACAGGTACGCATGCGCCTTGGGCCACTGCCTATCCAGGCCAAAGTCAAGGCAGAGGTACGCAAGCGCCGTGGACCACTGCCTGTCCAAGCCAGAGTCAAGGCAGAGGTACGCATGCGCCTTGGGCCACTGCCTGTCCAAGCCAGAGTCAAGGCAGAGGTACGAATGCGCCTTGGGCCACTGCCTGCCAAAGTCAAGGCAGAGGTACGCATGCGCCTTGGGCCACTGCCTATCCAAGCTAAAGTCAAGGCAGAGGTACGCATGCGCCTTAGGGCCATTGCCTGTTCAAGCCTAAGTCAAGGCAGAGATACGCATGCGCCTTGGGCCACTGCCTATCCAGGCCAAAGTCAAGGCAGAGATAAGCATGCGCCTTGGGCCACTGCCTGTCCAGGCCAAAGTCAAGGCAGAGGTATGCATGCGCCTTGGGCCACTGCCTATCCAGGCCAAAGTCAAGGCAGAGATACGCATGCGCCTTGGGCCACTGCCTATCCAGGCCAAAGTCAAGGCAGAGATACGCATGCGCCTTGGGCCACTGCCTATCCAGGCCAAAGTCAAGGCAGAGATAAGCATGCACCTTGGGCCACTGCCTATCCAGGCCAAAGTCAAGGCAGAGATAAGCATGCGCCTTGGGCCACTGCCTATCCAAGCCAAAGTCAAGGCAGAGATACGCATGCGCCTTGGGCCACTGCCTGTCCAGGCCAAAGTCAAGGCACAGGTGCGCATGCGCCTTGGGCCACTGCCCGCCAAAGTCAAAGCAGAGGTACGCATGCACCGTGAACCACTGCCTATCCAGGCCAAAGTCAAGGCAGAGGTAGGCTAGCGCCTTGGGCCACTGCCTGTCCAAGGCCAGAGTCAAGGCACAGGTACGCATGCGCCTTGGGCCACTGCCTATCCAGGCCAAAGTCAAGGCAGAGGTAGGCTAGCGCCTTGGGTCACTGCCTGTCCAAGCCAAAGTCAAGGCAGAGGTACGCATGCGCCTTGGGCCACTGCCTATCCAAGCAAGATATTGCGCCTAATGAGTGCGAGGCCTAGGTAGGAGGTTACCAAGGTCTAGAGTACAGCTAACCACAACCCAGTCAAGCCCAAGACTCAGTACCGCGATGCCTACCCGTGGAGTTAACAAGAGGCGACTACTAGAAGGCCTGAACATGATGATGTTAGGTCTAATCAAAGCCTCATTAAGATGTAAACTACTGTAAGGCGTACTCGCCGCATGGCTCATCAAGGTAGCTTAACTTGTGCCCGGCCTATCAACAGCTTTCACTGCAAGCCCCAGCTCCGCCATGCTGAGACGGAGCCCCCCGCCTTTCTGGTCCGCTACCAAGGTGCAACTAATGCACAGACTTACCGGCCTTCCACCATGGTCCAGCCGCTGAGCTGCCAGGCATGGCCACTCCACTCCAGAAGTGGGACCGCTGCCAGACGATGGCCTAGTAATGCCCTGCCCGAGCCTGAGCTCTGCCCTACCGTGGCCCAACAATGTCCTTCCAAGGCCTGCGCGGACGGTGCCCTGGCGGCTGCATGGAGTGAGCACTGCCTCACAGAGGTGGAAACCCAGCTAAGTCTAAGCCTTGCCAAGGTGGAGTGACTGCAAGAGGCAGCTACTGATTCCTGGTTCACCAGGGCCCGACTTCTGCAAGGACTGACTCCTGGTTCACCAGGGCCCGACTTCTGCAAGGACTGACTCCTGGTTTACCAGGGCCCGACGACTGCAAGGACGGGCTCCTATCTCACCAGGGCCCGACTACTGCAAGGACTGACTCATATCTAACCAGGGCCCGACTTCTGCAAGGACTGACTCCTATCTATCCAGGGCCCGACTACTGCAAGGACTGACTCCTATCTTACCAGGGCCCGACGACTGCAAGGACTGACTCCTATCTTACCAGGGCCCGACTATTACAAGGACTGACTCCTATCTTACCAGGGCCCGACTACTACAAGGACTGACTCCTATCTAACCAGGGCCCGACTACTACAAGGACTGACTCCTATCTTACAAGGGCCCGACTATTACAAGGACTGACTCCTATCTTACCAGGGCCTGACTACTACAAGGACTGACTCCTATCTAACCAGGGCCCGACTACTACAAGGACTGACTCCTATCTAACCAGGGCCCGACTACTGCAAGGACTGACTCCTATCTAACCAGGGCCCGACTACTACAAGGACTGACTCCAATCTAACCAGGGCCCGACTACTACAAGGACTGACTCCTATCTAACCAGGGCCCGAAAACTGCAAGGACTGACTCCTATCTTACCAGGGCCCGACTACTACAAGGACTGACTCCTATCTAACCAGGGCCCGACTACTACAAGGACTGACTCCTATCTAACCAGGGCCCGACTACTGCAAGGACTGACTCCTATCTAACCAGGGCCCGACTACTACAAGGACTGACTCCTATCTAACCAGGGCCCGACTACTGCAAGGACTGACTCCTATCTAACCAGGGCCCGACTACTGCAAGGACTGACTCCTATCTAACCAGGGCCCGACTACTGCAAGGACGGACTCCTGGTTTACCAGGGCCCGACTACTGCAAGGACTGATCCTATCTTACCAGGGCCCGACTACTGCAAGGACTGACTCCAATCTAACCAGGGCCCGACTACTACAAGGACTGACTCCAATCTAACCAGGGCCCGACTACTGCAAGGACTGACTCCTATCTAACCAGGGCCTGACTACTGCTGGGACTGACTACTATCTAACCAGATATTTACAACAAGGGGTGGTGAGGGACAGAGTCTCTGAATTAAGCAGAAAGCTCTCACCCAGTCAAGAGATCAGGGCTAGATCCAACGCCGTTTTTTAGCTCACTGCACCATCCCAGTTTCAGAACCTGGCTGTATGCAAATTAGTCTGTTCCTGTCCCAGTGCATGATGGGAACAGGGCAAACCAAACTACAAAAGCCAATTCTTACACTGGGAAGGAAACAAGCTCCCGGGGACCGGTTTCTGGCATTACAGCCGTCTTCGGCCCGGTTTGCTTGAATCCTGATGGCGCAATGAGCAAGGGTCTCACATCTGAGAATACCCTTCCACGCTTCGGGTGGACAAAAATATTTACAACAAGGGGTGGTGAGGGACAGAGTCTCTGAATTAAGCAGAAAGCTCTCACCCAGTCAAGAGATCAGGGCTAGATCCAACACCGTTTTTTAGCTCACTGCACCATCCCAGTTTCAGAACCTGGCTGTATGCAAATTAGTCTGTTCCTGTCCCAGTGCATGATGGGAACAGGGCAAACCAAACTACAAAAGCCAATTCTTACACTGGGAAGGAAACAAGCTCCCGGGGACCGGTTTCTGGCATTACAGCCGTCTTCGGCCCGGTTTGCTTGAATCCTGATCTTTGGACTGGGTAAGAGTGGTCTGCTCAATTCAGACACTCTGTTCATCACCACCCCCTTTTCTAAATCGTTTTTGGCCACTATAGGTGTGGCAGGGTATACTCAGACATGAGTCCCTTTCTCACTGCTCCATCAGGATTCAAGCAAGCCGGGCCGAAGAAGGCTGAAATGCCAGAAACCGGTCCCCGGTAGCTTGTCTCCTTTCTGGTGAAGAATTGGCTTGGTAGTTTAGTCTGCCCTGTTCCCATGATGCACTGGGCCAGGGACAGACTGATTTGCATATAGCCAGGTTCTAAGCTGGGATGGGGCAGTGAGATAAATAACGGTGATGGATCAAGCCCTGATCTTTGGACTGGGTAAGAGTGGTCTGCTCAATTCAGACACTCTGTTTATCACCACCCCCTTTTCTAAATCCTATCTAACCAGGGCCTGACTACTGTAAGGACTGACTCCTATCTAACCAGGGCCCGCCTACTACAAGGACTGACTCCTATCTAGCCAGGGCCCGCCTACTACAAGGACTGACTCCTATCTAACCAGGGCCCGCCTACTACAAGGACTGACTCCTATCTATCCAGGGCCCGACTACTGCAAGGACTGACTCCTGGTTTACCAGGGCCCGACGACTGCAAGGACTGACTCCTATCTAACCAGGGCCCGACTACTGCAAGGATTGACTCCTATCTAACCAGGGCCCGACTACTACAAGGACTGACTCCTATCTAACCAGGGCCCGACTCTGCAAGGACTGACTCCTATCTAACCAGGGCCCGCCTACTGCAAGGACTGACTCCTATCTAACCAGGGCCCGACTACTGCAAGGACTGACTCCTATCTAACCAGGGCCCGACTACTGCAAGGACTGACTCCTATCTAACCAGGGCCCGACTACTGCAAGGACGGACTCCTGGTTTACCAGGGCCCGACTACTGCAAGGACTGATCCTATCTTACCAGGGCCCGACTACTGCAAGGACTGACTCCAATCTAACCAGGGCCTGACTACTACAAGGACTGACTCCAATCTAACCAGGGCCCGACTACTGCAAGGACTGACTCCTATCTAACCAGGGCCTGACTACTGCTGGGACTGACTCCTATCTAACCAGGGCCCGCCTACTACAAGGACTGACTCCTATCTAACCAGGGCCCGCCTACTACAAGGGCTGACTCCTATCTAACCAAGGCCTGACTACTGCAAGGACTGACTCCTATCTAACCAGGGCCCGACTACTACAAGGACTGACTCCTACCTAACCAGGGCCCGACTACAGCAGGGACTGACTCCTATCTAACCAGGGCCCGACAACTGCAGGGACTGACTCCTATCTAACCAGGGCCCGACTACTGCAAGGACTGACTCCTATCTAACCAGGGCCTGACTACTGCTGGGACTGACTCCTATCTAACCAGGGCCCGACTCTGCAAGGACTGACTCCTATCTAACCAGGGCCCGACGACTGCAAGGACTGACTCCTATCTTACCAGGGCCCGACTACTACAAGGACTGACTCCTATCTAACCAGGGCCCGACTACTTCAAGGACTGACTCCTATCTAACCAGGGCCCGACTACTGCAAGGACTGACTCCTATCTAACCAGGGCCCGACTACTACAAGGACTGACTCCTATCTAACCAGGGCCCGACTACTACAAGGACTGACTCCTATCTAACCAGGGCCCGACTACTGCAGGGACTGACTCCTATCTAACCAGGGCCCGACTACTGCAAGGACTGACTCCTACCTAACCAGGGCTCGACTACTACAAGGACTGACTCCTATCTAACCAGGGCCCGACTACTGTAAGGACTGACTCCTATCTAACCAGGGCCCGCCTACTGCAAGGGCTGACTCCTATCTAACCAGGGCCCGCCTACTGCAAGGGCTGACTCCTATCTAACCAGGGCCCGACTACTGCAAGGACTGACTCCTATCTAACCAGGGCCCGACTACTGCAGGGACTGACTCCTATCTAACCAGGGCCCAACTACTGCAAGGACTGACTCCTACCTAACCAGGGCCCGACTACTACAAGGACTGACTCCTATCTAATCAGGGCCCAACTACTGCAAGGACTGACTCCTATCTAACCAGGGCCCGACTCTGCAAGGACTGACTCCTATCTAACCAGGGCCCGACTCTGCAAGGAGTGACTCCTATCTAACCAGGGCCCGACGACTGCAAGGACTGACTCCTATCTAACCAGGGCCCGACGACTGCAAGGACTGACTCCTATCTAACCAGGGCCCGCCTACTACAAGGACTGACTCCTATCTAACCAGGGCCCGACTACTGCAAGGACTGACTCCTATCTTACCTGGGCACAACTACTACAAGGACTGACTCCTATCTAACCAGGGCCCGACTACTGCAAGGACTGACTCCTATCTTACCAGGGCCGGCCTACTGCAAGGACTGACTCCTATCTAACTAGGGCCCGACTACTGCTGGGACTGACTCCTATCTAACCAGGGCCCGCCTACTACAAGGACTGACTCCTATCTAACCAGGGCCCGACTACTGCAAGGACTGACTCCTACCTAACCAGGGCCTGCCTACTACAAGGACTGACTCCTATCTTACCAGGGCCCGCTTACCACAAGGGCTGACTCCTATCTTACCAGGGCCCACCTACTGCAAGGACTGACTCCTATCTAACCAGGGCCCGACTACTGCTGGGACTGACTCCTATCTAACCAGGGCCCGACTACTGCAGGGACTGACTCCTATCTAACCAGGGCCTGACTACTGCAAGGACTGACTCCTATCTTACCAGGGCCCGACTACTGCAAGGACTGACTCCTATCTAACCAGGGCCCGCCTACTACAAGGACTGACTCCTATCTTACCAGGGCCCGACTACTGCAAGGACTGACTCCTATCTAACCAGGGCCCGACTACTGCAAGGACTGACTCCTTTCTAACCAGGGCCCGACGACTGCAAGGACTGACTCCTACCTAACCAGGGCCCTACTACTGCTAGGATTGACTCCTATCTAACCAGGGCCCGCCTACTACAAGGACTGACTCCTATCTTACCAGGGCCCGATTACTACAAGGACTGACTCCTATCTAACTAGGGCCCGACTACTGCAAGGACTGACTCCTATCTAACCAGGGCACGACTACTACCAGCACTGACTCCTATCTTACCAGGGCCGGACTACTGCAAGGACTAACTCCTATTTAACTAGGGCCCGACTACTGCTAGGACTGACTCCTACCTAACCAGGGCCCGACTACTGCTAGGACTGAGTCCTACCTAACCAGGGCCCGACTACTGCAAGAACTGACTCCTATCTAACCAGGGCCGGACTACTGCAAGGACTGACTCCTATCTAACCAGGGCCCGACTTCTGCAAGGACTGACTCCTGGTTTACCAGGGCCCGACGACTGCAAGGACGGGCTCCTATCTCACCAGGGCCCGACTACTGCAAGGACTGACTCATATCTAACCAGGGCCCGACTTCTGCAAGGACTGACTCCTATCTATCCAGGGCCCGACTACTGCAAGGACTGACTCCTATCTTACCAGGGCCCGACGACTGCAAGGACTGACTCCTATCTTACCAGGGCCCGACTATTACAAGGACTGACTCCTATCTTACCAGGGCCCGACTACTACAAGGACTGACTCCTATCTAACCAGGGCCCGACTACTACAAGGACTGACTCCTATCTTACAAGGGCCCGACTATTACAAGGACTGACTCCTATCTTACCAGGGCCTGACTACTACAAGGACTGACTCCTATCTAACCAGGGCCCGACTACTACAAGGACTGACTCCTATCTAACCAGGGCCCGACTACTGCAAGGACTGACTCCTATCTAACCAGGGCCCGACTACTACAAGGACTGACTCCAATCTAACCAGGGCCCGACTACTACAAGGACTGACTCCTATCTAACCAGGGCCCGAAAACTGCAAGGACTGACTCCTATCTTACCAGGGCCCGACTACTACAAGGACTGACTCCTATCTAACCAGGGCCCGACTACTACAAGGACTGACTCCTATCTAACCAGGGCCCGACTACTGCAAGGACTGACTCCTATCTAACCAGGGCCCGACTACTACAAGGACTGACTCCTATCTAACCAGGGCCCGACTACTGCAAGGACTGACTCCTATCTAACCAGGGCCCGACTACTGCAAGGACTGACTCCTATCTAACCAGGGCCCGACTACTGCAAGGACGGACTCCTGGTTTACCAGGGCCCGACTACTGCAAGGACTGATCCTATCTTACCAGGGCCCGACTACTGCAAGGACTGACTCCAATCTAACCAGGGCCCGACTACTACAAGGACTGACTCCAATCTAACCAGGGCCCGACTACTGCAAGGACTGACTCCTATCTAACCAGGGCCTGACTACTGCTGGGACTGACTACTATCTAACCAGATATTTACAACAAGGGGTGGTGAGGGACAGAGTCTCTGAATTAAGCAGAAAGCTCTCACCCAGTCAAGAGATCAGGGCTAGATCCAACGCCGTTTTTTAGCTCACTGCACCATCCCAGTTTCAGAACCTGGCTGTATGCAAATTAGTCTGTTCCTGTCCCAGTGCATGATGGGAACAGGGCAAACCAAACTACAAAAGCCAATTCTTACACTGGGAAGGAAACAAGCTCCCGGGGACCGGTTTCTGGCATTACAGCCGTCTTCGGCCCGGTTTGCTTGAATCCTGATGGCGCAATGAGCAAGGGTCTCACATCTGAGAATACCCTTCCACGCTTCGGGTGGACAAAAATATTTACAACAAGGGGTGGTGAGGGACAGAGTCTCTGAATTAAGCAGAAAGCTCTCACCCAGTCAAGAGATCAGGGCTAGATCCAACACCGTTTTTTAGCTCACTGCACCATCCCAGTTTCAGAACCTGGCTGTATGCAAATTAGTCTGTTCCTGTCCCAGTGCATGATGGGAACAGGGCAAACCAAACTACAAAAGCCAATTCTTACACTGGGAAGGAAACAAGCTCCCGGGGACCGGTTTCTGGCATTACAGCCGTCTTCGGCCCGGTTTGCTTGAATCCTGATCTTTGGACTGGGTAAGAGTGGTCTGCTCAATTCAGACACTCTGTTCATCACCACCCCCTTTTCTAAATCGTTTTTGGCCACTATAGGTGTGGCAGGGTATACTCAGACATGAGTCCCTTTCTCACTGCTCCATCAGGATTCAAGCAAGCCGGGCCGAAGAAGGCTGAAATGCCAGAAACCGGTCCCCGGTAGCTTGTCTCCTTTCTGGTGAAGAATTGGCTTGGTAGTTTAGTCTGCCCTGTTCCCATGATGCACTGGGCCAGGGACAGACTGATTTGCATATAGCCAGGTTCTGAGCTGGGATGGGGCAGTGAGATAAATAACGGTGATGGATCAAGCCCTGATCTTTGGACTGGGTAAGAGTGGTCTGCTCAATTCAGACACTCTGTTTATCACCACCCCCTTTTCAAAATCCTATCTAACCAGGGCCTGACTACTGTAAGGACTGACTCCTATCTAACCAGGGCCCGCCTACTACAAGGACTGACTCCTATCTAGCCAGGGCCCGCCTACTACAAGGACTGACTCCTATCTAACCAGGGCCCGCCTACTACAAGGACTGACTCCTATCTATCCAGGGCCCGACTACTGCAAGGACTGACTCCTGGTTTACCAGGGCCCGACGACTGCAAGGACTGACTCCTATCTAACCAGGGCCCGACTACTGCAAGGATTGACTCCTATCTAACCAGGGCCCGACTACTACAAGGACTGACTCCTATCTAACCAGGGCCCGACTCTGCAAGGACTGACTCCTATCTAACCAGGGCCCGCCTACTGCAAGGACTGACTCCTATCTAACCAGGGCCCGACTACTGCAAGGACTGACTCCTATCTAACCAGGGCCCGACTACTGCAAGGACTGACTCCTATCTAACCAGGGCCCGACTACTGCAAGGACGGACTCCTGGTTTACCAGGGCCCGACTACTGCAAGGACTGATCCTATCTTACCAGGGCCTGACTACTGCAAGGACTGACTCCAATCTAACCAGGGCCTGACTACTACAAGGACTGACTCCAATCTAACCAGGGCCCGACTACTGCAAGGACTGACTCCTATCTAACCAGGGCCTGACTACTGCTGGGACTGACTCCTATCTAACCAGGGCCCGCCTACTACAAGGACTGACTCCTATCTAACCAGGGCCCGCCTACTACAAGGGCTGACTCCTATCTAACCAAGGCCTGACTACTGCAAGGACTGACTCCTATCTAACCAGGGCCCGACTACTACAAGGACTGACTCCTACCTAACCAGGGCCCGACTACAGCAGGGACTGACTCCTATCTAACCAGGGCCCGACAACTGCAGGGACTGACTCCTATCTAACCAGGGCCCGACTACTGCAAGGACTGACTCCTATCTAACCAGGGCCTGACTACTGCTGGGACTGACTCCTATCTAACCAGGGCCCGACTCTGCAAGGACTGACTCCTATCTAACCAGGGCCCGACGACTGCAAGGACTGACTCCTATCTTACCAGGGCCCGACTACTACAAGGACTGACTCCTATCTAACCAGGGCCCGACTACTTCAAGGACTGACTCCTATCTAACCAGGGCCCGACTACTGCAAGGACTGACTCCTATCTAACCAGGGCCCGACTACTACAAGGACTGACTCCTATCTAACCAGGGCCCGACTACTACAAGGACTGACTCCTATCTAACCAGGGCCCGACTACTGCAGGGACTGACTCCTATCTAACCAGGGCCCGACTACTGCAAGGACTGACTCCTACCTAACCAGGGCTCGACTACTACAAGGACTGACTCCTATCTAACCAGGGCCCGACTACTGTAAGGACTGACTCCTATCTAACCAGGGCCCGCCTACTGCAAGGGCTGACTCCTATCTAACCAGGGCCCGCCTACTGCAAGGGCTGACTCCTATCTAACCAGGGCCCGACTACTGCAAGGACTGACTCCTATCTAACCAGGGCCCGACTACTGCAGGGACTGACTCCTATCTAACCAGGGCCCAACTACTGCAAGGACTGACTCCTACCTAACCAGGGCCCGACTACTACAAGGACTGACTCCTATCTAATCAGGGCCCAACTACTGCAAGGACTGACTCCTATCTAACCAGGGCCCGACTCTGCAAGGACTGACTCCTATCTAACCAGGGCCCGACTCTGCAAGGAGTGACTCCTATCTAACCAGGGCCCGACGACTGCAAGGACTGACTCCTATCTAACCAGGGCCCGACGACTGCAAGGACTGACTCCTATCTAACCAGGGCCCGCCTACTACAAGGACTGACTCCTATCTAACCAGGGCCCGACTACTGCAAGGACTGACTCCTATCTTACCTGGGCACAACTACTACAAGGACTGACTCCTATCTAACCAGGGCCCGACTACTGCAAGGACTGACTCCTATCTTACCAGGGCCGGCCTACTGCAAGGACTGACTCCTATCTAACTAGGGCCCGACTACTGCTGGGACTGACTCCTATCTAACCAGGGCCCGCCTACTACAAGGACTGACTCCTATCTAACCAGGGCCCGACTACTGCAAGGACTGACTCCTACCTAACCAGGGCCTGCCTACTACAAGGACTGACTCCTATCTTACCAGGGCCCGCTTACCACAAGGGCTGACTCCTATCTTACCAGGGCCCACCTACTGCAAGGACTGACTCCTATCTAACCAGGGCCCGACTACTGCTGGGACTGACTCCTATCTAACCAGGGCCCGACTACTGCAGGGACTGACTCCTATCTAACCAGGGCCTGACTACTGCAAGGACTGACTCCTATCTTACCAGGGCCCGACTACTGCAAGGACTGACTCCTATCTAACCAGGGCCCGCCTACTACAAGGACTGACTCCTATCTTACCAGGGCCCGACTACTGCAAGGACTGACTCCTATCTAACCAGGGCCCGACTACTGCAAGGACTGACTCCTTTCTAACCAGGGCCCGACGACTGCAAGGACTGACTCCTACCTAACCAGGGCCCTACTACTGCTAGGATTGACTCCTATCTAACCAGGGCCCGCCTACTACAAGGACTGACTCCTATCTTACCAGGGCCCGATTACTACAAGGACTGACTCCTATCTAACTAGGGCCCGACTACTGCAAGGACTGACTCCTATCTAACCAGGGCACGACTACTACCAGCACTGACTCCTATCTTACCAGGGCCGGACTACTGCAAGGACTAACTCCTATTTAACTAGGGCCCGACTACTGCTAGGACTGACTCCTACCTAACCAGGGCCCGACTACTGCTAGGACTGAGTCCTACCTAACCAGGGCCCGACTACTGCAAGAACTGACTCCTATCTAACCAGGGCCGGACTACTGCAAGGACTGACTCCTATCTAACCAGGGCCCGACGACTGCAAGGACTGACTCCTATCTAACCAGGGCCCGACGACTGCAAGGACTGACTCCTATCTAACCAGGGCCCGACTACTGCAGGGACTGACTCCTATCTAACCAGGGCCCGACGACTGCAAGGGCTGACTCCTATCTAACCAGGGCTTGACGACTGCAAGGACTGACTCCTATCTAACCAGGGCCCGACTACTGCAAGGACTGACTCCTATCTAACCAGGGCCCGACTACTGCAAGGACTGACTCCAATCTAACCAGGGCCCGACTACTGCAAGGACTGACTCCTATCTAACCAGGGCCCGACTACTGCAAGGACGGACTCCTGGTTTACCAGGGCCCGACTACTACAAGGACTGACTCCTATCTTACCAGGGCCCGATTACTACAAGGACTGACTCCTATCTAACCAGGGCCCGACTACTGCAGGGACTGACTCCTATCTAACCAGGGCCCGACGACTGCAAGGGCTGACTCCTATCTAACCAGGGCTTGACGACTGCAAGGACTGACTCCTATCTAACCAGGGCCCGACTACTGCAGGGACTGACTCGTGGCATATTAAAGCTCCGTGTTATGGTCATGTTAAAGCCTGCAGTTCTTCACACTGCACCCAGAAGCCCTCCTTACGGGCGAGCATGTCTTTTTGCGTGTGTGTTTTGTGCGGGGGTAGGGGCTATGGTGGTGGTGGGGCGGGGAGGAGTCCGAGCGGCAGCTCAGCTCGTGTTCCCCCAGGGGTGGTCTCTGCTCAGACGCGTCCCAGTTTCTTCCTCTGCTCCTGGACCAGCTCCTTCTAAAGTTTCAAAGCGGCGCGCGGCCCGGCTCTGAATAAGGGCTCTCATTCCTGCTTCCTCACACCTCCCCAGTCCTGGTGGAAAGCGCCTCCTGCCAAGTACTGTGCAGCGTCCAGCAGCTGAAACCTCTACTCTGTCCTTTCTCCACTCCTGCGTAGCTCATGCAGGGACCGCACCACAGCGCCCCGTACACTGCTGGGCCGGCGTCCCTGCACCGACGAACGGGCCTGCATCTCATGTGCAGCAGGGGCTGGGTCTCTGCACTCCTTACCCAGCAGGGGCCGAGGCCCTGTGTTTATTACATGGCAAGAACACACACTCAGCAGTTATTACAAAGCATGGGCCGAGTCCCTGTATTTATTACATGGCAAGAACACATACTCAGCAGTTATTACAAAGCAGGGGCCGAGTCCCTGTATTTATTACATGGCAGGAACACATACTCCGCATTTATTACAAAGTAGGGACTAAGTCCTGCATTTATTACATGGCAAGAACACAAATGTCACAGTTATTACAAAGTAGCGGCTAAGTTCTGCATTTATTACATGGCAAGAACACATATTCTGTAGTTATTACAAAGCAGGGGCGAAGTACCTGCATTTAATACATGGCAAAAACACATACTCAACAGTTATTACAAATCAAGTGCCGAATCCCTGCATTTATTACATGGCCTGAACACATACTCCGAAGTTATTACAAAGCAGGGGCTGAGTCCCTGTATTTATTACGCGTCAAGAACACATACTCCACAGTTAATACAAAGCAGGGGCGAGTCCCTGTATTTATTACATGGCAAGAACACATACTCCGCAGTTATTACAAAGCAGGGGCGAAGTCCTACATTTATTACATGGCAAGAACACATACTCCGTTGGTATTACAAAGCAGGGGCGAAGTCCTGCATTTATTAAATGGCAAGAATACATACTCCGCAGGTATTACAAAGCAGGGGCTGAGTCCCTGTATTTATTACATGGCAGGAACATACACTCCTCAGTTATTACAAGGCAGGAGCGAAGTCCCTGCATTTATTACATGGCTGGAGCTGTGTCTGCCTATGTTACACAGCAGGGGCTAAGTCCCTGTATTTATTACATAGTAGGAGCCATGTCTGTATTTGTTACGCATCAGGGGCTTAGTCCTGCATTAATTACATCGCAGGAGCAGTTTCCGCAGATATTACACAGCAGGACGGAGTCCCTGCTTTTATTTCCAAACAAGTGTAGGGTATCTGCAGTTATTATCCTACAGGGACGAAGTCTATATATTTGTTACATGCAGGAGCACAGTCTCTGCATTTTTTTACGCAGCAGGGCAGAGTCCCTGTTTTGTTACATGGCAGAAGCAGTCTCTGCATTTGTTACTCAGTAGGGGCTTAGTCCCTGCATTTATTACATGGCAGAAGCAGAGTCTCTGCATTTGCTACAGTCGGCAGATTCCCTGCACTTATTAGACTGCAGGGCAGAGTTTCTGCATTTATTACATGGCAGATGCAGAGTCTCTGCCCTACTGTGCAACAAATGCAGAGCCCCTGCATTTATTACACCGCAGGGCAGAGTCTCTGCTTTTATTACATGGCAGAAGCAGAGTTTTTGCATTTGTTACACAGTAGGGCAGAGTCCCTTGATTTATTACACCGCAGGGCAGAGTCTCTGCATTTATTACATGGCAGAAGCAGAGTCCCTGGATTTATTACACTGCAGGGCAGAGTTTCTGCATTTATTACATGGCAGAAGCAGAGTCACTGGATTTATTACACTGCAGGGCAGAGTCTCTGCATTTATTACATGGCAGAAGCAAAGTCCCAGCATTTATTACACCGCAGTCCCTGCGGTGCTTGTGCAGCCGACGAATCCCTGCGGTGCTTGTGCAGCCGACGAATCCCCGTGCTGCTCGTGCAGCTGACGAGTCCCCGCGCTGCTCGTGCAGCTGACGAGTCCCCGTGCTACTCGTGCAGCTGACGAGTCCCCGTGCTACTCGTGCAGCTGACGAGTCCCCGTGCTACTCGTGCAGCTGACGAGTCCCCGCGCTTCTCGTGCAGCAGCGAGTCCCCATGCTTCTCGTGCAGCTGACGAGTCCCCATGCTTCTCATGCAGCTGACGAGTCCCCGCGCTTCTCGTGCAGCTGACGAGTCCCCGCGCTTCTCGTGCAGCTGACGAGTCCCCGCGCTTCTCGTGCAGCTGACGAGTCCCCGCGCTTCTCGTGCAGCTGACGAGTCCCCGCGCTTCTCGTGCAGCTGACGAGTCCCCGCGCTTCTCGTGCAGCTGACGAGTCCCCGCGCTTCTCGTGCAGCTGACGAGTCCCCGCGCTTCTCGTGCAGCTGACGAGTCCCTGCGCTTCTCGTGCAGCTGACGCGTCCTATGCTTCTTGTGCAGCCTAGGAGTCCCCACCCTTCTCATTCAGCAGACGAGTCACTGTACTTGTTATGCAGCAGACGGCTCTTGCTTATTTCAGAGTAGGCGAGCCCAGGCACTATGCACTCCATTCAGCACAGTCACCTGGGATCCTAGCCTCCTAGATCCTCTTGTTGTAACCTAGCCACCTACCTCCGCCTCTGCACTGTGCAGGGTTTGGACCCACAAGAGGTTGATTTAGAATTGCCCTGGCTTTTGTGTCCATGGAGAGGTAGTGGGCCTTCTGTCAATGGTCCGGCTGCCAAGGGCAGGTACACCCCACACACTTACCCGCTACCAGTCCTCATGTGATGCTCGGAAAGCAAAGGAGCCCCCGTGGTCTGTGCTCAGAGACGCACACAAAGCCTCACTGGTGGGTGAGATTAGAAATTATGCAAATCCTCGGCACCTGCAGAGGTGGGAGGATAAGGGAGGCCGGAGCTGCTCGGCTGCCTGTTAATTCACTCATTGCAAAGTGAATGAGCAGAATAAGGCAGGGGGGAATGTCTGCTGCTCTTAGGGCGCGAAGCCCAAATCCACCCACTGATTAAAGATGGAAATCAGGACCATGGAGAGATCAAAAGATGAGCTGAAGACCACCAGTAAAACAACAAGCAAGGTCTGTGCAGAGATGAGAACCACACACCTACCAAATGAAGAACTGTGCAAGCGCCGCACCAGACCTATCTACACACCCAAGAAAGGCGAAAAGAGTACCACACAAAGATCGAAGGCGAGCTGGGCACCTGCAGCAAAACACCAAAAAGCATGCAGTATGCAGAGGTCAGAACCACACACCGATCAAAGGAAGAACCTCGAACTATACACCAACCAAAGGAGGAAATCACAACCATATACAGATCAAAGGCTAGCTGAGGTCCAGTAGCAAAACAAAAGCAAGCAGTATGCAAAGGTCCGAACCACACACTGATCAAACAAAGCCCTACTGACCTCACACCGATCAAAGGGAAAACCTCGAACCATACACCAACCAAAGGAGGAAATCACAACCCCATACAGATCAAAGGACGAGCTGAGGACCACCTGCAAAACTAAAGCAAGCAGTATGCAGAATCTAGAACCAGACGCAAGGAACAAGAACAACTCGTGACCTCGCCAGAGGAAGAACTAACTACTCCCCTATCAAAGGGGGAAATCACAACCACACACAGATCAAAGCCGAGCTAGGACCACTTACAAACCACAAAGCAAGCTGTATCAGCCAGAACCAATCCCGCCAAAAAAGGAAGAACTCCTAACCACACACCAACCAAAGGTTGAACACCTAACCACACACCGATCAATGGAGGAAATCAGACCCATATACAGATCAAAAGACGAGCTGAAGACCCCCAGCAAAATAAAAAGTACGGTATATGCGGAAGATCAGAACCACTCGCAGGCAAAAGGAAGAACGCCTAACCACACACCGATCAATGAAGAAAACTGAACCACACACAAAAGGGCGGGCTGAAGACTGCCAGCAAAACAACAAGGAAGCTGTACGCAGAGGGCAGAACTCCACTAGGCCAAAGCGAAGAAATGGTACCCACACAGTGCTCAGAGGAAGAAATGAGAGCTGTGTCCAAGACCCATAACCATGGACGTAACTAACAGTGCAACAGATGAAGTGGCACCGAGGCCCAGGGTCTTACAGCCCCACTGCCCCTTAGTATGGGTATACGTTTTCCTACCCAAAACCAGACTTTCAGTTTCTTGCACCCGAGTCCGCGGCCGCTTGCCACACCACAGCCCAGAACCACCCTCTGATCATTGGAAGAGTATAGAACTCAACTAGACTGACGGTACTGATTGTAGCGCACAGAACAACAGATCAAAGGAAGACATTCAAACACAACCAAAGAAAGTTAATGACCCAGACCTCGCACCTATGAAGGGAACGCCGGAGATCAGTGCAAAAGAGGCCTTTCATTCATGAGCTCAGAACCTCACAGCGCTGGTGGAAAGAAGCTAGACCCACAATACAATAAAAGTAATGGATTCAGATTCACACACTATGCAAATAGGGGTTCGGAACCGCACACAAACAAAGTTGTGTGTGCCAAGCGCTCCACTTCCTTGTGAACGCCCTCTCCATCCCTTCACTCAGCCTCACCATGGTTCCTTGGCCAGGACCATCGAGACCCGAGCCCTGGATAGTGACCCCCTCCCTCCTCCCTGCTTCATGGGTCCGCAGCACGTAAAAGGGGTGCTCAATTCTGGACACATGTTGTGTTCAAACACGACGTCCGGCCTAGATTTCCTACATTTCTGAGCACTCGCGCCTTCTAGTCTGAGATTCAGGGTCTGTACCAGGATGTACAGGCACGAAAATACTGAAATGGACTAGAACCGCTTCGTGTGTTTGCAAGAGTGTGTACATGTATGAGGATAGTGCACTAGATTTGAAATGCATGGTGATATTACACCAGAGTGTGCATGTAAGAGGTGTTTCACCAGAGTGGGCACACGTGTGTTACTGAAGTGAGCATGCCCAGGTACATTACACTGGACTTTACATGCATGAGATATTGCACCGGGGTGTACATGCAAGACGATATTGCACCTGAGTGGACACGCATAGACATTTTACATGCCTGGGGAGACATTGCAGTGGAGTGTACACCCATGGAAGTATTGCACCGAAGTGTACATGCATGTGCGGCTACTGTACTGAAGTGTGCGTGCACTGAGCTAAGGCACTGGATTTCACACGCATGAAGATACTGCGCCCGAGTGTACATGCATGGAGATTTTGCAATGGATTGTACATGCCTTGGTAGACATTGCATTGGCATGTACACCCATGGATGTATTGCATTGACGTTTACATGTATGAGGAGCCATTGCACTGGAGCGTGCATGCACAGCTAAGGCACTGGATTTCACACGCATGAAGATACTGCGCCCGAATGTACATGTAAGGAGATTTTGCAATGGATTGTACATGCCTGGGTAGACATTGCATTGGAATGTACACCCATGGATGTATTGCATTGACGTTTACATGTATGAGGAGCCATTGCACTGGAGCGTGCATGCACAGCAAAGGCACTGGATTTCACACGCACGAAGATACTGCGCCCGAGTGTACATGCATGGAGATTTTGCAATGGATTGTACATGCCTGGGTAGACATTGCATTGGCATGTACACCCATGGACGTGTATTTCATAGAAGTGTGCATGTATGAGGAGATGCATACTGTATTCGGGTGCTCATGCAGGGCAGCACATCGAGGGCCTCCATCGGAGCATATGCTAGTTATGCAGGGGGGGCTGCATGGCAGGGACTAGGCTCTCTCAGATAAAAGCCTGTGCTTGGGGGGTGGGGGAGGGCCCCCCATGCATGAACAAGTAGCAGGCAATGAGGCTCATTACAGAGCTGCACACGCCTGGAGAGCCTCATTAATATTAACGAGAACAAAGGCAGGGGCTCCCTGTGTCTCATTAATGCATCTTAACGAACAACGTATGGCTCGGTGGGGGAGGGGGCTCTACGGCTCTGAAGCAAAGCGCAGGGATTGGATGGTTCAGAGGGCAGTGGTAAATGGCAAACGTGGACTTGGGGCCAGTGGCATCGATCAGGGACTGGCCACCCGGGCAGCACTGTGACATGATGGCCACTGGCACAGAGGGGGAGGTGTGCACCAGGTATCCGTGCGGACGACGAGAAGCCGGGAACTGTGATTTTATCAATGCTTGTTCATTGCTAAAGCATCACACACATCTTCACCATTGCAGTTTGAATCATTACATGTCCTCTTCATGAGTCTCCACTCTTTGCTCCTGCGGATTTGCACCACCAGTTCATAATGCCGGAACGGCGCTTTACGTGGTATTTGTTGATGGTGTGTAATCTTAAGCGCACTTCCATGTTCCTCCTCCCGGTTGGATACCAGAGCCACTCTTCTAGTAACTCCATACCCTTGTGTATCCCTGGGCTCCCAAGACCTGGGTACCGGTCATCCTGCCTCAATCGGAGCTATTCACTCCTAGTAGGACATCTTGTCAGCTGGACATCAAACATCCATGGTCCTGTCCTGTGGTCCTCCGTCGATATCTAGGTGCACATTTTTGGTCTTGTGTGGTCTTCAACTAGCTCACAACACAACTACTGCCTTGGTTCTCGTGTAAAGCTGCAGAGCTTCTGGGTCTCATAGAGTATGCATGGTTCCAGTTCCGTAGAAGACATCTTGGGTTCTATAAAGCACTCGTCTGATCCCAATTAAGGCTTCCTGGTTCTCAGAGGAAAGACGTGCATGTAACCAACCGCGTTGGAGATATGGCTTGGATAGTGCAATCTTGATCTGAAACACGTAATGTGTGTATAGCCAGTTATTAAATCTAGGGTGAAAAGTGGTTGCACTTGGGTTCAACAGATGGTGTGGATGCAAAATGTTAATTGTGGGCATCCTGGTTCTCACATGGCCTAGTAATTGGTAGAGATGTGAGTCCCCTATTGTGTGTTTCTTCCTAGTAAATAGTGTACATCTTGATTCTGGCTAATGCTCCTCTAGCCTCATAGAATTGGACCTCTTGGAATTGTGTTCATTTATCCCACCGAGCAGCAAATCTCTTGATATTCACATGAGCTCAACTTTCCGTAAGTAACTATAAAGGTGCCGCCATTTTGTGTCTGACATGGTGAACCTATAGACTGTGCATAATCCTGGTGCTCTATGGCAGACATCTTGGTTTTTACCTGGTAGTGTGAAGGAAGCCTATAAAGCGGCAGCCATCTTGAGTCCCCTACTGCGTTCATCTTCCTATTAGGTTCCAGGGCTCTTAATATCCGCAAGAGCTCATGTAGCCCTGTATGGAAAGAACCTCTTGATATCTGCATGTGCTCAGCTAGCCCACTAAGTAGCGGATACCTTGATTCTTGCATGTGCTCATTTATCTAAATATATAGCGAACATTTTGATTTTCATGTATCCCTTTAGCTCAGTAAAAAGCGGTATCTTGATACTCCGATCTTGTCTATGTCTATGTATGTAGAGAGGGGCAGCCACCTTGGTGTCTAAACGGATGAACGGATAGTATGCAATCTTGATTCTCTGGTGAGCTGAGAACTGGCAGACATCTTAGTTTTCTCCTGGTAGTGTGAGGGAAGTCTATAAACCGGCAGCCATCTTGTATCTCAGAGTGACATACGGATGGATAGTAGACGCTATCACCAGAAGGCCGGGACATTGTTTGGGGTCAAGGACAACAAGTTTTCATGTTTATTTTGTCTTTGGTACAAGTAGGCCCGACCCACTGCAGCACAAACCCTTTGGCTGCCAGATTACAGTACCACATTATGGATCGGGGAAGGGCACTGTTTGCAGTTAAGGTAATATTTTTGTCCATGTGTTAATGCTGTTCAAACTCGTATTTATGGTTATTTATGGGTGAGCGCTCTAAGGAAAGGTTGTAAGTTTAGACTGCACTATTGACCGTGGTTCCAGTATAAAAATGTGTACAAATGTTTGCAAAGTTTAACAATATGAGGCTACATATAATCTAGGATGCCCTCTGACTAGATACTTCCAGGATGCTCTCCGACTAGATGCAAATATTTGCAGAAGCTTGAAAGCAAGATTGATGATTCTTTGCTTTCAATAAAATGTTCATAACAAATGAAACTGGGGAAAAAACATGTTGCTTAACTACTGTGAAATTTTAGGTACCATTTCTTTGAAAAATTATTTAGTAAGATATGTTGATCCATGCTAGTATTTCCAAAAACTATTCGAAATGGAAAATCAATGTAACCAGTTTCAACAAAATGATAGGAAACATTTAAATAAACAACCATTGGCAAAGCCAATATGTATGACATTGGTGGTCAGCCTTTTGGTTTTGTCAATGTGTGTCTTGTTTTGACATGGTTTTTGTAAAACGTTATTATTGGGGAAGCTGCCAGGCTCTCTTCAATATAACAAACATTGGCAAAAATACTTTGGTCTCCAAAACCATACATTGCCACATTTGTTCAGAATGCGGTCCTTCACAGTGAAAAAGAGAGATCACATTTTAATAAAAACAAAAGTTCTTGGGTAACGCCAGACCTAAATAGGGAACCAATTCTTGAAGAAAGTCAGAAAAGTGCACTCGTAGTATGAGTCCTTGCATTAGGGCAGGTTTACCGCTTTCATAAATTCACAAGAATTTACAGAAGTAGGTCAAGGAATCGTACTCCTAGAAAATATTTGTAAACTGCATTTTAGCTTGAGAAAATATGCATGTGTAGATTTGCTCATGCAAAAATCTGTTGAGCAATAACAAGTTCACATTCCCACCAACCACTTTTTTCCCCAACCCTGGAAGAAGTGTTCCTTCTGGCCTTGCAAGGAGTACATTTCCAACCTTTCTCTGCATGGGAAAATATTAGAGACGAGCTGATGAAAACCCCAAAAACATGCATGTTCGTAGGTTTGCCCAGAATCAAAAGGGCATTCCAACAACAGAGACAGACCTATTGCTGACTGCTACCTCCAGCCCCAGTATGTAGATATGCGGAACAATGGCAAAATAAGGGAATTGTTAGTATTCAAACCCTACTATGGTATGAGCTCTACCTATATAATGAGACTTCTGCCATAATTTGTCACTGCACTACATGGCACCAAAAGGACAAGTTGATTTTGTTATAGGATAAGTAGATTTATGAAGCAACCTGACCCATGTACAAGTAAATATTTTATTAAATTCCACAACCCTGCATCTTGGTTCTTTTTTAACAAGCATGAAATAGGTTTGGTTTTATTTAGAAGACATCTTAGTACTTACAGAGAATATTGTTGGCCAGAAAAAAAGTTCAGATGATATACAGATAGATTGCAGATTACTGATGCTCTGTACAGGAGGAGATTAGGGGTTTACTAGATTACTTACAGTTTCTACAACCCTGTGGTTTATTGCTGAGAGTCTTCAAAGCAAACCACTTGTCAACCAGCTTGGCTTTCGTTTTCCTAATGATCAGGGGTTGGGTCCTCAGGGAACGGGCTCAGACCAGACAACTAAAGACAAAATTATTTTCCTCCTGGCACTCGAACTTGGGTCACCAAACTAGAGCATTGACTCGCGTATCCCAGATCTTAATGAACCAAATTAGGATCTGTAAATATTTGTCTGCAAATTGCAATCGCATTTGGAAGTCTGCAAAATTCACTTTTGAGAGTACTGGGGAAAAACAGCAAAAGTTGGCAGTGCATACACATTAAGCACCAACAGGCTAATTAATTAGTGAATTTCTCAGTATATATATATATATATTTTTAAATGCATACAATAAGTCTACGCAGCGAGTTTTTGCGGCTTTTTCGACCTAATATATATATTTTATTAGGGTTGTTGTGTAATGTAAAAAAAAGCTCCCAAAAAAATGTTGGTAATATGTTTTAAGTTATCGTAAAGGCAACTGTGAAATGCGCGAAGGCGTTCGGAGGGCTAAGAGCCTAGGAACACAAATTTATTTAAGGATGTTAAACTAATTGACGACATATTTCAAAAACCAATCGTGGTCCAAAAAAAAGCAGAGACGGTGACCAGGCGAGAGTTTAGCATGCGAGGATCTGCCTCAAATACCTTGTATGTTGTCTTGTACCGCTATTAAAAAGGATGCTTTGTCGTCTGGTCGATGTAACCCATTTGTAGTGTCGGCCCTTACAAAGTAGAAGATAACGAGATAGCAAGTACATTACAGGAGCAGAGGGACAGTAAACCCCATAGCTGCAAACTTCTCCAATGTCACAATGGCCAACAGCCATACCTGGATTTTTGGATTTGTACTTGGCATTTTGGAACTTCATGTGATGTGTTTCCCCTTACGAACAAGGGGATCTTATGTCCCTGCAGAAACAGTCCAGTTGAAAAATTGTAGCTGCCAAGCCCTCCTAAAAAAAAAGATAAATTGTTTAAAATTATGGGAAGGAGCAGGGCGAGCAATGGAGGATCAGGGAGTAGTGGGAAACCAAGCAAGTAAACGCCTCTGGTGAGTAGCGGGAGCTATGGAAGGAGATTATTATAAAGTAATAAAAGCAGGGGGGGTTGGAAGAGATGGGGGTAGCCACAGACTGGAGCTGCTGCTGGAGGGTGGGAAGGCAACATGCAGAATGCGAGGGTCGGGAGGTGGAGGGGAAGCAGCGCGCATATGGAGTGCTAACGGCAAAATATCAAAATAGTTCCCTGAATGTAAGCAGTGGAATGGTAAGTAATCAAATCAAAAGGATGGTAAAGAAGCTATGCTCCGGGTTAGGAACCAACACAAGAAGAGGAAGAAAAACAGTTGAATAGGAGGCAGACAAATCAGAATCATAAGTACGCCAACCAATGGTAAACAATGGGCTGACCCAAAGCCCACTGTACGCGTTGGTATTGTCCACAATAGGTCTTTCGACAGCAGACATAGGAAAGAAGCTGCAGGCAAGCCCTAAAAGTATATGTAGGCCTGTGGGTGATTGTAGGTGGCATTAGGGCCACTCCTGAGCAAAGGGCGTATGACCTTTGGGGTAATTGTTGGCAAAAAAATCTGTATTTGTAAAGCGCAAACTACTCACCCTTAGGGGTCTCAAGGCGCTGGGGGCCGTCGTGGAAATTAAGTGAGCTATTGCCCCGAGTCGCATGGTGCTGAGCTGCCGCCGGAGCCGGGGATCGAACCGTGAAACTTGTGCTCCGAAGTCAGCTGCCCTGGCCACTGTAGCACACCGGTCTATGTATCTATGACCCGCTGAAGACTACTCACTTATCCTCATAATGCACCTCTCTCGGGGGGGCCGTAGCATAGGTTACCTGGATGAAGGTGTGCACAACTGGCTGTGTGGTACCTGTGAACAATACGCTGCTGTAGGGGCACATGGATGTTGGGACATGGGCACAAGGCACCTGCCTGTGGGCAGTGTGAAGGGCACTAGCAGTAGTGGCACAGTTGAGCCCTGCGGGACTGGCTGCGGCTCTAATAAACAACACCTAGTACTAGAGGTGCATGTCTCGGGGGGACACGAGTCAGCGCTTCCGAGTCGGTCGGAAACGCGGGTTCCCAATCGGATTCGGTCAAACTGAATGCCATTCAGAGCCTTTCCAACCGGCATCGTAATCGGCCCCTTAGTGTCCATCCCTCTTAAGTACGGTGTTGGTATTAAGTGTTGCAGGGCTCGCTGTGCTCCCTGGTGCAGTAGTTTCTGGGTGATTCAGGGCTGTGGGGTGCATGTACTTTGCAGTGCACAAGTAAAGAGTGTTGTTTACAAGGTGAGCAGTGACCATTCAAGATGTGCTCATTTGTAGGCAGTGCTTGGTGTACATGGGCATGTATTGGTTGATAGAATATCTAGGGGCTCACAGAGGGTGTGCTTGTTGGTAGTCTCTCATTGCATGTGGCTGGTGTCCTCCTTTGCAGGCAGTCTGTAGTATACATGACCATGCAGTGGTTCCTAGGCTATTTACATGCTTACCGACCATGCACGCCTTGGTTGTCTGTCATTGCATGTGGCTAGTGTGCTTGTTTGCAGGCAGTCCTTCGTGAATATGGTTCGACCTGTAGTTCATTGGCTACCCAGGGGCTCACAGAGGGTGTGCTTGTGTGTAGGCTCTCATTGCATGTGAATAGTGGCCTTATTTGCTGGCAGTCCTTGGCATACATGAGCAGCGCAGTGGTCGTTAGACTATCTATGGCCTGACCGGTAGTATGCAATATTGGTAGGCGTTTGGTGCGCGCTGACACCGGTTCAATTCTCAGCTATCTTTGGTGAACGTCACACTGTGTTAGTTAGTGAGCGATCAGTGATGTGCATGGATCTGAATTTTCGTAATGGGTTTCCATGGGTGGTGTACTTATTCATAGATCATCTACACACATATGGAGACTGTGTTAATCTGAGAGCCACTCTTGGATTGTGTGTACTGTGTGCTCACCTGGTGACCATTCACAGGACACACAGCTGGTGTGCTTTGTCCTTTGTTATATAAAGTAGACATAGGTGGTGCACTTATTCCTTGGTTATATAAAGTAGACACAGGTGGTGCGCTTATTATTTGGTTGCATAAAGTAGACACAGGTTGTGTGCTTATTCCTTGGTTGTATAAAGTAGACACAGGTTGTGCGCTTATTGTTTGGTTGCATAAAGTAGACACAGGTTGTGCGCTTATTCTTTAGTTGTATAAATTAGACGCAGGTGGTGCTCTTATTCCTTGGTTGTATAAAGTAGACAAAGGTTGTGCTCTTATTCTTTGGTTGGATAAAGTAGACACAGGTGGGGAGCTTATTCTTTGGTTGTATAAAGTAGACACAAGCGGTGCGCTTATTCTTTGGTTGTATAAAGTAGACACAGGTGGTGCGCTTATTCTTTGCTTGTATAAAGTAGACACAGGTGGTGCGCTTTTTCTTTGCTTGTATAAAGTAGACACAGGTGGTGCGCTTATTCTTTGGTTGCATAAAGTAGACAAAGGTGGTGCGCATATTCTTTGGTTGTATAAAGTAGACACAGGTGGTGCGCTTATTCTTTGGTTGTATAAAGTAGACACAGGTGGTGCGCTTATTGATTGGTTATATAAAGTAGACAGGTGGTGTGCTTATTCTTTGGTTGTATAAAGTAGACACAGGTGGTGTGCTTGTTCCTAGGTTATTTAAAGTAGACACAGGTCGTAGGCTTGTCCCTAAGCTATCATTGATGCACGTTTGCAGCTCGCTGTTTCACAAGCTTGCAATGAACATGGATGGTGTGCTCTTTCATAAACAGTTTGCTGGCTTGTAGGCAACCTGCTGACCCCTAGGCTACCTATAGTTCACAAGGGTAGTGTGGTAATTCCCAGGCTATTTGCAGTTCAAATGGTTGGTTTGATGATCCTTACTGTGTACGAATCACATGAATGGCATGTTAAGTTATAGGCGACTACAATTTCCATCTGTAATGTTCTCACTTGTAGGTTATTTAAGGTTCTTGGTTCTCGTACGTGGTGTTCCCTCTTGTAGGCTACCTATGCTTCATATCAATAAATCAATCAATCAATCAATCAATCAGAGTACTTGTAAAGCTCGCTACTTACCCGTGAGGGCCCCAAGACGCTGAGGGGAGGTGGGGTGCTGCTACTGCTCGAAGAGCCAGGTGTTTAGGAGTCTTCTGAAGGCGAGTAGGTCTTGGGTCTGCCATGTGTGGGTTGTTGGGAGGGTGTTCCAGGTCTTGGCGGCGAGGTAGGAGAAGGATCTGCCGCCGGAGGTCGTCGTTGTATGCGGGGGACAGCGGCGAGGGCGAGGCTGGCGGAGCGGAGGTGGCGGGTGGGGGTGTGGAAGCTTAGTTTGCTGTTCAGGTATGCTGGTCCGGCGTTGTGGAGTGCTTTGTGTGCGTGGGTGAGGAGCTTGAAGGTCATCCTCTTGTCCACGGGGAGCCAGTGTAGGTCTCTCAGGTGGGGGGTGATGTGGCTGCGGCGGGGATCGTTGACGATCAGTCGGGCGGAGGCGTTTTGGATGCGTTGTAGTCGTTGTAAGTGTTTAGCTGGGATTCCTCCGTAGAGTGCGTTGCCATAGTCCAGTCTGCTGCTGACGTGGGCCTGTGTCACTGTTCTTCTTGTTTCGGTCGGGATCCACTTGTAGATTCTGCGGAGCATGTTGTAGCAGGAGGAGGAGACTGCGTTGACCTGCTTAGACATGGAGAGGGAGGAGTCGAGGATGAATCCTAGATTGCGTGCATGGTCGGTGGGTGTTGGTGCTGTTCCCAGTGTGGTCGGTCACCAGTAGTCGTCCCAGGCTGAGGGGGTGGGTCAGAGGATGATTACCTCCGTCTTATCCTAGTTCAGCTTCAGACGGCTGCTCCTCATCCAATCGGCGACTGCCTTCATTCCCTCGTGGAGGTTGGTTTTGGCGGTATGTGGGTCCTTGGTGAGGGAGAGGATGAGCTGGGTGTCGTCAGCGTAGGAGATGATGTTGAGGTCGTGATGGCGGGCCACTTGTGCGAGGGGGGCCATGTAGACGTTGAACATGTGTGGTGTGTTCTTTTGGTGGCTTTTTGTAGTGGATCTGGATGGTGTGCTTGCTAGTATGATATGCTTCTCATGGGCAGTGTGTTCTTTTGGTGGCTCTCTGTTGTGGACCTGGGCGGTGTGCTCGCTTGCAGACTACCTATGGTTCACATGGACGGTGTGCTCTATTGTAGGCTATCTATGGTTGGCATAAACGGTGTGACTGCTTGGTGCTTGGATGGCACGGTGCACGCCGTGTAAGCAAATGGGCTGTTATCACGAATATCTTTTCTTCAGTGGATTCAGTTTGAGATTTTGAGGACAGATGCCATAGCTCTCATCTGACCCTAGGCCTCCATTGACGGACAAATCCATTACTAACTTCAGGAGAAGGAAGGTCGGAGTAGGCACTCCTGGTCGGAAAGGTTCCGGCAAAGGCTTTCATTAACAGCCCTGCCCTCGCTTACCGGCCTACACCTTCCTGTCTAAGTGAGCCGAGCCATCCAGGCCGCCACAGCGGCTCCTCCTGGAGCTCTTTGCTGCAGAGCACTTGTAAATATTTAATGTGTGCACCATCTCTCACATGCATCTGGTCAATAAGAACACACAATCCTGGCTTCTTTATCTCGTGCACATCTCCGGAGCCTGCCATGTTGGGAGCCGGCCTCCATTAGAGCCCCATCTTCGATGGATCCAGGCCCTATCCCTCTACTCTTGGCAATATTACCCCTTCCTTTTGTAGAACACGTCATTGTTGGCTGCTGCGAGGCTGAAGAGCATGGTAGAAGGTGAGGTTGGGTGGCATGAAGACTCCAAGGATTGGGATCTCCAGCAGGGATGGACTTCATCATTGGGAAATTGATGGAATTCCTCGCAGGCTGGATGACTTGGAGGGTTAGAGAAGTGATCCTCGATGCCTCCATGTCACCGGCTCACTTCGTTTCCAGTATTAGGCGTTCATGTAACAGACCAGTCCATTCTACAACTCTTCAACCAAGTTCATTTTTATTGAACCAGTGGGACCAACACAACTGTAAACCAAGTCTTGTAAAACTAAAGCCCAGGGCTGGAAAAATTTAGTCCCAGTGGCTTGGAGTTAATTGGCAACCCAAGAGTATGGAAGAGTCAGTCAAAAAGCATGAAATGGCTGATTCGCCCCAGCCCTTCCAAACTTTTAAACACAGTGACCTGCCTGGTTTGCTCTCAAATGCCCAGCGCCATTCCCCCTCAACCCTCCAGCACCCACTTTGTAGTCTACCTCTGGTCACTGGAAGACAAGGGTAGAGACACCATGGGGAGACAACAGAGTGAGCATTGAGGGCCCTTCAGCCATGGGTCTGGGATCTCTGTTGTGGATGTTGCTGACCAGTCTCCAGGTGGTGATCACCCCCCTCCCCCATGACGGTACGTCACAACTCATTTGTTTGCTATATATTTATTTTGTGCTTAAGGCTATTGTGTGACATCCATGGCTGTGCTTTGAGAATAAGACACACCGTTCCAAAATGCTTTCCATGCAGAGAACATTGCAGAGACCCCACAATTGGATGTGGCCGCTGGAGTGGTAGCCATGCACACCATGCCCCTCGGTATCCAACCCAGTGATGATGAACTTTGTTTTCCATCTTCTATTGGGGGGCAGCCAGAGGTTATTATCCAGTAGGCGACGGTGAGGGGGCAGGAGTTCTGCAGTTGGCCAGCTTCGACTCCTAATGCCTCTCACCAACACCCTGTCCGAAACTTAAGAAACAGTCATTTGCGGCATAAACCACCATTAGATGACTTGAGATCTTGGGTGGGGACATAGGGCTAAAATCCATTACTACAAATTCTAGGACATTGTTTGGAATGCGTTGTGAACCACACAATAGAATTCTGAATTTTCTGTGCTAATGCCCTTGGACTCAAATAAGGTGAACCAGGGGCAGAGAAATGCCCTGATGCCACCGGGAGTGTGTGGCAAACTGAGCCCCGCTGTTGGAAATGGTGAGCATGTATGTGTGTAACGCCTGACAGAGACCACAGGGTAAGGCCTCCTATGGACATAACGAAGACCCTTCAAGCTGCTGTTGGTTTCAGGAAGGAAACACAAACCCCAAGAGAGAAGCCGCGAGCTGGTATGGGTAAGATTTTGCGGTGGCAGTCACCTAGGGCGCCAAAGAAGGCCACCCTCTGTTATGATTATCATGTTCCTTACCAGAGGCATCACGGCGGTGGAGGCTCAAGATGGCGGAGTGAGGGTCTGCTCGTCCGAGAGGCTCTGAGTCTCCCCTTCCCTTTCTTTACACGGAGTTGAAAGCCTACATATTCTACGACCTGAGAGACGGCGAAACTGTAAACTGTAAACTGCTACAGTTTTAAGGGAAAGAAAAAAGATACAATGAAGCGTCGCTGAGAGAGAGCAGGAAAAGCCTGCTACTTTTGGGCTACCGGCAGCGGATTGTTTCAAGAGCAGAGAGCAGAGAGACTAAATTGAAACATTGTGTCGATAGCCTCGATTTTTCCTACCGTGAAACAACCTCTCCGAACAGAGGAGACGTGGGTTCTGATCCAAGGCGCTCTGCTGCTCGCCCGGATACCGATGATCAGCTTCTCTGATCCGACCGAACTTCTCCGACGGGTGCTCCGGGTCTGGATCAGCGGCTCGGGGCTCAATCGGATTGGTCTGAGCCTTAGAGTTGCTGCCACCAGCGGCTGGAGGTGGAGGAGCAGGATGGCTCCCAAGGGCCCGAACCTCCCTCGAGCCACCAGGAGCAAGCAAGCCACCTCATCCATCCCGGCAACAGTTCCTGCTGCTACTCCTGCTGCAAACATACCGGCACAGATCATTGAGGAGCCGGCAGCAGCAAATCATAACGCCGAGGAGACGGAGGCTGCCTTCCACGACAATGTGGGAGAGAATGAAGGTGCGAGAGAAACGGAGACACTATCAGCACAGCCTACACCCACTCCGGTGGGAAAACAAAATCGGACTGGAGACCAAGCACAAAGCAAAGGCAAACAGGTACTGAAACCACCTATAGTGGGCAAAGATACTAAAAACTTACAGACTAAGCCAGTTAAAATTGGGGATAAATTAACCGCTAAAAAGGGTTCTTCCGCTGAAGGAAATGGAGGTGCTTCGGGCTCAAATATCGTTAATTCAGGGAAAGGGTGCACCCCATCTACCCCATCTACCCTCCCTTTAAATCTTTCACAAGAAGAACACCCCCTTACATCCAAAATCTTCAATATCCCGACATTACAAGGGGGAGAGCGACAAGGGGCAGCAGCTTCAGATAAGGGGAACGATCCAGACACTAATTTGCCGTTAATACTAGATGAAGATAGTCCTTTACCTCCGAGCGAATCAGAAGATGGCATACCAGCCAGAACCAAGGAGAATTCTCACCTAGTAAAACAATCAGAGATCACTACGCATTTGGAGGAAATAGATGGAATAGATATTATTAACACTGATACGGACATCGATCTGGACTCCTACGAGGACTATGAGGTAGAGTCTGATGAAACCAGGGATCCTAAAGCCAACTGCTCTACGCTCCAGGAGGGGGGGGCGATTTGTAAGGCAAAAAACAAACAGAGAGCCAAAAGAAAGGGTAAGACATGTAAAACTCCAACAAGACCTAAAAGTAACAATAAACTAGCGCAAACGCAAACGCAAAAAAAACCTTTACAAGTTAAAAGCCCGCTAAGAAAGTGGATAGAGGCAAAGGGCTTAGTTAAAACTCTGGCACTAAGACTCTCCGGGGGGAGCCCCTCGGACCCTACGGCTTTAGATTCTTCCTCTACTGAAACAACTCCCACAAGTATTGTATCTAGTAATAGCAATGGCAGCTTACAACCAGCAGAGCAGATCTTGGAACTGATCTCAAAAGGAAATGGGGATCTTACCACCTCTTACACACTGGCGATAACATCTGCAGCAGCAGGAGGCACGGCTAACAGTGGACAACAGATTTCGGCCACCGAACTGAGAAATGTACCGTTGACTAAAAAGACCTATGAAGGTACCGACTTTGAAGTATCACCCGGTCCAACCTCGGGAACTACAATGATTAATCAATCACCTCTAGATGAAATAGTACAAATACTAAGCAATCAACGAGCAGAGGCACAAGAATACTACCTTCAATTGAGGGAAGACAACTGCAAGATGCAATCCTCTCTCTTCGAGCTTACAGCAAAAATTGGTGGTATATCACAAGAAACAACAGAACTCCAACAACGGGTTGCGGAGGTGGAAGAGACCACTACTAAAATTGCTGCGTCATCTGAGAAACACGAGGATCAGATCTCTGGGCTCCTTAAGAAGGTTGAGGATTTGGAGAACAGACAAAGACGATCCAACCTGAGACTCTTTGGGATCCCAGAAAAATCAGAGGGATCAGATCCAAGGGCCTACATCGTCGGTATACTCCAGAAGGCCCTACCTGACCTGGCTGATTGGGACTGGGATTCACAGATACAACGGGCCCACCGTTTGCCACTATTTCAGAGAAACAAAAACTCAGTTTCCCCGTCCATTTATAATTTATTTTGGGAATTTTCTTTTGCGTCAGGCTGTTTGGCAGAGAGCACGCCCTAACACACCAATCCTGGTTGGGGAGATGTCACTTTTTACTCGTTCAGACTTAAGCAAAGAGACTATGGACAGGCGGTGGCATCTCCGAAAATTGATTGACCCCATTAAAGCCAGCGGCGCCCAGATATTTCTACAAGAGCCAGCACGCCTTAAAGTTATTAAGAATGGGCGTACATATTATCTTAATGATCTTAAGGAGGCCGAAGCTTTTCTAGCTAACATTAATTCTGGGGAAAAAAAGCTAAACTAAACTAAATTTACAGAAGAGTTATTCACTTAGGGAATCTCTCTAGTCTTTCTGGGGTCTTGATGAAGTAATCAGACTATACGTATGGCTATAAGGGTTTGTTATAGGGAAGGGGGAGACAGGGAGCCCGCAGGGACGACCTTCCACACGAGCTGCCTCACCAACGGCAGCTGAAGCTGAAGGGTGGTTCCACCCCGGCTGAGGTAGGCACCAGGGGGGGCAAGGGGGGAGGGACCTTCTCCGCAGGTCATGTTGGGTGGGGGGTGGGTGCGGGGAGAATAGTAAAAATCAGTTTACAGGCTGACAAGGACTTGTTTGAAGATGGACTAGAAATGGATGCTATGGTATTGAATTTGAATTGCATTAGACAATGTATTATTTGTTTGAGGAATCAAGAATTTACAATGGTTTTGTTACATCCTCTGCTTTTGTGCACATACAACTACAAACGACTAATCGGCTTTTTGGGAAAGGGGACCGATGTATTTGTTAAACCTTTTAATGCATGAAATAAAATGCCTAGCCTGGAATATAGCGGGTCTGAATAGCAAAGGCAAAAGATCTCTGGTCTCTGAAGAGTTGAAATTATACAAGCCACATTTTTGTTTATTATCAGAAACACATCTTATTTGGAAAGATAGGAAAATACTTAATCAATTAGGATATGAAATCATGGTTTGCTCTTCTGCTGGTACATCAATAAGAGGGGTGGCTATACTCAAAGACCGGCGTGTTAGGTTAGAAGTGATGCAGACCGCTCACGATAAAGATGGTAGATGGGCAATAGCTCAGTTTAAGTATGAGAATAATATATTTGTATTATGTGTGGTATATGGATCAAATATAGATGAACCAAGGGTCTTCGATCAATTGAACATTAAACTATTGGATTGGGCTGGGGAACTTATAATTATTTATTTATTTATTTATTTATTTATTTATTTATTTTTGTGATTTGTTGAGCGCGGCGAATACCCGTGGGCGTCTCGGCGCTAATTGATTCCATTAAATTCCCTGATCGCTCATGGCAGGCTGTGTTGGACTACTGATCGAATAGCCAGGTTTTCAATAGCTTTCGAAATTGCATAAGTGAAGGAGAGGACTTGATGCAGATCGGCAAGGAATTCCAGAGCTTTGAGGCCGCAACCAGAAAGCGACGGTCTCCCCAAGATACTGTCTTGGATCGAGGTACCACTAGATGATTCAAAGTGGTGGATCGAAGCATTCTGGTTGGTTTGTAGGGTATCAAATTTGCCTTAAAGAATTGGGGAGTTTGGTCATGTAATGCTTTATACACTATGCATAGAGATTTAAATTTTATGCGGTTGCGGATCGTTAGCCAGTGATAGTTTTTGAGGGTGTCAGATACTGAGGAAAATTTAGGTGTTCCAGAGAGGAGCCGTGCTGCAGCATTCTGTAATGACTGAAGTTTGTTTATAATCCTGGTTTGGGCATTTAAAAATAGCCCGTTGCAGTAGTCAAGAGAAGTTAGCACTAGCGAACTAACTAGTGTTTTTGCAGCAGTAGCTGGGAGAAAAGGAAGGACCTTCCTAATCAGCCTCAGTTTATGGTGGGCAGTTGCCGCTACCTTGTTTGCATGTGCCATGAAATTTAGGTCCACATCAAAGGTTACTCCTAAGTTCCTGACCTTGGGTGTTGGTTTTGGAGGCTCACCCATTTCCAATGGCCACCAAGTTGATGACCAGTCGGGTCTGAGGGGTCCGAAAATTAGCACTTCCGTCTTTTCGGCGTTTAGCTTAAGACAGTTGCCTGCCATCCACTCACTGATTGCGAGCATTCCGCGCCGAAATCGGTCAGCCACCTCAGGTCCATTATCTTTAATACCCAGAACCAGCTGGGTATCGTCTGCATAGGAGGTTACGCTCATCCCATATGCCTTGATGACATTGGCAAGGTCCGACACATAGATGTTAAAAAGTGTCGGACTTAGGGATGAGCCTTGAGGAACCCCACATGGTAATGACAGATTAATGGATTGGTGAGGGCCGATGGTGACAGCTTGTGATCTGTCAGCTAGGAATGAGGCAATCAGTTTGCTCGCCGATTGGTGAATGCCCATCTTTTCGACACGGTCGATTAGAGTGTTGTGGTCGACCGTGTCGAACGCCGCCGACAGGTCCAGCATGACTAGGACTGCTGTTCCACCAAGATCTCGGATAGTCCTAATGTCGTCCGCAGCCTTGATTAAGGCGGTTTCGGTGCCGTGGTGTCTTCGAAAGCCAAATTGTGAGTCATCCAGTAGATGGTGTGTCTCGATGTACTCAACCAGCTGTTGATTCATGGCCTTTTCGACCACTTTGGCTAAGAATGGTAGGCTTGCTATTGGTCTGTAGTTCTTTGGATCTGTCTTGTCCAAGCTGGCTTTCTTTAACAGTGGCTTCACCATTGTATTTTTAAGGGATTCTGGAAAGATTCCAGAGTCTAATATTGTGTTACAGACTGAAGTGATCATCGGGATGAGAGTATTCATCACTGGAGGGAGGACCGAGAATGGACATGGATCCAGTATGGATCCTGTCTTGATGGAGGAGACTATGTTTGTGGTTTGTTCCATGGTCAAAAGTTTAAAACTCGTGAATTCATAGTCCGGTACTGACTTAGGGGGAGACGAGTTTGAGGGGTTAGAAGAGAAAGCCTGATAGATGTCATTGACTTTGGAATAAAAGAAATTAGCCAATTCATCACAAAAGGATTGAGAGACAGGCGGGGTAAGATCTGGGGCGTTGCCCGATAGTGTTCTGGTGATATCGTATAGTTGTCTGGATGAATTTTTAGCTTTGTCAATTTGTTCTGAGAAGAAAGTTTTCTTTGCTTCCGTAATCATGTCTTTGTACAATGATAGTGACTCTTTATATTTCACTTTCTCGTCGGGATCATAATTTTTTCGCCATTTCCTTTCCCTGGTTCTGTTAAGCTGTTTTTGTCTCCTAAGCTCGTCAGTATACCATGGTGCAGATGGGGTCGTTCTGTTCGTGGAGACTTTTTTTGTAGGAACTAGGATGTTAGTGGCATTTCTTAGCCAATCATGAAATTGTTGTGTGGCAATGGATGGATCGGTGGAAAGTAATGGGCAGGAGCTGTCCAATAGATTGATTAATTCGGAATGGTTAATATTTTTCCAAATTTTAAAAGTGGCTGGGTTCGACGGTAAAACTTTTCTCTTTGAGGTATCTGTTAGCGTCAGCTTATTAAATATGACATAATGATCTGTCCAAGGCAATGGCAGGATGTCAAGTATATGTAGGGTCTCAACATTAGAAAAAATACCGTCAAGAATGTGTCCAGCTTGGTGGGTCGGAGACGTGATCAAATGTTTGAGTCCTACCATGTCCAGATCCATAATCAGGGTCTGGGTATCCTTGTCTTCTTTCATATCCAGGTGAAAGTTCATGTCACCCAGAATTGTAAAAGATTCCTCCATGACAAGTGATTCCATGATTGTACTAAGCGTGTTTATAAAAGGCTTTCTATTTCCGGGGGGACGGTATAAGAGTAGTCCTTTAAAAGTGTATATGGCTGTGAAACGAATGCTAAATTGAAGTACCTCACATGTGGTTACCGAGATGGGAGTTATTTTAATTGGAAAGTCTTCTCTGGCAATAATTGCCAGTCCCCCCCCTCGTTGTACTTTCCTATCCAGGCGATAAATGGTGTAACCGTGAGGCACAGCAATGACCAAGTCTGGTCCAGATGCTTCATCCAGCCAAGTCTCAGTCACAAAAAGGACATCTAAATTGTTGTCTGTGATGAGGTCGGCTATTTCTTGTCTATGTTTGCCCACTGATCTCGCATTAATCAGGGCCATGAGAAAATCAGTTTCTTTCGTAGCTGATATTCCTTTAGATGGAATTTTTTGGTTATTTATAAAGATCGTGGTATTACAATTAGTACAGTTAATAGTCGTGTTGCGTGTAAGGCTGCTAGGGTCATGAACCAAACATCGAAAGTTGGAAAGGGTGCGTAGATCTAATAAGGAGGCTCGTGAATGGGTTATCCTACTATTCGATGAGATTTGGCCAGGGGTCGGGGCCCTGGGCCCGGTCCCGGCGCGGACGGGCGCAGACGGGCCCGCCTTTGGCGCGCCTTCGGCGCGCCGCCGGCGCGCCCGCTGCGCCCGCCCGCTGCGCGGACGGGTTGACATGTCGTTTTTATCCCCAGATCTCGTGCGTGTTGAGGAGGGCGGGAGGCGTCCAACAACTAGAACGCGACCCGTTCCTCAGCGCAAGATGGCGCGTGAAGTGTGTAAAAAGCCGGTGTCAGCCCGCAAATCGGCTGCACCGCGCCTTAGAAATGTTTGTGACCGCTTCAGCGCGAAGCGAGTCTCGCGCTGAAGTGATGAACAATTTCAGTTTTAAAAATCAGTTTAAAATATTTACAGTCCTTAAAACCAGGTAAACATTCACATTTGATAGCGCGGTTCGAAAGTATGAGCCCCCGGCTTTCCGCCTCAGGGGTAGATTAACAGCAATCACCGATCTGCTAGTGCTCGGGATTTAAATAAGCAAGGAGGGCGGGAGGCGTCCAACAACTAGAACGCGACCCGTTCCTCAGCGCAAGATGGCGCGTCAAGTGTGTAAAAAGCCGGTGTCAGCCCGCAAATCGGCTGCACCGCGCCTTAGAAATGTTTGTGACAGCTTCAGCGCGAAGCGAGTCTCGCGCTGAAGTGATGAACAATTTCAGTTTTAAAAATCAGTTTAAAATATTTACAGTCCTTAAAACCAGGTAAACATTCACATTTGATAGCGCGGTTCGAAAGTATGAGCCCCCGGCTTTCCGCCTCAGGGGTAGATTAACAGCAATCACCGATCTGCTAGTGCTCGGGATTTAAATAAGCAAGGAGGGCGGGAGGCGTCCAACAACTAGAACGCGACCCGTTCCTCAGCGCAAGATGGCGCGTCAAGTGTGTAAAAAGCCGGTGTCAGCCCGCAAATCGGCTGCACCGCGCCTTAGAAATGTTTGTGACAGCTTCAGCGCGAAGCGAGTCTCGCGCTGAAGTGATGAACAATTTCAGTTTTAAAAATCAGTTTAAAATATTTACAGTCCTTAAAACCAGGTAAACATTCACATTTGATAGCGCGGTTCGAAAGTATGAGCCCCCGGCTTTCCGCCTCAGGGGTAGATTAACAGCAATCACCGATCTGCTAGTGCTCGGGATTTAAATAAGCAAGGAGGGCGGGAGGCGTCCAACAACTAGAACGCGACCCATTCCTCAGCGCAAGATGGCGCGTCAAGTGTGTAAAAAGCCGGTGTCAGCCCGCAAATCGGCTGCACCGCGCCTTAGAAATGTTTGTGACAGCTTCAGCGCGAAGCGAGTCTCGCGCTGAAGTAATGAACAATTTCAGTTTTAAAAATCAGTTTAAAATATTTACAGTCCTTAAAACCAGGTAAACATTCACATTTGATAGCGCGGTTCGAAAGTATGAGCCCCCGGCTTTCCGCCTCAGGGGTAGATTAACAGCAATCCATTTATGCAATCCAATCAATAATTATGGGCGACTTTAATTGTATTATGGACTATAAATTGGATACAACCAGACCAAATAGTCATCAACGGATGCATAAGACCAGGGCTGCTATATTAGACATTTGCCGTTTACATAACATCAAAGATGCCTGGCGATACCTTTACAATAAACGACCTGGGTATACATACTATTCGGCACCCCACAAATTATGCTCCAGACTGGACATGGCCCTGGTCAGCGATAATATATTAAAGACCTGCTCTATGACCCTCTGCCCTCGCATCTCATCTGATCACAATGCCATAATTATATCGTTTTCCATACCACATAGTGCAACCCCTCCCAGAATGTTTTCCTTTCCTAGATATCTCATCTCAGATCAATTATATATTTCGCAGCTGAAAACCCATCTTGCTGAATTTATTAGCATCAATAAGAACTCGGCTTCATGTCATATAGTATGGGATGCCTGCAAGGCAAGCATCAGGGGCTTTACACAGGCTTATGTGATTAGGCAGAATGCTGAACTTAAACAAAGTCAAGCGCGGGTAACATTGCAAATAATTAGTCAAGAAGAGCAATTAGCTCTAGCACTACGACATAATTTGTCTACCTCTATGGATATTAATCTTAAACTCAGTAAATTAAAAAATGATGCAAAGAAAGATCTTTACCGGAAGTTCAGTATCAATATCCATAAATATAAAATAGCTCAATACGAGGGAGGGGACAAAATTGGCCGAATTCTGGCTTATAAAGTGGCGGAATCTAGAGCAGGCTCTTTAATTTCCAATATTCGGGGGTCAGATAACAACATTTATAATAATCCACAGGAAGTGCTAGAGCAATTTGCTAGCTTTTATAAAACTCTATACACCCCAGAAAATCAACCGGACTCCGATCTTATACGGGATTATATAGATAAAAATACCCCAAGGTATGATGATAGGCCAGATTTGAGCTTTTTGTCTGACGATTTAACTATGACAGAGCTACATCAGGCTATCAACTCATTGCCCGGAGGAAAAGCAGCAGGGGAAGATACCATCCCGTTAGAGCTATACAAGGCCTGTCTGCCTGAACTAGATCTACTATTACTAGAAGTTATGCAGTCAGTAGGAACGAATGGAAACGTACCTAAATCATGGAATAAGGCGAAAATAATATTTTTCCTAAAAAAAAAAAAAACGAAAGAAGAGATGGGGTCATATCGACCAATCTCATTAATTAATACCGACGCTAAACTTTATGCTAAATTACTTGCGCACAGATTGGCAACTGTTATGCCCCAATTAGTTAACATACAACAGCACGGCTTCATTTTTGGGAGAGATACTACCTCACATGTAAACATGGCTATTACGGCATTCGACGTTGCAGAGATAGAGTCCACCCCACTAGGCATGATTCTATTAGATGTAAACAACAAGGAGATTTTCAATTATAACCAGGGAAATTAGGCGCGCACCAGTGTGTCCGCACGGTAGAGAGCACTATCCAGTGATGGGTGTAGGCAAAAGGGCGAGCGGTAATCTCTCAAGACCGCCCAAAGTTGGACCCAGGGGATCCACACAAACAATAGAACAGCAATGCCCCTGCACTATACAATAGTGTAACACTTTATAGTAATGACATTTGTGGCGAAAGATGATCAGTGAATACACATCCACATTTTCAAAGTGACTGTAAAGGATTAGTTACTCCAGGTTCAGATACAAGAGTTCCGTAAAAGAAAGAGAAATGTTCAGTTCTTGGTGTAAAGTAATAGGTTTATTGTTCCTTTGTTAATGCCAACACGTGTTTCATCGCAGGGAACCTACTGCGAATCTTCAGGGCTGGACGGAAAACATAAAAAAGGTGCATTATTATAAAAGCAGATGGTTGGTGACTTACCAAAGTGAGAAAGTGGTCAAGCATGTAGTGACTATGTGCATTTGTGACATGTTTGATATAACAGTGAATTCGTGATGGTATACACGGTGCGAGTCACTCAACCACTCGCACCGTGTATACCATCACGAATTCACTGTTATATCAAACATGTCACAAATGCACATAGTCACTACATGCTTGACCACTTTCTCACTTTGGTAAGTCACCAACCATCTGCTTTTATAATAAGAACCGTTTGCAAATGCACCTTTTTTATGTTTTCCGTCCAGCCCTGAAGATTCGCAGTAGGTTCCCTGCGATGAAACACGTGTTGGCATTAACAAAGGAACAATAAACCTATTACTTTACACCAAGAACTGAACATTTCTCTTTCTTTTACGGAACTCTTGTATCTGAACCTGGAGTAACTAATCCTTTACAGTCACTTTGAAAATGTGGATGTGTATTCACTGATCATCTTTCGCCACAAATGTCATTACTATAAAGTGTTACACTATTGTATAGTGCAGGGGCATTGCTGTTCTAATGATTCTATTAGATGCAGAAAAAGCATTTGATCGAGTGGGGTGGAACTATCTCTGGAGTGTGCTTTCAAAAATGGGGTTAATGGGAAGGTTTTTGAGAGGGATACAGGCCCTATATAATAACCCTGTTGCTTGTACAAGCTATAACGGCTTAATTTCTTCAGATTTCCCAATTCTGCGTGGAACACGCCAAGGCTGCCCTCTTTCACCTCTTTTATTTGCTCTTTCTTTAGAACCTTTTTTAACGGCCCTCAACTCTCAAAAATTAATTGTTCCTTTCAGCTCGGGCTCAAAGGAGCTTAAGCTGACAGCTTATGCTGATGACATTGCTGTTTACACACATGATATAAATCAGGCTCTAAGAGGAATTAAATTAGAAGCAACTAAATTTGGGGAAGTGTCTGGGTACAGGCTTAATATACAAAAGACTCAAGTAATCGCCAATTATTCACCATCTACGGCCACCCCAGAGATCTGCAAGGTAGCTACCTATCTTGGCGTTAAGATTACGGCTAAAATACAAGACATAAACCATATTAATTACAACGAATTAATTAAATCCACGGCTTTAATTCTAAAGAAATGGCATAGGTTACCTCTGAATATTATCGGTAGAATAAATCTTATCAAGATGAAGGGATTACCTAAATTTTTATATTTATTTCGATCGATCCCGTTAGCACTGAATAATCGTTTTTTTCAAAGATTAGACGGTACCCTTAATAGCTTTATATGGGCCTACAAAAAAGCAAGAAGATCATTGAAATACTTGAAAAACACTATGAACGAGGGAGGGCTTAATTTTCCTGATTTTAAGTTGTACTTTTGGTCTTCATTTGTTCTACGATTACGTTCTCTACTTCTTAAAGGGGAAAGCAATTTTTTTCATCAATTTATGTTGAAACAAGAGTCAAATATGTTTTTGCTTAGAGTAAATGACCCAAACTACTTCAAGAGGGTAAGGTTCAAGACAGCTAGGGACATAGTAAGGATATAGAAAAACATACTGACTTACAGCAGGACCTCATTTTTTCATCCAAAGTTACCGCTTTGGGGCAACCCAGGTCTCCCAAGTGTCTTTTCCGACATTACTAATAATACCTGGGCTGAGAAGGGAATTAATACTCTGGCCGATCTATATGGCCCGCAGGGGCTTGCTGACTTCAGTACACTTAAAGCAACTTACTATTTGCCAGAATATTCCAGATACAAGTATTTACAGATTCATGATTTTTTAATTAATAAAAAAAGATTCAAAATATTACGGAATGTGACATATGGACTAGTTTGTATTCTAAAAAAACCAAATCAATCATTAGTGGGGCGTATAAGCTACTCGTAAAATATAAAACAAATGATCTGTCTAAAATAATGGAAAAATGGGGGCTCCTACTTGGTTTAAATGTCACAATGAAGCAAATAGAGAACTCGCTGTCTAATATTAATAAGTTAGTTAGATCTTCTAGCCTTAGGCTACAGCAGTTTAGAACAACTTGTATGCTTTATTACACACCGGCAAGAATCTCTAGGTGGTCCCCTAATTCTGACTTCACAGATCGCACAAAATGCCCTAAATGCCTTGAAGTAGCTGCTAATCTAGTACATATGCTATTCTCTTGCCCCAAGCTCAAGCCTTTTTGGGATAAGGTTCAAGATACATGCAGAATCAAGAAGATAGGGCTGCCTACGCTTTCTGCTTCTTTAATTTTGTTAGATTTCAATACCTCCCTAATCCCTCAATCTCCCCTGGTAACAATACTAATTTCATGCGCCAAACTAACTATTGCAAGAGCTTGGATTGCTACGGACCCACCAACTGTTTGGGACTGGTGGGCTCTAGTAATGGAAATATACTCAATGGAACTTGCCTTAGCAAACACAAGGGGTGGACGCTCTCTGGTCAAATTTGAAAGAAAATGGGGAACTTGTTGCTCAACCTAATATGACCTGATACGACTTTATCAAGCCTTATCTTTATTTGACTCATTATGAAATATATAAGCTACTTTCCTCTCGTTGCTTTATGAATTTGTATGTAAACCTGGTATTTTATTAATGATAACCCTAGTACTTCTTATTTCTTATGTATTTGATCTGTATATTATAATTATTTTTTCTTAATATCTTCCATGTCTTGGACATTTATATGTATTGTCTTTTTTTTTTTTTGTTGTCTCTTCTTTGTCAGCCTGTTTACAAAAAAAAAAAAAAAAATCATGTTTCTTACCACAGAGAAGGGTGCGAGGTAAACACCAATCAATCAATCAATCAATCAAGACATTTATAGAGCGCACTACCTACCCGTAGGGTCTCAAGGCGCTGGGGGGAGGGGGGTGCCGTTACTGCTCGAACAGCCAGGTCTTCAGCTTCTTCCTGAAGGAGAGGTGGTCTTGGGTCAGGCGCAGATCGGTCGGGAGGGAGTTCCAGGTTTTGGCGGCCAGGTAGGAGAAGGACCTTCCTCCTGTTGTCGCTCTTCGGATGCGGGGGACGGCGGCGAGGGCGTGGTTGGCTGAGCGGAGGTGGCGTTTGGGAGCGTAGAAGTTGACTTGGTTGTTGGGGTAGCTCGGGCCTTGGTCGTGTAGGGCTTTGTGTGCGTGGGTGAGGAGGCGGAAGGTGATTCTTTTGTTGACGGGGAGCCAATGCAGGTCTCTGAGATGTCCGGAGATGTGGCTGGTTCGTGGGATGTCGAGGATGAGTCTGGATGAGGCGTTCTGGATCCGCTGGAGTCTTTTCTGGAGCTTGGCGGTGGTACCGGCGTAGAGGGCGTTGCCGTAGTCCAGACGACTGGTGACGAGGGCCTGGGTGACGGTCTTCCTGGTCTCGGTGGGGATCCACCAGAAGATCTTCCGTAGCATGCGTAGGATGTTGAAGCACGCCGAGGAGACGGCGTTGACTTGCCTGGTCATGGAGAGGGAGGAGTCCAGGATGAAGCCCAGGTTGCGTGCGTGGTCTGTTGGTTTGGGTGCGGTGCCCAGGGCGGGAGGCCACCAGGAGTCGTCCCAGGCGGAGGGCGAAGAGCCTAGGATGAGGACCTCCGTCTTGTCTGAGTTCAGTTTCAGGCGGCTGGTCGTCATCCACTCGGCTACCTCTTTCATTCCTTCGTGCAGATTGGCTCTGGCGGCGGCGGGGTCGTTGGTCAGGGAGAGGATCAGCTGGGTGTCGTCGGCGTAGGAGATTATGTTGAGGTTGTGTTGGCGTGCGATGGCCGCGAGGGGGCTCATGTAGACGTTGAAGAGGGTGGGGCTCAGTGAGGATCCTTGAGGGACGCCGCAGATGACTTCGGTGGCCTCTGACTTGTACGGTGGTAGGCGGACTCTCTGTGTTCTTCCGTCGAGGAAGGAGATGATCCATTCCAGAGCCTTCTCCTGGATTCCGACGTTGCTGAGGCGCTGTACTAGGGTGCGGTGGCAGACAGTGTCGAATGCCGCGGAGAGGTCTAGGAGGATGAGGGCCGCTGTTTCTCCGTTGTCCATCAGGGCTCGGATGTCATCGGTGGCGGCGATGAGGGCGGTCTCGGTGCTGTGGTTGGCTCGGAAGCCAGACTGTGAGGGGTCGAGGGATCCATTCGTCTCAAGGAAGGCGGCCAGCTGTTTGTTGGCGGTCTTCTCGATGACTTTGGCTGGAAACGGGAGGAGCGAGATGGGGCGGTAATTCTTGAGTTCGGTGGGATCCGCTGTGGGTTTCTTGAGTAGAGCGCTGAGTTCGGCGTGCTTCCAGCTCTCAGGGAAGATGGCGGTGTCGAAGGATGTGTTGATGATGTCTCGCAGGTGGGGTGCGATGACAGCGTCGGCCTTGTTGAAGACGTGGTGGGGGCAGGGGTCGGTCGGAGATCCTGAGTGGATGGAGTTCATTGTGCGGATGGTGTCTTCGGTGCTGATCGGAGTCCAGGCGCGGAGGGTGGTGGTGGGGGGCGGTGGTTCGGTCTTGGCGTTCGTTGGTTGAGTGCTGAAGCTGTTGTGTATGTCCGCGATCTTGTTGTGAAAGTATGAGGCGAGGGAGTTGCAGAGGTCTTGCGATGGGGTGATGTCGTTTCCTGCGCTGGGGTTGGAGAGCTCTTTCACGATGTTGAAGAGTTCCTTGCAGTTGTGTGCGTTGTTGTCCAGCCGGTCCTTGAATGCAGTTTTCTTGGCGGCGCGAATCAGCTGGTGGTGCTTCCGGGTGGCAAGCTTGAAGCCCTGAAGAGTCGTGTGACTCAACCGCACACGACGAAACACGTGTCGGCGTTTGTGTTATTCTCAAGTCTGGAGAAAATTAAACATCTTGCTGAGACAAGAAGACTCACATCAAAGAACCTGCTTCTGCGCTTCTTTTTTAACTTTTGGTCATTGTACCTTGTTTGGATGAACACAAATGTAGTTGCGAGAGCTTAGCTATGTATAATTGTTTTGTCTTTTGACTTGTTTGGACGGTTAAGGGTGTTTTGCCGTCTGCTCTTCACGCACTACATAAACGACTATCTTGCCTTTCACACACTCTGTAACGTATCAACCCAGGTAGCGCGCCCTTCTAGTCCTATCTTTCAAAAAACCCCCGTGTCACAAGAAAAGAGGCAAGCTTGAAGGTGGTCCTGTTGTCCGGTCCTGATGCCAAAATTAGCAATTCAGACAAATCTATTGCAGCAAATGAAACCATTAGTCCTGGAGCCAATCAATTTGAGAAAATCCTGTTCTACCCAATGGGAAATGGCCGCACGGCAAGACTATGGCTGGCTGCAAGGGTCTGACGGAATCCTCCTGTAGAAATATCTGAGGTTCTTCTGCTTGCACAAAGAAGTGAAGCCCAACGCCCATGAGTGTGTGTAGCCAGTGGGTCTCCTTATCATTCGAAAGAACCTGCAGCAGCTCAGGTGGGTGCGCTCAGGCTGACAGACAAAGCCCTTGCTAGCTGGAGTGGTCATTGACTGCTGAGATTGATCATCTTAGCATGCTCTTCTCGAGGGTGGTTATTGTTGGCTTGGCCATGGTCACTTGAAACACAAGCTTGCTCACCCCTGTGTAGTGTGAGTACAGTGTGCTCCACATAGTCCCCTTCCCTAGTCTTGGGCCATCCTTCAGCGGAGCAGGTGATGGCCCAGTTTGCTTTCCTTTGGGTGATGCCTGCAGCCACTGTGTTGGTTTTCGGGTGGTGAGTGGTGGGTATCGCAGGTGACGTAATCATCCTGGTAGCCTTAGGATTATCATCGCTTGAGTCTTGTCCTCACAGTGAACAGGGCTCTGAAGGAAGGCCCAGCCTCAGCAGCTGGGGCGAGGCTCCCGCCTTTAGGGTGGCAGCTCAGCCGGGTCTTCACACTGAGGTGGGTCACCGAAGACGCAGCTTCAGCAGCTCGGGTGATGCTCCCAGTCGCTGCTGTTTGGTGATTGGTCGCCGCCTCTCGCCTTTAGGGAGATAACTAAGCCTGGTCTACACACTATGGTGGGGCACTGAAGATCCTGTCGCTGCTGTTGGCTGACTGGTCCGCCTGTTGGCTTCAGGCGGTGTTATTGTTCCTCTAGCCAGGTGCTCCGGTTAAGAGTGGTTAATGCCCGGCGAGGCTACTTGGCCCTGGTTGCCCAGAGCCCCCTCCAGGGAGGCGCTGCCCGGGCCGGGCCCTCCGCTGCGGCCCCCTCCTCCCCAGCAGACCCGTCCCTGCGGGGCCGTCTGTCTCCCGGCGCTGCCTCCGCACAGCGCTTTCTCAGAATAGACAGAGTCCGTCTCTGTCGCCGCGGCGCTGGCTTTACTCGGAGGCTTTGTCATGGCGACGGAGCTAATAATACTCGCGCGAGGGCCTGGTACCCGCAGTGCCACGGGGCGGAGACACGTGGAGTGTGTGCCGGTGCTAGGCGCGGGGGGCTTCGAAGCGCTTTGAAACCAGAGCAGCGCGGAGAGGGCCAGAGACAGGGGGCGGCGGCTGGGCGCTTGTCAGAGGGTCGGCTGTTTGTGATCTATGGAGGTTCAGTCTTCCAGGGACCACTGGCCCCGGGGCCGTGAGAGTCGAGCGCTTAGGTCATCGCTGAGGCCCACCGGTCACTGGTCAGCGGGGCCTCTCAGTGTGTGCGCCACTGCCAGACGCACTAGTTACCGTGAGCACGGCTCGAGTAACACACAACACATCTAAAACAAGACTCTCCCAGGAGCAGGGGCCAGGCTGCTCCGGGCCAGGGATGCGAAAGGTTGGATGGAGGGCCACGTGTGTGTTACCTGGGAACGATGGCCGGCGGCAGGGTGGGGAGAGATGCAGAGGCTGGGGCGAGAGGGGGAGGTGTAGGAAGGTTGCACGGGTGGGGGGTTCAGGGTAGGAAGTCGCTGCGTTGTTTATATATGATAGACTGATTGGAAAGTTACTATGAACTGAAAGCATGGCCTAGGCGTGAATGGGCATAGTCTGCCGCTGTCTGTCAGTTCTTCTACAGTGATGTTTCGTTGTCCATCTGGAAAGCCCCCTGTAAGGTGCCAGGACCACTCAGGTGCCAGCTACGTGTGCTCATGAACCAGGCTCCTGTCTTCGGATTGTTGAAATGCGCCCCCTTATTCAAAGCCAAGGCTGTTCCCTCCTTCACTGCTTGATGTGGGGGTGATGTGGGTTTGTCTGGGATGAGTCTTACGGCTGAGTTTCGTATGGTCTGTAGTCCCTTCAGGAGGCATGCAGTGATTCCTACATAGTGTGTTCCCGTAGTCCAGCCTGCTGGTGACGATGGCCTGTTGGACGGTCCTTCTGATGTTGACTGGGAGCCACCAAAGATTTTGAGGAGCATGCGTAGGGTGTGGAAGAGGGCAGATGAGATTGTGTTAACCTGTGTCTTCATGGATAGCTTGCTGTCCAAGATGATGCAGAGTTCAGCAGGTCCCCAAGCGTGGTTCCATGGCAAGGTGTTAGTCCTAAAGATGAGGACATCCATCTTGTGCATATTGAGCTTGAGACAGTTGTTCTCCATCTAGTAGGCGACGTTCATCATACATCTGTGGAAGTTGGCTCCGGGGGTGGAGGGATCTTCTGACAGAGAGAGGAGGAACTGGGTGTCGTCGGCGTATGAGATGATGTTGATTCTGTGTGATGTGATAGAGTGGGCCACTGTAGTAATGTACATGTTTTAAATGGTAGGGCTGAGGGCTAATCTTTGGGGGGCACTGCAGATGATGTTCTTGGGTTCTGAGGTGAATAGTGGGAGACAAATTGTCTGGGTTCTTCTGGTGAGGTATGAGGCGATCCATTTGAGGGTGTCTTCCTGGATTCCGATATGGTGGAGACTGTTGATCAAGATGTGGTGGGAGATGGTGTCGAAGACAGCTGACAGGTCTATGAGGATGAGTGGTGCTATTTTGCTTGGACCAGGAGGGCCCTGATATCACCGGTGGCTGCGATCAGGGCTATCTCGGTGCTGTGCTTGGCTTGAAATCCAGGTTGTTGTGTTTCAGGTGTTCGGTGAGTTGCAGGTTGATTGCCTTCTTGAGAACCTTTGCTGGAAAGGGGAGTAGAGAGATGGGACTGTAGTTTTTCAGTTCTGTTGGGTCGGCGGATTTTGTTTTTCAGGAGGGACCTCACTTCAACATGTTTCCAGTCCTCAGGGAAGGATGCCAAGGTGAGGGAGGTGTTCAGGACTTTCTTGACCTAGTCACCAATGGTCTTGCTCCAGAAGTTGAAGATGCAGTGGGAAAAGGGGTCCGCGGCTGCTCCGTAGGGCATGGAGTTTATGATGGAGATTATGGCTTGAATTATGAGAGGGTCCCAATGGGTGAGCAGGTTTTCGGAGTTTGTGTGTGTGAGCAGGCTGATGGTGTTGGCGGCAGTGGTTGGAGCTTGAAGTTTTCGTAGATGACTGAGATCTTGTCGTGGATGAAGTCCACCAGGGTGTTGCACAGTTCTTGGGAGGGTGGTGATGTTGTACTTGGCGGCTGTTGGGTTGGAGAACTCTTTCACTATGGCGAAGAGCTCCTTGCTGCAGTTTGTGCTGTCTTCAATACAGTCTGCTAGGACATTCTTCTTTGCTTCATTCTGGAGGTGGTGGTACTGGTTGAGGCTGTTTTGAAGGTAGTATGTTCTCCTGTCTCTTTCTAGTTCCCGGCAGTTGCATTTGATGTATTTCAGCTCTGCGATGAAACAGCTGGCTCTTCTGGTTGGTCCTTTGGATTTAGCTGGATTGGCGGTGGCGATTGTGTTTGTGCATTCTGTGATCCACTGGGAGAAGTTCTTCGGAGCCTGTTCTGGGGTAGATGTTGTGTCTGGGAGGTGGGAGTTGAAATCATTGTTCCACTGGTCTTCTGATATCTTTTTAAAGTTACTATGTGTGGAGCTGGGGCGCATGGTGCCAGTGGTGGTAGGTCCTGAGATGGTGAAGTGGGCGCTTCGGTGGTTGGTCTAGATGAGCTGAGAGAAGTTGTTGTACTGGATTCTGTCGCTGGACGTGAAAACTAGGTCGGGCGTGTGTCCTGCGATGTGGGTAGTGTCTGTGACAAGTTGTTTGAGGCTGATGTTGCTCACGCTTTCCAGGAAGTCGGTTGTGTTGGTGTCTCTGGGGCCATCGAGATGGAAGTTTAGATCCCCAAAGACAATGTAATGCTCTGAGTCAATGGCGATCGGGCGATGAGGTCAGGGATGGCGTTGCAGAAGCTAGGGCATGGTCCTGGTGGTCTGTAGGCAAGGGTGCCTCTGACTGGGCAGTGCATCCACGCTGATGGCCTCCATTAAACTGAAGAATGTCTTCAAGGTTTTGGAGCAACTTGCTCGATTCCACGGGGGTGGGACCAAGCTGGGGTGAAATGTATGCCCCCCTGGACTTTGGGCTGAAGGGCTTCCCCCTGTGTGTGTGATTGCTGTTAGAGCAGAAGCAGCCCCCAGCTAAAGATTGGCATTAGCCCAGGACCAGCACACCTGCTCCTTTAGAAACAGAGGAAGTGCTAAAGTGATGTGTATGTGCAACAGGCTGAACAAAAAAGTTAACTCTTTGTTATGCGTACCATACCTTTTTGGAATCCGGTTAATACACCTTGATCCATCAAGACACTGGAACTCAACGGTCTGCATTCACAGAGACACACTAGGTCTCTATCACTTTTATTATAAACTCTTTTCACTCTAGGTACTGAAAAAAGCCCGCTTGACCCGCATGGGCAAACATTGAGGCTGAAACATGGCGACCTTTTTACAGAAAATTTTAAGTGCGTGAGATCCCTAATAATCCCCTTATGCACTGAACTTATTTTAAATAAACCTCGAACCCAGAACCATTAATTTCGAATCTGGCTATACAAGTTTTTTATGAATCTACTTTTTCCTGTTTTGAGATTAACCACACGAGAATCACTGATTACTACTGCTCTAACCAGGGGTACACCTCCGGGTGGAGGAAGCATAAGCACTAATCCTATGATGATGCTGTCACGTTTTTAAAGAGTAAGGCGGAGAGCCAAGATATAACGCCAGCACCAGCCTCTGTACGTGAATGAGGGTTTTTTATCGGTATACTATATGAAAACCCTGGTCACAAAGGAGAAGTGATCCATTCTGCATTTGATTTTTTGATATATGAATAAGGAAGCTGAATGGATCGCAGTTTCTTCTTTCTCCCCCCCTTTGATTTTATAATGCATACCATACACCATCCTTGGCCAAAACTCTTACAGCCCTGTGAACTTCTTCTCGTCCCCAGGACCTCCCTCCACCTGGTGTGGCATCTAACAGAATCATGCCATCCAAGCTCGGCCAGTGGGAAGAACAGACAGCTTCACATCAGAATAGGCTATCTCTGTGAACTTCCCCACCTTGGGCGTATTCTACAAAGACTGTAGCCAGACAATCTGCTTTAATGCCCACCTTGGTGCAAATTCCAGGTGACTAGTCGCACAGGGCTTATAATACATTCAGTTGTAACATATTCTGGCTTATTGTGTCGAAACGTTGACCTCTGGCGCTATCTCGTGGCAGTGTTTTTATGTGCCCGTCTCTTGGGCGGCAGGAAGGACCATGGGTGCATGGTTGGAGGAGACAGGGGTTGAGTGACATGTTTGAAGTTCTTTGGAGTCCACAGAGAAATGTAGGGCCGCATATAATGTGCTGGTATCGGTAAGCGTGTTGAGCAGAAAGTGTGCATTCAAAGTTAGCTGGCAATGGCAGCTAGAATGACTATATCATTGCTTGGGGGTGGTGATCCAATGGGACCCTCGAAGGAAGAGATGCCAGAAAGAAAATAATCTGTTGGTGGACATGTTCTTTTGTTAAAGCAGAAACCAGCAGACCTCATTTAGAAACTGATAACCAGTTGTGAGTAGCTGCTGGAATGTAATTCTTAGCAGTTTATTAGAAAACGTCTGTCCCAGGAACTAGATCTGGAAAGAACACTTTGTAACTTGGCTAGTCCAGTCACCCCCAGTAGCTCAGGTGCTCGATAGGCCTGATGCTGCATCTGGTGGAAGTCTGTGCATCGCTCAGGTGGGGCAGTTCTGTGGGTTCACTGAACACTCTGTAGGTTTCTGGTTGGCCCATCGTCTTTCTCGGACTTCCTCCTAGGTCAGGCTCTTTTCAGAACACGTCTGCTTTCATATTTCACACAGGAAGTCCCGCCTTGATAAAAATTGTGCCTGGCAGCAGTTTTTGTAAGCACCTCTCTCACTCCATCAAGGTTGTCTGCATGTAGCAACCCAGCTGAAGAGACGGAAGTACTGCACATCAGCGGTGTAGTCAAGTGGGATTTAAATATGCATGACGTGACATAAAATTATCACCGTGCACCTTAAAAAGTGAATAAGTGACATGACCAAACTGACCCGGTTTTTGATCAAGAGTCAAAGAAGGGATTAGAAGCCAGGTCTTCAGACTCCAAGGTCTGCAACTTGTCAAGTTAACCACATTGTCTCCTAACATGTTCTTTAATGTCCTTTTTATGCTCTTACTCTTGGGTTACGTCAAGCACCCAGAAGCCCTCATGTGCGCTGTCTAAATATTTAATTGTACATAGACTAACAGACAGATTCTACAGCCCCCTTGCCATCGGACTCCCTCTTTGCAGCTCCTTGTTGTCACCAGTTAGATTGTCTGTCAAGTTTACAATAATTAACTTTCTGCAGCCTCTGCTGGGAGAGATGGATTCTCCCTGCTTGCTATTTAAGATTCCCCAGCCTATCAAGGAAGGCTCTTTAATGCTTGCAGACCATCTGTACCTCCAGGGCTGGTGTTCTGGGAGGATGCTGTGCGCTGACGAGGAGTGTTTGGGATGCAGAACCCCACTGGCTGAACATGAATTGTCACTGTGATATTGTGATACCTGTAGGACAATTTAGGAGGATCTCAAGACCTGGCTATTCGAATGATCCGCCACCCAGTACCACCAACCCCCCCCCCCCCCAACCCCCCACCCCCCCACCCCCCATGTGCCTTGAGACCCTCACGGGTAAGTAGCAGCGCTTTACAAGCCCCCTGATTCATTGATTGATAGGTGTAGAGCGTCCATCCTGACTCTTGGCAATGATCAGTATTCTTATGCCCCCCATTAAAAAATCACCCACCAGAAAAATGAACTGCTTTGCCCTGAATGGAGAGGCCTGGTAGTGGGGCCGAGAGACTCAATTTCCTGACCTCCTCTTCCATTCCCAACGAAGAAGGCAGGTTGTCAGGCATTGTGTGTGCAACCTTACACCCCATGGGAAGAACGCTACTTTTGTATTACGCTTTTGTTCTACATCCTTTTGATTGTGTCCTTCATTTTGCCATACAAAAATATTTTTTAATTGTGTGGAAAAATTGATCTGCTAACACAGTTTAAGAAGTTTCTCTCCTGCAAAAACCTACTTCAGTATATGTTTCAACATTTTTATTTTATTTAAACTTTGCCAGATGGATGAAGTTCACAAAGTTGGTGAACTTTATAAAAAAAAATAGCTTCACAAAGATGTATTAGGCGAAGTTCATATGTTGCCACCAGGAATGAAGACACAATGTGTACATTGTCTTTTTGTGAATATTCCTCCCCCTCGCCAGCGTGTATGAGATAGCAAGGGAAACGTCCTTTTTGGCTCCCCTTCGGCTCTGCCGGTACCGCGCAACCCTTCTTCTATACGTTTTCAATATAAGGATACGTTCAGTCGGTCATGGTTAACGTATGTATCTGAAAGTCCATTTATGAAACCGTGAGTCTAATAGAGCCTTTGGGGATTGTTTAGTGAGATACGCAAATGGTTTGATTCAGGTTAGCTGGATTTTGCGGTGAATGCGCTCGTTTCTCTCAAAAGTCGCAGTCTGGACTGTATTTCCTGGTGCCCGTGCGTTCGTGCGCCCTGCGAAGGATGCTGGCGGCCGCTTTTCCATGTCAGCGAGCATCCATCAGATGCTATGCTTTGGATAAGATCGAGCTGTTATTGCCTTTATCTGGGGAGTTCATTAATTGCTTTGTCTGAGTCTCATTTAAATACCAGTTGGTGCCTCGAGATTAGGTCCGGCTGACTCGAGATTCGTGCTTGAAGGGTGCACCTTTTGCTAATGTATTAAAAGCATGTGGTGAGTCTCTCTACCCTTCTCGTGTGTCACTTCTGGGTGTGTGGTCTCCCCTCCCCCCACAGGGAGTGAGCATGCACACTTTGGGAAGCAGTAATAAATCCAAGCTTGCAGACAGCAGCTGACTGACGGAGAGGCACACGATTTGGAGGGGGGGAGCCTGTGAATGGATGGAATTCTCTATTTCTTGATCGCTTGTGCAAAAGCCACCTCGAGCCATTGCAAGGAAGCATTTTTAAATACCAAGGCACACAGCTGACTGACCCTGACAGCCGGGACAGGCCACACGGCAAGGCCTGGTGTGTGCGGCGCCTGACAATCCATTTTATCTTCCGCTGTGTGTCTGTGTTTGTGCTACACAGTCTTTCAAAACTACAAGCATCGGTAAAGTTAGAACATATTTTTGGCACAGTTATCCACGAAACACTGTTCTATGCTTCTGTGTTAAACGCCCAACCTCAGACTCCACAACTCTGGTCTTTGAAAGGGGTGCCCTAAAGAATCGCAAAGAAACACAAGAAAGGGTTTGCCCTTCGTCCACAGTGAACACAAAGCCGACCTTGCTGACTCTTCAGTCTGTGCCCCTGTCATTACCACTAACTTTAAAGCGCATCTGTTTGTAGGCGTCTCATTTAATTATAGACATGTATTTTAACAGCCACACCCAATGGCAGGAAAAAAACATCTGGCATCTGAAGCGTGAGGCTGTGGTGCACGGGTCGACCGCGCGCTGTGAGTCACACTGACTCTGCATGTGGTGAGAATCCCAAAACCTCAGATGTGCAAATATGATTCCTTTTTATGGGATTGGATGGCAGGGTGCCGCACAGCGCGTCATTCTGGAATACCCTCAAGCTTCAACAGTGTTCTTACAGGTAATATAGCTTTCCGTGGACAATCGTATGTACTTGTGTTGTTCTGTTGAGTATTGTGTGTGATAGGCAGGTTCGATTTACAGCAACACTGACTCAGTTCTTCATCCTTCCGAGGTCAGTCAAACGAGCACCAGTTTCTAATGGATACAAATAATTGCATACACCCAAATGGTATCCGTACAGCGCTTTGGATGAAAGCGCTATATACGTAACAGAGTTTTTTTTTTTTTTTTGCTGCCTCGTGCTGTGCAGCAGGGAAGGATAAAAATCTAGCAATACCTGCAAATAACTTTCATATAAGACAGACTGTTGGCCTCGCCTTGGCCATCTCAATTTTCCCGTGATTTTAATACTTGCACATTACTTTTACCTTGAAATGTTTGTTTTAAAGCTTTTGGAAAGAAAAATAAAATAGGCAAACCTTATGTTCTGTGAGGCCAGATCCCCGCTACTGAGCTGAACCTCCTGGTCTTTAAAAGGGAATAGCTTTTCTGGCTTCTTTACATATGTGTTGCTGTTCTCGCCCAGTGCCAGTCTCGGGCTCTTTTTGCACGCCTTGACCCTGCCCAGGCTGCTGGTCTGAGATTATTTATTGCTATGACCTGTGAAGGCGTTTCACACAACAAATAATAAATACAATAGAACGGTGAGAATTATAATTAGGGCTCCTGGTTTTATAGTATTTTTTTTTTACCATTTTCGTCTGTATTTATCCATATTTATTTTTTGCTAATTTTATCTGTATTGATCCATATTTATTTTGGGTTTTGTGGAAAAAGTAAGCTGAAATGAGTATATTTCCACATTTATTTAACAAATAAATATGCACTCATCCGTGAACGCCTGCCAGGTTTCAGAGCTGTGAACACCCACAGAACATAAATCGGTGCACTTATATGAAGATATGCAAATTTCAGTATCGACCTTCTGCACATTTACCGCAGTTAAAGCCTCTCTACTAAAATTCCTTTTTTTTTAACCCCCTTATCAGGCAAACCACACATCTATTGGCCTGGCAGGCAGACAGTATTTAGAATTACCCAAAAAGCAACCCAATTTCCGTTTTTAGCCACATTTAAAAATAAATACAGATACGAAAATGAATGTTTTCTGTCTGCATTTAACTGTAAAAACAGGGAGCCTTAATTATAATAAATGGTTCGAGCTTTTTCCCTCTGAACATTCACGGGCCAGGCTCGTCATCTTATAACCGGCCATGCTTTACGTAAAATATAAGTAGCTGTGTGACGTGTGCGCGTGGCGGTGTCGTGCCTTCATCTGATCCCTCCCTGGCAGGCCTGAGCCTGTTATTTTTGGGGGTGCTTGAATCACACTTTCCACCTGCTGCAGAAGGCGGAGTGCGGTACCATGTTCACGTCATCCACGTCCGCTTCCGTTTCCGCCACGCCTTCCATCAAGCCTCGCCCCCCCCCCCCTCCCCCGGATGCTTGTTGGATACATCACCTGTACACACTGAGAAAAGCATTTATCACCCCTGGGACTTTCAGCGACACGTGTGAGTGATGCAATCACCCGACTCCTTCAGCCAAGGGAATTATATGGTGTAAAAACTCCTGCAACACGGCTATAAATAACGGTGTGCGGGCAGTCTTTCAGAAGATGGGGGGGGGCATATACAGGAAACACCGGCGCGCGCGGCGGAGGCTCGGCATAGTTCGGTACAGTAATAAAATCTCACTTTACATACAAGAAAACCCCTAGATATTCACTGGGAGTAAAGGTTAAAGTGATAAAGTCGGATATGGTAATAAAAATCGTACTTTACATTTAAAAAAAACCTAGAAATTCACTGAAAACGCAAACCTTTGATGTTATAGTTGGGTATAGTTATAATATCTTACTTGAAAAAAAAATTGAAACCTGGGAAATTCACAAAAAAAACCTTAAAGGTTAACGAGACATTATAGTTATATCTTACTTTACATTCTTTTAAAACCTGAGACATTCACAGAAAAAAACAAAAGTTAAAGTGACATTATAATTAGCTGAAAATGTCAGCTAAAACATAACATTGTAAACAAAAAAACAAAACAAAATACTGGAATTCATCAGTTCCAGTTAACTCAAATAACTCTGCCTCTCGTCCCCGCCATACACCGCCATACAACACTCATGACTGGTTCAATGACCTCTTTAATAACATCAATGTGACATCTGAAATGACCTCATTGATGACATCACTGTGCTTAGCACAGGCACAGCAGGGTAGCCTAGAGCTGCTTCTCTTCATATTGCACCAAGTAGCTTAGAATGGAGTACCATGTATAGTGGAGGAAGGTATGTTGGCAGTATTTCTTCTGCGCACACATCACAAACGTCATGGTATATTAAGAGATTTGTATGTAGTCTGGTGGCGCTGCGGCCTGCGTAGACTGCATTTTCAGTCAGTCTTGCAGATTAGCGGCAGGTCATTGCGTATGTTGTGCAGTGAGTGTTCGAAGATTGTCTGGTGTGCTGTAGTAGAGTCACAGGGCTACGCGTTGTGCCCATTGATATGTTACCGCAAATTTATAACGCGTTTAGCTACCCGGAAGGGTCCCAGCGACACTTGTGTGTGTAATTGTTAAGTGGGTGACACCCTTGTTTTACCAGTGGACTAATTAAATTTCCAATCAGTCGCCATGTTACTTTATGGGTAGTTGTCGTGGTAATACCAGTGATGTGTTTGCATCTGGAGAGGGCCAGCAGTGTTCCAGGAGGCTTTCCCACTCTGGTTCCTGAGCTTTGAGGGTGGAGGCTGACCATTTTGCAGCAAATTGGGGGAGATTGTAGATGATGTTGGTGGCATCATGTAGTAAAGTGGTCTAGTGGGCTGTTAATTCTTGTGGTTAGTTTAGCATTGTTTCTAATATTTTATGTTGGTTCAAACAGTCGCATGACAGTCGTTTGGTTTGACTATTGTATTCTGTTATCTGTTCAGTCTTTGGGGTAGCAGGTAGATCCTGTGTATTTTATATGCTGTTTTGATATTTTGGGTGTGGTTAGGGTGCATTTGTTGTCTTCTTTTGTGATTGCTGCGGTGCACACTTTTGTATCGTGTTTTTTCGATTGTGTTATTGATGTTGAACGATTGTGTTTGCTGATGGACAGGCAGTAGTTTGGCTTTGGTGTTGTGTTGGTTTCATGCAAAGGAGGATTGCTATTCCTGGTGTGTCTGACTTGCGACACTCGGCTCTAGGAAAAGCTTGGTGCTGTTTTGTTTGTGGTGTTGGTACATCTGATGCGTTCTGATTGACTGGCCCATGGTTGGTGCCGAGACACTGGCTCAGTGATGTATCTTGTGTTAGGTTGCACTGGAGATGGTGGTTGTGTCTTTTGGTGTTAGCAGCAGCAGACTGTCATCCCTCTGTCATTTCACTGAGTACTGGACGCGTGGTAGTGTGGCATCGGTGTATCTACTGTGATCTGTTGGGGCGTTGTTTTGGGAACTTTTTATATGATAGGTTCATTAATGTGTGTGTTTTTCTTGTTGGGTGCATTATTGTTGGTGAATAGCCCAGTGCCACCTGTAAGACTCATGGAGACGTGGTGGTTGTGTGGCAGTGCCCCTCGAATGTCCTCAGCTCTTACATTTCACTGAGCTGGACCAGTGAGAAGATGTTTTATTTTTACTGTGCTAATGGAAGATAAGGTAGCCACAGTTAGCCGCCTGTTTGTAGACATTATTTACAAACTTGAGACAGTATTTCATAGCAGTTGCCGCACCTTCTTGCTTGAAGTAAATCAAAACATTAGTTATATTTCTGCAGCAAGTATCCCATGAGCCACCAACTGCAGGATCTGCTCGCCCTCTTAACTTGCACTGCAAAATAAATGCTAGTGAAGCCACCTTCTGCTGCAAGACATTCTGGGTAGTGGTCTATTCTATCTCAGATGAGTGCTGGCCAACCCGGTAAACTTAATCTGTACCTCAAATCATGTGCTCTGCATTGAATCTTAGAAAGTCCATGGATTCCGAGACAGGACCCTCAGATCATGTGTTAAGAGTTGTGCAAACCTAAATGAAACGGGTATGCCCTTCTGCACCCAATTCAAGGTCCTCATATCATACAGTGTTGGCTGCATGAGTCCCAGAAGCTGTGGTAAAGCCCTAGCACCGTTCGGCATGACCTTCAGATACTGCTGACTGACCAGAGGAACCCTGTGGCCCTACAATAAAGCCTTTTGGCCACCTGAACGGATTTCAAAGGGCAGCCGTGGGTTGATCCACCGCATTCCCTAGTTGTTGGGAATATTCGTACACACAATAGTTGCTCTTCTTTTATCCACATAAATCAAACCTTTTCAACGTGCATTGTGATCCTTTGCCAATGCACCATGACGCTTTGGTCATGGCCCATACCAATTCACCATGCACATCCCATCTCTGACCATACAGAGCTATTTGACGATGCACCTCAATCCATCGCCTATGGATTCTAACTCTTTGGCCATGCATCGGGTCTCTTCGACTGTGACTGCTTTGTCCATTCTCACACCTCTTCTACCATGTGTCATGACTGTGATCCTCAACAACGCTGTACCACACACGGCAAACATTGCCATTATCCACAAACCTCTGGCTAGGCGCCGTGGTCCTTTGATCATTCTCCAGAAGCCTTGACCATTCCCCCATCCCTTCTCCATCCATTACCTTTTACCATACCCCAATAACTTGACCTTGCACCAATGCCCTTAGACCAAAAACACAACCATTTAACTACTGACCTCAGCCTTCTAGCATGCAGCCCATTATCACATCGCTTGGACCAAGTGGCCCACTCTGTGTGGCGCTTGGTCCATGCTTGCGCCACAGCCTACGTGCCTCGCCTCACATGGGCACCCTGCAGCGGGGTGCATCTGACTGCCACTTCCGCCCTGGCGAGCACCGGTGCTGCTCATTGTGACAGGCGGCTCCGCCGTGTTAAGTGCTGGGCGCCCCAACGCCTCTTCCTCTGCCAGGCTTGTCACATCTTATCCGGGCGAGTGCCCGTGATGCGGAGACGGAGGGAGCGGGGAGATGCTCAGGAGTGCTCCTGTCATCGCGAAGACTCCAAGGAGGCAAAAGAGGTCGCCGTCGTCACCCATGCCAGCACGGGTCTCTGCAACCTCTATGCCTGTTGTAGGGCATTTAGACCTTACCAAACAGAATCAGTTATCTTCAGAGCTCACCTCTCCTGCCCTTGCAGAGTCCTTAGATATCCCCTTCCATTTTTTTAGAATTCTTTTAAAACCTTGTATTTCTGAGAATGTGAACAGTTCATACATTTTGAGAGCTCGGTTAAAAAGCTCAGCATGCTGTGAACCAGCATTACTTCTGCCTTCTGGATAGTTTCAATTATTCATGTACTATAAAAGTGTATGCTTGTTACTACATATAGGTTCCTCGTGAGTAGGGTGACCCTTGTTTCTTTGAACACGACATATAGAATGTAAACTCCATCATCTGGAGGCGCATAACGGAGAACGTGGAGTTGAGGATGGTTGAGAAATTCGGCCTGAGGGGGATCATGAAATCAGTGCTGGGTTGATGGAAACAATAGGGCTGAATGTTGAGGAGAAATCCAATCTATGGATGAGTGACAGATCCAGGCGGCCAGAAGAAATCCGGGCCGAGGGAGGTGGAGACATCTTGGAACAAAGTGATGGAGAAATCTGGGTTGGAAGAATGGGTAAACCTAGATTGGGTTTGGAGAGATCAGGGCTGAAGGTGATGGAGAAACAGTACCAAGGGGGAAAATGAGAAATAAATCTAGGTTATATGAAATCAGGGCTGAAAACAATGCCGCAATCAGGGCTGCGGGGGATGGAGGGACCGGGTCTGAGGCTGGTGAGGCCCATGGAGACACCACAGCTGAGGAGGACAGAGCAAGGGGTGTTGGGTATGAGGGACACATTAGGGTTAGGGTGAATAAAGACTCCAGGGCAGTGGGTGATGGATAAAATAGGACTGCAGGACTTGGCGAAAATCAATCATGGCCACTATCGAGCTTAGGTCCGCGGTACAGACTTCCAAGCCCAGCCCCGGGTCTGGCCCAAGCCTGCAGGCCCAGCCCTTTCATACAAACGAGCATGAGTTGATTTGCATGGCCTGTGTGGTGGTGGTGGGAGGTGGGGGTGGCATCCTGTGTCTGCAGAGCTCTCAGTGCAGCAACGGTGATAGGAGGGCTCTACCGCCTGGTCCTTCTCTGGCTGTGCCTGCTTCCTCGCCCTATCGTGTTTCCTCTGCAGTCTGCCCTTCCTGTACTTCCTCCGCTTGCACTGCACCTGTCCCTTTAACCAGTGCCTTCTGTGCCTCTTGCTCCTGTCTCTTCGCTCCCTCAGCCTGTGGTCCATCCGCCCTCTGCCTGTGTCTCGTATCTGTCTGTGTTCTATATAAAACCTGTGGCCCTCCACCTGTGCATTCTACGCCGTGCCTAAGTCCCCTGTCCATCCTCCTCACTTGTGCCCCCTTTTGATGCCTCTTCTGTCCACAGTGCCAGGTCTCACTGGTGCCAGAAGTGGGCAGCAGGGTGCCAGGAGCTCTGCCATCTTGGGGTGTCTCCCGCAGTGGCCAGTGCATTGATTTCCTGGGTAGTGTGGGATGCTGTGTTTCCATCAATTGACCGTGCAAGCTCCTAGAAGCCGCCTGCTAATTCTTGTGTTTCTCTCTCCGCAGACTCTGACGCTTCCCGCCCTGGCACGCTCTGAGTCGCCCTGATCCGGGTGCCAGACATGCGGATCCTCTGCGGCCCAGGGATGGCGACACTCCTTGCGCTTGTGACTGTCCTCTGCTCGCTGCTGATTGGCTGCCTAGCTCAAAGTAGGTGACCCTTTTCATATTTCAGTTATGTGCACCCTCTGGCTTCCTCTGAGATCTGTCTTCCTTGTGTTAAGAGGGAGAACCCGCTCCCTGCAGTTAAGCTTTCCAATGTTCCTTAAAGCCGAGGACCCATGGACGATGGGCCCTTATTACAATTTGAATGCAGACCCCCCAGAAATGTACATCATCAAAGCATTGCATGTCCTCCGATTGCACACAGCAGGTTAAAAGTACCACAGAAAAGCCTGAAAATGCTACAGGCACTAAGCCTGAGAAGTGCATCATGGTTGTATGTATGTTTTGGTGTTTCTAAAGCCTGGATTTAGCTGGTTGGCACTGTAGCACTGTACAGGGGGCAAGGCCAAGTGGGGGTACATGGGGGGATTGGTACTAGCAATCTGTTTCGTATGCTTCTGTCTCTTCATCGTTTCAGCACATGTGTTTCACACAAGGCTGTCGTGGACCAATAAATTCTTATTGAAACGTCCTAATCGCCATCCTGTGTGTTCTCTGAGAGTGTCTGAGTGAAACGTACTGTACTGTTTTCCACGATCCCTGAGGAATCAGGGTTGTCATGTTCAGTGGTTGCCAGAGACCACCTACTCCACTGTAGAATAGGGGGGTGGTAGTGGCACTGTACAGCTAGCTGGTCTAATGGCTGACAGATCCTATGGGGGTGTCTGGAAGCAGTTGGGACACCAAGCCCTCAGTTTGGGTAATCCAAAATGCGCAGGTCCTGGGGGACTCCTAGGAACTACACGACAGAGGAAGAGCTAGTGGAAGGGGTGAGAAGTCCGTCGATGTGAGGTGGCATTTCTTGAAGAGGTGTTTCTTCCTGGACTGTTAGGGTTGGGGCTGTTCTGATTTTGGAGGTGTTGTTCCACTTCCTGGGGTCAAGGACCAAGAAGGTTTGCTGCTTCCTGGAGTGTTTAGTGTCTAATCTACCAAGGACTGAACTCTTTGTCTGGCGATCACTTCTGGGTAGTTAGTTTTTAGGTGGAGGCTAGAGTCAGCGCGCAAACGCTGCTCTGGTGAATATCTACTGTAGTTCAGTATGTGAGGGAAGGTCCGCCCATATTTTTCATTGGCTTGTGTCTTTGTCCTTCTTAAATGCTGCTTTCGGATTTGTTTATAGGCTTGTTAGTCCCTCTTTATTATGGGCCATGTCGTAATTTGTATCCTCCCATGGCTACTGGCCCCTTCACTTTGAGTGTTACACTGTACTTGTTATTTAGACTATGAGCACTATTTTCTTTAATGAGGTTCTCCTGCTGCCTTCTCTACTCTCCCCTTCCTACCGTTGTCCGTGCGTTCTCACCCCTTCTCCCCCCCATTGTCTGAGATGACTACCGTTTTGCAATGGAATAGGTCTTGCGTAAATGTGAGTCCCATTGCATTGCACATGCTTGTTTAGTTTGGTAGACAGTGTTTCTGCGTATATGACCTTGTAAGTGATGCAACTAATCTTGAAGATTATCTGGGTGTGGATGCTGCCTGCATCTCTCGTTTGGAGGCTACTTGTCCCCTTGCTTGGTGTCTGTCTGCGCCCCTGGCTGTGATGCTGCCTGCCCTCGGTTGATAGGAAGGTCTATCCTGTCGATGCTGCCTGTTCCCTTGTCGAGTGTTCCCTTGTCGAGGTGAAGAATGCTGCATGCCTCCCTCGAGGGTGGATGCTGCCTGCCCCCACCCACTTGGATGCTGCCTGCCCCCTGTCTTGGATGCTGCCTGCCTCCAGGAGCGTGGATGCTGCCTGCCTCCAGGAGCGTGGATGCTGCCTGCCTCCAGGAGTGTGGATGCTGCCTGCCCCCCGAAGCGTGGATGCTGCCTGCCCCCCGGAGCGTGGATGATGCCTGCCCGCGGAGCATGGATTCTGCATGCCCCCTGTCTTGGTTGCTGCCTGCCCCAGCCCGCTTGGATGCTGCCTGCCCCAGCCCGCTTGGATGCTGCCTGCCCCCTGTCTTGGATGCTGCCTGCCCCAGCCCGCTTGGATGCTGACTGTCCCCTGTCTTGAATGCTGCTGCCCCCGGTCTTGGATGCTGCCTGCCCCAGCCCGCTTGGATGCTGCCTGTCCCCTGTCTTGGATGCTGCCTGCCCCCTGTCTTGGATGCTGCCTGCCCCAGCCCACTTGGATGCTGCCTGCCCCCTGTCTTGGATGCTGCCTGCCCCCTGTCTTGGATGCTGCCTGCCCCCTGTCTTGGATTCTGCCTGCCCCCTGTCTTGGATGCTGCCTGCCCCAGCCCACTTGGATGCTGCCTGCCCCCTGTCTTGGATGCTGCCTGCCCCCTGTCTTGGATGCTGCCTGCCCCCTGTCTTGGATGCTGCCTGCCCCCTGTCTTGGATTCTGCCTGCCCCCTGTCTTGGATTCTGCCTGCCCCAGCCCGCTTGGATGCTGACTGTCCCCTGTCTTGGATGCTGACTGTCCCCTGTCTTGGATGCTGACTGTCCCCTGTCTTGGATGCTGACTGTCCCCTGTCTTGGATGCTGCCTGTCCCCTGTCTTGGATGCTGACTGCCCCCTGTCTTGGAAGCTGCCTGCCCCTTGTCTTGGATTCTGCCTGCCCCTTGTCTTGGATTCTGCCTGCCCCCTGTCTTGGAAGCTGCCTGCCCCCTGTCTTGGATTCTGCCTGCCCCAGCCCGCTTGGATGCTGACTGTCCCGTCTTGGATGCTGCCTGTCCCCGGTCTTGGATGCTGCCTGTCCCCGGTCTTGGATGCTGACTGCCCCCTGTCTTGGAAGCTGCCTGCCCCCTGTCTTGGAAGCTGCCTGCCCCCTGTCTTGGAAGCTGCCTGCCCCTTGTCTTGGATTCTGCCTGCCCCTTGTCTTGGATTCTGCCTGCCCCCTGTCTTGGAAGCTGCCTGCCCCCTGTCTTGGAAGCTGCCTGCCCCCTGTCTTGGATTCTGCCTGCCCCAGCCCGCTTGGATGCTGACTGTCCCGTCTTGGATGCTGACTGTCCCCTGTCTTGGATGCTGCCTGTCCCCGGTCTTGGATGCTGCCTGTCCCCTGTCTTGGATGCTGCCTGTCCCCTGTCTTGGATGCTGCCTGTCCCCTGTCTTGGATGCTGCCTGTCCCCGGTCTTGGATGCTGCCTGTCCCCGGTCTTGGATGCTGCCTGCCCCCGGTCTTGGATGCTGCCTGCCCCCGGTCTTGGATGCTGCCTGCGCCCTGTCTTGGATACCGCCTTTGCCCTGTCTTGGATACCGCCTTTGCCCTGTCTTGGATACCGCCTTTGCCCTGTCTTGGATACCGCCTTTGCCCTGTCTTGGATACCGCCTTTGCCCTGTCTTGGATACCGCCTTTTCCCTGTCTTGGATGCTGCCTTTCTCCTGTCTTTGATTCTGCCTGCCTCCCTCGAGCGTGGACTGGATGCTGCTTGCCCCCGCCCGCTCGGATGCCCCTTGCCCGATGCCACATGTACCCCGGCTGGCATGATGAAAGCTGCCTGTCCCCCTGGCCGGGACGCGGCGCCCAGGTGCATGCTGGGAGGCCACCTTGCTCAAGGACGGACAGCGGAGCAGGCCGGGGTCACCTTGACCGGCGTCTGATTGAATTAAACATCTCCGCTGGCGTCGAGTGATGTCACTCCATTTTCATTTCAATAAATCAAATCTAAAATGCAAACTTTTCAATCAGGATAAAAGCTGAAATAAATCATCGGCCATTAGAGAAACTAGAAGGGGGGAAGAGGAGGGGTGAGGAGAGGAGGACTGCAGGGAGAAAGGTGGGGGAGCGGAGGGAAGAAACCGAACAGGAGACGAACGAAAGGAAGCGAAGACTGAGGTGAGGGAGAATGAGTGCTGAGGGGATTGAGGGTGGAGTGCAGACGGGAGTACTGAGTGTCAGAGGGTGGAGGGTGGAGGGAACAGCTAGTGCGGGAGGCAGAGTACCGAAGGGGGAGGGGCGAGTGCTGGAGGGGTGACACGGGGGAGGAAGAGGCAACCATGTGCTGGAGGGGTGAGAGAGATGGACAACAGTACAGGAGCGGGGGGTGTGGGGGGGGGGGGGTTGTCATATGAGGGAGACCTGCTTTCCTGATGTTTATTTTCAAGTTTTATATTGGTTTGAATGAGGGCACTTGTGACGTCAGAGCACCCATTATAATATGTACAACTCGTAGTAATGTGTACAACAAACAAACGATCGGCGAGTTACACTGTGGGTTAGAAACAACATGCAGGATAAGGTGAGCTTGCAGTCTCGTTGCATTACAGTTTCATAAGTTAATTCATGCAGCACCACTGTCTAAAGCAAAGAAAACAGATGATGGACGTAATGCTGAACAAATCAAACATTCATCCCCAGTCACAGATCTGGGTTGAATCCATCATCGTTCTTTAGCTCACTTCGCCACCCCAGTTTGGACCCAGCCATATGCAAATCAGTCTTGACCCTGCTCCCCATAATTTGCTGCATTTGCTACATAATCCAACACCTGCTTCATAATCTGCAAATTAAATAATCAATTTTTTATTTCAAACGGACCAAAAGTTCATAAAAACTTGGCAACCTGTTTGGCCACAGCGAAAGGGCCTGCACAAAGGTTAACTAGTCATCTTTAAGTTGCTTATGTCAGTAGTTACTTGTCAGACTGCTAAGTGACGAAGTGAACTATTTGGCTAGACAACATTGCCATGTGTCAAAATTACAAAAGAATGCAGTCATTTTATCAAAAAATTGCCAAAGTATCCTGCATAGTTTGCCTTCTCCTGTCGCATACTGTGGTGCTCCGCACTGCATAGTTAGGTGCTCCCCTGCTGCATAATTCCAGTAGCCCTGGGTATGTGGCTCAGCACTCTTTGGGGTACAGGGTCAGAAAGGCTCCCTAAGAGTGCCAGGCTCTTGGGCGGGACCCCTTGTACCAGGAAGCTGCATTTCCGGTGTGATGACGTGTGGCAGGAACAGGGCCTGCTCCTGGAGGGTGGAGAGAGTTGTGCAGTGCAGGCAGAGGGCCAGGGATGCTCTTTTCCGGCATCCCCACGTCCACAGGCAATGGTTCGCCGTCCATTAACCTCCCTGGAGCCCTCGGAGACGGCCAGTTTCTGCGAAAGGTATTTTAAGAGCACCTAAGTGCAGGGCCTAGTAATAGAAGGATGTACAGAAGCCTCTCGCCCCAGCCTTTAACAGTCCAGGAAATGTCTCTGTAGCCAGATTTTAGATGCGGCCTTCAAGGTGAGATTTCTCATCTAATGTGATTTAAGGAATGGACCGATTCAGCAATTTGAGGCTGAGAGATGAGAACCGGGATCGGATGTAGTTTCGGTTTTATCCGAGAGAGGGACTGATGCAGACAGCAGCCGACAGAAAATGAACATGTGAAAATGTAAATTGACACTTGTATAGCGCACTAATCACCCGCAAGGGTCTCAAGGCGCTTGTACGACTACCGCTGTGGAACCCATCCTGGCTTTCCCTGTGAGGCGTCCACTCCTGGGCACCCCCAAGGTGGAGGCCAGGCATCCTTAGCGTTGTGGGGGCCGTTGTGGAGATTAAGCAAGCTATTGCCCAGAGTTGCAGAGTGGGACTCCATGATTGGAATAGGCACCAAGGCCAGAATTATCAGGTCCGTGGAATTTTGAGCCCAAGACCCGCCGAGGCGGGGAATTGAACCCTGGTCCCGGGCTAGACCTCTGCATCAGGGTCTGGCGCTCTAACCTTTGAGCCACACTTCTCCATCTTTTCATTTTGTGCATGCAGATTTCCGAGATTCTATCCATTGCAGAACGACGCTATACTCCTCAGGATGTCTAAAGCTGAAAGCAAACTACAGGAATTTTCTGGTATCACCACTGAGGCAAAACGGATTAAAAAGGGGAAGAACATCTCTTCAGGGGAGATGCGGCCACTTCTCCACTCAAGGCAGTGTACCTACATCTCTCACACACCCACACACAGACCTCTCACATACACCCCACCTGCCTGGGGGTGTCTGAATACTAATAAGATCTTCATATAAAGCGGGCATCCCTATATGAAATACCTGCAATTACGAATCCACCTTTGTGATGCTCATTTTATCAGCCTCAGGAGGATGAGCGGCTGCATTGCAATAAAACGTTGAGATGGAGGTTACTCGCATCCAGGGTAGGCCTGGGCTGTAAATTCCGTTCTGCTCATGGAATTTGGGTAATTTTGCGTTCCGCGGAGAACGCGGAATTGCTAAAAATTCCGTGGCTTCGCTGAATTTTTTGCTTGTTCTCGCTTTCAAAATGCGTGTTCACAAGATAATCCCCCCCCCCCCCCCCCCCGAGCACGCAAATAGCGTTTGCGAACAGGAAAACAAAATTGCGAACGGGTGGAACAGTCCGTTCCGCATGTTCGCAGAACTCAGCGTGCTTGCAGAGATTTTTTACTGTTTCTCGGAGCTTTGCGTAGCGCAACTACGCAAATTCCGCCCAGCCTTAATCCAGGGCCACTGGAATTATGCAGCAGAGGAAGGCCAAATTATACGGCGGTGTCGACTAAATTATGCGACCAGAAAAGCCTGTTAACCCTGTCTGAGAATAGGTTGTAACTCATTAGTACCAGTTTAACACTTAAATATAACAATAACCAAAAGAAAGGTGACCAGTCAACCTTTGAGAAGCGTCTCATTCTGAGCCGCAACACGTATGGCTGCGTTTTTAGTAACTTTTGAACCGTTCGAGCTAAAAACTACATTTCCTTTTTGTTGGAACCTGCAGATAATACAGCAGATCATGGATTGTGTTAAATGCATAAAATCCTTAACTATGCGAAAACATTGCGGCTGAATAATCGCATAATTTCAGGAGCCCTGCCTGCTCCCATCTCTGCAACTGGCCCAAGACATGCCCCGTCCTCCTGGTAAACCTGTTACCTCGGCAGAGAGAGGCGGCACGCCCTGTGGGTAGGAGTTGGTTTTGCCTTTAAGTGGTTCTGTGCCCCGGTTCCTTCTTTTGCGGGTTGTAAGATGGTACAACGCAGGTAAATACTTTGCATGCCTTTGTCCAAAAATGTTTTACGCGCATGTTTTTGCCGCAAATATGCATTTGCAATGCATGCCAATACCACGCATTGTTTTTAGATTTAAAAACAATGTATTTGTGGGGGGAGGTCCCCCTACCCACTCAAACTTACCTTAAATGCAAGGTATTGGCATGCGTGGTAAATGCATATTTGCAGTAAATGTATGCGTGCTAAAAACTGCATGGTAAAGGTACAACGAGGTAAAAACCTCATTGTAAAGGCTGTTTCCCCCTTCGCGCTGTCGTAGCCGGCCCCACCTGCTTCCACCACATTTCGACAGAACGGCTGAGCCCTGCCCGAGGGCATGTTTGCGTCGTCTTTGCGGCCTCTGTTAGCAGGCAGATGGAATCTGTCGGCAGCAGAGAGACCAGTGCGAGGGATGTGTCTCCCCCTCTCCGGGTCCAGCTGGTGCTGAGACAGGCGGGTCCCTCCATGCCCGAGCCGAGCAATGATTTCCACTTGTGATGTCAACATGGACCCAGATGTAGGGAACAGGGCCAGGGTGGGAATGGGACAGAAAATAGGCCTGGGCACCAAAATAAAAGTGTCCCTGATTAGCGAATCAGACGGCTAAGAAATGTCCCACTTTTGCAAATATGACCATGTTTAAACTTGTAAAGTCACGCTGCGTGGACATTTTGCAAGGTATGGGAGACTGCAGGCATTTGTGCCTGAAGCACAAAATGTTTGTGGTACTATAATGGAAATCAACAGTAAAAACCAGTGAGCCACACCATAAAACAGGCCGACATGCTGCCAAGATACAGCCCACTCACTGACCTAATAGGACAGTAAGATCTGAGGGTGCAAGTGGTCCCGAGGCTGGCGTGTTGGTTGTCTTGGATCAACCCTAGGACGGGTCCCAGTAGGGAGCCGTGGTTATTATCGAAAGATGCCATTGGTCCTAAGGCTGGACAGTAGGTGGTCTTGGATTGGACCGTGGTAATGCTGAAGTCATTACCCTTGATGTGGATTTCATTGGCCACTTGGATACTAGCCCTGAGGTATTCATTGGTCACACTGGGAAGTGGGCTCCTAGCAGAGTTTTCCATTGGCCACCAGCCCTGAGCTCGGGTGGACTGTGTTGCTTGCCTGGTCTTATCACGTTAGTGTTTCTGGTAGACCAAAGAATGGATGGAGCTAGGACACAGGACCCAGGCGACGGGGCATCAAGTCCGGGACTGTGTCCATTAAAAAGAGCTTATAGTAGATGGGAACAGGCCATCGTGGACTATGGGGTTTTTATAGGTTGCCTGATTCTGCTGAAGTGTGTCAATCCGCCTTGGCTTGTGTGCAGAGGTTTTCTGCTTCCTTTTACCAGGCTTTTGAGTCCCAGGCTGGGGTCTGTGTGCCAGAGAGCATTGTATTGTGGGTCTCAGCTGGCATTTTCACACAGCCCGTTCCAAGCACAAGGCTTTAAGAACCCTGCTGAAAATTATACAGCCAGCACCAACAACAGGCACAAAGGCTGCAATAAAAACCAAAGCATTGGCTTTAAAATTCAAGGTCTAACCAATTCTGTACAGTGTGAGCAGCGCCAACTATGTTAATCTATTTTGTATTCTGTCACATCTTTAACGTTTGAAATGAAGCTTATACTGGTGGTGAATTTAGGAAAATGCAGCTTGCTGTTATCACTAAATATTCAAAATAACTATGAATAGTTCTATATTTAACAATTAAATGATCTTCACTGTAGGATCAGTGTTCTCTATATTACACCAATATATATTTTACGTTTTCACTGTTAAAATTATTTTATTGAAATGACAAAGCAAGACAAAGGGCTGGCCATTTCAACAACAAACTACGGCTATTAATTATTGTGCAAACTTCTTACGATTTCGAATAAATATCTCCAATGTGATATGCACACCTGGGTTTGTTTTGAGCCAAAGCCAAGTGGCACTTAGGTTTGATGAGCAGTGATGCTACAATCTTTAATTCCTGCTGACGCGTCAGTGATACAGTCTGGATGACCACGCCATTTTGAATCACAGCCCCACTGAAGCCACCCGCAGATACATCATCGAGCATAGCTCTCAGGTGCGACCAGCTAGCATGGGTGGGGGACCTATCGAACAAAATTCAATTCATTGGGACCCCCCGGATTGATATCCTTCTCACTCCAAGTAACAGACTACTATCCACCACTGAATTTACCTCATATTTCACCATATTAATTCACCACTAATCCTTTATAGGCTTCCTGAATAGCGTGCTTCAACAAGCGATACATAAATACAAACCTTTGTCCTCCTCTATCCTTCTGCTATCATTCCAAATCCAAATAACTGACTAACCTATCCACCACTTAAAATGTACTTGCATGTTTCGCTGTACTAATGCAACACTAATCCTCTATGGGTCCCGGAGTAGCGTGCTACCTGCAGAAAAAGCGCTTTGACACCTCGTCAGGGGTAGTAAGCGCTATATAAATGCAATTACAATACAATTACAATACAAAAATAGACATGTCCCTGTCCCAGAGAACATGCCAGGGTGGCTTACTTGTGTTTTGTTATTTGTCTTTAGAAGCCGGTCAAAATAAATACTTTAAATATAAATTTAAAGACATCTTTGTCTATACAGCAGATGTTGCCTTTTTGTGTATTTTTGTATAGAAATAGTAAATAGCTCGAGGAAACTGCCATGACATTAGAATGATTTATGCCTAGGAAAAATGCAGAAAAGTGTTATAAATCAAAAAGAAACCAGACGCGAATGACTTCTTTTACAAGTACTCACTTGCAAACATACCTGGTTTATCAGCTGTAAGAATCTTTAGTTGTTTTTACTAAACAAATAAAATGTTCGTTGCACTATCCTCAAATGAAGGTTTGATTGGCGATAGTTGGAGTTGAATTCCTGAGGAATAAATGCGAACAAGCACTAAAGGTTAAAGTAATAGATCTGAAAAATAACATGGCAGAAAAAATATACAGATGAAAATTTAGGACTAGAAAATCATTTCCGAAATTTTTCAAAAGGTACAGGTTTGGAGAAGGGTCGAGATATTAAAAATGTATAGAATACAAGTGAAGCTAAAGTTTGAAATAAAATTGAAGTAAGCATCTTGCTACATAAATAAGAGCGCATCTTCCACCAGATAACACCAGCTCTTACCAATATGAAATGTAAAATTGGTAGTTACATGTTGGTTCCATTTCAGGGCAGATAGCCAGGAATAAGTATTGTAGTGAAATGCCCGAGGAAAACTTTAGCCTGACCAGGATCAGCATGGTTTGTTTTCAGAGTCCGTGGTCATCGCCCAATCTGAGTTCTGCTGCAAAAGACTCAACAATGAAGAAGTGAGAAATAATGCATCCCAGATCAGAAGACGCTGGCGGGGTTTATAGTTTGGTCTGGGAAGTTTGGACGTTGTTAGTACCACATAAAATATTAGATGTTGAGTTTGCACTGGGAAATATTCATCCTGTCTTTAAGTAGGAAATACTACTCCGAGTGTGCAAATTATAAATGTGGTTATTTATTAATTCCTCTCTCCTCATCCCTATTATGTTCCGGATAGAGTTATATGTATTTTCGTTTTTTTTAATCAGTGGTTCTGTAAATTTTGCAGTTGTTAGTGCCATATATAAAATTATCTCTTTCAATATTAGGTGTTAAAAGATTTTATACTGTAAATTAATAAGACGCCACCACCGGTACGTAGCAAAGAGATGTGGAAGGATGGTGTGCATCTTTTATTGAAGCTCAGGTGGACTTTCTTGCCAAATTATGGCGCTCTGGTACTGGAAGGGTTTGAAGAATCCCCTACGAGGCGGGATAGTTCTCATAGAAAGGAGCGTTTATGATTGTTATTACTGTTGCAAGAAAAGATGGTGAAGTGTACTCCCGGTCGATTGACGACCTATCTACTGATGGTTGTTCTTCGAGATTGTCCACCTTTACTGAAAAAGGATGTCTGATTTCCATGACAATCGGTACACTACACTTCCAACTGTTTTTCTTAATATTGCAAATCCTACCAAGCGTGTTTTGACTACTTTCGATGCTAAAAGCGCTTTGTGTTCACTCGACGAGAGAAGGCAATGCTCTGTACCTTCTGAAACTGATGGTAAAGGGAATGGGACTTCAAAGCGAGGCCTCTCGATGTGACAAGACTCTTGCGACAAGTTGTTGTAACAAAAGGCTGATCGTCCCAGGCACCGCCATGGCTTGCTGACAAGGGCAAGAGTTGAAGGTAATATGCAGGCAATTACAAGTCCTATCCCTTTGAATTCTATTTCTAAAAGATAACCAGTACGTTGAAACTGGTGTACAATTTCTCCAAAAGTCTACTTCTGAAGATGCCCATGTGGCCCTGAACGACCTCCTCCGAATGGGCTGCCTTCTCGCCCTGCTCCATTAGAAAAGTGAAGGACCTGTGAAGGGGGGGGGGGGGGGGGGGGGGGGTGCACGTTTTAGTAAGGTACCGGGGACGTACACTGATGTGATTGTCGGGTGTCCTGAGAACAGGGCTCTGTCCGTCGCTCATCGTGTTTACAAGGTGCGTCGTCTCGGGGTTCCGAGCCCCGGAGTCTCCTGTGAGCTGAGCTGCCGCATGGCACACCTGTGAGGAGCTATAGGTGGGCTCCCGTGAGTCTTACGCCGTCTCTTGCTCGCTGGAGGGGTTCCATGCTAGCTCCCTGCAGGCCTTCCTTTGGCACACACCGTGACGTGCGCAGGATGTCTTTAAGCTGTCTCTTCCGAGTGGGCGCTTGGCACCAGCCTGGCATGTTTCTAAGCTGCGCCCCGGCCCCGCCTCTCTCGGCTGCACCCTGGCATTAGTCTCTTGCGCGCCGCCCCCGGTGGGCCTGGCCTTGGCACGGGTGTGTTTTATGGGTGCCCCGGGCGCTCGGTGCGCGCACGCGACGCGGGGCCTCCCCTCACCTGCCCCGGCTCTCTTGTTATTGAATCCTCGTGCCCCCGAGGCAGGGTTTTCTGCCCCGGCTGGCAGGGTGTCAGGTCGTAAACAAGGCCTGGCGTGCCACGCCGTGCCGGGCCGGGCGTGGGCCGGGCTTGGCTCCGGAACAGAAGTGCTAATTCCACTCTGGTCGGAGGCCTGTAATTGTGGGCAGGGCGGGCCCCGGGCACGGGGAGCCCCGCGCAGACGTGTCCCGGCTGGCCAGGCGGAGGCGAGGGGAGCCGGGGGCCCAGGGGCGGCGGCCTCGATGGCCCACGTGTAATAACCGGCCTGGAAAGAGCGCAGAAGGCGCAGGCCCCTGCAGTCTATTTTTCGCTCTCCCCGTCGCCCCCTCGACTCTCTCCCGCCCCCAGCACGCTCCTATCACTTTCGTCTCTCCTTTTCGCGTAGATCTTTTTTATTTAGCCCCACTTTCTCTTGTTTTCTTGTGACTCTTTTTGGCCTCCTTTTGCGCCTTTTCATCTCTGGCTTCATTCGGCCTTTCCTTCTGCGCCTTTTCACATTCTTTACCATTTTCTGTAATGCTCTTAGTTCCTTTCTTCCCCGCCTCTGTCTTCGTTCGACTCCATTTTGTTTCCGTTCTCTCCTCTTCTGTTTTTCTGGGATACTCATTTCGCCTTCCCTCCCCCTTGGCTTCCTCTTTCGAGTGCCCATCCACTCAAAAGGGCTTTCCGGTCCAGAACTGGAGGGGCCGATACTTTGCCAATGCTTTTTCCACTCTATTCTTTATCCTTTTGAATTTTTAAAATCATTCTGGTCTTTTTTTGATCATTTTCCAGTAATGCACACAAATACGCATTGGCAAAGCCAATGGGTCTCGCCTTTGGACCCTACTGGCTTTGCCAGTGCTTCTTGGCGATGGGCTACTGCAGCAGGCTATTTCCTAATGCTGCGCAGCATTGTGAGAAAAAGAAAACTAAAGGCGCAATGATGCGATTGGCTGCATCATTTCACTGATGCATGATCACTTATGCACATGCCTGCTTGAGAACGTATGCATGTGCGTGCATAGAACGCATGCCCCCACCAGTGGAATGGCTTGGGCGGTGTTTGCTTTGATTTTTTATTTAATCAGTCAGTCAAGTAGTACTTGTATAGCGCATCTGATCACCTGAGAGGGTATCCAGGCGCTTGCTGCAGGTCTCAGTCAAAGAGCCAGGTCTTGAGCTCCTTCCTGAAATGGGTCAGAAGGGGGTGCTGCGCGGAGGTGGAGGGGGACGGTGTTTCAGGCGTTGGCGGCGATATGGTAGAAAGAGCGTCCTCTGGCGTGGCAGTGGCGTATGCGAGAGCGAGGCGGGTGGAGCGGAGGTTCCGTGGGGGTCAGTGGAAGCGCAAGCAGTGGTTCCTGTAGGCGGGTCCTTGGTCGTGAATGGCTTTGTGGGCGTAAGTCAGGAGCTTGAAATGGCATCTCTTATCGACTGGGAGCCAGTGGAGGTCTTTTAGGTGCTGGGTGATGTGGGTTCTCTTGGGCAGGTTGAGGATCACTCTGGAGGCCTGTTCTGGATTGCCTGGAGTCATTGCATGAGTCGATGGTGGTGCATGCTTACCAGAGTGCGTTGCTGTAGTCCACCTGACTGGTGATGAGGGCCTGGTACCATCATCCTGGTGCTGATGGGGAGACACTTGAAACTTTTGCGCAGCATGTGGAAGCAGTCTGAGGAGGCGGGATTGACTTACTTTTCATGGTGAGTTCTCTTTCAAGGGTGATGCCGAGGTTGGGGCATTCTCTTTCGCGGTGGGTCCAAGTTCCGGCGGCCACCAGCAGTCGTTCCCCAAAGAGAGAGTACAGAGCCCATGTTCCAGGGGAGGGACTGAAACAAGATGGACATGCTGGGGAAATGAAAGCTGTTGAATAAGAAGCAAGCAAATGTGTTAACAATAAAGCCAACCAATGGTGAGCAATTGGTGGGCTGTCAGCCCCTTGTGAGTCCCCATACGCCGGCGTTTTCCATTCCCTCCACCATTTTCTTTAGTCCAGCCCCAGCTTTCACTTTTTGTCTCTCCACCCTCCTTACATGTGCTTTCTGTCACTGCTTTCTGGCATCTCTTCCCAGTTTCGCCAATCCATCTCTTCCCTAATTTTTCTCCCTCCTCTTCACTCCTTCACCTCAGATTCCTCTCTTCGTCCCTCAGCCTACTTTCTTCCACTCTCAGTTTGCACCTCTTGTTCCTGTTCACCCATTCCCTTTTCTCTTGCGTGGCTGGTTTTCCTCTCTCGACTTCCTATCTCTTCGTCCTCTTATCTCTTTCCTTAGTAGTCCTTCAGTCCACTCTCTTTGACATCATTCCCTGTCCTTGCTCCCTCTACTCAGATTACGAACTCTATTTCATTTCTCGAACTTTATCGTCTCAGTATTATCAGTCTCTTCTTTCTACAGCTTTAATCCTCAATTTACCCCATCTTCCTCCTACTCATCCCCCTCCTTAAAATCTCGCTCATTTCCCCCTAAACTGTGCAATGTCCCTCTCCCTATTCTCTCTTTTCTTAATTCAGTCCTCCTCACCCTATATTTGGCGCCCCACCTCCCACACTCTTCTTCTACCCTGATTTTCCCTGGTCTCTCCACGCTTGCCTGAGTCTCACCTCTTTTTCACTCTTCTCTCCACCTACAACAGCACTGTTCTCTCCTCCAGTCGCACTCACAGCAGATGTGTGTATGTGTATATATATATATATATATATATATATATATATATATATATATATATATACAACTTAAAAACAGAACAAAATATTTATTGACTCTGGATGGAAAGGAAATATGAAATATAAAAATACTTTGAAAGGAAATCTGTTTCTCTAGAATGAATCCCGATCCTTCTGCAGCTGCAGGCCCAGTTTACGCCAAGAGGAGGGTTTTGGAGCTGGGGTAGGTGGATTGGCTGATAATATGACTCTTTTTTTAGGACCAAGAGCAAAAGGAGTTTTAATTGCCCATTTTTAGGTCTCACCTTGACAGCACCTGCGCTGTCTCTTCAAGACCTTTTGTTTTCTAACAGTGAGCTTAGAGGCTGCCTGTTGCTTAGCATTGGCTGGCTTTATTGTCACTCTCATTTGCTTGCTTCTTATTAGTCAGCTGCTGTAGGCTTCTTTCCTGCTCAAGTGTTTGTCCCTCCCCGGAGCATGGACACAGTACATGGATCCTTCCACTACTCATTTTTTTTGAGCTACTGTTTTATAAGTATATGCACCAGCAAAGGCCGTTGTCACTTTTCTAGCTCGGCATGAATGGCACTATGCTAACCTTATGCTCCCAAACTCTGATTGGAAAACCGACATTTATGGTGAGCAGTTTCAGAGTGTGGGTGCTGTTGTACAGTGTTCATATAAAAGAGCTGTTCTCCACCCACCTAAAACTGGGGAACTGCCCATAGTTCCCTACTTCCTTTTTGCACACATATGCTTCTAGGGAGGCACTATTGCTATCTGATATCAGGGGTTGCCCGGTTGCATTCGTAAGTTGAAACGCGTTGGTGTTCCATGTTGGGTTCTGCTGCTGAATGAAAAATAAGAAATAAACATCTAACGAGCATTTGAATATTGTGTGGCTCCTTTGTTGGAGATGGTTGGAGATGGGCTCTGCAGAATGTTTTCACCATCTTGAAAACCCTTTTGTGCGGTGGAAAAAATTCTCCTCACTAATGGGGGAGGTGGCACATAAGCGGTGTCTGAAGTCATAGTGCCTTAGAGGTGGGATCAACACAGGGGCGAGAAAAGCTTCTGTAGCAAACTAGGAGAAAACAGCATGTGGTTCGCCATGCAAAAGACAACACTGAGTCACCATTTTAAGTAGTAGATTTGCTACCATTTTGAGAGAAACAAATCACAAATCTGATGTGCTGTGCTAATTTGTAAAAGGGTTGAAAAAAGAGAGAGGGTTTTGTGAGACAGAGAGACAGACAAAAAAGACAGGGAGGATGGCCACCACATGCCATGCACAATAGGGATAGTGCGGAGTAAAGACGGGGTGCCCGTGGCGGGCTGGTAGCAGGTCTGGCTGAGGTCCAGGCCCTGCAGCCAATCCCAGCTGCGCCCAGACGCAGGCATGTGTGGTTGGACACTCTTGCCGCAGGGCTTGGCTTGTGGCCAGGTCCTACGCTCAGTCCGCTGCAGGTGGCCAGTTCATGCGCAGAGCAGGGCACCTGCACAAGGATGGATGGCCATGCCGCATGACCAAATTTCGGAATGAAGTGTATTCTAAAATAAAAAAACATACAAATTCACCTGAAACCCAAGTTTAAAACAGAGCTGTGGTTCTGGCTCACTGGCCACTGAAATTCAATTGTGATCAGGGCTACTGGAATTATGTGGTAAGGGAGGGCCAAAATATGTGGCAGTCTTGAGTAAATTATGCGGCAAGAAAAAGCTAATTATTTGGCGTAATGTAGCACATTTTGTGATAGTTTTACTTCATAATGGATTATGTGGCAAATGCGGCAAATCTATAATTTTGTGAAAAATACCTCAGCTGCACAATCATATAATCCTAGTGGCCCTGGTTATGATATGCAACTCACACAACAACTCTCACTGCCTGGCATGCATAAAGCACCAAATGGAAAACGGCATAGAAAAAAAATGTTTAATATGGTGGGTGATGTGCCTTAAAATGTTAGTTGTGCGCGTTACGTTTCAATACCAGTGAATTTCAGTGGTTCCACGTTTTCAAAACTGTTTTTTCTCAGTTTGTAATTGTATGTGTAGATATATATATTCTTGGTGGCTTTCTCGGTGTGACGTAGATTTATACCTTGTTTTGTGTTACATAAAAACAACAGTGTGCTAATAGAAGGAAAACCCAAAGTTATAGATTTTCCCACTTTATCGCATTTATTCGTGCAAGCTTTTGGGGCAGAATTACGAACCGTGTGTAGTGGAAATGTGCACTTCCGAATGCAATTTTTTCCCAGTTTTAGTCTTCAGTGAAAATATTTCCTTTTTGAGAAGCACCTCCCCGTACACTCCCATCACCGCGGGGACTGTGGGCCCTTGCATTTCCTCACTGGAGTATTTTTGCACGTGTTCCCGGAGCTGGAAGCACCTGCCTGCACGTGCGGAGTGGGCGCGTGGACTGCCCGGGGCCGACCTGATCTAGCGGGGCTGGCATCGGGCCTGGCATTCACTGCTGTCGGTGGTGGGCGAGGGTCGCAGACCTGTGAATGCGGCCACTGTCCGCAGCTGCCACCGGATAAGAAGCCTGCCCTCTGTGCAGCAGAGATGCCAGGCTCACAATGGGCCCTGGACACTGGTCGCGTGCCTGCAGGGGCGGAAGAATGCAAGATGGCTGCCGAATACCCCCGCGCCCTCCTGCCCACTCTGCGTGAACAGTGACCCGCGGTGTCCGAGAGGCTCCTGACCCGGGGAGGCGGGGTCTGCATGGAAGGGGGTGGGCGCTGGTGAGTGAGGGTTCTTGTGTGTGAGGGTTCTAGTGTTCATGGGCAGGTGGATGCCAACGCGGTAATAAAAGGCCTTCGTGCTTTCACAGTAGCCTCTTGGCCTGTGAGGTAAACTAGGTCAGGCGTGACTGTTCTTGCCCCAGCCCTATCGGCCTTCGCAGGAAGCACCAGCATGCATTTGGAAGGGGGACTCTGGAGCCCTCGATGACGTTGAGGGCGTGGCGTGCTCCAATCTGTCATATGGGGAGACAGATACCATCTATAACAGGATTACAATGTGTTTTGAGGCCAGGTCACAGTGCAATGCCTCTTGGCACTTGAACAACAGGCCTCCTTAACCCCTTGAATGCTCATGACGAGCTGAGCTCGTCATGAGCCACGGCGTTCATGACGAGCCCAGCTTGTCATGAGCCGTGGAACGCTGGCATGCGGGGATAATTCCACTGCTGTGCTGAGCATTCCACAGGAACGGGTGTGGCTGTGACGAGCTGAGCTCGTCATGAGCACAGGAGCGCCGTGCCTCATGACGAGCTCAGCTCGTCAAGAGTCAAGAGCATGTGAGCGCTGTGCGCCCCCCCCCCCCCCCCCAGCACAGCTGGGGAATATCCCCCGCAGCGAAGGGGTTAATGCCCAGCTCATAGGGGGTCGTCATATCAAGAAGAGAGGGATGATAGGCTGGCCCTCCCTGGTAGGATTCACCCTACCACCTTCAGTTTACCTCATCTATGCAGCAGACACAGGAAGCCACTAGGGTTCCTTCATGTTTGTATTTTGTATTTTTTCTGCTGCTCCACCTTCATCCCTCCGCGATGTTTACCTCCTCCACCTTCCGTTTGAGTTCCGCGCACACTTTTTTCCTTTCTTTATCTCACCCAGTCTTTCTCTGCCTCCTCCCTTATGTCTCTCCTTCTGTCTCCAGCTCCTTTCCACTACCCTCTCGGCAGGTCTACCTACCTCTTCCCCTATCTGCACCTCCTCGTCCTCGCTTTCCCCTCTCTGTGCTGTTCATTCCTCCTCTCTCCATTGTAGGGTACATAGGCAGAATATCAGAAACAGAAATATCACATATAGGTTTAAGACTATCGAGGACACATATCGTGAAGATACGTTTCTATAGGTAAGCAAAGTTTTACTATACAGAACTCCACATATATGCACCTGGACAATATATATATGTTCAAGGGACATAGATATGGAGTTAAGAAGAGTAAATCTATACTTACCTCGTTGCCGGAACCTTCTCGAAATTTTGGTCCACGAGATTTTTGCCACAATATTCTGTCCACACAATATTTGATCCCAATATCCCGTCGGTGACCCGTTCCACTCCACCCTCCTTGGCACTTTACAGCACCCACTTTCTTCCTTGCTTTCTCCCTCCTCACTTGATCCCCCTGTCCTCCCCTCACCTCGGCGGTTTTCTCGTTCCCTCTCTGCCGTCATGTTTCAACATGTCTCGGACTTCTACCCCCTTTCGCCCAATGCCTCATTGTTTGTTTTCCCTCCTCCTCCTCGCCGGTCCATAATTAAATTCAGTGCACTTCTCTTTTATTGGCCCTGACGAGCCGGGACAGGGATTGCCAGAGTGAATGCATCAGGTCTGTAACCCCGCAGCATTTACCGTGCGGGTGTGTTGCAGCCTTCTGGGCCTCTTTGTGTCACCGAGACTTCATTGGAGGAGACACCTCCGGCCGGGTCCCTGGAGGAACCTGGCTTCACCTCGGATGCAGGTCTTGGTGGAAACCATCGTGATCCCCGGTTATGAAATGTCTCACACCGGGGACTCCTGAGCCGTCTTGTTCTTCACCGCCTATAGCACGCCTTGTTTCGTTCTCTGCGGGATGAAAGACGTACAGCCAGAGTCATATATTGGCGGACTCGTTACTCAGTCACAATGGTGAACGATATTTTGTCTGCCGAAATATAAATCCCATTATATCCTATGGGTTTGATGTGTACAGATGGGCTGTCAGTCACCGTTGTGGTGGAGTGACATGTCCGCCAAGATCAAAATCAAACCCCAAGTCCTTTAAATTTCGAGACTACGGTTGGCGGGCGCCAGCATTGGACACTCAACCCACAGAGCTATGTCTTATTAGCCACATGCAACAGGGTTAAGCCGGGGTTGTCAAAAGCAAGGGGGTTTATCCATGCTTCATCCCCCCATTCATCTTAGTCGGACCAGGGTTTCCGTTTTTTTTTAAACATTATTTTCCTTGTTCATTCAAACAAAACCAAGTATGCTACTTTAGAGAGAAGTCTATAAAGTGGAATAGGTTCATCAAAACATCACCAACATATGCAGGAAGTGAAATATACCAGCGGACCCAGCTATCTAGAAATACTTAATACCCATATCACTGGGCGTCGTGACATTCACATGGCCACACCTTTATCATGCTTCGGAAGAGACTGTATATTATCAGGGCCACTCCACTTATGCAGCAGGGAGGACAAAATTATGCAGCAGGGTTGACTAAATTATGCAGCAAGGAAAGGCAAATTATGCAGCGTAGCGCAGCACATTCTGAGGCAATACTACTTCACTGTACTGCCATTTTTACACAGATTAACACGTATGGAAAAAGGTTTCACCAAATTAATATCGGTTTAACACCCAAGTACAGCAACTGAAAGGTACCTGCCTCCTAGCGACAAAAGGGCCGGCACTGCGTGGCAACACGTGTGGTGGTGTTTTTAGTAAAAAAAAAAAATATTATCTGTTTGAGCAAAAAACTATTTTTATGGGTTAAAATCCCCAAATTATGCAGATGATGAGGCAAAATGTATCCCTATTTGTAAGAATAATGCATCATTAAGAAATTAACCACTTTTTTTGCAAAACAATCCCTGGACTGTAATCTTGCCCTCCTCCTTCCCACCCATGAACACATGTTCTCACTTTGTTTTGCTCAGTTACTCCAAGTTTTAGAATCACTATACCTTTGGAAAACAACTGCTCCCTGCTCTGCACTCTTCCAGTACCGCTCATTTCATATCAGGATTCACAAATTGTACTTAAAGGGGTGGCTGCGAAGGGGCCAGACTTAGACCCTACGTATTTAAAAATGCATCCATCCATCCATCCATTTAATATACACACACATATCGCTATTCCCATATTTTGCACGGATTCTGGAAGTCCTCCAGTCTAGTTACCCTGTGGGTAACTGGCCATATAGAAGAATGAGATAATCCCCACTGAGAGGACCGAACACCCCCTGGCCTAGAGGGAGGCCGTTTTCACCCCGCCCCCTTGTCACTCACCTCAGAGCAGGGGTCTCCTACCTTTTCTGTAATAAGAGCTACTTTTGCTCACTGACACTCACCCTGGGTGATCGTCACACAGTATGTATGTATGTATGTATAGGCATTTATATAGCGCACTACTTACCCGTAGGGTCCCAAGGCGCTTCGACCGCTGCGAAACCCTTCCTGGCTTCCCTGAGAGATGGTCCCTTAATGGGTATCTCCAGGGTGAGACCAGGCATCCCCGGCGGTCTGGTGGGGCCGTTAGTGAAGATGAGGCAAGCTAGTGCCCAGAGTTGCCGAGTGTGATCGCTGATCAGAGTGGGCACCGAGGCGAGAGAATTATCGAGTCCGCTGACCCTGGTCCAGAAACCTGCCGCGCCGGGAATCGAACCCTGGTCCCGGGCCGTCCTCTGCTCTCGGGTCTGCCGCCTCTAACCAGTGAGCCACACTACTTCAGGAGAGCTCCGTGCAAGTAACTGAGGAGCTACCAGTGGTCGCAGCTGCTTGTTGGAGATGTCTGCTTCAGAGCGACTGCCCCCCTTCACCCGCCATCAGTCACCGATCACCCCTAATCCCCCCTCCCTCCTGGGGTGATAGTCCCACTTTCTGCCCCTCAAACTTTTTCTTCGAATGGACCTCTCTTCCTAGAACAAATCTTTCCCCCCTGCCCTAAGACGACTGTCACTCCTGTGCACGCGCCCCAGGGTGACTGTCACTCCTGTGCACCCGCCCCAGGGGGACTGTCACTCCTGTGCACCCGCCCCAGGGTGACTGTCTCTCTCTCTCTACCCAAGACGTCGCAGAAACTTCCCTCAATATCATTCTTTGCTGTGAGTGTTGTCATTCTAAGGCGAATGTGAGAAGTGTTTTTCGCGGGTGTCCTTGCCTCCGAGGCAGCGCGTCTCTCCTAATCAGCGTCACCTTGGCACGGAGTTAATCAAGTGAATGATAGTTATAAATCTTGGCTTCTGAATGAACAGCTTATGGGTGCGCTGTAAACACACTACAAGTCTGGTGCGGTGATTGCTCTGCGCACAGACCGTCTCCCCTATACGCTTAATTTGTCCCGGTCTTTTCCGGTGCTTAGCACCGGCACTTATTAATGTCAGTCTACCACATGGTTCTAGTTTCTGTATATTTTTTAGCAGAGCTAATTCACAACGTATCCAATAGTCTTAAAAATATGAAATTGGTACAGCATTAGGTGACCTGGAACAGTTAAAATATCACACTTGTGTTGTGTGATGGTCTGTGTTTTTTACAGTGCTGGCAGATGGTGTGCCAACCAACCACTGTGATCTTCTGAGAAATCTCTCGGACCCTGGTACTTACATTCTTATACATTTAGCACTGATGACGAGTGTGGTACTGGTAGAACATGCAGATCAGTGGTCCCAACCCAAGAAATACACACAGGGACAGCCCTACCTTAAAGCCGGTTCAAGCGTCTTAGTGGATGCAGAATTCTTTGTATAGCTATTGCTGACGGGTTCAAATCCAAGAAGGGCCTGTTCAGCCTTTCATCCTTCGGAGACCTATAAACCATTTGCAATTTAGTTTATTTGACAATGGCACCTGTTATTAAACCACAAAAGAAATATCATTTTTTTGGTAAAAATGACAAAATTATTATTGCATTGCTGGTTGTTTTTTTCCTGGGGCAGAAACCTGAACATATCAGCCGATAAAATGTCAATTTAGAGGCTCAATTGGTACCCTTTAAGGACAATGCATCAGTGAAGGTGATTGTTTGCTTCAGCTAAAGTGTGTCTGACATCCCAAAACAATCTGCGTTCTCCCAGCAGCCAAGAACCGCAGAAAACCACAAAGGAAGCTCTACTTTGAGTGATCAAAGGTTTAGATCCGGGGCACACTCTGTTAGATGATACACCCGTGCCCACCGATAAATGTTAAGGAGTCTTGGGCAACTTATCATCAAACACATACATAACGTATCACTACACCATGGAGGGCTGCTGTGATTTTAAACAGGTTGTATTATATGCACAGATACATTGGTGGGGATATAACATGTGGGTCCTGAAGAAGGCCTTATCCTGAAATGCGCGTTGAGAGAGAAACGGTCTATTTGATAACCACTATAAGAGAAATGCTAAATTGAAAAGTTATGACGAAATACTCTACAAATAAAGTCGCTGAGAGATTTCCCTTTTGTGCATACAAATATATCATATTTACTCAATTTGATTGGTAGAAAAATATTGTAATATTTTTTTCATGATTTTGCACAGATGTATGTTGTGGATGGATGTGAGGGTATGATAGATTGTATGAATGAAAAAATTAAGACCTGCAGTGCCGTGATGTGTTTTACATACTAAAGGAGTGATTTATATATTCTTGAAGTACATCTATTGAATATGATAAGTTGCGTAAGACTTCTTGGCATAGATTTATTACATTATCCCTGCATTAGGACCTGTATTTGTTAGCGGGGGGGGATACCTTTGTCTTTACACCTGTGTCCACTGTCCAATGAGCACAAAGCGCTAGCAGCTCAAACACTGCGAAAGGCAAATAACAAATGCTGCTCAGATTCACATAAATTTATGGTTGAAAAGACACTCTCCATAGCACAAAGAGAGGCTTCAAAGGTATTATATATATATATATATATATATATATATATATATATATATATATATATATATATATATATATATATAAATATATATATATAAATATTTATATATATATATATAAATATTTATTGCCAGGCACTTTCTATAGTGAAAAGAGGCACGAACGATCTCTAATGGCGGGGTCTGGTGAATGAACCGGGTAAACATACACATCTTTACGCCTGAAAGCAACCTTTACTCTGTTGCCCCCTGGACCCACTGAACGACATGGTATTCTATTACGTGTCATAGCATCTTCCCCGAAGATTGATTTGGGAATCACATGTGTTAGTTCTCCAAGAGTTTCCATGACTTTGAAATCTCATCCTCTACTTATCTGTCAGTTACTGCACAGGGTGCATAAGGGATGCCCTCTTATACTGCCAATTCTGGAATCCATACTACGTGCATTCTGGCAGATCGAGGAGTTTGCAGGTGTCTCAGTGGACGGTAACCTATAGAAAGTCCTGTTTAAGGAGACAATTTGTTTACCATCTTCAGTTGGACAACAAATGTCAGAATTATTTGCCACTAGACTCGTATTTATATTTTGAATTTAAGAATAGTACTACTGCTTCTCTGCTGGGACACCTGGAGGAATGCCCTTTAAGTCCCATTTGAGGAGGGGCGTTACCCCTTTCCATCGATCAACTACAGTGAAGCAACAGCTACTAGACATGGGATTTTAGTAGACTCCAGCAGAGTCTGCCTTTCTTTAAACTGAATGACCAAAACCTTGGATGTCTTCCCTACTCTAAGGTTTCCACAGGTAGACATAAAGTTTGCAAACCTCAAACTGGACTGAAATAACAAGACTTGAGTTTAAAATGGGTGCAAGCTATCTGGTAATCCAAGAATGAAGTAGCTGCAATAAAAGAAGACAATATGGCTATATCTATATCAGTGTACTCCTTGGAGCCCCCCCCCCCCCCCCCCACTCGGAGAGTTCAAGATGGGATTGTACATCTGACACAGATGTTATTGTAAGTCAGAGCAGTGAATCTGTTCCACCTGAGAAGAGATCCAAACAGAACTATTTAAGCTTCTTGTATGACTTCCCTTGATCTAGCCTTCCATTTGTCCTGTTGCCTTGTCATTGGCTTCATACCACTTTTAGGTCACTTTGGTTTGACTCCTTGCATTCCTTTAGTACAGTCACAGAGAGGTGCTGTTGATGCATCAAAAATTGAAAGAATATTTAGCACACATTGCAGGTATACCAGTTTCATCAGCCCATGGATATTATAGTCTAATTTGCTCAGTACATTTTACACTCTTTCTCTCCTGTTTCTTAAATACTTTGAGGTTATGCAACTTTCTTTTAAAGTTTTTTGTGCTCTCAAAACTCGACTGATCTCAGTTACATTGCCCATTTCCATTATTATTGTGGATTTGTGTGCAGCAATTTACCTCAATAAAAAGATCTGAATTGTAATAAAGCTTATTAAACATAAAGAGTAACATAGTAGGTGGATTTCAAATCTGATGATTTAAAGACAATATCTCAAAACCTGGCCACCCTGTAGATGACCATGTTGTTGGTTTCTTAAATCTACAGGACGCCGTAACTAGGTGAGGACATTGTTTCAGCCTGTTATGCTTGGCTGGATTGTCCTTCATCAGGACAGAAGCCCAAAAGCAATTCTAAATCAGGTCGAGCAACTGGGTGCAGGATTTTAGCTTCTTAAATGCGCCTAGTACTGAATAAGAGCCAAGTACGGGCTACCTTCATACGTGATAGTATGGAACATCTACTATAACTATACTATAAGCTTTTCTCTTTTTATCACTCTCACAACTCCTGGACATTACAGAATATACAGCAATAGTTGTGGATTTATCGTAAAGGTTTAATTTCAGGAGTATGCTTTTTGCATATTTCTCCACAATAGAACACAGCACCATCAGAGCAAATACGAACCACGAAGGGTTAGGCAGTTTGGGTATAGTGAACATAGACAACACGGTAAGAAGTGAGAAAAGAAAGGTTTCTGTGACCATCCTTTGGATTTTGTATCTGAAATATTCAGTGATTGCCCCATCCCTACTTCCAATGTGGCTCCACAATGGGGAGTTGTTAGCCATAAAAGCTGTTCTTCTGGTACTACAAGAGCGCAACAAGGGGGGAGGGCGGGGGGGTACAGAGTAAAGAGAGGCCCAATTTGGCAGAGTCCCCATGCCCGAGATTTAGAAGCCTGCAAATAATATTGAGTACTTGACGGGTACCTTTTGGGCAGTCTTATCACACCTATCCCTCCTCCCCTCACCCCCTTTGGGAACCGAAAACGACCAATGATTCGCATATTCCAGTTGGCTGCAGAGAAGAAGTGCAGATGCTTTAGAGGTGAACGCTTACCAGCCCATAGGACATTGCTCCCACAGTATTTGGCAAACTGATGTAAAACTTTAAACAAATGTCTAAATATCTTGATATGTAATGAAAGTGGCCACGCACTTTCAAAGCAAGTGAGTGAGAAAAAAAATCTGCAAAAGTAAACTTTGACCCAAAAAACTGAAAATGTACATTTTGCCAAGTTTTTTTGTTTTTGTTGGTTCAACAAAATATGTGAAATCTCTTTGAGACACTTATTTTATTGAAAATTCAGCGTGCAAATTAAGTATTTGCAGGATAATTATTTCTGCACCACCCCCCCCCCCTCCAAAATGATTTTTACCAAGGTGTAAATGAATAAAACATTAATATCTTTTTTAAATTAATAAAAGAGATGTGTAACTGAGAAAAAGGCTGGTGCTCCCGCTCCCAAGGATATCAGTCCCTCTGATGTAATTCATTGTTGAAACATCTTAAATTGGCAAACTCGTATTCATTGCTTCTTTAAGGTCCGAATATATTCACAAACGTCCAGTTCTTTTGTATCTTCATGATTCTTAATTTAGATTTTGAAATGATCCAAGTGTTCTAATACACGGTCAAACGCCACAGCCATGTACTGGTAAAAGGTGCTGCCTACACGTGTTTCGCAGTAACCGGCTTCCTCAGGGTTTATTTATGGTAACTCTTGGTGAACTTCATTAGTGTCATTATTGTATCCCATATGATTGTCTATTATTTCGTTTTCCTACAGAGTCCTTTTTAGGTTTCGCTGGGGAGCGGAGCCGATTAGGCTCCGCCTCCAGAGAAATCTAATGAGTATAGTAAGCACTATGGAACACGCCCCCCCCGTCCGATTGGCTAGCTCCATAAATGGAGCCTAGCCATTGGACGAGGGGCCTGTCCATCAATGCCGGACCAGACACGGGGGCGTTCCCGAGATTCTTTGGCTTTGGCGACGTCACGCGACGCCGGGAACGCCCCCGAGTCTGGTCCGGCCGGGCCGTGCTTGCTGCTGTCCTGCCTTGTGTCCCTCCTCCCGCCGTCCCCACGTTTCCCGCCTCCCTCCCGAAGTCCGCCACGTTTCCCGCCTCCCTCCCGACGTCCGTGACCTTTCCCGCCCCCCTCGTCCTCTCCCGCCCGCGCCCCCCCCCCCCCCCAGCCCTGTGGGAGGCACTAGGACCCAGGGCCTGCTCGATCCCCGTTCGGGGGTTTCTTCAGCCGGCCGATCCTATTTTTAGAATTCTCCAGCATTCACATTTCTTTCTCAGATAACAAATCTCACCACTTGAATTGAAGTATTAATTCAGACAGTCATTCGTCTACGAGCACTTACGGGGAGTGTAGCAAAGTAAAACCGCAACTAGGTGGCACTTCAATCACCTCTCTGTTGTCCGGGCTACAGCAGCTCTCATCCTACTACGGCCTCATCACCGCACGTGGCCCTAGCCCTGCCTCCTCAGCACCGTCCAGGAGACTTGAACCACAGCAAGAGGGGGGGACTTGAACAACTGAGGGTGCGGTGCAAAGAGGAACTGCCGGCAACGCTTCACAGGTAGCCACCCGCATACAAGACAGAAATGAGGGTGCAGGAGTTACGTGGTGCTCGTGGTAATCACACACTTCCGGAACACACAGTCCTCACGAGACGAGGTAATAATACTGGGCACTGCAGTTAATACACCAATGCGTGGACAATTGGTAGCTCCCTCGGGCTGCTTCACACCCTACAGCTGCAGGGCTTGCACAGGTGAGGCTGCTTTCTCCGCCATGGGCGAAGAGGTGCACTCTCCGAATCACAAAGCAGGGCCCTCAGAGAAATCTGCGCAGGGACTGCAACCACTCACAGCTGCGGCCTCTGTAACGTGCGCCACCCTCCTAGCACACAGGCAGCACGGGTACTGGCGCACTCACCGCATCTCCTTCTCACCAGAACGACTCCAAGCAGTGCAGGACATGAGAATGCGGGTGCAGGCATCCTGGAAATCTGATGCGGCATCTGGCCCTCGCCTTCCCAGCTGGCCAGTCGTCGTACCTCCCTGCACCTCACGCTTCATGGCAGGAAGAAAGACATCACCCCTGCACCGCGACTGCCGGATACAAGGCTGCAGAGGCGCTTCAAGCAATCATGCATCGGCGCTAGCCAGCACTCTGAGCTGCACTTTACAGGTGGCACGGCAACTCCACTTCACATGAGGCAGGGTCAGCGCGCCCCTCCTCCACAGGAAACGGCCGCAACGGCAGCACAGAGCCCACGAGCACCTCCGGGCCGGCCTCATCGAGCTGTCTCTCCTCTCCTGCCAGCAGAAACACCGTCAGCTGCAAGCAATCACAGGCACCCTCCCCAGCAGCAGACCGCCGCAGGCAGCACAGTGGAAGCACGGCCACAGACCGCCCAGCAGGAACGCCGCAGGAGGCAAACAAGAACAGACCCGCTTCGTCGCCAGTGTTATATCGGTGGACTCTAGGCCCACATGCTGTTGAAAGCAACATAAACCGACACCGGAGACCTAGTTGCTGGTAATGGCCACAAGTACGCGCACTCGGGCTTCTTTATTAGCAGGGCCCCTAATTGGTAGCACCTGTGTTGGATGGGTGTAGGTGAGTGTGGGGCCAACCCTCGAGGGAGTGGCTAGCAAAGCATTCAACCGTGTCCAACAGGACACAACACCCGTGTTTTAGTAATGTTGCCATCACCAGACTTCTAGTGCTGTTGTAAACAGGGATGTAAATCATGTAAACTCGTCACATCGCTTTAGACAGCGCAGGAAATCAGTGGCTGCGCAACACAAAGAACGTGGGGGGGTAGGTAATCAATTGAAAGTCCCATTAAGAGAATCCAGTCTTAAGAAAATAACATAAGAGTGTGGTTAGTATGACAGTGTACCAACTCCATTCTAAATTGGATGTGAATATATTTTATGTTTTATTATACCTGGACCTTACATTGAAATTTCTTTGTTACCCTATTTACTTACATTTTCTTTCAAAGGCAATGGTTCTGTTCACTTTTAGCAGCAGATGTCGATGGACTACAGTTCGCTAAATGTCCGGAATGTGAACATTTGGCTTCTAGTGCCCTGTAGACCGTAGTTCCCACAATCTCTTGTGCAGAGACCCTCGTCCTCCAGTGTCAAAGAGCTCATAAATTCACAGGCCCGGAGATTGCCCTTTGTACAGTTAACATCATTGGGACTCTATGCCTGTTGTTCTAATTTGCATAGATCATTATTCTGATTTAAAGGTAGAAGCTTTTGAAAGCATCGGGGAAGTCATCGCTGTAGGCACTCGATCACAAGTATTCCGTTAATATTCGGCATACTTTAATTATGTACTCGGCTAACGACCATTAAAGTTTCCCTATTACAGAGGCAGTTGATTTATTATAGGAGTGAAGAAAGCAACATCATGGAGTCTGCTTTTTAGGTTTCGCTGGGGGGCGGAGCCGTTAGGCTCCTCCTCCAGAGAAATCTATTGAGTACAGTAAGCACTATGGAACACGCCCCCCGTCCCATTGGCTAGCTCCATAAATGGAGCCTAGCCATTGGACGAGGGGCCTGTCCATCAATGCCGGACCAGACACGGGGGCGTTCCCGAGATTCTTTGGCTTTGGCGACGTCACGCGCCGCCGGGAACGCCCCCGAGTCTGGTCCGGCCGGGCCGTGCTTGCTGCTGTCCTGCCTTGTGTCCCTCCTCCCGCCGTCCCCACGTTTCCCGCCTCCCTCCCGAAGTCCGCCACGTTTCCCGCCTCCCTCCCGACGTCCGTGACCTTTCCCGCCCCCCTCGTCCTCTCCCGCCCGCGCCCCCCCCCCCCCCGAGCCCTGTGGGAGGCACTAGGACCCAGGGCCTGCTCGATCCCCGTTCGGGGGTTTCTTCAGCCGGCCGGCCAATCCTAGCGCGGCCGGCCGGAAGTGCACATGGGAGGGGAGAGGGGCCTGGACCCCGCCGTCCTCAGCGTCTTCGAACCGTTCTGGGGCGCAGCGACATTAGAGGTGTCCGAGGGCGAGCCGAGACCCGCTGCCGAGGTCACGGGGGCAGCCGCAGCCCCCGAGGCCGGGGCCTCGCCATTGGAAGACCCGCTGTCCTGCCCTAACACCAGCAGGGCACACACGAGGGCGAGCAGCAGCGCCGGGATGCAGGAGTGCGCCTTCATGCTGACTGACAAGTGTCTTCCCTCGTGGGGAGTCGTGAACTGCGGCCAGAGGTTGAGAAACTCGCAGCTGGGGCGAGGGTGCTTACATGGAGCCTGCTTCCAGCCCGAACCTAGACTGAGAGACAGACAAAACACGCATCAGCACAGCCAGACTCAGGTACACTGCCAAACAGGGACGTAGCTAGCATCGGTGCAGCCGGTGCGGTGGCACCGGGGCACAGGCTCTGATTATTTTTTACACTGCCAGCCTGGGGCCTAGCTCTGTGTTTACACTTTGGTGAGGGCTCGTGGTTATAGTGGGAGTGGAGGAAAGATGAGAGGTTTGAAAGAGAGAGGAATCAAAAGAAAGAAGAGAGTGAATTGAAGGTAAAAATGACAGAACTGGAGAAAGAGGGGAGAGAAAATAGATAAGGACGACCGTAGGGGGCACACGAGAAATGTGACACACAAAGATGTCAGCGAGAGAAGGGACAAGGGAGGAGGGTGTTATGAGCAAGTAGGAGACAGAAGAGGGGAAGAGAGTACAAAGAAAGGAAAACGATAGGAGAGAGTGGCAGGTAGAAAGGAAAAATAGACAATAGTGGGGAGGAAAGGCAGGTAGAATGAGAAACCTAGAAAACCTGTGTAGAGGTACACGCCTATTTGATTAGCGAAAACAAACACCAACCGGATCCCGGGCAGGCTCTTTCCTCCATAATGCAAGGGTTAAACAGACATGAAGGAGCTGGCATGTTAAAGACACACAGGAGCTAATGTCCATCTGCCAGCGACCTAACTATCTTTCAAAATGCAATTTTGTCTTGTCCAAGTCTATTTAAAATATTTAGAACAGAAATTGATATAAACGCTTGCTTCACAATTTCAAAGCACCATCCATACTAATGTGCAATCTTCCCAAACAAGAAATGGCACGAATTACATTCTACTACACGTGACACGCATGTTTAGATGTCATTTCCACTCAGTCAGTACACGCCGGTGCTTTCAGCCAAGGTAAGGTGCTTTCCTCCGGTTTACTCTGCAGTCTCTCTTCTCCTGATGTCTGTGCCTATTTGCATGCTGTACTCTAAAGGGACTCACCTTTCACACCGTCCGGACGAAAGCATGTCGCTCTGTCTGCAGTGGGGCTTGCTTGTAGGACTCTGGCGGGATCCCAGCAGTTCGGTTGCTCTTGGCTTGCACTTTGAGCCCCTGGTTTTGTTTGGTCTTTCAATGTGTTATTTGCTAATCCAACAGCCACGTTGTCGCACGTAGAGTCCATTGAAATTGGGTCTGGCCAGGCCAGGGAGGTGCAAATAACCTCTGTTGTCTCCTGACGCAAGTGATATGGTCTAGGGAATAGCATATCTACAAGACCTTTAATGGAATCCGAGGGCAGCCAGTGGTTACTGGGAATATACCTCTGTATCCTTTTCCACTGGTAGCCAGAGACGCACTATTGCTGTATTTCACTGAGATAACCAGGTTGCTGGTGTTCAAGACTATCCTAGTTATCATGGGGAGGAATTGAGACACTCTTGGAGGTGGTAGGGGATTTGAAGAGTTGAAAAGACATCTTCTTGACGGCTTAAGAAATGTTTTCCAAATCGCCTAATCTTGTGGTGCTAGGAGTTTCTGCTGTGGTGGCCGGTATTGGAGATTTTTGGCTGGATCTGCAAGCCCAAATGAAAGTACTTTACTTAGCGAATTGTAAATTTGTATTTGAAGTAGCTGGAGGCAAAATTTCTTAACCAGCTGTTTGTGCTAAGAATGCCTTTTATGTTCACTCGACCCATGGATAGTGACTTTGCCATGTCTAAACCTTCGTATAGAGGTCCATTATTAAAAAAAACTCGCACAAACAAAACATTTTGGAATCTGAATTAAGTTCCAGCCTTTTATTTGCTGGCTCTTGGGAAACTAATGCTCAAGTGTATGTATATATACCGGTTTAGGTGCTTTTATGGCATAAAATACAGTGGTAAAAAAACACGTATTTCACAGCAAGCCATGAATTATTCAAAATAGGTTAAATTCTGTGTCCATTTGGGGTTATCACAGTGATGGCTCCCAATCCCTCTGCAGATCTTTGCCTTCGCTTTGTCAGTCCCACTAGGATTTTGATGCATGGTGGGCCAAATTATGTCACTAAATCAGAATTATTTGTCAAAAATGTAAATGATGCCGCATTGTCCTTTCCCCTAAGCGTAACTTGTGCGTGTCCTTCACTGCTAGCTTTTAGGGAGCTACTTAATTTTTTTTTTTTATTAAGAACCCCGTGATGGCGCATGTTTTTTGTTCTCACTCGTGCTTCTCTCTGCTCTGTATTTTGTTCTTCCATCTGTAAGTATGCACCCACCATGCCATTCTGTTGCTCTGTCGCTTGTACTTCTTTCCCCTGCGCATTTTGTTGCTCTCCATTGTGCTCCGTGTTGCTCCTCCACCCGTGTGTGCTTCAGTTCCTTTCACCAAAGTGCTGTGATATAAATGAGTGTGTGTGTAAGTTCACTTGCTCACTATTTATTTTTGTTTTAATCTCAAGACCATTTTCGGATTGGTAAATTAAAAAAAGAAAAGGGGCTCGTATATTTTTAGAGTCGCACTTGCGCGATCGTGCCTGTGAAGACTAGGCATGAGTGCAGACAGGGGCTGTTCACACCAATATGGCATTGTTCTTGATACTTCATTCACTGGGCTGATTGACCTTGGCAGGTTGGACACGTCCATCCCACAGCTGTTTCTGAAATTGGAGCCTATGATAAGTGCATTTCACATAACGGGAGCAAATGGCTCCCCTGTAATGTTGGAAAGGATGCATGAATTAGTGGTATTGATTGAATTTTGTTAGTGATTCTGGCTGCATAGCCATATTGTTAAAAATATACGTAGCTTTGTATTGATCTACAAGTGTTTTTCTCACCACATGCCATTGGCTGTGTCCTGCTGCATTCCACTCTAGAAAGTGCTTCCATTGGGATGCACGAGGCATCAGAAAAGTGCAAATACTGAAAAGTATATTAAATCATTGTTTTCAAGTTACCTCTATCTCCTGTGTGCGCTATATGCAGAAACCCATCCTTTGTTTTGTTCCAGTATTGGCAAATCCAGAAGGACTAGCTTTAATGTGCTGAATAGCATTTGTGTATGCAACGCATGCAAACTGTGTTTGTTCGGGCCTGTATTGGCTCATTTAAGCCAGACCTATTGGTGTTGACAGTACTTATTTTTAGTTGCTTCTGCTACACTTATGTTCACAACTCATCCTGTACTAAGATGGTTTTAGGTTTGCACTGCTCCAACAATTTACCTTCTGCTTCATTGCTGATCTGCTTTCTCCTTGGGCTTGATGTAGTGGTTACAGTATAAAGCTGTTCTGCTGGCACAATAATAGTTTTCTTTGAGCCGTATAAATTAATCGAATGGAATGTCGCCTTAGTAACTATAGATCACTTTACTCCACTCAACGTACCTTCACACAAACGAGGCAAAATGAGATGGAAACATTAAAATAATCGGTATGGGGGTTCATATGTCATCTTTAATCTGCCGAAAATTTTTCACTTTTTCGGTGGTACTTCCATAGAGGGCAGTGGGGTGCTATGTTTGTGTACAAATGGTGTCTCTGCAGTAATATGCCCTGATTAGGGTGAGGTGGGGTGGGGAGCAAGAAGGGGGAAGGAAAGGAGAGAATCAGGTGCTAGAAAAGTTTACGCTATATAAAACTGCATTAAGTAAAATAAATACTTGCACCCATTCACAGCATTATCTGAAAAAGTGTGGGCAGAAGGTGAGGTGGGGAGCTAGAAGGGGGAAGGAAGGGAGAGAATCGGGTGCTAGAAAAACTCGAGGAAGATTACTTCATATAATTCTTTTACACATTGTTTTATTTTATTTTAATTGAAACGGATCTTTGTGCAGTGTGCAGAGTAGTGAGTGTGCAGAGTAGTGAGTGTGCAGAGTAGTGAGTGTGCAGAGTAGTGAGTGTGCAGAGGGAATAGGGAGTGCAGAGGGAATAGGGAGTGCAGAGGGAATAGGGAGTGCTAGGCACTGCAGAGGAACTGCAGAGATTAAGCTAATGGCAATGTAAATGACACTGCCATTTATTTATCCATTTTCAAAACCAACACATAAATAAAAATTTTGTCATTTACAATGCCAATAGCTCTAACTTTTCCAAAGGCGAAACCATTGCATTGTAAATGCTTGTTAGGTCTTTGTGATCTTACTGGGGACTTGGAAGCTGTCCGTCGCTTACAGTCAGTTGGCTTTAATGTTGCTCTCCTTTGCTTGCTTCTTTTTGGTCAGGTTCTCTAGGCTTCCTTCCTCTTAGTCTGTTTCTCCCTCCCCTGGATAATGGGCGCATTACTTGTGTCCTTCCTGTGTGCATTTTTTAAGGCACTACTTTGTTTATTGTTAAGCACTCTACAAGATTGCATGTTTTTCAGCTGTCCTCCTCACGCACATATCCCTCCTCCATGTTCTTACTCTAGTCCCTCCCACCCTCTGTTGTTGTTCTGCTCGCCCTCAGCCCCTCCTGACCGTCCTCCATTATCTGGCTGCTTGCCCCCCACCCCTCCTGACAACGCTATGTTGCCCTTGTGCTTGCCCACAGCCCTTCACATACACCCTGCGTTGTCCGTGTGCTCCCCCACCTTCCTCCTAGTCTCATGCCCTCTGTGCTGCCTCTCTCCCTCGGTCTGTCCATCCATCCATCTGCTCCCCCCCCCTCTGTGTTGTACAGGGGAGCAATAAAAAAAAGTGCTGTGACACAGCCAGCACTTGTCGCGTCATAGCATTTTTTTTTGTATAACCACCCACCGAGTCCTTGCCTCCTGTCCGTTCTCCCTCCACCCAAGTTCCTTTTGCCCCCTCCCCATGTGTTACCTTTGCAGGGCAATAAAAAAGCAATATAATACGGCCTGCGCTGGCCATGTCATAGCCCTTTAATAATCCGTTTTAGCCATGCTGCGCAGCAGACAAGCTGCTGTACACATGGCCACAAAATGCTGACAAAGTCGATAGCTCTCGTAGGCAAAATATATTGGCGTTGCCAGTGCTTGTTTTTAGTAGTTTGAGAGTCTTACTCAAATTGCAGAATCCATATCCCATTACACAGATAGAATGGCGCTTAATTTGCCATGAAAACATCCATTACACTACATGAGCTTGTAATGTTTGCAGGCTGCCAACAGTTTGTATTGGTATTTAAGGAAAGACTTCATCGCAAAACGGGTTTTTTAAACAGTATAATATCTGTGTGAAGGGATAAGGATTCTGCAATTTGAGTAATTCAGGCATCAATTAACTAATAAGAAACAGGATTGTGTAGGAAAATGAAATAATAGACAGACGTGGGATACATTACTGACAATAATGACGTTTCCCAAGAGATCTAAATAAGCCCTGAAGAAGCGAGTTACAGCGAAACGTGTTGGCAACATTTTCCGACAGTATACGGCTGCATTTTTTGATAGTGTATTGTAACACTTGGATGAACTATAAGAAGTTATTTGTAATACAAATTTGCTAATTAGAACAATTGAATAGATGAAAGAACTGGACTTGTGTGAATATAAAGGCGTCTTAGAAAGCAATAAGTATATATTTCCCCACTTGCCAGTATATTTCAACGTTCACAATTTTGTAACTTTGTGAAAGAGAAAACAACTTTGCCTGTTATTTCTGCTGAATCATATTTTTGTACTTCCTCAGTTTTAACCAGTCCTAAGCGGTGGAACAGTGAGAGGCGACTTACTGTCTGCTGAAATGAGGCGTTTTGCCTGTTGACAATCACTACAACACGAACCAGTCGAAAAATCTGATGATGGGGATTCCTCCGCTTAGTATATTGCAGTGAAGTGGGACATGGACTGTTTGGCTGTGGGAAATATTATGGGAGAGACACCTGGTCTCTCTGTATGGTACTTCTGATGGTGCACAGCACTGAACTGGAAGAATTGGAACAAAGATTACTCTTAATTTTTAGGTCTAAGTTAGCTACATCTTTCACCGTGTAACCTGCCTCGTTTAGAAAAAGATCATAAAAAATGCATTCATATATAGATTGGTTTTGGGTCAGCCCTCTCATCCGCTGGTCTGATCAGCTGCCATTCATATTCTGCTTCCAACAAAACCACAGCTTCCCGCAAGGGGCAATGGGTTTGCTCAGCCATTGGGTCTCTTGCAGTGGGGGGGAAAGAGCTTTTCGAGAGATTCCCTGTCCATAACCATATAAATATAAATGTATGACAGTGCTGGGGGGAGGGGGGGGGCGCAATACTCCACCATGACATTTTTTTTTCTTTCCATTTTTCCCTTTAGTTATACTAGTGTGATTAAACGTTGTCTTCAAGTTACAGTAATTCAAAGCCAATTTTACCCCTTCTTTGTACCAATAATGTTCATATTTTCCTGTGATATGTATTTAAGTAGAAGGAATTTCTATACCTGTTCTATGTACATTTGCTTCCTAAGGACCATCTCTGCTTTTCTATTACACTGGTTATTTTGTCAAATTTTTAATGTAAGCATATGGCCACTATGTTTACGCTTTCTTCTTATTTTTGTAGCATATGCTCTCAATTAAAACTAAACAAAAATGTAACCACCGCAACAGGTTGCCAAGGCCAGACCTAATGGTGTTGGCAATGCTTTTTTTCATGCTAAGCCAACTTCTGCCTGTGAAGGCACTGATGATATTTTTGTACAATAATTAATTTCAGTATGTTTAGTTTGACCCGTAGGGATGACGCACCAGAAGCATCAATATGCAAGGAGCCTTCGCCCAGCCCCGGGTCAGAGGTAACTCCTGCGGTTATCGAGAACCTCGTCTCTATTTTTGATCTCAACGGGTCGGCCACATGGACCACCCACATTCAATCTGTGTGCGCAGTACTCGGGATGGAACCTCCAGAGAGGATGCTTTGCTTGGCCTGGCATCTTCCTAGTCTGTCCGCTCTTGCCCATCTGAGCCGGTCCCTCTGCTCCCAGCGTTCCCTGCTTGCTAAAGCATACAAGCCAAATGAAAGCACTGGAGCTGGATGCAAGCTCCTCCCATCCTTTAGTGAAACCATTAAGCAATGAAGGGTGGCCATGGCAGTCCAAGGATTCGTGGTGCCCCAGATGAAGTGGTATATATCATGCCTGCTCTGGGAAACTGACCGTATTTCATACTACTGGAGAGAAGTGGGTTCCCACCTGCTGCCCACGGCCCAAGAAGCGGTCACCTTTTCCCTTCATTTAGCACAAGCCCCAGCCTCGTGTCTGTGTTATCATCAGCCCTGAGTTCTCATTCCTGCTTGTCTTCTTGACCAGGGTGTGGGGTGCTTGCATGGCCGGACTGAGAACACGAGGCAGCCCTGGCAATTTTATTGGACCGTTCCTCCGGATGGGTTAGGGGCAAGGGGTGGGCGAGGGTGCCCGCGTGAAGCACTGCTGCATAACTAAACCCGCCCTCGGCACTGCTGCTTTTGTTACTTGAGGCTGATATTGCAGCATCGCTGCAAAACCGTTTCCCTGTAACAAAATGCCCCCCACCGCACCAAAACCTAACCTGCCCCGCCCTTCCAGACTTCAGGGAGAAATGCCCGATGCCCGCTACAGCCAGTCCAGCCCTGGGTCCTTGGAAAATCTTTCTATATCACTGTGCCTCACTGTCGCAGTCTGATCAAACTGGAAGTACCGTGAAGCAGGCTGAACTGCGATATTAAGCTTTATATAAAAATAAATGTGAATTGACACATTTTCACGTGTTTTGAAACTGCACTGTTGCCAGGGCAGCTCCCGATGAAGGGTTCCTCTGTTCAACAGTGAGGCAGGAAACACATACTGCAGGATGTATAGGGTGTCAGTAGATCTACCTGATGCACACCATGTGAATCTTCTGGTTTTCTAGATTTTTAACCTGGTTGTGCACTCTTGCAACTGTTAGTGAGAGGCAAGTGCAGCGAGGGTGGTAAGGCTGTGTTTTGCAGCTTGACTCTTTCTGGATTCACATGTTGTGCATCATTCTGCCAACTAATGGTTGGGTCCATAATTATCTAATCTAGGGCCCGATGTAGGAGCCCTAATACCGGTCGGAAACGGCCGATTTCGGCCGTTTCCGACCGGTATTACGGTTTCCTTATGTAGGGGGCTACATAAGTACAGATTTGGTAATTTTACCGATACTGTACATTTACCGATTCAGTAAAATACCGAATCGGTAAATGTACAGAATTGGTAAATAGAGATGTAGGTGGCACTCTGAAGAGTGCCACAGGCCTTCAGGAGTCGGTATTTTACCACCCAATCCAATTGGGTGGTAAAATACTGAATCCAGGTGTGCATGCACATCTGTGCATGCACACCTGTGCCATGTGACTCACAGACATGCCCTTAGGGCATGTCTGTGTGCCACATGGCACACATGCCTGTATTTGGGGTGCTAGAGGGTGTCAAAGTGACACCCCCTGCACCCTTGCAAGAATAGGTAATTACCGAATCGGTAAATACCGATTCGGTATTCCACATTGGTTCCTATGGGCTTCAAGGCCCATAGGAATCAATGGGGGATACCGATTCGGTATTTACAGAATCGGTAAATAACGAATCTTACAGATTCGGTATTTACCGAATCAGAATTACCTACATTTCCCCCCCTCTAATTTACCACTTCTTAAATACCCAATCAGTATGATTCGGTATTTTAGAAGTGGTAAATTAGATTTACCTACATCGGGCCCCTAGTCTTTTTGTTTAGTTTATTTTTTGTGTCATCGTCGACCATTTAGTGTCCTTCCTATACTGATGTAAAATATATACCAGGAAATCCCAATGCGTGTTTGCTAACTTCAATTTTTTTTTTCTGCGATTGGGTACCATTTTGCGCTTGTCATAGAGGGGCTTAACTCCAGACAAGAACAAATCAAGCGGCGGGATCCTCGACCTACCAGGTGTGGATACGGTGCAGGACCCTTGATACCGGTTTGACTACAGGGCTACCCCATTTATACGAGGTCCTACGTGGAGTCGATCCTCTCCTAAACTGGGATGGAGTGAATTACGGGCGACAAAGGTCACGTTTATATAAGGAGTAGCTACCTGCCCTTATCGTGGAATAGTATAGGGAAATTCTCTCACTAACCCATTTTCCAGGGGGTCATGCCCTGAAGAAAGTCCAAGCACCCTTTATGGGGCAGCAAGGGACAGAAGAACAAGTTACTTACGCTTTTTCTGGTGGATACAGTATCTGCCTGTGGATTCCTCCCCTTGTGAATATCCCCCTGCGTCCGCAAAATTCGGAAAATTCTTTTTGTAGCTTCGCGCCGACGTGGACGATGTAAAAGAAGCATGGCATCGCGCGCTGCTCTACTGACGTCACCGACTCCATAATAGGCCCACGTCGACGTGATGACATCAGTTCCGCCCTTTTTTCTGTGCCTTCGAGGCACACGGACGGATCAACAACAGTAGATATACACACAATGTACATAGTACCAAATAATCAAAATAACACACACCGTGTGTAGTCAATGCAGGAAAGCAATTATAATAACACATTTCCTTTGACAATAAAATATTTACATTACACTAAATCAGGTATAGAAGAGTGGACAACGGGGAGGCGGGTGGGCCAGTGAGGAATCCACAGGTAGATACTGTATCCACCAGAAAAAGCGTTACCGAAGGTAAGTAACTTGTTCTTCTGATGGATACATCTGCCAGTGGATTCCTCACCTTGTGGATAGAGTCCCACAGCAGTCCCCACTTCCAGAGGAGGGTGTCCACTCCCTTATACCAAGAAATCCTGCAGGACAGAGCGCGCAAAGTGGCTGTCCCTCCTCACTTCGGAATCTAAGCAGTAATGCTTCACCAAAGTGTGGAGGGAAGCCCAACTCGCTGCTCTACAAATGTCCTCTACTGGAACACTCCTAGACAAAGCAGATGTAGCAGACCTTGCCCTAGTAGAATGAGCTCTTAAACCTTCAGGAGGTTCCTTACCTGCCAGAGAGTAGCATATCTCGATACACAAGTCAATCCATCTCGACAGCATGCGCTTGTGCACCACCTTGCCTCTTCTGGCTCCAACAAAACCAACAAAGAGCTGGTCATCCACTCTGAACTCTCTGGTTCTGTCCAAGTAGAAGCTCACCGCTCTCTTCGGGTCCAAGCGGTGAAGTCTCCTCCTCCTTGGAAGGGTGAGGGGTAGTATAGAAGGTAGGGAGGGTAATTGACTGCCCCAGATGGAAGGGAGTTACTACCTTAGGCAGAAAAGCAGCCTTGGTCCTGAGTACCATTCGTTCAGCATGAATGGTCAAGAATGGGGTCTTAGAACTAAGAGCTTGAAGCTCACTTACCCTCCTTGCCGAGGTAATTGCAATCAGGAAGACCGTCTTAAAAGATAACAGTCTCAAAGGAAACTTGTGCAAAGGTTCAAAAGGTTGAACCCATCAAGAAAGTGAGCACAAGATTCAAGTCCCATTGAGACACAATAAAAGGAGTAGGAGGAAATGTATTTGTAAGGCCCTTTAGAAACCTTAAAACAATAGGAGATTTAAATAAGGAAGGATGATCCAGCAGACCGAGAAATGCTGATAAGGCCGAAAGATAACCTTTGACCATAGCTACAGCAAACCCTTGCTGAGCCAAAGAAAAAGCAAACTGAAGTATGTCAGGCAATCGAGCCTTCAAAGGGTCAATGGACTTCTCCCCACACCAAGAGACAAATTTAGACCATCTATAAGAGTAAATAGATTTGGTGGAATCACGCCTGGTCAATAAAATGACATCCACCACATCATGTGGGAGAGAAAAGGAATTCAGGTTGCCCCATTCAATCTCCAGGCATGAAGGTGTAAGGTCTGGAAGTGGGGTTGTAGAACCTGCCCCTCCATCTGAGAGGGGAGATCTGCCCTGAGAGGGAGACGGAGCGGCGGGCACGAGGAGAGGTGGAGAAGATCTGTGTACCACACCCTTCTTGGCCAATCCGGGGCGATCAATATGACTTGGGCCCGGTCTTGGCGAATCTTCCTCAGAACCCGAGGAATCAAGGGTATGGGAGGAAACGAGTAAAGGATTCTTGAGTCCCAACTCAACTGAAATGCGTCCCCCAAAGCTCCTTGCATCGGATACTGGAGACTGCAGAATGACAGGCAGTGAGCATTCTCGTGAGTGGCAAACAGGTCCACCCAAGGAGTTCCCCACTGAGACTGTCTGCACGTACGCTCAGAACTCCGGCCAGATGATTTGCCTTCAGACAAATCTGATGGTCCTGAACCCAGGACCAGAGACGCAGAGCCTCTCTGCAAAGACATTGCGACCCCACGCCTCCCTGCTTGTCGACATACCACATCGCGGTAGTGTTGTCCCGCAGGACTTGAACCGACTGACCACGAAGGGAAGGGAGGAAGGCCTTGAGCGCCAGACGTATCACCCGCAACTCTAAAAGGTTGATGTGAAGCAACCTTTCCTCTGCAGACCAAAGTCCCTTGATCTCCAGATCCCCCAGATGAATACCCCACCCTAGAGTGGATGCATCCGTTATTACAGTGGCAACCGACGGAGGAAGGTGGAAGAGCCTTCCTCGAGACAGATTGCCCTCCACGCTCCACCAAGAAAGATCCACTGCAGCTTCTCTGGAGATCCTTACTGACTCCCTCCGTTGTGCTGATACCACTGCCTGCGGAGGCACCACTGGAGTGCCCTCATGTGCCAGTGTGCATGGTTGACCAACAGAATACAGGAAGCCATCAGACCGAGCAGACGGAGGACCTTCAGGACTGGAACAACCGCTCCATCGTAAAATAAAGGAATCATTTCCTGTATGTCGCGAATCCTTTGAGGAGGGGGTATGCCCGACACACAGTTGTATCCAGTACAGCACCTATGAACAGGTTGCGCTGGGAGGGCACCAGGTGAGATTTGGGTACATTTATCGAAAAACCCAATCCGAACAACAACTGAGTTGTTACTTGCAGATAATGGAGCACCTTCTCTGGGGATTCTGCCTTGATTTGCCAATCGCCCAGATAAGGGAAAACTGGTATCTCTGATCTTCTGAGATGTGCCGCCACTACAGCCATCACCTTGGTGAAGACTTGAGGCGCAGTAGTAAGACCAAACGGAAGGACCGCAAACTGGTAATGCTGCGAGCCCACCGTAAAACGGTGATACTTCCTGTGCGACTTCAGGATGGGGATGTGGAAATATGCATCCTGCAAGTCGATCAACACCATCCAGTCTTCTTCCAGCAGCGCCTAAAGAACCTGCGCAAGGGTGAGCATCTTGAACTTCTCCTGTTTCAGAAAGAGGTTCAAAACCCTGAGATCCAGAATTGGACAAAGTCTGCCATCCTTCTTGGAGATCAGGAAATACCGGGAGTAGCATCCCTGACCCCTTTCCTGCTCTGGGAGCACCTCTATCGCACCCTTTCTTAACAACGCCAGGACTTCCTCCTGCAGAAGTTGCAGGTGGTCCTCTGAGCAAAACCCTAGGCAAGGAGGGTAATTCGGAGGGGACTCCCGAAAGGGAAGAGCATACCCATTCTCCACGAGATTGAGAACCCAAAGGTCCAATGTGACCGATTCCCAATCTCGTAGAAAATAGGTAAGCCGACCCCCCACAGGACCCGCATGATCCTGAATGGCGGATCTAGGGCTGCTTTGCTAATGTTGGAGGGGGTGGGGAGAAGAAGAAGAGGAGGAGGAGGAGGATGCTTGACGTCCTCGAGGACGAGCCCTTTGTTTGCCTCTGTATGACTTATACAGCGGATTTTGCTGTTGTTGTTGCTGTTGCGACTGCTTGTAGGGACGAAAGGAGGACCTTCCAAACCCCCTAAATCTTTTGCCCACAGTTCCTCTGGTTTGTAAGCCCAAAGACCTGGCTGTAGCTCTGTTGTCTTTGAATCTCTCCAACACAGGGTCAGCCTTCTTTCCGAAAAGGCAAGAGCCATCAAAAGGTAGATCCATTAAAGCAGCCTGGACCTCCGCAGAGAATTCGGAAGTCTTCAACCAAGCCGCTCTCCTGGTGGCAATTGAAGAACCCATGACTCTCGCCACCGAGTCAGCTGTATCCAACCCACTTTGGATGACTTGCCGAGCAGCAGCTTGAGTGTCAACAAGCACCTCATTAAAAAAAATGTCTGTCGGGGGGCGTGGCCAAGATGGCGGCGGAGTAGGACGCCTTTCCGTGCCGCTCCGGCGCTGATCCAACAAAGCATCTAAAAGCACGATCTTGGGGGTGCCCACGAGCCCCTACAGCGGTGGAGACGACCGCCTAGCGGAGCGGCAGACTTTGGTGGGGTCGCCGAGGCGGTGTGACCTTGGGAGCGCCTAAGAGCTCGAACGTAACCCGCGGCCTGTGAGACCCCGGGCTTTCCGGACATCGAGGCCCGGTGTGGGCGAAGGGCGGGGCCCCAGATCCGCCTGCAGACACTGGAGTAGACGGACGGCTGTTCGGGACTGCGCTTGGGCGAAGGAGGTCCTGCCGACCGGACCCAGACCGCACCACACCTGGGGGAGGTAGAGCGCCGGCCCCCTGGCACTGCAGTGGCGCTCGGACGGCCGGCAGCACTCTACTATCTACGCCATCCAGCCCTCTCCTCGCGGTTGGCGCCAGCGGCCTGTTTGAACTCTCGAGGCCCGGGGCCTGGGTGCTGTGCAAAGCCGTGACTGCAACGGGGCTAGGGAGCGGCTCTCCCGCTAGTTGGTGGTGCGACACGTGCTGGGCGGGGGCCCGGAGGGCCGAGGCAGAAGGACACCGGCTCTCGGGGGTTCCCGCCTTGGGTACAGGAGACTCCCACGGATCGAGTGCATGTGAGCGGGGGACTGGGGCCTCTTGGTGGCGACGGTGGGCGCCGAACACTTGGTCCGCCTGCAGGCCCCACTACTTTCCATAGCCACGTGGAGCCGGCGCAGGGCGCGGTGAGTCGCCATGTCTACTGTGCAGCGCAAACGGAACCAGGGGAAGGACAACGCCTCGAAGGCCTCCCAACAACCGGCCTCCCCTGGGGCGAGTGGATCATCGAAGCACTCGGATGAAGACGCCCCAGCGACGAAGGCCTTCATGTCAGAGTTGTTTGCCTCAATCAAGGAGGACATATCCGAACTCAGAGCGCAACTCGCCTCCGACTTGCGGGAGGTGCGGAGGGACGTGGACGGCATAGGAGAGAGGGTTGCGACCCTGGAAGACAGGGATTTGAGTGTGGCCACCGATGTTCATATGCTCCAGCAAGACATAATCCGCCTCACCGAGCAGAATTTGGACCTACAACTACATACGGAGGACCTTGAAAACCGCTCCCGTAGAAATAACATCCGAATACGGGCGGTGCCATGGGACGGTGAGGCGGGGGACCTCCGGGGGTACGTCCAGGAGCTGTTTCTCCAGGTCCTTGATGAGGCAGACACGAAGGAGATACAGATGGACAGAGTGCACCGTGTGGGATTGCCACGGCGCGGGGGGGGACCTCCCCCTGACATCTTGGTGTGTGTCCACGATTTTCAGCTTAAGGAGAGGATTCTTCGGAAAGCCCGGACCATCGAATCGCTGCAATTCCGGGGTCATCGGCCACAACTATACCAGGACTTGGCTGCATCCACCTTGCAAAAGCGGAGGGAATTCCGTCCTGTCACATCATTTCTGAGAGAGAGGGGCATCGCCTATTCCTGGGGGCACCCTTTCAGGATCATCTTCAGATGGCAGAACCGCCTGGCCCAAATCCGCATGCTTCAGGCGGCAAAAGAGCTTTTGGGAATGGAAGATGTGCCGTCCTCGCAGGCCGCGGAGGCCTCCCCGTCTCGACGGCGCCGCCGTTCGAACTCATGGCACAGGGTGGGGCGCTCCCCCGTCAGTTCCCCTGCTAGACAGCGTCCGGACCTTTCTGCCAGCCTGCAGGAACGAGGAGCAGCGGTCGCCTCGGTGGCCTCGGCCACGTTGGCCGACTCACAGCATAGCTCTGGGGCGGCGTAATCCCCGAGGAATGGCGGATCGGCGCCGGAGAGGCTCGGGCCTTCTGATCGAGGGTTCTGTAAGTACTCTGGTGGGAGACGACCTCGATTGAGGCCAAGGGGAATAGTGGTTTCATTCCTCTGGCCTGTTGCTTGATTGGGGGCTTCCTACGGACTTCGGCCTACTGATCTCGATGAGTATAGTTATTGCACTTTTTTTTCTGATTCTGTACAATGTTCTGTATTGTTTAGGGGGGGGTTTGGTTGAGGGAGCATGGGGCTGGGGGGGGGGACCCGTGACGGGAGGCCTTTGGGGATGAATGCGGAGTGTGAGTGGTGGAATGCGTGCCATGCTGTAGTGGGGATGATCCAACGACTATTCTGGAAACGTTTGGGAGCACGTTGCCGGGGGGAGGGGTGGAATGCGGTATGGGCGCCAATTGTATTACTGACAGCGGGATCTGTGTTTTGTGTTTACCATGCCAATTAGTATAGGCACATGGAACGTCAAGGGCTTGAACTCCCCTCAGAAAAGGCAGAAGGTCCTGAAATATGTTGTAGACCATCACCTTGATGTTGTGGGGCTGCAGGAAACTCACTTGGCACGGAAGGATGAACTGCGGCTCCGCCACAGGGCGTACCCCATTGTGTACAGGTCCTCAGCTGTCACGAAACATCGGGGAGTAGCTTTAATGTTTAAGGCGGCGTTGCATTTTCAACCTATGGGGGTCCGCAACGATAGGGAAGGGCGGTGGCTGATGGTCAAGGGGCACGTTCAGGGTAGGCTGTGTACGTTTGTTGTGCTCTACCTACCCAATGCAGGTCAGAATAAGTACTTACAGGAGTTACTGGTGAAGGTGGGGGACTTTGCAGAGGGTCTTGTGTTCATGATGGGTGACTACAATTTGGTGTGGGACGGAGAGATGGACAGCTCGGGGGGCGGCGGGCGGACACAGGGGTCTTTTCTGGGGCTACGCAGCGAGGGATGGAGGAGATGGGTCTAGTTGATGGCTGGAGGTTTTTTCACCCTGATGTGAAGGACTATACGTTCTTTTCCCATGTGCACCGCTCCTACTCCCGTCTGGATTATGTCTTCCTTAGTCAGTCACTTAGGGGGAACGTTTTAGATGCCGCCATTCTCCCGATATCTGTGTCGGACCACAGTCTCATGGTGCTCACGCTTCGTTGGTCCCCTCCTGACACCGCGAACCGGAAGTGGTACTTCCCGGCTTCGGTGGTCAGGGACGAGGTGTCCCATCAAGCCTTACGCTTGGCCATTCGGGACTTTTTTGTCTGCAATCCCCCGTCGGACACTTCCCTGATAACCACGTGGGACGCCTTCAAGGCAACGATCAGGGGGACATGCCTGGGCCTCAACTCGCAATTGAACGCTTTACGTAGGAAGGAGAGGGAGGAGCTAGAGGCCGAGGTGCTCACGCCTGAGAGGGAGCACAAAGCTAATCCCTCGAGACTAACTCTGCGTCCCCTGACGGCGGTGAGGGGCAGGCTGAAGGCACACTATACGAATAGGGCCGAGCTCACCCTACTGAGGCTGGGACGGCACTCCTACTCCAGTGGTAACAAGATTGGCAGGCACTTGGCCCGACAACTGAAGGACAAGAGGGAGCGTGAATACATAGGTGGGATTAGAGATACTGCGGGTGCGCTCCATCACTGTGACGGGGCGAAGGCGGACGTCTTTGGCCGCTTCTACGCCGCTTTGTACAAGGGGGAAGAGCTAGATACTGCTAAACAACGGGAGTTCCTGCAGCGCTTATCGATTCCGCAGGTCTCAGGGGCTTGGAACGACTTACTCGATGCCCCGATCACGAGGGAGGAGGTCCTCTCTGCCATCAAAAACTTGAAATTGCACAAAGCCCCCGGACCCGATGGGTTCACCGCAGTTTTTTATCAGACCTATGCGACTGAGGTGTGTGACTTCCTGGTCGCCCTCTTTAACGATATGGTTGGCCCTGGAGTGAATTCTGGGACTCTTGCGGAGGCAGTGATCACGGTCCTGCCGAAGCCGGGGAAGGACCCGGAGCAGTGTGCCTCGTACCGCCCCATAGCCTTACTCAATATCGACGCGAAGCTCTACTCGGCTATTTTAGCAGGTCGCCTACAGGACCTGCTGCCGACGATTATCCACGCGGACCAATCTGGCTTCATTAAAGGCCGCCAGACGCACGATAACACTAGGAGGGTAATCCACCTTATTGAGAAGGCGGACAAGTTCCACATCCCGGCGGTCTTGGTGGGGCTGGACGCAGAGAAGGCCTTCGACCGAGTGGACTGGGGCTTCTTATTCCACACGTTACAGGCGTTTGGTTTCTCCGATCGATTCATCGCGATGGTGAGAGCCAACTTTTGCAGCCCGCGCTCGAGGGTGGCGGTGAACGGCCACTTTTCGGCCTTCTTCCGGCACTCACGAGGCACTAGGCAGGGGTGTCCCCTCTCGCCCTTGTTGTTTGCGCTCAGCATCGAGCCCCTGGCGCTGGCCGTCCGGGAGCACGAGGGGGTGAGGGGCATCCCATTCACGGGGGAACAGCACAAGATCACCCTTTTTGCGGATGATGTCCTGCTGTCAGTGGCCGACCCCGCTAACTCTCTTCCGTGTGTGAGAGATATATTGCTGGAGTTTGAAGCGGTGGCCGGCTTCAAAGTTAATTATGACAAGTCGTATGTCCTGAACCTGACCCTATCTCAGGCCGAGGTGGCACAGGTGAGAGCGACGACGCCTCTGGCCTGGGCCTCGGGCTCCATTCTATACCTGGGGGTTCATCTCACCCCTACGGTGGGCGGCCTCTTCGCGGCCAACTTCCCGCCCCTCTCGGCCAGGTCGCGGGCGGAACTGGAGACATGGAAACCAAAATTCCTATCCTGGCTAGGACGGGTACATGCTATCAAGATGGTCCTTCTCCCCAAGTATCTGTACCTGTTCCAGGCCCTACCGATCCCATTGCCCTCCGCTTTTTTTAGCCACCTTAAATCGATGATGTTGAAATTTGTCTGGCAGGGTGGCCGGGCGCGGCTTTCGTTTACACTCCTGCGACGCCTGCGGAATGACGGGGGGGGTCGGCCTTCCGGACTTCCACCTCTATTACAAAGCGGCCCAACTTAGAATCATGGTGGAGTGGTCACAGCAGTTTTCCGACAAACACTGGCTGCATATCGACCGGAGTGTGGCAGGCCGGTCCATCTGGGACCTGGCATGGAAGCCGAAGCGGGTCCGCCCAGCAAACGCGTATATTAGTACCCCCACGGGGACTACGCTGAAAGTCTGGGATACATTGGCGGGCGATGAGAGGTGGACGACCTTTCCATCCCCATTTACTCCATTGCATTTCAACCCGGAGTTCCCACCGGCGCTCGTCGAGGGCCCCTTTGACGGCTGGAGGGAGGGGGGCTGCCGGGCGCTACTTCACCTATTCCACGGCCCCGATCCCCTGACGTTTGGGAACTGCATGCGGGACTACCAAGTGCAGCCGGGGGAGCGATACAGGCATCTACAATTGCTCCATTGGGCCACGTCGCCGGGGGTGCGGGAGGCTGCGACGAGACCTCTGTCCGACTTTGAGGCCTTTCTCCTGAAGACCTCCGCCATGAAGGGGGTCATCTCCTTTCTCTACCAGCTGCTGCTCCGCTCGGCCCTTTCCCCCCGACCGCGCTACATGGAGCAATGGGAGGAGATGGTGGGGAGGGATATCACTGACGGAGAATGGTCAGCGCTTTGGAAGGACATGACGCAATTTAATCACTCCATACTCCTGAGGGAGGCGCATTTCAAAACTCTTACGCAGTGGTACATGGTCCCGGCTCGACTTCATCGCATTTACCCAGCGGTCACGGACAGGTGTTGGAGGGGCTGCGGCCTTCTGGGGGACTTCCGCCACATTTGGTGGGACTGCCCGATCATTAAACCCTTTTGGGCCGAGATCATGTCCCATATTAAAGACATTCTGCAGTACCCTGTTGACGACTCCCCGGAATTCGTGCTACTGGGGTTGAGAGACCCTGGCCTTGAACACCAGACGCGAGCCGACAAACAAATCCTTTGGCTATGTCTCGGCGCGGCCAAACTTACGTTGGCTTCGGCCTGGAAGCGGAAGGAGGCCCCGGCGATCTCCCTTTGGCATGCTAGATTGTGGAGGCTCTTGAGTCTCGAGAGAATGGCGGACATATTTTTAGGCAATTACAAAAATTTCAAACACGTGTGGGGTCCCCTGGTGTCCTTTCTCTCTGCTGGTTTACCTTCGGCAGTTTGCCCGGCTTCACTGAGGAATTTACATTTATTTCAGCTCTAGAGTATGCATGTTGGATGACTGGGGAATGCGAGCGGCGCCGTCACGGGTGGGGGGGGGGGGGGAGTTTTGGGGGCATGGGGTTGGGTGCTACTTTGGGACAGTTATATCGATGAGATGAGGCTCACCTGGAGGACGGGGCAATTCTGGACTACTTGTCGGCTGCACTAACTGAGCGACCCCCTGGTGGGGGATAAGTACGGGACTGCCGACGCTCTCAGCAGACGACGACTTTAATCCGATGGCTTTCTGTTTTGCATCTTTGCCTCATCTTACTTTAATGCTTTCCCACTGTGTGGGACCATCTGTGCGCCATGTGTGGTACCTTTTGTTTACTGTTCATTTTTCTTTGTCTGCAAAATAAAAAATTTTACAAAAAAAAAAAAAAAATGTCTGTCCTCCTCTGGAATTTTAGGGGCCAACTGCTTCACAGAATCCATCAAAGCATGGATGTAACGCCCCAAGAGGCATGTGGCATTCGTTGACTTGAGAGCCATACTCGCTGACGAAAAAACTTTCTTCGTGGATTGGTCCTGTTTGTTTTAATCTTTGTCTCCAGGTACCTGAGGGAAAGCACCTGTAGATTTCTTGGAGCAGGCCGCCTGCACCACCAAGCTCTCTGGCAATTGATGTGAAGATAAAAAGTCTGGGTCTCCAGAAGCCATCCTATATCTTCTTGCAACAGCTTTAGAAACTGCAGGAGCCGTTAAGAGGTCTACTCCACACCTCCAAGATTGGCTCCGTCAAAGCTTTATTGTAAGAAGCATGGGCTCTACTATAGAAGATGGAGAGTGGAGGACTTCTGTCAAAATATTCGACTTGTACTCCGCAGTAGGCAGATTTAAATTCAATAGTTCTGCTGCCTTCTTGATCACCACATGATATGGAGCCACATCTTTTGAAGGGGCATCTGAGGCAGAGGTTAACTCCCAATACAGACACAGTTCCAATCCACTACCCTCCCTTAAGTCATCAAAGAAATCCTCTGATTCCTGTATCTCACCCTCTTCCATCTCAGCCTCTCTGTACCTCTGTTCCTCTAGAAGTCGCTGAGCCTCACGTCTCGACCTCTCCTTCGGAAAAGGCGTCGGCGGATCTGCAATCGACTCCGATGGAGCCGGCATAAATGGCATGCACGGGGCCGGAGCATAAGTCTGGGGGACTCCCAGATTATAGGCCATCGGACCCATGGGCCCAACCGGTGCTCCAGAGGGCTACATGGCTCTCGTGAAGACACCATACATGGCATTTAAATACTGTGTAGGGTCTTGTCCCGGGCCTGGACAGGGAGGATATAGACCCACAGGCTGCTCTCGAGGAGGCACCGGAGTCTTGTCGAACCCTCAGGCAAGGCAGCCTCTTCCTCCTCTCGACTTGGTGTTCGAGACGGCACCGGAGAGGGATTCGACACCGGAGCCGGTGAATGCTCCGGCGACTCCATGGGTGAAGCCTCACCTTCCGGATCCAGAGCCTCTGGTGAAGGAGATATATCATCTTTATGATGCCTTCTACTTGGTGACTTTGGCTTAGAATCCGAATCTTTACCAGAATGATGTCGAGATCCATGCTTCCTCTTCTTGTGCTTCTTTTTTGCCGATCTGGAAGCATGTCCCGATGACTACCTCGAAGGCGACCTCGATCGCGACTCTAGCTCTTCCTGTCCTTAATACCTTTCATTTTAGCAACCAGGAGCTCTTTCACAAAGCGCCTTGGGATTCATCTTTTTACAGGACGGACACCCTTGGACATCATGGTCCGAGCTCAGGCCCCATACACAATCTTCATGCAGGTCCGTGATTAACAACATTTTTCTGCATTCACCACATGGCTTGAATCCGGTCTTCTTCGAGGACATCTCGACAGGGGACAACGAAAGAAGAAGACCCTGAAACCAACAAACAGTAACAAAGTTACTATAAAAGCTACAGAGGATTCCTTTGAAAACCGTTAGCGTCGGCGACGCGGAAAAAAGGGAACTGATGTCATCACGCCGATGTGTGCATATTATGAAGTCGGTGACGTCAGCGGAGCCGCGCGCGATGCCGTGCTTCTGTGACGTCGTCCATGTCGGCGCAAAGCTACAAAAAGAATTTCCGAATGTTGCTGACGCAGGGGAATATTCACAAGGTGAGGAATCCACTGGCAGGTGTATCCATCCGAAACATGTTGGCAATAGGGTCTTAGAACCATAATTTCCCGAGAGACCCTTAAATACATTTTTTTTTTACTATCATTGCCAGATCCAAGAATAAAGGGAAACTGGGATCTGACATTGATTTTTAATCTTTATCCCCCTAGCCAAAAAAATTTCAGTAAGCGCTCCCTGAAATATGGTCGAGCCCACCCTGACTTCTAGCCGTCAGGGTGTCCTGATGATGAAGCATGACACCACGTGGGTGTGTGAGGGAATAAAATAACAAAAGGGATTGCTTCCTTCCCCACGCAGCAGTGGTGTAAATACTTCACATTGGACATACAACCCATCTATGATGTATACTGTTCTAGTTAGCCTAATAATCTATCTGAGGCAGATTAGGTCATATAGGGAGTACTTTTTGTGATACAGGCGGGTGTACTCCCTCCAGAGTTCCTCTTGGCCCCCCACCAAGCAAGGAAGTTCTTTCCTCGCATGGTTTTGTGATTCAAGAACAAATCAGGAGGAGAATCTGTTGCTCAAAGGTTTCTGGGATATGTGTTAGGGGATTGTTCTGCTGAGAATATCTCAAGTTAAACCACTTTATAAAATTATGGCGGAATGATCTGACCTATTTCGAAGAAAAGATGGGTTGTTCCATCATTGTGAGAGGAGGGTCACTTATTTTAGCTCTTGGCTCACGGGTCAAGCATTGATCAGGTCTAGAATAAGAGACAGAATATGGCACATATATTTGTATGTTGAAAAAAAGAAGTGGTTGGAGACGTGTGCAGTGTACTGAAAAAATAAAAGACGATTAGTCAAGAAGCTACTGAAAAGCGTTGAGTTTTCAAGAAAAGTGTGGGATACAATGCATTTGCATGCCATTGGTTACAATCTCATTAGCTACAATTATGTTTTGCCAGTGACGAGGAGTTTCACTTTTGTGTTTATAGATTATCACTGTAAATGTGCTTTCGTTAAGTTTGAAGGATGTCTCCACAGAAAGAAACACTAGCGTTTTCAGTGATAACGTTAGAATAGAAGCATTCCATCGGGCATTGACATTTCCCACTTAAGGCATTCTTTCAGTGTTGTTGTTATTCCCCTCTGGTAAACCAATTAGGGCAATGTACCAAATTAAAATATTTTGTAAAAGAAAAATGTAGGATTGGAGCATGGAGGCCAGTGTGAAGTGGAATCATCGGATAACCTTGGATAATGGCTTACAACAAGTTTGGAGAAAGCTGCTTGTATACTTATCAAGTGATTAGATCCGGCATTAGAGTGTGTCTCTTTACCATCCACAAGATGATGGCTGTTCTGAAAGGGCAAACAGACTGATTAAGACACTTGTAGTAATGACTGTCTGATACTAGCACAACTGTTGAAGAGTCTGAAAAGGGCATTGAGATACAGTTAATTGTCTCCCAGGGAAATCACCTTTTATTCTTTGATGAAGGGCAAAGAGAGGTTCACACCTTTGCAAATGAAAGTTCAGGAAGATAGAATGGTCCGATAGCCAAACCTTAATTTTGAATGGAATATAAAAATACCTCTGTACGTGAAAGATTAACGAAAGAGCTATTAAAACAGTAATGATGCATGGATGCAGTAAAGGGTGAGCTTGGGACTAATCATTTGAGGTTCATGTAAGATTTTTCTGTAGGTTTATTATTGGGGTTGATGTTTTTGAAGGAAAGAAGATGGTGTCATTGGTAGTGAGTGGCAAGACTCTATCTAAGGAAAGGTTCTGGATTGCAGTGAGAGTGGAGAAGCAGCATGGAATGTTGTGGTATTGTGATGTATACTGGAATGTTGTTAAGCTTCTGCTCTGGAAGTTAGTGTTTGGTCAAGCTGCATAAAGGTTGTTCAGTTGTGTGCAGGTGAGATTGAAAGCCTCTGAAGTCGTATACTGCCTTTTTTACGGCCACTACATGTTATGATTAAGCCTCTTGCCCTTACCTGTCCTTTTCCCCTCATCTTTTGTTGTTTGTCTCCCGCTTCCCTTCCTCGTCCCTCTGATCACCCTGCCCTTTGCTTTTTCTCCCACTTCCCCTCTCTCTCTCCCTTTCTTTTCTCTTTTCTCGTCTTAACCGCATGCGCGCTAGCGGAATTCCACTAGCGCGCTGGGTTTTTCAAAATCGCACTTTGCGTGACGAGCTGGGCTCGTCATCAGTGTGCGAGCGGGCTACACCATGACGAGCCCAGCTCGTCATCAGTGTCGAAGGGGTTAATTCAGCAACATTTACAGGCATGACTTAGTTTCTCAATTTTGCCAAACTTGCATTCTGCAAAATGTTGCCAAACCTTTACGCAGATTCTTAAGCCTCTGATGATGACAAACTGACAAGTTTCCCACTGCTTTTTTTATGTGTTTATTTTTTCAGTTGAATTTGGATCCTGTGCTTATTTTGTTCTTTTCTTCCCGGATAATTTATCTGTCTCGGTGTATAAGTTACGGGCCTCCTCTTGCACATGGCCGTGCAGCGGGGTCTACCCACCAGGCCTCAATCTCTCGGGCTTCTTTTCTCTCCTTTCCAGGTCTGTCCAGGTCAGGCTGTTTCAACCCCCCCTACCTGTGCTCGTCGACCAGGATGTTCTTGATTTCTGCTTGCCTCTGTGTGGTCGCCTTCACTGTTTGTGTGAGCAGATGTTGTAGGACTTGGCCTCTAGGTGTCTCCAGTGTTGCATTTTGCTAGGTGTCTGTATATGGGGCCCGCCCGGGCTGTGTGTTGCAGGACTTTGCTACCCTCTAGGTGTCTCCAGTGTTGCATTTTGCTAGGTGTCTGTATCTGGGGCCCGCCCGGGCTGTGTGTTGCAGGACTTTGCTTCCCTCTAGGTGTCTCCGGTGTTGCTTTTTGCTAGATGTCTGTATCTGGGGCCCGCCCGGGCTGTGTGTCGCAGGACTTTGCTTCCCTTTAGGTGTCTCCAGTGTTGCATTTTGCTAGATGTCTGTATCTGGGGCCCGCCCGGGCTGTGTGTTGCAGGACTTTGCTACCCTCTAGGTGTCTCCAGTGTTGCATTTTGCTAGGTGTCTGTATCTGGGGCCGCCCGGGCTGTGTGTCGCAGGACTTTGCTTCCCTTTAGGTGTCTCCAGTGTTGCATTTTGCTAGATGTCTGTATCTGGGCCCGCCCGGTCTGTGTGTTGCAGGACTTTGCTTCCCTCTAGGTGTCTCCGGTGTTGCTTTTTGCTAGATGTCTGTATCTGGGGCCCGCCCGGGCTGTGTGTTGCAGGACTTTGCTTCCCTTTAGGTGTCTCCAGTGTTGCATTTTGCTAGATGTCTGTATCTGGGGCCCGCCCGGGCTGTGTGTTGCAGGACTTTGCTTCCCTCTAGGTGTCTCCGGTGTTGCTTTTTGCTAGATGTCTGTATCTGGGGCCCGCCCGGGCTGTGTGTTGCAGGACTTTGCTTCCCTTTAGGTGTCTCCAGTGTTGCATTTTGCTAGATGTCTGTATCTGGGGCCCGCCCGGTCTTTGTGTTGCAGGACTTTGCTTCCCTCTAGGTGTCTCCAGTGTTGCATTTTGCTAGGTGTCTGCATCGGGAGCCCGCCCGGGCTGTGTGTTGCAGCTTATTTCCCTTGAATGCCCCTGTGTCTCCACCTCTGTTCAGTGGTATGTTTTGAGTGTTGTGTATGTCCAAGTGTTGGTGACTGGAGGGTGTGCCAGTAAATAGTGTATCCTCGATGTAGGAGTTACTGCTGTTGCTTGGGTGGTGTTTCTGCCCCTGTAACTTTGTACCTCATATTTGCCGGCCGGTGTCCTGCCTGGTTGTGTACCGAGAGACTTTTAGGTATCAAGTCTGAGTTCCTCTCTTTGGAACTTGGTCTCAGCCTGTGGTATGTGCACAGCTTCTTCTGTGAGGCGGTGGTCTGTCTGTTGTCTCTTCCTTGACTATGTCACGAGCTGTGTCCTGCATTGTACTTCTCCTTCACTGCTGTCCTGCCTTTCTATTCACAGTCTTTGCTCCCGAAACTGTCGCTTCCTCACTCGCTGCCCCCCCTCTCGTTGTGCCCTCCTCCCACAGTCCGTTTCTTCTTTCTTTTCTCACACTCCCTCGCACTCAGTTCCCATCTTTTTCAATCCCTTCTTTAATCTTTGCCATTCCCCTCTCCTTCCCCATCACTCCCTCAGTAGTTCTTCTTTGTCCCTCTCTTCTCTCTCCATCCCGTATTCTGCTCCCTTCTTTTGCTTCTCCACACATCTCCTTCTCTACCCCTCCCTTTCTTCTTTCCCTCCTCATACTCTCTATCTCACCATTCCTCCGTTTCTATTTTAGGCATACTCGCCTCTACCTCCCTGCACCATCATCTCCTCCCTGGCCTCTGTTTCTATTTTCTTGGTCTGTTTTTAGACCAGTTCTTTGATTTGCTCTTCCCCTCTCTCATCACACCCTCTTTTCATCTTTTTATCTCTCCTTCCCCAGTACCCACCTTTTCTCCCTTTCACTTCTCTGTATCTCCCCTGCTTTCCTGCCTCTCTCGCCCTCTGTTTAGCTCTTCTCTACTTCTCCTGCACAGCCATCCTCTCCCAGTTTTCCAAAGCCCTCCATTTGTTTCTCTTTATTCCCTCCATTATCCCCCTACATCTGTGCACCCCTGCGTCGTTCTGCATCATTCCTCCTTCTCAGTGCCCCATTTCTTCCTGCATCCCTCACTGCCCTCATTCCTTTCTTCCCCCATTCCCTCCCTCATCTCTCCATCCCTCCCTCCGCCCCCTGGCCCTCTCTTCTCCAGGCCTGTATCCTGAGTGACGTGTTCTGTTACTATGACGACCCATCAGTCTCAGGCTGTGCCGGATCATTTTTCCTGGAAGGCCCAGCCTGCGTCCTTGAGAGAAATCTCAGCCAGGTCCAAGTGAAGAGGTTTAATGTCACAGGGAGGACGGGTGGAAAAGGTGTTTGTGGCGGGGGTGGGGGGTTACTAACATGGAATCACAGGCATCACGGGGAGGGGTCGCCAGGCACTCTGCTAGATTCGCCAGGCACCCTGCATGTTCACCGGTTGCCTTGCAGATTGATTGGGTGCCCTGCAAATTAACGGAACACCCAGGAGATTCACTAGTCGCCCTGTGTAGATTCACAGGACACATTGCAGATTCGACAGACACCCTGCGGTTCACCTGATGCCCTGGGGGCTCAGTGGGCCAAATTACTGAGCGATACATGAGCTATGCGGTTTCATTCTATGGATTCACCTGACACCCTGTTGATTCACTGGGTGTCTTGTAGATTCACTGGGGGTCTTCAAGATTCACTGAGGGGCACGAAGATTTACTGGATGCCCTGCTTATTTCCGGACCTCTTGCAGAATTACTGGGTACTCGGCGGGTTTGCCAGATGGACAACAGGTTCACCAGACGCCTTGCTGGTAAATAGGTGCCACGCGGGTTGAATCTGAAGATTCGCCAGGTGCCTATGGATTCACCAGATGCCATGTGGACATGCAATGCCTTGTGGAGTCATCAAACATCCTGCTGAGGCATGGGTGCCAGTCAGGGGCCTCTTGTAGATTCTCTAGAAGTCTTGAGTAAATGTATTTAAAAGAAAAATCTAAGTCTGTGAATCATAAAGACTTGCAACAAGAGGTTCCGCAGAACCCATTGAACATAAATGATAATGCACAAATATTCACATGTAAAATTTGTAGTTTTCGCAACTTGAATGTTGCGTGGATTCACACGCTGTGCATTATTCCACCACCTAGTGGTTGTATACGAATACAGAAAATTCTTCAAGTGGCAAAACTACTCCTACAGATAGCCAATTAGTAACCAGTTTCAAAAATCTAAACTTTTCGTCGCAGAACAAGCTACTTGAGAATCTTTGCTTACTATTGGAGCATGAAAGTGAGGCTTTATGCATGAGAGGAGGCACAATATAGGAGGAACATTAGCGAGTAAGATGGCAGCAGGTTCACCAGATGCCACTGGATACATGGGTGCCGTGCAAATCCAGCGGATTCACCAGGTGCCATTGGGTACACGGGTGCCGTGCAGATCCAGTGGATTCACCAGGTGCCATTGGATACATGGGTGCCCTGCATATCCAACGGATGTCTGCGGATTCACCAGGTACCATTGGATACACGGGTGCCCTGCAGATCCAGCGGATTCACCAGGTACCATTGGATACACGGGTGCTCTGCAGATCCAGCGGATTCACCAGGTGCCATTGGATACACGGGTGCCGTGCAGATCCAGCGGATTCACCAGGTGACATGGGATACACGGGTGCCCTGCAGATCCAGTGGATTTACCAGGTGCCATTGGATACACGGGTGCCGTGCAGATCCAGCGGATTCACCAGGTACCATTGGATACACGGGTGCCCTGCAGATCCAGCGGATTTAACCAGGTGACATTGGATACACGGGTGCCCTGCAGATCCAGTGGATTTGCCAGGTGCCATTGGATACACGGGTGCCGTGCAGATCCAGCGGATTCACCAGGTACCATTGGATACACGGGTGCCCTGCAGATCCAGCGGATTCACCAGGTGACATTGGATACATGGGTGCCTTGTCGCTGTACAGGATGCACTCCGGATTCACCTTGCTTCGCAGGATCACCCATCGCCCAGCACACACTGAGCACCCCACAGCCTCACCTGGTTCCCTGCATATTTACCAGGCACTCTGCGGATTCATGGAGTGACCTCAGGTACCCCTCTCACTCTGGGCTGTCCTGATGAGCCCAGGGTACACTGTTCCATCACTGTACAACCCCAGCACATGAATAGATTTTCCTGTGTCATCGTTTTAAGACTGCAGCGTTAATCACATCCTCGGCTGAGGTGCTGGGTGACTTCCCAGCCGCAGTATGGGAGCAGAGTGTGCAGTAAAGGGTGTGTGAGCAGGGAGGAGGAACTGGCCAGGTGCCATCTCCAAGACAAAGCTATGTGGATGAGATGGCCAAGCACCGCCACCAAGACCCCCATATCAGAATATACGTTCCCTTAAATAAAACTATAGCGATAACCTTATAGTGTCACGAAGCAGTACAGATACTATAGAACCTATACTTGTCCCCAGTTAATGGTATGCAGGCCGTGTTGTAAAGTGCCCCTCACATGCATTGTGCAGATTGCATTTCATTTCCCTTAGTTGACGCTATGAACATTACATTATGAATTACGCCAGATAAAGCAATATACACATCATAAATTACAGAATACAAAGCTAAAAGGATTACGCTTCCCCATATGAAGATCTTCGGATTAAATTATAAACTCCCCCAGATGAAGCTCTGCAGATTTTATTATACATTCCCTCATGAACCAAGACAGATTATTTCTTAGATTCCCCCAGGTGAAGCTATGCTGATTACAATGTAAATCCCACAGATGCACCCGCGCAGATTACAGTGTGAATTTCCTCAGGTAAGGCGCTACAAATTACCTTATAAATCCCACAAGTGAAGCGCTAGAGATGGCACGTTAAATTCTCCCAGGTGACGCAATGCAGAGTACGTCATAAACTTGAACTGCCTCCCCAAATAAAACCATCCAGATTACATTTTTAGTTTCGCCAGGTGAAGTTCTGGAGGGTACTTTTTGGATGACATTCCAATGTCCACAGTTGAACCTCAGCAGGCGAAATACCCCCCCCCCCCCCCCAATTTGGAGCCATGCGGAGTTTATTTTAAACTCGCACAGGTGAAGCTAAGAATGCCATTGTGTTGCCTTTAAGAAGTTGTTTTTGATGTAAGAAGTTTGTTTGGACTGAAATTCACATTCTGAATAGTGCCATTTTACACACATTCCTTTTTTATACGAAGGATGGATGCCATGCTTATGCCATGTTTATGCCTCCTCTGTTGCACTTAGGGCACATTGTTTTATTGAGACACCAATACTTTGGGGCAGTGCCTATTCGGCTTCCTGGTGCTGATACTCATACCGGTGTGGAACCCCTCCTGGCTTTCCCTGTGAAGTGTCCACTCGGCTGAGAAAGGGAGTCTTCTGAGCTTTTAGACGATTGCTAATTAGTCCAAGGATCGAGTGATACTTCAGGTTAACAGTACCCAGAGACCTTGTTGATACCTGAGCAGACGGTATGAACAACTTGGCTGACTCTTGCAATTTTTAGAACTAGTGTCCAAAAGAGTGAAGTGGCAGCAATTGAGTGCAGCCCTGATGAAACTGCTAAACGTAATATAGCAGTGAAACATGGCACTGGCAATAGGTAATGGTATGCATGACTAGCTACCAGCCTTTTTATCATTTAAGAGCACACTTTCACCGCCCTATGAATAAAATTGGTTAAGGGACTGGTGTGCAGTGTGTGTTTTTAGCACTTTGTTACTTGTGTTTGTTTGTCACTAGCAGAATTTTCTGCACTTCACTTTTTGTCACTTTATATGTTGTTTGTTTTGGACACTACTTTTCTTTCCTCTCACTTTTCTTTGAGAAGCAAGTGATCACCGATGATGAGACAGGGGCCTGTCTGGAAATTTCATACCAGTTACCCCGATGGTGGTGTTTCCGTGAGGGGTCATTTGCTTCTCGCACATATTTTCTCACTATTATGAGGAATGTCTAATTTTTGTAGTGGGCGTATGTGATCAACTTTTTTGTTGGCTCTCTGAGAGTGGATGTTCTGAGGTGTTGCCTGGGAGAACAGGTCTTTTATTTCAAGCGTAGCATTAGTGCAGTACCTCCTCATAAAGTTTATGAGAGCGTAGTGGGGATAAGGTTTCCATTAGACTCCCCTTGTTGTCACTATTATAATAGCACACTATCGGACTGGGTCTGTGTTTTGAATTATACCCCCAGGGTGAAGTCAGGCATCCTTAGCGCTGTTGGGGCCAGTGTGGAGGCTAAGCAAGCTATTGCCCAGAGTTTCAGCGTGGGGCCCATGATTAGAATAGGCACCGAGGCGAGAATTAACAGGTCTGAGGAAATTGAGCCCGAGACCCCGCCGAGGCGGGAATCGAACCCTGGTCCCTGGCCAGAACTCTGCATCAGGGTCTGCCGCTCTAACCATTGAGCCACACTCCTCCAGGAGTGGCCCAGATGCATGGGTTTTGGGTGCATTGATGGTTCTCTGGTGAGTTCATACCTGTATTTGGGTCACATTGTTGTACTAGGGAAACACAGCTGGGCTTTTTTGACTTTTAGACTTTTGATTTACATTGCATTTGTTTGTGAAAATATAAAACCCTGATTGCTTGCCAAGGCCAGACCTAATGGCGTTGCTGATGCTTGTTTATGTACAAACTGTTGGGCTGAAGTCCTATTGTTGTGTTACAATACAATGTTGCACAAGAGGTGTATAGTTGCCAGGAACATATTTTTATACCATGATCCTGCTGTTGGGTCCAGGCTTTTGAAGCACTTATACAGTGTTGTATCTTTGACTTGTTGGTGCGTTGTGGGCTCGTGGGTAGGTTGAGTTTGGGAGTTGGGCACAGAGAGCCTTTTGGTAAGTATGGAAATGCTTGGTCAGTCAAGACCTTTGATGGTCCAGTGCTTACTGGTACATTGGGGCGAAACACAATCCTACGTTCAGGTCAAGGTGGCACTTCTAGAGTGCAAAGATGCGTTCCCAATATACATTAATGGCCAATTTTCCCGTACTTTCTAGGAAAACTACACAAGGATGTCCCTCATCACCGTTGATTTTTTAGGTCGAGCTTGGGCAGCACATGCACTGCGAGGCATGCTGTATTAGAGTATGCACTTGACGCTCCACCCATTCGCTGCCCATATTTTTCATTGGCTTGTGTCTTTGTCCTTTGTAAATGCTGGCGTCTGATTCGGTAATTGGCTTGTTAGTCCCTCCTTAGTACCTCCTTGTCTTCATTTGTAGCCTCCCATGAGGACTCGACCTTTTACTTCTGTTGTTGCACCATCAGTGTTATTTAGTCTGTAAGCACTATTTCTTTAGTGAGTTTTGCCTTACTGCAGGCACGATGTGATTTGCATCAACATTCAGTGCCGGGACAATGGCGGCCTCTTCTTTGGAATGCCATCTGCTCGCATTTAGGAGCATTTGAGCTATTGGAATTGTAAATGACAGTTGCTTAAACTCTCGCAAATGCTACACCTGCTTTACAAATATTTTTTGGTGGGTTGTCTCCAAGTTCCCCATGCTGCCCTTGCTCTTAAGAGGCCACTCCCCTTTCTTCAGACACAGCTCATCTAAAGAAGGGGCGTGGCCTCTATTAAGTGCAATGCTCGGCATGGGGTGCTTGGAAACAAACAATATTTGCAATTCAGAGGGTCTTGTATTTGCGAGAATTTAAGCTATTTACAGTGCTAATAGCTCAAAGTCTTGTAAATGCGAGACCTACTGTGTTTTTTTTAAATTGCTATTTAACCACTGCTTTCTAATTCTAATGAAACCCAAGGTCTTACTATTAACGTCACCATTAAAAGCTCCGTGTATGCAGATTATGTTCTTCTGTATATTAGTAATCCTGACTCCTCTATTCCCCTCTGCTCAATCTAATACAAATGTCCTCCTAAATTTCAAGATACACATTAAACACTAATAAAACAGATTTGTTTCCTTTGAATGTGCACTGTACCCATTTGTTTCCTTTGAATCTTCACTGTACCCATGACATGCTTACCTACAAATGATATAATATGGCAAAAAGAAAAACTTTAATATTCAGGGATTCTATTTTCTCACTCAATGAAACAATCTCTTACTTTGAATTGTGACCACATTCTCAAGATAAATTTCACATTTGGTCTTCCATATATTTATCTTGGTGGGGAAAGTTTGAATCTGTCAAAATGGTTATTGCACCACATTTTTTTTTACTGTATCTATGCTACCATCTTAATTACCTCTTCAGTATTATAAAATATGTTGATAAACTCATATCTAAATGTATTTAAGAACAGCAAAACACCTTAAAACGTGCACAGATTTATGGGGTTTTGACTTAAAGAATATTCTTCAATATAAAGCTTTTTTTAATACAAGGTTCTTTTTTTCTGGTAGTCCTACAAAGGTATCTAAATCACCCATGTGATTCCTAATTAAATAAGGATTGGTCTCACCCTTTCCTTCATCTGCGTTATTAACTATGTCCAATTATAACACCTTTCTAAAATTGCCTACTATTCTTACATCCCTAAAATTAATTTTGCAAGATTTTGACTCTTTTCAATCTCATATTTCAAGTACCTTGAAACTTTTGTTGTGGTATAACCCATTAATTGAGCTACATCTTAACACAACGTTTTGGCTAGCTTGAATAAAGCAGATAGTTTTTACTTAAGATATCTATTATAATACTATTTTGAACTTTTGCTGATTTGCAACAATTTCTTATACCTCCCCCTGATAGTTCTAAATATGAAATGTTGTGTAATTCCATTCTTAATTTCTTACCAAATAATTTACATGAGATTGTCATCTCTTATTTAGAAAATTACATTCAAACATTGGTTGCATCCCTGCATGCTGTTTACATTTTTTTCCAAAAATGTAAACATTTTGATGAGAATAATCTTAATTTTCTTTATACTTTTATGAACAATTAAGTTTACATATTAGTTTCCCTGGATACATGGAGGAAAATATGGATGATAAATATCTCTGGTTTGCTCCCTGTCACTTTATATAAAAACAACTCATTTATTTTGTTTATGGACTCATTAAAAAATATTTATAATCTGTCTTTTGACATTATCTACAACAATGTCAGATTTGCATAACAAATTATAGTTGTTTTGCTATCTGCTGCTTTAAAATCAATTACCCAAAACTGGAAAAATGCATTTTTATTAGCAGTCCTTACAATGGTGGTCCCGGGTAATTTTTACAAGACGAGGAGCTAATTCAACTTTTCTACTTACCAACTATGTTGGAAACAGATTGATGTTTATATTGCATTATATTTATAAGATGTGCTATTATAAATTTATAGGTTGTGTAAAAATGCTATATGTTTGCATTGTAATTTAGTAGCTCAACTTTGCTTTATTTCTAGTTAAGTTTTCAGTTTTCTTTTTAATTATGGTATCTTAATACGAAGAAGAACAGCCTATAAGGTCACGCCCCAGAAACTATTGGAGTTTCTTAATCGAATACCTAAATGATCCGGATGTACAACTGTAATCTATCCTGATTATAGTAATGCATATCATTTTTGGTTTACAAATGTATATAATATGTTGGACTAGGAGTGCTGTAATGCAGTGATTTTATGAGATGTTGCACCACTTAGGAGTGGCGCGATTTGTTATGTATCACTTTTTGAAATGCCAATAAAAACAATAATAAAATAAAATATGGTATCTTATGTATTTATCTTTTTACAGGTACATTCCTCATAATAGTCTGCATTTTAATGGTTTAAAACCCTCTATGTACATTTCCAGTGCTCTTTTTTTGTATGGTCTTTTGATTTGTACCATAAAAGTCAAACGATGTTTAACTTGAACGCAGACAAGCAGAGCTGTGCTGACAGGCCCTCCCAGAGCCCTGTTACCTGGCCTGTAAGGTCTTGATATCACAGCAGTTAGTAACCAGTTCTGCTTTTGTGATTTCATGGCAAGAAGTTATGACTTTCAGAAACTGAAATAAACAATAGAGGTTCTCTTACAGCCATACATATCAATAGAATAATAGCTGCAGAACATTCTGAGACACACATTCTGATTGGCTAGTGCACCTCTGTTTTATCACAAACATCAGAATTGTGTAAAGCCGTCCTTTATTGCTAGCCACCACCGCCCTTTCGAAGAAAAATGACTACACAATCTAGGGACTGCGTCCATACAATTAGAAATTTCTTCTGTCTCTCATCGTAAATATAAAAATGTCATTTTAATTCTGTTTCATCTCTTATCTTAAACTGTTTTATTGGAATTGTACTTTTACATCAAAAGTACTTTATTTTAGGGGACATTTTTATTTATTTGTTTATAATTTATGTTGCTTTGACCATGTTGTGCATGTAAAACAATGAACGCTGGTTGTTGGATGAACTACTTTTTACTAATTTTTGACTGTAGTAGAAAATCCAACACTAAGGTAGTTCTAGATATGTCTGATTTGTATGATTTCTTTTTTTAAAGGGGCCCCGGAATTCATCAAAAAGCCAGTAGACCAGATTGGCGTTTCTGGCGGGGTTGCATCTTTTGTGTGCCAAGCGACTGGGGACCCGAAGCCACAGGTGACCTGGAACAAGAAGGGCCGGAAAGTCAACTCACAGAGGTTTGAGGTAAGTGATCTGAGAGCGCTGATGGGGCGATACGAAAGTCCGCTGGATTCAGAGGAAAGGATGGTGCGAGAACGTTCACTGTGAGGATGGCATGTACAAGACACCATCTTGTGATAATGATAGTATGTGGGAGCTGATGTTAGGGAGAGACAGAGATGGTGTAAAGATGCTGCTCCCCTGAGGATAGAAGTGGTGTAAGAGCGCTTACAGGTGGTTTGGTTGTAAAAGAAGAGGAAATCCACCATGGAGACCCCTTTTTGGCAGGTGTCCCTCCCCGCTCTTGTTTTGGAGTAGGTTACATTCACACGGTATTGACCTTGAGAGCTTCATTATCTGGATGTAGCTGGGTAAGGTGATGTTGAACTTTGTCCTGGTATATCATCTCTAATCTGCTCCCACCCGACACCCACTGTTTAAAGCCCCCTCTCCTGTGAGCCGTGGACTGGCCCATTTGCCAAATTGCAGGACTCTTGAAAAGCTTTTCCCGGCAAGGTGCTACAGCCTTACACTATTTCTGAGGCACTGACCTGCCCAGAATTCAAACAACACACTAAGTGATCAGACAGCCAGAGACCACAAATCCAAATAGGGCGTTAGACCATTAAATTACTGCCTGAGACAACTTTTTCGTCTGCTTCACCCTCTCCCCAGGTTTTTTTTGCTAGCTTTATCTGTTTCATACTCGTAAGATCTCAGAAACTGTTCTCAATATGTAATACAGGATCACTGAGTACAGAGGGGACACCAGGGCACGTCTCTTTTCTACGCACCACTTCAGACATATCACCTCCTTTGCTTGTGACTCTGGATGAGTGAACCTTACAGAACTTGAACAGCGCCTTCTTGTAATAGGACTGAGTTGACAATCAGCCACTGCCAGGACCTGGGTCCTTTCACCATACTGTTGTCGGTCTCCACAACAAATGTATCTTTTCCAGGGAGGAATCTGGTCTCACCTCAAGGGAAAGGACAGGGATCCCTTGTCATAAGCTGGTGGTGGACCCTGCTTGCTATTGGCTTTCTCGGGGCTCCTACATTTTTCCCTGGCTTGGCGGACCAGGAATGGTCCCTTGGACATCTGGAAAGAGGACCTGGTCCTGCAGGTTTATTTTGAGCCATTCATAGTGGAACAAAAGTGATCACATCTGGTGGATTCTGGACTGTGGCAAGAACTGAGGTCTCTTCCTGTGAGCTTTCCTGTGACTGGCAAGAACCGAGGTCTCTTCCTGTGAGTTTTCCTGTAACTGTGGCAAGAACCGAGGTCTCTTCCTGTGAGTTTTCATATGACATTGGCAATAACTGAGGTCTCTGACTGTGAATTTTCCTGTGACTGTGGCAAGAACTGAGGTCTCTTCCTGTGAGTTTTCCTGTGACTGTGGCAAGTACCGAGGTCTCCTCCTGTGAGTTTTCCTGTGACTGTGGCAAGAACCGAGGTCTCTTCCTGTGACTGTGGAAAGAACCGAGGTCTCTTCCTGTGACTGTGGCAAGAACCGAGGTATCTTCTAGTGAGTTTTCCTGTGACTGTGGCTAGAACCGAGGTCTCTTCCTGTGAGTTTTCCTGTGACTGTGGCAAGACCTGAGGTCTCTTCCTGTGACTGTGGCAAGAACCGAGGTCTCTTCTTGTGAGTTTTCCTGTGACTGTGGCTAGAACCGAGGTCTCTTCCTGTGAGTTTTCCTGTGACTGTGGCTAGAACAGAGGTCTCTTCCTGTGAATTTTTACCAGCAGATCACTCCGTATTATCGCTGTTATGGTTCCAGCAAGACCTCATTTCTGCCCCCGGTTGTGGTGGCCCAGGTACATTCACTCCTTATTTTGTCACATTTCCTACACAACTCTGGTTCCACACATATCTCTTGGCTGTCACCGGACTATTTGCCTGGCCAGGCCCTCTGGCATCTCTCGGTATATGTTTTATTTACCATCTTCTGATTCCACCGGGGTTCCACTACTGTCGCTGGTTGATCTTGGTTTTGAAGGCGGCCTGCAGAGATTCCCTACCAGCCAGTAAACTCCTGTGGTTGGCTGCAGGAGTCTGCACTTCAGCACTGCTGCTTCCTACAGGTTCACTTCCCCAAACAGAGTCCAGGCGCCTAGATAACCCTCTTCGGTGCACCAGTTGAAAGCGCGTCTTTACAAGGCCCAGAGAGATGAGACACCACCCCGGTTGTGTAGTAAACGGTTTATGTTCCATCGCTGCTCCTCGAACTGAGTACTGGGTAATGGGCTTATTCAATGACTGCATTATCATCTACTGGCAATAACTACAAAATAAAAACGAGCAGCCCATATAGTGCTGGGCCTCATGTACGGATGTATAAAACTGTTTTACGGTCACAAACCTGCAAATCGCAGATTTACAGGCTTTGGTGCCCGCAAAGCAGCCAGCTGCAGTGTGCATAAGGCACTTTGTGAGTTAGAGATATCTTGCAAACTTGCAAAGTTCACTCAATGACTGTTTTCTAATCTGGTTGGAGGGGAGATAGGGGTGGACTGAAAGGATCATGCCCTTCCGATTCACAATACAATGTATCAGCGTAGCAGCCATTGGCACCTTGCTGACCCATCGAGGCAGCTGGTATGGGTTTATAAAGGTGAAGTAAGCTGCTTGTGAGGACACGTCCCCCCAGTGAATCCTCCTGGAAGGGATGGGGGGAGCAGCCAGTGCTGATGGGGCGGGGTTGCGCTGCGACTGATTTCTACATCACTTAAAGCGCAAAGCTGAGGGTGTGTCGGAAGCAGTTTCTGTGCAAAACCAGCAACTGCCATGTGATGCAACCTTTTTAGATAGAGCCTGGGCAGCACCAGCGCTGCTCTGCGAGGCATGCTGTATTCAGGTAGGGACTTGAAGCTCCGCACACTCTCCGCCCATATTTTTCAATGGCTTGTGTCATTGTCCACTGTAAACTGTGGTTTTTCATTGGTCAATAGGCTTAATAAATAGACCCGAGAGAAAGTGGAAAACTCCAAGGGGAGGGACAACACAATAGAGATTTTTAAGAACCCTCACTCACCAACCTAGTGGTGACATGCTTCATCACTGGGTTCCCACTGAAAAGACCTAATGTCTTTCCAGTGTGCTTCAACGCCTGTTTACAGCGGAGCTGGTTTTGTGTGTGTTGAGGGTGTTTTTAGAGAAGCCAAATTAAGCTAAGTGAGTGCAAAGGAATAGAAAAAATTAAAAAGTGCAAGCACGTGACTTTCAAATATTTTATTACTTGTCCGGTCTGCACTGGTTAAAAACAAAAGTGAATGGACCATAGGTGTGGCCTTAATTATGATAGACCCCTAGTCCATATAGGTGAATTTGGTCGACATGTTTCTGCTTTTAACGAGCCCGAGTCGCTCAGCTTTCTTCAGGACCTTAATAGTGTGATCCTCCGGTGGTGTACACGCCCTAAGGTGCACCCTGCCGTGAGGAAAAAGTGTAAAAAATATTGGAAAAATTCTCTTATTCCAAAAAAGTATATTTATACTTGGGGCTATAAAGCCGCATATAACTCACGTAGCAATTTTGCTGGAGTCATGTACCTGTGGGGAAGGAAAATTTCGTAATTAGAAAGAGATATATATCCCCAAATAGATACATTATTGTAAATAGGAAAAAACTGTTGTGTCCCATCACCCTAAGCAAAAAGAAACACCCATCTAATGGATTACTCATGATAAGTGTTATATAGCTTAAGTAGCATTATAATAGCAGGTAAAGGGTATTATTCCAAGCTCTACCAACATATAAGCATTTACTGTGTTCCAAGTATTATGCAACAGCATATTTGCAATTCTGAAATTGCATAGAAGGGACTGAATGTGGGATGTCTTCATGGCTCAAGAGACAACAACAAAGCCCAACAATTCACTATTTGACGGTGAATAGAATAGAAATACAAGTGCCTGCAATTCATCAAACAGCACTAACCACATCTTATGCTGAAAACGGAGTAATCATGCACTCCGTGGTTCAAAGGGTTACAAACCACATTAACAATATCACAAAGTAGGACAAAGGATCTCGCTTCAAACTCACAGGAGGTATGTCGATATGGGACCTCATGGGCACATAACGCGATGTGAGGTAATCTTCACGCTGCAATCTGTGCAGACGGGAAGAAAAACAAACCGGAATGCATTGGTTGTCAGCCCCTTAAAAAGCGTGTAGGAAAATAAAACGCGTAGGGTCAAGGGAACGTTTTCTGAATATAAACGTCCTACCAGGAATACCTGGTTACTTACTTTACTGCAAGCGGCTCCCCTCTTTGCACCTAGTCAAGCACCACCGCGGCCCGGACTGAACGCCGAGATGTCGGTGTTCTTGTTACTTGTTCCTTCCTGGTTGTACCACGTGACTGCGGTGGTCACGTGGTATTGCCAGCCAGGCTACCGGATTCTTAAAGGAGACGTGTGCAGTTCCTAACGTGAGCCGTCTCAGATGTGTATTTACCAAATTAATTCAGAAGTATTTAAAAATGGGGAAGTTAATTATGGACCGAGACAATGGCAGAGTCTCGGATTTCATTATCTAATACTTGCAGTAAAGTTTGGCCTGGGACAGCTGATTCCAGCGTTATATATTCTTATTTATGAGGGGCTTTCAATGAATGGAGACCAAGTATCAACTTTCAGAAGGTGTTACATGTAGCGTGACCATCCATCAGACAAAACATTTTCATCCACAATAGGTTGATATTATGTATGTTGGACAAATCAATCCGAACTGATCTAGCCTTCGGAGCAAAGTGTATGTTCCATAGTCACGTCTCTCGGAAACTCTTCTATTAGAAATTCAAACAACTGAAGCACAGTTTAAAGCAACACTAACAGGCTTTAAAAAGAAACTAGAAGAGTTAAATAAAGAACAAAATGAATATAAAGAGAATTTAGCACAGTCCAAAGCCCAGAAACTTCAGAAAGACTTGAAACGTTGGTCTTACACACGGGTCTACCCGTACTCAAGCCCAGATTATGTCCAACCTACAACTACGGACTATAGTTCTGATTCCTCAGCGGATTCGAATACAAGTGGCTCTAGTGGGGATAATACCAGAAGAGGGAATAGAGGGAGAGGACGAGGACGTGGACGTGGCAACCAAATAACTCCCACATATCAGGGATGGCCACAATATTTTCCACACCCAGGCCTGGTACCCTATCAGAATACCCCTTTCCCAGCCCCGACACCACCAATGATGGGGTGGAATCCACATTTTGCTCCACCACCCTTTCAACACAACACATATCGTCAGCCTTTTTTAGACCAGGGCCGGCGAGGCAGGGGGAAACGCAAAGGTCAGAATCAGGTTCACTGGGACCAGTCGGAGGCAGTAGGGGACAACACCCGGAGCAAGACAGGGGAACAGAGAGCAGGCCCGAGCAACAAATGAGCCTAGTTACAAACCTATCTTCCTATACTTTGAATGACGCTGAACAAGCGGTTTTGGAAAAAGGCCTTGGGTTTATCCCTACCCCTAGCTTTGACAAGTTCAAGTTACTAAGTGAGCTCCATGAGTTTTTTAGAAAATTGAGACTCAAAAGTTTTTTTGAAAAAAGTAAGGATAATGAACCCAGTGAAGTGACCAAAAACGATACACCATTCAGACCCAAATCCAATTTTACACCACCCGCTCATCTTGTACCCCCTGAAGTTCTAGCTTTCGAGCAGGCAGTTCTAAATGAAGTTGAAGCACTCTCCTGTCCGCCTGTTTATAAAAACCTGAGAGCAATTGAATATCAAGCTATACAGTCATTGAAAGGAAATGATAATATAGTGATTAAAAGTGCGGACAAGGGCGGGGGAATAGTGCTGCAGGATAAACAAGCCTATGACATTGAATGCAAACGGCTACTGAGTAATGCAAATAACTATGTTGTTCTAAATGAAGACCCAACTGACAACCTGAGGGATGAGATCCTCGAGTTAGTCTCTCAAGCTGAGTACGATGGTTGGATTTCGAAGCAAGAAGCTGACTTTCTAACATCATCCCCTGGCAGAGTACCATATTTCTATACTCTGCCAAAAACACACAAAAATGTCCAACCTCCACCTGGACGCCCTATTGTTTCGGGGATTGGTTCACTATTGGAACCCCTGTCGCAGTATTGCGATTTCTTCTTAAAGCCTCTGATCCAATCCACTGAGACTTACATCAAAGATACCAAAAGCCTTCTAGTCTTACTTAAGACTGTTGAGTTACCCAATGAACCCATACTCCTAGTCACCATGGACATTGAGAGCCTTTATACCTGTATACCACAGGATGATACCATCAAGGTACTGGCAGATGCTCTTGATCAGGCTCCCTGGGACTTCACAGTCCCAAGAGGATTTGTGGTGGACTGCGCCACCCTTGCCTTAAAAAGGAATTATTTCGAATATGAAAAACAAATTTTCCTGCAAATAACCGGGACATCTATGGGCAGTACTTTTGCCCCTTCGGTGGCGGGACTCTACGTATACAGTTTTGAGAAAAAACACATTCTGACGCCCACCAATCCTTTTTCCAATAACATCGTTCTATGGCAACGCTACATCGATGATGTTCTGATGCTTTGGCAAGGAGATGAAGCCTCTTTACAACCCTTCCTCATTTGGCTGAATACTTGTGATCAACATTTGAGGTTTACATCTGAGTATGCCAGAGAAAGTGTAACTTTCTTAGACATTACGATCAATAAAAATGAACATCTCCTCAAGACCCAAACCTACTACAAGCCAACATCCAAGAATAACCTCTTGTTGTTCAGCAGCTTTCACCCTCGCCCTTTAAGGGAGAATCTCCCCTACGGGCAGTATCTTCGCCTGAGGCGTAATTGCAGTGAATTGAACACCTACAAAAAACAAGCTGAAGACCTGACAGGAAAGTTATTAAACAGAGGTTACCCGAGGAAAATACTGAAAAAAAGTCAGAAGAGGGCGACTAATCAGAACAGGGATGCACTACTGGAGACATACCCAAAGAACAACGAGGAAATCCCTCTAACGTGTGTAACCACGTATAACAGCCTCTCCAATGTAGTGAGTCGTAGCATCCAAAAGAATTGGAGGATTGTGACGAGTAACCAACTTAACTGGGAAAAACCCCTCTTTTCCTACAAAAGAGCCACCAGTCTAAAGGACTCTTTAGTCCATACTCGTCCCAAGACGATACAGAACAAACAGGAACCTACCATACTATCCTCTTGGAGATTGCCACCTGTGAAGGGGCATTTTCCATGTGGCGATTGTAGCATCTGCCATTTAACCACCCATACCAAATATTTGAACTTGGAACCAGGCAAGCAATGGGAACAACGCAGTCATACCAACTGTAATACCAGCAATGTCGTATACTTAATCACTTGCACATGCGGCCTAAATTACGTTGGTATGACCACAAGACGTGTGAGACTCAGAATCTGTGAACATCGCAGTACTATTCGATGCAAACGGAGTACCACCAAGCTGACCGCCCATTTCATAGAAAAGTATCATACACCGAACGACATGCGGTGGACTGTCTTGGAACAGGTCCTGGGTGATGAGAAGATCCTTTTCGAAAAGGAGCAACGGTGGATCCATCGATTATCTACCCACCGCGCAGGCCTCAATGATGACATTCCCTGGGGACTGGTCCTACGACGATGAGTACCTCACCAAAAGACTACTGTATGGGCCCCTCAAGTAACAGCAATGAGAAATATGAGTTTTGGAATTTATCATCGTAAATTCCTATACAGAACAATGATAAGATCTGTACATATAAGGACTTCAAAATCATAATACAGCTTTACTGATTATGAAGGATCCTGAAAAATACATGAAGATCCTATGGCTCTGTTAAAGTACACTCAGATTAAAGCCTATTATATCTGCACCCTAATGTATTTTAACACATCCTAATTTAGCAATAGTGACTATGGAACATACACTTTGCTCCGAAGGCTAGATCAGTTCGGATTGATTTGTCCAACATACATAATATCAACCTATTGTGGATGAAAATGTTTTGTCTGATGGATGGTCACGCTACATGTAACACCTTCTGAAAGTTGATACTTGGTCTCCATTCATTGAAAGCCCCTCATAAATAAGAATATATAACGCTGGAATCAGCTGTCCCAGGCCAAACTTTACTGCAAGTATTAGATAATGAAATCCGAGACTCTGCCATTGTCTCGGTCCATAATTAACTTCCCCATTTTTAAATACTTCTGAATTAATTTGGTAAATACACATCTGAGACGGCTCACGTTAGGAACTGCACACGTCTCCTTTAAGAATCCGGTAGCCTGGCTGGCAATACCACGTGACCACCGCAGTCACGTGGTACAACCAGGAAGGAACAAGTAACAAGAACACCGACATCTCGGCGTTCAGTCCGGGCCGCGGTGGTGCTTGACTAGGTGCAAAGAGGGGAGCCGCTTGCAGTAAAGTAAGTAACCAGGTATTCCTGGTAGGACGTTTATATTCAGAAAACGTTCCCTTGACCCTACGCGTTTTATTTTCCTACACGCTTTTTAAGGGGCTGACAACCAATGCATTCCGGTTTGTTTTTCTTCCCGTCTGCACAGATTGCAGCGTGAAGATTACCTCACACCGCGTTATGTGCCCATGAGGTCCCATATCGACATACCTCCTGTGAGTTTGAAGCGAGATCCTTTGTCCTACTTTGTGATATTGTTAATGTGGTTTGTAACCCTTTGAACCACGGAGTGCATGATTACTCCGTTTTCAGCATAAGATGTGGTTAGTGCTGTTTGATGAATTGCAGGCACTTGTATTTCTATTCTATTCACCGTCAAATAGTGAATTGTTGGGCTTTGTTGTTGTCTCTTGAGCCATGAAGACATCCCACATTCAGTCCCTTCTATGCAATTTCAGAATTGCAAATATGCTGTTGCATAATACTTGGAACACAGTAAATGCTTATATGTTGGTAGAGCTTGGAATAATACCCTTTACCTGCTATTATAATGCTACTTAAGCTATATAACACTTATCATGAGTAATCCATTAGATGGGTGTTTCTTTTTGCTTAGGGTGATGGGACACAACAGTTTTTTCCTATTTACAATAATGTATCTATTTGGGGATATATATCTCTTTCTAATTACGAAATTTTCCTTCCCCACAGGTACATGACTCCAGCAAAATTGCTACGTGAGTTATATGCGGCTTTATAGCCCCAAGTATAAATATACTTTTTTGGAATAAGAGAATTTTTCCAATATTTTTTACACTTTTTCCTCACGGCAGGGTGCACCTTAGGGCGTGTACACCACCGGAGGATCACACTATTAAGGTCCTGAAGAAAGCTGAGCGACTCGGGCTCGTTAAAAGCAGAAACATGTCGACCAAATTCACCTATATGGACTAGGGGTCTATCATAATTAAGGCCACACCTATGGTCCATTCACTTTTGTTTTTAACCAGTGCAGACCGGACAAGTAATAAAATATTTGAAAGTCACGTGCTTGCACTTTTAAATTTTTTCTATTCCTTTGCACTCACTTAGCTTAATTTGGCTTCTCTAAAAACACCCTCAACACACACAAAACCAGCTCCGCTGTAAACAGGCGTTGAAGCACACTGGAAAGACATTAGGTCTTTTCAGTGGGAACCCAGTGATGAAGCATGTCACCACTAGGTTGGTGAGTGAGGGTTCTTAAAAATCTCTATTGTGTTGTCCCTCCCCTTGGAGTTTTCCACTTTCTCTCTTTTCTAGACACTTTGTTTTTCCCACAAAGTTGTCTTTTATTGTGTTGTCACTCTTCTGTTGTTTACAGATAGTAAGATAAGGGGTGTGAGAGTGTACATCTAAACCCTTTCTCTCTTGTTGTTCTTGGTTAATAAATAGACCCTCCTTAGTACCACCTTGTCTCATTTTGTAGCCTTCCATGGCAACACCCTCTGTTACATGTGTTGTTATTCGGTAGGCTTTAATTACAGTCTGCGAGCACTATTTTCTCAAATAGCTTTGTCCTGCCTGACATGCCTCTCCCGCAACGCTTTCAAAAATGTTTTTATAGCATGAACACATTTCCAATGCAATAATAGGTCTCGCATTTGCGAGAGTTTAAGCTATTTGAATTGTAAATGACAATACCTTTTGTTTATCTGTTTTAAAAACAACACATAAATAAAAGGCATTGTCATTTACAATGCCAATAACTCAAACTCTCGTAAATGCGAGACCTATTGCATTGGAAACCCAAGTGCTTGAATGACAAGTAGTGCTTGGCCCCAGTGTTGAAAATGTGGGCTTTGAGAGTGAGAATGTAAACCCAGATGGTAGAAGTTGCGGCAAAGGCCAGGATACTGTGGCAAGGGACAGAGGGTACCACTTAGGAATGGGAAAGAAAGGGACCCACGAGACAGGGTACGGGTGGCAAGGGCAGGAATACGGTGGGACACAGGCAGTACATCCCTGGTGAGGGAGGATACAAAGCAGAACGGGAGCTGGCGACAGAAGAGGGTGCGGAAATGGTTGGTGGATGGTGGGTGGGACACCACCAGGAGTTGGGGCCAGTGATGGAGAGGGAAGTGTAGGACACAGATTGTGTGTGTGGCGGGGCGGACAGGGCTGAGACAACAAGGATGGTGTAGGCCACATTCCAGCAGTGGGTCGCAAAGGAGGATGTGGCAGGGAAAGAGAGAGAGAGGCACGGCAGAAATGGGGAGCGGGTGGCATGGGAAAGTCTGCTATGGACCGGGAGGAAGAAATCCGAGAATTCATGGCAAGAGAGGGACAGGGCCGAAACTGGCAGCGACGAGGCAGAAAATGACGCAGAGACAGAGAAGCGAGTGAGGGACAAAGGAGAGGGTGGCAAGGATCATAAGGGGCAGTGTTGTTGGCATGGGAGAGAGTGCCAAGGATGGCAAAGAAGAGACTGTCCTGCACCAAGGGAAATGGCCAGTGGCATAGGAAGGTGGGTGCGGACCGCCCCGGGTGTCATCACTGAGGGGAGGTGACAAAATGGCAAAAAATATGTGTTTTAAACACATATTTTTGCCATTTTGTCAAGCCAGGGGTGACAAGAAATTTTCCGCACCGGGTACCACCTGACCTTGCTACGCCACTGGGAATGGCACAGGCGGCAAAAGAGTGGCAAGAGCGCATTCTTGGAGACCGAGGACAGGGAGGTGGGGTTTCGGGGGAGGGCACAAGAAGGTGTGGGCGGGAAAGACTTTCTGACAGGATGGCGTTAAAACTGCTGCTCACGGGGTGGAGTAGGTGAACTAGTACTCTTTGTGGCACAGTTCTGCCACCTAGCATGCTGTTGGTGGACAGTACAACTACTGGTTAGATTTGGGGTGGATAAGGCTGTTATAATCTACTCTTTGTCTGTGTGTGTGTGTGTGTGTGTGTGGGGGTGAATGTAAGATCAATGCAGTGATAACCCAATGTCTTCATATTGTAATCCGTGTGTTTTATCCTTTCCTTGCAAACTCCTGTCTCCATCACTTTATCCCATTCCTTGTAACCTTACTTTCCCCTCTCCTATAATTGTGTCCCCTCTTCCCCTTTCCTTTTTATCTCTTTCAATCTTGGTTTCTCTCTCGCTCTCTGCCTTCCCTCTGTCGTTCTTTACCCTTCTTCTTCTCTCACTTTCTCTTCCACCCAACCTCCCGCTCTTACACTCTCCCTCTCCTTATCTGATGTTCACTTGACACTGTCTCGGCCTTCGTCCCCATATTCTTACCATCTCTCCTTTTACTTGCTTCGTCATTTCCTGTACCTGTCACCTTCCCCCCCTCATTGTTTTTCGTTCTTCTTCTTTCTCTCCCATGCCCCTTCTCATTTCGTCACTATATTCTTCCTCATCCCTTTCTTTCCCGTCTCCATTTCTTCTTTTCCTCTTTTGTTTTTTCCATTTTCTCTCTGGCTCCATTTTAATTTTAATCTTACTAACCACCTCTTCCTGTCATTTTTTCCTGTCTTTCTTCCCTTTTATCTTTCCCACCCTAATGATTTCTTTATCGCCTCTTTGTACATAACTTTTCTTCTCCATCTCCCCTTCTCACCCCCTTTCCTCTATCTTCCACTATCACCCTTCCTTTGTTCGCAAACTCCCTCTCTCTCTGCCATATTTACTTGTCTCCTTTTCCCACTACACAACTGCCCTCTCTTCCTTTCTGTCCTCTCGCCCTCTTACCTTGCCTTTCTTTCCCCTGTATATTTCCTTCCATCCCTCTTGAGTCTTCCCCCGCACAATCTTATCCCATTCTCTTTTTCAGACCATCGAGTTCGATGAGAGCGCTGGTGCAGTCTTAAGAATACAGCCCCTGCGGACCCCGCGAGACGAGAACCTGTACGAGTGCGTGGCCCAGAACCCCCATGGCGAGATCTCAGTCAGCGCCAAGCTCAGCGTCCTCCGAGGTACCGGCGCCATCTTGTATCATCTTCCCATAAATACAAAGCGCTCTTCAGGGCCTGATGGTTCATCTAGTTGGTGGCAGGGTGGGCGTGGGGAAGGATAATGGGTCATATGACCAAACCAGGCAGTGTCTCACGAGCCTGCTGGTGGCACATCCCTCAGGCACTGTCCATGTACAAGGGCAGTATCCTGCACAATAGGCGCCATCTAGCCTTTCGCGCACTGTTCGATGTACTAACAGTGTGGCACACTCCCCCAGTCCATTAGGACCAGCCCCTCTCTCATGTCATTTCGAAAAAAACTGAAAACGTGGTTGTTTAACCAGTAATGGCCAGAAGCTAGTAGTGGAGAAATTTGCAGAAGTAACGGCGCCGAGACGCCCACGGGCAATTGTTCGCGCTTTATTTAATGTCATTAATAAATAAATAAATAAAACCAAATTAATCTGAGATCCAAGAAGCCTGCCCACCAGTGCATAATTTGAGATGGTGGTTTCTGGTGCTCGGCACTGGTCCTTAATTGTCAACACCGGGGCTTGTGACAGTCGGCCTCAAGGTGGCACTGTCTGGCTAATTTAGAGATGACCACAACAAAAGTTAATTATTAATTCAATATTGATTAAAAAAATGACTACTGTCTGCCACCCACGTCAGTCTTGTAACTTTGGGAGTCTGGAATAGTCGGACTTGTCACACTTGTAGCAGTGTGATGGTTAGTAGCTGTCTTTTTACTCTCATTGGCAGCACTGGCGGGGGCAATGTGTGTTGCAAGCTGCAGTGGTCTCCTGGTGAGAGCCCCTAGCACTTATATTTTTACAAACTAACCACTGCTGCCCACAAACTTTGTGGTCTATATATTTCCGACCTGGCGCCTTCTCATTGCCGGTGGCAGTGACTAACTCAAACTTTGCAGTGATAGTGCCCATGACCTGAAGAAAAGCGGCTGCTTGTGGCCCGTTCCCAGGACAGAGACATCCAAGCCTTAACCAACCCTCCCAGACAACACTGTGATTTATTGTGAATGTCTAACTGAATTATAGAGTACAAAACTGCCACTCCCAAATCTGAGGCTGGCTGGTCTACATGGACATCTGGGGACTTGGCAAACGCCTTGCTCCTGTGGGCAGAACTAGGGTAGGGTCCATCTTGTGTCCAGCAGTGAGCCTTCCAGGTGAACCCCCCCCCCCCCAACCCCCTTTCCCAGATTCTTTGCAAATTCTCGCCCTTTCCTCTGTCCCAGCTCATCTATCAAGCCCTCCCTCCTTCTGCTTGGTGTCCTCAGATTTTATTTTCAGAGCAGCTTGCAAAATCTGTCCCAACCGTTGGAGTCACAAGTTTGATGTTCACGAGGTTGAAAACTTAAAAAGAAGGAAGTGTATTCAAAGGGCCCAATTCATATGTTCGACTTGTGACCGGTGCTGTCCTTGCCAAAAAATTCAGACATAGATTTAGATAAGAAGAATCATACACTACAGGAAAATAGCATCTCCACCACCCTTCATGCCCCACAAATTAACTGGTAGTTTCTGGCACCAAAGGACCTCAAAAACCTTTAAGTTGTTAACTGACAGCAGAAGTGTGAAACTCCCCTCCATGACTTCTGAACCCTCAAATATCAGTACTTATGGGTTGCCACACTCTATGCTTTTTTGTAATTATTCGTCCATGTTACAAAAAGACATTGCTTTCTACAAAGCACACGTTTCTGTATGTTAGTATTCTGTTTACAAACAACATACAGGGAGCTGCACGGCCTTGCACCTAATTTCTACGACCCTCATTAAGCACATGCAGATAAACTGCATTGCATTTGCCTTTCTGAGATTTTCCTAAAAGTGCTGTTATCAATGCACTGTCTGCAATCAGACACAAATACGAAATGTATTATCCGTTTATTGGTAGCGTGAAGGATGTATAATAATCATTTCAGAAACTCGGCAAGAAAATATTGGCGTCTCACCGTTACTGATTTGTTTCCCTAAAATAATTCTGTTTTAAAGTAAAACAGACCGAATAAAAAACTGCTCGAATGTCTGTCCTTTTGAAATCCAAGCCATGACTAGTCTGGCGGCTTTGTGTGGCTTCACAACACTACTGTCCGCAAGGCCTTTTGTTATCGGTTCTTTAAAATGAGTTGGGGTGGTCTGCACTCAGAGGGGTATTCCTCTCAACTCATTTTATTGGCTAACCGATGCACCATTCCACCTCTATGGAGTGCTGTTTTTGCAAACCACGAGAGACTATTTCACATCTCAAAAGTCCATTGAGTGATCGCCCATTCAATTCTTTGTCATACACTTATGGTGGCTTTATACTGCTCCAGACCTTCATACCTGATGAGCACTGACAAAGGCAATATGTCTGACTTTTATATACCAACACAAACATTCACATATAGCATACGATCCCATTCTGGCTTTAGCACAGCTATTTTGCAAAATGGCCTGGATATCCTTAAAAAAACTCTTTCCTCAGCTTAAGGGAGATATATCACAGCTCTATGCTGGACTCCTTGTTTCCAGAAAATTCCCTCCAATCAATAAACTTTTCTACTAAAGCAAAAAAAAAAAAACTTGCACATTTAAAAGTAGATATTGAAAGACTGGGCTGATTACGCTTTGGATTCGGAGGCCCTGAGCGGCAGGTTACCATAAGGATGCAAATGTGTAGGGTGTGCAGATTGCCGTATGGATGATAAAGTGTAGGGTGTGCAGGCTACTCATTGGATGAACAGGAAGAGCATGGGTGTATTAACCTATGGATACCCAGGTGTAGAATGGGCAGATTCACCTATAGATGGGGAAATGTATGATGGGCTACTTTCATTTTGCTTGCAGAGATGTAAGGTGAGCAGATAGGTCGAGCAATATGGCAGGGTAGGATTGATAGTTTACCCTACGGGCAGGTGTTTATGCTGCCTATGATGAACCATTGGATGATCAGGGTATGCTATGGATGGGGGAGGATAGGGTGCACTGATGACTGTCTCGATTGGGAATGATAGGATATGTAGGTTACTCTACAGTTGAGGGAGAGTAGAATGTGCAGGCAAAGTGATATTGACAGCTTTGTAACAGAGCGCGGACAGCGGCAGTGGCTGCTATCGATACTGGCATATGGGGGAACTTAGTATATCTACTTATCCTCTGCCAACTTCTTCTAACCCCCCAAACTTTCTGCATTGTGACTTTGTCCATCAGCATTTTTGGTTTCCTACTTTTAAGTACATGTAGCTCTACTAACGTTCGATTACATTCCAAGCAGATGATTTTAATTAAATACTGGTCCGGATGACGACCTGCAGATTCACACGACTGGGTGGAAACATCAACATTGTGCAAGTGGCTGTGAGCCTAATAGTTGGGTAGCCTAATTGAAATACATTCTCTGGATTTCTTTTCCCCCATTTAATGCCATTTTTACATTATTTTCTCTGTATGGGGTCAAAGGTATTTTAAGACATAAATTCATGTATTTGGTGGTTTTGTATTTTGCTGAGCACTGCACCATTTTTTCACCTTGTCACTTGTCTTTTACATGTTCCAGAATACGAGAATTATAATTTTTTGCATTTATTTCTTTCTTTAAAGTGTGTCTTCCCAAAATTGTGTCCTGAAAATCTTATGACCAGACGAAAAAAAGAATCTACAGTGTCCCTGCTTCTAGTCTTAAGCCAGACGCAGGGCTTCTTTGCAGAGTGGCTGCGCACCAGCCACGTCCCACACTACCGTTCTTTTAATTAAACACCGAGGAATACTTGGCATTGCGATGGAACATTAACATTTGTTCCTAATTAGGTACCCTGGTAATATATGCAGACTCCTGTGATGCACCCACCCACATGCACACTCCTGGGTTACTGAATTAAAACGGGAAGCCTGATGCAGGCAGGTGGGCGCACGTGGTAGAGCAGACTCAAGAGTCATGCATGATGTCATCGGCAACCAATGAGACTGCAGAAGCTGATGACCGACTACTGCTCATAGATGAGACCGGAGGAGGTGGGACCTACCTTTGAATAACTGATGTGCCTGAAGCTTGTTACGCCTTTGAAAGCATCGGGTAGCCCACCACTAGTCACGGTCTGCCATCTCTGATCGCCAGTCAGCGTATCCCACAATCCTTTTCCCCAGTCTCTGCCAGCCAGCCCATCCCTCCTCTTGTCATTTTCTGTTAGACTTTCTCTCTTCTCTTCTCTTCTCTTCTCTTCTCTTCTCTTCTCTTCTCTTCTCTTTTCTTTCAAGTCATTGTCTGCCCTCTCGGTCTCTCCCAAAGCACTTTGTCACTTTATCTTTGTTTATATAGGGTCTATATACCAACTGTATGTCACTGCAGCGCTCTTAGACTCTGGGGACCCTTTTCCTTAACGTTCTGGGATGCTCAGCCAAGAAAGCCAGGATGATCTGGTTTCATTGGGTTTGGCTAGTCTTACCTTGGATCAGTCCGTCTGGCGTATTTGGGTTTGGCAGCCCTACCTAGGATCAGTCAATCCGGTGTATTTGGATTTAGCTAGTCCTACCTAGGATCAGTCAGTCCTGTGTATTTATGTTTGGCAGCCCTACCTCGGATATGTCAGTCCGGTGTATTTGGGTTTGGCTAGTCTTACCTAGGATCAGTCAGTCCGGTGTACTTGGGTTTGGCTAGTCCTACCTAGGATGTAAATGTATGTATGTACAGGATCAGTCAGTCCGCTGTATTTGGGTTTGGCAGCCCTACCTAGGATCAGTCCGGTGTATTTGGGCATGGCTAGTCCTACCTAGGATCAGTCAGTCCGGTGTATTTGGGTTTGGCTAGTCCTACATAGGATCAGTCCGTCCCCTGTATTTGGGTTTGGCAGCCCTACCTAGGATCAGTCAATCTGGTGTATTTGGATTAAGCTAGTCCTACCTAGGATCAGTCAGTCCTGTGTATTTAGGTTTGGCAGCCCTACCTAGGATCAGTCAGTCCGGTGTATTTGGGTTTGGCTAGTCCTACCTAGGATCAGTCAGTCCGGTGTATTTGGGTTTGGCAGCCCTACCTAGGATCAGTCAGTCCGGTGTATTTGGGTTTGGCTAGTCCTACCTAGGATGAGTCAGTCCGGTGTACTTGGGTTTGGCTAGTCCTACCTAGGATCAGTCCTGCCGGGGTATTTGGGTTTGGCTAGTCCTACCTAGGAACAGTCTGTCCAGCGTATTTGGGTTTGGCTAGTCCTACCTAGGATCAGTCCGTCCTTTGTATTTGGGTTTGGCTAGTCGCTGTATTTGGGTTTAGCTAGTCCTACCTAGGATCAGTCAGTCTGGTGTATTTGGGCATGGCTAGTCCTACCTAGGATCAGTCAGTCCAGTGTATTTGGGTTTGGCAGCCCTACCTAGGATCAGTCTGTCCGGTGTATTTGGGATTGGCTAGTCCTACCTAGGATCAGTCAGTCCGGTGTATTTGGGCATGGCTAGTCCTACCTAGGATCAGTCAGTCCAGTGTATTTGGGTTTGGCATCCCTACCTAGGATCAGTCAGTCCGATGTATTTGGGTTTGGCTAGTCCTACCTAGGACCAGTCTGTCCGGTGTATTTGGGTTTAGCTAGTCCTACCTAGGATCAGTCAGTCCTGTGTATTTGGGTTTGGCAGCCCTACATAGGATCAGTCAGTCAGGTGTATTTGTGTTTGGCTAGTCCTACCTAGGATCAGTCCGTCCGGTGTATTTGGGTTTGGCAGTCCTACCTAGGATCAGTCAGTCCGGTGTATTTGGAGTTGACTAGTCCTACCTAGGATAAGTCCGTCCGGTGTATTTGGGTTTGGCAGCCCTACTAGTGTGGAGTGGTGTGGCTCACTGGTTAGAGGTGGCAGACCCGGAAGCAGAGGACGGCCCGGGACCAGGGTTCAATCCCCGACGTGGCAGGGTCGTGAACCAGGGTCAGCGGACTCGATAATTCTCTGCCTACTCTAACCAGGGATCATGCTCGGCAACTGTGGGCATTAGCTTACCTCATCTCCACAACGGCCCCCCACAAACGCCGGAGATGCCTGGTTTCACCTTGGAGATACCCAGGAGGGAACATCTCACAGGGAAAGCCAGGACGGGTTCCCCAGCGGTCTATAGCGCTAGGACGCCTCCGGGTAGCAGTGCGCTTTACAGACACACACATTTTACATTTACCTAGGATCAGTCAGTCTGGTGTATTTGGGTTTGGCTAGTCCTACCTAGGATCAGTCTGTCCATGTATAACTAAGAAGCTCTTCCTATTTAGTAAGAAGAAGAATAAATTATGTCCAATCCAGTCAGGGTCTGATGGTCTTTGTTTCATATGGGTGAATGTGCCAAGGGGAGTTGCCATTTTCTCACTCCACAGGTGTGCACGGTTATCCTTCGCCTCACCATTGAGATAGTTCTATTGAGTGGCATCATTAGCTAAACACATAGCACGCCAGGTGGTGCCCATTAAATCAAAGCTATGTAGAAGCCAATTTGTTTGCAGCTGCTCTGAGGTGAATGTAGAAGAGAAGGTGGCCATGTGCTTTTGAGATGGCGGGTTGTGGCCAGGTATACAGCTTTCAAGCTGAGGTATGCACTGCAGGGAGCCTAGAGGTGTGCATACAGCGATCTGTTGCTTACAGCCAATTATGACTACAGTAGATGTGGCATAATGGCTAGATCGGCCGACCTCGAAGCTGGGGAACCTTGTCTGAGTCTCAGCAGGGATGTTTTTTTACTGGGATGTTTTTTTTACAGCTCATGGTTCTGAGTCGCATGAAATAGATAATGAGAGTGAAGCATGAGTTGTCTGCGATGTCACTCAGATCCCCGAAGTGGAAAACATCTCCGTAACTCAGTTACCCTTCTCTCACTTTATGTTGTTTATGGGCCTAAAATCTTTGGCCACTGCTTATAACTGCTGGGTTGAGGCAAAGGAATAATGGTGGAGCCAATCATAATATGGCCTCCCCTCCCTGCGCCAAATGTAAAAGAAAAAAAAATGGCCCCCTGTTGCCCTCCACCACCACTCGCTGAGCCTTTATTTACTTTTATTTTAGAAGCTGTGCTCCAGGCTTTCCAGCCCAGCACTGACAGGCTCTGTGAGAGCGCTGCCAGAGCAGCCTGGGATTCGTTTATGACATTTCAACATGGGTAATAAGGAGTAGTTTCTGTCCTGTAACTCCAGTTCTGTAGTAGGGGTATCTCTGTTATAGTCATAATCTAGTGAATAGTCCCGCCCATGTGCGTGGACCCCGGCAATCAAAAATAATCTCTTAAGTTGTCAAAATAATGCAGAAACTGCAAAGACACTTAAGAGAGAATTTAAAGACAAATAATGCAGCCTATATCCACAGGCTACACTGTCCAGTACTTCAACTAGAAATTCCACCAAAAAACACCACACACAACACAGCCTGCCAGTTTCTACCATAGAGAAACTTGCCTCCCCCAGTCACAGACTCTGGAATGATAGAGAGGAAGGTAGGGACAGACAAACCCCATAGGCTGCCATTATGTGGCTTAAATAGGATACTGTGCCTTTAAGAGAACTTTCCAGAACTTCTCCCAGTATCCCAGAATGCATAGCAGGTCCCTCTACTTTCAGTTCTTTTTGAAGGCGAAGCACGCCAGACCTGTCGCATTCTTTACATGATGAAATATCTCCACCGGGGAGGAGGGTGGGCGCTTATGACTATAACAGAGATACCCCTACTACAGAACTGGAGTTACAGGACAGAAACTACTCCTTCTGTAGTAGGGGATCTCTGTGTATAGTCATAATCTAGTGAATAGAATGGCAAGCCCATCCCCACACCAAAGCGGCGGTGGAGAATAAACACATAACGCCACTACTGTGCGAACAAATTCCGCAGCGAAGCCTGCCCAACCTGAGCGTCTGCCCTGGCGTCAGTATCCAGGCAGTAATGCTTAGCAAAGGTATGAACCGACTTCCAAGTGGCTGCCTTGCAGATCTCAGCAATCGGCACGTTACGGAGCAGAGCCGTCGTGGCAGCTTTGCCCCTGGTGGAATGAGCCTTAGGCTTACCTCCTAAGGTCTTATTAGCCTTTTGGTAACACAATTGTATGCAGGACACAATCCACCTAGAGATGGACTGCTTGGAGGTCGCAAGACCCGTCCTGACCGATCCATAATTGATGAACAACTGGTCAGACCTACGAATATCTTTGGTTTTATCCAGATAAAATTTCAACACCCTCCTAACATCCAGGGAATGGAGAGACCTCTCCGCTGGGGATGAAGGGTTCTGAAAAAACTTAGGCAAAGTTATAGTCTGGTTGACATGAAAATCAGAAATAACCTTGGGAAGAAATTTAGGGTGAGTACGCATAACAACCTTAGCAGCATGAAATACAGTATAAGGTTCATTACAACACAACGCCTAAATTTCACTCACCCTGCGGGCCGATGTAATGGCCACGAGGAACGCCGCCTTCCAGGACAGGTGCTGCAACAAGGCCTTATGAATAGGTTCAAAAGGCTCCTTCATCAATCTGGACAGCACCACATTCAATTCCCATGAAGGCGAGGGAAGCCTGACAGGAGGGAATACTTTCTTCAATCCTTCCAGAAAATCTTTGATCACAGGGATCTGGAAAAAGGAAGTCTGTGAAGGGCATTTCCTGTAGGCAGTCAATGCAGCCAGATGAACCTTAATGGAATGCACATTAAGGCCAGACTGCGCCAAATGTAAAAGGTAAGGAAGGATGACATCTTCCTTACAGGTCGTAGGATCATGGTTCTTAGACTGGCACCAGATACAAAACCTCTTCCACTTGTAAGCATATGAAGTCCGAGTGGAAGGCCTCTTAGACTCCTTCAGTATGTCCATGCAATCATCGGGTAGATTCAGATGGCCATATTGCACTATCTCAGGAGCCATGCCGCCAAACTCAAAGACGAGAGGTTGGGGTGTAACATCCGTCCCCCGAACTTCGTGAGAAGGTCCGGCCTGCACGGCAACCGAATGTGAGGAAGGAGAGACCGGTGAAGTAGGTCCGTGAACCACCACTGCCTGGGCCACTCCGGGGCGATGAGTATCATCCGAGCCCTGGACCGGGCCAGCTTGATGAGCACCGCCGGAATCAGGGGAATGGGAGGAAAGGCGTACAGAAAGCTGTTCGTCCAGTCGATCCATAACGCATTCCCCAGCGTCCCTTGCTGGAAGTACCTGGAGGCGAAGTTTCTGCACTTGCTGTTTTCGGCAGTGGCGAACAAATCTACGTCTGGAGTTCCCCACCTTGCGAAGACTTCTCCTAGTACTTCGTCGTTTATGACCCATTCGTGGTTTTCCTGAACCAGTCTGCTCAGTGCGTCTGCCTGAACATTCTGCACACCTGGTAGATGGGTGGCCGTTATCGTCAGTCCTCTGGCTAGGAGCCAGTGCCAGATCGTCTGCGCCTCCTGTGACAGAGTGCGCGATCTCGAGCCCCCCTGCTTGTTGAGGTAATACATCGTGGTGGTATTGTCCGTCTGTACAAGCAGAGAGTTGGTCTGGAAGGACGGAAGAAAGGCCTTCAGTGCCAAGTGAACAGCCCTGAGTTCCAGGAAATTGATGTGATACGTGGCCTCCATCGGCGACCACATGCCTTGAATCTGTAGAGTCCCGGAGTGCGCTCCCCATCCCAGAAGAGACGCATCCGTCACGACAGTCTGCATGGGAATGTCCTTGTGAAAGGGAACCCCTCTGAGGAGATTCTCCGCCGAACACCACCACTTCAGAGACTGAAGAGCATGCAGCGACAGTCGAATCTTGTCGTCCCAAGATCCTTTCCTCTGATCCCACTGGTCCTCCAAGCACTCCTGCAGCGGTCTCATGTGCAGCCGTGCGTGTGGCGTCAGGAAGATACAAGAGGCCATCGATCCCAATAGAGAAGACACCGTCCTCACTGTTGTAGATGGAGTTGTCATAAGAGCCTGAGCCTTCCGAAGGAGTGATAATCGTCGCTCTTCCGAAGGAGACACGCTTGCTGACAGCGTATTGATGGAGGCTCCCAAGTACTGTATGCATTGGACCGGAGTCGGAACAGACTTGGCCATGTTGATGTGCAGCCCCAGCTTGTTCAAGAGAACGCACGTCTTCTGGAAGTGTGCTCGCGCTTCCGAGAAGGAGGATGCCTTGATCAACCAATCGTCCAAGTACGGGTAGACGAACACCTTGTTCTTCCTCAGGTGAGCTGCTACCACCGCCATGCACTTCGAGAATGTTCTCGGTGCAGACTTCAGTCCGAATGGGAGTACTGTGTATTGATAGTGATTGGTGCCGACTTGGAACCCCAGGAACTTCCTGTGTTTGTGTGCAATGGGCACATGGAAGTAAGCATCCTGCAGGTCTATAGCGCATAGCCAGTCTCCCTGCTGCAACTGAGGGTAAATCTGATGCAACGACAGCATGCGAAACTTTTCCCTGCGAATCCATTTGTTTGCCTGCTGCAAGTCCAGAATGGGCCTGAACTCGTTCTTGTCCTTCTTGCGAACCAGAAAGAACCTGGAGTACAGACCTCTTCCTCTCTGAGACAGAGGTACGTCTTCTATCGCCCTTTTCCTCAACAGGATATCCGCTTCCGCCTGAAGCTCGCGCAGCTGAAACTGCGAGCTGACTGGGGGAATTGCTGGAGGAGGGCTGATGAACCGAAGACTGTATCCATTGCAAACAATATTCAGCACCCACTTGTCCTGAGTAATTTTTCTCCACTCTGCCAGAAAAAATTGAATGCTTCCCCCTACCGGAGTGGGTAACAGATCCGGGGGAAGTAGGTTCCTAGGGCCTAGACCCAGCCTGGCCCTTGGGCGCCGGGGCCGACTGCTGGCCTCCCCTGCCCTTCTGGCGCTTCTGGAACGGCTTACCGAACTGATGTTGCTGTTGCGATTGTCCCTAAGCATGGCCTCGTCCTCGGCCTTGCCCGCCGAACCGCCGTTGGAAAGGGCGGTACGTCTTCTTGGTCTCTTTAGGCTTCTCCAGGCCCACAGCCGTTAGCGTCTCAGCCTCCGCCTTCATGCGGGCCATCTCATCGTCCGCATGCTTCCCGAAGAGGGTCTCACCGGAGAAAGGTAGGTTGGCCACCCTCTGCTGTGCGTCTGGTTTCAGGGACGTAAGCCGGAGCCATGCGTGGCGTCGTTGGTTGACTCCGTGGCAAAATCCGTGAGCAGCCAACAGGGAAGAGTCCGCCGCAGCGCTGATAATCTGGTTCGCCACCAGCATCCCCTCATTCAGCACTTCCATGAAGTCCTCACGCTTCTCGCGAGGTAAATGCTCAGCAAACCGCTCGAGGGAGTCCGGCGCGGTCGTATCTGCCCAACAGCGCCGTGGCACTCGCAGCTTTCATGGAGGTAGCGGAAGTTCCACAGACTTTCCTCCCCGCCGAATCCATCCACCTGGACTCCTTTTCCGGGGGAACCGTGGAGGAAGGAGTGGTGGCATGTTGCTTGCGGGCCGCCGTCACAATGACAGAGTCAGGAGGGGGTTCCGTTCTCAGAAAAGCCGGGTCCGAATCGGGAGCCCGGTACTTCTTCAGCAACCTCGATGGAGCCGCCCTCGTCACCGCAGGGGTGAGAAACAGGGCCATAGCCGGTTCCTCCAGGCCCGGCACCAGAGATAGGAGAGGACGAGACAGGTGTTTTTGATGCAATGTCTCAAAAATGACTGAAGTCTTCGGAGTAGGCACCGTCAGGGATATGCCCAACTTCGCAGCGCCCCTCAAAAGGACGTCATGGAACGCCACCAGGTCATCAATCGGGGACAACCTCGTGTCCGGTGACCCCGACAGGGTAGGAGAATAGTCCCGGGTCCCCGAGGACCTCGTGTGTGAGCGAGATTCGCGCCTCCTATGGCGGCGTCTCGACCTCGTGGATGATCTGTGTCACAATCTCTCTCTTCTCCCAAAGCGCGAGCGAGACCTGCCAGCCCGTGGCCGCTCCGCCGGCTTTCGTGGCGGGGTCTTCCTTGGCTCCTCACGGGGTTTCGGTTTTGGGGTCCCTTAGGAGGAACAGGCAAAGAAGGCAGGGAAGTGGACCTCGGCGGAGGAACCTTCGGCTGCGGGGTGGGCCCATGCGGAGGGACAGGAGGTGGTGGTGGGTCGCCTGAAGGAAGTGGCGGCTTGGGTGGAGGATCCTCCTTAGGAACAAGAGGAGGAGTCGGAGTCCGAGGCCGAGAAGGCATGTACACCTCTGAGTACACCGAGCCCGGTGACCCTTTAGGCAAAGGGGGCGGAGAGCCAGCCCCATCAGCAAGTGATCGCTTCCTCTTGCGTCCTCCACTGGAAGCAGCGTGACTTCTGGGACTAGAATCCCTCTTGCGCCGTTTCAGAGAGGCTGAACGACTCCTAGACGCCGACCGCTTTCTGCGAGACGCAGAGCATCGCTTTTCTGGTGTCGAACGACGCTTCCGTGAATCCGGCGTCGATCGTCGATCGCCGCCTCCGCGACGTCGACCTTCCTTTCTTGGACGCCGAACGCCGATCCCTCGACGTCGACCTCTTCCTCCTCGACGTCGTACGCCGCCTCCGCGACGTCGAGCATTCCGTCCTCGACGACGAGCGTCGCCGTCGTCTTGAAGTTCTCGACGTCGAGGAGCCCCTCGACGTCGACCGGTGCCTCGACGGCGTCGCCTCGACGGCGAGCGTCGATGCTTGTCACTTCGCCTTCGGCGTCGATAGGAAGACCTTGACGTCGACGAAGACAATGACGTCGACGGTGGCTTCGACGGCGACTTCTCCATGATCTTCGACGTCGAGCCGTCACGCCGTCTCGACCCGGAGCCCCGGGGAGAAGGGGAGCACACCGCCGTCATCCCTCTCGACGTCGTCGTCGATGCAATCGACGTCGACGGAGACCGGGACCGTTTGCTGGACTTCCTGCCCCTGGGGAGCCCCCAAGAGGCCTCAGCAGAGGCAGAGGGAACCTTCCCAGGCTGCCCAGACCCACCTGCAGCCTGCAGACGCCTCTCCTCAAGGCCAGAAAGCCTGATCTTCAGTCTGTCCCTCAGAGTCCGAGCAGAAAACTGCTGGCAGATGACACAATCCTCAGGGACATGATCTTCAGGGAGGCAGACGATGCAGACATCATGGGGATCGCTCTTGGCCTTCTTCCTCCCACATGCTGGGCACTTATCAAAAAGGCCAGGCATTTTAGAGCCCTAAAACGCCTGAAACAGCACAAAAGAGAGAAAGAAACCACCAAGCAAGTAAACTGAAACACTTTTAGAACACAAAAGTGCCAAAAAATCCAATAAACCCTTGAAACAAGGGAGAGCTCAATGCCAGGGTCCTGTAAGCAGGAGCCGGAAAAAAGAACTGAAAGTAGAGGGACCTGCTATGCATTCTGGGATACTGGGAGAAGTTCTGGAAAGTTCTCTTAAAGGCACAGTATCCTATTTAAGCCACATAATGGCAGCCTATGGGGCTTGTCTGTCCCTACCTTCCTCTCTATCATTCCAGAGTCTGTGACTGGGGGAGGCAAGTTTCTCTATTGTAGAAACTGGCAGGCTGTGTTGTGTGTGGTGTTTTTTGGTGGAATTTCTAGTTGAAGTACTGGACAGTGTAGCCTGTGGATATAGGCTGCATTATTTGTCTTTAAATTCTCTCTTAAGTGTCTTTGCAGTTTCTGCATTATTTTGACAACTTAAGAGATTATTTTTGATTGCCGGGGTCCACGCACATGGGCGGGACTATTCACTAGATTATGACTATACACAGAGATCCCCTACTACAGAAGATTCATTAACAACATGTTGCTATGCCATGGGGGGGCGTGGCCAGCAGCCGAGCATGGTGGACGCTTGCTAGGAGTGTTCCGGTCTCGAGCCTTATAAATCCTGAATTATATATGCCAAATTTATAAGCAGAGGCCTTTAGCTGCAGTGTGTAGCAGCGGGGTCGCAACGGGACACTCGGAGCTATCTACGCGGTCCAGAAAGGGTGTGACAGCGCTGAAGCAGCGCGGTGCGCGAAGAAGAGGTGCGGCTGCCCGGACCGATGATCCAACGTCGCGGGCCCTAAGAATTGTTATCCTGTGGCAGGTGCCGAGGCATCGGACGTTGGAGTATATCTCTGATCTTGCCGACCGCTACTTGGTAGTAACTACACATATGGACACACAAGCGAGGTGTCGCCTGTGACGAGAAACCGGGTCGCGAGTCTACGGAGCCCGGGGATGTGGTGAGGCCAACTTTCTGCGTGACGGTCCCCGATGATACATAGGGTGAGAAGCGGCGGCCCACGTAACGGAGCCTGTAAAGAGAGGTGGACATTACGAGCAGAGGACCGGGGCTTCACTCCTTGTGTGTACGGTGCGGGACCCGGGCGCAAATCAGAGTCGTGGATAGGCGGGCTGGCCCTGTGACGGCGGCAGCCATTTGCAACCAAGCTGCATGTTGACCTGGGACCGGAGCTGAGGGTTACCGATTGCTCCTTCGTGTTCTCCCAACAGTGATCAAACGGACTGACAGAGAGTCGGCACACACTGCTCATGATCTGGTGAGAGGGGGACGAATTATAGTGGGCTTTGCTCTGCCCACGAGGGAGGCTCTACTTTGTTAATATCCCTGGACTGATACGGGCGTGTCATTCAGGAAAGCTGCTATGGCCATTCCTCGTACTGTTGCACCGAATTGTTGAGTCTGGATGTGCCCGGGAGGAGCGTAGCATTAAAGCGAGTGTGAGTGATCCTCTGGCTGTTTACCTAACGACACCATTACCCTTACCCTCGCCACCGGAGCTGGGACGAGACTGGGGAGAGCTCCCTGAAGTGAAATTGTCCAGTGCGGCGCACAACGCTGGAGTGGACATTTGCCCTACTAGAGATTGCTGCGGTGCCAAACCGGGACTATAAAGATTGAAGGGCCTAGTGAGAGCGCGGTCACTGCACGCATGGGGCAACTACAGCCTGGCAGATTTGATATCCCCACAAAGACCGACGGCTGAGAAGGATTTTGCGTGTGTGTGACGAGACGCGCTTTCTTGTGGAAATTCCTTGTCTCGTATCTTTGCTCTAGTGCATACTAACGTCAAGGGAGATGGGCAAGGTAGGACGTACCAAAACGAAGCAGCAAGAACAATGTGACGCGACCCAGACACAAATAGGTCTCGATGGTGCAGACGAGGTGATGAGCTCAGAATATGTCTCCCCGACTAAGGAGTCCAGCACAGAGGATAAGCTGGATCTTATTCTGAGAGAGGTACGCGACACACGGAAGGCACTCGAGCTTCAGATAGGATCCCTATCCACAGGACTAAACCTACTCAGAGCGGACCATGTTAAAACGGAGGAGACGGGGAAAGAGCACGGAATGTCACTGGCGGAGCTAACTCCTAAACAAAAGCAAACAGAGACAGATGTGAAACAGCTACAGACGCAGGTGGCCACTTTACTGGAAAGAGTGGAAGATGCGGAAGGAAGGGCACAAAGGAATAACATCCGGGTGATTGGCCTGCCGGGGTGAAGTGAGGAACCTGATGCAGTAGGGTACATGGAGCAGTGGTTTAGAGACCATGTCACGACGGAGGGGCTCTCCTCACAATACTGCATAGAGCGGGCGCATAGAATACCTACTGGGAGGCCAAAACCAGGGGCTCCTCCAAGACCCCTCATCGTAAAGTTATTGAACTACTGCGATTGTGATGTCCTACTGCAAAAAGCCAGGATGATGGCGCAGATCAACTTCGAGAATTCGAGGGTTTCTTTATTCCTGGATTATACGATGCTCGTACAGAAACAAAGATCCTCCTTTATGGCGGTGAAGCAGCGACTTAGGGATCTGAAGCTACAGTATGCATTATTGTTCCCGGCAAGGCTTAAGGTAATACATGAACAGAAATCATATTTCTTTGAGAGCCCTGGAGATGTCGAGGACTGGCTGGAGGTAATGGAACTTACCAACGCGGAAGAAAATGCTGCGCTCATGGAGGAGGGACAGAAGTCAATTGAAAGTACATCGACGGGGCGTGGAGGTCGTCAACTGCGGAGGAGTTATGGGCGTGCATGAGTTACAACGCAACAGGTACAAAAGACCAAACAACAGGCGGTATTGGCCACTGCGACCTTCACGAATGCGCCGAAGACATCACTAAATCCTCCATGGAAGAAGAGGACTCACACGGATCGGACTCCGAGGGTAGTGTGGCTCTGTTCCCTTCAGCGACTCCGCAGCTGATCACGGACCTGTTTGGGTGTTGGTCGCACACAAGGATTGTAATTTTTTCTGTTGTATTCTCCCACTGTGGCTGCGCTAGCATAGGCTCCTTCCCTAGACAATATGGCTACTTTATATTAGGCACCATTTCTTAGTGCTCTTGTACCGTAGAAGCTCAACCTATCGAATATCTGATACACGGTACCATGTACGGAGCGGAGGCGCAACCCCCATATGGCGAAGGCGCTATGTATATTACCTTTTTGTTTTTCTTTTGTTCATTTAATTATTGTGTTTATTGAAGATCCTTGTATGTATGGTGGATCAGTTGTTGTGGGTTTTGGTCCGATGCAGTTCTCGGATTTGACCGAGTATTTGGAGTATTGGGGGGGGGGGCACGTGCTTAAAATGTCTACCATGGTAGTTAGGATGGTCTGCCGATCTGCTACATAGTTTTTTTATGCAATATGTTTCATGCCAAGATGTATACTGTAGGGAAATATAAAATTATAACTTGGAATATAAGAGGTATGGGCACAATACATAAACTGCACAGGATACATGCCCAATTGCAGCATCGGAGGGCGCAAATTGTCTGGTGAACAACCTTTACAACAAAACTTTTACAACGCATTACCATTACAACGCGGTCATTACACCTCAAACCATTACAACGCATTGCGCTGGGGGGCGCTCTAGGATAGGGAATAAGTTTAATTTTCTATCCAACACCTTCCCTAGTGTCCACGGGGACTGGAGTTGGAATAGAAAATTAAACTTTTCACTATCCAGCACCTCTAAGCGCTATGCGTTGTAAAGGTATGCGATGTAAAAACCGCGTTGTAAAGGCAGGCGTTGTAATAGCCTGCGTTGTAATGTCATACATCCAAATTGTCTACTTGCAAGTATCGCACATGATAGAAAGTGAGGTAGTGAAACTCCGGAAGAAATGGAGGGGGCAAGTGTTCTCCACCCTCTACTCTAATTATGCCAGAGGTGCCACGATATGGATAAGACATGGGGTGCGTTTTGTTGCGCAGGAACAGAGAATTAACAAATTGGATAGATGTGCTTGTCAAGGGGAGGTTGAACGGCCAATTGGTAGTCTTGGGGAATTTTTATGCCCCCAATTATGATCAAGACCAACATTGGAATACGTTGAGTGGGGCGCTAGCGAGCCTGGAGGCGTACCCATCGATATTGGGAGGTGATTGCAATGTAGTACTAGATACATCACTAGATAGGTCGCACCCACCAGTACAGGGCACTGGGTTACATAAACAAGCTGAGGCACTACTAAGATGGACCGAGGGGTGGGGCTTACATGATGTCTGGCGTATGAGACATCCGCTACATAGGGAATACTCATATTATTCTGTGGTACACGATCTCCATACGAGAATAGATATGCTGCTCTGCTCCAGCGGGATAGCGATGCAGGTGACTGATTACACTTATCTCCCCAGGACCTTCTCAGACCATAACCCCTGGAATCCATCATCACCTGGGGTAGGATACCCACGCCTGTCCCAACGTGGCGCCTCTGGCCACAACTTCTGGAGGATCAAGTATTCCGGAATACCCTTTCTACCACTATCGAACACTACTTCATTGACAACAGTAACATGGCCATGAATAGGCTGATAGAATGGGACGCATTTAAAGTGGTGGTACGAGGGAAGGCTATTGGTACGACGGTGGGAGCAAGGCAAGAACTGCATAAATCACTGATAAAGGTGGAGGAGACATTGGGCAAGCTAGAAAAAGAGGCACTCACGGATGTGGAGAAAAAAGGCCCCCTTCAAGAGGCGCGAATCCGCCACGCGGAATCGTTAGAATCTCTAAGAGTTATAGACTATGCTGTATTTACACAATGTAACCACAGCGAGGACGACAAGGCGGGTGCATCATTAGCTCGCATTATACGCGACGGCCCCCAACCAGTGTTCATACCTCGTATTATCACAGATACTGGGGACATAGTTTCCACACAGGGGGGATTAATGCGGCGTTACACGATTATTATGCCACATTGTTTGGGGTACGTAATCACTCGGGCGAGAACCAAATGGTGGATTTTTTGTCCACCCTAACTTGCCCGACAATTCCAGAGGCGCTGCGAAAGGGACTTATAGGACACATTACACCACAGGAGATCAGGGTGGCAATGAAGGGGCTGCCGCGCAACAAAATGCCTGGCCTGGATGGGCTCCCCATTGAGTTTTACGACACTTATGCAGAGGTACTGGTGCCCAAATTAGTAGATCTATATAAAAAGGTATGGGAAAAGGGCTTTCTACCTATTACGACGGCTCAAGCCCTGGTCATTACACTACCAAAGCCGGGCAGAGAACACACGGATATGGCGAACTACCGACCATTATCGTTATTGTCCACGGAACACAAAATTCTGAGTAAAGTGTTGGTGAACAGGCCATTACCACATCTATCCAAATTGATACATGTAGACCAGACCGTTTTTTTTGCCTGCTCACAGTGCTTCCCTTAATATATGGAAGTTACATTATTTGCTAACAGAGGCCCCGAAGCGTTACCCACATGCCGGCTGTCTTTCACTGGACCTTAGACAAGCCTTCGACTCTATACACTGGGAATATATGTTCCAGGCACTGGGTAAATTTGGAATACCGATAGAATACATAACATGGATACGAATACTATACAGCGCCCCCACGGCACGCACTAGGACGGGTAGGCACATATCAGAGGAATATACCATACATAAAAGGACGAGACAGGGCTGCCCGTTGTCCCCTCTCCTTTTTTTATATTAGCATTGGAGCCACTAGCCCTAAAGCTACGACAGGATTTCTTAGACTGGGGGATACGAATAAGTAACTCGACTCAGTTATTTTCGGCATACGCCGATGATATCCTCATGTATATATCTGATCTCCACAGACCAATGGTCGAGCTGTTTGAGACTTTTTATAGTTTAGAATGTATATCCGGACTGGCTATAAACACCACCAAAACGCATGCATTTTTCTTTGTGGAACGGGAGGGCACTGCAGAGATACACGTTGGAGGCACTGATATCCAGGTCGCGCAATTGACGCTTAAATCTTTAGGCATACAAATATATAGAAAACACGAAGACATGCTGGAGTGCAATCTAAATAAAGCAGTCAGAGCATTGAGAGCTAGTGTCACTTTCTGGAGTGCTTTGCCGCTTTCTAAAATGGGCAGAGCAGCTATTGCTAAAATGGTTGTACTGCCGCGATTGCTCTACTACTTCACGAATCTGCCATTGGTTGTGCCGCGACTTACTCTTAGTCTACTTAACACTCTGGTTACAGATCTTATCTGGGGTAAGGGCAGGCAACGTATTAGCCTGCGTAAACTACAAATCGGAACTAGGGCAGGTGGCCTGGAAGTGCCTGATTTTCGTGCCTATTATTATGCCTGTCAGCTGCAGTGGTTGTCGTATTGGACAGCGGGCCGCAACCTGCAAGAAATTGACTATACCACTGCAGACTTGGATAGTGGGTCACTACACGCTTTGTTACTGCCAGGTACCAGGACACCAGCAGATCTCCCCCCGTTACTGCAGACGGCACTACGGTGCTGGAGAGCTGCGCTGCAATATACTAACACAGCGCACCTATACGCAGAGAATATACCACTATTAGGCATCACACTAGCAAGTGGTAGGCTTACGAAACACAGATTGACTCCCTGGTTAGATGCGGGTATTAGCACTGTGGCGGATCTGTTTGGGGAAGAGACATTAATGGATCAAGATACATTTATAAATCAGACTGGCGCTCCGGCACATCTATACTTAATGCATTCAGCACTGGTTAGATCATTAAGACGCATTGGGCCCCACGGAGAACAGCCCCTTCGGAGAACAAATTGATTAAAATGGTCTACTACATGGGTGGTGGGCGCCATCTGGTTAAATGGTTGTATGTCGGTATTAGTGCACATACAAGGATCTCCCTGCAAACGCTGAAGACACTGTGGGACTTAGATTTGGGGAAAGAAACGTCGGAGAAGGAATGGGCGAGAGTGCTAGAACATCCCAGTAAAATCCCCCTCAATGCCAAATTTAAATTCATTCAAATGATGGTGTTGCATCGGCCATATTTAACCCCAAACAGACTAGACAAGATGTTTCCCCAAACCCAGCATTTATGCCACAGATGTCTTTTGGAAGGAGCAGGCTTTATACACATGGTATGGGAATGTCCGAGGTTAAGGAGATATTGGGATACAGTTAGACATGTGACCGAGACGGCCACGCAACTCGCCATTACTGATACTACTACCCATAAAGTGCAATACCGATTTATAGACCTTGCATCTATACTGGCCATTAAAAATATCACTATGAGGTGGAAATCCCGCAAGCCACCGGAAGTGCTGCCTGGCACACAGAAATGCTACGCTGGGGTGGCGCAGAAGGGGCGGCGCTACAAAGAGAAGAAATTAGGGGCCTGCGCAAAACCCCGATCTCCCTTGAATGGGAAGTTATGCTAGAAGGGATGAGATCACACGATTTGGACCCTGTTGCCTAGGAAGTGGTCGTTTCATGGCTAAATACACTTGAACTAGTATCTAGAACTCTGTTAACACTGTACTACATGCTTCTACCTGCTTGACCCCTTTGCCTACTTGTATGAGTAGTCTCCCTCACATACCCCGTATGTAACCGAGTTGTACTGTTTGATTTATTTGTATAATTACGCCCCCACCATGTACCCCTCTATGTAACCTATTTGTACTGTTTTGATTTATTGATTTATTGGTATGAGTACGCCACCATCTATGTAAAGCGCTCTGATATCTGCAAAGATCTTGTCCGCGCTATATAAAACTTTTAAAATAAATAAATCAATAGTACAGTAATGCCTCAAGCAGAGTGTGCACAATAGAGTAAGGCTGGAACTTAGTACAAGGCAGAGTGTGCGGACCAAACATTTTAATTTTAATGCTGTAGAAGCCCACCGGGATTTCTGGTACAGGGTGTAACGGGTAGACAGAGACCGTGTCCTCCGGGGAGGGGGGATGTTGTGGGGTTGTTTTGGACGTTATTGTATGTATTGACTTATACTGCACTAATGAGCGTACATAATATGGCTATATACATAATAAGTATTGTAAAGATAAAAGTTCATATGCATATCTGTATATTTTATGGTTTTTAAGATGTAACACCTTTCTATGCATAGATATGTAACAAAATCCTTGCGTTATTGTGCTGTATGGTTCGCTGCTATGAAACTTAATAAAAATATGTTTTAAAAAAATGTTGCTATGCCATAGCAGTCAATTACCAGGTTTAGAATCTAATATTCATGCTAGTGGCTCTTAGCGAGACACAAACATAACATCTAGAATCATAGATGGATAACAGTTTCTTATGGGGGTATTTTCACCGATTGGTTCTGAGTGCCATTACTCACTGGTAGAGGAATCAAGGGGGAGGGGAAACATACATAACATGGCCTCTGTTATGCATTCCTGTCCCAAAGGTAAAAAATAAAAACCTACTTGCATCCTTGACCAACTCTTAGGACCTCCCCTGCCTTCCTTCCCCCACCTGCTGCTTTGCTTGTCAGCAGACAAGCAGCACTGCGCTGACAGATGCTCAGGAAGGCCCTGTCAACCTGGCCTTCAAGGACTTTGACATCATAACAGTGGGTAACCAGTTTAGTTATCAACTGTTGCTATATCACAGCAGTATATTATGAGATTCAGAAACTGAAATAAACGATGGAGGCCTTCTCCCAGCGCCATACATAATAAAGTGAGTAGTACATTATCAGTCTCTTTGGATGAGGTAGGAACAAGCGAGCACTTGGTACCGTGTCCCATGAAATTCCCAGACAGCAGCAATACCTTGCTTCCCATATCATTCCCGTCAAGAGGTGAGCGATAAACATATGGATTAGCTAAAGTAGTCCTAGGCCGCAATTGAATGGATGTGGTGCTCTATTGATACCCCCAAGGAGGAACGGGAGTAGCTGGGGAAAGGGTCCTTAAAGTCGAAGCTAGCGAATGGGTGATCAGCGGCTGAGGCATCAGTGGGAGAGGGAAGCCATGTTTTAAATGTCTTGTTCTCCAACCCACTGCTTGACCATCCCTTCCAACCCCTCTCCACCCACACACCTCCTCTTCACTGTTTCTGAATCTGGGATTGTTTTTTTTGCAGAGGACCAGTTGCCACCGGGCTTCCCAAACATTGACATGGGCCCCCAGCTGAAGGTGGTGGAGCGCACAAAGACCGCCACCATGCTGTGTGCCGCTAGCGGCAACCCCGACCCAGAGATCACCTGGTTCAAAGACTTCCTGCCGGTGGACCCCGCCGCAAGCAAGGGGAGGATCAAGCAGCTACGATCAGGTAAGCTCCTGGGGCAATCTCTATGTGACCTAATAATGGGAGTCCTAAGGGAGGTACAGTGCACTGCAGGGCGCACTACACTAAATATCACAGGGTGTACCTCTAAAGACCACTCTTAGCGAGGCGCCCGGAACTGCAAGGTGTGTAAGAACTGATAGCTGATGAGCATCACCGTGCATTGCAGGTAGCACTGGTAGAAATTGCTTCTGGAGAGGCATTCTGCACTGCCTGCTACACTGCAACACATGTCTAGTGGCAGGAGTGTGTGCATTGGAACAGGCTGCCCATAGGGATGCTTTATAATGCATTACATGGTAGGTGCTGTGTGCTCCAAATTGCACTGGTACAGGGAGATGTGGGTGGAGCTGAGCACTGCAGTGTGCACTGATACACCGGGCTTGTTGTGAGGCCCTCTGCACTAGATCTTGGGACTCCTGGGACGTACTGTGCACAGCTGATTCATGGTAGGCGCTGTGCGGAGTTGGGTTCACCAGTTCTGATGGCTTACTGGAGGAGATGTGCACTGGTGGTTAAGATTCTGCATAGGAAGTACTTATGCACTCTTTATGTCAATCACATTGAAGTAAAAAAAAGGTGAGTTTGCTAACCAATGCCCTGTGCCGTTGTTTTGCCATCAGGGCAATTATGAGGCACCCTCCCAAGGTGCTAGATCTGTTAATAACTTTCAAGGTGTATCACACACTGCAGTGTGTATCCTGAACCTGCAAAGCGTGTCTCAAACTGCCTATGCAAAGGGAATATGCCATTCGTAAACCAAAATCCTAATCCAACCAAAAAAGGATAAGCAAAAAAATAATTGAGGTTTGGTAAGTAATGTGGCTACTTAATGAAGTACAGTACAAAAGAATTCAGAGGTAGATTATGAGTTTCAGCTTGGCCCTACCATGATCAGTGGGTGGACTTGAATAGAAACAATGAAGCAGCTTAGAGGGGGATGAACTTTGAATCCAAAATGTTCGTTTAATATGTGGGATTTTGTCAAAGGAAAAAAAAGTTATGTACGTAAAAAAATGTTTTTATGGAAAAACATTGCAATAAAGCACCATGCATATTAAGTCACTGAAATGTACACAAACAGATCTCTCCCAGCGACTAAAAAAAATGTCCAAGTTAAATACAAATGGGATTGGTAAAGAAATAAACCCAAATGCAAGCTGCGTGAGTACCTTGATTTAATTTTCTTTTCCTGTTGCATGATGTTGTGCCAAACTTTTCTACCATATAAACATTAGCACATGTTCCAGTTTGTTCTGGGTAAGACCTGTTACTTGGGCCTTCATCGGGACAATGCTGCTTACAAAAAAACGCATGAGAATATGGAATGTTTGAAAAAATAAAAGGCTATTTTGTTGTATGTCCTTTACTTTGTAATTTCATGGTGGAAGACAGAAGCTCTGTTTTGTTAAATATTATAGAACAAGTACCATTTTATATCCTCTTCTTCGGCTTCATGGCACTGCAAGGTTCTGTCAAACTCTGCCTCTTAATCTCAGTATCTCTGCCTGGAAGTCTCTACCTTGATCAGCCTGGGCTGCTTCCATGGTTATCTTACCGACTTCTGAGTGCCAAATCCCTGAACTAAGCAGACCAACATCCTATTTGTTATTTTTCAAGCACTAAGTTAGAAAACAAGAGCAAGCATTGAATTTGTAGCCATTAAGGCCTTGTTGAAGACAGAAGTTACACACAAACAGAAACAAGTTGCCATACTGGGAACAAAACCTGAACAATTCTTCAGTGTGCAACTCTGAAGCCAGATAATGTTTGGGATTCATTGTGTATTCATTCTGTTCCTTTGGGGATCTTGCACAGCAGTCTTTTTTTTCAGGCGAAAGGCTTTTATGCTTCTTTTTCCAAACCAGAGAGCAGAAGTAAAGAATCAAGAGATGTAACAACTTGAAGGGCATTGTGGGCTTTGAGTCAATGTCACATTGAGCCCTCCCCAGCACACACCTACGGTCCATGCCCATTGTTTTCAGTAGAGAAAAGCATGATAGCCTGAACTCAAACAATATATGGCATAATTGTACATATTACATGATTCTATAACAAGAGCAAAAATGGAGAGAAAAAATACTGTTGTAGGTAAGTGATGTTTTCCCAATTAGTGAAGGCAAAAGGAGGTCGATAATAGCAACAGAATGACATCGCAGCTAACCATATACACAGCTTCCTACCATGTTAACCTCGCTTTAATTAAGACATATAGTTTAAACAACTACAATGTAGGGATTAACAAATAAAGAGAACAGCTAAGCCTCCATCCAAACTTTCTTAGTAATATTACCAGCCATGATATGCCACAGATAGGCTTTCTACTTTTGTTGCTGCCTAATCTGAAGATAATTTTTATGTAGCTAAACCTTTCATGTGCATGAATTTCAAACTACTGAGAAAGCTGGGGTTACATGAGGGAAACACCCCAGGCTTGATATTAAAATATTGTTTATTTTTTTCACTCCTAAATAATCCTATGACAAATCTCAATCCCCTTCTTTTACTCCTGACTTCCAAAGTAGGGGGTAAAATACTTCCATCTTAAAACATGACCTGTAGTATTCACATGACCCAGTGTTTGGAAACAAAAGTGGTAGGTCACTTCCTGTTGTCGGGTCCTAAATATCAGATGTAATGGAAGAGAAGCTACTCCAAAGACTGGTCACTGCATATCTCTTATGGTAAAATGACCAGCAGAGTTTCAGGCATGCAAGCAAGTGTAACCCTGTTGCAATTGTCTTTTGATGTGACCAACTTCTCAAGACCAGATCAATCTCCACTCCTATACTATTTAGCACAATACGCCCTTTTGCAAGTATCTACCTGCCCTTCACCCTTCCATCCTTACAGGGAATTGGCAGGCTGTTTGGACTCTAGTCACCCAGGCCACCGGTAACAGAGGTTTAAAGGTGCAGTCTGCCACTTGTTCAATCTGTTCATTCTCTGCTAATTACACACAACCTCTGTGTTCCTCCATTTAAGTACCAGATGCAGGAAACGGAATGCACTCTAGTTTTTAATAGTCCTATATGGCCTTGTGTTTTGTAAAAACAGCAGACTTGCTCTGATGAAGACCTGCACAACAAACTTGTCCCATATGGACTGAAACAGGTTGCCATTTACACTGTAATATACACGGTGCAAAATTATGTGGCGCGTACAGGAGGTGCATTACATATTTTAGTCAAGGCAATAACCGCTTTTGTGTGTTCCATTATGAACCACTCCTTGTACTTTACATCTGGTTAATCCTTCCTACTCACTAGGGCAATGTGTTTCTGTCTAGTGAGTTGTTAGCTTATAGATGGTACTCCTTTTGAATCCCCAAAATCGAGACGGAAGTTTCTATTTTTGTGCCTGTTTTTGTTGCTCTCTAATTTTCCTTCAAGACTGCACAAGATGTAGAACTAACATTATGGAGCTGATACCCTTCGCCCTTGGTTTGTTCAAGTCCAGCCACTGACCCATTAGGATAGATCTAAAAATCGCTTATCCTACTGGTATTGATTGATATGCATCCCATCACCCGGTTAGATGTGTTCATACATGTTCTGAGGTAACCACAGCCTGATGCATGGATCTCAAATGTGCCAGCTTTATCCAGAACCTGGAAGAGGATCACGGGCCTACCTCATATACTTCAAAGCTGCCGGCTTTATTCCAGGCTACCGGGTGTGTTCCAACCTGCTAAGAGTGTCTAGCTTACCGAGTGGTCTCAGTATCTAGGGCAAAAACAGACTAGATACTAACATGAATGTGTTGAGTCTTTCTCTGTCCACCTTGTCGTTCTGTCTGTCCTATGTTGTGAAATTTTAATTTATTAAATATGGCTGTTTTCCCCTTTGTCGGTTCCACGTTGCACCAAAATTGTTGATATATTTGTACTTGGTACTTTGGTTTCAGATTTTTCGACATATGTACTTCTTGGTTGTATGCTTCTTTTTGCAAGCACTGGCTCTCACAAGCCCACTTACATACCCATATGCAAGTGCACTTTCCTTCTTTTTGCAAGCACTGGCTCTCACAAGCCCACTTACATACCCATATGCAAGTGCACTTTCCTTCTTTTTGCAAGCACTGGCTCTCACAAGCCCACTTACATACCCATATGCAAGTGCACTTTCTCATACATACATACCCCTGCTCCCCGAAGAATCTTTCCTATCCACTAATTGCTTACTCAGTAGCTACATTTAACTGGAAACAAGCCTTGGCCTTAATTGTATCATTTCTAAAATAAAAGCACCAAAGTTCAGCCAAACATCATACCTCACCACCCCCCACACCTACTCACAAGAAACACAATCTATAGTGGTAAGGGTGCGAGGTAGCGGGAAGGGTGTGGTGCAGAAGTATGTGGTGTGATAGTGAGATTGTTTTAAACTATTGAGTGCTGTGAGGTGGTGACTTAGTGTGGAGCTTTTTTGAGTTCTATGTAATGTGTTACATTCAGCTAATGTGCTGTATTTATTGTCCTGAGATGATAAACTGAGTCGTGTATTTATGTAAGGCATTCGTGTTTTCACGTAGTCTGTTCAAGCAAAAAGTTGCAATGTTGTGCAGTCATCATAATGCAGTAGCACCTTATTGTGGCACGATAACATGCTTGCGCATTGTGATGCCAAGTAAACACCCTGCTTAAATGTTGCATGCTACTGTACTTGTTGAGGTAATGAGTCATATTTTACTCTGTTGACACTATAGTTTTATTTGGTCCTGGTGTTTCACCTGTTATCTGGACTCATGGGAATGCAGTTGATTGCGACAGTCCGGTACCTCAATGACCTGTTGGGCTGTGATGGTGTCACCAACATATCCTGTTAAACCTAACATGTGACACTCCATGCCAGATGTATTGGCGGGGCACTAAATCGCCATGTTTTCCTCTATGCCCGTGCAAAGTTGTTATATCCTCCGCTTCTGCATAGTGCAGACCTGTCACTGTGGGTGTCTGGAGCGTGTACTAACACATAGTTGAACTCTTCCTATCACACTAAAGTCTGAGATGTCATCGTAGGATGTGTCTCTGGCATTGGGTTTTGGTTTTGTTATGGAGAGATTAACTGCTGTGTTGTGGTGATTTCAATGGGTGTGTCTAGCTGAGGTGGTGAGTGTTCCCATGCATGTGTGGGAGAAGCAAATATACTCACTTTGGGACATATGTATCAACACATTTCCCCATAGGCACAGAATGGACAAAACCCGTTGATACATCTTGCCCTATATGTGCAGCGAGAGTTTAAATCACTCTGGTGAGTCTTGTGTTTAGGATGTTTCTCATGTTTAGGATGTTTAGTTTTGTATGCCCCGAGCAGCACATGCATGTTTCACCTTTCCAAACCATGCACAAAACCTTCTGGACCTCTTGCCACAACACACCCACTTCCAGTGCTGGTTCTCTATCCCAAAGCCTTCATCCTCCAGGTCTCATCTGGAGGAACCCACCAAAGAAGATCACAAATAGCCAATATGTCGCTCTGCTTCTTCTTAACTGTCTTGTCTTTCTCTCTCCTTTGTCTCTGTTTATAACTCTCAGATTTATTTGGTAAGTTGTTTTGCATTAACACAGCGAGCAGCTGAAATCACTGTTTCCCCTCTGGAACTAATCCCTTCTTAACCGCTTACAGAATGCATGCTGAGCACCAAACTACTAACCCCTGTACAAGGACTTTCCTCTCCTCAGGATCCCATAATGTCCTCATGACCTGGTAATCCTCTGTACCTTCCCCATCTGCTCCTAACAATCCCCCACCTGGACTCTTCACCCATTCCATGTCTCAGGTACCTTCAACTGGACTCACCATCCTCCTTCCCTGCTGCCCCAATAATACCCTTCTGGACTTCCCTGACCTAGCGTCCTTTCTCTGAAGTGTAATCGGAAGCTTTGCAGAATTTTTAGATGATTCAATCCCTGAAGAGGCAGCTAGCACAATCTCACTCGCACGCCTTAAAGTTTACCCCACTGCCGCAATTCTTCTCACTTGTCACCCCACTTGCAGCACCCTTTAATGAGCTGTGTTCTACTGCCTGAATCCATACTGCCTCGTGCGTTCTGCCCAATGACTAGATTTGTTTCCATGTGTTCTAAATCTCTTGCGTGTCTGTCCTACTTCCTGTGTTGTGTTCTATTGCCATGGTGATCCCCTTTCCTGAATTCTAGGCAGCGGTTAGCACTGTCCCGCTTCCTGTGTTCTAGCCAGTATGTTGCACCCATACTACTTTCACAATTCAGCTTAATCAATTTGATACTTGTTCTGCCCAATCAAAAGGGTGAGTCCTGCCTCCTGAATTGGCCCGTCTCTTCTAGCTCTAAATCCTTACCAGCTGACTCCATATTTCTTTTTTTCTGAGTTCGGATCAATCACCTGGATTCTCAACATTACAAGTTGGCCCACGGGTCAAGTTGGTCCTGATTCCTTGACAGCGCCAGCCTCAGAATAATTTTCTTGATACCCGATAGCACGTGTGTCGGAAACATTTGCACAACTTCTGATCTCCCAATAGTACTGGAGCTAGCATGATTTTCAATTTTCTCCTGAGATTCCTTCCCTGCTCGATGACCTTGAACACCCTCTTCTTCCAGCTTGTTACCCTTCATCTCTTACCAATCGCCCGCAACATCCCCAACAACACCACAATAGTATCTGGCAGCCATGGTGGGAGATATTCTCTTACTTTTTTGCCTTCCTTCCCATTTCCTCCATGCCATGACCCCTGTGTAACTTTCTTACTAAGCCTTGCCTCTTCTGCCAAATGTCATTGTTAGACAGACCTTTAGATGCCCTCATGCCTGAGAATCCTTTGCATTTTCCGCGTTGTTAATGATGCTTCGGTTTAGTTGTCCATTTCCCTCTGACAGCCCTCCAGTTATTCAAACACTTGATCTTCAAGCAGAGAGAATTCAACTTTTCCTTCTTGTCCTTTATCTTCTGTCTTTCTTCTAACATCTAACAAACCAGCTTTATTAACCTACAAATATCTCCTGACCCTAACCTATTTACTAAATGTGTTCCTAATCCTAAACTACATCCCTTCCTTTAACCAGTTCCTCGCCCAAAATCAGCTGCTAACCAATAACCGTCCATAACCCTAAAAACCCTTTTCTAACCTTAAACCTTAACCAGGTTCTCATCCTTGACTACTTACGTATCCTTGACCAGTTGCTATCCCTTAACTACTTTCTAACATACTAGATTCTAACTATTAACTAGATCCTCAACTAGACCCTACCTAACCATTAGTACTTTACCTGTTAGTAAGTACCCAGCTAAACCTAACCAAGTTGTCCCTGTCCTTTCAGCTAATATGCCTTAAAATGTAAAAGTTAAAAAAAAAAAGATTTTTTTTGCCCTTTATTCTGAAAATAGTGCATCTAAAAACTCGTAGCTTGGAAGGCGGGGCAAAGAAGGGGGGCCTAAGATGTGTACTAGGTGAAAGGCTATTCATTTTGGAGTGTCACTGGCGTAGAGAAAGGAAAGGTGGCGTACCTGTGTTAGTGGCTTTGTAGCTTGGTGGCATTATGGAGGCATATGCTTTGAACGCCCCTAACAACTAGTTTTGGAGCTAGAATATATATTGAAAAGTGTTACAATCATCAACTGATGTGACTTAGACCTAAGTGCTCTGAATCCTATTCTGAGTCACCACTCTGTTCAGAGCAGCAGGCTCAAGTTTGAAAAGTATTAGAACTACATATTGGGGGGAGGTGGGGGGGATTCTGTAAGCTTTCGGTAGACAATCATTGTGGGCTGTAAGTGAGAGACCCGCCCCCTGCATTCACGTTCCAGACTAAGTTTTAAAAATGTTATTTCTTTGTCCCCACCAGTCCCTACTAGCTGTAACTTTAATCTGAGAGTCCACCAGGCAAAATTACAAGTGTGGTTACTGCAGAAGGTAGCTGGAATTTGGCAGGCACTTAATTTTGGGGTGTCTTAAACCCTCCTCAGAATATCGAAAAGTATAAGCAAAGAATGCAGTTTTCACATGGGCTCGGTGACTTTAAGTGCATTTGGATATTTTCATTTAGAGCTACGTTAAGTCGTTTTAGGATTTAATTATAAGTTACAGTTTGAGTGCAGGAGGGTGAAATCATTTGCACTGTTTTCAGGATTTGTGGTAAAAGAAATATCTCTGTAATCTTGTGCCAGCCATTAAAAAGGGCCCATCTTATTACTGCTGAAAGGCTCTCTCCAGGAAGTGACATCAGCACTCTAGTAACAACTTACAGAATATGGTCCACTGAGCGCAGGAGGGTGCATCTCGTTTGTGACCCAAGAGCATCGTACGTGAATGGTGGAATTCACCTCAGCGAGCAGGGACTGCTTGCTTCCAGGTTAGGGCTCAGCTGCCTCCCTCATGGATGTGCCCTTCACATTCAGGCAGCTTCTTGTACTAGGATAGCATTTTGTTTCTTCGACACCTACATGTAGCTTTAAAGCTACCCCATCACCAAAAGGGTCTGACAAGCAGTAGCCAGCAGAGGCTTATCCAATGTTCCAATAAGGCAAAGTTCTTCCAGTGGTTAAGAGAATTTACCAGTGTTATGAGCAAGAACATGTACATTTGGTGGGATTATAGGGAGATGACTGAGCATAGCTTTCGGTGTCTGCTGGGAATCAAAGTTTTTACGTAGGCAGTTTATAGGGAAGATGTATGGTATGCAAAGGAAGTTCTCATCATAGGCCTTCATTACGACTCGCCTGGTAATCACATCTGATAAAATCAGACTCTGCTGAGTCGAACCAATTACAAGTCTTTGGAGCAGAACATGCCTTTGGGGAATAGAATGTTCCGCTTCATACCGATAAACAGCAGAAGGTCTGACCTACAGATATTTATCACAAAACTCATAATTGCGATGTGTGTGGTAATAACAGTTACACAAGTCGCCTTTAACCTGGCTGCTTGTAAAGAAGGACTTAGTCTCTTTACCAGTCTAGTGGAGGAGGCCACTGCATGACATACTTTGTATGTATTTTAGGCACAGAAGTAGTATAGAGGTGGGAAAGTACTCTTTTAGGGCTGAGGGAAGGAAGTGGATATGAAGGAGATCAGATGCTCCTGGTGATTTCCCCCCCCTCTATTCATCCTGACCCTGATGGCAGAGGTGGTCACAGAGCAGGGCGGGAATTACTGGAAGTATCCAAGCCTCTAGGTCTGGGGAAGAAGCTGCAACTTAGATTGAGGAAACCGGCGCATAATTAAGAACCCTGCAATGAAGGAGGACCCGCTAAGAGGCCTGGCAAAGTAGTTAGTGAAGAGCAGCACTAGTTAAACTAGAAAACCTAGGAAGGGGAGGAAAAGGTGACACTAGAGGTTAGGTAGATGCTGTGAAGATGATGAAGGTCACATCCTTGAGCAAGCCCTCATGGTTGGGTCCTTTTTTGACTGGTGGTCCCTAGAACTGGAGCCCAATTTTCAATCCTCTCACTTCTTCTCTTTACTTTTCATTGCAGAGTCTACTCCAATACGAGGTAAGGTTATCCCCTCCCCATCACCTACAACAAATATTCAAATCGTTCACCTCTCGTTCTCAATCGTGCCCTTCATCGTTATCCCTTACATGTGGTTTCTGATCCCGGTCTCGTTTTGCTTTTATTATCATTTTACTCTTCTTGTTCCTGTGCTCTGTGTTTGTTGTGGTAGAGAAAAAGATGCAGGAAAGCCACTGTGAATTGACAGACACCAGGTTCATCTTTCCCTTCTTGCGTATATTGTTGGTGAGAATTTGATAATGTGCATCTTTTGAGGCAAAGAACATCAATCAGTGGATCAGATGGGGGTATACAATATCTCTCGGGTATGATCAGCTCATGGAGAGGTATATTGGCCTTTTGGTTATCAACCTTAGAATCCACACAATACATATGCAAACGAGTTCCAATGAGAAATTCTTTTACAGACCTGCTGAGCAAACCTGCATGTTGGTGACAGCTGGATTTCAGGTGTTGTATCGTAAAGTGAAGTTCTCTCGTAAGGTGAGGAATCCACAGATCTGTTCACGAAGAGGATGCTAGTTCATCTATGAAGCGTTTGATAGTCCTTAGGATTAAAAAATGATCATTTTAGCAATTTGTGCAAGAAAAAAATATCCAGAGGAATAGATCTGTACAGGGGTCCGGTTTTGACAGCGTAAATCTAAAGGGGGCACCAGAGGATGGAAGCTGAATGGACACAGGGAATCATGTCAACCATGACTGGTAAGACTCTGTACATGTGACTCAAGTCCCAACACCTCTGTCGCTGCATCTGGTCTGGGTTATTGAAATGTGACTTAATCCGATCCCCTGATGGTCGCCGACCTGCCATAAGCTTAGACATTATAAAAAGTGTAACCATGCTGCCAAGCTGATTGGCTCTCTGTGAATTACAAATGGTAAAGATGTTGAGCATGGAGCCAGTACTTGTAGCACACTACTATGACATTGTCGCCTAGTTTGACAGCGACAAGATTGGAACTCTGGTGTCTGAGTTCCAGGAGCACTGGGTTCATCTGTTTTTGGAATGTAATGGTCTTCTCTCTCTCTCTCTCTCTCTCTCTCTCGCTCTGTTTTTTCTTCTCTTCTCTATAGGGGCCCTGCAGATCGAAAACAGCGAAGAGACCGATCAGGGGAAGTACGAGTGTGTGTCCAGCAACAGTGCCGGAGTGCGCTACTCGTCACCTGCTAACCTTTACGTGAGAGGTAGGGAGCACCCCAGCTCTGCACGGGGAAAGTTCGGAACACCAGCAGGTGCCCTTGGCTCCTTGCACGAGCGAGGGCTGGCACTGGTGTGGAACATGTGGAACCAGGGTTTCAGAATTTGTCACCAAAGTGGGGTTTAATAAACAGCATAGAGGCAGAGGCCACTCAGAGTGTGCCGCTCAACGTAGGACTGCTCTGACTGCAGCTCCACACCGTCTGACCATTTTGTTGTCCATACATGTCTATTGCATCCTCAGGCTATAGGCTGGAAAGAACCCACTCTGTGAACTGTAATGAGTAACATGAAGTGAGATACCATCTTGCACATCAGAGAAGCCATAAAGAGACAGATGGAGTTAAACCTCACTTTGCACTCTTTGTACAAAATGGCTTCTGTCCTATTACTGAATGTTGTGTTTATTTTAATCATAGTATTGGTATCTGAAGATTGAATGGGTCTAGGAGTTATCTTCATCAAGGGGCTGAACGAGTGCACTTTGGGGGCAGAAGGGTTTCCTTTTTGATCTGTCTACAACATTTCTTTTTAAATGCAGCAGTTAGTTCCCAGTGTCAAACACGTGACTGTTTCTAAATAATATGTCTGGATTCACTTAAAAAAAATATTTTACATGTATCTTCAGGAAAGTTTACTGGGATTTTTACAGTGTGTACTCCTCTAATTATCTTGGGTGGTGGGCGAAACACATTCACATAGTGCAAAAACTATTCTCTTATAGCCCCTTATATAAAGCCATTAACCTGTTCTTTATTTAGTTGCGAAGCATATATGTGAGCGGCTGGAGTATGCTGCTTGGATAACCTGACTTACAGTTTTTGATACTAAACTGATACTTAAAAGAATGAATTCCACTGTGCACTATTCTTCCCCGCTAATATACACTTGCTGCTTATTTCTTCATTCTTGCACACTTTTCTCACATCTGCGCGCCCTCCCATATTTCTTCTCTGCCTTGTTCACTCGAGGTAGGAAGCAGAAGTACAGTGCTTCAAGTTTGGAGTCTGTCCTTCGCTTCAAGCTAAATCATTTGAGCCTGATTTTCCTTTCTTACCCTCCTCAATACTTGGTGTCTGAAGGAGAAGTGGGATCTTGCCCATCACAGTGTAATCAGAAGTGAGCCGAAACCTGTTGATCGCAGGCTAGAGTTGGAGCCTCTTAATTACAGTGCGAGGCGTGAGTCTGGAGATTTCATGGGTTAGGTGGGTGCACTTAAATCTCGTTGATCCTCGATGCACCATGGGATTACTGGTTAGAGCGTGAGTAGGATGATTTCAGTGTGGACTGGGAAGTTGGAGATTTCAGGATGAGGCAGCAACAGCATGTGAATCTCAGGGTGAAGCAGGATACTGGGTATAAGGACTGAATGGAAGCCTGAACACCATAGGACAGGATGGGGGAATCATGGGATGAAGCAGTAATCTTCTATTATAGGGCATAGCCAGAGTTGGGCTGTTATTGGCCACGGGCGGACTGGATCAAATAACGGGAAACAAAAACGGTATCCTAATATTAGCATACTCTGTACCACCTTAAATATCCAGCTTGCAGAATCTTCTTTTCATTGCACATCCACAAACAGTAGAGCAATGTTCTATTTTTCTCAGTTTTATCAACACTATTGGTGAGGATATCAGGGTGCTCTAACCACGCACCTCCTTGGCACAACTGTGTTAGTTAAAATGTGTGCAGATCAGCAGTATGCAATGGAAACACACAATGTGTGATCATTGTTTACAAAAAGAGGAACCAATTTATTAAAGCTACTCCGTATCAACAAGTCATAAAAAGGCAATTCATTATTAACAAGCATGGTATCCGTGTAGGCTGGTATTTCTTGACCTCCAAAATGACTTGTCCCATTCGAAGAGTTGTGAAGTCAACATGTTAAAGGCGCCAGGAGGTAGTAATGTTCCACATACACCAGACAGGCTTCACGTGTTTCTTACCATGCAGGCCTATGCTTCCATATACTCAAGATTAGCGGCAGCTAGGGAAGATCCTCCTTGCTACGTCATATATATGCTTCCATACCGGTATCGACAGCAATGCATGATATGACTAGAGACAGAATAGCCTCTTTAGACAGCTCCTCACACCGTCTTTAATGAGATTGCTACATGGCTCTTCAAACTTCTACCAGTCTGTTTCTCAGCATTGAGCCCTCAACCAGCAACCCCGTCAAGAACTGCATATGCCTTGAAACAGGCCTCTGTGGGATGAAACACGCACTGGGTGTCCTAAGACTCATTCGGGGGCCCTGGAATGCAACTCCCTGTGAGCAACCAGCATTCCTTTTGTTTAACATAGAAATAATGAGTCGGGGCACAGAAAGTCTGCGGGAAAAGACTGCACGAATGAACAAACAAAGACAAGTGACAACCGTCACGGTGTGAGAAAACGCAAACCAATGGAAAAGAGGATTGCACAATGCATATTCACAATGCATGATGCACAGTCCGAATGTATGATGCATATTGTGTACAATACTGTACAGCCTTGTCTTCTTAGCATCACGTAATCTAGAGTCAATATGCAAAATCAAGCAAGAGTCAGAGCACAGTGAAGCCTTTGTAAGCCGGGGATAGGGAGCAGTAGCCATTGCAGAGCCTTTGTCAGGAAATCAGAATGGAGTATGTCCTTCCAACTAGACAACATCTTGCATATATTTATTTCCTCTTGCTACTCCTTCCTGCCTCAACTGGCTACTCAAGCAAGATATACAAAGTAAATAGCTTCAATTAACAACACGGCCAGAAACCAGACAGGTAGAGTAGACAGAAGGTCTAGTTTTAACCAAAAGGCACATTAAGACCTCTGTTTACAAGCCAAACATTGTGAAATGCGTGGGTTAAATGCTATCCAACCTAACCCATTAATTTGTAAACTAATTTATTTTTAATTATACACGTGTGACACTGTTTCAAGACTCATGTGAGCTTACAGCACAATTCAAACTATTTCCTTAGTAACAGTTTCCGCACATCTTGGTCACCTTATGTCAGCTGAGACCCCCCCCCCCCCAACCTTTCAAAGGACAACAGCATTATTTATTACATTTCTACGCCACAATTAAAGCAAATTTTTGTCATGTACATTTTTTTAAGTTAACTGGTTATGTTTCAAAAGCTTCCTTTCTGCCCCCTTTGGTTTACAGCCTCACACACAAAAACATACATAGTTACGTGCCCTACTAAAATGGCAGATATATGTAACATTTCTTTCTTGGGTCACGTCCTTCAGAAAGACCACTCTTCTGTGTTTTGCTGGGTTTAATGAAGATATGATTCTTCTCACCTTTTCAAATGTTCTGAATCTGGCTACAATGTATCTATCTGCAGCTTACATACACAGGAACTGGCACAGACGTGTCCTTGTTCCACACCCTAAAGCATAGTCACATGCATAGGATTGATTCAAAGGCTTCCGCTTGGTGGCGGCCCAGGGACCTGTGCAGTGTACGTGTCCAAAGTTAAGCCAAAGCTTGGGGGCCGGAGAAGAGTCCCACATAAGACCTCTCCAATGGTGAATACCCTATCTTGTGGGGAGTATACTGGAATTCAGTGTTTGTGTTTCTTCAGGTATGGCATGGGGGTAGGTGTAGGGTGGAACACCGCCCTCCAATTTAAGGTAAAATATTTATAAGCATACAGGTTATCTTCAGAGCGCTTCCTCACCGAGGTGGGTGAGGACAAGTGACCTGTGACGGGGTAGTCCAAGGCCCCCTTGCTTGATGAGGTAAGGCACAGGGGCTGGTGTCAAGGGGCAGCACCACTCCCTGAGGTGAGTCCTGCAGGTTGGGGCTGTGTGGATAGCATGGGCACCTGTGCAGATACTTCATGACTGACACAGAAAGATTTGTTGTTTTTGGAACTTGTGGATTGATTGGGTGCATTGGTGTGATGGGGGAGGTCTGTTGGGCGGGTACAGAAGTGGGCTGTGGGAGGGTTTTGAGAGGGATATAACGAGATTGAAAAGAAAGATGGTTGCTGTCTCTTTACTTTATATGTTACCGAGTTCAAGAATCGCTTTGCAGCCGACTGCAGCCTTGAGATGGCCTTTTTTTACTCTCTCTGTGTTTCCCCTATTTTTTCTCTTCCTCATGTCATTGTGTTCCGCATCAAACCCCCTTAACATCCCTCAGAGCTTCGAGAAGGTTGGTGTGTTTTTTTTCTTTTTTACTTTATTTACCCACATTTTTACATTCGTTAAAAAAAAAAAAAAAAGCGAAAATCCGAGGCCTCTTTACGTGGCGTGATCCGCTTTTGGCGGTTCCTTTTGATAATGAGAATGTGTTGCACTGCGGAAACCTTTCTCTCTGCATCCTTTGGTAATGTTGCTGGGTTTTGCACTTTCGTCGTCATGGTAACTTGGTGCTCGGACATTGAGCCTGATGCATGATGGGAGAATGTAATTATTTTGCATGACACGTATTGTTTTTTCTGCTGTTTCTAAAAATTATTTTTTTAGTTCTGGTTAATTATTTTGTTGGATTTTATTGTTGTTTTTTTTGTTTTGTTTTGTTCTGTTGATGTATTTTTCTGTGTTGTAGTGTACTAGTGTTAGACGAATTTATTTCCCAACAGCCTGTGTTCCTGCCCAGTTGGATCATGTTCTTGGTGGGTGGAAAGCCAGGGCGAAGAGGAAACTGAAGTAGCTTTTGTCACTGATTTGTCTCTGTAGAAAACGCACAGCTGCTGGAGAGGGTCTGAAGAAAGAACATGTAATTTCTGGTAGTCCCTGAGAGTAGCCCAACTGATAAAGCTTGTGTCCTTCACATTGCAACTTTGTAGCAGGGCAGTCGGTGTTCCACATACCGGGTATGTCTATTTATGGCATGGGATAACTCAAATCGCCCAATCTCTGTTGATCCTGACAGAGTGGTGTACCAGAATCCATAGACATCTGGGACCAAGTGATAGGATTAACCAAGTGGTGGTAGATTTCTGCATGTCTGTCACAACAGTACAAGTTAAGAGTCGTGCACTCTGTCCTCAAGTATTACATGGATTTCACTGAGAGTTGTCCACGTTTATTGCTTTTATGTTGGCTCGGAGCATTGGCCTCATCTAGAAGAAAGTTTTGTAAGCCTGTGTCTAGAAGGAATCCTCGATTAACAGTAACCATTAGTGTCAGTCATGTCCGATGTCTACGGAGAAAGGGTTACAGGACACAAACCTACATAGGGCTGAATAATAGTTGGACCTGGGTGTTGGGATTGGACTCTGTAGTCATGTAGAGGGTGCGACACAAATTAAGTACAGAATTAGCATGTATTCTTTAAATCAGAACCAGTATAACTTCATACCTTTAAATGGAGATGTTGGTGAACAGGTTGGTTACTGCCCATTGAGCTATGGCAGTTCTGGCATTGAACGCGAACCATTTTAGGGAATCGGGTGGGGAAATGGTCATGTTTCAGTTGGAAGAAATCCATGCATGTACCACCGTATTTGAGGCTTTTTCATCAGTAAACTACACTTGTTCAAATCTGTGAGACTCTGGTGTATTACTTGGAGAAATTTGGAAAAGCCTGAAGTGCAACTGTCCAGCACTGGTGCGATCGCCCGTGGGAACAAAGGGGTAAATTAATTGGGCAGGAACACAGAGCTGTGCCGATGTAGAGAAGCCCGCCTGCTTGCACGCCCGCCCGCCCGCCTGCCCGCCCGCCTGTGTCTCTCTCACCTATGCATTGCTGATCTTTGTGTTAGGTGGAAAAGTTAGATTACACCTTGTCAAACAATAAAATTAAGGCAAAAGCACCTAAGTCAAGGTATTGGCCTGCTGCATGTTCAGAGGTCACTCTTTGCGCAGGTCCAAAACCTCTGGGCACTGGGTCTGTTTGGATCTGAGTTGCTCGAAGGAACCCCTGGGAGGGGTAGTAGTTAGTCTGACACATGGGAAAGCAGTGTACCTGAAGAGAAAGGTCAGAAACAGCCAAATACATCAACACTAGGAAAGGCCAAGAAACCCCTGTGCGGTTAACCCGGAACTATACACTGTAAATGTTTGTTTGCATACACACAAATTATGATGGCAAGAAGCGACCTTTGTAATCAGCAGAAAATTGAATGTGGGGGTCACCATTGTGAATAATAAAAGGGGTGGAGTTAGTGATAACTTGCTTGATTTTCCTCTGAGTAATGTGACTCCAGCTCTCTTTGCTATGGGGATTATCGAATGAGACATTGGCAGGTGTAATCTAAGCTTCACTAATAATGTTGAGGCTGCTCATTGTTTTTGCACCCTTCCCCTCACCCACTTCCTAATTCCCATCCTTGTTTTGGAGTAAGACGGACTGACTCCTCCCTTTCCTATCCACGAGCCCCAAGATGGCGCCTGCCGTCTCTTCTCTCGCCTCATATGTGGCAGCTGCTTGCTAAGCGTTGGAGCGATGACATAATCCTCTTCCGTTTTGCCGCTTATCAATATCCACGTCACTTTCCACTTTTATTTCAGTTTTGTGGTTTAGTAAATATTATATATACATATATATTTTTTTATTTCCTTGACCATATTTCATTTGGTTCAATTTCTGTGAATCGGGGTTTGAAATGTCCGGGATCATCCTCCTGCTACTTCTCCTCGCCCGCTCTCGTACATGTGAATCTGATTCTCTTTAAAACTCTTTAAATGGGTGATGACACTCGCAGGAACAATGCCTTCCCCTCTTTCCCTTGGCATGGCCATCACGTTGGTGCGTGTTTTTGGAGTGGGACTTGCTGTGCACTCTCCACTCCTGGACAAACCCACTCCTACTATTTTCTGGTGAACAATTTATTTAGATAGTCACACCAACTCTTGGCAAGAGAGAGTCTACTACCTTTATATCTCTCCCTGCCTCAAACTTCCCGGTTCTCTTAAACCTTTAAAAAAAAAAAGTTATCTCTTTATAATTATGGTCTTTTAAGCTCTTCTTCCATCACATACTTCTCATCTTTCTAGTTCTCCTTGTGTTCTTTTTTTGCTCTCCCTCTCTAACATTCTTCGCTGTTTGAAGTGCCTACTTTTGCCCTCGTACAACTATTTTCTCTCATGTCAATTTTTGTTTTACTTCATTCATCTCATTATTTCATTAACAAACCTTGAGATATTTACTATATTCATCTCATTATTTCATTAACAAAGCTTGAGATATCTGTGGTCTTCTATGGTCAATGATGGAAAACACGTTTGATCATAGGCTTTAACCATGCTTTTGACCTGGTCTCCTCACATGTTTTTCTTTTGGTTTCTCCACTAAACCTAAACTTGCATGCCTGGGAAGTCCTGAGACCGAGGTCTAGACCAGCTCCTTACTTTTAATCTTAAAACTCAGCAGGGAGATTTGCAGAATTGTGTTTGCAACCTATCTGCTGTGTCACGGGCCCTCTGACAGAGGCACAGGCAACCACTGTCTGAATTTGCCCAAATTAAGGCATTGTGTTCCCCCAGGATTACAATGACAACTCAACTAGAAAGTACTCTACTTGTCTGGGATGATGACTGCTCCTGCACAGACATGATGATTAGCAGGGTCACTTCCCCTGTGACCTGAATCTCTTCACTCACAATAGCCATCAAATCTGTCCGATTACACTCTGCCGTTGACTATGGAAAAAATAAGCTGACTCACCATGCCTAAAACTCGACTTGTCTCCTGTGAGTGTCTCAAGCCATTTTTAAAACAAAAGTTCCCATCACCACTCCTGTGCCCCAACCAATACAAATGAAACAACTCTCCGTCATACTCCAATATTAGGCGTTCAGACCCCTTCTGTGTGTGTTGAGTTTCTTTTGGCTTCTATATATTTTTTTACTTAATTCAGTTGGATTTTCCGTCTTCCCCTGTTTCCATGACAACACAGTGTTTGCATCACACGCTGGAGTTTGTCGCTGTTAATGCTGTTTGCTGACTGGAATTAGTCCGTCAGTCTATGTACCCCACATTTCTCCTCTTCACCCGCCAAAAAGTGACATATCAGCCCCCCTCAGAAGACTCATCCTCTCCTCTTCCCCCTTCTTCCCTGGTTTGTCTGCATGTCACTGTGCCTCTTTACTGTCTCTCCATTTTGTCTTTAGTGTGTCCTGGAATGTTGCAGTGAAGTTGCCCTCTGAAAGGTCCATGGTTTGGTGGGTGGGAAGGCAATATCCACAAGGCATAACTGGTTAGGCAGTCCAGAAGCTTCCTACCGGAATCGCTGTCGCACCCAGAGTATTGGGCTGACCCATGAGTAATTCTCTGGACAGGTGAGGGGGCTGAAGCTGTGCTGGCTGCCTTCAGGCGGAGACACTTAACAAAGGGCATTTAAGCCTGTGGCCTGCCTAATAGCATTGTAGTGATTTCCCTACTGCAAGGCTGGCCAAATCTTTGGCCTCAAGTAGAGTCGAGTGAAGGTGTTGTTGGCTACAGTCTGCCCATGATCAGAGGTATTTTTACCTGGGTTGGACATTGGTGTGGTGCTACTGTACCTTCACCTTGTCCAGCTCTAGCTACTGAATCATAAGCCTTAGCCATTTAGTACAGACTAAGTGCTTGATTTAGACACTGGCAGATGAGTTACTTGTCACAACGCTGACTGATATCCCGCCTGCCGAAATATAAATCCCATAGGATATAAAGAGATCTAAATCAGGCCCTAAGACTTTCAGTGTCCTAATCGGAGCCTGAGAGAACACCCTTCCAACATCAGTGGTCTTCCTTCCTGAAGATTGTCCGACCTCATGAACTCTCTCTTTCCTAAACAAGCACATACTTAGAAATCTGCTCTACCTGTCATGACGACATGGCGTAGAATAAGACATATACTCTTCCTGATCCTCGCCCAAGCTTCAAAACTCTCTGTTCCTGTAATCAGGGCAAACCAAGGAAGGCCATCTTGCAAGACTAAGAAATCCCTTCTGCCTTTCAACAGCACAGGGCAGTGATGCCTTATAACCAACATTTGGACAATCCGAGACAGGCCACGCCTTTCACTTTTACACTGGTAGGCACTAAAAAAGTCTGCCATCCCAACACAAGAAGATACTCAAGAAAGCTCTCTTATTGTCTTAGCTGTGGTTCATCCTGCAGAGCCTGAGGGAAATTTGTGCATGAAGCCAGTCCTCCTGGGAATGGAGCCCACCTGGTTCTAGTGATGGTCTTGACATGTCTTTGGGGAAAATCTGTCTTCAGCTTTCAAAGAGGTGTTTTTCAGGAGTGAGCATCACTGTAAGATTCTTTCCACGTCACCACGTCCTCCCTTTCTCTCCCTTCGCTCATGTTCTACCGTCAGGTCTGGAAGCTGCATCCACCTTCAGCTCAGGAGATGCTGAGAACATGACACAAAGATTTTCCTAGGCGTCCCGTCTGTGACTGTGTCTTGTTAGTTCTCAGCAGTGATGACTCTGTTTCTTGTCCTGTCAGGGCTGAGATGTGACCATGTGCCCCCCATTTTGCCCAAGCCCCGCATTTGATCACATCCGCGACACAAAAGTATGCAGCATTAAAGTGGGCCCCTTCCCAATCCCTCCCCTCGCTCTCTGTCTCTCTCTTGTCTTTTCCTCTCTCTCTCTCTGATATTCACTTGGGCATTTGCTAGTGGCCCAGGGGTTATGTTCCTTTGCATTGGTCTCCCCTCTCTCCTGTCTCTCTCTCTTTTCTTACTTTCTCTTTCTTTTTTTAACCCTGTTTTTGCATGATGTCTGTTACTCTGAGAGCTGCATCTACCGATCGAATGGTGTCAGATCAAAAAGAGGCTTCGTTGGGTTTCTACACCCGAAAACCACAAAAATGTCATTAGCGTTTCTCATCTTTTCAAATTTTTTATTTTTACGCTCCCGGCCGGTAGAGCGTCTCCAGAGGGCTCCCGTTCAAATTATGCTTACAACTCCTGGCTACTTAATTTCTCTCCCCTCTTCCGATCTCCTGCTGCTCCCTACACCACCTTGACTGCTTCCATCAATCATCCTCTCCCGCAGCTCTGCTTCACCTCCCGCCTACTGTTAGCGCACCTTGGAGAAGAAGGGAAGAATTAGGCATTGCTCACCAAGAGCTCCATTGGTTGAGATTATGGGGCATGGGCAATGTGAGGGGGCTCTAGGGGTTTCTTCCTTCCTTCCCCTTGGCCAGTAGCCTCTTTGCAGTATTCACTCAACACCCGCATTGACTTCACTTTGCTCTTCACCTTTTCTTTTCCCTTTTCCCCTGACAACCTGCATAACTGAACCCTTATTGTAAATGTTCCATATAGACTTATGGTGTCTCTTTCTCTACCCAGAGAATCGCCCCTATCACATTTGCTGTCTTCACATCCTTAAACCACCCAGAGTCAGGGGGCCCTGGGAACTCGGACAGAGGGGTGGGAAACGATGGGCCACATTTTCTTTTTCATCTGATATGTGAGATGTCTTTAAAGATGAGAAATAGCTAATATATTTTTGTGTATTATCTGTGCTGTGATGGGCCTACCTCCTGACTTCTGGAGACCTGTTGCTATGAATTTCAGCTTTAATGTCTTTCTATTTACAGTTTATATGGTTTGTGAAGTAAAATTTCTTTACAATTATTTTTCGTTAATTTGTTATTTAATTTAAATTTTTTGAAGATTTTTTTTCCTTTCTTTTTTTTGTTTATTTCACCGGTCCGCTCTGTGTTTTTTTTATTACCCTCTTTGCCTTTCTTCCACAGTCCGTCGAGTGGCGCCCCGCTTCTCCATCCTACCAGTCAGCCATGAGATCATGCCGGGTGGTAGCGTGAACATCACATGCGTGGCAGTTGGCTCACCAATGCCCTACGTGAAGTGGATGATGGGGCAGGAAGATCTGACACCTGAAGACGACATGCCTGTGGGGCGCAATGTGCTAGAACTGACCAACATCAAGGAGTCTGCTAATTACACCTGTGTCGCCATGTCCAGCCTTGGTGTTATCGACTCTGTGGCACAAATCACAGTGAAATGTAAGTGCAGAATGGACTTAGTAGGATGAAGAGGAACAAATCTAGTGTCGGCTTATCCCTTGAAATTCTCTCTTCTCATAAGGGTCCCCAATAGGGAAAAGAAAGGCAAAATTTCTAGAGAGAGAAGGTTGGGAACACAAAATCTTACTTTACTAACGACGGCCAAACTTTGCCTATGAATCTTTCATGATCTCGAAGTACTAATAGTTATATTGTTGTGTAGTATCGTAACAAGTGATAATATTGTTTGTTACCTAAGTTCTGTCTACTTTAGATTGTGCAATTACTATGATGTACAATATAGAAACACTGAGTTATGCAGAAAACCTACAAGGACAAAAGTACATTCTTTGACATCCGCTCGTGTCGACCTATGTCCCCATTCGTATGTGCTTCTATGAGGATATAGTCTTCCGCGCCTGTGACTACGCCATTGTAGTATGCCGCCCTCTGCTTTACTACATGGTATTACGATTTTCTCTAGCATGGGGTCTTGTAGAGATTCACAGGCCTGAATCATTTCCCGTAGTTTATATAGTTTGACAAAAAACAATCATCGACTGAGCATTAATGTTTAAAATGTGTGTGCGCTCCAGTGTTTCATGTTTAACAGACACTCCTTTTGGACTGTTGTATTCTTGTTAGTTTCACCTTACTCTTTGCTTGCTTTTAAGTTAGACTGATTGGGAAATGGAGAGAAAACAAAAACTATATCTGTTCTTTTTCTTCATATAATAGAATAGATCACCAAACCCTAAAAGATAGAAGATCTACCAGATCAGTGTATATACAAATGGCCTCATTCGTTAAATGCATAGGTTGTTTCGGATCGAACAACTAAAGATGTATGTTGATTTCATTGTTTTATCTAGAATTTTCTATTGGGCTAATACTTGTCACCACATAGCTCCTATAGAGCAGTCACTGCCATGTTTCATGTGATTCCTCAGAAAGAGAGCTAGTCTCAGTACGGAATCCACTCATACCTTGATTGGTCAGATCCAGTGTCCGCCCCTTTCACGTGGATACATTTCCTCTTACTGTGGAGTAAAGTCAGAGTTGCAGAAGCTCATTGTTTGACTTGTGTGGTGTAGTTTGGTTCCATAAACGAGAATTGGTTTCCACATCTTTCCTGCACCTTTGGTCACCTGGTTGGTACCTCTTAGTGGTTCTGGCTCATACTAAAGACTCTGAGGATTCTAACACCGTGCATTTTTGTCCTGTTGTGACATGAAATACATGTGGTTCTCCTCGACTAATCAGGGGGCGCCATCTACAAGGAACCCAGAATGTCCCTTTTGCAGGTGTCTTATTTTCTTTACCCAACTCTGCAATAGCAACAAAACATTCCCAGAATAGCTCTTCGGTGGTTATCTGGTCTGTGTTAATCAACCCCACATCCCCAACTATCGCCGGTAGTCAGAATTTCGCTATGTCACTAGTTTTGATGGTGCCTGGTACTCTTTCCCCAATCAGGTATTAACAACAATAAGGATTCTAGAAATAATTATCCTCTGTTTGATGTTGTCTGATTTTCTTTCCAAATCCAAACTGGCCCCTTGAAACCCCAAACCAGAGGAGTAGCTGGTGGTGAGGCTTCTGAAATGGGCCTGTGTAGTTTTAACACCTGCAACAGCTTTGACCAGCAAAAGTGAAGTGAACTGCTTTGAAATCTAGCCTCAGATCTTGGATTGTTCTGGTATCCCTCGGCTCGGAGTGCGCGCTCTTGTCTCTGATGTGAAAACAATGCTGAGCGAGCCTCGCAGCCATCAGCTTTCTTATTTTCCTTCATTCATAATTTATAAAGCGTCTGGAAAAGAGCCACAAATGCTACATTTGCACAGTTTGGATCATGGTGGGTAAATACGGAGGAGAATCAGCCAGGAGAAGAAAGGTATTGGACTGAGGTTATAGAATCTGAAAGTGTTTGTGGTGGCTGTTTCTGCACAGTGCATGGATTGCTTCACAGCAACAGCCACACCTGCAAGCGGAAAGTGGGACGGGGTCACAAGGGGTGAAGTTGCCAGATCTGAGGATGGTAATAGCAGGGCCGATTGGCTCAAGGGTAGCAAGGAAGACAATATAGATGTGGAAACAAAGAAAGATCCTTTAAGATGGTGGGCATTGGCAACCTGTGTTGTTAATGCAGTAGAATTGTGGGGTGAATGAGAAAGCTGGGCCATGGTGCAAGCACTGGTGTTTGTATGAGGTACACCCTTTAACAGATCTCATATTGCGTGAAAGTACAGATGCTATTATAGTGACCGAAAAGGCCTATGATGTAAAAAGCCATGCTTCAAATAGTTGATAAAACTTCAGAAGACATAGGTCGCTTCTTAGATTTAACGACATTTCATTCCTGGGCACCTTGCACTCGAAACAATTTGCCACTGCATTTCTTCAAATGAGATTTGGGAACACCAAATCACAGCAGGTCATTCATCCCAAAATTCTTCCAGAAACGTATTTGACAATGCATCTACTCAAGAGGGGGTTTGATTGATGCATCAAACAAACTGTGTTGAAACAACTGTGTTTTCTTTCCTCACTGGTAGCCAGTGCAGTTCGTTAATAGATTTTGAAACATAATAAAATCTTCAAGGTTGGGACAGTCCTTGTTGCTGTATTCTGAATATACTGCAACGTTGCAGTATTCTTTTTAGGTAGTCACATATAGAAGGAATTGCCAAAATCCAGTCTAGAATGAACGAACACATGAACTGATAATACCATTACCCACAGAGATAAAAAGTCAGAAAGGGAAGAATCCTGCTAAATTCGTTAGGCTGATAAAAGCAGACTTTAGTAGTAGCTGTGAACTGTTTAGAGGTGTATAGTGGAGATAAGTGGTGCTTAAACAATTTGCCGAATTGTTATGAGCAGATGTTGCATATATACCTTTGTTTTACATGGTTTAATAACTGTCTCTGGGACGTACAAGTACACAGAAACAAAAGTGAAGTACATGGTGAAGCTTAATGCCACCTTTCCATCGCCTCCCCTTCCCCTGGCTTCTCGATTGGAGCGGATATTTTCCTGTCGGCGGCGCAAGCAGTTGTGACACAGAAGCAGAGCACAGAACCAAGAATTGGGCAGACTTAGAGTGGGGAAGTATTGTACACGGTGGATGGCAGAGTTGCAAAAGAGAAAAAACTGATGTTTTGCAACACATCCCAAAGCTAGGGCAACCTAATTTTAGGAGGATGGTGCCCTAGGATCATGTCTAAACACTAGTCAACCTGCCATATATACAAGCCTTTTGTCATGGCTCAATAATACAGAGAAATATTGACTGAATCCTGGTTCTGCTTATTTGTGATAACAGTGCAGCTAACGACACACCAAGATGATTACCTGGGAGAAGTGCGGTTAGTTCAGCATCTGTGGTTGGGATATGAGATTACCGGACGATCCAGGAGGAGCGGGCCCAGTGCAGAAGCTTTAATGTGTAGAAATACAGAATCATGAATATATGAGATGTCTATGCTTTGACCGTGAAGGACAAAGGAAGTGTTGAACCATACACATCTAAATCACATATTTAATCTCTGGAGCTATAGCACCCTTATTGATAAGTAATGGGATACAAAAGATTTAAGCTCTGATCCTTAGACGTCAAAGAATCTATATCATTCGAGTTCGAACTCTAGCGATAAAGAAACTTTGATTCCTCATAATTAGGATTTTTTGTGTAATTCTAGAGAAAAAGGTGGTCTAATTTCAATTGATAAACATGTTTTGAGACCTAGAAATAAAGAAACTTTGACCTCTGGAAATAAAACTCACCTTGTTCTAGGTCATATCTTGGAGTTTACAGCATACTGAAAAGTTTTTATGTGAACATTCAATTCCACTTATACACATTTAAGATCCTATAAAACATAGATGTAAATATGTACCAATTGTGTTTAATGGACTTGCAGGTTTAATGAGGTTTAAGGTTATATTTTGTTGTTGGTAAAGACATCTGGCAAAAATCGCATTTACCCAGCGCCAATTTGTGTTCATCAGTTAATGGTTAAGCAATCAACAAATAAGATTTTATTGTGTATATGGATCCTCATTCAACATATATTTACTTCCCCATTAAAAAATAGCTTGCTTTTGTGAAATCCACACTCTGTAAACCCTTGTTACAAGATGTCTTAGAGAGTTAAACACTCATTTTAGTCTATAGGTAAACTGAGAGTCGCAAAACCCTCGCGGTTGATTGGCCGCGCTCTATAAATGTGTGATTGATTGATTGAAGTTTGAATCCTGATAGGGTTGACACGGCCCATGATCCTTCGTAGGTCAACAGGCAGAACACCTTAAAATTGGTAATAGTAGCACCTGCTGTTTACAGAGCAGCAAACGGAATGGTAGAAAATGCTGTGTGAACATGTTACTATAAGATAGTCTTAGGATTTAAATATTCAATTATAAATGTTTTTTTTTGTTCTCAGCACTTCCTAAAGCTCCCGGTAAGCCTGTGGTAACTGAGACCACAGCCACCAGTATCACTGTCACCTGGGACTCTGGCAATCCCGACCCTGTGTCGTATTATGTGATAGAGTACAAGTCGAAGAGCCAAGAAGGGCCATACCAGATCATGGAGGACATAACCACCACTCGGTACAGCATTGGAGGATTGAGTCCCAACTCCGAGTATGAGATATGGGTGTCTGCAGTCAACTCTATTGGCCAGGGACCACCCAGTGAGACAGTGGAAGCCCGCACAGGAGAGCAGGCACCAGCCAGTGCCCCCCGCAATGTCCAGGCACGAATGCTGAGCCCCTCAACCATGATCATTCACTGGGACGAGCCAGTGGAGCCCAACGGGCAAATTCGAGGCTACAGAGTCTATTTTACCATGGAACCCGACAAGCCTGTTAATGACTGGCAGAAGTACATAGTAGAGGGAAGCCAGCTGACGACAGTGAAGAGCCTACGAGAAGATGAGACCTACACAGTGCGAGTTTTAGCCTACACGTCTGTAGGTGATGGGCCACTCTCGGAGCCTATGCAGGTCAAGACACAGCAGGGAGGTGAGTCTTGTTGAGGCTGGAGGGAGGCAGATGCTCTGGAATAAGCAGATGCCAGTCCGCAAACTCATGCATACAGTTTCTCTAAGAAAGATAAGGGTGGTGATGATTCTGTATGTCTGTAAGCCCTGAAACCATCCGGAAAAGCTAGAGTTGATACCACAATCACATTTCTGCAAACATTTGACTGGTTCCTCTAAGCTGATCCTTTTTGCTGGGCCTGCTAGAACATGCCTCTCTGTAAGAAGGCTCAAGTAGTCCCCGCTGATGTATGCCTCATGTTTCTAATATGTGGTTTGAAGCAGAAATTATTGCACAGACACCCCACTACTAAGCCTTCCATAGCTGTATGTGGGACAAACCTCATTTCAAGTGCACTGAGGCAGATAGTAAAATGAGTTTTCTGAAATATGTTAAGGCATAGTTAGGCAATGTGATTTTGTGCCTATTCATTCCTGTTGCTTTTGACATTTTTTTATTAGTGATGCATAAAGACAGTGGCCCCAGTGGCTTAAAACTCTAATGGCCCCTGATGAAAATGTGTGCTCAAGCCAATCCGATTTAGAGGGTGTCTAGAGCTTCTATATAGGATTGTTTCCCTGCTTCAAGCTCTCCTTTATATATATATATATATATATATATATATATATATATATATATATATATATATATATATATATATATATATATATATATATATATATATATATATATATATATATATATATATATATATATATATATATATATACTCACCTGCACTCATTGCAAATGCAATATCATTCGCAACTGCTGGCACCAAACAGTATTTACGTGGATTTGTAAATTTGTTCTTTCTTTGGTTTGCCAGATTGTCTGATGTGTATCACTTGCCTTTTCATTACTCTTAAACGTTTAAGACCTGGCAATTCTTGGTAGAAGGTGATCGTTCTTCTTTATGTACACTCTGCTGACACTTGGAACGTGGATTCGTAATGCCACTCTGCAGAAGCAGTATATAAGTCACTTGTTTAGCATCCTCCTTCTTCCTCCAACTTCAACCCATCACCCCAAAACGGACACCTTTACCAAGAAACACACTAGTCTGCTTCATAGTTGTAGATAGTTTAAGTGTCTTGTGCAGTCCTATGTCAGATTTACACCCAATTTTGTTTACCCAACTAAAGTGAGTGTTCCTAAGAGGTAGAGTGCCCCCTGCCATTGAGTACCCACAAATCCTCTCTTTAGATGTTACTGACTGCCAGGGGTGTCTTGCATCCACGTGCATTTTTCCACTTTATCTCATCAGAGTTGCTATTACTTGCTTTCTGAATCTGTTACTCTCTTTTTCCACAATGTATCTTTATCACAATATCAGTTCCTGGTCAACCAATGAACTTCAGGGCAGAAGCTAAAACTGAGACGAGCATCATGCTGACCTGGAGCCCACCCCGGCAGGAGAGCGTCATTTCATACGAACTGTACTACAAGGAAGGACCGCAAGGGAAGGAGGTAAGGGCCCAGGGGCAGAAGTTGAGGAAAGTTTCAGTGGGGACAGAATGGGCTACGTGGCATGGCAAGGAGGTGGCGTGGCTGGGAAAATGGAAGCATGTGAGATGGTAAACGGGGTAATGTAGGAATGGTGGTGAGGGTGATGGAGTTGGAAGATGGAAGCAGATGATGGAAGCCAATGTAGAAAAAGTGTGGGAAGGAGAATAGAACAATGAGTAGACAAATGGTAGTTAGGGGGTCGGACAGAGGAAGAATATGGGCACTGGGGTGCTGGAAGACAGAAAAAGGGCAGGGGGCTGTCGATAAAGAAGAGAGAAGGCCAGGAGACCAGAAGAGAGGATGTTGTGGGGAGGAGGAGAAAGGGTAGGAAAAGCTGAGGCATACAGGTCCATAAGGGGGACAACCTCATGCAAGAAAGGAGGGAAGCTTGGAAGCCTGCGAACATGGAGGCACTGGCAAAAGGAGAGGAGGATACCAAACAAGAAGCGGAGTTATTGAGAAGAGGAGAGGGCAGGGAGCAGGAAAAAGGGACAGGCAATGTAAGGAGGTTTGGAGTGTGGCTCGAAGACCATCGTCTGCATCCTATGTTTCTACCCGACATTGGGCTTTCTATAGACATTGGTTACAATGGTACCATTAAATGACAATATTAAGAGTGGTTAGTAATGAGGAAAAAGGGGCTGAGGGGATTGCGAACATCTTTAGGAACATAACCCCGTCCTTGAGCTCTAGGGAGCGATGGGGCCGACCTATTTCGTTTGAATTGCAGACATCATGTTAGCGCTATATTGAATGCACCTTTTCCCACCCGGCAATGATATCAATTTTGCTGTTGTCCAATCTGATAACTTAACTTCCAAGCCCCTGCAGCCTCCCGGTCTGTGATTCTGTGGATTTTAGTTATTTGCATCTAGGTAAACTTTCTGCTATGGATGGCAAATTAGAAGATGCAGTATTAACTCTTAGACGTCCTGAATAATCTAGACTTCCACCCTCTCCCTTGGTTATACTCTTGATCTTGTCTTAATAAAAAATATATCCATCTCAATTTATTATTGTTTTTGAGCTGAGATGATCATTCAAATGTCATATTTACTGTTATCTTCTGCTTCAAATTCACCAGTTGTATATTGCCTTAAATATTTGGGAAAACCTAATTTGACAACATATTGACATTCCCTTTGCATTGTATCCAATTCGCAATTGGAAATGCTCACCACAACTCCCTTTATAAACTGGCACCAATCACAAAAGTAAAGCACCTGAAAAGGTGCTGGCAGGATGGGAAGAGGGTCAGGAGGCTTAGAGGTGCTTTCACATCACTTAGGGCCATGATCACTTTTGCAACAGGACTCATTGGGTGCATTGCTAGAGAAAGGATGGAGTGGGGCAACTGGGCTCTTTGCTGCTTCATCCTCATGTGGGTGGTATGGGAAGTAGTGGTTGTCCAACACAGCCCAAATAATCTCTTCTCCAATATATAACCTGCCTTTTTTTCTGTCTTGCGCATCTTTTGATCACTTTTGGTGAACTATGCATCAAACTTTGTTTGACCAATGTCCTTCTCTTTGTTGCTTTTTGCATCCTCAGATTTCAAAAACCATTGACCCAGTGACCTCGTACACAGTGGAGGGCCTGAAGCCTAACACAGAGTATTTGTTTCACCTTGCTGCCCACTCGCATATAGGCCTAGGAGCTGCGACCGCCGAGATCAGAGAGAGAACGTTGCAGTCTAGTAGGTGTCTCTCCTTTTCCAGGCTTCTCTGTGGGACGTGGGGAGCACCTTTTAGAACAAAGTGTGGCGATGAACAGCTTGTCTCCCATTGTGGAGTAGCATGGGTCCTGTTTTGGAGTTGGTGGGGTCTAAGTGAGATCTACGTAAAACGTGCTCAGTAAAAGTATAGCCAGATTTGAAGCAACTTCTTTCGCAGATCTAATGTATGGTGTGTGGATTTAAGGAATTGTGTTTAATATTGTTGTACCATATGTGCTTAGTTAGAATGTGCTGTCTGCCATATAAGCCTTTCTGGGACAACTAAAACTACTGAGAATTTCTTTCGGATTTCTGTTTAATGATAGCTGGCAGACGTTTCGGACATAATTCCGAGTCATCTACCAGTCCGCTTGATGACACCTGGAAATGGGAACATTTTGAAAGCAATAAGTGATCTCCAGGTGCCAGGAGCAAATGAATATGCAATATGCAGATCACTGTGACCCTGGTTAGCATTTAGTGATGTAACCAAGGGCAGAGAGTACTGTGACTATCTGCACTGAGTTGTAATTGTTTTTATTAGTAAAAGGGGGGAGGGGGGTGGCGACAAACAGATGTGGCTATAGACCTTTCCATCCACTATTGCTTTGATCACCATTTCCATCCTCCCCATCACCGCACTGCCTTACAACGCCACTGTACTTACTACCTGTACCACCACCTGTTACCTCCCTACCTTCCACTCTAAGCACTGTTTGTGAATAGTTTTTGTGAAGCAGCAAAGCCAAACCCAATGCTCTCTTCTAAGAAATCCCTTTAATCCTACAACTCCATCTAAGGAGCTCTAGGATCTCATCACTTACGCCACCGACCCATTACCCAAGTTGGCCAATACGTCCATTGCCACGTGTTGTGTGGTGCAGGCAAGCAGTGCACCTTTCTGCTGGGCTCCAAGCTCACATCTTACTTCCTGTAGACTCACAAAGTACGCAAACAACACTATTTCCAAATCCACAAGCCTGAGTCGTATCCACCAGGAAGCAAAATTAAGCTTCCATGTTCGTTCATACGTGCAGAAACCCATGCTTTTGTTTCTAGAGATCTCAGATAATCGAAGAGAATCATCTATTCCACTTTGTCTTATGAAAGCATTTCTTTCACTGTGCCTGCACTCTTGCAGTGCTTCCCTGAGGTCATCCCTCCATCTAAAAAACCTTCACTGATACTGTCTTGTCTGCCCTTAGCTCCCTTCTTCCAGCTCTACATACATGCTTTCAGGCACCCCCTCAAGCTTGGAACCTTTCTGTTACCTCACTGCAAACATGGGAACAGTGGATGCGAAAATAAATTTGCCAGATCTGGCATCTAATTCCAAAGCTTGTGTTGGTTTAAAGTGTAACCTGCTACCAAACTTTACATTGATATGGAGGGCATTGGCCACATTGCTACTCTTCAGTAGGAGCAATGTTGTCCTATCTCAGTCTTTTTCTAACTATCCTTTTGAACTTGAGGATGTTTAGGAATGAGCTGTTCATAAAACTTTGGCCGGGGAAAAAAGACTGGATGACCTTATGCCTGCTGGTGTAGGGCTGGTCAATTCAGCTAAAAATACACTCTTGTAACCCCTTACAACTGCAGTTCATTTCTGGGGTGGATGAGGTGAAGACTTGATGGGAGATCGGAGGTGAATTGAAACTCATGTGTGGACCACTGGTGCTCCATTTAGTCTAATGGAATCCTGCCCTTGCTGGGGCTTAGAGGACAGCTTCCCAGATGCAAAGATCTGAAAACTGGGCCTTCCCCAGAAACTGTGCTCTTTTTTGCAGGATTTTTTCACAGATCAATTGGCCTGCAACAGCTGTTTCCTCTATTTCTAGTCATCTGGGGTCTTGAAAGCTGGACTAGAAAAAAGCTGGTCACGCTAATGCAGGACTGCTTGTAAATGTAAACATATGGGGGACACATCATGTGCAGGCCAGACCTGAATAAAGCTATATCATACTGTCTCCACACCCAAGTAATGCTATAAGTGACAGTCGAACAGGTGCTCTCCCAGACCCAAACAAAGATTTCTCCAGTGCTGAACACATCACACGGTTCCCAACACTACTAGCCATCAAGACACCTCGTGTAAAACCCCAAAGGAACATATTAGGGCAGCTCTCAACCATCCAACTGAGTTCGTAGATGGCGTACATATGGCTTTCTCAAATTATTGTTCTATCAAGTCATGTAGATAGCATGCCAAGCTGACACATCTCGAACTGCTGTGTGAAAGGAGTATTACTGCCCCAAAAGCCGGTATATAAAGCATTTAGTAAATCCCTTCTGCCACATGCTCTCTGACACCAGTAGCATAAACCCGCACACCAATGCTGTTAGATCGACTTCAAACTATCCAACAGCACCATGAGTTATGCCTGCTAAGAAAATACACCACCCAATCCTATATTCGGACAGGCACGCACTATACTGATCAACACAAGAACTTCCATTCTCTGGTGTGCGAAGGAAACTTTGCAATAGTTGGATGGCACCCCAAACAACCCATGTCGCTACTGGCCCATACCAGTGGCAGACGTTGCCCGTAGCGTAAGTCGCTTTGAAGTAGTTAATTCCTGTTAGCCCAAAAGATTAACCTAGAAAGAATTGTTTCAGTCAAAACACTCTGTGTGACAGGCCTCCCTAGAAGAACAAGCCACATCTTAACCCGACTTTTTTTGTTTTCTTCTCTGTTGTGAAATGAAATTAAGTTTTTGGCTACATGCAGTTCTCCTGAGCATGCGGTGCACTTCATCATTAAGGTCCCTTAACTCCAGAATGCAGCCCCTTCACTATCCTGACCAGTCCTTAGTAAAGGAGCAAACCTCAGCCCTGAAACACTGCTTTACCCAAAATGAAGCTAGTTGCACACGAAGCAATCAGCCCAACACAACCTCCAAACCAGAGCGATCAGTAGAATGATAATTAAATCTTGAAACACAATATTCCCTATGTTTTGCTTGCCAAAAAAGAAACCTTTTTGTAAACAAAATAATAATAATAATATATGGTATTATCGAGGTTGGCCTGCATGTTCATGTCTGAGCACTTGACTGTTTTGAAATTTTGAGTTCCTTGGCTTCGGGCATGATTCTACATCAGAAGGGTAATTGGTGTTTAAACTGCCTTCCCAAGGTATTGTTTTGATGGTAGTGCAGCTTCCAATTTGGAAGTTTAAGACTTCGAAAAATAACAGTGCACTGTGGAAGGAAATTCCCCATGGTCAACTGCATATCCTCTTCCAGGTCTTTATCAAGGGATTTTATCCCAGAATCCAAGTGAAAGCCGGCGCGATACATATGCAAGCTTCTTCGAACGTCTACTTTTCAGCACTGTTAATTCCATGAAAAAGCCTAAAACATTTCCTGTCTTAATAGCGGCATCCCTTCAAAGATTACTGACTGCCTGGTAATGCAGAAAACCTTCAAAAATATTCAGGGGTTACAGATGGGTGGGCATAGTTGAGCAGAGAAAGGAATGGGAATGGGATTCTGCTTTAGAACACATACAGAACCAGTTCTTCTGCTCATGACTTTAAGAAGGTTTTTCACTTTCAGAATATGGACCTACTCTTGGCAAGCCAGCAAAGCATATGGTTAATGCTGAGTTTAATAAGGTACGGCTTAGAGACTGCTATAAGAATTTTGCGTCAAACATGCTCATCTAATGACAACTGTAGGCACAGAGGCATGAGAGTAACCATGGGTTTCCACTTCTCTGGTTGCTGTACTGTGAGAGTACAAAACTCCAATTGTCTCTTTTAGTATCACTCTAGACTTCCTCAAGAGTCCCACAGACACAGGCTGTGCTAGTCTCCCTCTTTGTAGTATATTTCCCTTTTTTCTGGGCATTTTGCCTTTTTTCAGGACATTGGGTAAGAGTTCTACTCTATGAAGCATCCAACGTTGTGTTCTGCTCCTGGGACTTAAAAACATAAACAAAATGTCGGCCCATGTCAGGGCCCGATTGAGTAGCCAGCTTGACTTTCCACAGTAGTTAATGGCACAAGGGTGAACCCAAGAATCACTAGAGATGTGGGGTTTTATAGCTCGTACTGGAACAGTGCTAACTAATATGTCAATGAAAAATAATTGGTATCCTATTCAAATGGAATTCAATCATTAAATGCAAAACCAAAGCTATATTGCAACAATGCAGTAGGTGCCAATGATAGAAACCTGTTTGGTGCTCTCCTCAAACTGATACACATGTGTTAAAAGTAATCATTGTGTGTATCAAATATACAAGAACAGCATGGCTTGTTAATGTCTAATAAAAAATGTATGTAAAGGGTCCGCGCCACGGCCAACGACGTTTCGATCCTGTCAGAAATTAGGGGTCATCATCAGGACTCAAAGTGGTGGAGCCTAAGTAAAAAATATGCATTACACTTCAGAGGAGTAATCGTTAAAGTGTCAGTTGCCCCAGGGTTCAATAGAAAAGGATTGAGTAACCAGTGGCAGCCAGGCACTTAATATGCTGTGGACCATCAGGGTGGGCAGATGTCCGTACCTGACTTGTACGACAGCTCCCAGCGGCGTCCTCAATTGTCCACGCATGTGCATATATTTTGATGATGGAGCACTGAGTCTCAGATGCATGCTGCACTTCCACAGGCACCTTACAGAGGTCGCACTATCGAGGGCCATCCGTGTACTGCAGCTACATTAGGAGACGCTCTCCCTGATGGTCCCCTGCATATTAAGTGGACAGCCACTACTCGTGAGTTTTGGAAATGTTGCCATTTGTTTGCCATGCCTTACTTTCTACAACATATGCAGAGCCTATACTAGCTTTGCAATGTCAGTAGCATGTTATTTTTCCTGTTTTCTGGCACATAGTCTGTACCATCTGGAAACCAGATTCTTGGTTCAGCTGCACATTGTGAATTGAATCCACGGTTGAATATAAGACCATCTGTGTCTTGATCTGCCCACACGCGTTTCCTTTAGCACTCAGTGTTGGGTGCAGCTGTATTGCAACAAAGCAGCACCTACCCTTCCTGGGATACAACAATCCTGAGTGTGACTGTGAACAATCCCAGACACCATGGCGTGGGTAGGTGAGAGTCGGATTTTGCCAAGTGCAGTGCTCTCACTTTTCTTTTCTTTTTTCAGTTTTGTAAAAAGGTACCTTAACCAATGTTAGTAGGGGGAAGTCCTTCAACATCATGTATTTGCCATCACTACGGTATTACAGCATAAATCCTTTTCTGGATTCACATGCTGTGCATTACTCCGCCATCTAGGGGTTGGGTCCAGAAACATTTGTGTTTTTCTTTATTTGGTTGTTGTTGTTGTGGGTGTCGTCGCCCACCATTTAGTTGTAAGTTCATCCCTTGTGTGACATCAGACTGTGCCCTGGAAGTTCCTGTGCATGGTCGCCACCTTCAGATTCTTTTTTCCCGCTGTTGAGCCTGGAAGCATGATGAAGGAGCTCCAAGGAATTTTTGAGAGAAGACTGGAAGTTGGAAAATAAACATAAATCACTGAAGACCGTGAGAAAATCTAATGCAGAGAAGGGAAGCCTTTTTGATCCCAATGGGGGACCCCCCAGTGAGATCAACGTGGTCAGAGAATAAAGATGGGATAGGCAGAAAGGGGTCGTGGAGAATATTCCTTTCAAGTTTGGCCCCAACTGCCATCACAAATTCACAAAAAGAGACCCCTGTAAAGTCTGCAACCTTTGCCTGCAGAAGGACCACAAAGATGATTGAATTAATTAATGAGAAAGATTTGAAAGGCCAACAAATGCCAAATGGCGTCAAGGCGCTAATAGCAGTTAAATGCAAAAACAACAATTGATGGACAGAATGCAGAACAATGTCATACATTCACCCCAGTACAAAGATCTGGGCCTAAATCCATCGTTCTTGTGCTAATAGCAGTTAGTCTTAGGAAGACACAGCTCTACAGGGAGCTGGGAGGATCTAGTGATTGTTACCGTAAAGGTACCAAGGGAAATACAGTGGTGGAACTTGACAAATGTGACCATAGGGAGACCATACAAAACACCAGCTCCCACGGTGACCAGAATGACTGACGCATCCCACAAGAGTTGGGGACACACACAGGCAGCCTGAAGGTCAGAGGACTATGACACATAACGGATGCTGTGAAACACAAACTATCTAGAGATTAAGACAGCCTTTCTTGCCCTAAAGCATTCCAAGCAAACGTAATAGGTCATTCTGTACTGATCCTAACAGTCAACACAATAACCATGTTCTACCTCAACAAGCAGGGAGGAACAACGTCATTCACCCTGTCCAAACTAGATCAGGAGATATGATAGTGGGCCATTCAAAGACAAATCACACTTCAAACGGTTCACCTCCCAAGGACACAAAACACAGAGACAGACAGTCTGAGCAGGCAAGACACCATGAATGGGAGATGAAACAGGGGGTACTAGACAATATTTTCCAAGTTGGGGGCACACCAAGCATAGATCTTTTGGAAAGTACAAAAAAAGGAAAATACCAAGACGTCACTTCCAGGTTTCCACACCACCAGCCCACAGGGAATGTCCTGTCAACAAGCTGGTAAGGGAACTTTGCATATGCCTTTCCACCGATTCACCTGAACCTAAAGGAACTAGACAAGGCCAGACAGCCAGGGACAATGCTCATCCTCATAGACCCACAATGGGCCAGATAGACCTGATATTCTGACCTGCTGGAGATGGTAAAAGGGTGCAGGATCCCAATCAAGGCAGAACCAGCCACACAGCCTGGCAGCATGGTTCCTGAATACTTAAAATTCGGTGACCTACAACTACCCCCTCGGACGATGTAAATCCTTAGGGAAGCTAGAAACCAAGCATAAGAAAATGTTGCATGGAGAAATGGAACTGATACATCCACTGGTGCATAAGCAACAGTAGGATGGAAACCAGAACAGAAAAGGAAACAGAACTGATGTATCTCACATGCCTATCAGGCAGCGGACTGACGTCACTAAAGATACATCTAGCAGCCATTGTAGCTTGTACCAGAGGTACATTAAGAACCATTCTCTTCACACTTCCTGTAGTGAAAAGATTTTTTGAAGGTTCAAAAAGGGTTGAACCACCAAGTACGGTATCAACCCCAATGTGGAACCTAAACACGATGCTAACGCAATTAATGACAAAGCCTTTTGAACCCATGCACAAGACTGATTTAAAATTTCTAACCCCAGATCCACAAGGACAGTGTGGTCATTAGAACAAATCAACAGTTCCTACCAAAGGTAGTGACACAATTCCATGTCAATCAAAGCATACAACTACCAACTTTCTTCAAGAGCCAAAGACGCAGGCAGAAAGGGCCCTTCACACACTGGACGTGCAGAGCGCACTAATGTACTACCTACAAGAAACAATCGTTTTTTGTGAGAGAAACAAATTATTTGTCTCTTTTGCCAGAACAAACAAGGGATCACCAGTAACCAAGGGAACGATTGCAAGATGGATAGTGAAAACTATACAAACCTACCACTCTAGATAGAACGGGAAAGACATTACCCGTGCATCGCAGAGTGCATTTAACCTAAAAGAAGGGCACAACACTTGCATTCTTATCAAATGTATCCATTGACTAAATCTGTATAGCAGCAACCTGGTCATCTCCACACACCTTCACAAAACACTACTGTGTGGAAATTCAAATGAACAAAGAGGCACAGGTGAGACAGAAGATACTACAACACCTGTTTGCCAACACATCCACATTTCAAGCCCAACAACCCAAGGGACAGGATTTATGCACAGCATGTGAATCCAGAAAAGAAATCATGCTACAAAATAAATTTGTCACTTACCCGTAGGAGTAGTTTTGCAGCTTGAACTTTCTGGATTCACATGCGCTCCTACTGCCTTACAGGAACTTCTGGGGCGCCGTCTGACGTAGCATAAGCGATGGACTTACCACCAAATGTCAGCGACACCCAAAACACCAACAAAAAAAACGTTTCCGGACCCAACCATTATATGGTGGAATAATGCACAGCATGTGAATCCAGAAAATTCTTCAAGCTGCAAAACTACTCCTACTGGTAAGTAACCACTTAACTTAGTACCCCCGAG